>NC_141185.1:69877500-71077500 GCF_055505025.1 Bos grunniens | reverse complement strand
CTGACAGGCGCTGATCATGGGACTGTGCACCCACTGATCATGTGGCTGATCAGGAACTGAGCACCTGACTGCCCTTGCAGTGATCACGTTGCTGATCGTTCACTGATCAAGTGTTTATCATACGGTGATCACGTGACTGATAGGCGCTGATCACGTGATTGTGCAGTCAGTGATCACGTGGCTGATCATGCACTGATATCGTGACTGAGCATGCACTGATCATGTGCCGTGAGCCGGTGAGGCATTCCACTCTGGACAAAGGTCATGAGGAAGGAGGCTCGACATATGCAAATGCAGGATCGAGCCTCAGGAGTTCACCCGGATATTCTCGAACATCTCCCCTCCGAAGAAACCAGAGTCTGCGTACTGTATTGCTTTGTGCTCTCACCTCTGATTTCACTGAGCGCTGTCCCCAACCACCATCTCGCTCTCTCTGTCAAAGACTTAACTTACAGCTCCAATTCATAAAGTTCCTTGTCATTCTTCCCTTGAACTTCCAGCTGAGTCTCCATCTGGAGCCCGGAACCCACCACGCTTACTAATTATGCCTGGACTGCTAAGACCCACTTGAGAAGGTGTCTAGGTTGAGGCACCTTCCGCTATTCGAGAGGGCGCCTGCGGCCTACGGAAGTGGTGCAAACTTCCTGTCTTGAAGTTTGATTGGTCTCCCACGTAAACCAAGCTACTCAGTCTCTTTTCTCCACCGAAATTTCCTACTGAGCTATCCTCATACTATGATTCTTGACATCTCTGATTTGTATATAAATTGTCGCCTAGGCCATCTCTCCTTCGAATACCCTGGATAAGCTGGGGCTGGTCCCCGGCAGGTGGCGCCCGAACAGGGACCTTTGGAGGCAATACTCAAAGAGCTGAGCAGACACGAACCACGCAATCAGCAGGCAATAAGCATGGAGCTCAGCAGTGATGAATTATGCTGCTCAACGGGCAATAATCAAGCAGGTGACCAGGCAGAAATCACGCAGCTCAGCTGGCAATTTTCAAGCAGATGAGCCGACAGGAATCACGCAGCTTAGCTGGCAATTGTCATGCAAATGAGCCGGCAGGAATCACGCAGCTCAGCAGGCCCTGGTCACGTGATTCTGCCGGCACTGATCACCTGGCTGATCAAGTACAGATCACGTGACTGAGCATGCACTGATCACGTGGCTATCATGCACTGATCACGTGTTTATCAGGCAATGATCAGTGACTGACAGGCGCTGATCATGGGACTGTGCACGCACTGATCACGTGGCTGATCAGAAACTGACCACCTGACTGTGCATGCAGTGATCACGTGGCTGATCGTTCACTGATCACGTCTTTATCATACGGTGATCACGTGACTGAGAGGCGCTGATCACGTGACTGTGCATTCAGTGATCACGTGGCTGATCATGCACTGATATCGTGACTGAGCATGCACTGATCATGTGCCGGGAGCAGGTGAGGCTTTCCACTCTGGACAAAGGTCATGAGGAAGGAGGCCCGGCATACGCAAATGCGGGATCGAGCCTCAGGAGTCCACCCGGATATTCTCGAGCATCTCCCCCCCGAAAAAACCAGAGTCTGCCTACTTTATTGCTTTGTGCTCTCACCTCTGATTTCACTGGGGGCTGTCCCCCACCACCATCTCGCTGTCTCTGTCAAAGAGTTAACTTGCAGCTCCAATTCATAAAGTTCCTTGTCATTCTTCCCTGTAGCTTCCAGCCGAGTCTCCATCTGGAGCGCGGAACTCACCACGCTTAGTAATTATTCTTGGGCTGATAAGACCCACTCGAGAAGGTGTCTAGGGTGAGGCACCTTCCGCTATTCGAGAGGGCGCCTGCGGCCCACGTAAGTGGTGCAAACTTCTTGTCTTGAAGTTTTATTGGTCTCCCGGGTAAACCAGGTACTCAGTCTCTTTTCTCCACCGAATTTTCCTACTGAGCTATCCTCATACTATTATTCTTGATATCTCTGATGAGCATATAAACAGCCGCCTAGGACTTCCCTCCTTCGAATAGCTTGGATCAGCTGGGGCTGGTCCCTGACAGGTGGCGCCTGAACAAGGACCTCAGGAGGTAATACTCAAAGAGCTGAGCAGACCCGAACCACGCAGTCAGCAGGGAATAAGCATGGAGCTCAGCAGTGAAAAATCATGCTGCTCACCTGGCAATAATCAGGCAGGTGACCAGGCAGGAATCACGCAGCTCAGCTGGCAATTGTCAAGCAGATGAGCCGACAGGAATCACACAGCTCAGCTGGCAATTGTCATGCAGATGAGCCGGCAGGAATCAAGCAGCTCAGCAGGCCCTGATCACGTGACTCTGCAGGCACTGATCACGTGGCTGATCAAGTACAGATCACGTGACTGAGCATGCACTGATCACGTGGCTATCATGCACTGATCACGTGACTGCACATGCACTGATGAAGTTACTGATCGGGCACTGATCACGTGGCTCATCATGCACTGATCACGTGTTTATCAGGCAGTGATCAGTGACTGACAGGCGCTGATCATGGGACTGTGCACGCACTGATCACGTGGCTGACCAGGAACGGACCACCTGACTGCGCATGCAGTGATCATGTGGCTGATCGTTCACTGATCACGTGTTTATCATACGGTGATCATGTGACTGAGAGGCGCTGATCACGTGCCAGGGGCAGTCAGTGATCACGTGGCTGATCATGCACTGATCATGTGTCGGGAGCTGTTGAGGCATTCCACTCTGGACAAACGTCATGAGGAAGGAGGCCCGGCGTACGCAAAAGCGGGATCGAGCCTCAGGAATCCACCCGGATATTCACGAGCATCTCACCCCAAAAAAACCAGAGTCTGCCTATTTTAGTGCTTTGTGCTCTCACCTCTGATTTCACTGGGGACTGTCCGCCACCACCATCTCGCTCTCTCTGTCAAAGAGTTAACTTACAGCTCCAATTCATAAAGTTCCTTGTCATTCTTCCCTGTACCTTCCAGCCGAGTCTCCATCTGGAGCGTGGAACACACCACGCTTACTAATTATGCCTGGGCTGCTAAGACCCACTCGAGAAGGTGTCTAGGGTGAGGCACCTTCCGCTATTCGAGAGGGCGCCTGCGGCCTACGTAAGTGGTGCAAACTTCTTGTCTTGAAGTTTGATTGGTCTATCGCCTAAACCAAGCTACTCAGTCTCTTTTCTCCACCGAATTTTCCTACTGAGCTATCCTCATATTATTATTCTTGATATCTCTGATGAGCATATAAATAGTCCCCTAGGCCATCTCTCCTTCGAATACCCTGGATCAGCTGGGGCTTGTCCCCAGCAGGTGGCGCCCGAACAGGGACCTCAGGAGGCAATACTCAAAGAGCTGAGCAGACCCGAACCAGGCAATCAGCAGGCAATAAGCATGAAGCTCAACAGGGACGAATCATGCTGCTCACCTGGCAATGATCAAGCAGGTGACTAGGCAGGAATCACGCAGCTCAGCTGGCAATTGTCAAGCAGATGAGCCGACAGGAATCACGAAGCTCAGCTGACAATTGTAATGCAGATGAGCCGGCAGGAATCACGAAGATCAGCAGGCCCTGATCCCGTGACTCTGCAGGCACTGATCACGTGGCTGATCAAGTATAGATCACGTGACTGAGCATGCACTGATTACGTGGCTCATCATGCACCGATCACGTGTTTATCAGGCAGTGATTAGTGACTGACAGGCGCTGATCATGGGACTGTGCACGCAATGATCACGTGGCTGATCAGGAATTGACCACCTCAAGCACATGCAGTGATCACCTGGCTGAGCGTTCACTGATCACATGTTTATCATACGGTGATCCCGTGACTGAGAGGCGCTGATCACGTGACAGGGGCAGTCAGTGATCACGTGGCTGATCATGCACTGATTTCGTGACTGAGCATGCACTGATCATGTGTCGGGAGACGGTTAGGCATGCCACTCTGGACAAAGGTCATGAGGAAGGACGCTCGGCATACGCAAATGCGGGTTCGAGCCTCAGGAGTCCACCCGGATATTCTCGAGCATCTCCCCCCCCAAAGAACGAGAGTCTGCCTATTTTAATGCTTTGTGCCCTCACCTCTGATTTCACTGGGGGCTGTCCCCCACCACCATCTCGCTCTCTCTGTCAAAGAGTTAACTTGCAGCTCCAATTCATAAAGTTCCTTGTCATTCTTCCCTGTAACTTCCAGCCGAGTCTCCATCTGGAGCGCGGAACTCACCACGCTTACTAATTATGCCTGGGCTGCTAAGACCCACTCGAGAAGGTGTCTAGGGTGAGGCACCTTCCGCTATTCGAGAGGGCGCCTGTGGCCCACGTAAGTGGTGCAAACTTCTTGTCTTGAAGTTTTATTGGTCTCCCGGGTAAACCAGCTACTCAGTCTCTTTTCTCCACCGAATTTTCCTACTGAGCTATCCTCATACTATTATTCTTGATATCTCTGATGAGCATATAAACAGTCGCCTAGGCCTTCCCTCCTTCGAATAGCTTGGATCAGCTGGGGCTGGTCCCCGACAGGTGGTGCCCGAACAGGGACCTCAGGAGGCAATACTCAAAGAGCTGAGCAGACCCGAACCACGCAGTCAGCAGGCAATAAGCATGGAGCTCAGCAGTGAAAAATCATGCTGCTCACCTGGCAATAATCAGGCAGGTGACCAGGCAGGAATCACGCAGCTCAGCTGGCAATTGTCAAGCAGATGAGCCCACAGGAATCACACAGCTCAGCTGGCAATTGTCATGCAGATGAGCCGGCAGGAATCACGCAGCTCAGCAGGCCCTGATCACGTGACTCTGCAGGCACTGATCACGTGGCTGATCAAGTACAGATCACGTGACTGAGCATGCACTGATCACGTGGCTATCATGCACTGATCACGTGACTGCACATGCACTGATGAAGTTACTGATCGGGCACTGATCACGTGGCTCATCATGCACTGATCACGTGTTTATCAGGCAGTGATCAGTGACTGACAGGCGCTGATCATGGGACTGTGCACGCACTGATCACGTGGCTGACCAGGAACTGACCACCTGACTGCGCATGCAGTGATCATGTGGCTGATCGTTCACTGATCACGTGTTTATCATACAGTGATCATGTGACTGAGAGGCGCTGATCACGTGCCAGGGGCAGTCAGTGATCACGTGGCTGATCATGCACTGATCATGTGTCGGGAGCCGGTGAGGCATTCCACTCTGGACAAACGTCATGAGGAAGGAGGCCCGGGGTACGCAAAAGCGGGATCGAGCCTCAGGAATCCACCCGGATATTCACGAGCATCTTACCCCAAAAAAACCAGAGTCTGCCTACTTTAGTGCTTTGTGCTCTCACCTCTGATTTCACTGGAGACTGTCCCCCACCACCATCTGGCTCTCTCTGTCAAAGAGTTAACTTACAGCTCCAATTCATAAAGTTCCTTGTCATTTTTCCCTGTACCTTCCAGCCGAGTCTCCATCTGGAGCGTGGAACCCACCACGCTTCCTAATTATGCCTGGGCTGCTAAGACCCACTCGAGAAGGTGTCTAGGGTGAGGCACCTTCCGCTATTCGAGAGGGCGCCTGCGGCCCATGTAAGTGGTGCAAACTTCTTGTCTTGAAGTTTGATTGGTCTCCCGCGTAAACCAAGCTACTCAGTCTCTTTTCTCCACCGAATTTTCCTACTGAGCTATCCTCATACTATTATTCTTGATATCTCTGATGAGCATATAAATAGTCACCTAGGAGATCTCTCCTTCGAATACACTGGATCAGCTGGAGCTGGTCCCCGGCAGGTGACCCCCAAACAGGGACCTCAGGAGACCAATACTCAAAGAGCTGAGCAGACCCGAACCACGCAATCTGCAGGCAATAAGCATGGAGCTCAGCAGTGACGAATCATGCTGCTCACCTGGCAGTAATCAAGCAGGTGACCAGGCAGGAATCACGCAGCTCAGCTGGCAGTTGTCATGCAGATGAGCCGACAGGAATCACGCAGCTCAGCTGGCAATTGTCATGCAGATGAGCCGGCAGGAATCACCCAGCTCAGCAGGCCCTGGTCACGTGACTCTGCAGGCACTGATCACGTGGCTGATCAAGTACAGATCACGGGACTGAGCATGCACTGATCACGTGGCTATCATGCACTGATCCCGTGACTGCGCATGCACTGATGACGTGGCTGATCGGGCACTGATCACGTGGCTCATCATGCACTGATCACGTGTTTATCAGGCAGTGATCAGTGACTGACAGGCGCTGATCATGGGACTGTGCACCCACTGATCATGTGGCTGATCAGGAACTGAGCACCTGACTGCCCTTGCAGTGATCACGTTGCTGATCGTTCACTGATCAAGTGTTTATCATACGGTGATCACGTGACTGATAGGCGCTGATCACGTGATTGTGCAGTCAGTGATCACGTGGCTGATCATGCACTGATATCGTGACTGAGCATGCACTGATCATGTGCCGTGAGCCGGTGAGGCATTCCACTCTGGACAAAGGTCATGAGGAAGGAGGCTCGACATATGCAAATGCAGGATCGAGCCTCAGGAGTTCACCCGGATATTCTCGAACATCTCCCCTCCGAAGAAACCAGAGTCTGCGTACTGTATTGCTTTGTGCTCTCACCTCTGATTTCACTGAGCGCTGTCCCCAACCACCATCTCGCTCTCTCTGTCAAAGACTTAACTTACAGCTCCAATTCATAAAGTTCCTTGTCATTCTTCCCTTGAACTTCCAGCTGAGTCTCCATCTGGAGCCCGGAACCCACCACGCTTACTAATTATGCCTGGACTGCTAAGACCCACTTGAGAAGGTGTCTAGGTTGAGGCACCTTCCGCTATTCGAGAGGGCGCCTGCGGCCTACGGAAGTGGTGCAAACTTCCTGTCTTGAAGTTTGATTGGTCTCCCACGTAAACCAAGCTACTCAGTCTCTTTTCTCCACCGAAATTTCCTACTGAGCTATCCTCATACTATGATTCTTGACATCTCTGATTTGTATATAAATTGTCGCCTAGGCCATCTCTCCTTCGAATACCCTGGATAAGCTGGGGCTGGTCCCCGGCAGGTGGCGCCCGAACAGGGACCTTTGGAGGCAATACTCAAAGAGCTGAGCAGACACGAACCACGCAATCAGCAGGCAATAAGCATGGAGCTCAGCAGTGATGAATTATGCTGCTCAACGGGCAATAATCAAGCAGGTGACCAGGCAGAAATCACGCAGCTCAGCTGGCAATTTTCAAGCAGATGAGCCGACAGGAATCACGCAGCTTAGCTGGCAATTGTCATGCAAATGAGCCGGCAGGAATCACGCAGCTCAGCAGGCCCTGGTCACGTGATTCTGCCGGCACTGATCACCTGGCTGATCAAGTACAGATCACGTGACTGAGCATGCACTGATCACGTGGCTATCATGCACTGATCACGTGTTTATCAGGCAATGATCAGTGACTGACAGGCGCTGATCATGGGACTGTGCACGCACTGATCACGTGGCTGATCAGAAACTGACCACCTGACTGTGCATGCAGTGATCACGTGGCTGATCGTTCACTGATCACGTCTTTATCATACGGTGATCACGTGACTGAGAGGCGCTGATCACGTGACTGTGCATTCAGTGATCACGTGGCTGATCATGCACTGATATCGTGACTGAGCATGCACTGATCATGTGCCGGGAGCAGGTGAGGCTTTCCACTCTGGACAAAGGTCATGAGGAAGGAGGCCCGGCATACGCAAATGCGGGATCGAGCCTCAGGAGTCCACCCGGATATTCTCGAGCATCTCCCCCCCGAAAAAACCAGAGTCTGCCTACTTTATTGCTTTGTGCTCTCACCTCTGATTTCACTGGGGGCTGTCCCCCACCACCATCTCGCTGTCTCTGTCAAAGAGTTAACTTGCAGCTCCAATTCATAAAGTTCCTTGTCATTCTTCCCTGTAGCTTCCAGCCGAGTCTCCATCTGGAGCGCGGAACTCACCACGCTTAGTAATTATTCTTGGGCTGATAAGACCCACTCGAGAAGGTGTCTAGGGTGAGGCACCTTCCGCTATTCGAGAGGGCGCCTGCGGCCCACGTAAGTGGTGCAAACTTCTTGTCTTGAAGTTTTATTGGTCTCCCGGGTAAACCAGGTACTCAGTCTCTTTTCTCCACCGAATTTTCCTACTGAGCTATCCTCATACTATTATTCTTGATATCTCTGATGAGCATATAAACAGCCGCCTAGGACTTCCCTCCTTCGAATAGCTTGGATCAGCTGGGGCTGGTCCCTGACAGGTGGCGCCTGAACAAGGACCTCAGGAGGTAATACTCAAAGAGCTGAGCAGACCCGAACCACGCAGTCAGCAGGGAATAAGCATGGAGCTCAGCAGTGAAAAATCATGCTGCTCACCTGGCAATAATCAGGCAGGTGACCAGGCAGGAATCACGCAGCTCAGCTGGCAATTGTCAAGCAGATGAGCCGACAGGAATCACACAGCTCAGCTGGCAATTGTCATGCAGATGAGCCGGCAGGAATCAAGCAGCTCAGCAGGCCCTGATCACGTGACTCTGCAGGCACTGATCACGTGGCTGATCAAGTACAGATCACGTGACTGAGCATGCACTGATCACGTGGCTATCATGCACTGATCACGTGACTGCACATGCACTGATGAAGTTACTGATCGGGCACTGATCACGTGGCTCATCATGCACTGATCACGTGTTTATCAGGCAGTGATCAGTGACTGACAGGCGCTGATCATGGGACTGTGCACGCACTGATCACGTGGCTGACCAGGAACGGACCACCTGACTGCGCATGCAGTGATCATGTGGCTGATCGTTCACTGATCACGTGTTTATCATACGGTGATCATGTGACTGAGAGGCGCTGATCACGTGACAGGGGCAGTCAGTGATCACGTGGCTGATCATGCACTGATCATGTGTCGGGAGCTGTTGAGGCATTCCACTCTGGACAAACGTCATGAGGAAGGAGGCCCGGCGTACGCAAAAGCGGGATCGAGCCTCAGGAATCCACCCGGATATTCACGAGCATCTCACCCCAAAAAAACCAGAGTCTGCCTATTTTAGTGCTTTGTGCTCTCACCTCTGATTTCACTGGGGACTGTCCGCCACCACCATCTCGCTCTCTCTGTCAAAGAGTTAACTTACAGCTCCAATTCATAAAGTTCCTTGTCATTCTTCCCTGTACCTTCCAGCCGAGTCTCCATCTGGAGCGTGGAACACACCACGCTTACTAATTATGCCTGGGCTGCTAAGACCCACTCGAGAAGGTGTCTAGGGTGAGGCACCTTCCGCTATTCGAGAGGGCGCCTGCGGCCTACGTAAGTGGTGCAAACTTCTTGTCTTGAAGTTTGATTGGTCTATCGCCTAAACCAAGCTACTCAGTCTCTTTTCTCCACCGAATTTTCCTACTGAGCTATCCTCATATTATTATTCTTGATATCTCTGATGAGCATATAAATAGTCCCCTAGGCCATCTCTCCTTCGAATACCCTGGATCAGCTGGGGCTTGTCCCCAGCAGGTGGCGCCCGAACAGGGACCTCAGGAGGCAATACTCAAAGAGCTGAGCAGACCCGAACCAGGCAATCAGCAGGCAATAAGCATGAAGCTCAACAGGGACGAATCATGCTGCTCACCTGGCAATGATCAAGCAGGTGACTAGGCAGGAATCACGCAGCTCAGCTGGCAATTGTCAAGCAGATGAGCCGACAGGAATCACGAAGCTCAGCTGACAATTGTAATGCAGATGAGCCGGCAGGAATCACGAAGATCAGCAGGCCCTGATCCCGTGACTCTGCAGGCACTGATCACGTGGCTGATCAAGTATAGATCACGTGACTGAGCATGCACTGATTACGTGGCTCATCATGCACCGATCACGTGTTTATCAGGCAGTGATTAGTGACTGACAGGCGCTGATCATGGGACTGTGCACGCAATGATCACGTGGCTGATCAGGAATTGACCACCTCAAGCACATGCAGTGATCACCTGGCTGAGCGTTCACTGATCACATGTTTATCATACGGTGATCCCGTGACTGAGAGGCGCTGATCACGTGACAGGGGCAGTCAGTGATCACGTGGCTGATCATGCACTGATTTCGTGACTGAGCATGCACTGATCATGTGTCGGGAGACGGTTAGGCATGCCACTCTGGACAAAGGTCATGAGGAAGGACGCTCGGCATACGCAAATGCGGGTTCGAGCCTCAGGAGTCCACCCGGATATTCTCGAGCATCTCCCCCCCCAAAGAACGAGAGTCTGCCTATTTTAATGCTTTGTGCCCTCACCTCTGATTTCACTGGGGGCTGTCCCCCACCACCATCTCGCTCTCTCTGTCAAAGAGTTAACTTGCAGCTCCAATTCATAAAGTTCCTTGTCATTCTTCCCTGTAACTTCCAGCCGAGTCTCCATCTGGAGCGCGGAACTCACCACGCTTACTAATTATGCCTGGGCTGCTAAGACCCACTCGAGAAGGTGTCTAGGGTGAGGCACCTTCCGCTATTCGAGAGGGCGCCTGTGGCCCACGTAAGTGGTGCAAACTTCTTGTCTTGAAGTTTTATTGGTCTCCCGGGTAAACCAGCTACTCAGTCTCTTTTCTCCACCGAATTTTCCTACTGAGCTATCCTCATACTATTATTCTTGATATCTCTGATGAGCATATAAACAGTCGCCTAGGCCTTCCCTCCTTCGAATAGCTTGGATCAGCTGGGGCTGGTCCCCGACAGGTGGTGCCCGAACAGGGACCTCAGGAGGCAATACTCAAAGAGCTGAGCAGACCCGAACCACGCAGTCAGCAGGCAATAAGCATGGAGCTCAGCAGTGAAAAATCATGCTGCTCACCTGGCAATAATCAGGCAGGTGACCAGGCAGGAATCACGCAGCTCAGCTGGCAATTGTCAAGCAGATGAGCCCACAGGAATCACACAGCTCAGCTGGCAATTGTCATGCAGATGAGCCGGCAGGAATCACGCAGCTCAGCAGGCCCTGATCACGTGACTCTGCAGGCACTGATCACGTGGCTGATCAAGTACAGATCACGTGACTGAGCATGCACTGATCACGTGGCTATCATGCACTGATCACGTGACTGCACATGCACTGATGAAGTTACTGATCGGGCACTGATCACGTGGCTCATCATGCACTGATCACGTGTTTATCAGGCAGTGATCAGTGACTGACAGGCGCTGATCATGGGACTGTGCACGCACTGATCACGTGGCTGACCAGGAACTGACCACCTGACTGCGCATGCAGTGATCATGTGGCTGATCGTTCACTGATCACGTGTTTATCATACAGTGATCATGTGACTGAGAGGCGCTGATCACGTGCCAGGGGCAGTCAGTGATCACGTGGCTGATCATGCACTGATCATGTGTCGGGAGCCGGTGAGGCATTCCACTCTGGACAAACGTCATGAGGAAGGAGGCCCGGGGTACACAAAAGCGGGATCGAGCCTCAGGAATCCACCCGGATATTCACGAGCATCTTACCCCAAAAAAACCAGAGTCTGCCTACTTTAGTGCTTTGTGCTCTCACCTCTGATTTCACTGGGGACTGTCCCCCACCACCATCTTGCTCTCTCTGTCAAAGAGTTAACTTACAGCTCCAATTCATAAAGTTCCTTGTCATTTTTCCCTGTACCTTCCAGCCGAGTCTCCATCTGGAGCGTGGAACCCACCACGCTTCCTAATTATGCCTGGGCTGCTAAGACCCACTCGAGAAGGTGTCTAGGGTGAGGCACCTTCCGCTATTCGAGAGGGCGCCTGCGGCCCACGTAAGTGGTGCAAACTTCTTGTCTTGAAGATTTATTGGTCTCCTGCGTAAACCAAGCTACTCAGTCTCTTTTCTCCACCGAATTTTCCTACTGAGCTATCCTCATACTGTTATTCTTGATATCTCTGATGAGCATATAAATAGTCGCCTAGGAGATCTCTCCTTCGAATACACTGGATCAGCTGGAGCTGGTCCCCGGCAGGTGACCCCCGAACAGGGACCTCAGGAGACCAATACTCAACGAGCTGAGCAGACCCGAACCACGCAATCTGCAGGCAATAAGCATGGAGCTCAGCAGTGACGAATCATGCTGCTCACCTGGCAGTAATCAAGCAGGTGACCAGGCAGGAATCACGCAGCACAGCTGGCAGTTGTCATGCAGATGAGCCGACAGGAATCACGCAGCTTAGCTGGCAATTGTCATGCAAATGAGCCGGCAGGAATCACGCAGCTCAGCAGGCCCTGGTCACGTGATTCTGCCGGCACTGATCACCTGGCTGATCAAGTACAGATCACGTGACTGAGCATGCACTGATCACGTGGCTATCATGCACTGATCACGTGTTTATCAGGCAATGATCAGTGACTGACAGGCGCTGATCATGGGACTGTGCACGCACTGATCACGTGGCTGATCAGAAACTGACCACCTGACTGTGCATGCAGTGATCACGTGGCTGATCGTTCACTGATCACGTCTTTATCATACGGTGATCACGTGACTGAGAGGCGCTGATCACGTGACTGTGCATTCAGTGATCACGTGGCTGATCATGCACTGATATCGTGACTGAGCATGCACTGATCATGTGCCGGGAGCAGGTGAGGCTTTCCACTCTGGACAAAGGTCATGAGGAAGGAGGCCCGGCATACGCAAATGCGGGATCGAGCCTCAGGAGTCCACCCGGATATTCTCGAGCATCTCCCCCCCGAAAAAACCAGAGTCTGCCTACTTTATTGCTTTGTGCTCTCACCTCTGATTTCACTGGGGGCTGTCCCCCACAACCATCTCGCTCTCTCTGTCAAAGAGTTAACTTGCAGCTTCAATTCATAAAGTTCCTTGTCATTTTTCCCTGTACCTTCCAGCCGAGTCTCCATCTGGAGCGTGGAACCCACCACGCTTCCTAATTATGCCTGGGCTGCTAAGACGCACTCGAGATGGTGTCTAGGATGAGGCACCTTCCGCTATTCGAGAGGGCGCCTGCGGCCCACGTAAGTGGTGCAAACTTCTTGTCTTGAAGTTTGATTGGTCTCCCGCGTAAACCAAGCTACTCAGTCTCTTTTCTCCACCGAATTTTCCTACTGAGCTATCCTCATACTATTATTCTTGATATCTCTGATGAGCATATAAATAGTCACCTAGGAGATCTCTCCTTCGAATACACTGGATCAGCTGGAGCTGGTCCCCGGCAGGTGACCCCCAAACAGGGACCTCAGGAGACCAATACTCAAAGAGCTGAGCAGACCCGAACCACGCAATCTGCAGGCAATAAGCATGGAGCTCAGCAGTGACGAATCATGCTGCTCACCTGGCAGTAATCAAGCAGGTGACCAGGCAGGAATCACGCAGCTCAGCTGGCAGTTGTCATGCAGATGAGCCGGCAGGAATCACCCAGCTCAGCAGGCCCTGGTCACGTGACTCTGCAGGCACTGATCACGTGGCTGATCAAGTACAGATCACGGGACTGAGCATGCACTGATCACGTGGCTATCATGCACTGATCCCGTGACTGCGCATGCACTGATGACGTGGCTGATCGGGCACTGATCACGTGGCTCATCATGCACTGATCACGTGTTTATCAGGCAGTGATCAGTGACTGACAGGCGCTGATCATGGGACTGTGCACCCACTGATCATGTGGCTGATCAGGAACTGAGCACCTGACTGCCCATGCAGTGATCACGTTGCTGATCGTTCACTGATCAAGTGTTTATCATACGGTGATCACGTGACTGATAGGCGCTGATCACGTGATTGTGCAGTCAGTGATCACGTGGCTGATCATGCACTGATATCGTGACTGAGCATGCACTGATCATGTGCCGTGAGCCGGTGAGGCATTCCACTCTGGACAAAGGTCATGAGGAAGGAGGCTCGACATACGCAAATGCAGGATCGAGCCTCAGGAGTTCACCCGGATATTCTCGAGCATCTCCCCTCCGAAGAAACCAGAGTCTGCGTACTGTATTGCTTTGTGCTCTCACCTCTGATTTCACTGAGCGCTGTCCCCAACCACCATCTCGCTCTCTCTGTCAAAGACTTAACTTACAGCTCCAATTCATAAAGTTCCTTGTCATTCTTCCCTTGAACTTCCAGCTGAGTCTCCATCTGGAGCCCGGAACCCACCACGCTTACTAATTATGCCTGGACTGCTAAGACCCACTCGAGAAGGTGTCTAGGGTGAGGCACCTTCCGCTATTCGAGAGGGCGCCTGCGGCCTACGGAAGTGGTGCAAACTTCCTGTCTTGAAGTTTGATTGGTCTCCCACGTAAACCAAGCTACTCAGTCTCTTTTCTCCACCGAAAATTCCTACTGAGCTATCCTCATACTATGATTCTTGACATCTCTGATTTGTATATAAATTGTCGCCTAGGCCATCTCTCCTTCGAATACCCTGGATAAGCTGGGGCTGGTCCCCGGCAGGTGGCGCCCGAACAGGGACCTTTGGAGGCAATACTCAAAGAGCTGAGCAGACACGAACCACGCAATCAGCAGGCAATAAGCATGGAGCTCAGCAGTGATGAATTATGCTGCTCAACGGGCAATAATCAAGCAGGTGACCAGGCAGAAATCACGCAGCTCAGCTGGCAATTGTCAAGCAGATGAGCCGACAGGAATCACGCAGCTTAGCTGGCAATTGTCATGCAAATGAGCCGGCAGGAATCACGCAGCTCAGCAGGCCCTGGTCACGTGATTCTGCCGGCACTGATCACCTGGCTGATCAAGTACAGATCACGTGACTGAGCATGCACTGATCACGTGGCTATCATGCACTGATCACGTGTTTATCAGGCAATGATCAGTGACTGACAGGCGCTGATCATGGGACTGTGCACGCACTGATCACGTGGCTGATCAGAAACTGACCACCTGACTGTGCATGCAGTGATCACGTGGCTGATCGTTCACTGATCACGTCTTTATCATACGGTGATCACGTGACTGAGAGGCGCTGATCACGTGACTGTGCATTCAGTGATCACGTGGCTGATCATGCACTGATATCGTGACTGAGCATGCACTGATCATGTGCCGGGAGCAGGTGAGGCTTTCCACTCTGGACAAAGGTCATGAGGAAGGAGGCCCGGCATACGCAAAGGCGGGATCGAGCCTCAGGAGTCCACCCGGATATTCTCGAGCATCTCCCCCACGAAAAAACCAGAGTCTGCCTACTTTATTGCTTTGTGCTCTCACCTCTGATTTCACTGGGGGCTGTCCCCCACAACCATCTCGCTCTCTCTGTCAAAGAGTTAACTTGCAGCTCCAATTCATAAAGTTCCTTGTCATTCTTCCCTGTAACTTCCAGTCGAGTCTCCATCTGGAGCGTGGAACTCACCACGCTTACTAATTATGCCTGGGCTGCTAAGACCCACTCGAGAAGGTGTCTAGGGTGAGGCACCTTCCGCTATTCGAGAGGGCGCCTGCGGCCCACGTAAGTGGTGCAAACTTCTTGTCTTGAAGTTTTATTGGTCTCCCGGGTAAACCAGCTACTCAGTCTCTTTTCTCCACCGAATTTTCCTACTGAGCTATCCTCATACTATTATTCTTGATATCTCTGATGAGCATATAAACAGTCGCCTAGGCCTTCCCTCCTTCGAATAGCTTGGATCAGCTGGGGCTGGTCCCCGACAGGTGGTGCCCGAACAGGGACCTCAGGAGGCAATACTCAAAGAGCTGAGCAGACCCGAACCACGCAGTCAGCAGGCAATAAGCATGGAGCTCAGCAGTGAAAAATCATGCTGCTCACCTGGCAATAATCAGGCAGGTGACCAGGCAGGAATCACGCAGCTCAGCTGGCAATTGTCAAGCAGATGAGCCCACAGGAATCACACAGCTCAGCTGGCAATTGTCATGCAGATGAGCCGGCAGGAATCACGCAGCTCAGCAGGCCCTGATCACGTGACTGCAGGCACTGATCACGTGGCTGATCAAGTACAGATCACGTGACTGAGCATGCACTGATCACCTGGCTATCATGCACTGATCACGTGACTGCACATGCACTGATGATGTGGCTGATCGGGCACTGATCACGTGGCTCATCATGCACTGATCACGTGTTTATCAGGCAGTGATCAGTGACTGACAGGCGCTGATCATGGGACTGTGCACCCACTGATCACGTGGCTGACCAGGAACTGACCACCTGACTGCGCATGCAGTGATCATGTGGCTGATCGTTCACTGATCACGTGTTTATCATACGGTGATCATGTGACTGAGAGGCGCTGATCACGTGCCAGGGGCAGTCAGTGATCACGTGGCTGATCATGCACTGATCATGTGTCGGGAGCCGGTGAGGCATTCCACTCTGGACAAACGTCATGAGGAAGGAGGCCCGGGGTACACAAAAGCGGGATCGAGCCTCAGGAATCCACCCGGATATTCACGAGCATCTTACCCCAAAAAAACCAGAGTCTGCCTACTTTAGTGCTTTGTGCTCTCACCTCTGATTTCACTGGAGACTGTCCCCCACCACCATCTCGCTCTCTCTGTCAAAGAGTTAACTTACAGCTCCAATTCATAAAGTTCCTTGTCATTTTTCCCTGTACCTTCCAGCCGAGTCTCCATCTGGAGCGTGGAACCCACCACGCTTCCTAATTATGCCTGGGCTGCTAAGACGCACTCGAGAAGGTGTCTAGGGTGAGGCACCTTCCGCTATTCGAGAGGGCGCCTGCGGCCCACGTAAGTGCTGCAAACTTCTTGTCTTGAAGTTTGATTGGTCTCCCGCGTAAACCAAGCTACTCAGTCTCTTTTCTCCACCGAATTTTCCTACTGAGCTATCCTCATACTATTATTCTTGATATCTCTGATGAGCATATAAATAGTCACCTAGGAGATCTCTCCTTCGAATACACTGGATCAGCTGGAGCTGGTCCCCGGCAGGTGACCCCCAAACAGGGACCTCAGGAGACCAATACTCAAAGAGCTGAGCAGACCCGAACCACGCAATCTGCAGGCAATAAGCATGGAGCTCAGCAGTGACGAATCATGCTGCTCACCTGGCAGTAATCAAGCAGGTGACCAGGCAGGAATCACGCAGCTCAGCTGGCAGTTGTCATGCAGATGAGCCGACAGGAATCACGCAGCTCAGCTGGCAATTGTCATGCAGATGAGCCGGCAGGAATCACCCAGCTCAGCAGGCCCTGGTCACGTGACTCTGCAGGCACTGATCACGTGGCTGATCAAGTACAGATCACGGGACTGAGCATGCACTGATCACGTGGCTATCATGCACTGATCCCGTGACTGCACATGCACTGATGACGTGGCTGATCGGGCACTGATCACGTGGCTCATCATGCACTGATCACGTGTTTATCAGGCAGTGATCAGTGACTGACAGGCGCTGATCATGGGACTGTGCACCCACTGATCATGTGGCTGATCAGGAACTGAGCACCTGACTGCCCATGCAGTGATCACGTTGCTGATCGTTCACTGATCAAGTGTTTATCATACGGTGATCACGTGACTGATAGGCGCTGATCACGTGATTGTGCAGTCAGTGATCACGTGGCTGATCATGCACTGATATCGTGACTGAGCATGCACTGATCATGTGCCGTGAGCCGGTGAGGCATTCCACTCTGGACAAAGGTCATGAGGAAGGAGGCTCGACATACGCAAATGCAGGATCGAGCCTCAGGAGTTCACCCGGATATTCTCGAGCATCTCCCCTCCGAAGAAACCAGAGTCTGCGTACTGTATTGCTTTGTGCTCTCACCTCTGATTTCACTGAGCGCTGTCCCCAACCACCATCTCGCTCTCTCTGTCAAAGACTTAACTTACAGCTCCAATTCATAAAGTTCCTTGTCATTCTTCCCTTGAACTTCCAGCTGAGTCTCCATCTGGAGCCCGGAACCCACCACGCTTACTAATTATGCCTGGACTGCTAAGACCCACTCGAGAAGGTGTCTAGGGTGAGGCACCTTCCGCTATTCGAGAGGGCGCCTGCGGCCTACGGAAGTGGTGCAAACTTCCTGTCTTGAAGTTTGATTGGTCTCCCACGTAAACCAAGCTACTCAGTCTCTTTTCTCCACCGAAATTTCCTACTGAGCTATCCTCATACTATGATTCTTGACATCTCTGATTTGTATATAAATTGTCGCCTAGGCCATCTCTCCTTCGAATACCCTGGATAAGCTGGGGCTGGTCCCCGGCAGGTGGCGCCCGAACAGGGACCTTTGGAGGCAATACTCAAAGAGCTGAGCAGACACGAACCACGCAATCAGCAGGCAATAAGCATGGAGCTCAGCAGTGATGAATTATGCTGCTCAACGGGCAATAATCAAGCAGGTGACCAGGCAGAAATCACGCAGCTCAGCTGGCAATTGTCAAGCAGATGAGCCGACAGGAATCACGCAGCTTAGCTGGCAATTGTCATGCAAATGAGCCGGCAGGAATCACGCAGCTCAGCAGGCCCTGATCACGGGATTCTGCCGGCACTGATCACCTGGCTGATCAAGTACAGATCACGTGACTGAGCATGCACTGATCACGTGGCTATCATGCACTGATCACGTGTTTATCAGGCAATGATCAGTGACTGACAGGCGCTGATCATGGGACTGTGCACGCACTGATCACGTGGCTGATCAGAAACTGACCACCTGACTGTGCATGCAGTGATCACGTGGCTGATCGTTCACTGATCACGTCTTTATCATACGGTGATCACGTGACTGAGAGGCGCTGATCACGTGACTGTGCATTCAGTGATCACGTGGCTGATCATGCACTGATATCGTGACTGAGCATGCACTGATCATGTGCCGGGAGCAGGTGAGGCTTTCCACTCTGGACAAAGGTCATGAGGAAGGAGGCCCGGCATACGCAAATGCGGGATCGAGCCTCAGGAGTCCACCCGGATATTCTCGAGCATCTCCCCCCCGAAAAAACCAGAGTCTGCCTACTTTATTGCTTTGTGCTCTCACCTCTGATTTCACTGGGGGCTGTCCCCCACAACCATCTCGCTCTCTCTGTCAAAGAGTTAACTTGCAGCTTCAATTCATAAAGTTCCTTGTCATTCTTCCCTGTAACTTCCAGCCGAGTCTCCATCTGGAGCACGGAACTCACCACGCTTACTAATTATGCCTGGGCTGCTAAGACCCACTCGAGAAGGTGTCTAGGGTGAGGCACCTTCCGCTATTCGAGAGGGCGCCTGCGGCCCACGTAAGTGGTGCAAACTTCTTGTCTTGAAGTTTGATTGGTCTCCCGGGTAAACCAGCTACTCAGTCTCTTTTCTCCACCGAATTTTCCTACTGAGCTATCCTCATACTATTATTCTTGATATCTCTGATGAGCATATAAACAGTCGCCTAGGCCTTCCCTCCTTCGAATAGCTTGGATCAGCTGGGGCTGGTCCCCGACAGGTGGTGCCCGAACAGGGACCTCAGGAGGCAATACTCAAAGAGCTGAGCAGACCCGAACCACGCAGTCAGCAGGCAATAAGCATGGAGCTCAGCAGTGAAAAATCATGCTGCTCACCTGGCAATAATCAGGCAGGTGACCAGGCAGGAATCACGCAGCTCAGCTGGCAATTGTCAAGCAGATGAGCCCACAGGAATCACACAGCTCAGCTGGCAATTGTCATGCAGATGAGCCGGCAGGAATCACGCAGCTCAGCAGGCCCTGATCACGTGACTGCAGGCACTGATCACGTGGCCGATCAAGTACAGATCACGTGACTGAGCATGCACTGATCACCTGGCTATCATGCACTGATCACGTGACTGCACATGCACTGATGATGTGGCTGATC
Source organism: Bos grunniens (assembly GCF_055505025.1). NCBI lineage: Eukaryota > Metazoa > Chordata > Mammalia > Artiodactyla > Bovidae > Bos > Bos grunniens. Next base: position 71,057,745 of record NC_141185.1, on the reverse strand, counting down.
GGGCACTGATCACGTGGCTCATCATGCACTGATCACGTGTTTATCAGGCAGTGATCAGTGACTGACAGGCGCTGATCATGGGACTGTGCACGCACTGATCACGTGGCTGACCAGGAACTGACCACCTGACTGCGCATGCAGTGATCATGTGGCTGATCGTTCACTGATCACGTCTTTATCATACGGTGATCATGTGACTGATAGGCGCTGATCACGTGCCAGGGGCAGTCAGTGATCACGTGGCTGATCATGCACTGATCATGTGTCGGGAGCCGGTGAGGCATTCCACTCTGGACAAACGTCATGAGGAAGGAGGCCCGGGGTACACAAAAGCGGGATCGAGCCTCAGGAATCCACCCGGATATTCACGAGCATCTTACCCCAAAAAAACCAGAGTCTGCCTACTTTATTGCTTTGTGCTCTCACCTCTGATTTCACTGGAGACTGTCCCCCACCACCATCTTGCTCTCTCTGTCAAAGAGTTAACTTACAGCTCCAATTCATAAAGTTCCTTGTCATTTTTCCCTGTACCTTCCAGCCGAGTCTCCATCTGAAGCGTGGAACCCACCACGCTTCCTAATTATGCCTGGGCTGCTAAGACCCACTCGAGAAGGTGTCTAGGGTGAGGCACCTTCCGCTATTCGAGAGGGCGCCTGTGGCCCACGTAAGTGGTGCAAACTTCTTGTCTTGAAGTTTGATTGGTCTCCCGCGTAAACCAAGCTACTCAGTCTCTTTTCTCCACCGAATTTTCCTACTGAGCTATCCTCATACTATTATTCTTGATATCTCTGATGAGCATATAAATAGTCGCCTAGGAGATCTCTCCTTCGAATACACTGGATCAGCTGGAGCTGGTCCCCGGCAGGTGACCCCCGAACAGGGACCTCAGGAGACCAATACTCAAAGAGCTGAGCAGACCCGAACCACACAATCTGCAGGCAATAAGCATGGAGCTCAGCAGTGACGAATCATGCTGCTCACCTGGCAGTAATCAAGCAGGTGACCAGGCAGGAATCACGCAGCTCAGCTGGCAGTTGTCATGCAGATGAGCCGACAGGAATCACGCAGCTCAGCTGGCAATTGTCATGCAGATGAGCCGGCAGGAATCACCCAGCTCAGCAGGCCCTGGTCACGTGACTCTGCAGGCACTGATCACGTGGCTGATCAAGTACAGATCACGGGACTGAGCATGCACTGATCACGTGGCTATCATGCACTGATCCCGTGACTGCGCATGCACTGATGACGTGGCTGATCGGGCACTGATCACGTGGCTCATCATGCACTGATCACGTGTTTATCAGGCAGTGATCAGTGACTGACAGGCGCTGATCATGGGACTGTGCACCCACTGATCATGTGGCTGATCAGGAACTGAGCACCTGACTGCCCATGCAGTGATCACGTTGCTGATCGTTCACTGATCAAGTGTTTATCATACGGTGATCACGTGACTGATAGGCGCTGATCACGTGATTGTGCAGTCAGTGATCACGTGGCTGATCATGCACTGATATCGTGACTGAGCATGCACTGATCATGTGCCGTGAGCCGGTGAGGCATTCCACTCTGGACAAAGGTCATGAGGAAGGAGGCTCGACATACGCAAATGCAGGATCGAGGCTCAGGAGTTCACCCGGATATTCTCGAGCATCTCCCCTCCGAAGAAACCAGAGTCTGCGTACTGTATTGCTTTGTGCTCTCACCTCTGATTTCACTGAGCGCTGTCCCCAACCACCATCTCGCTCTCTCTGTCAAAGACTTAACTTACAGCTCCAATTCATAAAGTTCCTTGTCATTCTTCCCTTGAACTTCCAGCTGAGTCTCCATCTGGAGCCCGGAACCCACCACGCTTACTAATTATGCCTGGACTGCTAAGACCCACTCGAGAAGGTGTCTAGGGTGAGGCACCTTCCGCTATTCGAGAGGGCGCCTGCGGCCTACGGAAGTGGTGCAAACTTCCTGTCTTGAAGTTTGATTGGTCTCCCACGTAAACCAAGCTACTCAGTCTCTTTTCTCCACCGAAATTTCCTACTGAGCTATCCTCATACTATGATTCTTGACATCTCTGATTTGTATATAAATTGTCGCTTAGGCCATCTCTCCTTCGAATACCCTGGATAAGCTGGGGCTGGTCCCCGGCAGGTGGCGCCCGAACAGGGACCTTTGGAGGCAATACTCAAAGAGCTGAGCAGACACGAACCACGCAATCAGCAGGCAATAAGCATGGAGCTCAGCAGTGATGAATTATGCTGCTCAACGGGCAATAATCAAGCAGGTGACCAGGCAGAAATCACGCAGCTCAGCTGGCAATTGTCAAGCAGATGAGCCGACAGGAATCACGCAGCTTAGCTGGCAATTGTCATGCAAATGAGCCGGCAGGAATCACGCAGCTCAGCAGGCCCTGATCACGGGATTCTGCCGGCACTGATCACCTGGCTGATCAAGTACAGATCACGTGACTGAGCATGCACTGATCACGTGGCTATCATGCACTGATCACGTGTTTATCAGGCAATGATCAGTGACTGACAGGCGCTGATCATGGGACTGTGCACGCACTGATCACGTGGCTGATCAGAAACTGACCACCTGACTGTGCATGCAGTGATCACGTGGCTGATCGTTCACTGATCACGTCTTTATCATACGGTGATCCCGTGAATGAGAGGCGCTGATCACGTGACTGTGCATTCAGTGATCACGTGGCTGATCATGCACTGATATCGTGACTGAGCATGCACTGATCATGTGCCGGGAGCAGGTGAGGCTTTCCACTCTGGACAAAGGTCATGAGGAAGGAGGCCCGGCATACGCAAAGGCGGGATCGAGCCTCAGGAGTCCACCCGGATATTCTCGAGCATCTCCCCCCCGAAAAAACCAGAGTCTGCCTACTTTATTGCTTTGTGCTCTCACCTCTGATTTCACTGGGGGCTGTCCCCCACAACCATCTCGCTCTCTCTGTCAAAGAGTTAACTTGCAGCTCCAATTCATAAAGTTCCTTGTCATTCTTCCCTGTAACTTCCAGCCGAGTCTCCATCTGGAGCGCGGAACTCACCACCCTTACTAATTATGCCTGGGCTGATAAGACCCACTCGAGAAGGTGTCTAGGGTGAGGCACCTTCCGCTATTCGAGAGGGCGCCTGCGGCCCACGTAAGTGGTGCAAACTTCTTGTCTTGAAGTTTTATTGGTCTCCCGGGTAAACCAGCTACTCAGTCTCTTTTCTCCACCGAATTTTCCTACTGAGCTATCCTCATACTATTATTCTTGATATCTCTGATGAGCATATAAACAGTCGCCTAGGCCTTCCCTCCTTCGAATAGCTTGGATCAGCTGGGGCTGGTCCCCGACAGGTGGTGCCCGAACAGGGACCTCAGGAGGCAATACTCAAAGAGCTGAGCAGACCCGAACCACGCAGTCAGCAGGCAATAAGCATGGAGCTCAGCAGTGAAAAATCATGCTGCTCACCTGGCAATAATCAGGCAGGTGACCAGGCAGGAATCACGCAGCTCAGCTGGCAATTGTCAAGCAGATGAGCCCACAGGAATCACACAGCTCAGCTGGCAATTGTCATGCAGATGAGCCGGCAGGAATCACGCAGCTCAGCAGGCCCTGATCACGTGACTGCAGGCACTGATCACGTGGCTGATCAAGTACAGATCACGTGACTGAGCATGCACTGATCACCTGGCTATCATGCACTGATCACGTGACTGCACATGCACTGATGATGTGGCTGATCGGGCACTGATCACGTGGCTCATCATGCACTGATCACGTGTTTATCAGGCAGTGATCAGTGACTGACAGGCGCTGATCATGGGACTGTGCACCCACTGATCACGTGGCTGACCAGGAACTGACCACCTGACTGCGCATGCAGTGATCATGTGGCTGATCGTTCACTGATCACGTGTTTATCATACGGTGATCATGTGACTGAGAGGCGCTGATCACGTGCCAGGGGCAGTCAGTGATCACGTGGCTGATCATGCACTGATCATGTGTCGGGAGCCGGTGAGGCATTCCACTCTGGACAAACGTCATGAGGAAGGAGGCCCGGGGTACGCAAAAGCGGGATCGAGCCTCAGGAATCCACCCGGATATTCACGAGCATCTTACCCCAAAAAAACCAGAGTCTGCCTACTTTAGTGCTTTGTGCTCTCACCTCTGATTTCACTGGAGACTGTCCCCCACCACCATCTCGCTCTCTCTGTCAAAGAGTTAACTTACAGCTCCAATTCATAAAGTTCCTTGTCATTTTTCCCTGTACCTTCCAGCCGAGTCTCCATCTGGAGCGTGGAACCCACCACGCTTCCTAATTATGCCTGGGCTGCTAAGACGCACTCGAGAAGGTGTCTAGGGTGAGGCACCTTCCGCTATTCGAGAGGGCGCCTGCGGCCCACGTAAGTGGTGCAAACTTCTTGTCTTGAAGTTTGATTGGTCTCCCGCGTAAACCAAGCTACTCAGTCTCTTTTCTCCACCGAATTTTCCTACTGAGCTATCCTCATACTATTATTCTTGATATCTCTGATGAGCATATAAATAGTCGCCTAGGAGATCTCTCCTTCGAATACACTGGATCAGCTGGAGCTGGTCCCCGGCAGGTGACCCCCAAACAGGGACCTCAGGAGACCAATACTCAAAGAGCTGAGCAGACCCGAACCACGCAATCTGCAGGCAATAAGCATGGAGCTCAGCAGTGACGAATCATGCTGCTCACCTGGCAGTAATCAAGCAGGTGACCAGGCAGGAATCACGCAGCTCAGCTGGCAGTTGTCATGCAGATGAGCCGACAGGAATCACGCAGCTCAGCTGGCAATTGTCATGCAGATGAGCCGGCAGGAATCACCCAGCTCAGCAGGCCCTGGTCACGTGACTTTGCAGGCACTGATCACGTGGCTGATCAAGTACAGATCACGGGACTGAGCATGCACTGATCACGTGGCTATCATGCACTGATCCCGTGACTGCGCATGCACTGATGACGTGGCTGATCGGGCACTGATCACGTGGCTCATCATGCACTGATCACGTGTTTATCAGGCAGTGATCAGTGACTGACAGGCGCTGATCATGGGACTGTGCACCCACTGATCATGTGGCTGATCAGGAACTGAGCACCTGACTGCCCATGCAGTGATCACGTTGCTGATCGTTCACTGATCAAGTGTTTATCATACGGTGATCACGTGACTGATAGGCGCTGATCACGTGATTGTGCAGTCAGTGATCACGTGGCTGATCATGCACTGATATCGTGACTGAGCATGCACTGATCATGTGCCGTGAGCCGGTGAGGCATTCCACTCTGGACAAAGGTCATGAGGAAGGAGGCTCGACATACGCAAATGCAGGATCGAGCCTCAGGAGTTCACCCGGATATTCTCGAGCATCTCCCCTCCGAAGAAACCAGAGTCTGCGTACTGTATTGCTTTGTGCTCTCACCTCTGATTTCACTGAGCGCTGTCCCCAACCACCATCTCGCTCTCTCTGTCAAAGACTTAACTTACAGCTCCAATTCATAAAGTTCCTTGTCATTCTTCCCTTGAACTTCCAGCTGAGTCTCCATCTGGAGCCCGGAACCCACCACGCTTACTAATTATGCCTGGACTGCTAAGACCCACTCGAGAAGGTGTCTAGGGTGAGGCACCTTCCGCTATTCGAGAGGGCGCCTGCGGCCTACGGAAGTGGTGCAAACTTCCTGTCTTGAAGTTTGATTGGTCTCCCACGTAAACCAAGCTACTCAGTCTCTTTTCTCCACCGAAATTTCCTACTGAGCTATCCTCATACTATGATTCTTGACATCTCTGATTTGTATATAAATTGTCGCCTAGGCCATCTCTCCTTCGAATACCCTGGATAAGCTGGGGCTGGTCCCCGGCAGGTGGCGCCCGAACAGGGACCTTTGGAGGCAATACTCAAAGAGCTGAGCAGACACGAACCACGCAATCAGCAGGCAATAAGCATGGAGCTCAGCAGTGATGAATTATGCTGCTCAACGGGCAATAATCAAGCAGGTGACCAGGCAGAAATCACGCAGCTCAGCTGGCAATTGTCAAGCAGATGAGCCGACAGGAATCACGCAGCTTAGCTGGCAATTGTCATGCAAATGAGCCGGCAGGAATCACGCAGCTCAGCAGGCCCTGGTCACGTGATTCTGCCGGCACTGATCACCTGGCTGATCAAGTACAGATCACGTGACTGAGCATGCACTGATCACGTGGCTATCATGCACTGATCACGTGTTTATCAGGCAATGATCAGTGACTGACAGGCGCTGATCATGGGACTGTGCACGCACTGATCACGTGGCTGATCAGAAACTGACCACCTGACTGTGCATGCAGTGATCACGTGGCTGATCGTTCACTGATCACGTCTTTATCATACGGTGATCACGTGACTGAGAGGCGCTGATCACGTGACTGTGCATTCAGTGATCACGTGGCTGATCATGCACTGATATCGTGACTGAGCATGCACTGATCATGTGCCGGGAGCAGGTGAGGCTTTCCACTCTGGACAAAGGTCATGAGGAAGGAGGCCCGGCATACGCAAATGCGGGATCGAGCCTCAGGAGTCCACCCGGATATTCTCGAGCATCTCCCCCCCGAAAAAACCAGAGTCTGCCTACTTTATTGCTTTGTGCTCTCACCTCTGATTTCACTGGGGGCTGTCCCCCACCACCATCTCGCTGTCTCTGTCAAAGAGTTAACTTGCAGCTCCAATTCATAAAGTTCCTTGTCATTCTTCCCTGTAACTTCCAGCCGAGTCTCCATCTGGAGCGCGGAACTCACCACGCTTAGTAATTATTCTTGGGCTGATAAGACCCACTCGAGAAGGTGTCTAGGGTGAGGCACCTTCCGCTATTCGAGAGGGCGCCTGCGGCCCACGTAAGTGGTGCAAACTTCTTGTCTTGAAGTTTTATTGGTCTCCCGGGTAAACCAGGTACTCAGTCTCTTTTCTCCACCGAATTTTCCTACTGAGCTATCCTCATACTATTATTCTTGATATCTCTGATGAGCATATAAACAGCCGCCTAGGACTTCCCTCCTTCGAATAGCTTGGATCAGCTGGGGCTGGTCCCTGACAGGTGGCGCCTGAACAAGGACCTCAGGAGGTAATACTCAAAGAGCTGAGCAGACCCGAACCACGCAGTCAGCAGGGAATAAGCATGGAGCTCAGCAGTGAAAAATCATGCTGCTCACCTGGCAATAATCAGGCAGGTGACCAGGCAGGAATCACGCAGCTCAGCTGGCAATTGTCAAGCAGATGAGCCGACAGGAATCACACAGCTCAGCTGGCAATTGTCATGCAGATGAGCCGGCAGGAATCAAGCAGCTCAGCAGGCCCTGATCACGTGACTCTGCAGGCACTGATCACGTGGCTGATCAAGTACAGATCACGTGACTGAGCATGCACTGATCACGTGGCTATCATGCACTGATCACGTGACTGCACATGCACTGATGAAGTTACTGATCGGGCACTGATCACGTGGCTCATCATGCACTGATCACGTGTTTATCAGGCAGTGATCAGTGACTGACAGGCGCTGATCATGGGACTGTGCACGCACTGATCACGTGGCTTACCAGGAACGGACCACCTGACTGCGCATGCAGTGATCATGTGGCTGATCGTTCACTGATCACGTGTTTATCATACGGTGATCATGTGACTGAGAGGCGCTGATCACGTGACAGGGGCAGTCAGTGATCACGTGGCTGATCATGCACTGATCATGTGTCGGGAGCTGTTGAGGCATTCCACTCTGGACAAACGTCATGAGGAAGGAGGCCCGGCGTACGCAAAAGCGGGATCGAGCCTCAGGAATCCACCCGGATATTCACGAGCATCTCACCCCAAAAAAACCAGAGTCTGCCTATTTTAGTGCTTTGTGCTCTCACCTCTGATTTCACTGGGGACTGTCCGCCACCACCATCTCGCTCTCTCTGTCAAAGAGTTAACTTACAGCTCCAATTCATAAAGTTCCTTGTCATTCTTCCCTGTACCTTCCAGCCGAGTCTCCATCTGGAGCGTGGAACACACCACGCTTACTAATTATGCCTGGGCTGCTAAGACCCACTCGAGAAGGTGTCTAGGGTGAGGCACCTTCCGCTATTCGAGAGGGCGCCTGCGGCCTACGTAAGTGGTGCAAACTTCTTGTCTTGAAGTTTGATTGGTCTATCGCCTAAACCAAGCTACTCAGTCTCTTTTCTCCACCGAATTTTCCTACTGAGCTATCCTCATATTATTATTCTTGATATCTCTGATGAGCATATAAATAGTCCCCTAGGCCATCTCTCCTTCGAATACCCTGGATCAGCTGGGGCTTGTCCCCAGCAGGTGGCGCCCGAACAGGGACCTCAGGAGGCAATACTCAAAGAGCTGAGCAGACCCGAACCAGGCAATCAGCAGGCAATAAGCATGAAGCTCAACAGGGACGAATCATGCTGCTCACCTGGCAATGATCAAGCAGGTGACTAGGCAGGAATCACGCAGCTCAGCTGGCAATTGTCAAGCAGATGAGCCGACAGGAATCACGAAGCTCAGCTGACAATTGTAATGCAGATGAGCCGGCAGGAATCACGAAGATCAGCAGGCCCTGATCCCGTGACTCTGCAGGCACTGATCACGTGGCTGATCAAGTATAGATCACGTGACTGAGCATGCACTGATTACGTGGCTCATCATGCACCGATCACGTGTTTATCAGGCAGTGATTAGTGACTGACAGGCGCTGATCATGGGACTGTGCACGCAATGATCACGTGGCTGATCAGGAATTGACCACCTCAAGCACATGCAGTGATCACCTGGCTGAGCGTTCACTGATCACATGTTTATCATACGGTGATCCCGTGACTGAGAGGCGCTGATCACGTGACAGGGGCAGTCAGTGATCACGTGGCTGATCATGCACTGATTTCGTGACTGAGCATGCACTGATCATGTGTCGGGAGACGGTGAGGCATGCCACTCTGGACAAAGGTCATGAGGAAGGACGCTCGGCATACGCAAATGCGGGTTCGAGCCTCAGGAGTCCACCCGGATATTCTCGAGCATCTCCCCCCCCAAAGAACGAGAGTCTGCCTATTTTAATGCTTTGTGCCCTCACCTCTGATTTCACTGGGGGCTGTCCCCCACCACCATCTCGCTCTCTCTGTCAAAGAGTTAACTTGCAGCTCCAATTCATAAAGTTCCTTGTCATTCTTCCCTGTAACTTCCAGCCGAGTCTCCATCTGGAGCGCGGAACTCACCACGCTTACTAATTATGCCTGGGCTGCTAAGACCCACTCGAGAAGGTGTCTAGGGTGAGGCACCTTCCGCTATTCGAGAGGGCGCCTGTGGCCCACGTAAGTGGTGCAAACTTCTTGTCTTGAAGTTTTATTGGTCTCCCGGGTAAACCAGCTACTCAGTCTCTTTTCTCCACCGAATTTTCCTACTGAGCTATCCTCATACTATTATTCTTGATATCTCTGATGAGCATATAAACAGTCGCCTAGGCCTTCCCTCCTTCGAATAGCTTGGATCAGCTGGGGCTGGTCCCCGACAGGTGGTGCCCGAACAGGGACCTCAGGAGGCAATACTCAAAGAGCTGAGCAGACCCGAACCACGCAGTCAGCAGGCAATAAGCATGGAGCTCAGCAGTGAAAAATCATGCTGCTCACCTGGCAATAATCAGGCAGGTGACCAGGCAGGAATCACGCAGCTCAGCTGGCAATTGTCAAGCAGATGAGCCCACAGGAATCACACAGCTCAGCTGGCAATTGTCATGCAGATGAGCCGGCAGGAATCACGCAGCTCAGCAGGCCCTGATCACGTGACTCTGCAGGCACTGATCACGTGGCTGATCAAGTACAGATCACGTGACTGAGCATGCACTGATCACCTGGCTATCATGCACTGATCACGTGACTGCACATGCACTGATGACGTGGCTGATCGGGCACTGATCACGTGGCTCATCATGCACTGATCACGTGTTTATCAGGCAGTGATCAGTGACTGACAGGCGCTGATCATGGGACTGTGCACGCACTGATCACGTGGCTGACCAGGAACTGACCACCTGACTGCGCATGCAGTGATCATGTGGCTGATCGTTCACTGATCACGTGTTTATCATACAGTGATCATGTGACTGAGAGGCGCTGATCACGTGCCAGGGGCAGTCAGTGATCACGTGGCTGATCATGCACTGATCATGTGTCGGGAGCCGGTGAGGCATTCCACTCTGGACAAACGTCATGAGGAAGGAGGCCCGGGGTACACAAAAGCGGGATCGAGCCTCAGGAATCCACCCGGATATTCACGAGCATCTTACCCCAAAAAAACCAGAGTCTGCCTACTTTAGTGCTTTGTGCTCTCACCTCTGATTTCACTGGGGACTGTCCCCCACCACCATCTTGCTCTCTCTGTCAAAGAGTTAACTTACAGCTCCAATTCATAAAGTTCCTTGTCATTCTTCCCTGTACCTTCCAGCCGAGTCTCCATCTGGAGCGTGGAACCCACCACGCTTCCTAATTATGCCTGGGCTGCTAAGACCCACTCGAGAAGGTGTCTAGGGTGAGGCACCTTCCGCTATTCGAGAGGGCGCCTGCGGCCCACGTAAGTGGTGCAAACTTCTTGTCTTGAAGATTTATTGGTCTCCCGCGTAAACCAAGCTACTCAGTCTCTTTTCTCCACCGAATTTTCCTACTGAGCTATCCTCATACTATTATTCTTGATATCTCTGATGAGCATATAAATAGTCGCCTAGGAGATCTCTCCTTCGAATACACTGGATCAGCTGGAGCTGGTCCCCGGCAGGTGACCCCCGAACAGGGACCTCAGGAGACCAATACTCAACGAGCTGAGCAGACCCGAACCACGCAATCTGCAGGCAATAAGCATGGAGCTCAGCAGTGACGAATCATGCTGCTCACCTGGCAGTAATCAAGCAGGTGACCAGGCAGGAATCACGCAGCACAGCTGGCAGTTGTCATGCAGATGAGCCGACAGGAATCACGCAGCTTAGGTGGCAATTGTCATGCAAATGAGCCGGCAGGAATCACGCAGCTCAGCAGGCCCTGGTCACGTGATTCTGCCGGCACTGATCACCTGGCTGATCAAGTACAGATCACGTGACTGAGCATGCACTGATCACGTGGCTATCATGCACTGATCACGTGTTTATCAGGCAATGATCAGTGACTGACAGGCGCTGATCATGGGACTGTGCACGCACTGATCACGTGGCTGATCAGAAACTGACCACCTGACTGTGCATGCAGTGATCACGTGGCTGATCGTTCACTGATCACGTCTTTATCATACGGTGATCACGTGACTGAGAGGCGCTGATCACGTGACTGTGCATTCAGTGATCACGTGGCTGATCATGCACTGATATCGTGACTGAGCATGCACTGATCATGTGCCGGGAGCAGGTGAGGCTTTCCACTCTGGACAAAGGTCATGAGGAAGGAGGCCCGGCATACGCAAATGCGGGATCGAGCCTCAGGAGTCCACCCGGATATTCTCGAGCATCTCCCCCCCAAAAAAACCAGAGTCTGCCTACTTTATTGCTTTGTGCTCTCACCTCTGATTTCACTGGGGGCTGTCCCCCACAACCATCTCGCTCTCTCTGTCAAAGAGTTAACTTGCAGCTTCAATTCATAAAGTTCCTTGTCATTCTTCCCTGTAACTTCCAGCCGAGTCTCCATCTGGAGCACGGAACTCACCACGCTTACTAATTATGCCTGGGCTGCTAAGACCCACTCGAGAAGGTGTCTAGGGTGAGGCACCTTCCGCTATTCGAGAGGGCGCCTGCGGCCCACGTAAGTGGTGCAAACTTCTTGTCTTGAAGTTTTATTGGTCTCCCGGGTAAACCAGCTACTCAGTCTCTTTTCTCCACCGAATTTTCCTACTGAGCTATCCTCATACTATTATTCTTGATATCTCTGATGAGCATATAAACAGTCGCCTAGGCCTTCCCTCCTTCGAATAGCTTGGATCAGCTGGGGCTGGTCCCCGACAGGTGGTGCCCGAACAGGGACCTCAGGAGGCAATACTCAAAGAGCTGAGCAGACCCGAACCACGCAGTCAGCAGGCAATAAGCATGGAGCTCAGCAGTGAAAAATCATGCTGCTCACCTGGCAATAATCAGGCAGGTGACCAGGCAGGAATCACGCAGCTCAGCTGGCAATTGTCAAGCAGATGAGCCCACAGGAATCACACAGCTCAGCTGGCAATTGTCATGCAGATGAGCCGGCAGGAATCACGCAGCTCAGCAGGCCCTGATCACGTGACTGCAGGCACTGATCACGTGGCTGATCAAGTACAGATCACGTGACTGAGCATGCACTGATCACCTGGCTATCATGCACTGATCACGTGACTGCACATGCACTGATGATGTGGCTGATCGGGCACTGATCACGTGGCTCATCATGCACTGATCACGTGTTTATCAGGCAGTGATCAGTGACTGACAGGCGCTGATCATGGGACTGTGCACCCACTGATCACGTGGCTGACCAGGAACTGACCACCTGACTGCGCATGCAGTGATCATGTGGCTGATCGTTCACTGATCACGTGTTTATCATACGGTGATCATGTGACTGAGAGGCGCTGATCACGTGCCAGGGGCAGTCAGTGATCACGTGGCTGATCATGCACTGATCATGTGTCGGGAGCCGGTGAGGCATTCCACTCTGGACAAACGTCATGAGGAAGGAGGCCCGGGGTACACAAAAGCGGGATCGAGCCTCAGGAATCCACCCGGATATTCACGAGCATCTTACCCCAAAAAAACCAGAGTCTGCCTACTTTAGTGCTTTGTGCTCTCACCTCTGATTTCACTGGAGACTGTCCCCCACCACCATCTCGCTCTCTCTGTCAAAGAGTTAACTTACAGCTCCAATTCATAAAGTTCCTTGTCATTTTTCCCTGTACCTTCCAGCCGAGTCTCCATCTGGAGCGTGGAACCCACCACGCTTCCTAATTATGCCTGGGCTGCTAAGACGCACTCGAGAAGGTGTCTAGGGTGAGGCACCTTCCGCTATTCGAGAGGGCGCCTGCGGCCCACGTAAGTGCTGCAAACTTCTTGTCTTGAAGTTTGATTGGTCTCCCGCGTAAACCAAGCTACTCAGTCTCTTTTCTCCACCGAATTTTCCTACTGAGCTATCCTCATACTATTATTCTTGATATCTCTGATGAGCATATAAATAGTCACCTAGGAGATCTCTCCTTCGAATACACTGGATCAGCTGGAGCTGGTCCCCGGCAGGTGACCCCCAAACAGGGACCTCAGGAGACCAATACTCAAAGAGCTGAGCAGACCCGAACCACGCAATCTGCAGGCAATAAGCATGGAGCTCAGCAGTGACGAATCATGCTGCTCACCTGGCAGTAATCAAGCAGGTGACCAGGCAGGAATCACGCAGCTCAGCTGGCAGTTGTCATGCAGATGAGCCGACAGGAATCACGCAGCTCAGCTGGCAATTGTCATGCAGATGAGCCGGCAGGAATCACCCAGCTCAGCAGGCCCTGGTCACGTGACTCTGCAGGCACTGATCACGTGGCTGATCAAGTACAGATCACGGGACTGAGCATGCACTGATCACGTGGCTATCATGCACTGATCCCGTGACTGCGCATGCACTGATGACGTGGCTGATCGGGCACTGATCACGTGGCTCATCATGCACTGATCACGTGTTTATCAGGCAGTGATCAGTGACTGACAGGCGCTGATCATGGGACTGTGCACCCACTGATCATGTGGCTGATCAGGAACTGAGCACCTGACTGCCCATGCAGTGATCACGTTGCTGATCGTTCACTGATCAAGTGTTTATCATACGGTGATCACGTGACTGATAGGCGCTGATCACGTGATTGTGCAGTCAGTGATCACGTGGCTGATCATGCACTGATATCGTGACTGAGCATGCACTGATCATGTGCCGTGAGCCGGTGAGGCATTCCACTCTGGACAAAGGTCATGAGGAAGGAGGCTCGACATACGCAAATGCAGGATCGAGCCTCAGGAGTTCACCCGGATATTCTCGAGCATCTCCCCTCCGAAGAAACCAGAGTCTGCGTACTGTATTGCTTTGTGCTCTCACCTCTGATTTCACTGAGCGCTGTCCCCAACCACCATCTCGCTCTCTCTGTCAAAGACTTAACTTACAGCTCCAATTCATAAAGTTCCTTGTCATTCTTCCCTTGAACTTCCAGCTGAGTCTCCATCTGGAGCCCGGAACCCACCACGCTTACTAATTATGCCTGGACTGCTAAGACCCATTCGAGAAGGTGTCTAGGGTGAGGCACCTTCCGCTATTCGAGAGGGCGCCTGCGGCCTACGGAAGTGGTGCAAACTTCCTGTCTTGAAGTTTGATTGGTCTCCCACGTAAACCAAGCTACTCAGTCTCTTTTCTCCACCGAAATTTCCTACTGAGCTATCCTCATACTATGATTCTTGACATCTCTGATTTGTATATAAATTGTCGCCTAGGCCATCTCTCCTTCGAATACCCTGGATAAGCTGGGGCTGGTCCCCGGCAGGTGGCGCCCGAACAGGGACCTTTGGAGGCAATACTCAAAGAGCTGAGCAGACACGAACCACGCAATCAGCAGGCAATAAGCATGGAGCTCAGCAGTGATGAATTATGCTGCTCAACGGGCAATAATCAAGCAGGTGACCAGGCAGAAATCACGCAGCTCAGCTGGCAATTGTCAAGCAGATGAGCCGACAGGAATCACGCAGCTTAGCTGGCAATTGTCATGCAAATGAGCCGGCAGGAATCACGCAGCTCAGCAGGCCCTGGTCACGTGATTCTGCCGGCACTGATCACCTGGCTGATCAAGTACAGATCACGTGACTGAGCATGCACTGATCACGTGGCTATCATGCACTGATCACGTGTTTATCAGGCAATGATCAGTGACTGACAGGCGCTGATCATGGGACTGTGCACGCACTGATCACGTGGCTGATCAGAAACTGACCACCTGACTGTGCATGCAGTGATCACGTGGCTGATCGTTCACTGATCACGTCTTTATCATACGGTGATCACGTGACTGAGAGGCGCTGATCACGTGACTGTGCATTCAGTGATCACGTGGCTGATCATGCACTGATATCGTGACTGAGCATGCACTGATCATGTGCCGGGAGCAGGTGAGGCTTTCCACTCTGGACAAAGGTCATGAGGAAGGAGGCCCGGCATACGCAAAGGCGGGATCGAGCCTCAGGAGTCCACCCGGATATTCTCGAGCATCTCCCCCACGAAAAAACCAGAGTCTGCCTACTTTATTGCTTTGTGCTCTCACCTCTGATTTCACTGGGGGCTGTCCCCCACAACCATCTCGCTCTCTCTGTCAAAGAGTTAACTTGCAGCTCCAATTCATAAAGTTCCTTGTCATTCTTCCCTGTAACTTCCAGTCGAGTCTCCATCTGGAGCGTGGAACTCACCACGCTTACTAATTATGCCTGGGCTGATAAGACCCACTCGAGATGGTGTCTAGGGTGAGGCACCTTCCGCTATTCGAGAGGGCGCCTGCGGCCCACGTAAGTGGTGCAAACTTCTTGTCTTGAAGTTTTATTGGTCTCCCGGGTAAACCAGCTACTCAGTCTCTTTTCTCCACCGAATTTTCCTACTGAGCTATCCTCATACTATTATTCTTGATATCTCTGATGAGCATATAAACAGTCGCCTAGGCCTTCCCTCCTTCGAATAGCTTGGATCAGCTGGGGCTGGTCCCCGACAGGTGGTGCCCGAACAGGGACCTCAGGAGGCAATACTCAAAGAGCTGAGCAGACCCGAACCACGCAGTCAGCAGGCAATAAGCATGGAGCTCAGCAGTGAAAAATCATGCTGCTCACCTGGCAATAATCAGGCAGGTGACCAGGCAGGAATCACGCAGCTCAGCTGGCAATTGTCAAGCAGATGAGCCCACAGGAATCACACAGCTCAGCTGGCAATTGTCATGCAGATGAGCCGGCAGGAATCACGCAGCTCAGCAGGCCCTGATCACGTGACTGCAGGCACTGATCACGTGGCTGATCAAGTACAGATCACGTGACTGAGCATGCACTGATCACCTGGCTATCATGCACTGATCACGTGACTGCACATGCACTGATGATGTGGCTGATCGGGCACTGATCACGTGGCTCATCATGCACTGATCACGTGTTTATCAGGCAGTGATCAGTGACTGACAGGCGCTGATCATGGGACTGTGCACCCACTGATCACGTGGCTGACCAGGAACTGACCACCTGACTGCGCATGCAGTGATCATGTGGCTGATCGTTCACTGATCACGTGTTTATCATACGGTGATCATGTGACTGAGAGGCGCTGATCACGTGCCAGGGGCAGTCAGTGATCACGTGGCTGATCATGCACTGATCATGTGTCGGGAGCCGGTGAGGCATTCCACTCTGGACAAACGTCATGAGGAAGGAGGCCCGGGGTACGCAAAAGCGGGATCGAGCCTCAGGAATCCACCCGGATATTCACGAGCATCTTACCCCAAAAAAACCAGAGTCTGCCTACTTTAGTGCTTTGTGCTCTCACCTCTGATTTCACTGGAGACTGTCCCCCACCACCATCTCGCTCTCTCTGTCAAAGAGTTAACTTACAGCTCCAATTCATAAAGTTCCTTGTCATTTTTCCCTGTACCTTCCAGCCGAGTCTCCATCTGGAGCGTGGAACCCACCACGCTTCCTAATTATGCCTGGGCTGCTAAGACGCACTCGAGAAGGTGTCTAGGGTGAGGCACCTTCCGCTATTCGAGAGGGCGCCTGCGGCCCACGTAAGTGCTGCAAACTTCTTGTCTTGAAGTTTGATTGGTCTCCCGCGTAAACCAAGCTACTCAGTCTCTTTTCTCCACCGAATTTTCCTACTGAGCTATCCTCATACTATTATTCTTGATATCTCTGATGAGCATATAAATAGTCACCTAGGAGATCTCTCCTTCGAATACACTGGATCAGCTGGAGCTGGTCCCCGGCAGGTGACCCCCAAACAGGGACCTCAGGAGACCAATACTCAAAGAGCTGAGCAGACCCGAACCACGCAATCTGCAGGCAATAAGCATGGAGCTCAGCAGTGACGAATCATGCTGCTCACCTGGCAGTAATCAAGCAGGTGACCAGGCAGGAATCACGCAGCTCAGCTGGCAGTTGTCATGCAGATGAGCCGACAGGAATCACGCAGCTCAGCTGGCAATTGTCATGCAGATGAGCCGGCAGGAATCACCCAGCTCAGCAGGCCCTGGTCACGTGACTCTGCAGGCACTGATCACGTGGCGGATCAAGTACAGATCACGGGACTGAGCATGCACTGATCACGTGGCTATCATGCACTGATCCCGTGACTGCGCATGCACTGATGACGTGGCTGATCGGGCACTGATCACGTGGCTCATCATGCACTGATCACGTGTTTATCAGGCAGTGATCAGTGACTGACAGGCGCTGATCATGGGACTGTGCACCCACTGATCATGTGGCTGATCAGGAACTGAGCACCTGACTGCCCATGCAGTGATCACGTTGCTGATCGTTCACTGATCAAGTGTTTATCATACGGTGATCACGTGACTGATAGGCGCTGATCACGTGATTGTGCAGTCAGTGATCACGTGGCTGATCATGCACTGATATCGTGACTGAGCATGCACTGATCATGTGCCGTGAGCCGGTGAGGCATTCCACTCTGGACAAAGGTCATGAGGAAGGAGGCTCGACATACGCAAATGCAGGATCGAGGCTCAGGAGTTCACCCGGATATTCTCGAGCATCTCCCCTCGGAAGAAACCAGAGTCTGCGTACTGTATTGCTTTGTGCTCTCACCTCTGATTTCACTGAGCGCTGTCCCCAACCACCATCTCGCTCTCTCTGTCAAAGACTTAACTTACAGCTCCAATTCATAAAGTTCCTTGTCATTCTTCCCTTGAACTTCCAGCTGAGTCTCCATCTGGAGCCCGGAACCCACCACGCTTACTAATTATGCCTGGACTGCTAAGACCCACTCGAGAAGGTGTCTAGGGTGAGGCACCTTCCGCTATTCGAGAGGGCGCCTGCGGCCTACGGAAGTGGTGCAAACTTCCTGTCTTGAAGTTTGATTGGTCTCCCACGTAAACCAAGCTACTCAGTCTCTTTTCTCCACCGAAATTTCCTACTGAGCTATCCTCATACTATGATTCTTGACATCTCTGATTTGTATATAAATTGTCGCCTAGGCCATCTCTCCTTCGAATACCCTGGATAAGCTGGGGCTGGTCCCCGGCAGGTGGCGCCCGAACAGGGACCTTTGGAGGCAATACTCAAAGAGCTGAGCAGACACGAACCACGCAATCAGCAGGCAATAAGCATGGAGCTCAGCAGTGATGAATTATGCTGCTCAACGGGCAATAATCAAGCAGGTGACCAGGCAGAAATCACGCAGCTCAGCTGGCAATTGTCAAGCAGATGAGCCGACAGGAATCACGCAGCTTAGCTGGCAATTGTCATGCAAATGAGCCGGCAGGAATCACGCAGCTCAGCAGGCCCTGATCACGGGATTCTGCCGGCACTGATCACCTGGCTGATCAAGTACAGATCACGTGACTGAGCATGCACTGATCACGTGGCTATCATGCACTGATCACGTGTTTATCAGGCAATGATCAGTGACTGACAGGCGCTGATCATGGGACTGTGCACGCACTGATCACGTGGCTGATCAGAAACTGACCACCTGACTGTGCATGCAGTGATCACGTGGCTGATCGTTCACTGATCACGTCTTTATCATACGGTGATCCCGTGAATGAGAGGCGCTGATCACGTGACTGTGCATTCAGTGATCACGTGGCTGATCATGCACTGATATCGTGACTGAGCATGCACTGATCATGTGCCGGGAGCAGGTGAGGCTTTCCACTCTGGACAAAGGTCATGAGGAAGGAGGCCCGGCATACGCAAAGGCGGGATCGAGCCTCAGGAGTCCACCCGGATATTCTCGAGCATCTCCCCCCCGAAAAAACCAGAGTCTGCCTACTTTATTGCTTTGTGCTCTCACCTCTGATTTCACTGGGGGCTGTCCCCCACAACCATCTCGCTCTCTCTGTCAAAGAGTTAACTTGCAGCTCCAATTCATAAAGTTCCTTGTCATTCTTCCCTGTAACTTCCAGCCGAGTCTCCATCTGGAGCGCGGAACTCACCACGCTTACTAATTATGCCTGGGCTGCTAAGACCCACTCGAGAAGGTGTCTAGGGTGAGGCACCTTCCGCTATTCGAGAGGGCGCCTGCGGCCCACGTAAGTGGTGCAAACTTCTTGTCTTGAAGTTTTATTGGTCTCCCGGGTAAACCAGCTACTCAGTCTCTTTTCTCCACCGAATTTTCCTACTGAGCTATCCTCATACTATTATTCTTGATATCTCTGATGAGCATATAAACAGTCGCCTAGGCCTTCCCTCCTTCGAATAGCTTGGATCAGCTGGGGCTGGTCCCCGACAGGTGGTGCCCGAACAGGGACCTCAGGAGGCAATACTCAAAGAGCTGAGCAGACCCGAACCACGCAGTCAGCAGGCAATAAGCATGGAGCTCAGCAGTGAAAAATCATGCTGCTCACCTGGCAATAATCAGGCAGGTGACCAGGCAGGAATCACGCAGCTCAGCTGGCAATTGTCAAGCAGATGAGCCCACAGGAATCACACAGCTCAGCTGGCAATTGTCATGCAGATGAGCCGGCAGGAATCACGCAGCTCAGCAGGCCCTGATCACGTGACTGCAGGCACTGATCACGTGGCTGATCAAGTACAGATCACGTGACTGAGCATGCACTGATCACCTGGCTATCATGCACTGATCACGTGACTGCACATGCACTGATGATGTGGCTGATCGGGCACTGATCACGTGGCTCATCATGCACTGATCACGTGTTTATCAGGCAGTGATCAGTGACTGACAGGCGCTGATCATGGGACTGTGCACCCACTGATCACGTGGCTGACCAGGAACTGACCACCTGACTGCGCATGCAGTGATCATGTGGCTGATCGTTCACTGATCACGTGTTTATCATACGGTGATCATGTGACTGAGAGGCGCTGATCACGTGCCAGGGGCAGTCAGTGATCACGTGGCTGATCATGCACTGATCATGTGTCGGGAGCCGGTGAGGCATTCCACTCTGGACAAACGTCATGAGGAAGGAGGCCCGGGGTACGCAAAAGCGGGATCGAGCCTCAGGAATCCACCCGGATATTCACGAGCATCTTACCCCAAAAAAACCAGAGTCTGCCTACTTTAGTGCTTTGTGCTCTCACCTCTGATTTCACTGGAGACTGTCCCCCACCACCATCTCGCTCTCTCTGTCAAAGAGTTAACTTACAGCTCCAATTCATAAAGTTCCTTGTCATTTTTCCCTGTACCTTCCAGCCGAGTCTCCATCTGGAGCGTGGAACCCACCACGCTTCCTAATTATGCCTGGGCTGCTAAGACGCACTCGAGAAGGTGTCTAGGGTGAGGCACCTTCCGCTATTCGAGAGGGCGCCTGCGGCCCACGTAAGTGCTGCAAACTTCTTGTCTTGAAGTTTGATTGGTCTCCCGCGTAAACCAAGCTACTCAGTCTCTTTTCTCCACCGAATTTTCCTACTGAGCTATCCTCATACTATTATTCTTGATATCTCTGATGAGCATATAAATAGTCGCCTAGGAGATCTCTCCTTCGAATACACTGGATCAGCTGGAGCTGGTCCCCGGCAGGTGACCCCCAAACAGGGACCTCAGGAGACCAATACTCAAAGAGCTGAGCAGACCCGAACCACGCAATCTGCAGGCAATAAGCATGGAGCTCAGCAGTGACGAATCATGCTGCTCACCTGGCAGTAATCAAGCAGGTGACCAGGCAGGAATCACGCAGCTCAGCTGGCAGTTGTCATGCAGATGAGCCGACAGGAATCACGGAGCTCAGCTGGCAATTGTCATGCAG
The DNA here is from genome assembly GCF_055505025.1 of Bos grunniens. Taxonomy (NCBI): domain Eukaryota; kingdom Metazoa; phylum Chordata; class Mammalia; order Artiodactyla; family Bovidae; genus Bos; species Bos grunniens. Next base: position 71,036,750 of record NC_141185.1, on the reverse strand, counting down.
ATGAGCCGGCAGGAATCACCCAGCTCAGCAGGCCCTGGTCACGTGACTTTGCAGGCACTGATCACGTGGCTGATCAAGTACAGATCACGGGACTGAGCATGCACTGATCACGTGGCTATCATGCACTGATCCCGTGACTGCGCATGCACTGATGACGTGGCTGATCGGGCACTGATCACGTGGCTCATCATGCACTGATCACGTGTTTATCAGGCAGTGATCAGTGACTGACAGGCGCTGATCATGGGACTGTGCACCCACTGATCATGTGGCTGATCAGGAACTGAGCACCTGACTGCCCATGCAGTGATCACGTTGCTGATCGTTCACTGATCAAGTGTTTATCATACGGTGATCACGTGACTGATAGGCGCTGATCACGTGATTGTGCAGTCAGTGATCACGTGGCTGATCATGCACTGATATCGTGACTGAGCATGCACTGATCATGTGCCGTGAGCCGGTGAGGCATTCCACTCTGGACAAAGGTCATGAGGAAGGAGGCTCGACATACGCAAATGCAGGATCGAGGCTCAGGAGTTCACCCGGATATTCTCGAGCATCTCCCCTCCGAAGAAACCAGAGTCTGCGTACTGTATTGCTTTGTGCTCTCACCTCTGATTTCACTGAGCGCTGTCCCCAACCACCATCTCGCTCTCTCTGTCAAAGACTTAACTTACAGCTCCAATTCATAAAGTTCCTTGTCATTCTTCCCTTGAACTTCCAGCTGAGTCTCCATCTGGAGCCCGGAACCCACCACGCTTACTAATTATGCCTGGACTGCTAAGACCCACTCGAGAAGGTGTCTAGGGTGAGGCACCTTCCGCTATTCGAGAGGGCGCCTGCGGCCTACGGAAGTGGTGCAAACTTCCTGTCTTGAAGTTTGATTGGTCTCCCACGTAAACCAAGCTACTCAGTCTCTTTTCTCCACCGAAATTTCCTACTGAGCTATCCTCATACTATGATTCTTGACATCTCTGATTTGTATATAAATTGTCGCCTAGGCCATCTCTCCTTCGAATACCCTGGATAAGCTGGGGCTGGTCCCCGGCAGGTGGCGCCCGAACAAGGACCTTTGGAGGCAATACTCAAAGAGCTGAGCAGACACGAACCACGCAATCAGCAGGCAATAAGCATGGAGCTCAGCAGTGATGAATTATGCTGCTCAACGGGCAATAATCAAGCAGGTGACCAGGCAGAAATCACGCAGCTCAGCTGGCAATTGTCAAGCAGATGAGCCGACAGGAATCACGCAGCTTAGCTGGCAATTGTCATGCAAATGAGCCGGCAGGAATCACGCAGCTCAGCAGGCCCTGATCACGGGATTCTGCCGGCACTGATCACCTGGCTGATCAAGTACAGATCACGTGACTGAGCATGCACTGATCACGTGGCTATCATGCACTGATCACGTGTTTATCAGGCAATGATCAGTGACTGACAGGCGCTGATCATGGGACTGTGCACGCACTGATCACGTGGCTGATCAGAAACTGACCACCTGACTGTGCATGCAGTGATCACGTGGCTGATCGTTCACTGATCACGTCTTTATCATACGGTGATCCCGTGAATGAGAGGCGCTGATCACGTGACTGTGCATTCAGTGATCACGTGGCTGATCATGCACTGATATCGTGACTGAGCATGCACTGATCATGTGCCGGGAGCAGGTGAGGCTTTCCACTCTGGACAAAGGTCATGAGGAAGGAGGCCCGGCATACGCAAAGGCGGGATCGAGCCTCAGGAGTCCACCCGGATATTCTCGAGCATCTCCCCCCCGAAAAAACCAGAGTCTGCCTACTTTATTGCTTTGTGCTCTCACCTCTGATTTCACTGGGGGCTGTCCCCCACAACCATCTCGCTCTCTCTGTCAAAGAGTTAACTTGCAGCTCCAATTCATAAAGTTCCTTGTCATTCTTCCCTGTAACTTCCAGCCGAGTCTCCATCTGGAGCGCGGAACTCACCACCCTTACTAATTATGCCTGGGCTGATAAGACCCACTCGAGAAGGTGTCTAGGGTGAGGCACCTTCCGCTATTCGAGAGGGCGCCTGCGGCCCACGTAAGTGGTGCAAACTTCTTGTCTTGAAGTTTTATTGGTCTCCCGGGTAAACCAGCTACTCAGTCTCTTTTCTCCACCGAATTTTCCTACTGAGCTATCCTCATACTATTATTCTTGATATCTCTGATGAGCATATAAACAGTCGCCTAGGCCTTCCCTCCTTCGAATAGCTTGGATCAGCTGGGGCTGGTCCCCGACAGGTGGTGCCCGAACAGGGACCTCAGGAGGCAATACTCAAAGAGCTGAGCAGACCCGAACCACGCAGTCAGCAGGCAATAAGCATGGAGCTCAGCAGTGAAAAATCATGCTGCTCACCTGGCAATAATCAGGCAGGTGACCAGGCAGGAATCACGCAGCTCAGCTGGCAATTGTCAAGCAGATGAGCCCACAGGAATCACACAGCTCAGCTGGCAATTGTCATGCAGATGAGCCGGCAGGAATCACGCAGCTCAGCAGGCCCTGATCACGTGACTGCAGGCACTGATCACGTGGCTGATCAAGTACAGATCACGTGACTGAGCATGCACTGATCACCTGGCTATCATGCACTGATCACGTGACTGCACATGCACTGATGATGTGGCTGATCGGGCACTGATCACGTGGCTCATCATGCACTGATCACGTGTTTATCAGGCAGTGATCAGTGACTGACAGGCGCTGATCATGGGACTGTGCACCCACTGATCACGTGGCTGACCAGGAACTGACCACCTGACTGCGCATGCAGTGATCATGTGGCTGATCGTTCACTGATCACGTGTTTATCATACGGTGATCATGTGACTGAGAGGCGCTGATCACGTGCCAGGGGCAGTCAGTGATCACGTGGCTGATCATGCACTGATCATGTGTCGGGAGCCGGTGAGGCATTCCACTCTGGACAAACGTCATGAGGAAGGAGGCCCGGGGTACGCAAAAGCGGGATCGAGCCTCAGGAATCCACCCGGATATTCACGAGCATCTTACCCCAAAAAAACCAGAGTCTGCCTACTTTAGTGCTTTGTGCTCTCACCTCTGATTTCACTGGAGACTGTCCCCCACCACCATCTCGCTCTCTCTGTCAAAGAGTTAACTTACAGCTCCAATTCATAAAGTTCCTTGTCATTTTTCCCTGTACCTTCCAGCCGAGTCTCCATCTGGAGCGTGGAACCCACCACGCTTCCTAATTATGCCTGGGCTGCTAAGACGCACTCGAGAAGGTGTCTAGGGTGAGGCACCTTCCGCTATTCGAGAGGGCGCCTGCGGCCCACGTAAGTGCTGCAAACTTCTTGTCTTGAAGTTTGATTGGTCTCCCGCGTAAACCAAGCTACTCAGTCTCTTTTCTCCACCGAATTTTCCTACTGAGCTATCCTCATACTATTATTCTTGATATCTCTGATGAGCATATAAATAGTCGCCTAGGAGATCTCTCCTTCGAATACACTGGATCAGCTGGAGCTGGTCCCCGGCAGGTGACCCCCAAACAGGGACCTCAGGAGACCAATACTCAAAGAGCTGAGCAGACCCGAACCACGCAATCTGCAGGCAATAAGCATGGAGCTCAGCAGTGACGAATCATGCTGCTCACCTGGCAGTAATCAAGCAGGTGACCAGGCAGGAATCACGCAGCTCAGCTGGCAGTTGTCATGCAGATGAGCCGACAGGAATCACGCAGCTCAGCTGGCAATTGTCATGCAGATGAGCCGGCAGGAATCACCCAGCTCAGCAGGCCCTGGTCACGTGACTTTGCAGGCACTGATCACGTGGCTGATCAAGTACAGATCACGGGACTGAGCATGCACTGATCACGTGGCTATCATGCACTGATCCCGTGACTGCGCATGCACTGATGACGTGGCTGATCGGGCACTGATCACGTGGCTCATCATGCACTGATCACGTGTTTATCAGGCAGTGATCAGTGACTGACAGGCGCTGATCATGGGACTGTGCACCCACTGATCATGTGGCTGATCAGGAACTGAGCACCTGACTGCCCATGCAGTGATCACGTTGCTGATCGTTCACTGATCAAGTGTTTATCATACGGTGATCACGTGACTGATAGGCGCTGATCACGTGATTGTGCAGTCAGTGATCACGTGGCTGATCATGCACTGATATCGTGACTGAGCATGCACTGATCATGTGCCGTGAGCCGGTGAGGCATTCCACTCTGGACAAAGGTCATGAGGAAGGAGGCTCGACATACGCAAATGCAGGATCGAGCCTCAGGAGTTCACCCGGATATTCTCGAGCATCTCCCCTCCGAAGAAACCAGAGTCTGCGTACTGTATTGCTTTGTGCTCTCACCTCTGATTTCACTGAGCGCTGTCCCCAACCACCATCTCGCTCTCTCTGTCAAAGACTTAACTTACAGCTCCAATTCATAAAGTTCCTTGTCATTCTTCCCTTGAACTTCCAGCTGAGTCTCCATCTGGAGCCCGGAACCCACCACGCTTACTAATTATGCCTGGACTGCTAAGACCCACTCGAGAAGGTGTCTAGGGTGAGGCACCTTCCGCTATTCGAGAGGGCGCCTGCGGCCTACGGAAGTGGTGCAAACTTCCTGTCTTGAAGTTTGATTGGTCTCCCACGTAAACCAAGCTACTCAGTCTCTTTTCTCCACCGAAATTTCCTACTGAGCTATCCTCATACTATGATTCTTGACATCTCTGATTTGTATATAAATTGTCGCCTAGGCCATCTCTCCTTCGAATACCCTGGATAAGCTGGGGCTGGTCCCCGGCAGGTGGCGCCCGAACAGGGACCTTTGGAGGCAATACTCAAAGAGCTGAGCAGACCCGAACCACGCAATCAGCAGGCAATAAGCATGGAGCTCAGCAGTGATGAATTATGCTGCTCAACGGGCAATAATCAAGCAGGTGACCAGGCAGAAATCACGCAGCTCAGCTGGCAATTGTCAAGCAGATGAGCCGACAGGAATCACGCAGCTTAGCTGGCAATTGTCATGCAAATGAGCCGGCAGGAATCACGCAGCTCAGCAGGCCCTGGTCACGTGATTCTGCCGGCACTGATCACCTGGCTGATCAAGTACAGATCACGTGACTGAGCATGCACTGATCACGTGGCTATCATGCACTGATCACGTGTTTATCAGGCAATGATCAGTGACTGACAGGCGCTGATCATGGGACTGTGCACGCACTGATCACGTGGCTGATCAGAAACTGACCACCTGACTGTGCATGCAGTGATCACGTGGCTGATCGTTCACTGATCACGTCTTTATCATACGGTGATCACGTGACTGAGAGGCGCTGATCACGTGACTGTGCATTAAGTGATCACGTGGCTGATCATGCACTGATATCATGACTGAGCATGCACTGATCATGTGCCGGGAGCCGGTGAGGCTTTCCACTCTGGACAAAGGTCATGAGGAAGGAGGCCCGGCATACGCAAATGCGGGATCGAGCCTCAGGAGTCCACCCGGATATTCTCGAGCATCTCCCCCCCGAAAAAACCAGAGTCTGCCTACTTTATTGCTTTGTGCTCTCACCTCTGATTTCACTGGGGGCTGTCCCCCACAACCATCTCGCTCTCTCTGTCAAAGAGTTAACTTGCAGCTCCAATTCATAAAGTTCCTTGTCATTCTTCCCTGTAACTTCCAGCCGAGTCTCCATCTGGAGCGGGGAACTCACCACCCTTACTAATTATGCCTGGGCTGATAAGACCCACTCGAGAAGGTGTCTAGGGTGAGGCACCTTCCGCTATTCGAGAGGGCGCCTGCGGCCCACGTAAGTGGTGCAAACTTCTTGTCTTGAAGTTTTATTGGTCTCCCGGGTAAACCAGCTACTCAGTCTCTTTTCTCCACCGAATTTTCCTACTGAGCTATCCTCATACTATTATTCTTGATATCTCTGATGAGCATATAAACAGTCGCCTAGGCCTTCCCTCCTTCGAATAGCTTGGATCAGCTGGGGCTGGTCCCCGACAGGTGGTGCCCGAACAGGGACCTCAGGAGGCAATACTCAAAGAGCTGAGCAGACCCGAACCACGCAGTCAGCAGGCAATAAGCATGGAGCTCAGCAGTGAAAAATCATGCTGCTCACCTGGCAATAATCAGGCAGGTGACCAGGCAGGAATCACGCAGCTCAGCTGGCAATTGTCAAGCAGATGAGCCCACAGGAATCACACAGCTCAGCTGGCAATTGTCATGCAGATGAGCCGGCAGGAATCACGCAGCTCAGCAGGCCCTGATCACGTGACTGCAGGCACTGATCACGTGGCTGATCAAGTACAGATCACGTGACTGAGCATGCACTGATCACCTGGCTATCATGCACTGATCACGTGACTGCACATGCACTGATGATGTGGCTGATCGGGCACTGATCACGTGGCTCATCATGCACTGATCACGTGTTTATCAGGCAGTGATCAGTGACTGACAGGCGCTGATCATGGGACTGTGCACCCACTGATCACGTGGCTGACCAGGAACTGACCACCTGACTGCGCATGCAGTGATCATGTGGCTGATCGTTCACTGATCACGTGTTTATCATACGGTGATCATGTGACTGAGAGGCGCTGATCACGTGCCAGGGGCAGTCAGTGATCACGTGGCTGATCATGCACTGATCATGTGTCGGGAGCCGGTGAGGCATTCCACTCTGGACAAACGTCATGAGGAAGGAGGCCCGGGGTACGCAAAAGCGGGATCGAGCCTCAGGAATCCACCCGGATATTCACGAGCATCTTACCCCAAAAAAACCAGAGTCTGCCTACTTTAGTGCTTTGTGCTCTCACCTCTGATTTCACTGGAGACTGTCCCCCACCACCATCTCGCTCTCTCTGTCAAAGAGTTAACTTACAGCTCCAATTCATAAAGTTCCTTGTCATTTTTCCCTGTACCTTCCAGCCGAGTCTCCATCTGGAGCGTGGAACCCACCACGCTTCCTAATTATGCCTGGGCTGCTAAGACGCACTCGAGAAGGTGTCTAGGGTGAGGCACCTTCCGCTATTCGAGAGGGCGCCTGCGGCCCACGTAAGTGGTGCAAACTTCTTGTCTTGAAGTTTGATTGGTCTCCCGCGTAAACCAAGTTACTCAGTCTCTTTTCTCCACCGAATTTTCCTACTGAGCTATCCTCATACTATTATTCTTGATATCTCTGATGAGCATATAAATAGTCGCCTAGGAGATCTCTCCTTCGAATACACTGGATCAGCTGGAGCTGGTCCCCGGCAGGTGACCCCCAAACAGGGACCTCAGGAGACCAATACTCAAAGAGCTGAGCAGACCCGAACCACGCAATCTGCAGGCAATAAGCATGGAGCTCAGCAGTGACGAATCATGCTGCTCACCTGGCAGTAATCAAGCAGGTGACCAGGCAGGAATCACGCAGCTCAGCTGGCAGTTGTCATGCAGATGAGCCGACAGGAATCACGCAGCTCAGCTGGCAATTGTCATGCAGATGAGCCGGCAGGAATCACCCAGCTCAGCAGGCCCTGGTCACGTGACTTTGCAGGCACTGATCACGTGGCTGATCAAGTACAGATCACGGGACTGAGCATGCACTGATCACGTGGCTATCATGCACTGATCACGTGTTTATCAGGCAGTGATCAGTGACTGACAGGCGCTGATCATGGGACTGTGCACCCACTGATCATGTGGCTGATCAGGAACTGAGCACCTGACTGCCCATGCAGTGATCACGTTGCTGATCGTTCACTGATCAAGTGTTTATCATACGGTGATCACGTGACTGATAGGCGCTGATCACGTGATTGTGCAGTCAGTGATCACGTGGCTGATCATGCACTGATATCATGACTGAGCATGCACTGATCATGTGCCGTGAGCCGGTGAGGCATTCCACTCTGGACAAAGGTCATGAGGAAGGAGGCTCGACATACGCAAATGCAGGATCGAGCCTCAGGAGTTCACCCGGATATTCTCGAGCATCTCCCCTCCGAAGAAACCAGAGTCTGCGTACTGTATTGCTTTGTGCTCTCACCTCTGATTTCACTGAGCGCTGTCCCCAACCACCATCTCGCTCTCTCTGTCAAAGACTTAACTTACAGCTCCAATTCATAAAGTTCCTTGTCATTCTTCCCTTGAACTTCCAGCTGAGTCTCCATCTGGAGCCCGGAACCCACCACGCTTACTAATTATGCCTGGACTGCTAAGACCCACTCGAGAAGGTGTCTAGGGTGAGGCACCTTCCGCTATTCGAGAGGGCGCCTGCGGCCTACGGAAGTGGTGCAAACTTCCTGTCTTGAAGTTTGATTGGTCTCCCACGTAAACCAAGCTACTCAGTCTCTTTTCTCCACCGAAATTTCCTACTGAGCTATCCTCATACTATGATTCTTGACATCTCTGATTTGTATATAAATTGTCGCCTAGGCCATCTCTCCTTCGAATACCCTGGATAAGCTGGGGCTGGTCCCCGGCAGGTGGCGCCCGAACAGGGACCTTTGGAGGCAATACTCAAAGAGCTGAGCAGACACGAACCACGCAATCAGCAGGCAATAAGCATGGAGATCAGCAGTGATGAATTATGCTGCTCAACGGGCAATAATCAAGCAGGTGACCAGGCAGAAATCACGCAGCTCAGCTGGCAATTGTCAAGCAGATGAGCCGACAGGAATCACGCAGCTTAGCTGGCAATTGTCATGCAAATGAGCCGGCAGGAATCACGCAGCTCAGCAGGCCCTGATCACGTGATTCTGCCGGCACTGATCACCTGGCTGATCAAGTACAGATCACGTGACTGAGCATGCACTGATCACGTGGCTATCATGCACTGATCACGTGTTTATCAGGCAATGATCAGTGACTGACAGGCGCTGATCATGGGACTGTGCACGCACTGATCACGTGGCTGATCAGAAACTGACCACCTGACTGTGCATGCAGTGATCACGTGGCTGATCGTTCACTGATCACCTCTTTATCATACGGTGATCACGTGACTGAGAGGCGCTGATCACGTGACTGTGCATTCAGTGATCACGTGGCTGATCATGCACTGATATCGTGACTGAGCATGCACTGATCATGTGCCGGGAGCAGGTGAGGCTTTCCACTCTGGACAAAGGTCATGAGGAAGGAGGCCCGGCATACGCAAATGCGGGATCGAGCCTCAGGAGTCCACCCGGATATTCTCGAGCATCTCCCCCCCGAAAAAACCAGAGTCTGCCTACTTTATTGCTTTGTGCTCTCACCTCTGATTTCACTGGGGGCTGTCCCCCACAACCATCTCACTCTCTCTGTCAAAGAGTTAACTTGCAGCTCCAATTCATAAAGTTCCTTGTCATTCTTCCCTGTAACTTCCAGCCGAGTCTCCATCTGGAGCGCGGAACTCACCACGCTTACTAATTATGCCTGGGCTGATAAGACCCACTCGAGAAGGTGTCTAGGGTGACGCACCTTCCGCTATTCGAGAGGGCGCCTGCGGCCCACGTAAGTGGTGCAAACTTCTTGTCTTGAAGTTTTATTGGTCTCCCGGGTAAACCAGCTACTCAGTCTCTTTTCTCCACCGAATTTTCCTACTGAGCTATCCTCATACTATTATTCTTGATATCTCTGATGAGCATATAAACAGTCGCCTAGGCCTTCCCTCCTTCGAATAGCTTGGATCAGCTGGGGCTGGTCCCCGACAGGTGGTGCCCGAACAGGGACCTCAGGAGGCAATACTCAAAGAGCTGAGCAGACCCGAACCACGCAGTCAGCAGGCAATAAGCATGGAGCTCAGCAGTGAAAAATCATGCTGCTCACCTGGCAATAATCAGGCAGGTGACCAGGCAGGAATCACGCAGCTCAGCTGGCAATTGTCAAGCAGATGAGCCCACAGGAATCACACAGCTCAGCTGGCAATTGTCATGCAGATGAGCCGGCAGGAATCACGCAGCTCAGCAGGCCCTGATCACGTGACTGCAGGCACTGATCACGTGGCTGATCAAGTACAGATCACGTGACTGAGCATGCACTGATCACCTGGCTATCATGCACTGATCACGTGACTGCACATGCACTGATGATGTGGCTGATCGGGCACTGATCACGTGGCTCATCATGCACTGATCACGTGTTTATCAGGCAGTGATCAGTGACTGACAGGCGCTGATCATGGGACTGTGCACCCACTGATCACGTGGCTGACCAGGAACTGACCACCTGACTGCGCATGCAGTGATCATGTGGCTGATCGTTCACTGATCACGTGTTTATCATACGGTGATCATGTGACTGAGAGGCGCTGATCACGTGCCAGGGGCAGTCAGTGATCACGTGGCTGATCATGCACTGATCATGTGTCGGGAGCCGGTGAGGCATTCCACTCTGGACAAACGTCATGAGGAAGGAGGCCCGGGGTACGCAAAAGCGGGATCGAGCCTCAGGAATCCACCCGGATATTCACGAGCATCTTACCCCAAAAAAACCAGAGTCTGCCTACTTTAGTGCTTTGTGCTCTCACCTCTGATTTCACTGGAGACTGTCCCCCACCACCATCTCGCTCTCTCTGTCAAAGAGTTAACTTACAGCTCCAATTCATAAAGTTCCTTGTCATTTTTCCCTGTACCTTCCAGCCGAGTCTCCATCTGGAGCGTGGAACCCACCACGCTTCCTAATTATGCCTGGGCTGCTAAGACGCACTCGAGAAGGTGTCTAGGGTGAGGCACCTTCCGCTATTCGAGAGGGCGCCTGCGGCCCACGTAAGTGGTGCAAACTTCTTGTCTTGAAGTTTGATTGGTCTCCCGCGTAAACCAAGTTACTCAGTCTCTTTTCTCCACCGAATTTTCCTACTGAGCTATCCTCATACTATTATTCTTGATATCTCTGATGAGCATATAAATAGTCGCCTAGGAGATCTCTCCTTCGAATACACTGGATCAGCTGGAGCTGGTCCCCGGCAGGTGACCCCCAAACAGGGACCTCAGGAGACCAATACTCAAAGAGCTGAGCAGACCCGAACCACGCAATCTGCAGGCAATAAGCATGGAGCTCAGCAGTGACGAATCATGCTGCTCACCTGGCAGTAATCAAGCAGGTGACCAGGCAGGAATCACGCAGCTCAGCTGGCAGTTGTCATGCAGATGAGCCGACAGGAATCACGCAGCTCAGCTGGCAATTGTCATGCAGATGAGCCGGCAGGAATCACCCAGCTCAGCAGGCCCTGGTCACGTGACTTTGCAGGCACTGATCACGTGGCTGATCAAGTACAGATCACGGGACTGAGCATGCACTGATCACGTGGCTATCATGCACTGATCACGTGTTTATCAGGCAGTGATCAGTGACTGACAGGCGCTGATCATGGGACTGTGCACCCACTGATCATGTGGCTGATCAGGAACTGAGCACCTGACTGCCCATGCAGTGATCACGTTGCTGATCGTTCACTGATCAAGTGTTTATCATACGGTGATCACGTGACTGATAGGCGCTGATCACGTGATTGTGCAGTCAGTGATCACGTGGCTGATCATGCACTGATATCGTGACTGAGCATGCACTGATCATGTGCCGTGAGCCGGTGAGGCATTCCACTCTGGACAAAGGTCATGAGGAAGGAGGCTCGACATACGCAAATGCAGGATCGAGCCTCAGGAGTTCACCCGGATATTCTCGAGCATCTCCCCTCCGAAGAAACCAGAGTCTGCGTACTGTATTGCTTTGTGCTCTCACCTCTGATTTCACTGAGCGCTGTCCCCAACCACCATCTCGCTCTCTCTGTCAAAGACTTAACTTACAGCTCCAATTCATAAAGTTCCTTGTCATTCTTCCCTTGAACTTCCAGCTGAGTCTCCATCTGGAGCCCGGAACCCACCACGCTTACTAATTATGCCTGGACTGCTAAGACCCACTCGAGAAGGTGTCTAGGGTGAGGCACCTTCCGCTATTCGAGAGGGCGCCTGCGGCCTACGGAAGTGGTGCAAACTTCCTGTCTTGAAGTTTGATTGGTCTCCCACGTAAACCAAGCTACTCAGTCTCTTTTCTCCACCGAAATTTCCTACTGAGCTATCCTCATACTATGATTCTTGACATCTCTGATTTGTATATAAATTGTCGCCTAGGCCATCTCTCCTTCGAATACCCTGGATAAGCTGGGGCTGGTCCCCGGCAGGTGGCGCCCGAACAGGGACCTTTGGAGGCAATACTCAAAGAGCTGAGCAGACACGAACCACGCAATCAGCAGGCAATAAGCATGGAGATCAGCAGTGATGAATTATGCTGCTCAACGGGCAATAATCAAGCAGGTGACCAGGCAGAAATCACGCAGCTCAGCTGGCAATTGTCAAGCAGATGAGCCGACAGGAATCACGCAGCTTAGCTGGCAATTGTCATGCAAATGAGCCGGCAGGAATCACGCAGCTCAGCAGGCCCTGATCACGTGATTCTGCCGGCACTGATCACCTGGCTGATCAAGTACAGATCACGTGACTGAGCATGCACTGATCACGTGGCTATCATGCACTGATCACGTGTTTATCAGGCAATGATCAGTGACTGACAGGCGCTGATCATGGGACTGTGCACGCACTGATCACGTGGCTGATCAGAAACTGACCACCTGACTGTGCATGCAGTGATCACGTGGCTGATCGTTCACTGATCACCTCTTTATCATACGGTGATCACGTGACTGAGAGGCGCTGATCACGTGACTGTGCATTCAGTGATCACGTGGCTGATCATGCACTGATATCGTGACTGAGCATGCACTGATCATGTGCCGGGAGCAGGTGAGGCTTTCCACTCTGGACAAAGGTCATGAGGAAGGAGGCCCGGCATACGCAAATGCGGGATCGAGCCTCAGGAGTCCACCCGGATATTCTCGAGCATCTCCCCCCCGAAAAAACCAGAGTCTGCCTACTTTATTGCTTTGTGCTCTCACCTCTGATTTCACTGGGGGCTGTCCCCCACAACCATCTCACTCTCTCTGTCAAAGAGTTAACTTGCAGCTCCAATTCATAAAGTTCCTTGTCATTCTTCCCTGTAACTTCCAGCCGAGTCTCCATCTGGAGCGCGGAACTCACCACGCTTACTAATTATGCCTGGGCTGATAAGACCCACTCGAGAAGGTGTCTAGGGTGACGCACCTTCCGCTATTCGAGAGGGCGCCTGCGGCCCACGTAAGTGGTGCAAACTTCTTGTCTTGAAGTTTTATTGGTCTCCCGGGTAAACCAGCTACTCAGTCTCTTTTCTCCACCGAATTTTCCTACTGAGCTATCCTCATACTATTATTCTTGATATCTCTGATGAGCATATAAACAGTCGCCTAGGCCTTCCCTCCTTCGAATAGCTTGGATCAGCTGGGGCTGGTCCCCGACAGGTGGTGCCCGAACAGGGACCTCAGGAGGCAATACTCAAAGAGCTGAGCAGACCCGAACCACGCAGTCAGCAGGCAATAAGCATGGAGCTCAGCAGTGAAAAATCATGCTGCTCACCTGGCAATAATCAGGCAGGTGACCAGGCAGGAATCACGCAGCTCAGCTGGCAATTGTCAAGCAGATGAGCCCACAGGAATCACACAGCTCAGCTGGCAATTGTCATGCAGATGAGCCGGCAGGAATCACGCAGCTCAGCAGGCCCTGATCACGTGACTGCAGGCACTGATCACGTGGCTGATCAAGTACAGATCACGTGACTGAGCATGCACTGATCACCTGGCTATCATGCACTGATCACGTGACTGCACATGCACTGATGATGTGGCTGATCGGGCACTGATCACGTGGCTCATCATGCACTGATCACGTGTTTATCAGGCAGTGATCAGTGACTGACAGGCGCTGATCATGGGACTGTGCACCCACTGATCACGTGGCTGACCAGGAACTGACCACCTGACTGCGCATGCAGTGATCATGTGGCTGATCGTTCACTGATCACGTGTTTATCATACGGTGATCATGTGACTGAGAGGCGCTGATCACGTGCCAGGGGCAGTCAGTGATCACGTGGCTGATCATGCACTGATCATGTGTCGGGAGCCGGTGAGGCATTCCACTCTGGACAAACGTCATGAGGAAGGAGGCCCGGGGTACGCAAAAGCGGGATCGAGCCTCAGGAATCCACCCGGATATTCACGAGCATCTTACCCCAAAAAAACCAGAGTCTGCCTACTTTAGTGCTTTGTGCTCTCACCTCTGATTTCACTGGAGACTGTCCCCCACCACCATCTCGCTCTCTCTGTCAAAGAGTTAACTTACAGCTCCAATTCATAAAGTTCCTTGTCATTTTTCCCTGTACCTTCCAGCCGAGTCTCCATCTGGAGCGTGGAACCCACCACGCTTCCTAATTATGCCTGGGCTGCTAAGACGCACTCGAGAAGGTGTCTAGGGTGAGGCACCTTCCGCTATTCGAGAGGGCGCCTGCGGCCCACGTAAGTGGTGCAAACTTCTTGTCTTGAAGTTTGATTGGTCTCCCGCGTAAACCAAGTTACTCAGTCTCTTTTCTCCACCGAATTTTCCTACTGAGCTATCCTCATACTATTATTCTTGATATCTCTGATGAGCATATAAATAGTCGCCTAGGAGATCTCTCCTTCGAATACACTGGATCAGCTGGAGCTGGTCCCCGGCAGGTGACCCCCAAACAGGGACCTCAGGAGACCAATACTCAAAGAGCTGAGCAGACCCGAACCACGCAATCTGCAGGCAATAAGCATGGAGCTCAGCAGTGACGAATCATGCTGCTCACCTGGCAGTAATCAAGCAGGTGACCAGGCAGGAATCACGCAGCTCAGCTGGCAGTTGTCATGCAGATGAGCCGACAGGAATCACGCAGCTCAGCTGGCAATTGTCATGCAGATGAGCCGGCAGGAATCACCCAGCTCAGCAGGCCCTGGTCACGTGACTTTGCAGGCACTGATCACGTGGCTGATCAAGTACAGATCACGGGACTGAGCATGCACTGATCACGTGGCTATCATGCACTGATCCCGTGACTGCGCATGCACTGATGACGTGGCTGATCGGGCACTGATCACGTGGCTCATCATGCACTGATCACGTGTTTATCAGGCAGTGATCAGTGACTGACAGGCGCTGATCATGGGACTGTGCACCCACTGATCATGTGGCTGATCAGGAACTGAGCACCTGACTGCCCATGCAGTGATCACGTTGCTGATCGTTCACTGATCAAGTGTTTATCATACGGTGATCACGTGACTGAGAGGCGCTGATCACGTGATTGTGCAGTCAGTGATCACGTGGCTGATCATGCACTGATATCGTGACTGAGCATGCACTGATCATGTGCCGTGAGCCGGTGAGGCATTCCACTCTGGACAAAGGTCATGAGGAAGGAGGCTCGACATACGCAAATGCAGGATCGAGGCTCAGGAGTTCACCCGGATATTCTCGAGCATCTCCCCTCGGAAGAAACCAGAGTCTGCGTACTGTATTGCTTTGTGCTCTCACCTCTGATTTCACTGAGCGCTGTCCCCAACCACCATCTCGCTCTCTCTGTCAAAGACTTAACTTACAGCTCCAATTCATAAAGTTCCTTGTCATTCTTCCCTTGAACTTCCAGCTGAGTCTCCATCTGGAGCCCGGAACCCACCACGCTTACTAATTATGCCTGGACTGCTAAGACCCACTCGAGAAGGTGTCTAGGGTGAGGCACCTTCCGCTATTCGAGAGGGCGCCTGCGGCCTACGGAAGTGGTGCAAACTTCCTGTCTTGAAGTTTGATTGGTCTCCCACGTAAACCAAGCTACTCAGTCTCTTTTCTCCACCGAAATTTCCTACTGAGCTATCCTCATACTATGATTCTTGACATCTCTGATTTGTATATAAATTGTCGCCTAGGCCATCTCTCCTTCGAATACCCTGGATAAGCTGGGGCTGGTCCCCGGCAGGTGGTGCCCGAACAGGGACCTTTGGAGGCAATACTCAAAGAGCTGAGCAGACACGAACCACGCAATCAGCAGGCAATAAGCATGGAGCTCAGCAGTGATGAATTATGCTGCTCAACGGGCAATAATCAAGCAGGTGACCAGGCAGAAATCACGCAGCTCAGCTGGCCATTGTCAAGCAGATGAGCAGACAGGAATCACGCAGCTTAGCTGGCAATTGTCATGCAAATGAGCCGGCAGGAATCACGCAGCTCAGCAGGCCCTGGTCACGTGATTCTGCCGGCACTGATCACCTGGCTGATCAAGTACAGATCACGTGACTGAGCATGCACTGATCACGTGGCTATCATGCACTGATCACGTGTTTATCAGGCAATGATCAGTGACTGACAGGCGCTGATCATGGGACTGTGCACGCACTGATCACGTGGCTGATCAGAAACTGACCACCTGACTGTGCATGCAGTGATCACGTGGCTGATCGTTCACTGATCACGTCTTTATCATACGGTGATCACGTGACTGAGAGGCGCTGATCACGTGACTGTGCATTCAGTGATCACGTGGCTGATCATGCACTGATATCGTGACTGAGCATGCACTGATCATGTGCCGGGAGCAGGTGAGGCTTTCCACTCTGGACAAAGGTCATGAGGAAGGAGGCCCGGCATACGCAAATGCGGGATCGAGCCTCAGGAGTCCACCCGGATATTCTCGAGCATCTCCCCCCTGAAAAAACCAGAGTCTGCCTACTTTATTGCTTTGTGCTCTCACCTCTGATTTCACTGGGGGCTGTCCCCCACAACCATCTCGCTCTCTCTGTCAAAGAGTTAACTTGCAGCTCCAATTCATAAAGTTCCTTGTCATTCTTCCCTGTAACTTCCAGCCGAGTCTCCATCTGGAGCGCGGAACTCACCACGCTTACTAATTATGCCTGGGCTGATAAGACCCACTCGAGAAGGTGTCTAGGGTGAGGCACCTTCCGCTATTCGAGAGGGCGCCTGTGGCCCACGTAAGTGGTGCAAACTTCTTGTCTGGAAGTTTTATTGGTCTCCCGGGTAAACCAGCTACTCAGTCTCTTTTCTCCACCGAATTTTCCTACTGAGCTATCCTCATACTATTATTCTTGATATCTCTGATGAGCATGTAAACAGTCGCCTAGGCCTTCCCTCCTTCGAATAGCTTGGATCAGCTGGGGCTGGTCCCCGACAGGTGGTGCCCGAACAGGGACCTCAGGAGGCAATACTCAAAGAGCTGAGCAGACCCGAACCACGCAGTCAGCAGGCAATAAGCATGGAGCTCAGCAGTGAAAAATCATGCTGCTCACCTGGCAATAATCAGGCAGGTGACCAGGCAGGAATCACGCAGCTCAGCTGGCAATTGTCAAGCAGATGAGCCCACAGGAATCACACAGCTCAGCTGGCAATTGTCATGCAGATGAGCCGGCAGGAATCACGCAGCTCAGCAGGCCCTGATCATGTGACTGCAGGCACTGATCACGTGGCCGATCAAGTACAGTTCACGTGACTGAGCATGCACTGATCACCTGGCTATCATGCACTGATCACGTGACTGCACATGCACTGATGATGTGGCTGATCGGGCACTGATCACGTGGCTCATCATGCACTGATCACGTGTTTATCAGGCAGTGATCAGTGACTGACAGGCGCTGATCATGGGACTGCGCACGCACTGATCACGTGGCTGACCAGGAACTGACCACCTGACTGCGCATGCAGTGATCATGTGGCTGATCGTTCACTGATCACGTGTTTATCATACGGTGATCATGTGACTGAGAGGCGCTGATCACGTGCCAGGGGCAGTCAGTGATCACGTGGCTGATCATGCACTGATCATGTGTCGGGAGCCGGTGAGGCATTCCACTCTGGACAAACGTCATGAGGAAGGAGGCCCGGCGAACGCAAAAGCGGGATCGAGCCTCAGGAATCCACCCGGATATTCACGAGCATCTCACCCCAAAAAAACCTGAGTCTGCCTACTTTAGTGCTTTGTGCTCTCACCTCTGATTTCACTGGGGACTGTCCCCCACCACCATCTCGCTCTCTCTGTCAAAGAGTTAACTTACAGCTCCAATTCATAAAGTTCCTTGTCATTCTTCCCTGTACATTCCAGCCGAGTCTCCATCTGGAGCCTGGAACCCACCACGCTTCCTAATTATGCCTGGGCTGCTAAGACCCACTCGAGAAGGTGTCTAGGGTGAGGCACCTTCCGCTATTCGAGAGGGCGCCTGCGGCCCACGTAAGTGGTGCAAACTTCTTGTCTTGAAGTTTGATTGGTCTCCCGCGTAAACCAAGCTACTCAGTCTCTTTTCTCCACCGAATTTTCCTACTGAGCTATCCTCATACTATTATTCTTGATATCTCTGATGAGCATATAAATAGTCGCCTAGGAGATCTCTCCTTCGAATACACTGGATCAGCTGGAGCTGGTCCCCGGCAGGTGACCCCCGAACAGGGACCTCAGGAGACCAATACTCAAAGAGCTGAGCAGACCCGAACCACGCAATCTGCAGGCAATAAGCATGGAGCTCAGCAGTGACGAATCATGCTGCTCACCTGGCAGTAATCAAGCAGGTGACCAGGCAGGAATCACGCAGCTCAGCTGGCAGTTGTCATGCAGATGAGCCGACAGGAATCACGCAGCTCAGCTGGCAATTGTCATGCAGATGAGCCGGCAGGAATCACGCAGCTCAGCAGGCCCTGAACACGTGACTCTGCAGGCACTGATCACCTGGCTGATCAAGTACAGATCACGGGACTGAGCATGCACTGATCACGTGGCTATCATGCACTGATCCCGTGACTGCGCATGCACTGATGACGTGGCTGATCGGGCACTGATCACGTGGCTCATCATGCACTGATCACGTGTTTATCAGGCAGTGATCAGTGACTGAGAGGCGCTGATCATGGGACTGTGCACCCACTGATCACGTGGCTGAGCAGGAACTGACCACATGACTGCGCATGCAGTGATCACGTGGCTGATCGTTCACTGATCACGTGTTTATCATACGGTGATCACGTGACTGTGCAGTCAGTGATCACGTGGCTGATCATGCACTGATATCGTGACTGAGCATGCACTGATCATTTGCCGGGAGCCGGTGAGGCATTCCACTCTGGACAAAGGACATGAGGAAGGAGGCCCGGCATACGCAAATGCGGGATCGAGCCTCAGGAGTGCACCCAGATATTCTCCAGCATCTCCCCCCTAAAAAAACCAGAGTCTGCCTACTTTATTGCTTTGTGCTCTCACCTCTGATTTCACTGGGGGCTGTCCCCCACCACCATCTCGCTCTCTCTGTCAAACAGTTCACATACAGCTCCAATTCATAAAGTTTCTTGTCATTCTTCCCTATAACTTCCAGCCGAGTCTCCATCTGGAGCGCGGAAACCATCAGGCTTACTAATTATGCCTGGGCTGGTAAGACCCACTTGAGAAAGTGTCTAGGGTGAGGCACCTTCCGCTATTCGAGAGGGCGCCTGCGGCCTACGTAAGTGGTGCAAACTTCTTGTCTTGAAGTTTTATTGGTCTCCCGAGTAAACCAAGCTACTCAGTCTCTTTTCTCCACCGAAATTTCCTACTGAGCTATCCTCATACTATTATTCTTGATATCTCTGATGAGCATATAAATAGTCGCCTAGGCCTTCTCTCCTTCGAATACCCTGGATCAGCTTGGGCTGGTCCCCGGGAGGTGGCGCCCGAACAGGGACATCAGGAGGCAATACTCAAAGAGCTGAGCAGACCCGAACCACGAAATCAGTAGGCAATAAGCGTGGAGCTCAGCAGTGACCAATCGTGCTGCTCACCTGGCAATAATCAAGCAGGTGACCAGGCAGGAATCACGCAGCTCAGCTGGCAATTGTCATGCAGATTAGCCGGCAGGAATCACGCAGCTCAGCAGGCCCTGATCACGTGACTCTGCAGGTACTGATCACGTGGCTGATCAAGTTCAGACCACGTGACTGAGCATGCACCGATCACGTGGCTATCATGCACTGATCACGTGACTGCGCATGCACTGATGAAGTGGCTAATTGGGCACTGATAACGTGGCTCGTCAGGCACTGATCACGTGTTTATTAGGTCGTGATCAGTGACTGACAGGCGCTGATCATGGGACTGTGCACTCACTGATCACGTGGCTGATCAGGAACTGACCACCTGACTGCGCATGCAGTGATCACGTGGCTGATCGTTCACTGATCACGTGTTTATCATATGGTGATCATATGCGCAGTCACGTGATCAGTGCATGATAGCCACGTGATCAGTGCATGCTCAGTCACGTGATCTGTACTTGATCAGTCACGTGATCAGGGTCTGCAGAGTCACGTGATCAGGGCCTGCTGAACTGCGTGATTCCTGCAGGCTCATCTGCATGACAATTGCCAGCTGAGCTGCATGAATTCTGCCGGGTTATCTGCTTGACAATTGCCAGCTGAGATGCGTGATTCGTGCCTGGTCACCTGCTTGATTATTGCCAGTTGAGCAGCATGAATCGTCACTACTGAGCTCCATGCTTATTGCCTGCTGATTGCCTGGTTCCTCTCTGCTCAGCTCTTGGAGTATTGCCTCCTGAGGTCCCTGTTCGGGCGCCACCTGCCGGGGACCAGCCCCAGCTGATCCAAGGTATTCGAAGGAGAGATGGCCTAGGCGACTATTTATATGCTCATCAGAGATAGCAAGAATAATACTATGAGGATAGCTCAGTAGGAAAATTCGGTGGAGAAAAGATACTGAATAGCTTGGTTTACGCGGGAGACGACTAAAACTTCAGGAAAAGAAGTTTGCACCACTTACATGGCCGCAAGCCCCTCTCGATTAGCAGAAGGTGCCTCACCTTAGACACCTTCTCGAGTGGGTCTTAGCAGTCCAGGGATAATTATTAAGCATGGTGGGTTCCGCGCTCCAGATGGAGACTGGGCTGGAAGTTACAGGGTAGAATGACAAGGAACTTTATGAATTGGAGCTGTAAATTAATTCTTTCACAGAGAGAGCGAGATGGTGGTGGGGGACAGACCCCAGTGAAATCAGAGGTGAGAGCACAAAGCAATAAAGTAGGCAGACTCTGGTTTTTTTGGGGGGGAGATGTTCGAGAATATTCGGGTGGAATCCTGAGGCTCGATCCCGCATTTGCGTATGCCGATCCTCCTTCCTCATGACCTTTGTCCAGAGTGGAATGCCTCACTGGCCCCCGGCACATGATCAGTGCATGCTCAGTCACGATATCAGTGCATGATCAGCCACGTGGTCACTGACTGCACAGTCACGTGATCAGCGCCTCTCAGTCAGGTGATCACCATATGATAAACACGTGATCAGTGAACCATCAGCCACGTGATCACTGCTTGCCCAGTCAGGTGGTCAGTTCGTGATCAGCCACGTGATCAGTGGCTGCACAGTCACGTGATCAGTGCATGATAGCCACGTGATCAGTGCCCGATCAGCCACGTCATCAATGCATGGGCAGTCAAGTGATCAGTGCATGATAGCCACGTGATCAGTGCATGCTCAGGCACGTGATCTGTACTTGATCAGCCACGTGATCAGTGCCTGCAGAGTCACGTGATCAAGGTCTGCTGAGCTGCGTGATTCCTGTCGGCTCATCTGCTTGACAATTGCCAGCTGAGGTGCATGATTCCTGCCTGGTCATCTGCTTGATTATTGCCAGGTGAGCAGCATGATTCGTCACTCCTGAGCTCCATGCTTATTGCCTTCTGATTGCGTGGTTCGTGTCTGCTCAGCTCTTTGAGTAGTGCCTCCTGAGGTCCCTGTTCGGGCGCCACCTTCCGGGAACCAGCCCCAGCTGACACAGGGTATTCGAAGGAGAGATGGCCTAGGCGACTATTTATATGCTCATCAGAGATATCAAGAATAATAGTATGAGGATAGCTCAGTAGGAAAATTCGGTGGAGAAAAAAGACTGAGTAGCTTGGTTTACACGGGAGACCAATAACTTCAAGACAAGAAGTTTGCACCACTTACGTAGGCTGCAGGCGCCCTCTCGAATAGCGGAAGGTGCCTCAGCCTAGACACCTTCTCGAGTGGGTCTTAGCAGCCCAGGCTTGATTAGTAAGCGTGGTGGGTTCCGCGCTCCAGATGGAGACTCGGCTGGAAGTTACAGGGAAGGATGACAAGGAACTTTATGAATTGGAGCTGTAAGTTAACACATTGACAGAGAGAGAGAGATGGTGGTGGGGGACAGCCCGCAGTGAAATCAGAGATGAGAGCACAAAGCAATAAAGTAGGCAGACTCTGGTTATTTTGGGGGGGAGATGTTCGAGAATATTCGGGTGGAATCCTGAGGCTCGATCCCGCATTTGCGTATGCCGGGCCTCCTTCCTCATGACCTTTGTCAGAGTGGAATGCCTCACCGGCTCCCGGCACATGATCAGTGCATGCTCAGTCACGATATCAGTGCATGATCAGTCAGGTAATCACTGACTGCCCCTGTCACGTGATCAAGGCCTCTGGGTCACGTGATCACCGTATGATAAACACGTGATCAGTGAACGATCAGCCACGTGATCACTGCATGGGCAGTCAGGTGATCAGTTCCTGATCAGCCACGTGATCAGTGTGTGCACAGTCCCATGTTCAGCGCCTGTCAGTCACTGATCACTGCCTGATAAACACGAGATCAGTGCATGATGAGCCACTTGATCAGTGCCCGATCAGCCACGTCATCAGTGCATGCGCAGTCACGGGATCAGTGCATGATAGCCACGTGATCAGTGCATGCTCAGTCAAGTGATCTTTACCTGATCAGCCACGTGATCCGTGCCTGCAGAATCACGTGATCAGGGCCTGCTGAGCTGGGTGATTCCTGCCGGCTCATCTGCAGGACATTTGCCAGCTGAGCTGCGAGATTCCTGTCGGCTCATCTGCTTGACAATTGTCAGGGGAGCTGCGTGATTCCTGCCTGGTCACCTGCTTGATTATTGCCAGGTGAGCAGCATGATTCGTCACTGCTGAGCTCCATGCTTATTGCCTGCTGATTGCGTGGTTCGTGTCTGCTCAGCTCTTTGAGTATTGCCTCTTGAGGTCCCTGCTCGGGTGCCACCTGCCGGGGACCAGCCCCAGCTGATTCATGGGATTCGAAGGAGAGATGGCCTAGGCGACTATTTATATGCTCATCAGAGATATCAAGAATAATAGTATGAGGATAGCTCAGTAGGAAAATTCGGTGGAGAAAAGAGACTGAGTAGCTTGGTTTAAGCGGGAGACCAATAAAACTTCAAGACAAGAAGTTTGTACCACTTACGGAGGCCGCAGGCGCCCTCTCGAATAGCGGAAGGTGACTCACCCTAGACACCTCCTCGAGTGCGTCTTAGCAGCCCAGGCAAAATTAGTACGTGTGGTGTGCTCCACGCTCCAGATGAAGACTCGGCTGGAAGTTACAGGGAAGAATGACAAGGAACTTTATGAATTGGAGCTCTAAAGTAACTCTTTGACAGAGAGAGCGAGATGGTGGTGGGGGACAGCGCCAGTGAAATCAGAGGTGAGAGCACAAAGAAATAAAGTAGGCAGACTCTTTTTTTTGGGGGGGGAGATGCTCGAGAATATCCGGGTGAACACCTGTGGCGTCATCCCAAATTTGCGTATGCCGAGCCTCCTTCCTCATGACCTTTGTCTAGTGTGGTATGCCTTACAGGCTCACGGGAAATGATCAGTGCATGCTCAGACACGCTATCAGTGCATGACCAGCCACGTGATAACTGACTGCACAGTCACGTGATAAGCGCCTCTCAGTCACGTGATCACCGTATGATAAACACGTGATCAGTGAACGATCAGCCACGTGATCACTGCATGCGCAGTCAGCTGGTCAGTTCCTGATCAGCCACGTGATTAGTGCGTGCACAGTCCCATGATCAGCTCCTGTCAGTCACTGATCATTGCCTGATAAACACGGGATTAGTGCATGATAGCCACGTGATCAGTCCATGCTCTGTCACGTGATCTGTACTTGATCAGCCACGTGATCAGTGCCTGCAGAGTCACGTGATCAGGGCCTGCGGAACTGCGTGATTCCTGCCGGCTCATCTGCATGACAATTGCCTGCTGAGCTGCGTGATTCCTGTCAGCTCACCGGCTTGACAATTGCCAGCTGAGCTGCGTGATTCCTGCCTGGTCACCTGCTTGATTATTGCGAGTTGAGCAGCATGATTCGTCACTGCTGAGCTCCATGCTTATTGCCTTCTGATTGCGTGGTTCGTGTCTGCTCAGCTCTTTGAGTTGCCTCCTGAGGTCCCTGTTCGGGCGCCACCTGCCGGGGACCAGCCCCAGCTGATCCAGGGTATTCGAAGGAGAGATGGCCTAGGCGACTATTTATATGCTCATCAGAGATATCAAGAATAATAGTATGAGGATTGCTCAGTAGGAAAATTTGGTGGAGAAAAGAGACTGAGTAGCTTGGTTTACGCGGGAGACCAATAAACTTCAAGACAAGAAGTTTGCACCACTTACGTAGGCCGCAGGCGCCCTCTCGAATAGCGGAAGGTGCCTCACCCTAGACACCTTCTCAAGTGGGTCTTAACAGCCCAGGCATAATTAGTAAGCGTGGTCGGTTCCCCGCTCCAGATGGAGACTCGGCTGGAAGTTACAGGGAAGAATGACAAGGAACTTTTTGAATTGGAGCTGTAAGTTAACTCTTTGAGATGAGAACGAGATCGTGGTGGGGGACAGCCCCCAGTGAAATCAGAGATAAGAGCACAAAGCAATAAAGTAGGCAGACTCTGGTTTTTTTGCCGGGTAGATACTCGAGAATATCCGGGAGAATCCTGGGGCTCCATCCCGCATTTGCGTATCCCGAGCGTCCTTCCTCATGACCTTTGTTAAGAGTGGAATGCCTCACCGGCTTCCGGCTCATGATCAGTGCATGCTCATTCACCATATCAGTGCATGATCATCCACGTGATCACTGACTGCCACTGTCACGTGATCAGCGCCTCTCGGTCACGTGATCACCGTATGATAAACACGTGATCAATGAACGATCAGCGACGTGAACACTGCATGCACAGTCAGGTAGTCAAATCCTGATCAGCCACGTGATCAGAGCGTGCACAGGCCCATGATCAGCGCCTGTCAGTCACTGATCTCTGCCTGATAAAAACCTGATCAGTGCATGATGAACTATGTGATCAGTGCCCGATCAGCCATGTCATCAGTGCATGCGCAGTCACGGGATAAGGGCATGGCAGCCACGTGATCAGTGCATGCTCAGTCACGTGTTCTGTACTTGATCAGCCACGTGATCAGTGCCTGCAGAGTCACGTGATCAGGGCCTGCTGAGCTGCGTGATTCCTGCTGGCTCATCTGCATGACAATTGCCAGCTGAGCTGCGTGATTCCTGTCGGCTCATCTGCTTGACAATTGCCAGCTGAGCTGCGTGATTCCTGCCTGGTCACCTGCTTTATTATTGCCAGTTGCACAGCATGATTCGTCACTGCTGAGCTCCATGCTTATTGCCAGCTGATTGCGTGGTTCGTGTCTGCTCAGCTCTGTGAGTATTGCCTCCTGAGGTCCCTGTTCGGGTGCGACCTTCCTGGGTCCAGC
This sequence comes from Bos grunniens, assembly GCF_055505025.1. Taxonomy (NCBI): domain Eukaryota; kingdom Metazoa; phylum Chordata; class Mammalia; order Artiodactyla; family Bovidae; genus Bos; species Bos grunniens. The sequence continues at coordinate 71,011,271 of NC_141185.1, read as the reverse complement.
CCCTGCTGATCCATGGTATTCGAAGGAGGGATGGCCTAGGCCACTACTTGTATGCTCATCAGAGATATCAAGAACAATAATATGAGGATTGCTAAGTACGAAAATTCGGTGGAGAAAAGAGACTCAGTAGCTTGGTTTACGCGGGAGACCAAAAAACCACAAGACAAGAAGTTTGCACCACTACATAGGCCGCAGGCGCCCTCTCGAATAGCGGAAGGTGCCTCACCCTAGACACCTTCTCGAGTGGGTCTTAGCAGCCCAGGCATAATTAGTAAGCGTGGCGGGTTCTGCGCTCCAGATGGAGACTCGACTGGAAGTTACAGGGAAGAATGACAAGGAACTTGATGAATTGGAGCTGTAAGTTAACTCTTTGACAGAGAGAGCGAGATGGTGGTGGGGGACAGCCCCCAGTGAAATCAGAGGTGAGAGCACAAAGCAATAAAGTAGGCAGACTATGGTTTTTTGGGGGGGGAGATGCTGGGGAATATGGGGGTGGACTCCTGAGGCTTGATCCCGAGTTTGCGTATGCCGGGCCTCCTTCCTCATGACCTTTGTCCAGAGTGGAATGCCTCACCGGCTCCCGGCAAATGATCAGTGCATGCTCAGTCACGATATCAGTGCATGATCAGCCACGTGATCACTGACTGCCCCTGTCAGGTGATCAGCGCCTCTCAGTCACGTGATCACCGTATGATAAACACGTGATCAGTGAACGATCAGCCACGTGATCACTGCAGGCGCAGTCAGGTGGTCAGTTCCTGATCAGCCACGTGATCAGTGCGTGCACAGTCCGATGATCAGCGCCTGTCAGTCCCTGATCACTCCCTGATAAACCCGTGATCAGTGCATGATGAGCCACTTGATCAGGGCCCGATCAGCCAGGTCATCAGTGCATGCGCAGTCAGGTGGTCAGTTCCTGATCAGTCACGTGATCAGTGCGTGCACAGTCCCATGATCAGCTCCTGTCAGTCACTGATCACTTCCTGATAAACACGTGATCAGTGCATGATGAGCCACGTATTCAGTGCATGCGCAGTCAGGTGATCAGTGCATGATAGCCACGTGATCAGTGCATGCTCAATCACGTGATCTGTGCTTGATCAGCCACGTGATCAGTGCCTGCAGAGTCACGTGATCAGGGACTGATGAGCTTCGAGATTCCTGCCGGATCATCTGCATGACAATTGCCAGCTGAGCTGCGTGATTCCTGCCTGGTCACCGGTTTAATTATTGCCAGTTGAGCACCATGATTCGTCACTGCTGAGCTCCTCGCTTATTGCCTGCTGATTGCGTGGTACGGGTCTGCCCAGCTCTTTGAGTATTGCCTCCTGAGGTCCCTGTTCGGGCGCCACCTTCCGGGGACCAGCCCCAGATGATCCAGGGTAGTCGAAGGAGAGATGGCCTATGCGACTATTTATATGCTCATCAGAGATATCAAGAATAATAGTATGAGGATTGCTCAGTAGGAAAATTTGGTGGAGAAAAGAGACTGAGTATCTTGGTTTACGCGGGAGACCAATAAACTTCAAGACAAGAAGTTTGCACCACTTACGTAGGCCGCAGGCGCCATCTCGAATAGCGGAAGTTTCCTCACCCTAGACACCTTCTCGAGTGGGTCTTAGCAGCCCAGGCATAATTAGTAAGCGTTGTCGGTTGCGCGCTCCAGATGGAGACTCGGCTGGAAGTTACAGGGAAGAATGACAAGGAACTTTATGAATTGGAGCTGTAAATTAACTCTTTGAGAGGGAGAACGAGATCTTGGTGGGAGACAGCCCCCAGTGAAATCAGAGATGAGAGCACAAAGCAATAAAGTAGGCAGACTCTGTTTTTTTTGCGGGGGAGAAGCTCGAGAATATCCGGGAGAATTCCTGGGGCTCCATCCCGCACTTGCGTATGCCGAGCGTCCTTCCTCATGACCTTTGTTAAGAGTGGAATGCCTCACCGTCTCCCGGCACATGATCAGTGCATGCTCAGTCACCATATCAGTGCATGATCAGCCACGTGATCACTGACTGCCCCTGTCACGTGATCAGCGCCTCTCGATCACGTGATCACCATATGATAAACACGTGATCAATAAACGATCAGCCACGTGATCACTGCATGCACAGTCAGGTGGTCAAATGCTGATCAGCCACGTGATCAGAGCGTGCACAGGCCCATGATTAGCGCCTGTCAGTTACTGATCTCTGCCTGATAAACACCTGATCAGTGCATGATGAACTACGTGATCAGTGCCCTATCAGCCATGTCATCAGTGCATGCGCAGTCACGTGATCAGGGCATGGTAGCCACGTGATCAGTGCATGCTCAATCACGTGATCTGTACTTGATCAGCCACGTGATCAGTGCCTGCAGAGTCACGTGATCAGGGCCTGCTGAGCTGCGTGATTCCTGCCGGCTCATCTGCATGACAGTTGCCAGGTGAGCTGTGTGATTCCTGTCGGCTCATCTGCTTGACAATTGCCAGCTGAGCTGCGTGATTCCTGCCTGGTAACCTGCTTGACTATTGCCAGGTGAGCAGCATGATTCATCACTGCTGAGCTCCATGCTTCTTGCCTGCTGTTTGCGTGGTTCGGGTCTGCTCAGCTCTGTGAGTATTGCCTCCTGAGGTCCCTGTACAGGTGCTACCTGCCGGGGACCAGCCCCAGCTGATTCAGGGTATTCGAAGGAGAGATGGCCTAGGCGACTATTTATATGCTCATCAGAGATATCAAGAATAATAGTATGAGGATAGCTCAGTAGGAAAATTCGGTGGAGAAAAGAGACTGAGTAGCTTGGTTTACGCGGGAGACCAATAAAACTCCAAGACAAGAAGTTTGCACCACTTACGTAGGCCACAGGCGCCCTCTCGAATAGCGGAAGGTGCCTCACCCTAGACACCTTCTCGAGTGGGTCTTAGCAGCCCAGGCATAATTAGAAAGCGTGGTGGGTTCCGCGCTCCAGATGGAGACTCGGCTGGAAATTTCAGGGAAGCATGACAAGGAACTTTATGAATTGGATCTGTAAGTTAGCTCTTTGACAGAGAGAGCGAGATGGTGGTGGGGGACAGCCCCCAGTGAAATCAGAGGTGAGAGCACAAATCAATAAATTACGCTGACTCTGTTTTTTTTGGGGGGAGATGCTCGAGAATATCCGGGTGGACTCCTGAGTCTCGATCCCGCATTTGCATATGCAGGGCCTCCTTCCTCATGACCTATGTGCAGAGTAGAATGCCTCACCGGCTCCCGGCACATGATCAGTGCATGCTCAGTCACGATTTCAGTGCATGATCAGCCAGATGATCACTGACTGCCCCTGTCACGTGATCAGCGCCTCTCGGTCACGTGATCACAGTATGATAAACACGTGATCAGTGAACGATCAGCCACGTGATCACTGCATGCCCAGTCAGGTGGTCAGTTTCTGATCAGGCACGTGATCAGAGCGTGCACAGGCCCATGATCAGCGCCTATCAGTCACTGATCTCTGCCTGATAAAAACCTGATCAGTGCATGATGAACTACGTGATCAGTGCCCGATCAGCCATGTCATCAGTGCATGCGCAGTCACGGGATCATGGCATGGCAGCCACGTGATCAGTGCATGCTCAGTCACGTGATCTGTACTTGATCAGCCACGTGATCAGTGCCTGCAGAGTCACGTGATCAGGGCCTGCTGAGCTGCGTGATTCCTGCTGGCTCATCTGCATGACAAGTGCCAGCTGAGCTGCGTGATTCCTGTCGGCTCATCTGCTTGACAATTGCCAGCTGAGCTGCGTGATTCCTGCCTGGTCACCTGCTTTATTATTGCCAGTTGCACAGCATGATTCGTCACTGCTGAGCTCCCTGCTTATTGCCAGCTGATTGCGTGGTTCGTGTCTGCTCAGCTCTGTGAGTATTGCCTCCTGAGGTCCCTGTTCGGGTGCGACCTTCCTGGGTCCAGCCCCTGCTGATCCATGGTATTCGAAGGAGAGATGGCCTAGGCCACTACTTGTATGCTCATCAGAGATATCAAGAACAATAATATGAGGATTGCTAAGTACGAAAATTCGGTGTAGAAAAGAGACTCAGTAGCTTGGTTTACGCGGGAGACCAATAAACCTCAAGACTAGAAGTTTGCACCACTTACGTAGGCCGCAGGCGCCCTCTCGAATAGCGGAAGGTGCCTCACCCTAGACACCTTCTCGAGTGGGTCTTAGCAGCCCAGGCATAATTAGTAAGCGTGGCGGGTTCTGCGCTCCAGATGGAGACTCGACTGGAAGTTACAGGGAAGAATGACAAGGAACTTGATGAATTGGAGCTGTAAGTTAACTCTTTGACAGAGAGAGCGAGATGGTGGTGGGGGACAGCCCCCAGTGAAATCAGAGGTGAGAGCACAAAGCAATAAAGTGGGCAGACTATGGTTTTTTTGGGGGGGAGATGCTGGGGAATATGGGGGTGGACTCCTGAGGCTTGATCCCGCGTTTGCGTATGCCGGGCCTCCTTCCTCATGACCTTTGTCCAGAGTGGAATGCCTCACCGGCTCCCGGCAAATGATCAGTGCATGCTCAGTCACGATATCAGTGCATGATCAGCCACGTGATCACTGACTGCCCCTGTCACGTGATCAGTGCCTCTCGGTCCTGTGATCACCGATTGAAAAACACGTGATCAGTGAACGATCAGTCACGTGATTACTGCATGCGCAGTCAGGTGGTCAGTTCCTGATCAGCCACGTGATCAGTGCGTGCACAGTCCCCTGATCAGCGCCTGTCAGTCACTGATCACTGCCTGATAAACACGTGATCAGTGCATGATGAGCCACGTGATCAGTGCCTGATCAGCCAAGTCATCAGTGCATGCTCAGTCACGTGATCAGTGCATGACAGCCACGTGATCAGTGCATGCTCAGTCACGTGATCTGTACTTGATCAGCCACGTGGTCAGTGCCTGCAGAGTCACGTGATCAGGGCCTGCTGAGCTGCGTGATTCCGGCCGGCTCATCTGCATGACAATTGCCAGCTGAGCTGCGTGATTCCTGTCGGCTCATCTGCTTGACAATTGCCAGCTGAGCTGCGTGATTCCTGCCTGGTCACCTGCTTCATTATTGCCAGGTGAGCAGCATGATTCGTCCCTGCTGAGCTCCATGCTTATTGCCTGCTGATTGCGTGGTTCGGGTCTGCTCAGCTCTTTGAGTATTACCTCCTGAGGTCCCTGTTCGGGCGCCACCTGCTGGGGCCAGTCCCAGCTGATCTAGGGTATTCGAAGGAGAGATGGCCTAGGCGAATATTTATATATTCCTCAAAGATATCAAGAATAATAGTATGAGGTTAGCTCAGTAGGAAAATTCGGTGGAGAAAAGAGACTGAGTAGCTTGGTTTACGCGGGAGACCAATAAAATTTCAAGACAAGAGGTTTGCACCACTTACGTAGGCCGAAGGCGCCCTCTCGAATAGCGGAAGGTGCCTCACCCTAGACACCTTCTCGAGTGGGTCTTAGCAGCCCAGGCATAATTAGTAAGCGTGGTGTGTTGCGCGCTGCAGATGGAGACTCGGCTGGAAGTTTCAGGGAAGCATGACAAGGAACTTTATGAATTGGAGCTGTAAGTTAGCTCTTTGAAAGAGAGAGAGAAATGGTGGAGGGGTACAGACTCCAGTGAAATCAGAGGTGAGAGCACAAATCAATAAATTACGCTGACTCTGTTTTTTTTTGCGGGGGAGATGCTCGAGAATATCCGGGTGGACTCCTGAGGCTCGATCCCGCATTTGCATATGCAGGGCCTCCTTCCTCATGACCTTTGTCCAGAGTGGAATGCCTCACTGGCTCCCGGCACATGATCAGTTCATGCTCAGTCACGATATCAGTGCATGATCAGCCACGTGATCACTGACTGCCCCTGTCACGTGATCAGCGCCTCTCAGTCACGTGATCACCGTATGATAAACCCGTGATCAGTGAACGATCAGCCACGTGATCACTTCATGCGCAGTCAGGTGGTCAGTTTTTGATCAGGCCCGTGATCAGTGCATGCAGAGGCCCATGATCAGCGCCTGTCAGTCACTGATCACTGCCTGATAAACAGGTGATCAGTGCTTGATGAGCCACGTGATCAGTGCCCGATCAGCCACGTCATCAGTGCATGCCCTGTCACGTGATCAGTGCATGATAGCCACGTGATTATTGCATGCTCAGTCACGTGATCTGTACTTGATCAGCCACGTGATCAGTGCCTGCAGAGTCACGTGATCAGGGCCTGCTGAGCTGCGTGATTCCTGTGGGCTCATCTGCATGACAATTGCCAGCTGAGCTGCGTGATTCCTGTCGGCTCATCTGGTTGACAATTGCCAGCTGAGTTGCGTGATTCCTTTCCCCTCATTTGCTTGACAATTGCCAGCTGAGCTGCGTGATTCCTGCCTGGTCACCTGCTTGATTATTGCCATGTGAGCAGCATGATTCGTCACTGCTGAGCTCCATGCTTATTGCCTGCTGATTGCGTGGTTCGGGTCTGCTCAGCTCTTTGAGTATTGCCTCCTGAGGTCCCTGTTCGGGCGCCACCTGCAGGGGACCAACCCCAGCTGATCCAGGGTATTCAAAGGAGAGATGGCCTAGGCGACTATTTATATGCTCATCAGAGATATCAAGAATAATAGAATGAGGATAGCTCAGTAGGAAAATTCAGTGGAGAAAAGAGACTGAGTAGCTTGGTTTACGCGGGAGACCAATAAAACTTCAAAACAAGAAGTTTGCACCACTTACGTACGCCGCAGGCGCCCTCTCTAATAGCGGAAGGTGCCTCACCCTAGACACCTTCTCGAGTGGGTCTTAGCAGCCCAGGCATAATTAGTAAGCGTAGTGGGTTCCGCCCTCCAGATGGAGACTCGGCTGGAAGTTACAGGGAAAATGACAAGGAACTTTATGAATTGGAGCTGTAAGTTAACTCTTTGACAGAGAGAGCGAGATGGTGGTGGGGGACAGCCCCCAGTGAAATCAGAGGTGAGAGCACAAAGCAATAAAGTAGGCAGACTCTGGTTTTTTGGGGGGGAGATGCTCGAGAATACCGGGTGGACTCCTGAGGCTCGATCCCGCATTTGCCTACGCCGGGCCTCCTTCCTCATGACTTCTGTCCAGAGTGGAATTCCTCACCGGCTCCCGGCACATGATCAGTGCATGCTCAGTCACGATATCAGTGCATGATCAGCCCCGTGATCACTGACTGCACAGTCACGTGATCAGCGCCTCTCATTCACGTGATCACCATATGATAAACACGTGATCAGTGAACGATCAGCCACATGATCACTGCATGCGCAGTCAGGTGGTCAGTTCCTCCTCAGCCACGTGATCAGTGCGTGCACAGTCCCATGATCAGCCCCTGTCAATCACTGATCACTGCCTGATAAACACGTGATCAGTGCAGGATGAGCCACGTGATCAGAGCCCGATCAGCCACGTCATCAGTGCATGCGCAGTCACGTGATCTGTACTTGATCAGCCACGTAATCAATGCCTGCAGAGTCACGTGATCAGGGCCTGCTGTGCTGCGTGATTCCTGCCGGCTCGTCTGCATGAAAATTGCAACTGAGCTGCGTGATTCCTGTCGGCTCATCTCCTTGACAATTGCCAGCTGAGCTTCGTGATTCCTGCCTGGTCACCTGCTTGATTATTGCCAGGTGAGCAGCATGATTCGTCACTGCTGAGCTCCATGCTTATTGCCTACTGATTGCGTGGTTCGGGTCTCCTCAGCTCTTTGAGTATTGCCTCCTGAGGTCCCTGTTCGGGCGCCACCTGCCGGGGACCAGCCCCAGCTGATCCAGAGTGTTCGAAGGAGAGATGGCCTAGGCGACTATTTATATGCTCATCAGAGATATCAAGAATAATAGTTTGAGTATAGCTCAGTAGGAAAATTCGGTGGAGAAAAGAGACTGAGTAGCTTGGTTAATGCGGGAGACCAATAAATCTTCAACACAAGAAGTTTGCACCACTTACGTAGGCCGCAGGCGCCCTCTCGAATAGCAGAAGGTGCCTCACCCTTGACACCATCTCCAGTGGGTCTTAGGAGCCCAGGCATAATTAGTAAGCGTGGTGGGTTCCGTGCTCCAGATGGAGACTCGGCTGGAAGGTACAGGGAAGAATGACAAGGAACTTTATGAATTGGAGCTGTAAGTTAACTCTTTGACAGAGAGAGCGAGATGGTGATGGGGGACAGACTCCTGTGAAATCAGAGGTGAGAGCACAAATCAATAAATTAGGCTGACTCTGTTTTTTTTGGGGGGAGATGCTCGAGAATATCCGGGTGGACTCCTGAGGCTCGATCCCGCATTTGCGAGTGCCGGACCTCCTTCCTCCTGACCTTTGTCCAGAGTGGAATGCCTCACCAGCTCCCGGCACATGATCAGTGCATGCTCAGTCAGGATATCAGTGCATGATCAGCCACGTGATCACTGAATGCCCCTGTCACGTGATCAGCGCCTCTCGGTCACGTGATCACCGTATGATAAACACGTGATCAGTGAACGATCAGCCACGTGATCACTGCCTGCGCAGTCAGGTGGTCAGTTCCTGATCAGGCACGTGATCAGTGCGTGCACAGTCCCATGATCAGTGCCTGTCAGTCACTGATGACTGCCTGATAAACAAGTGATCAGTAAATGATGAGCCACGTGATCAGTTCCCGATCAGCCACGGCATCAGTGTATGCGCAGTCACGTGATCAGTGCATGATAGCCACGTGATCAGGGCCTGCTGAGCTGCGTGATTCCTGCCGGCTCGTCTGCATGACAATTGCCAGCTGAGCTGCGTGATTCCTGCCTGGTCACCTGCTTGATTATTGCCAGGTGAGCAACATGATTCGTCACTGCCGAGCTCCATGCTTATTGCCTGCTGATTGCGAGGTTCGGGTCTGCTCAGCTCTTTGAGTATTGCCTCCTGAGGTCCCTGTTCGGGCGCCACCTGTCAGGGAACAGCCCCAGCTGATCCAGGGTATTCGAAGGAGAAATGGCCTAGGAGACTATTTATATGCTCATCAGAGATATCAAGAATAATAGTATGAGGATAGCTCAGTAGGAAAATTCGGTGGAGAAAAGAGACTGAGTAGCTTGGTATATGAGGGGACCAATAAATCTTCAAGACAAGAAGATTGCACCACTTACCTCGGCCGAAGGCGCCCTCTCGAATAGCGGAAGGTGCCTCACCCTAGACACATTCTCGAGTGGTCTTAGCAGCCCAGGCATAATTAGTAAGCGTGGTGGGTTCCGCGCTCCAGATGGAGACTCGGCTGGAAGTTACAGGGAAGAATGACAAGGAACTTTATGAATTGGAGCTGCAAGTTAACTCTTTGACAGAGTGAGTGAGATGGTGGTGGGGGACAACCCCAGTGAAATCAGAGGTGAGAGCACAAAGCAATAAAGTAGGCAGACTCTGGTTTTTTTGGGGGGGAGATGCTCGAGAATATCCGAGTGGATTCCTGAGGCTCCATCCCGCATTTGCGTATGCCGGGCCTCCTTCCTCATGACCTTTGTGCAGAGTGAAATGCCTCACCGGCTCCCGGCACATGATCAGTGCATGCTCAGTCACGATATCAGTGCATGATCAGCCAGGTGATTACTGACTGCCCCTGTCACGTGATCAGCGCCTCTCGGTCACGTGATCACCGTATTATAAACACGTGATCAGTGAACGATCAGCCACGTGATCACTGCCTGCGCAGTCAGGTGGTCAGTTTCTGATCAGGCACGTGATCAGTGCGTGCACAGTCCCATGATCAGCGCCTGTCAGTCACTGATCACTGCCTGATAAACAAGTGATCAATGCATGATGAGCTACGTGATCAGTGCCCGATCAGCCACATCATCAGTGCATGCGCAGTCACGTGATCTGTACTTGATCAGCCACGTAATCAATACCTGCAGAGTCACGTGATCAGGGCCTGCTGAGCTGCGTGATTCCTGCCGGCTCGTCTGCATGACAGTTGCCAACTTAGCTGCGTGATTCCTGTCGGCTCATCTCCTTGACAATTGCCAGCTGAGCTGGGTGATTCCTGCCTGGTCACCTGCTTGATTTTTGCCACGTGAGCAGCATGATTCGTCACTGCTGAATTCCATGCTTATTGCCTACTGATTGCGTGGTTTGGGTCTCCTCAGCTCTTTGAGTATTGCCTCCTGAGGTCCCTGTTCGGGCGCCACCTGCCGGGGACCAGCCCCAGCTGATCCAGAGTGTTCGAAGGAGAGATGGCCTAGGCGACTATTTATATGCTCATCAGAGATATCAAGAATAATAGTAGGAGGATAGCTCAGTAGGAAAATTCGGTGGAGAAAAGAGACTGAGTAGCTTGGTTTACGCGGGAGACCAATAAAACTTCAAGACAAGAAGTTTTCAGCACTTCCGTAGGCCGCAGGCGCCCTCTCGAATAGCGGAAGGTGCCTCACCCTAGACACCTTCTTGAGTGGGTCTTAGCAGCCCAGGCATAATTAGTAAGCGTGGTGGGTTCCGCGCTCCAGATGGAGACTCGGCTGGAAGGTAGAGGGGAGAATGATAAGGAACTTTATGAATTGGAGCTGTAAGTTAACTCTTTGACAGAGAGAGCGAGTTGGTGGTGAGGGACAGCCCCCAGTGAAATCAGAGGTGAGAGCACAAAGCAATAAAGTAGGCAGACTCTGGTTTTTTGAGGGGGAGATGCTCGAGAATACCCGGGTGGACTCCTGAGGCTCGATCCCGTATTTGTGTATGCAAGGCCTCTTTCCTCATGACCTTTGTCCAGAGTGGAATGCCTCTCCGGCTCCCGGCACATTATCAGTGCATGCTCAGTCCCGATATCAGTGCATGATCAGCCACATGATCACTGACGGCACAGTCACGTGATCAGCGCCTCTCGGTCACGTGATCACCATATGATAAACAAGTGATCAGTGAACGATCAGCCACGTGATCACTGCATGCGCAGTCAGGTGGTCAGTTCCTGATCAGCCAAGTGATTAGTGCGTGCACAGTCCCATGATCGGCGCCTGTCAGTCACTGATCAGTGCCTGATAAACACGTGATCAGTGCATGATGAGCCACGTGATCAGTGCCCGATCAGCCACGTCATCAGTGCATGTGAAGTCACGGGATCAGTACATGATAGCCACGTGATCAGTGCATGTTCAGTCACGTGATCTGTACTTGGTCAGCCACGTGATCAGTGCCTGCAGAGTCACGTGATCAGGGCCTGCTGAGCTGCGTGATTCCTGCCGGTTCGTCTGCATGACAATTGCCAGCTGAGATGCGTGATTCCTGTCATCTCATCTGCTTGACAGTTGCCCGCTGAGCTGCGTGATTCCTGCCTGGTCACCTGCTTGATTATAGCCAGGTCAGCAGCAGGATTCGTCCCTGCTGAGCTCCGTGCTTAGAGCCTGCTGATTGCGTGATTCGGGTCTGCTCAGCTTTTTGAGTATTGCCTCCTGAGGTCCCTGTTCGGGCGCCACCTGCCGGGGACCGGCCCCAGCTGATCCAGTGTATTCGAAGGAGAGATGGCCTAGGCGACTATTTATATGCTCATCAGAGATATCAAGAATAATAGTATGAGGATAGCTCAGTAGGAAAATTCGGTGGCGATAAGAGACTCAGTAGCTTGGTTTACTCGGGAGACCAATAAAACTTCAGGACATGAAATTTGCACGACTTATGTAGGCCGCAGGCGCCCTCTCGAATAGCGGAAGGTGCCTCATCCTGGACACCTTCTCCAGTGGGTGTTAGCAGCCCAGGCATAATTAGTAAGTGTGGTGGGTTCCACGCTCCAGATGGAGACTTGGCTGGAAGGTACAGGGAAGAATGACAAGGAACTGTCTGAATTGGAGCTGTAAGTTAACTCTTTGACAGAAAGAGCGAGATGCTGGTGGAAGACAGACCCCAATGAAATCAGAGGTGAGAGCACAAAGCAATAAAGTAGGCTGACTCTGTTTTTTTTGCGGGGGAGATGCTCGAGAATATCCGGGTGGACTCCTGAGGCTCGATCCCACATTTGCGTATGCCGGGCCTCCTTCCTCATGACCTTTGTCCAGAGTGGAATGCCTCAGCGGCTCCCGGCACATGATCAGTGCATGCTCAGTCACGATATCAGTGCATGATCAGCCACGTGATCACTGACTGCCCCTGTCACGTGATCAGCGCCTCTCGGTCATGTGATCACCGAATGATAAACAAGTGATCAGTGAACGATCAACCACGTGATCACTGCATGCGCAGTCAGGTGGTCAGTTCATCATCAGCAACGTGATCTGTGCCTGCACAGTCCCATGATCAGCGCCTGTCAGTCACTGATCACTGCCTGATAAACACGTGATCAGTGCATGATGAGCCACGTGATCAGTGCCCGATCAGCCAGGTCATCAGTGCATGCGCAGTCACGTGATCACCGCATGATAGCCACGTGATCAGTGCATGCTCTGTCACGTGATCTGTACTTGATCAGCCACGTGATCAGTGCCTGCAGAGTCACGTGATCAGGGCCTGCTGAGCTGCGTGATTCCTTCCGGCTCATCTGCAGGACATTTGCCAGCTGAGCTGCGTGATTCCTGTCGGCTCATCTGCAAGACAATTGCCAGCTGAGCTGCGTGATTCCTGCCGGGTCACCTGCTTGATTACTGCCAGGTGATCAGCATGATTCGTCACTGCTGAGCTCCTTGATTATTGCCTGCTGATTGCGTGGTTCGGGTCTGCTAAGCTCTTTGAGTATTGCCTCCTGAGGTCCCTGTTCGGGCGCCACCTGCAGTGGACAAGCCCAAGCTGATCTAGGGTATTCGAAGGAGAGATTGCCTAGGCGACTATTTATATGCTCATCAGAGATATCAAGAATAATAGTATGAGGATAGCTCAGTAGGAAAATTTGGTGGAGAAGAGAGACTGAGTAACTTGTTTTACTCGGAGACCAACAAAACTTCAAGACAAGAAGTTTGCACCACTTACGTAAGCAGCAGGCGCCCTCTCCAATAGCGGAAGGTGCCTCACCCTGGACACCTTCTCGAGTGGGTCTTAGCAGCCCAGGCATAATTAGTAAGCGTGGTGGGTTCCGCACTCCAGATGGAGACTCGGCTGGAAGGTACAGGGAAGAATGACAAGGAACTGTCTGAATTGGAGCTGTAAGTTAACTCTTTGACAGAGAGAGCGAGATGCTGGTGGAGGACAGACCCCAGTGAAATCAGAGGTGAGAGCACAAAGCAATAAAGTATGCTGACTCTGTTTTTTTTGCGGGGGAGATGCTCGAGAATATCCAGGTGGACTCCTGAGGCTCGATCCCACATTTGCAAATGCTGGGCCTCCTTCCTCATGACCTTTGTTCAGAGTGGAATGCCTCAGCGGCTCTCGGCACATGATCAGTGCATGCCCAGTCACGGGATCAGTGCATGATAGCCACGTGATCAGTGCATGCTCAGTCACGTGATCTGTACTTGATCAGCCACGTGATCAGTGCCTGCAGAGTCACGTGATCAGGGCCTGCTGAGCTGCGTGATTCCTGTCGGCTCCTCTGCATGACAATTGCCAGCTGAGCTGCATGATTCCTGTCGGCTCATCTGCTTGACAATTGCCAGCTGAGCTGCATGATTCCTGCCTGGTCACCTGCTTGATTATTGCCAGGTGTGCAGCATGATTCGTCACTGCTGTGCTCCATGCTTATTGCCTGCTGATTGCCTGGTTCATGTCTGCTCAGCTCTTTGAGTATTGCCTCCTGAGGTCCCTGTTCGGGCGCCACCTGCCGGGGACCAGCACCAGCTGATCCAGGGTATTCGAAGGAGAGATTGCCTAGGCGGCTTTTTATATGCTTATCAGAGATATCAAGAATAATAGTATGAGGATAGCTCAGTAGGAAAATTCGGTGGAGAAAAGAGACTGAGTAGCTTGGTTTATGCGGGAGACCAATAAAACTTCAAGACAAGAAGTTTGCCCCACTTCAGTAGGCTGCAGGCGCCCTCTCGAATAGCGGAAGGTGCCTCACCCTAGACACATTCTCGAAGGGGCTTAGCAGCCCAGGCATAAGTAGTAAGCGTGGTGGGTTCCGCACTCCAGATGGAGACTAGGCTGGAAGTTACAGCGAAGAATGACAAGGAACATTATGAATTGGAGCTGGAAGTTAACACTTTGACAGAGACAGCGAAATGGTGGTGGGGGACAGCCCCCAGTGAAATCAGAGGTGAAGCACAAAGCAATAAAGTAGGCAGACACTGGTTTTTTCGGGGAGGGGGAGATGCTCGAGAATATCCGGGTGGACTCCTGAGGCTCGATCCCGCATTTGCGTATGCCGGGCCTCCTTCCTCATGACCTTTGTCCAGAGTGGAATGCCTCACCGGCTCCCGGCACATGATCAGTGCATGCTCAGTCACGATATCAGTGCATGATCAGCCACGTGATCACTGACTGCAGAGTCTCGTGATCAGGGCCTCTCAGTCACGTGATCACCGAATGATAAACCAGTGATCAGTGAACGATCAGCCACGTGATCACTGCATACGCAGTAAGGTGGTCAGTTCCTGATCAGGCACGTGATCAGTGCGTGGACAGTCCCATGATCAGCGCCTGTCAGTCACTGATCACTGCCTGATAAACACGTGATCAGTGCATGATGAGCCACGTGATCAGTGCCCGATCATCCACTTCATCAGTGCATGCGCAGTCTCGGGATCAGTGCATGATAGCCTCGTGATCAGTGCATGCTCAGTCACGTGATCTGTACTTGATCACCCACGTGATCAGCGCCTGCAGAGTCACGTGAACAGGGCCTGCTGAGCTGCGTGATTCCTGTCGGCTCCTCTGCATGACAATTGCCAGCTGAGCTGCGTGATTCCTGTCGGCTCATCTGCTTGACAATTGCCAGCTGAGCTGGGTGATTCCTGCCTGGTCACCTGCTTGATTATTGCCAAGTGAGCAGCATGATTCGTCACTGCTGAGCTCCATGCTTATTGCCTGCTGATTGTGTGGTTCGGGTCTGCTCAGCTCTTTGAGTATTGCCTCCTGAGGTACCTGTATGGGCGCCACCAACCGGGGACCACCCCCAGCTGATTCAGGGTATTCGAAGGAGAGATGGCCTAGGCGGATATTTATATGCTCATCAGAGATATCAAGAATAATAGTATGAGGATAGCTCAGTAGGAAAATTCGGTGGAGAAAAGAGACTGAGAAGCTTGGTTTACGCGGGAGACAAATAAAACTTCAAGACAAGAAGTTTGCACCACTTACGTAGGCCGCAGGCGCTCTCTCGAATAACGGAAGGTGCCTCACCCTAGACCCCTTCTCGAATGGGTCTTAGCAGCCCAGGCATAATTAGTAAGCATGGTGGGTTCCTCGCTCCAGATGGAGAATCAGCTGGAAGTTAAAGGAAGAATGACAAGGAACTTTATGAATTGGGGCTGTAAGTTAACTCTTTGACAGAGAGAGCGAGATGGTGGTGGGGGACAGCCCCCAGTGAAATCAGAGGAGAGAGCACAGAGCAATAAAGTAGGCACACTCTGGTTTTTCTGAGGCGGAGATGCCAGAGAATATCCGGGTGGACTCCTGAGGCTCGATCCCGCATTTGCGTGTGCCGGGCCTCCTTCCTCATGACCTTTGTCCAGAGTGGAATGCCTCACCGGCTCCCGGCACAGGAGGAGTGCCTGCTCAGTCACGATATCAGTGCATGATCAGCCACGTGATCACTGACTGCACAGTCACGTGATCAGCGCCTCTCAGTCACCTGATCACCGTATGATAAACACGTGATCAGTGAACGATCAGCCACATGCTCACTGCATGCACAGTCAGGTGGTCAGTTCCTGATCAGCCTCGAGATCAGTGGGTGCACAGTCCCTTGATCAGAGCCTGTCAGTCACTGATCATTGCCTGATAAACACATGATCAGTGCATGATGAGCCACGTGATCAGTGCCCGATCAGCCACGTCATCAGTGCATGGGAAGTCACGTGATCAGTGCATGATAGCCACGTGATCAGTGCATGCTCAGTCACGTGATCTGTACTTGATCAGCCACGTAATCAGCGCCTGCAGAGTCATGTGATCAGGGCCTGCTGAGCTACGTGATTCCTTCCGGATCGTCTGCATGACAATTGCCAGCTGAGCTGCGTGATTCCTGTCGGCTCATCTGCTTGACAATTGCCAGCTGAGCTACGTGATTCCTGCCTGGTCACCTGCTTGATTATTGCCAGGTGAGCAGCATGATTCGTCATTGCTGAGCTCCATGCTTATTGCCTGCTGATTGTGTGGTTCGGGTCTGCTCAGCTCTTTGAGTATTGCCTCCTGAGGTACCTGTATGGGCGCCACCAACCGGGGACCACCCCCAGCTGATTCAGGGTATTCGAAGTAGAGATGGCCTAGGCGACTATTTATATGCTCATCAGAGATATCAAGAATAATAGTATGAGGATAGCTCAGTAGGAAAATTCCGTGGAGAAATGAGACTGAGTAGCTGGTTTACGCGGGAGACCAATAAAACTTCAAGACAAGAAGTTTGCACCACTTACATAGGCCGCAGGCGCCCTCTCGAATAGCGGAAGGTGCCTCACCCTAGACACCTTCTCGAATGGGTCTTAGCAGCCCAGGCATAATTCTTAAGCGTGGTGGGTTCCTCGCTCCAGATGGAGACTCGGCTGAAAGTTACAGGGAAGAATGACAAGGAACTTTATGAATTGGAGCTGCAAGTTAACTCTTTGACAGAGAGAGCGAGATGGTGGTTGTGGACAGCCCCCAGTGAAATCAGAGGTGAGAGCACAAAGCAATAAAATAGGCAGACTCTGGTTTTTTTGGGGGGGAGATGCTCGAGAATATCCGGGTGGACTCCTGAGGCTCCATCCCGCATTTGCGTATGCCGGGCCTCCTTCCTCATGACCTTTGTCCAGAGTGGAATGCCTCCCCGGCTCCCGGCACAAGATCAGTGCATGCGCAGTCACGATATCAGTGCATGATCAGCCACGTGATCACTGACTGCACAGTCACGTGATCAGCGCCTCTCAGGCCCGTGATCACCGTATGATAAACACGTGATCAGTGAACGATCAGCCACAGGATCACTGCATGCGCAGTCAGGTGGTCAGTTCCTGACAAGCCACGTGATCAGTGCGTGCACAGTCCCATGATCAGCGCCTGTCAGTCACTGATCACTGCCTGATAAACACGTCATCAGTGCATGATAACCACGTGATCAGTGCATGCTCAGTCACGTGATCTGTACTTGATCAGCCACGTGATCAGCGCCTGCAGAGTCACGTGATCAGGGCCTGCTGAGCTGCGTGATTCCTTCCGGCTCATCTGCAGGACATTTGCCAGCTGAGCTGCGAGATTCCTGTCGGCTCATCTGCTTGACAATTGTCAGCTGAGCTGCGTGATTCCTGCCTGGTCACCTGCTTCATTATTGCCAGGTGAGCAGCATGATTCGTCACTGCTGTGCTCCATGCTTATTGCCTGCTGATTGCGTGGTTTTGGTCTGCTCAGCTCTTTGAGTATTGCCTCCTGAGGTCCCTGTTCGGGCGCCACCTGCCGGGGACCAGCCCCAGCTGATCCAGGGTATTCGAAGTAGAGATGGCCTAGGCGACTATTTATATGCTCACCAGAGATATCAAGAATAATAGTATGAGGATAGCTCAGTAGGGAAATTCGGTGGATAAAGAGACTGAGGCTTGGTTTACACGGAAGACCAATAAAACTTCAAGACAAGAAGTTTGTACAACTTACGTAGGCCGCAGGCGCCCTCTCGAATAGCGGAAGGTGCCTCACCCTAGACACCTTCTCGAGTGGGTCTTAGCAGCCCAGGCATAATTAGTAAGCGTGGTGGGTTCCGAGCTCCAGATGGAGACTCGGCTGGAAGTTACAGGGAAGAATGATAAGGAACTTTATGAATTGGAGCTGTAAGTTAACACTTTGACAGAGAGAGCGAGATGGTGGTGGGGGACAGCCCCCAGTGAAATCAGAGGTGAGAGCACAAAGCAATACAGTAGGCAGACTCTGGTTTTTTTGGGGGGGAGATGCTCGAGAATATCCGGGTGGACTCCTGAGGCTCGATCCCGCATTTGCGTGTACCGGGCCTCCTTCCTCATGACCTTTGTCCAGAGTGGAATGCCTCACCGGCTCCCGGCACATGATCAGTGCATGCTCAGTCACGATATAAGTGCATGATCAGCCACGTGATCACTGACTGCACAGTCACGTGATCAGCGCCTCTCAGTCAGGTGATCACCGTATGATAAACCCGTGATCAGTGAACGATCAGCCACGTGATCACTGCATACGCAGTAAGGTGGTCAGTTCCTGATCAGGCACGTGATCAGTGCGTGCACAGTCCCATGATCAGCGCCTGTCAGTCACTGATCACTGCCTGATAAACACCTGATCAGTGCATGATGAGCCACGTGATCAGTGCCCGGTCAGCCACGTCATCAGTGCATGCCCAGTCACGGGATCAGTGCATGATAGCCTCGTGATCAGCGCATGCTCAGTCACGTGATCGGTACTTGATCACCCACGTGATCAGTGCCTGCAGAGTCACGTGATCAGGGCCTGCTGAGCTGCGTGATTCCTGCCGGCACGTCTGCATGACAATTGCCAGCTGAGCTGCGTGATTCCTGCCTGGTCACCTGCTTCATTATTGCCAGGTGAGCAGCATGATTCGTCACTGCTGAGCTCCATGCTTATTGCCTGCTGATTGCGTGGTTCGGGTCTGCTCAGCTCTTTGAGTATTGCCTCCTGAGGTCCCTTTTCGGGCGCCACCTGCCGGGGACCAGCCCCAGCTGATCTAGGGTATTCGAAGGAGAGATGGCCTAGGCGACTGTTTATATGCTAATCAGAGATATCAAGAATAATAGTATGAGGATAGCTCAGTAGGGAAATTCGGTGGAGAAAGAGACTGAGTAGCTTGGTTTACGCGGAAGACCAATAAAACTTCAAGACAAGAAGTTTGCACCACTTACGTAGGCCGCAGGCGCCCTCTCGAATAGCGGAAGGTGCCTCACCCTAGACACCTTCTCGAGTGGGTCTTAGCAGCCCAGGCATAATTAGTAAGCGTGGTGGTTTCCTCGCTCCAGATGGAGACTCGGCTGGAAGTTACAGGGAAGAATGCAAAGGAACTTTATGAATTGGAGCTGTAAGTTAACACTTTGACAGAGAGAGCGAGATGGTGGTGGGGGACAGCCCCCAGTGAAATCAGAGGTGAGAGCACAAAGCAATAAAGTAGGCAGACTCTGGTTTTTTTGGGGGTGAGATGCTGAAGAATATTCGGGTGGACTCCTGAGGCTTGGTCCCGCATTTGCGTATGCCGGGCCTCCTTCCTCATGACCTTTGTCCAGAGTGGAATGCCTCACCGGCTCCCAGAATATGATCAGTGCATGCTCAGTCACGATATCAGTGCATGATCAGCCACGTGATCACTGACTGCACAGTCACGTGATCAGCGCCTCTCAGTCACGTGATCATCGTATGATAAACCCGTGATCAGTGAACGATCAGCCACGTGATCACTGTATGCGCAGTCAGGTGGTCAGTTCCTGATCAGCCACGTGATCAGTGCGTGCACAGTCCCATGATCAGCGCCTGTCAGTCAGTGATCACTGCCTGATAAACACGTGATCAGTGCATGATGAGCCACGTGATCAGTGCCCGATCAGCCACTTCATGAGTGCATGCGCAGTCACGGGATCAGTGAATGATAGCCTCGTGATCAGTGCAAGCTCTGTCACCTTATCTGTACTTGATCAGACACGTGATCAGTGCCTGCAGAGTCACGTGATCAGGGCCTGCTGAGCTGCGAGATTCCTGCCGGCTCGTCTGCATGACAATTGCCAGATGAGCTGAGTGATTCCTGTCGGCTCATCTGCTTGACAATTGCCAGCTGAGCTGCGTGATTCCTGCCTTGTCACCTGCTTGATTATTGCCAGTTGAGCTGCATGATTCGTCACTGCTGAGCTCCATGCTTATTGCCTGCTGATTGCGTGGTTCGTGTCTGCTCAGCTCTTTGAGTACTGCCTCCTGAGGTCCCTGTTCGGGCGCTACCTGCCGGGAAGAGCCCCAGCTGATCCATGGTATTCGAAGGAGAGATGGCCTAGGCGACTATTTATATGCTAATCAGAGATGTCAAGAATAATAGTATGAGGAGAGCTCAGTAGGAAAATTCGGTGGAGAAAAGAGACTGAGTAGCTTGGTTTACCCTGGAGACCAATCAAACTTCAAGACAAGAAGTTTTCACCACTTACGTAGGCCGCAGGCGCCCTCTCGAATAGCGGAAGGTGCCTCACCCTACACAACTTCTTGAGTGGGTCTTAGCAGACCAGGCATAATTAGTAAGCATGGTGGGTTCCGCGCTCCAGTTGGAGACTCAGCTGGAAGTTAAAGGGAAGAATGACAAGGAATTTTATGAATTGGAGCTGTAAGTTAACACTTTGACAGAGAGAGCGAGATGGTGGTGGGGGACAGCCCCCAGTGAAATCAGAGGTGAGAGCACAAAGCAATAAAGTAGGCAGACTCTGGTTTTATTGGGGGGGAGATGCTCGAGAACATCCGGGTGGAGTCCTGAGGCTCGATCACGCATTTGCGTATGCCGAGCCTCCTTCCACATGACCTTTGTCCAGAGTGGAATGCCTCACCGGCTACCGGCACATGATCAGTGCATGCTCAGTCACGATATCAGTGCATGATTAGCCACGTGATCACTGACTGCACATTCACGTGATCAGCGCCTCTCAGTCACGTGATCACCGTATGATAAACACGTGATCAGTGAAAGACCAGCCACGTGATCACTGTATGGGCAGTCAGGTGGTCAGTTCCTGATCAGCCACGTGATCAGTGCGTGCAGAGTCCCATGATCAGCGCCTGTCAGTCACTGAACACTGCCTGATAAACACGTGATCAGTGAACGATCAGCCACGTGATCACTGCATGCGCAGTCAGGTGGTCAGTTCCTGATCAGCCTCGAGATCAGTGGGTGCACAGTCCCTTGATCAGAGCCTGTCAGTCACTGATCATTGCCTGATAAACACATGATCAGTGCATGATGAGCCACGTGATCAGTGCCCGATCAGCCACGTCATCAGTTCATGCGCAGTCACGTGATAAGTGCACGATAACCACGTGATCAGTGCATGATCAGTCACGTGATCTGTACTTGATCAGCCACGTGGTCAGTGCCTGCAGAGTAACGTGATCAGGGCCTGCTGAGCTGAGTGATTGCTGCCAGCTCATCTGCATGACAATTGCCAGATGAGCTGCGTGATTCCTGCCTGGTCACCTGCTTGATTATTTCCAGGTGAGCAGCATGATTCGTCACTGCTGAGCTCCATGCTTATTGCCTGCTGATTGTGTGGTTCGGGTCTGCTCAGCATTTTGAGTATTGCCTCCTGAGGTCCCTGTTCGGGCGCCACCTGCTGGGGACCAGCCCGAGCTGATCTAGGGTATTCCAAGGAGAGATGTCTTAGGCGACTATTTATATGCTCATCAGAGATATCAAGAATAATAGTATGAGGATAGCTCAGTAGGAAAATTCGGTGGAGGAAAGAGACTGAATAGCTTGGTTTACGCGGGAGACAAATAAAACTTCAAGACAAGAAGTTTGCACCACTTACGTAGGCCGCAGGCGCCCTTTCGAATAGCGGAAGGTGCTTCACCCTAGACACCTTCTCGAGTGGGTCTTATCAGCCCAGGCATAATTAGTAAGCATGGTGGGTTCCGCGCTCCAGATGAAGACTCAGCTGGAAGTGCAAGGGAAAAATGACAACGAACTTTATGAACTGGAGCTGTAAGTTAACTCTTTGACAGAGACAGCGAGATGGTGGTGGGGGATAGCCCCCTGTGAAATCAGAGGTGAGAGAACAAAGCAAGAAAGTAGGCAGACTCTAGTTTTTTTTGGGGGGAGATGCTCGAGAATATCCGGGTGGACTCCTGAGGCTCGATCCCGCATTTGCGTATGCCGAGCCTCCTTCCACATGACCTTTGTCCAGAGTGGAATGCCTCACCGGCTCCCGGCACATGATCAGTGCATGCTCAGTCACGATATCAGTGCATGATCAGCCACGTGATCACTGACTGCACAGTCACGTGATCAGTGCCTCTCAGTCACGTGATCACCGTATGATAAACACGTGATCAGTGCCCGATCAGCCACGTCATCAGTGTATGCGCAGTCACGTGATCAGTGCATGATAGCCACGTGATCAGTGCGTGCACAGTCCCATGATCAGCGCCTGTCAGTCACTGATCACTGCCTGATAAACACGTGATCAGTGCCTGATCAGCCATGTGATCAGTGCCTGATCAGCCACGTCATCAGTGCATGTGCAGTCAGGTGATCAGTACATGATAGCCACGTGATCAGTGCGTGCACAGTCCCACGATCAGCGCTTGTCAGTCACTGATCACTGCCTGAGAAACACGTGATCACATGATGAGCCCTGTGATCAATGCCTGATCAGCCACGTCATCAGTGCATGGGCAGTCACGTGATTAGTGCATGATAGCCAGGTCACCAGTGCATGCTCAGTCACGTGATCTGTACTTGATCAATCACGTGATCAGTGCTGGCAGACTCACGTGATCAGGGCCTGCTGAGCTGCGTGATTCCTGCCAGCTCATCTGCATGACAATTGCCAGCTCAGCTGCGTCATTCCTGTCCGCTCATCTGCTTGAAAATTGCCAGCTGAGCTGAGTGATTCCTGCCTGGTCACCTGCTTGATTATTGCCAGTTGAGCAGCATGATTCGTCACTGCTGAGCTCCATGCTTATTGCCTGCTGATTTCGTGGTTCGTGTCTGCTCAGCTCTTTGAGTATTGCCTCCTGAGGTCCCTGTTCGGGTGCCACCTGCCAGGGAGCAGCCCCAGCTGATCCGGGGTATTCGAAGGAGATATGGCCTAGGCGACTATTTATATGCTAATCAGAGATGTCAAGAATAATAGTATGAGGATAGCTCAGTAGGAAAATTCGGTGGAGAAAAGAGACTGAGTAGCTTGGTTTACGGGGGAGTCCAATCAAACTTCAAGACAAGAAGTTTGCACCACTTCCATAGGCCGCAGGCGCCGTCTCGAATAGCGGAAGGTGCCTCACCCTAGACACCTTCTCGAGTGGGTCTCAGCAGCCCAGGCATAATTAGTAAGCGTGGTGGGTTCCGCGCTCCAGATGGAGACTCAGCTGGAAGTTCAAGGGAAGAATGACAAGGAACTTTATGAACTGGAGCTGTAAGTTAACTCTTTGACAGTGAGAGCGAGATGGTGGTGGGGGACAGCCCCCAGTGAAATCAGAGGTGAGAGCACAAAGCAATACAGTAGGCACACTCTGGTTTTTTTGGGGGGGAGATGCTCGAGAATATCCGGGTGGAGTCCTGAGGCTCGATCACGCATTTGCGTATGCCGAGCCTCCTTCCTCATGACCTTTGTCCAGAGTGGAATGCCTCACCGGCTCCCGGCACATGATCAGTGCATGCTCAGTCACGATATCAGTGCATGATCAGCCACGTAATCACTGAGGGCACAGTCACGTGATCAGCGCCTCTCAGTCCCGTGATCACCGTATGATAAACACGTGATCAGTGAACGACCAGCCACGTGATCACTGTATGCGCAGTCAGATGGTCAGTTCCTGATCAGCCACGAGATCAGTGCGTGCACAGTCCATCATCCGCGCCTGTCAGTCACTGATCACTGCCTGATAAACACGTGATCAGTGCCCGATCAGCCCCGTCATCAGTGCATGTGCAGTCACGTGATCAGTGCATGATAGCCACGTAATCAGTGCATGCACAGTCCCATGATCAGCACCTGTCAGTCACTGATCACTGCCTGATAAACACATGATCAGTGCCCGATCAGCCACGTCATCAGTGCATGCTCAGTCACGTGATCAGTGAATGATAGCCACGTGATCAGTGTGTGCACAGTCCCATGATCAGCCCCTGTCAGTCACTGAACACTGCCTGAGAAACAGGTGATCAGTGCATGATGAGCCATGTGATCAGTGCCTGATCAGCCATGTCATCAGTGCATGGGCAGTCATGCGATCAGTGCATGATAGCACTTGATCAGTGCGTGATGGTGGTGGGGGACAGCCCCCAGTGAAATCAGAGGTGAGAGCACAAAGCAATACAGTAGGCAGACTCTGGTTTCTTCGGGGGGGAGATGCTCGAGAATATCCGGGTGGACTCCTGAGGCTCTATCTCGCATTTGCGAATGCCGAGCCTCCTTCCTCATGACCTTTGTCTAGAGTGTAATGCCTCACCGCCTCTCGGCACATGATCAGTGCCTGATCAGCCACGACATCAGTGCATGCGCACTCACGTGATCACTGCATGATAGCCAGGTGATCAGTGCGTGCACAGTCCCATGATCAGCGCCTGTCAGTCACTGATCATTGCCTGATAAACACGTGATCAGTGCATGATGAGCCATGTGATCAGTGCCTGATCAGCCACGTCATCAGTGCATGCGCAGTCACGTGATCAGTGCATGATAGCCACGTGATCAGTGCATGCTCAGTCACTTGATCTGGACTTGATCAGTCACGTGATCAGTGCCTGCAGAGTCACGTGATCAGGGCCTGCTGAGCTGCGTGATTCCTGCGGGCTCATCTGCATGACAATTGCCAGGTCAGCTGCGTCATTCTTGTCGGCTCATCTGCTTGACAATTGCCAGCTGAGCTGCGTGATTCCTGCCTGATCACCTGCTTGATTATTACCAGGTGAGCAACATGATTCGTCACTGCTGAGCTCCATGCTTATTGCCTGCTGATTGCGTGGTTCGTGTCTGCTCAGCTCTGTTAATATTGCCTCCTGAGGTCCCTGTTCCGGCACAACCTGCTGGGGACCCGCCCCAGCTGATCCAGGGTATTCGACGGAGAGATGGCCTAGGCAACTATTTATATGCCAATCAGAGATGTCAAGAATAATAGTATGAGGATAGCTCAGTAGGAAAATTCGGTGGAGAAAAGAGACTGAGTAGCTTGGTTTACGCGGGAGACCAATCAAACTTCAAGACAAGAAGTTTGCACCACTTATGTAGGCCGCAGGCGCCCTCTCGAATAGCGGAAGGTGCCTCACCCTAGACAGTTTCTCGAGTGGGTTTTAGCAGCCCAGGCATAATTAGTAAGCATGGTGGGTTCCGAGCTCCAGATGGAGACTCAGCTGGAAGTTCAAGGGAAGAATGACAAGGAACTTTATGAATTGGAGCTGTAAGTTAACTCTTTGACAGAGAGAGCGCGATGGTGGTGGGGGCAGCCCCCAGTGAAATCAGAGGTGAGAGCACAAAGCAAGAAAGTAGGCAGACTCTGGTTTTTTTGGGGGGGAGATGCTCGAGAATATCCGGGTTGACTCCTGAGGCTCGATCCTGCATTTGCATATGCCGAGCCTCCTTCCTCATGACCTTTGTCCAGAGTGGAATGCCTCACCGGCTCCCAGCACATGATCAGTGCATGATCAGTCACGTGATCAGAGTATGATCAGCCACGTAATCTGTGCATGATATTCACGTGATCAGTGCATGATAGCCACCTGATCAGTGCATGATCAGTCACGTGATCATTCCATGATAGCCACGGGATCAGTGCATGATCAATCACGTGATCAGTGTATGATCAGCAACGTGAACAGTGCGTGCTCAGGCATGTGATCAGGGCCTTCTGAACTGCGTGATTCCTGTCTGCTCATTTGCTTGAACATGCCAGCTGAGAGGCGATATTCCTGCCAGTCATCTGCTTGAGAATTCCCAGCTGTGCTGCGTAATTCCTGCCTGCTCAGCTGCTTGGGTATTATCAGCTGAGCAGCATGATTCGTCACAGCTGAGCTCCATGATTTGCGCCTGCTGATTGCGTGATTCGTGTCTACTCAGCTCTTTGATTATTGCCTCCAGAGGCACATGATCAGTGTATGATAGCAAACATGATCAGGGCATGATCAGTGCCATTCAGTCACGTGATCACTACATGATAGTCATGTGATCAGTCCATGCCCAGTCACAGTATCAGAGCATGATCAGCCACGTGATCAGTGCATGCGCAGTCACGTGATCAATGCATGAGAATCACGTGATCAGTGAATGATATCAACGTGATCAGTGCATGAACAGTCACGTGATCAGTGTATGATGAGCGACGTGAACACTGCGTGCTGTCACATCATCAGGGCCTGCTGAGCTGCGAGATTCCTGTCTACGCAGCTGCTTGACTATTGTCAGCCAAGCTGCATTATTCCTGCCTGATCATCTGTTTGATAATTGCCAGCTGAGCTGCGTGATTCCTGGCTGCCCATCTGCTTGATAATTGCTACCCGAGGTGCGTGATACCTGCCTGCGCATCTGCTTGATATTTGCCAGCTGAGGTGCGTGATTCCTGGCTGTTCTTATGCTTGATTATTGCCAGCTCAGCTTCGTGATTCCTGCTTACTCATCTGCTTGATAACTGCCAGCTGATCTTCGTGATTCCAGCCTGCTCATCTGCTTGATAATTGCCAGCTGAGCTGCGTGATACCTGCCTGCTCATCTGCTTGGTTATTGCCAGCTGAGCTGCGTGGTTACAGCCTGCTCATCTGCTTGATAATTGCCAGTTGAGCTGCGTGATACCTGCATGCTCATCTGCTTGGTTATTGCCAGCTGAGCTGCGTGATTACAGACTGCTCTTCTGCTTGACAATTGCCAGCTGAGCCATGTGATTCCTGCCTGCTCAGCTACTTGAATATTGCCAGCTGAGCAGCATGATTCGTCACAGCTGAGGTCCATGATTATTGCCTGCTGATTGTGTGATACGTGCCTGCTCAGCTCTTTGATTATTGCCTCCTGAGGCACATGTTCAGTGAATGATAGCCAAGTGATCAGCGCATGATCAGTCACATGTTCAGCGCCATTCAGACACGTGATCACTGCATGCTCATCCACTTGATCAGTTCATGATCAGCAACGTGATTAGTGCATCATCAGCCTCGTCATCATGGTGTGATCAGCCACCTGATCAGTGCATTATCAGCCACGTGATCAGTGTATGATCAGCGACGTGATCAGTGCATGCGGAGTCCCGTGATCAGTGCATGATAGCCACCTGATCCGAGCATGATCAGTCACGTGATCTGTGCATGATCTGTACCGTGATCAGTGTATGATCTGTCCCGTGATCAGTGTATGATCAGTCACGTGATCAGTGCATGATAGCCAGGTGATCAGTGCATGATCAGTCACGGGACCAGTGTATGATCAGTCACATGATCAGTGCCATTCAGACACGTGATCACTGCATGCTCAGCCACTTAATGAGTTCATGATCAGCAGCGTGATTAGTGCATCATCAGCCATGTGAACAGTGTATGATCAGGCACGTGACCAGTGCACGATCAGCCAGGTGATCAGTGTATGATCAGCCACGTGATCACTGCATGCACAGTCAGGTAATCATTGCATGTTCAGTTATGTGACCAGTGGATGATAGCCACGTGATCAGTGCATGATAGCCACGTGATCAGTGCATGACAGCCACATGATCAGTGCATGAATAGTCACGTAATCAGTGCATGTGCAGTCACATGGTCAGTGCATGATAGCTACGTGATCAGTGCATGTTCAGTCATGTGACCAGTGCATGATCAGCCATGGGATCAGCGCATGATAGCCACGGGATCAGTGCATGATGAGTCACGTGATTAGTGCATGTGCAGTCACAGGATCAGTGCATGATAGCTACATGATCAGTGCATGATCAGTCACGTGATCAGTGCATGTTCAGCCATTAGATCAGTACATGATCATCCACGTGTTCAGTGCATGGGCAGTCACATGATCATTCCATGATTGCCACGGGATCAGTGCATGATCAATCAGGTGATCAGTGTATGATCAGCCACGTGAACAGTGCGTGCTCAGTCACGTGATCAGGGCCTGCTGAACTGCGTGATTCCTGTCCGCTCATTTGCTTGACAATTGACAGCTGAGATGCGATATTCCTGCCAGTCATCTGCTTGACAATTGCCAAGTGTGCTGCGTAATTCCTGCCTGCTCAGCTGCTTCGGTATTACCAGCTGAGCAGCATGATTCGTCACAGCTGAGCTCCGTGATTATTGCCTGCTGATTGCGTGATTCCTGCCTACTCAGCTCTTTGATTATTGCCTCCAGAGGCACGTGATCAGTGTATGATAGCAAACATGATAAGCGCATGATCAGTCACATGATCAGTGCCATTCAGTCACGTGATCACGACAAGATAGTCATGTGATCAGTCCATGCCCAGTCACAGTATCAGTGCATGATCAGCCATGTGATCAGTGCATGTGCAGTCACGTGATCAATGCATGCGAATCATGTGATCAGTGAATGATATCAACGTGATCAGTGCATGAACAGTCACGTGATCAGTGTATGATGAGCGACGTGAACACTGCGTGCTATCACATCATCAGGGCCTGCTGAGCTGCGAGATTCCTGTCTACTCAGCTGCTTGACTATTGTCAGCCGAGCTGCATTATTCCTGCCTGATCATCTGTTTGATAATTGCCAGCTGAGCTGCGTGATTCCTGGCTGCCCATCTGCTTGATAATTGATACCTGAGGTGCGTGATACCTGCCTGTGCATCTGCTTTATATGTGCCAGCTGAGGTGCGTGATTCCTGGCTGTTCTTCTGCTTGATTATTGCCAGCTCAGCTGCGTGATTCCTGCTTGCTTATCTGCTTGATAACTGCCAGCTGATCTTCGTGATTCCAGCCTGCTCATCTGCTTAATAATTGCCACCTGAGCTGCGTGATACCTGCCTGCTCATCTGCTTGGTTATTGCCAGCTGAGCTGGGTGATTCATCACAGCTGAGGTCCATGATTATTGCCTGCTGATTGCGTGATTCATGCCTGCTCAGCTCTTTGATTATTTCCTCCTGAGGCACGTGTTCAGTGAATGATAGCCAAGTGATCAGCGCATGATCAGTCACATGTTCAGCGCCATTCATACACGTGATCACTGCCCGCTCATCCACTTTATCAGTTCATGATCAGCAACGTGATTAGTGCATCATCAGCCACGTCATCATGGTGTGATCAGCCACCTGATCAGTGCATTATCAGCCACGTGATCAGTGTATCATCAGCCACGTGATCAGTGCATGCGCAGTCCCGTGATCAGTGCATGATAGCCACCTGATCCGAGCATAATCAGTCACGTGATCTGTGCATGATCTGTCCCGTGATCAGTGTATGATCAGTCACGTGATCAGTGTAGGCACAGTCACGTGATCAGTGCATGATAGCCAGGTGATCAGTGCATGATCAATCACGTGACCAGAGTATGATCAGTCACATGATCAGCGCCATTCAGACACGTGATCACTGCATGCTCAGCCACTTGATGAGTTCATGATCAGCAACCTGATTAGTGCATCATCAGCCATGTGATCAGTGTATGATCAGCCACGTGATCAGTGCATGCACAGTCAAGTAATCAGTGCATGCACAGTCAAGTGATCAGTGCATGGTCAGTCATGTGATCAGTGGATGATAGCCACGTGATCAGTGCATGATCAGTCACGTGATCAGTGCATGATAACCACGTGATCAGTGCATGATCAGTCACTTGATGAGTGCATAATCAGTCACGTGTTCAGTGTATGATCATCCACGTGATCAGTGCTTCGGCAGTCATGGATTCAGTGCATGATAGCCACGTGATCAGTGCATGATAGCCATGTGAACAGTGCATGATAGCCACCTGATCAGTGCATGATAGCTAGGTGATAAGTGCATGAATAGCCACGTGTGCAGTACATGATAGCCATGTGATCAGTGCATGATCAGTTACATGAGCAATATATGATCAGCCACGTGATCAGGGCATGGGAGCCAGGTGATCAGTGCATGATCAGACACGTGATAGGTGTATGATCAGCCATGTGATCAGTGAATGATAGCCACGTGATCAGTGCATGATCAGTCACGTGATCAGTGGATGACAGCCAGGTGATCAGTGTACTATCAGTCACGTGATCAGTGTATGATCCGATACGTGATCAGTGCATGATAGCCACGTGATCAATTCATGATCAGAAACGTGATCTGTGCATGATCAGCCAAGTCATCTGTGCATGATAGCCACCTGGTCATTGCATGACCCGTCACGTGATCATTGCATGATCAGCCACGTGATTAGTGCATGCTCCACCACGTAATTAGTGTATGGTAGCCACGTGATCATTGCATGACAGACACATGATCAGTGCATGTTGAGTCACGTGATTGGTGCTTGTGCATTCACATGGTCAGTGCATGATAGCTACGTGATCAGTGCATGTTCGGTCACATGACCAGTGCATGATCAGCCACGGGATCAGTGCATGATAGCCACGTGATCAGTGCATGAAGAGTCCAGTGATCAGTGCATGTGCAGTCACAGGATCAGTGCATGATAGCTACCTGATCAGTGCATGATCAGTCACGTGATCAGAGCATGATCAGCCCAAGTGATCAGTGCATGTTCAGTTACCTGATCAGTGCATGCGCAGTCTAGTGATCAGTGCATGATAGTCAAGTGATAAGTGCATCATCAGTCACGTGAGTAGTGCATGAACAGCCATGTGATCACTGCATGATAGCCACGTGATCAGTGCATGATCAATCATGTTATCTGTGCCTCATCAGCTACGTGATCAGTGTACGATCAGCCAAGTGATCAGTGCATGATAGCCAGGTGATCATTGCATGATAGCCACGTGATCAGTGCATGATCAGTCACGTGATCAGAGTATGATCAGCCACGTGATCAGTGCATGATATTCACGTGATCAGTGCATGATAGGCACCCGATCAGTGCATGATCAGTCACGTGATCAGTGCATGATCAGCCAGGTGTGTAGTTCATGATCAGCCATCATATCAGTACATGATCATCCACGTGTTCAGTGCATGGGCAGTCACGTGATCATTCCATGATAGCCATGGGATCAGTGCATGATCAATCACGTGATCAGTGCATGATCAGCCACGTGAACAGTGCGTGCTCAGTCACGTGATCAGGGCCTGCTGAACTACGTGATTCCTGTCTGCTCATTTGCTTGACAATTGCCAGCTGTGATGCGATATTCCTGCCAGTCATCTGCTTCACAATTCCCAGCTATGCTGCGTAATTCCTGCCTGCTCAGCTGCTTGGGTATTACCAGTTGAGCAGCGTGATTCGACACAGCTGACCTCCATGATTGTTGCCTGCTGATTGCCTGATTCGTGCCTACTCAGCTCTTTGATTATTGCCTCCAGAGGCACGTGATCAGTGTATGATAGCAAACATGATCAGCCCATGATCAGTCACATGATCAGTGCCATTCAGTCACGTGATCACGACATGATAGTCATGTGATCAGTCCATGCCCAGTCACAGTATCAGTGCATGATCAGCCAGGTGATGATTGCATGCGCAGTCACCTGACCAATGCATGAGAATCACGTGATCAGTGAATGATATCAACGTGATCAGTGCATGAACAGTCACGTGATCAGTGTATGATGAGCGACGAGATCACTGCGTGCTGTCACGTCATCAGGGTCAGCTGAGCTGCGAGATTCCTGTCTACTCAGCTGCTTGACTATTGTCAGCCGAGCTGCATTATTCCTGCCTGATCATCTGTTTGGTAATTGCCAGCTGAGCTGCGTGATTCCTGTCTGCCCATCTGCTTGATAATTGCTACCTGAGGTGGTTGATACCTGCCTGCTCATCTGCTTTATATTTGCCAGCTGAGGTGCGTGATTCCTGGCTGCTCTTCTGCTTGATTATTGCCAACTCAGCTGCGTGATTCCCGCTTGCTCATCTGCTTGATAACTGCCAGCTGATCTTCATGATTACAGCCTGCTCATCTGCTTGACAATTGCCAACTGAGCCATGTGATACCTGCCTGCTCATCTGCTTGGTTATTGCCAGCTGGGCTTCGTGATTACAGCCTGCTCATCTGCCTGACAATTGCCAGCTGAGCTATGTAATTCCTGCCCGCTCAGCTGCTTGATTATTGCCAGCTGAGCAGCATGATTCGTCACAGCTGAGGTCCATGATTATTGCCTGCTATATGCGTGATTCGTGCCCGCTCAGCTCTTTGATTATTGCCTCCTGAGGCACATGTTCAGTGCATGATAGCCAAGTGATCAGCACATGATCAGTCTCATGTTCAGCGCCATTCAGACACGTGATCACTGCATGCTCATCCAATTGATCAGTTCATGATCAGCAACGTGATTAATGCATCATCAGCAACGTCATCACGGTGTGATCAGCCACCTGATCAGTGCATTATCAGCCACGTTATCAGTGCATGCCCAGTCCCGAGATCAGTGCATTATAGCCACCTGATCCGTGCAGGATCAGTCACGTGATCTGTGCATGATCTGTCACGTGATCAGTGTATGATCAGTCACGTGATCAGTGTAGGCACAGTCACGTGATCAGTGCATGATAGCCAGGTGATCAGTGCATGATCAGTCACGTGGCCAGTGCATGATCAGCCACGTGATCAGTGTATGATCATCCATGTGATCAGTGAATGATAGCCACGTGATCAGTGCATGATCAGTCACGTGATCAGTGGATGACAGCCAGGTGATCAGTGTACTATCAGTCACGTGATCAGTCTATGATCGGCCAAGTGATCAGGGCCTGATAGCCACGTGATCAATTCATGATCAGTCACGTGATCTGTGCATGATCAGCCAAGTCATCTGTGCATGATAGCCACCTGATCATTGCATGCCCAGTCACAGTATCAGTGCATGATCAGCCACGTGATCAGTGCATGAGAATCACGTGATCAGTGAATGATATCAACGTGATCAGTGCATGAACAGTCACGTGATCAGTGTAGGATGAGCGACGTGAACACTGCGTGCTGTCACATCATCAGGGCCTGCTGAGCTGCGAGGTTCCTGTCTACTCAGCTGCTTGACTATTGTCAGCCGAGCTGCATTATTCCTGCCTGATCATCTGTTTGATAATTGCCAGCTGAGCTGCGTGATTCCTGGCTGCCCATCTGCTTGATAATTGCTACCTGAGGTGCGTGATACCTGCCTGCGCATCTGCTTGATATTTGCCAGCTGAGGTGCGTGATTCCTGGCTGTTCTTCTGCTTGATTATTGCCAGCTCAGCTGCGTGATTCCTGCTTGCTCATCTGCTTGATAACTGCCAGCTGATCTTCGTGATTCCAGCCTGCTCATCTGCTTGATAATTGCCAGCTGAGCTGCGTGATACCTGCCTGCTCATCTCCTTGGTTATTGCCAGCTGAGGTGCTTGATTACAGCCTGCTCATCTGCTTGATAATTGCCAGCTGAGCTGCGTGATACCTGCCTGCTCATCTGCTTGGTTATTGCCAGCTGAGCTGCGTGATTATAGCCTGCTCATCTGCTTGACCATTGCCAGCTGAGCCATGTGATTCCTGCCTGCTCAGCTGCTTGATTATTGCCAGCTGAGCAGCATGATTCGTCACAGCTGAGGTCCATGAGTATTGCCTGCTGATTGCCTGATTCCTGCCTGCTCAGCTCTTTGATTATTGCCTCCTGAGGCACATATTCAGTGCATGATAGCCAAGTGATCAGAGCATGATCAGTCACATGTTCAGCGCCATTCAGACACGTGATCACAGCATGCTCATCCACTTGATAAGTTCATGATCAGCAACGTGATTAGTGCATCATCAGCCACGTGATCGCGGTGTGATCAGCCACCTGATCAGTGCATTATCAGCCACGTGATCAGTGTACGATCAGCCACGTGATCAGTGCATGCGCAGTCCCGTGATCAGTGCATGATAGCCACCTGATCCTTGCATGATCAGTCACGTGATCTGTGCATGATCTGCCACGTGATCAGTGTATGACCAGTCACGTGATCAGTGCATACACAGTCACGTGATCAGTGCATGACAGCCAGGTGATCAGTGCATAATCAGTCACGTGACCAGAGTATGATCTGTCACATGATCAGCGCCATTCAGACACGTGATCAATGCATGCTCAGCCACTTGATGAGTTCATGATCAGCAACGTGATTAGTGCATCATCAGCCACGTGATCAGTGTATGATCACCCACGTGAACAGTGCATGATCAGCCACGTGATCAGTGTATGATCAGCCACGTGATCAGTGCATGCACAGTCAGGTAATCAGTGCATGGTCAGTCATGTGATCAGTGGATGACAGCCACGTGATCAGTGCATGATCAGTGCATGATCAGTCATGTGATAAGTGTATGATCAGCCACATGATCAGTGCATTATAGCCAAGTGATCAGTGCATGATAGCCACGTGATCAGTGCATGATCAGTCACATGATCAGTGCATAATTAGTCAGGTGATCAGTGCATGATCATCCACGTGATCAGTGCTTGGGCAGTCACGGGATCAGTGCATGATAGCCACATAATCAGTGCATGATCAATCACTTGATCAGTGCATAATTAGTCAGGTGATCAGTGTATGATCATCCACGTGATCAGTGCATGATCATCCTCGTGATCAGTGCTTAGGCAGTCACCGGATCAGTGCATGATAGCCACGTGATCAGTGCATGATCAGTCACATGATCAGTGCATAATTAGTCAGGTGATCAGTGTATGATCATCCACGTGATCATTGCTTGGGCAGTCACAGGATCAGTGCATGATAGCCACCTGATCAGTGCATGATAGCTACGTGATAAGTGCATGAACAGCCACGTGTGCAGTACATGATAGCCATGTGATCAGTGCATGATCAGTTACGTGAGCAATGTATGATCAGCCACGTGATCAGGGCATGAGAGCCACGTGATCAGTGCATGATCTTTCACGTGATAGATATATGATCAGCCATGTGATCAGTGAATGATAGCCACGTAATCAGTGCATGATCAGTCACGTGATCAGTGGATGACAGCCACATGATCAGTGTATGATCAGTCACGTGACCAGTGTATGATCAGCCACGTGATCAGTGCATGCACAGTCAGGTGATCAGTGCATGGTCAGTCATGTAATCAGTGGATGATAGCCACGTGATCAGTGCATGATCAGTCACGTGATCAGTGCATGGTCAGTCATGTGATCAGTGGATGATAGCCACGTGATCAGTGCATGATCAGTCACGTGATCAGTGCATGATCAGTCATGTGATCAGTGTATGATCAGCCACGTGATCAGTGCATGATAGTCAAGTGATTAGTGCATGATAGCCACGTGATCAGTGCATTATCAGTCACTTGATCAGTGCATGATCAGTCAGGTGATCAGTGTATGATCATCCAAGTGATCAGTGCTTGGGAAGTCATGTGATCAGTGCATGATAGCCAGGTGAACAGTGCATGATAGACACCTAATCAGTGTATGATCAGCCACGTGATCAGTGCATGAGAGCCATGTGAACAGTGCATGATAGCCACCTGAACAGTGCATGATATCTACGTGATCAGTGAATATTCAGTCATGTGACCAGTGCATAATCAGCCACGGGATCAGTGCATGCGCAGTCACGTGATCAATGCATGAGAATCACGGGATCAGTGAATGATATCAACGTGATCAGTGCATGAACAGTCACGTGATCAATGTATGATGAGCGACGTGAACAGTGCGTGCTGTCACATCATCAGGGCCTGCTGAGCTGCGAGATCCCTGTCTACTCAGCTGCTTGACTATTGCCAACCGAGCTGCATTATTCCTGCCTGATCATCTGTTTGTTAAATGCCAGCTGAACTGCGTGATTCCTGGCTGCCCATCTGCTTGATAATTGCTACCTGAGGTGCGTGATACCTGCCTGTACCTCTGCTTTATATTTGCCAGCTGAGGTGTGTGATTCCTGGCTGTTCTTCTGCTTGATTATTGGCAGTTCAGCTGCGTGATTCCTGCCTGCTCATCTGCTTGATAACTGCCAACTGATCTTCATGATTCCAGCCTGCTCATCTGCTTGATAATTGCCAGCTGAGCTGCGTGATTACAGCCTGCTCATCTGCTTAACAATTGCAAGCTGAGCCATGTGATTCCTGCCTGCTCAGCTGCTTGATTATTGCCAGCTGAGCAGCATGATTCGTCACAGCTGATGTCCATGAGTATTGCCTGCTGATTGCGTGATTCGTGCCTGCTCAGCTCTTTGATTATTGCCTCCTGAGGCACATGTTTAGTGCAAGATAGCGAAGTCATCAGCGCATGATCAGTCACATGTTCAGCGCCATTCAGGGACATGATCACTGCATGCTCCTCCACTTGATCAGTTCATGATCAGCAACGTGATTAGTGCATCATCAGCCACGATATCACGGTTTGATCAGCCACCTGATCAGTGCATTATCAGTCACGTGATCAGTGTAGGATCAGCCACGTGATCAGTGCCTGTGAAGTCCCGTGATCAGTGTATGATAGCCACCTGATCCTTGCATGATCAGTCACGTGATCTGTGCATGATCTGTCACGTGATCAGTGTATGATGAGTCACGTAACCAGTGCATGACAGCCAGGTGTCAGTGCATGATCAGTCACGTGACCACAGTATGATCAGTCACATGATCAGTGCCATTCATACACGTGATCACTGCATGCTCAGCCACTTGATTAGTTCATGATCAGCAACATGATTAGTGCATCATCATCCACGTGATCAGTGTATGATCAGCCACGTTACCAGTGCATGATCAGCCACGTGATGTGTGTATGATCAGCCACGTGATCAGTGCATGCGCAGTCAGGTGATCAGTGCATGGTCAGTCATGCAATCAGTGGATGATAGCCAGGTGATCAGTGCATGATAGCCAAGTGATCAGTGCTTGATCAGTCACTTGATAGGTGTATGATTAGTCACGTGATCAGTGCATGTGCAGTCACATGGTCAGTGCATGATAGCGACGTGATCAGTGCATGTTCAGTCACGTGACCAGTGCATGATCAGCCACGGGATCAGTGCATGATCAGTCACGTGATCAGTGCATGTTCAGCCACGTGATCAGTGCATGTTCAGTCACATGATCAGTGCATGATCAGCCAGGTGTGTAGTTCATGATCAGCCATCATATCACTACATGATCATCCACGTGTTCAGTGCATGGGCAGTCACGTGATCATTCCATGATAGCCATGGGATCAGTGCATGTTCAGTCACGTGACCAGTGCATGATCAGCCACGGGATCAGTGCATGATCAGTCACGTGATCAGTGCATGTTCAGTCACGTGACCAGTGCATGATCAGCCACGTGATCAGTGCATGATCAGTCACGTGATCAGAGTATGATCAGCCACGTGATCAGTGCATGATATTCACGTGATCAGTGCATGATAGGCACCCGATCAGTGCATGATCAGTCACGTGATCAGTGCATGATCAGCCAGGTGTGTAGTTCATGATCAGCCATCATATCAGTACATGATCATCCACGTGTTCAGTGCATGGGCAGTCATGTGATCATTCCATGATAGCCACGGGATCAGTGCATGATCAATCACGTGATCAGTGTATGATCAGCCACGTGAACAGTGCGTGCTCAGTCACCTCATCAGGGCCTGCTGAACTGGGAGATTCCTGTCTGCTCATTTGCATGACAATTACCAGCTGAGATGCAATATTCCTGTCAGTAACCTGCTTCACAATTGCCAGCTGTGCTGTGTAATTCCTGCCTTCCCAGCTGCTTGGGTATTACCGGCTGAGCAGCATGATTCATCACAGCTGAGCTCCATGATTATTGCCTGCTGATTGCGTGATTCGTGCCTACTCAGCTCTTTGATTATTGCCTCCAGAGGCACATGATCAGTGTATGATAGCAAACATGATCAGCGCATGATCAGTCACGTGATCACGACATGATAGTCATGTGATCAGTACATGCCCAGTCACAGTATCAGTGCATGATCAGCCAGGTGATCAGTGCATGAGAATCACGTGATCAGTGAATGATATCAACGTGATCAGTGCATGAACAGTCACGTGATCAGTGTATGATGAGTGACGTGAACAGTGCGTGCTGTCACGTCATCAGGGCCTGCTGAGCTGCGAGATTCCTGTATATGCAGCTGCTTGACTATTGTCAGCCAAGCTGCATTATTCCTGCCTGATCATCTGTTTGATAATTGCCAGCTGAGTTGCGTGATTCCTGGCTGCCCATCTGCTTGATAATTCCTACCTGAGGTGCGTGATACCTGCCTGCGCATCTGCTTTATATTTGCCAGCTGAGGTGCGTGATTCCTGGCTGTTCTTCTGCTTGATTATTGCCAGCTCAGCTGCGTGATTCCTGCTTCCTCACCTGCTTGATAACTGCCAGCTGATCTTCGTGATTCCAGCCTGCTCATCTGCTTGATAATTGCCAGCTGAGCTGCGTGATACCTGCCTGTTCATCTGCTTGGTTATTGCCAGCTGAGGTGCGTGATTACAGCCTGCTCATCTGCTTTCAATTGCCAGCTGAGCCATGTGATTCCTGCCTGCACAGCTGCTTGATTATTGCCAGCCGAGCAGCATGATTCGTCACAGCTGAGGTCCATGAGTATTGCCTGCTGATTGCGTGATTCGTGCCTGCTCAGCTCTTTGATTATTGCCTCCTGAGGCACATGTTCAGTGAATGATAGCCAAGTGATCAGAGCATGATCAGTCACATGTTCAGCGCCATCAGACACGTGATCACTGCATGCTCATCCACTTGATCAGTTCATGATCAGCAACGTGATTAGGGCATCATCAGCCACATCATCACTGTGTGATCAGCCACCTGATCAGTGCATTATCAGCCACGTGATCAGTGTATGATCAGTCACGTGATCAGTGCATACACAGTCACGTGATCAGTGCATGATAGCCAGGTGATCAGTGCATGATCAGTCACGTGACCAGAGTATGATCAGTCACATGATCAGCGCCATTCAGACACGTGATCAATGCATGCTTTGCCACTTGATGAGTTCATGATCAGCTACGTGATTAGTGCATCATCAGCCACGTGATCAGTGTATGATCAGCCACGTGATAAGTGCATGCACAGTCAGGTAATCAGTGCATGGTCAGTCATGTGATCAGTGGATGATAGCCACGTGATCAGTGCTTGATCAGTCACGTGATCAGTGCATGATTAGTCATGTGATAAGTGTATGATCAGCCACGTGATCAGTGCATGATAGCCAAGTGATCAGTGCATGATAGCCACGTGATCAGTGCATGATCAGTCACTTGGTCAGTGCATAATCAGTCACGTGATCAGTGTATGATCATCCACGTGATCAGTGCTTGGGCAGTCACGGGATCAGTGCATGATAGCCACGTGATCAGTGCATGATAGCCACGTAATCATTATATGATCAGCCACGTGATCAGTGCATGATAGCCATGTGAACAGTGCATGATAGCCACCTGATCAGTGCATGATAGCTACGTGATAAGTGCATGAACAGCCACGTGTGCAGTACGTGATAGCCATGTGATCAGTGCATGATCAGTTACATGAGCAATGTATGATCAGCCACGTGATCAGGGCATGAGAGCCACGTGATCAGTGCATGACCAGGCACGTGATCAGTGTATGACCAGCCAAGTGATCAGTGCATGGTAGCCACCTGATCAGTGCATGATAGGTACGTGATAAGGGTATGATCAGCCACGTGATCAGTGCATGACAGCCACATGATCAGTGTATGATGAGTCACGTGATGGGTGCATGTGCAGTCACAAGGTCAGTGCATGATAGCTACGTGATCAGTGCATGTTCGGTCACGTAACCAGTGTATGAGCAGCCACGGGATCAGTGCATGATAGCCACGTGATCAGTGCATGAAGAGTCCAGTGATCAGTGCATGTGCAGTCACAGGATCAGTGCATGATAGCTACATGATCAGTGCATGATCAGTCACGTGATCAGTGCATGGCCAGCCACGTGATCAGTGCATGTTCAGTTACATGATCAGTGCATGAGCAGTCTAGTGATCACTGCATGATAGCCAAGTGATAAGTGCATCATCACTCACGTGAGCAGTGCATGAACAGCCATGTGATCACTGCATGATAGCCACGTGGTCAGTGCATGATCAATCATGTTATCTGTGCATGATCAGCCACATGATCAGTGTACGATCAGCCAAGTGTTCAGTGCATGATAGCCACCTGATTATTGCATGATAGCCATGTGATCAGTGTATGATCAGCCACGTGACCAGTGCATGATCAGCCACGTGATCAGTGTATGATCAGCCACGTGATCAGTGCATGCACAGTCAGGTGATCAGGGCACGGTCAGTCCTGTGATCAGTTGATGATAGCCACGTGATCAGTCCATGAACAGTCACGTGATCAGTGCATGATCAGTCATGTGATCAGTGTATGATCAGCCACGTGATCACTGCATGATACCCAAGTTATCAGTGCACGATAGCCATGTGATCAGTGCATGATCAGTCACTTGATCAGTGCATGATCAGTCACGTGATCAGTGTATGATCATACACGTGATCAGTGCTTGGGCAGTCATGTGATCAGTGCAGGATTGCCATGTGAACAGTGCATGATAGCCACCTGATCAGTGCATGATAGCTACTTGATAAGTGCAGGATCAGCCACGTGTGCAGTGCATGATAGCAACGTGATCAGTGCATGATCAGTTACGTGAGCAATGTATGATCAGCCACGTGAGCAGTGCATGAGAGCCACGTGATTAGTGCATGATCAGTCACGTGATAGGTGTATGGTCAGCCATGTGATCAGTGAATGATAGCCAAGTGATCAGTGCATGATCAGTCACCTGATCAGTGGATGACAGCCAGGTGATCAGTGCATGACAGCAACATGATCAGTGCATGATCAGTCACGTGATCGGTACATGTGCAGTCACATGGTCAGTGCATGATAGCTACATGATCCGTGCATCATCAGTCACGTGATCAGTGCATGATCAGCCACGTGATCAGTGCATGCTCAGTTCCAGGATCCGTGCTTGCGCAGTCTAGTGATCAGTGCATGATAGCCAAGTGATAAGTGCATCATCAGTCACGTGAGCAGTGCATGAACAGCCTTGTGATCACTGCATGATAGCCACGTGATCAGTGCATGATCAATCATGTTATCTCTGCATGATCAGCCAAGTCATCAGTGTACGATCAGCCAAGTGATCAGTGCATGATAGCCACGTGATCATTGCATGATAGCCACGTGATCAGTGCATGATCAGTCCCGTGATCAGTGGAAGACAGCCACGTGATCAGTGTACGATCAGTCACTTGATTAGTATATGATACGCCACAGGATCAGTGCATGACAGCCACGTGATCAGTTACGATCAGTCATGTGACCGGTGCATGTGCAGTCACATGGTCAGTGCATGATAGCTACGTGATCAGTGCATATTCAGTCACATGACCAGTGCATGATAGCCATGTGATCATTGCATGATCAGTCACGTGATCAGAGTATTATCAGCCACGTGATCAGTGCATGGTATTCACCTGATCAGTGCATGATAGCCACCTGATCAGGGCATGATCAGTCACGTGATCAGTGCAAGATCAGCCAGGTGATTAGTGCATGATCAGCCATTAGATCAGTACATGATCATCCACGTGTTCAGTGCATGCGCAGTCACATGATCATTCCATGATTGCCACGGGATCAGGGCATGATCAATCACGTGATCAGTGTATGATCAGCCACGTGAACAGTGCATGCTCAGTCACGTGATCAGGGCCTTCTGAACTGCGTGATTCCTGTCTGCTCATTTGCTTCACAATTGCCAGCTGAGATGCGATATTCCTGCCAGTCATCTGCTTGACAATTGCCAGCTGTGCTGCGTAATTCCTGCCTGCTCAGCTGCTTGGGTATTACCAGCTGAGCAGCATGATTCATCACAGCTGAGCTCCATGATTATTGCCTGCTGGTTGCGTGACTCGTGCCTACTCAGCTCTTTGATTATTGCCTCCAGAGGCACATGATCAGTGTTTGATAGCAAACATGATCAGTGCATGATCAGTCACATGATCAGTGCCATTCAGTCCGGTGATCACTACATGATAGTCATGTGATCAGTCCATGCCCAGTCACAGTATCAGTGCATGATCAGCTAGGTGATCAGTGCATGGGCAGTCACGTGATCAATGCATGAGAATCACGTGATCAGTGAATGATATCAACGTGATCAGTGCATGAACAGTCACGTGATCAGTGTATGATGAGCGACCTGAACACTACGTGCTGTCACGTCATCAGGGCCAGCTGAGCTGCGAGATTCCTGTCTACACAGCTGCTTGACTATTGTCAGCCGAGCTTCATTATTCCAGCCTGCTCATCTGCTTGACAATTCCCAGCTGAGCCATGTGATTCCTGCCAGCTCAGCTGCTTGATGATTGCCAGCTGAGCAGCATGATTCGTCACAGCTGAGGTCCATGATTATTGCCTGTGGATTGCGTGATTCGTACCTGCTCAGCTCTTTGATTATTGCCTCCTGAGGCACATGTTCAGTGCATGATAGCCAAATGATCAGCGCATGATCAGTCACATGTTCAGAGCCATTCAGAAACGTGATCAATGCATGCTCATCCACTTGATCAGTTCATGATCAGCAACGTGATTAGGGCATCATCAGCCACGTCATCACGGTGTGATCAGCCACCTGATCAGTGCATTATCAGCCACGTAATCAGTGTATCATCAGCCACCTGATCAGTGCATGCGCAGTCCCGGGATCAGTGCATGATAGCCACTTGATCCGACCATGATCAGTCACGTCATCTGTGCATGATCTGTCCCGTGATCAGTGTATGATCAGTCACGTGATCAGTGCATACACAGTCACCTGATCAGTGCATGATAGCCAGGTGATCAGTGCATGATCAGTCACGTGATCAGTGCATGATCAGTCACGTGACCAGAGTATGATCAGTCACATGATCAGCGCCATTCAGACACGTGATCACTGCATACTCAGCCACTTGATGAGTTCATGATCAGCAACGTGATTAGTGCATCATCAGCCACGTGATCAGTGCATGATAGCCACGTGATCAGTGCATGATCAGTCACTTGGTCAGTGCATAATCAGTCACGTGATCAGTGTATGATCATCCAGGTGATCAGTGCTTGGGCAGTCACGGGATCAGTGCATGATAGCCACGTGATCAGTGCATGATAGCCATGTGAACAGTGCATGATAGCCACCTGATCAGTGCATGATAGCTATGTGATAAGTTCATGAACAGCCACGTGTGCAGTACATGATAGCCATGTGATCAGTGCATGATCAGTTACATGAGCAATGTATGATCAGCCACGTGATCAGGGCATGAGAGCCACGTGATCAGTACATGATCAGACACGTAATAGGTGTATGATCAGCCATGTGATCAGTGAATGTTAGCCACGTGATCAGTGTACGATCAGTCACGTGAACAGTGTATGATCCGCCACATGATCAGTGCATGATAGCCACGTGATCAATTCATGATCAGTCACGTGATCTGTGCATGATCAGCCAAGTCATCTGTGCATGATAGCCACCTGATCATTGCATGACCCGTCACGTGATCATTTCATGATCAGCCACGTGATTACTGCAAGCCCCGCCAAGTGATCAGTGCATGGTAGCCACGTGATCATTGCATGACAGCCACATGATCAGTGCATGTTGA
This sequence comes from Bos grunniens, assembly GCF_055505025.1. Lineage (NCBI taxonomy): Eukaryota > Metazoa > Chordata > Mammalia > Artiodactyla > Bovidae > Bos > Bos grunniens. Next base: position 70,967,790 of record NC_141185.1, on the reverse strand, counting down.
GTCACGTGATCAGTGCTTGTGCAGTCACATGGTCAGTGCATGATAGCTACGTGATCAGTGCCTGTTCAGTCACATGACCAGTGCATGATCAGCCACGGGATCAGTGCATGATAGCCACGTGATCAGTGCATGATGAGTCACGTGATCAGTGCATGTGCAGTCACAGGATCAGTGCATGATAGCTACATGGTCAGTGCATGATCAGTCACGTGATCAGAGCATGATCAGCCACGTGATCAGTGCATGTTGAGTTACAAGATCAGTGCATGCGCAGTCTAGTATTCAGTGCATGATAGCCAAGTGATAAGTGCATCATCATTCACGGGAGCAGTGCATGATCAGCCAGGTGATTAGTGCTTGATCAGCCATTAGATCAGTACATGATCATCCACGAGTTCAGTGCATGCGAAGTCACGTGATCATTCCATGATAGCCTCGGGATCAGTGCATGATCAATCACGTGATCAGTGTATGATAGCCACCTGATCAGTGCATGATCAGTCACGTGATCAGTGCATGATCAGCCAGGTGATTAGTGCTTGATCAGCCATTAGATCAGTACATGATCATCCACGAGTGCAGTGCATGCACAGTCACGTGATCATTTCATGATAGCCTCGGGATCAGTGCATGTTCAATCACGTGATCAGTGTATGATCAACCACCTGAACAGTGCATGCTCAGTCACGTGATCAGGGCCTGCTGAACTGCGTGATTCCTGTCTGCTCATTTGCTTCACAATTGCCAGCTGAGATGCGATATTCCTGCCAGTCATCTGCTTGACAATTGCCAGCTGTGCTGCGTAATTCCTGCCTGCTCTGCTGCCTGGGTATTACCAGCTGAGCAGCATGATTCGTCACAGCTGAGCTCCATGATTATTGCCTGCTGATTGCGTGATTCGTGCCTACTCAGCTCTTTGATTATTGCCTCCAGAGGCACGTGATCAGTTTATGATAGCAAACATGATCAGTGCATGATCAGTCACTAGATCAGTGCATGATCAGTCACCTGGTCAGTATATGATCATGCACGTGATCAGTTCTTGGGCAGTCATGTGATCAGTGCATGATAGCCACGTGATCAGTGCATGATAGCCACTTAATCAGTGTATGATCAGCCACGTGATCAGTGCATGATAGCCATGTGAACAGTGCATGGTAGCCACCTGATCAGTGCATGATAGGTACATGATAAGGGTATGATCAGCCACGTGATCAGTGCATGACAGCCACATGATCAGTGTATGATGAGTCACGTGATGGGTGCATGTGCAGTCACAAGGTCAGTGCATGATAGCTACGTGATCAGTGCATGTTCGGTCACGTAACCAGTGCATGAGCAGCCACGGGATCAGTGCATGATAGCCACGTGATCAGTGCATGATGAGTCCGGTGATCAGTGCATGTGCAGTCACAGGATCAGTGCATGATAGCTACATGATCAGTGCATGATCAGTCACGTGATCAGTGCATGGTCAGCCACGTGATCAGTGCATGTTCAGTTACATGATCAGTGCATGGGCAGTCTAGTGATCAGTGCAGGATAGTCAAGTGATAAGTGCATCATCAGTCACGTGAGCAGTGCATGAACAGCCATGTGATCACTGCATGATAGCCACGTGATCATTGCATGATAGCCACGTGATCAGTGTATGATACGCCACGTGACCAGTGCATGATCAGTCACGTGATCAGTGTATGATCAGCCACGTGATCAGTGCATGCACAGTCAGGTAATCAGTGCATGTTCAGTCATGTGACCAGTGGATGATAGCCACGTGATCAGTGCGTGATAGCCACGTGATCAGTGCATGATCAGTCCTGTGATCAGTGGATGACAGCCACGTGATCAGTGTACGATCAGTCACTTGATCAGTATATGATCCGCCACGTGATCAGTGCATGACAGCCACATGATCAGTGCATGATGAGTCACGTGATTGGTGCATGTGCAGTCACATGGTCAGTGCATGATAGCTACGTGATCAGTGCATATTCAGTCACATGACCAGTGCATGATAGCCACGTGATCAGTGCATGATCTGTCACGTGATCAGAGGATGATCAGCCACGTGATCAGTGCATGATATTCACGTGATCTGTGCATGATAGCCACCTGATCAGTGCATGATCAGTCGTGTGATCTGTGCATGATCAGCAAGGTGATTAGTGCATGATCAGCCATTAGATCAGTACATGATCATCCACGTGTTCAGTGCATGCGCAGAAACATGATCATTCCATGATTGCCACGGGATCAGTGCATGATCAATCACGTGATCAGTGTATGATCAGCCATTTGAACAGTGCGTGCTCAGGCACGTGATCAGGTCCTGCTGAACTGCGTGATTCCTGTCTGCTCATTTGCTTCACAATTGCCAGCTGAGATGCGATATTCCTGCCAGTCATCTGCTTGACAATTGCCAGCTGTGCTGCGTAATTCCTGCCTGCTCAGCTGCTTGGGTATTACCAGCTGAGCAGCATGATTCGTCACAGCTGAGGTCCATGTTTATTGCCTGCTGGTTGCGTGATTCGTGCCTGCTCAGCTCTTTCAGTATTTCCTCCTGAGGCACATGTTCAGTGAATGATAGCCAAGTGATCAGCGCATGATCAGTCACATGTTCAGCGCCATTCAGAAACGTGATCACTGCATGCTCATCCACTTGATCAGTTCATGATCAGCAACGTGATTATTGCATCATCAGCCACGTGATCAGTGTATCATCAGCCACGTGATCAGTGCATGCGCGGTCCCGTGATCAGTGCATGATAGCCACTTGATCCGACCATGATCAGTCACGTCATCTGTGCATGATCTGTCCCGTGATCAGTGTATGATCAGTCAGGTGATCAGTGCATACACAGTCACGTGATCAGTGCATGATAGCCAGGTGATCAGTGCATGATCAGTCACGTGACCAGAGTATGATCAGTCACATGATCAGCACCATTCAGACACGTGATCACTGCATGCTCAGCCACTTGATGAGTTCATGATCAGCAACGTGATTAGTGCATCATCAGCCACGTGATCAGTGCATGATAGCCACGTGATCAGTGCATGATCAGTCACTTGGTCAGTGCATAATCAGTCACGTGATCAGTGTATGATCATCCAGGTGATCAGTGCTTGGGCAGTCACGGGATCAGTGCATGATAGCCACGTGGTCAGTGCATGATAGCCATGTGAACAGTGCATGATAGCCACCTGATCAGTGCATGATAGCTACGTGATAAGTTCATGAACAGCCACGTGTGGAGTACATGATAGCCATGTGATCAGTGCATGATCAGTTACATGAGCAATGTATGATCAGCCACGTGATCAGGGCATGAGAGCCACGTGATCAGTACATGATCAGACACGTGATAGGTGTATGATCAGCCATGTGATCAGTTAAAGTTAGCCACGTGATCAGTGTACGATCAGTCACGTGAACAGTGTATGATCCGCCACGTGATCAGTGCATGATAGCCACGTGATCAATTCATGATCAGTCACGTGATCTGTGCATGATCAGCCAAGTCATCTGTGCATGATAGCCACCTGATCATTGCATGACGCATCACGTGATCACTTCATGATCAGCCACGTGATTACTGCAAGCCCCGCCAAGTGATCAGTGCATGGTAGCCACGTGATCATTGCATGACAGCCACATGATCAGTGCATGTTGAGTCACGTGATCAGTGCTTGTGCAGTCACATGGTCAGTGCATGATAGCTACGTGATCAGTGCCTGTTCAGTCACATGACCAGTGCATGATCAGCCACGGGATCAGTGCATGATAGCCACGTGATCAGTGCATGATGAGTCACGTGATCAGTGCATGTGCAGTCACAGGATCAGTGCATGATAGCTACATGATCAGTGCATGATCAGTCACGTGATCAGAGCATGATCAGCCACGTGATCAGTGCATGTTGAGTTACAAGATCAGTGCATGCACAGTCTAGTATTCAGTGCATGATAGCCAAGTGATAAGTGCATCATCATTCACGTGAGCAGTGCATGATCAGCCAGGTGATTAGTGCTTGATCAGCCATTAGATAAGTACATGATCATCCACGAGTTCAGTGCATGCGCAGTCACGTGATCATTCCATGATAGCCTCGGGATCAGTGCATGATCAATCACGTGATCAGTGTATGATAGCCACCTGATCAGTGCATGATCAGTCACGTGATCAGTGCATGATCAGCCAGGTGATTAGTGCTTGATCAGCCATTAGATCAGTACATGATCATCCACGAGTGCAGTGCATGCGCAGTCACCTGATCATTCCATGATAGCCTCGGGATCAGTGCATGTTCAATCACGTGATCAGTGTATGATCAACCACCTGAACAGTGCGTGCTCAGTCACGTGATCAGGGCCTGCTGAACTGCGTGATTCCTGTCTGCTCATTTGCTTGACAATTGCCAGCTGAGATGCGATATTCCTGCCAGTCATCTGCTTGACAATTGCCAGCTGTGCTGCGTAATTCCTGCCTGCTCAGCTGTTTGGGTATTACCAGCTGAGCAGCATGATTCGTCACAGCTGAGCTCCATGATTTGCGCCTGCTGATTGTATGATTCGTGCCTACTCAGCTCTTTGATTATTGCCTCCAGAGGCACATGATCAGTGTATGATAGCAAACATGATCAGCGCATGATCAGTCACGTGATCACGACATGATAGTCATGTGATCAGTACATGCCCAGTCACAGTATCAGTGCAGGATCAGCCAGGTGATCAGTGCATGAGAATCACGTGATCAGTGAATGATATCAACGTGATCAGTCCATGAACAGTCACGTGATCAGTGTATGATGAGTGACGTGAACAGTGCGTGCTGTCACGTCATCAGGGCCTGCTGAGCTGCGAGATTCCTGTATATGCAGCTGCTTGACTATTGTCAGCCAAGCTGCATTATTCCTGCCTGATCATCTGTTTGATAATTGCCAGCTGAGCTGCGTGATTCCTGGCTGCCCATCTGCTTGATAATTCCTACCTGAGGTGCGTGATACCTGCCTGCGCATCTGCTTTATATTTGCCAGCTGAGGTGCGTGATTCCTGGCTGTTCTTCTGCTTGATTATTGCCAGCTCAGCTGCGTGATTCCTGCTTGCTCACCTGCTTGATAACTGCCAGCTGATCTTCGTGATTCCAGCCTGCTCATCTGCTTGATAATTGCCAGCTGAGCTGCGTGATACCTGCCTATTCATCTGCTTGGTTATTGCCAGCTGAGGTGCGTGATTACAGCCTGCTCATCTGCTTTCAATTGCCAGCTGAGCCATGTGATTCCTGCCTGCACAGCTGCTTGATTATTGCCAGCCGAGCAGCATGATTCGTCACAGCTGAGGTCCATGAGTATTGCCTGCTGATTGCGTGATTCGTGCCTGCTCAGCTCTTTGATTATTGCCTCCTGAGGCACATGTTCAGTGAATGATAGCCAAGTGATCAGAGCATGATCAGTCACATGTTCAGGGCCATCAGACACGTGATCACTGCATGCTCATCCACTTGATCAGTTCATGATCAGCAACGAGATTAGGGCATCATCAGCCACATCATCACGGTGTGATCAGCCACCTGATCAGTGCATTATCAGTCACGTGATCAGTGTATGATCAGCCACGTGATCAGTGCATGCGCAGTCCCGTGATCAGTGCATGATAGCCACCTGATCCGAGCATGATCAGTCACGTCATCTGTGCATGATCTGTCCCGTGATCAGTGTATGATCAGTCACGTGATCAGTGCATACACAGTCACCTGATCAGTGCATGATAGCCAGGTGATCAGTGCATGATCAGTCACGTGACCAGAGTATGATCAGTCACATGATCAGCGCCATTCAGACACGTGATCAATGCATGCTTTGCCACTTGATGAGTTCATGATCAGCTACGTGATTAGTGCATCATCAGCCACGTGATCAGTGTATGATCAGCCACGTGATAAGTGCATGCACAGTCAGGTAATCAGTGCATGGTCAGTCATGTGATCAGTGGATGATAGCCACGTGATCAGTGCTTGATCAGTCACGTGATCAGTGTATGATCATCCACGTGATCAGTGCTTGGGCAGTCACGGGGTCAGTGCATGATAGCCACGTGATCAGTGCATGATAGCCACGTAATCATTATATGATCAGCCACGTGATCAGTGCATGATAGCCATGTGAACAGTGCATGATAGCCACCTGATCAGTGCATGATAGCTACGTGATAAGTGCATGAACAGCCACGTGTGCAGTACGTGATAGCCATGTGATCAGTGCATGATCAGTTACATGAGCAATGTATGATCAGCCACGTGATCAGGGCATGAGAGCCACGTGATCAGTGCATGATCAGACACGTGATAGGTGTATGATCAGCCAAGTCATCTGTGCATGATAGCCACCTGATCATTGCATGACTCGTCACGTGATCATTGCATGATCAGCCACGTGATTAGTGCAAGCTCCGCCACGTGATCAGTGCATGGTAGCCATATGATCATTGCATGACAGCCACATGATCAGTGCATGTTGAGTCACGTGATCGGTGCTTGTGCAGTCACATGGTCAGTGCATGATAGCTACGTGATCAGTGCATGTTCAGTCACATGACCAGTGCATGATAGCCACGTGATCAGTCCATGATGAGTCCCGTGATCAGTGCATGTGCAGTCACAGGATCAGTGCATGATAGCTACATGATCAGTGCATGATCAGTTAGGTGATCAGAGCATGATCAGCCACGTGATCAGTGCATGATAGCCAAGTGATCAGTGCATGATAGCCACGTGATCAGTGCATGATCAGTCACTAGATCAGTGCATGATCAGTCACCTGGTCAGTATATGATCATGCACGTGATCAGTTCTTGGGCAGTCATGTGATCAGTGCATGATAGCCACGTGATCAGTGCATGATAGCCACTTAATCAGTGTATGATCAGCCACGTGATCAGTGCATGATAGCCATGTGAACAGTGCATGGTAGCCACCTGATCAGTGCATGATAGGTACATGATAAGGGTATGATCAGCCACGTGATCAGTGCATGACAGCCACATGATCAGTGTATGATGAGTCACGTGATGGGTGAATGTGCAGTCACAAGGTCAGTGCATGATAGCTACATGATCAGTGCATGTTCGGTCAGGTAACCAGTGCATGAGCAGCCACGGGATCAGTGCATGATAGCCACGTGATCAGTGCATGAAGAGTCCAGTGATCAGTGCATGTGCAGTCACAGGATCAGTGCATGATAGCTACATGATCAGTGCATGATCAGTCACGTGATCAGTGCATGGCCAGCCACGTGATCAGTGCATGTTCAGTTACATGATCAGTGGATGCGCAGTCTAGTGATCACTGCATGATAGCCAAGTGATAAGTGCATCATCACTCACGTGAGCAGTGCATGAACAGCCATGTGATCACTGCATGATAGCCACGTGGTCAGTGCATGATCAATCATATTATCTGTGCATGATCAGCCACATGATCAGTGTATGATCAGCCAAGTGTTCAGTGCATGATAGCCACCTGATTATTGCATGATAGCCATGTGATCAGTGTATGATCAGCCACGTGACCAGTGCATGATCAGCCACGTGATCAGTGTATGATCAGCCACGTGATCAGTGCATGCAGTCAGGTGATCAGGACATGGTCAGTCCTGTGATCAGTTGATGATAGCCACGTGATCAGTCCATGAACAGTCACGTGATCAGTGCATGATCAGTCATGTGATCAGTGTATGATCAGCCACGTGATCACTGCATGATACCCAAGTTATCAGTGCACGATAGCCATGTGATCAGTGCATGATAAGTCAATTGATCAGTGCATGATCAGTCACGTGATCAGTGTATGATCATACACGTGATCAGTGCTTGGGCAGTCATGTGATCAGTGCATGATAGCCACGTGATCAGTGCAGGATTGCCATGTGAACAGTGCATGATAGCCACCTGATCAGTGCATGATAGCTACTTGATAAGTGCATGATCAGCCACGTGTGCAGTGCATGATAGCAACGTGATCAGTGCATGATCAGTTACGTGAGCAATGTATGATCAGCCACGTGAGCAGTGCATGAGAGCCACGTGATTAGTGCATGATCAGTCACGTGATAGGTGTATGGTCAGCCATGTGATCATTGAATGATAGCCACGTGATCAGTGCATGATCAGCCACGTGATCAGTGGATGACAGCCAGGTGATCAGTGTACGATCAGTCACTTGATCAGTATGTGATCCGCCAGGTGATCAGTGCATGACAGCAACATGATCAGTGCATGATCAGTCATGTGATCGGTACATGTGCAGTCACATGGTCAGTGCATGATAGTTACATGATCAGTGCATATTCAGTCACATGACCAGTGCATGATCAGCCACGGTATCAGTGCATGATAGCTACATGATCCGTGCATCATCAGTCACGTGATCAGTGCATGATCAGCCACGTGATCAGTGCATGCTCAGTTCCAGGATCCGTGCTTGTGCAGTCTAGTGATCAGTGCATGATAGCCAAGTGATAAGTGCATCATCAGTCACGTGAGCAGTGCATGAACAGTCTTGTGATCACTGCATGATAGCCACGTGATCAGTGCATGATCAATCATGTTATCTCTGCATGATCAGCCAAGTGATCAGTGTAGGATCAGCCAAGTGATCAGTGCATGATAGCCACGTGATCATTGCATGATAGCCATGTGATCAGTGCATGATCAGTCACTTGATTAGTATATGATCCGCCACGTGATCAGTGCAACAGCCACGTGATCAGTGTACGATCAGTCACTTGATTAGTATATGATCCGCCACGTGATCAGTGCATGACAGCCACGTGATCAGTGTACGATCAGTCACGTGATGGGTGCATGTGCAGTCACATGGTCAGTGCATGATAGCTACGTGATCATTGCATATTCAGTCACATGACCAGTGCATGATAGCCACGTGATCAGTGCATGATCAGCCACGTGATCAGTGCATGCTCAGTTCCAGGATCCGTGCTTGAGCAGTCTAGTGATCAGTGCATGATAGCCAAGTGATAAGTGCATCATCAGTCACGTGAGCAGTGCATGAACAGCCTTGTGATCACTGCATGATAGCCACGTGATCAGTGCATGATCAATCATGTTATCTCTGCATGATCAGCCAAGTGATCAGTGTACGATCAGCCAAGTGATCAGTGCATGATAGCCACGTGATCATTGCATGATAGCCACGTGATCAGTGCATGATCAGTCACTTGATTAGTATATGATCCGCCACGTGATCAGTGCATGACAGCCACGTGATCAGTGTATGATCAGTCACGTGATCGGTGCATGTGCAGTCACATGGTCAGTGCATGATAGCTACATGATCAGTGCATATTCAGTCACATGACCAGTGCATGATAGCCACTTGATCACTACATGATAGACAAGTGATCAGTGCATGATAAGTCACGTGATCAGAGTATGATCAGCCACGTGATCAGTGCATGATATTCACGTGATCAGTGCATGATAGCCACCTGATCAGTGCATGATCAGTCATGTGATCAGTGCATGATCAGCCAGGTGATTAGTGCATGATCAGCCATTAGATCAGTACATGATCATCCACATGTTCAGTGCATGCGCAGTCACGAGATCATTCCATGATAGCCACGGGATCAGTGCCTGATGAGTCACGTGATCAGTGTATGATCAGCCACGTGATCAGTGCATGCACAGTCAGGTAATCAGTGCGTGGTCAGTCATGTGATCAGTGGATGATAGCCACGTGATCAGTGCATGATCAGTCACATGATCAGTGCATGATCAGTCATATGATAAGTGTATGATCAGCCACGTGATCAGCGCATGATAGCCAAGTGATCAGTGCATGATAGCCACGTGATCACTGCTTGATCAGTCACGTGATCAATGGATGATCAGGCACGGGATCAGTGTATGATCATACACATAATCAGTGCTTGGGCAGTTAGGTGATCAGTGCATGATAGCCACGTGAACAATGCATGAGCCACGTGACCAGTGTATGATCAGCCATGTGATCAGTGCATGATAGCCATGTGATCAGTGCATGATAGCCACCTGATCAGTGCATGATAGCCACGTGATAAGTGCATGATCAGCCTCGGGTGCAGTGCATGATAGCCACGTGGTCAGTGCATGATCAGTTACGTGAGCAATGTATGATCAGCCACGTGATCAGTGCATGAGAGCCCCGTGATCAGTGCATGATCATTCACGTGATAGGTGTATGATCAGCCATGTGATCAGTGAATGAGAGCCAGGTGATCAGTGCATGATCAGTCACGTGATCAGTGGATGACAGCCACGTGATCAGTGTACGATCAGTCAGGTGATCAGTGTATGATCAGTCACGTGATCTGTGCATGATCAGCCAAGTGATCTGTGCATATAGCCACCTGATCATTGCATGACCAGTCACGTGATCAGTGCATGATCAGCCACGTGATTAGTGCATGATCCGCCACCTGATCAGTGCATGGTAGCCACGTGGTCAGTGCATGACAGCCACATGATCAGTGCATGATGAGTCACGTGATCAGTGTATGATCATACACGTGATCAGTGCTTGGGCAGTCAGGTGATCAGTGCATGACAGCCACGTGAACAATGCATGATTGACACGTAATCAGTGTATGAACAGCCTCGTGATCAGTGCATGATAGCCACGTGATCAGTGCATGATAGCCAAGTGATCAGTGCATGATAGCCAGGTGATCAGTGCCTGATCAGTCATTTGATCAGTGCATGATCAGTCACGTGATCAGTGTATGATCATACACATGATCAGGGCTTGGGCAGTCATGTGATCAGTGCATGATAGCCACGTGATCAGCGCATGATCAGTCACATGTTCAGCGCCATTCAGACACGTGATCACTCCATGCTCATCCACTTGATCAGTTCATGATCAGCAACGTGATTAGTGCATCATCAGCCACGTCATCACGGTGTGATCAGCCACCTGTTCAGTGCATTATCAGCCACGTGATCAGTGTATGATCAGCCACGTGATCAGTGCATGCGCAGTCCCATGATCAGTGCAATATAGCCACCTGATCCGGGCATGAACAGTCACGTGATCTCTGCATGGTCTGCCTCGTGATCAGTGTATGATCAGTCACGTGATCAGTGCATGCACAGTCACGTGATCAGTGCATGATAGCCAGGTGATCAGTGCATGACCAGTCAGGTGACCAGAGTGTGATCAGTCAAATGATAAGCGCCATTAAGACACGTGTTCACTGCATGCTCAGCCACTTGATGAGTTCATGATCAGCAACGTGATTAGTGCATCATCAGCCACGTGATCAGTGTATGTTCATCCACGTGATCAGTGCATGGGCAGTCACGTGATAAGTGAATGATAGCCACGTGATCAGTGCATGATCAGCCCCGTGACCAGAGTATGATCGGTCACATGATCAGCGCATTCAGACACGTGATCACTGCATGCTCAGCCACTTGATGAGTTCATGATCAGCAACGTGATTAGTACATCATCAGCCACGTGATCAGGGTATGATCAACTACGTGACCAGTGCATGATCAGCCACGTGATCAGTGTATGTTCAGCCATGTGATCACTGCATGATAAGTCACGTGAACAGTGCATGATCAGTCATGAGATCAGTGTATGATAGCCACGTGATCAGTGCGTGATAGCCAAGTGATAAGTGCATGATAGCCACGTGATCAGTGCATGATCAGTCACTTGATCAGTGCATGATCAGTCACGTGATCAGTATATGATCATACACGTGATCAGTGCTTGGGCAGTCATGTGATCAGTGCATGATAGCCTCGTGATCAGTGCATGATAGCCACGTAATCAGTGTATGATCAGCCTCCTGATCAGTGCATGATAGCCATGTGAACAGTGCATGATATCCACCTGATCAGTGCATGATAGCTACGTGATAAGTGCATGATCAGCCACGTGTGTAGTGCATGATCCGCCACGTGATCAGTGCATGGTAGCCACGTGATCAGTGCATGACAGCCACATGATCAGTGCATGGTGAGTCACGTGATCGGTGCATTTGCACTCACATGGTCAGTGCATGATAGCTACGTGATCAGTGCATGTTCAGTCACATGACCAGTGCATGATCAGCCACGGGAACAGTGCATGTTAGCTACATAATCAGTGCATGATCATTCAAGTGATCAGTGCATGATCAGCCACGTGATCAGTGCATGTACAGTTACATGATCAGTGCTTGCCCAGTCTACTGATCAGAGCATGATAGCCAAGTGATAAGTGCATCATCAGTCACGTGATCAGTGCATGAACAGCCATGTGATCAATGCATGATAGCCAGGTAATCAATGCATGATCAGTCACGTGATCAGAGTATGATCAGCCACGTAATCAGTGCATGATATTCACGTAATCAGTGCATGATAGCCACCTGATCAGTGCATCATCAGTCACGTGATCAGTGCATGATCAGCCAGGTGATTAGTGCATGATCAGCCATTAGATCAGTACATGATCTTCCACGTGTTCAGTGCATGCGCAGTCACATGATCATTCTATGATAGCCACGGGATCAGTGCATGATCAGCCACGTGATCAGTGCATGAACAGTCAGGTGATCAGTGCATGGTCAGTCATGTGATCAGTGGATGATAGCCACGTGATCAGTGCATGATCAGTCAATTGATCAGTGCATGATCAGTCACGTGATCAGTGTATGCTCATACAAGTGATCAGTGCTTGGGCAGTCACGTGATCAGTGCATGATAGCCACGTGATTATGCCTGATCAGTCACTTGATCAGTGCATGATCAGTCACATGATCAGTGTATGCTCATACAGGTGATCAGTGCTTGGGTAGTCACGTGATCAGTGCATGATAGCCACGTGATCAGTGCATGATCAGTCACATGTTCTGCGCCATTCAGACACGTGATCACTCCATGCTCATCCACTTGATCAGTTCATGATCAGCAACGTGATTAGGGCATCATCAGCCACGTCATCACGGTGTGATCAGCCACCTGATCAGTGCATTATCAGCCACGTGCTCAGTGCATGTGCAGTCCCGTGATCACTGCATGATAGCCACCTGATCCGGGCATTATCAGTCATGTGATCTGTGCATGATCTGTCACATGATCAGTGTATGATCAGTCACGTGATCAGTGCATACACAGTCACCTGATCAGTGCATGATAGCCAGGTGATCAGTGCATGACCAGTCACGTGACCAGAGTATGATCAGTCACATGATCAGTGCCATTCAGACACGTGTTCACTGCATGCTCAGCCACTTGAGGAGTTCATGATCAGCAACGTGATTAGTGCATCATGAGCCACGTGATCAGTGTATGATCAGCCACGAGACCAGTGCATGATCAGCCACGTGATCAGTGTATGTCAGCCAAGTGATCAGTGCATGTAGAGTCAGGTGATCAGGGCATGATCAGTCATGTGATCAATTGATGATAGCCACGTGATCAGTGCATGATTAGTCACGTGATCAGCGCATGATCAGTCATGTGATCAGTGTATGATCAGTCACGTGATCAGTGCCTGATCAGTCACGTGATAAGTGCCTGATCAGTCACGTGATCAGTGTATGATCAGCCACGTGATCAGTGCATGATAGGCACGTGGTCAGTGCATGATCAGTCACTTGATCAGTGCATGATCAGTCACGTGATCAGTGTATGATCATACACGATATCAGTGCTTGGGCTGTCACGTCTCAGTGCATGATAGCCACGTGACCAGTGTATGATCAGCCACGTGATCAGTGCATGATAGCCATGTGATCAGTGCATGATAGCCACCTGATTAGTGCATGATAGCTACGTGATAAGTGCATGATCAGCCACGGGTGCAGTTCATGATAGCCACGTGGTCAGTGCATGATCAGTTAAGTGAGCAATGTATGATCAGCCACGTGATCAGTGCATGAGAGCCCCGAGATCAGTTCATGATCAGTCACGTGATAAGTGTATTATCAGCCATGTGATCAGGGTATGATCCACCACTATATCAGTGCATGACAGCCACGTGATCAGTGCATGATTAGTTACGTTATCGGTGCTTGTGCATTCACATGGTCAGTGCATGATAGCTACGTGATCAGTGCATATTCAGTCACATGACCAGTGCTTGATCAGCCACGGGATCAGTGCATGATAGCTGCATGATCAGTCACATGATCAGTGCATGATCAGCCACGTGATCACTGCATGTTCAGCTCCAGGATCAGTGCTTGCACAGCTAGTGATCAGTGCATGTTAGCCAAGTGATAAGTGCATCATCAGTCACGTGAGCAGTGCATGAACAGCCATGTGATCACTGCATGATAGCCACGTGATCAGTGCATGATCAATCACGTTATCTGTGCTTGATCAGCCACGTGAACAGTGTTCGATCAGCCAAGTGATCAGTGGCTGATAGCCAGGTGATCATTGCATGATAGCCACGTGATCAGTGCATGATCAGTCACGTGATCAGAGTAGGATCAGCCACGTGATCAGTGCATGATATTCAGGTGATCAGTGCATGATAGCCACCTGATCAGTGCGTGATCAGTCACGTGATCAGTGCATGATCAGCCAGGTGATTAGTGCATGATCAGCCAGTAGATCAGTACGTGATCATCCACGTGTTCAGTGCATGCGGAATCACGTGATCATTCCCTGATAGTCACGGGATCAGTGCATGATCAATCACGTGATCAGTGTCTGATCAGCCACGTGAACAGTGCGTGCTCAGTCATGTGATCAGGGCCTGCTGAACTGCATGATTCCTGTCTGCTCATTTGCTTGACAATTGCCAGTTGAGATGCGATATTCCTGCCAGTCATCTGCTTCACAATTGCCAGCTGTGCTGGGTAATTATTGCCTGCTCAGCTGCTTGGGTATTACCAGCTGAGCAGCATGATTCGTCAAAGCTGTGCTCCATGATTATTGCCTGCTGATTGCGTGATTCGTGCCTACTCAGCTCTTTGATTATTGCCTCCAGAGGCACATGATCAGTGTATGATAGCAAACATGATCAGCGCATGATCAGTCACATGATCAGTGCCATTCAGTCACGTGATCACTACATGATAGTCATGAGATCAGTCCATGCCCAGTCACAGTATCAGTGCATGATCAGCCACGTGATCAGTGCATTCGCAGACACGTGATCAATGCATTAGAATCATGTGATCAGTGAAAGATATCAACGTGATAAGTGCATGAACAGTCACGTGATCAGTGTATGATGAGCGACGTGAACAGTGTGTGCTGTCACGCCATCAGGGCCTGCTGAGCTCTGAGGTTCCTGTCTACTCAGCTGCTTGACTATTGTCAGCGGAGCTGCATTATTCCTGCTTGATCATCTGTTTGATAATTGCCAGCTGAGCTGCGTCATTACAGCCTGCTCATCTGCTGGATAATTGCCAGCTGAGCTGGGAGATACCTGCCTGCTCATCTGCTTGGTTATTGCAAGCAGAGCTGTGTGATTACAGCCTGCTCATCTGCTTGACAATTGCCAGCTGAGCCACGTGATTCCTGCTTGCTCAGCTGCTTGATTATTGCCAGCTGAGCAGCATGATTCGTCACAGCTGAGGTCCATGATTATTGCCTGCTGATTGCGTGATTCGTGCCTGCTCAGCTCTTTGATTATTGCCTCCTGAGGCACACGTTCAGTGCATGCTAGCCAAGTGATCAGCGCATGATCAGTCACATGTTCAGCACGATTCAGACACGTGATCACTGCATGCTCATCCACTTGATCAGTTCATGATCAGCAACGTGATTAGTGCATCATCAGCCACGACATCACGGTGTGATCACCCACCTGATCAGTGCATTATCAGCCACGTGATCAGTGCATGATCAGCCACGTGATCAGTGCATGCGCAGTCACGTGATCAATGCATGAGAATCACGTGATCAGTGAATGATATCAACGTGATCAGTGCATGAACAGTCACGTGATCAGTGTATGATGAGCGACGTGAACAGTGCGTGCTGTCACGTCATCAGGGCCAGCTGAGCTGCGAGATTCCTGTCTACTCAGCTGCTTGACTATTGTCAGCCGAGCTGCATTATTCCTGCCTGATCATCTGTTTGATAATTGCCAGCTGAGCTGCGTGATTCCTGGCTGCCCATCTGCTTGATAATTGCTACCTGAGGTGCCCGATACCTGCCTGCCCATCTGCTTTATATTTGCCAGCTGAGGTGCGTGATTCCTGGCTGCTCTTCTGCTTGATTATTGCCAGGTCAGCTGTGTGATTCCTGCTTGCTCATCTGCTTGATAACTGCCAGCTGATCTTCGTGATTCCAGCCTGCTCATCTGCTTGATAATTGCCAGCTCAGCTGCGTGATACCTGCCTGCTCATCTGCTTGGTTATTGCCAGCTGAGCTGCGTGATTACAGCCTGCTCATCTGCTTGACAATTGCCTGCTGAGCCATGTGATTCCTGCCTGCTCAGCTGCTTGATTATTGCCAGCTGAGCAGCATGATTCGTGCCTGCTCAGCTCTTTGATTATTGCCTCCTGAGGCACATGTTCAGTGCATGATAGCCAAGTGATCAGCGCATGATCAGTCACATGTTCAGTGCCATTCAGACACGTGATCACTGCATGCTCATCACTTGATCAATTCAAGATCAGCAACGTGATTAGTGCATCATCAGCTACATCATCACCGTGTGATCACCCACCTGATCAGTGCATTATCAGCCACGTGATCAGTGTATGATCAGCCACGTGATCAGTGCATGCGCAGTCCCGTGATCAGTGCATGATAGCCACCTGATTCGTGCATGATCAGTCACGTGATCTGTGCATGATCTGTCACGTGATCAGTGTATGATCAGTCACATGATCAGCGCATGCACAATCACATGATCAGTGCATGATAGCCAGGTGATCAGTGCATGATGAGTCACGTGACCAGAGTATGATCAGTCACATGATCAGCGCCATTCAGACACGTGATCACTGCATGCTCAGCCACTTGATGAGTTCATGATCAGCAACCTGATTAGTGCATCATCAGCCACGTGATCAGTGTATGATCAGCCACGTGACCAGGGCATGATCAGCAACGTGATCAGTGTATGATCAGCCACGTGATCAGTGCATGCACAGTCAGGTGATCAGTGAATGGTCAGCCACGTGACCAGGGCATGATCAGCAACGTGATCAGTGCATGATCAGTCATATGATCAGTGTATGATCAGCAACGTGATCAGTGCATGATAGTCAAGTGATCAGTGAATGTTCGCCACGTGATCAGTGCATGATCAGTCACATGATCAGTGTATGATCATACACGTGATCAGTGCTTGGGCAGTCACGTGATCAGTGCATGATAGCCTCGTGATCCGTGCATGATAGCCATGTGAACAGTGCTTGATAGCCACCTGATCAGTGCATGATAGCTACGTGATAAGTGCATGTTCAGTTAGATGATCTGTGTATGCGCAGTGTAGTGTTCAGTGCATGATAGCCAAGTGATAAGTGCATCATCAGTCACGTGAGCAGTGCATGAACAGCCATGTGATCACTGCATGATATCCACGTGATCAGTGCGTGATCAATCATGTTATCTGTGCATGATAGCCACGTGATCAGTGCATGATCATTCACGTGATCAGAGTATGATCAGCCACGTGATCAGTGCATGATATTCACGTGATCAGTGTATGATAGACACCTGATCAGTGCATGATCAGTCACGTGATCAGTGCATGATCAGCCAGGTGATTAGTGCACGATCAGCCAGTAGATCAGTTCGTGATCATCCACGTGTTCAGTGCATGGGCAGTCTCGTGATCAATCCATGATAGCCACGGGATCAGTGCAGGATCAATCACGTGATCAGTGTATGATCAGCCACGTGAACAGTGCGTGTTCAGTCACGTGATCAGGGCCTGCTGACCTGCGTGATTCCTGTCTGCTCATTTACTTGACAATTGCCAGCTGAGATGCGATATTCCTGCCAGTCATCTGCTTCACAATTGCCAGCTGTGCTGCGTAATTCCTGCCTGCTCAGCTGCTTGGGTATTACCAGCTGAGCAGCATGATTCGTCACAGCTGAGCTCCATGATTATTGCCTGCTGATTGCGTGATTCGTGCCTACTCAGCTCTTTGATTATTGCCTCCAGAGGCACGTGATCAGTTTATGATAGCAAACATGATCAGTGCATGATCAGTCACATGATCAGTGCCATTCAGTCACATGATCACTACATGATCATTATCAATGCATGATCAGTTACGTGATCAATGCATGCGCAGCCACATGATCAGTGCATGAAAGCCACGTAATCAGTGCATGATCAGTCACATATTCAATGTATGATCAGCCACGTGATCAGTGCATGATAGCCACCTGATCAGTGCATGATAGCTACGTGATAAGTGCATGATAGCCACGTGGTCAGTGCATGAACAGTTAAGTGAGCAATGTATGATCAGCCACGAGATCAGTGCATGAGAGCCCCGAGATCAGTGCATGATCAGTCACGTGATAGGTGTATTATCAGCCTTGTGTTCAGGGTATGATCCACCACGTTATCAGTGCATGACAGCCACGTGATCAGTGCATGATTAGTTACGTGATCGGTGCTTGTGCATTCACATGGTCAGTGCATGATAGCTACGTGATCAGTGCATATTCAGTCACATGACCAGTGCTTGATCAGCCACGGGATCAGTGCATGATAGCTGCATGATCAGTCACGTGATCAGTGCATGATCAGCCACGTGATCACTGCATGTTCAGCTCCAGCATCAGTGCTTGCACAGCTAGTGATCAGTGCATGTTAGCCAAGTGATAAGTGCATCATCAGTCACGTGAGCAGTGCATGAACAGCCATGTGATCACTGCATGATAGCCACGTGATCAGTGCATGATCAATCACGTTATCTGTGCTTGATCCGCCACGTGAACAGTGTTCGATCAGCCAAGTGATCAGTGGCTGATAGCCAGGTGATCATTGCATGATAGCCACGTGATCAGTGCATGATCATTCACGTGATCAGAGTAGGATCAGCCACGTGATCAGTGCATGATATTCACGTGATCAGTGCATGATAGCCACCTGATCAGTGCGTGATCAGTCACGTGATCAGTGCATGATCAGCCAGGTGATTAGTGCATGATCAGCCAGTAGATCAGTACGTGATCATCCACGTGTTCAGTGCGTGCGCAATCACGTGATCATTCCCTGATAGCCACGGGATCAGTGCATGATCAGCCACGTTATCAGTGTATGATCAGCCATGTGATCAGTGCATGCACAGTCAGGTGATCAGTCAATGGTCAGTCATGTGATCAGTGGATGATAGCCACGTGAACAGTGCGTGCTCAGTCACGTGGTCCAGGCCTGCTGAACTGCATGATTCCTGTCTGATATTTGCTTGACAATTGCCAGCTGAGATGCGATATTCCTGCCAGTCATCTGCTTATCAATTGCCAGCTGTGCTGCGTAATTCCTGCCTGCTCAGCTGCTTGGGTATTACCAGCTGAGTGGCATGATTCATCACAGCTGAGCTCCATGATTATTGCCTTTTGATTGTGTGATTCGTGCCTACTCAGCTCTTTGATTATTGCCTCCAGAGGCACATGATCAGTGTATGATTGCAAACATGATCAGCGCATGATCAGTCACATGATCAGTGCCATTCAGTCACGTGATCACTACATGATAGTCATGTGATCAGTCCATGCCCAGTCACAGTATCAGTGCATGATCAGCCACGTGATCAGTGCATGCGCAGTCACGTGATCAATGCGTGAGAATCACGTGATCAGTGAATGATATCAACGTGATCAGTGCATGAACAGTCACGTGATCAGTGTATGATGAGCGACGTGAACAGTGCGTGCTGTCACGTCATCAGGGCCAGCTGAGCTGCGAGATTCCTGTCTACTCAGCTGCTTGACTATTGTCAGCCGAGCTGCATTATTCCTGCCTGATCATCTGTTTGATAATTGCCAGCTGAGCTGCGTGATTCCTGTCTGCCCATCTGCTTGATAATTGCTACCTGAGGTGCGTGATACCTGCCTGCCCATCTGCTTTATATTTGCCAGCTGAGGTGCGTGATTCCTGGCTGCTCTTCTGCTTGATTATTGCCAGGTCAGCTGTGTGATTCCTGCTTGCTCATCTGCTTGATAACTGTCAGCTGATCTTCGTGATTCCAGCCTGCTCATCTCCTTGATAATTGCCAGCTCAGCTGCGTGATACCTGCCTGCTCATCTGCTTGGTTTTTGCCAGCTGAGCTGCGTGATTACAGCCTGCTCATCTGCTTGACAATTGCCTGCTGAGCCATGTGATTCCTGCCTGCTCAGCTGCTTGATTATTGCCAGCCGAGCAGCATGATTCGTCACAGCTGAGGTCCATGATTATTGCCTGCTGATTGCATGATTCGTGCCTGCTCAGCTCTTTGATTATTGCCTCCTGAGGCACATGTTCAGTGCAAGATAGCCAAGTGATCAGCGCATGATCAGTCACATGTTCAGTGCCATTCAGACATGTGATCACTGCCTGCTCATCACTTGATCAGTTCATGATCAGCAACGTGATTAGTGCATCATCAGCTACATCATCACCGTGTGATCACCCACCTGATCAGTGCATTATCAGCCACGTGATCAGTGTATGATCAGCCACGTGCTCAGTGCATGCGCAATCCCGTGATCAGTGCATGATAGCCACTTGATTCGTGCATGATCAGTCACGTGATCTGTGCATGATGAGTCACGTGACCAGAGTATGATCAGTCACATGATCAGCGCCATTCAGACACGTGATCACTGCATGCTCAGCCACTTGATGACTTCATGATCAGCAACCTGATTAGTGCATCATCAGCCACGTGATCAGTGTATGATCAGCCACATGACCAGTGCATGATCAGCCACGTGATCATTGCATGATAGCCACGTGATCAGTGCATGATCAGTCACGTGATCAGTGGATGTCAGCCACGTGATCAGTGTACAATCAGTCACTTGATCAGTATTTTATCAGCCAGGTGATCAGTGCATGACAGCCACATGATCGGTGCATGATGAGTCACCTGATCGGTGCATGTGCAGTCACATGGTCAGTGCATGATAGCTACGTGATCAGTGCATATTCAGTCACATGACCAGTGCATGATAGCCACTTGATCACTGCATGATAGACAAGTTATCAGTGCATGATAAGTCACGTGATCAGAGTATGATCAGCCACGTGATCAGCGCATGATATTCACGTGATCAGTGCATGATAGCCACTTGATCAGTGCATGATCAGTCATGTGATCAGTGCATGATCAGCCAGGTGATTAGTGCATGATCAGCCATTAGATCAGTACATGTTCATCCACGTGTTCAGTGCATGCGCAGTCACGTGATCATTCCATGATAGCCACGGGATCAGTGCAGGATCAATCACGTGATCAGTGTATGATCAGCCACGTGAACAGTGCGTGCTCAGTCACGTGATCAGGGCCTGCTGAACTGCGTGATTCCTGTCTGCTCATTTGCTTGACAATTGCTAGCTGAGATGGGATATTCCTGCCAGTCATCTGCTTCACAATTGCCAGCTGTGCTGCGTAATTCCTGCCTGCTCAGCTGCTTGGGTATTACCAGCTGAGCAGCATGATTCGTCACAGCTGAGCTCCATGATTATTGCCTGCTGATTGCGTGATTCGTGCCTACTCAGCTCTTTGATTATTGCCTCCAGAGGCACATGATCAGTGTATGATAGCAAACATGATCAGCGCATGATCAGTCACATGATCAGTGCCATTCAGTCACGTGATCACTGCATGATAGTCATGTGATCAGTCCAAGCCCAGTCACAGTGTCAGTGCATTATCAGCCACGTGATCAATGCATGAGAATCACGTGATCAGTGAGTGATATCAACGTGATCAGTGCATGAACAGTCACGTGATCAGTGTATGATGAGCGACGTGAACAGTGCGTGCTGTCCCGTCATCAGGGCCAGCTGAGCTGCGAGATTCCTGTCTACTCAGCTGCTTGACTATTGTCAGCCGAGCTGCATTATTCCTGCCTGGTCATCTGTTTGAGAAATGCCAGCTGATCTTCGTAATTCCAGCTAGCTCATCTGCTTGATATTTGCCAGCTGAGCTGCGTGATACCTGCCTGCTCATCTGCTTGGTTATTGCCAGCTGAGCTGCGTGATTACAGCCTGCTCATCTGCTTGACAATTGCCTGCTGAGCCATGTGATTCCTGCCTGCTCAGCTGCTTGATTATTGCCAGCTGAGCAGCATGATTCGTGCCTGCTCAGCTCTTTGATTATTGCCTCTTGAGGCACATGTTCAGTGAATGATAGTCAAGTTATCAGCGCGTGATCAGTCACATGTTCAGCGCCATTCAGACACATGATCACTGCATGCTCATCCACTTGATCATATCATGATGAGCAACTTGATTAGGGCATCATCAGCCACGTCATCACGGTGTCATCAGACACCTGATCAGTGCATTATCAGCCACGTGATCAGTGTATGATCAGCCACGTGATCAGTGCATGCACAGTCCCATGATCAGTGCATGATAGCCACCTGATTCGTGCATGACCAGTCACGTCATCTGTGCATGATCTGTCACATGATCAGTGTATGATCAGTCCCGTGATCAGTGCATGCACAGTCACGTGATCAGTGCATGACAGCCAGGTGATCAGTGCATGATCAGTCACGTAACCAGAGTATGATCAGTCACATGATCAGCGCCATTCAGATGTGTGATCACTGCAGGCTCAGCCACTTGATAAGTTCATGATCAGCAACGGGATTAGTGCATCATCAGACAGGTGATCAGTGTATAAACAGCGACGTGACCAGTGCATGATCAGCCACGTGATCAGTGTATGATCAGCCACGTGATCAGTGCATGCACAGTCAGGTGATCAGTGCATGGTCAGTCATGTGATCAGTGGATGAAGCCACGTGATCAGTGTATGATCAGCCACGTGATCAGTGCATGATAGCCAAGTGATCAGTGCATGTAAGCCACGTGATCAGTGCATGATCAGTCAATTGATCAGTGCATGATCAGTCACGTGATCAGTGTATGATCATACACGTGATCAGTGCTTGGGCAGTAACGTGATCAGTGCATGATAGCCACGTGAACAATGCATGATAGCCACGTAATCAGTGTATGATCAGCCACGTGATAAGTGCATGATAGCCACGTGATCAGTGCATGCACACTCAGGTGATCAGTGCATGGTGAGTCCTGTGACCAGTGGATGATAGCCACCTGATCAGTGCATGATCAGTCACGTGATCAGTGCATGATCAGTTGCGTGATCAGTGTATGATCAGCCACGTGATCAGCGCATGATACCCAAGTGATCAGTGCATGATAGACACGTGATCATGCCTGATCAGTCAGTTGATCAGTGCATGATCAGTCAGGTGATCAGTGTATGCTCATACAAGTGATCAGTGCTTGGGCAGTCACGTGATCAGTGCATGATAGCCACGTGATCATGCCTGATCAGTCACTTGATCGGTGCATGATCAGTCACATGATCAGTGTATGCTCATACAGGTGATCAGTGCTTGGGCAGTCACGTGATCAGTGCATGATAGCCACGTGATCAGTGCATGATCAGTCACATGTTCTGCGCCATTCAGACACGTGATCAGTCCATGCTCATCCACTTGATCAGTTCATGATCAGCAACGTGATTAGGGCATCATCAGCCACGTCATCACGGTTTGATCAGCCACCTGATCAGTGCATTATCAGCCACATGCTCAGTGCATGCGCAGTCCCGTGATCACTGCATGATAACCACCTGATCCGGGCATTATCAGTCATGTGATCTGTGCATGATCTGTCACATGATCAGTGTATGATCAGTCACGTGATCAGTGCATGCACAGTCACCTGATCAGTGCATGATAGCCAGGTGATCAGTGCATGACCAGTCACGTGACCAGAGTATGATCAGTCACATGATCAGTGCCATTCAGACACGTGTTCACTGCATGCTCAGCCACTTGAGGAGTTCATGATCAGCAACGTGATTAGTGCATCATGAGCCACGTGATCAGTGTATGATCAGCCACGAGACCAGTGCATGATCAGCCACGTGATCAGTGTATGTCAGCCAAGTGATCAGTGCATGTACAGTCAGGTGATCAGGGCATGATCAGTCATGTGATCAATTGATGATAGCCACGTGATCAGTGCATGATTAGTCACGTGATCAGCGCATGATCAGTCATGTGATCAGTGTATGATCAGCCACGTGATCAGTGCATGATCAGTCACGTGATCAGTGCCTGATCAGTCATGTGATCAGTGTATGATCAGCCACGTGATCAGTGCATGATAGCCACGTGGTCAGTGCATGATCAGTCACTTGATCAGTGCATGATCAGTCACGTGATCAGTGTATGATCATACACGATATCAGTGCTTGGGCTGTCACGTCTCAGTGCATGATAGCCATGTGAACAATGCATGATAGCCACGTGACCAGTGTATGATCAGCCACGTAATCAGTGTATGACAGCCACGTGATCAGTGCATGATACCCATGTGAACAGTGCATGATACTACCTGATAAGTGCATGATCAGCCACGTGTGTAGTGCCTGATCCACCACATGATCAGTGCATGGTAGCTACGTGATCAGTGCATGACAGCCACATGATCAGTGCTTGATGAGTCACGTGATCTCTGCATGTGCACTCACATGGTCAGTGCATGATAGCTACGTGATCAGTGCATGTTCAGTCACATGACCAGTGCATGATCAGCCACGGGATCAGTGCAAGTTAGCTACATGATCAGTGCATGATCAGTCAAATGATCAGTGTGTGATCAGCCACGTGATCAGTGCATGTACAGTTACATGATCAGTGCTTGCGCAGTCTACTGATCAGTGCATGATAGCCAAGTGATAAGTGCATCATCAGTCACGTGATCAGTGCATGAACAGCCATGTGATCACTGCATGATAGCCACGTAATCAATGCATGATCAGTCACGTGATCAGTGTATGATCAGCCACGTGATCAGTGCATGATATTCACGTGATCAGTGCATGATAGCCACCTAATCAGTGCATGATCAGTCATGTGATCATTGCATGATCAGCCAGGTGATTAGTGCATGATCAGCCATTAGATCAGTACATGATCATCCACGTGTTCAGTGCATGCGCAGTCACGTGATCATTCCATGATAGCCACTGGATCAGTGCATGAACAATCACGTGATCAGTGTACGATCAGCCACGTGAACAGTGCTTGCTCAGTCACGTGATAAGGGCCTGCTGAACTGCGTGATTCCTGTCTGCTCATTTGCTTGACAATTGCCAGCTCAGACGCGATATTCCTGCCAGTCATCTGCTTCACAATTGCCAGCTGTGCTGTGTAATTCCTGCCTGCTCAGCTGCTTGGGTATTACCAGCTGAGCAGCATGATTCATCACAGCTGAGCTCCATGATTATTGCCTGCTGGTTGCGTGACTCGTGCCTACTCAGCTCTTTGATTATTGCCTCCAGAGGCACATGATCAGTGTATGATTGCAAACATGATCAGCGCATGATCAGTCACATGATCAGTGCCATTCAGTCACGTGATCACTACATGATAGTCATGTGATCAGTCCATGCCCGGTCACAGTATCAGTGCATGATCAGCCACGTGATCAGTGCATGCGCAGTCACGTGATCAATGCATGAGAATCACGTGATCCGTGAATGATATCAACGTGATCAGTGCATGAACAGTCACGTGATCAGTGTATGATGAGCGACGTGAACAGTGCGTGCTGTCCCATCATCAGGGCCAGCTGAGCTGCGTGATTCCTGGCTTCTCTTCTGCTTGATTATTGCCAGGTCAGCTGTGTGATTCCTGCTTGCTCATCTGCTTTATAACTGCCAGCTGATCTTCGTGATTCCAGCCAGCTCATCTGCTTGATAATTGCCAGCTGAGCTGCGTGATACCTGCCTGCTCATCTGCTTGGTTTTTGCCAGCTGAGCTGCGTGATTACAGCCTGCTCATCTGCTTGACAATTGCCTGCTGAGCCATGTGATTCCTGCCTGCTCAGCTGCTTGATTATTGCCAGCTGAGGTCCATGATTATTGCCTGCTGATTGCATGATTCGTGCCTGCTCAGCTCTTTGATTATTGCCTCTTGAGGCACATGTTCAGTGCATGATAGCCAAGTGATCAGCGCATGATCAGTCACATGTTCAGCACCATTCAGACACATGATCACTGCATGCTCATCCACTTGATCATGTCATGATGAGCAACGTGATTAGGGCATCATCAGCCACGTCATCACGGTGTCATCAGCCACCTGATCAGTGCATTATCAGCCACGTGATCAGTGTATGATCAGCCACATGATCAGTGCATGCACAGTCCCATGATCAGTGCATGCTCAGTTCCAGGATCCGTGCTTGCTCAGTCTAGTGATCAGTGCATGATAGCCAAGTGATAAGTGCATCATCAGTCACGTGAGCAGTGCATGAACAGCCATGTGATCACTGCATGATAGCCACGTGATCAGTGCATGATCAATCATGTTATCTGTGCATGATAGCCACGTGATCAGTGCATGATCATTCACGTGATCAGAGTATGATCAGCCACGTGATCAGTGCATGATATTCACGCGATCAGTGCATGATAGCCACCTGATCAGTGCCTGATCAGTCACGTGATCAGTGCATGATCAACCAGGTGATTAGTGCATGATCAGCCATTAGATCAGTACGTGATCATCCACGTGTTCAGTGCATGCGCAGTCTCGTGATCATTCCATGATAGCCACGGGATCAGTGCATGATCAATCACGTGATCAGTGTATGATCAGCCACGTGAACAGTGCGTGCTCAGTCACGTGATCAGGGCCTGCTGACCTGCGTGATTCCTGTCTGCTCATTTACTTGACAATTGCCAGCTGAGATGCGATATTCCTGCCAGTCATCTGCTTCACAATTGCCAGCTGTGCTGCGTAATTCCTGCCTGCTCAGCTGCTTGATAATTGCCAGCTGAGCTGCGTGATTCCTGCCTTCTAATCTGTTCGATAATTGCCAGCTGAGCTGCTGTGCAATCACTTTATCAGTGCATGATAGCTACGGGATCAGTGTATGACCATCCACTTGATCAGTGCATGGGCAGTCACGTGATCAGTGCATGATAGCCACGTGATCAGTGCATGATCATCACGTGATATGTGCATGATCAGCCACGTTATCTGTGCATGATCAGCCACATGATCAGTGCATGATCTGTCACGTGATCAGTGTATGATCATCCACCTCATCAGTGCATGGGCAGTCACGTGATCAGTGA
Source organism: Bos grunniens (assembly GCF_055505025.1). Lineage (NCBI taxonomy): Eukaryota > Metazoa > Chordata > Mammalia > Artiodactyla > Bovidae > Bos > Bos grunniens. The sequence goes on along the minus strand of NC_141185.1, from coordinate 70,940,461 downwards.
ATGATAGCCATGAGATCAGTGCCTGCACAGTTATGTGATCAGGGCCTCCTGAGCTTCGTGATTCCTGCCTGCTCATCTGCTTGACAATTGCCAGCTGAACTGCTTGATTCCTGTCTGCTCTTCTGCTTGATTATTGCCAGCTGAGCTGCATGATTCCTGCCTGTTCATCTGCTTCATACTTACCAGCTGAGCTGCGTGATACCTCCCTGCTCATCTGATTGACAATTGCAAGGTGAGCTGCGTTATTCCTGCCTGCTCATCTGTTTGACAATTGCAAGCTGAGCTGCGTGATTCCTCCCTGGCATCTGATTGACAGTTGCAAGGTGAGCTGTGTGATTCCTGCCTGCTCATCTGTCTGACAATTGCAAGGTGAGCTGCGTGATTCCTGCCTGCTAATCTGCTTGATTATTGCCGGCTGAGAAGCATGATTTGCCAAGGCTGAGCTCCATGATTATTGCCTGCTGATTGGGTGATTCGTGCCTGCTCAGGTCTTTGATTATTGCCTCCTGAGGCACATCATCAGTGCACGATAGCCACATGATCATCCCATGATCAGTCACATGATCAGCGCCATTCAGTCACGTGATCAGTGCATGATAGGCACGTTATCAGTGTATGATCAGTCACTTGATCAGTACTTGATCAGCCACGTGATCAGTGCCTGCACAGTCACGTGATCAGGGCCTGCTGAGCTGCGTGATTCCTGCCTGCTCATCTTCTTGACAATTGCCAGCTGAGCTGCATGATTCCTGCCTGCTCATCTGCTTGATTATTTTCAGCTGAGCAGCATCATTCGTCACAGCTGAGCTCCATGATTTTTGCCTGATTAATGTGTGATTCGTGCCTGCTCAGCTCTTTGATTATTGCCTCCTTAGGCACATCATCAGTTCATGATGAGCAGGCAGGTATCACGCAGCTCAGCTTGCAATTATTAAGCAGATGAGCAGGTAGGAATCACTCAGCTCAGCTGGCAATAATCAAGCAGATGAGCAGCCAGGAATCACGCACATCATCTGGCAATTATCAAGCAGATGAGCAGGCAGGAATATCGCAGCTCAGCTGGCAATAATCAAGTAGATGAGCAGCCAACAATAACGCACATATGCTGGCAATTATCAAGCAGTAGAGCAGGCAGGAATCATTCAGTTCATCTGGCCATTATCAAGCAGATGAGCAGCCAGGAATCACGCAGATCAACTGGCAATTATCAAGCAGATGAGCAGCCAGGAATCACGCAGCTCAGCTGTCAATTACAAAGCAGATGAGCAGCCAGGAATCACACAGCTCAGCTGGCAATTATCAAGCAGATGAGCAGGCAGGAATCATGCAGCTCAGCTGGCAATTGTCAAGCATCTGACCAGACAGGAATCACGCAGCTCAGCAGGCCCTAATCACGTGACTGAGCACGCACAGTTCACTTGGCTGATCATACACTGATCACGTCGCTGATCATGCACTTATCACCTGGCTATCATGCACTGATCAGGTAGCTGATCATGCACTGATCACATGGCTGATCATGCACTGATTACGTCGCTGTCATGCACTGATAACCTGGCTACCATGCACTGATCACGTGACTGATCATGCACTGATCACCTGGCTATCATGCACTGATTACCTGGCTATCATGCACTGATCACGTGGCTGATCATACAGTGATCACGAGATTGATCATGCACTGATCACCTAGCTGTCATGCACTGATCATGTAGCTGATCAGGAACTCATCACGTCACTGATCCTGCACTGATCACGAAGCTATCATGCACTGATAACGTGACTGTGCATGCACTGATCACGTGACTGATCAGGCACTGATCACATGGCTATCATGCACTGATCACATGGCTGATCATATACTGATCACGTGAATTATCATGCACTGATCATGTGGCTGTTCAGGCACAGATCACATGGCTGATCATGCACGGATCACGTGACTGATCATGCACTGATCATGTGGCTATCATGCACTGATCACGTGGCTGATCATGCACTGATCATTTGGCTATCATGCACTGATCATGTGACTGCGCATGCACTGCTCACATAACTGTATGCACTGGTCACGTGGCTATCATGCACTGATCACGTGGCTGATCATGCACTGATCATGTGACTGATCATGCACTAAGCACGTAGCTATCATGCACTGATCACGTGGCTGATCATACACTGATCACAGGACTGATCATGCGCTGATCACGTGGCTATCATTCACTGATCACGTGGCTGATCGTGGACTGATCACGTGACTGATCATGCACAGATCACGTCTCTATCATGCACTGATCACATGACTGCGCATGCACTGTTCACGTGACTGATCATACACTGATCACGTGGCTCTCATGCACTGATCACATGACTGTGCATGCACTGTTCACGTGACTGATCATACACTGATCACGTGGCTCTCATGCACTGATCACGTGGCTGATCATACATTGCTCACATAACTGAACATGCACTGACCACGTGGCTATCATGCACTGTTCACATGTCTATCATGCACTGATCACGTGGCTCATCATACACTGATTACATGGCTGTCATGCACTGATCATGTGACTTTGTAGGCACTGATCACGTGGCTGATCATTCACTGATCACGTGTTTATCATACGGTGATCACGTGACTGAGAGGCACTGATCACGTGACTGTGCAGTCAGTGATCACGTGGCTGATCATGCACTGATATTGTGACTGAGCATGCACTGATCATGTGCCCGGAGCTGGTGAGGCATTCCACCCTGACAAAGGTCATGGGGAAGGAGGCTCGGCATACGCTACTGCGGGATCGAGCCTCAGGAGTCCACCCGGATATTCTCGAGCATCTACCCCCCAAAAAACCAGAGTTTGCCTAATTTATTGCTTTGTGCTCTCACCTCTGATTTTACTGGGGGCTGTCCCCCACCACCATCTCGCTCTCTCTGTCAAAGTGTTAACTTACAGCTCCAATTCATAAAGTTCCTGGGCAATTAGGAGTGTTTAAATCCAAACCCCTCAAATGGCTCTCTAACTCGCCTGACATATTTACCCGGACTCCTACAGCTGTGCATATGATTGTTTACAGTCTCCCAGCCTCCAGAGGCACGGGAGGCTTAAGATATTCAAATAGCTTAGAGCCTCTCAGAGAGTTAGAAACTGTCAGAATAAGACTAGTAAAGGATTTCATTGATGAGCCAATGCTTGCTGCCAAGTTTTCACATCCCCTGAATTGTATCCATGAATGTGTATTAATTAATATAATTGGCATGTAGAAAAAACAAGTAGTGGCCTTGGTGTTAGTAACTTTAGACCCTTAAGGTAATACATTCTTTCCTTTGTTGTAAACCCATTACACATCCACCCTATAGGAGTGCAATTTTATCTTTGGAAGATGGCGCCAAACCTTAAAATAATTACTCTTAGAGAAAATAAGTCTTTGTTGACAAGTCCTTGTCAAGAGTCATAAAATGTTAGTAGGCCTTCTGGCCAGAACATGATGTAAATCACCTAAACCATCTGTATACGATAAATTTGCAGGAAAGAAACCCTGGTTTTTGATAAGAATCAAAGACTGCTGACTTTGCATCCCCTATCATCCTCTATGTGTAACTTAGGGTACAAAAACCCCTGTTGAAAATAAAGCTAAGGGCCTTGCTCACCAACGCTTGGTCTCCCCATGTCATTCTTCCCTTTAACTTCCAGCTGAGTCTCCATCTGGAGCGTGGATCCCACCACGCTTACTAATTATGCCTGGGCTGCTAAGACCCACTCGAGGAGGTGTCTAGGTTGAGGCACCTTCTGATATTCAGGAGCACACCTGCAGCCTAAGTAAGTGGTGCAAATTTCTTGTCTTGAAGTTTGATTGGTCTCCCGAGTAAACCAAGCTACTCAGTCTCTTTTCTCCACTGAATTTTCCTACTGAGCTATCCTCATTCTATTATTCTTTATATCTCTAATTAGCTTATGAATAGTCGCTTAGTCCGTCTCTCCTTCGAATACCCTGGATCAGCTGGGGCTGGTCTCCGGCAGGTGGTGGCTGAACAGGGACCTCAGGAGGCAATAATCAAAGAACTGAGAAGGCACGAATCACCCAGTCAGTAGGCAATAATCATGGAGCTCAGCAGTGACGAATCATGCTGCTCCACTGGCAATAATCAAGCAGATGAGCAGGCAGGAATCACGCAGCTCAGCTGGCAATTGTCAAACAGATGAACAGCTGGAATCACACAGCTCAGCTGGCAATTGTTAAGCAGCTAAGCAGGGAGGAATCATGCAGCTCAGCTGGCAATAATCAAGCAGATGAGCAGGCAGGAATCACACAGCTCAGCTTCAATTTTCAAACAGCTGAACAGGCAGGAATCACACAGCTCAGCTAGCAATAATCAAGCAGATGAGCAGGCAGGATTCACGCAGCTCAGCTGGCAATTGTCATGCAGATGAGCAGGCAGGAATCACGCAGCTCAGCAAGCCCTGAACACGTGACAGATCACGCACTGATCAGGTGGCTATCATCCACTGATCACATGGCTATCCTGCACTGATCACGTGGATGATCATACACTGATCACATGACTGATCATGCACTGATCACGTGGCAATCATGCACTGATCAGGTGGCTATCATGCACTGATCAGGTTGCAATCATGCACTGATCACGTGGCTGATCCTACACTGATCATGTGACTGATCACGCATTGATCAGGTGGCTATCATTCCCTGATCACGTGACTGCTCATGCACTGATCATGTGGATGATCATACACTGATCTTGTGACTGATCATGCACTGATCACCTGGCTATCTTGCACTAATCACGTGACTGCCCATGAACTGATCACGTGACTGATCATGCACTGAACATGTGACTGTTCATGCACTGATTACCTGGCTGTCATTCCCTGATCACGTGACTGCACATGCACTGATCATGTGTATGATCATACAGTGATCACGTGACAGGTCAAGCACTGATAACGTGACTGATCATGCACTTATCAGGTGGCTATTATGGACTGATCACGTGGCTGATCAGGCACTGATCACGTGTTTATCAAGCAGTGATCAGTGACTGACAGGCGCTGATCATGTGACTGATCATGTTGCTGATCACATTGTGATCACGTTACTGATCATGCACTGATCATATGGATGAATATACACGGATCATGTGACTGATCATGTGCTGATCACGTGGCTATCATGCACTGATCACGTGGATGATCATGCAGTGATCACGTGACAGCGCATGCAGTGATAACGTGTTTATCATGCAGTGATCACGTTAGTGAGAGGCACAGATCACGTGGCTATCATGCAGTGATCACGTGACTGCTCATGCACTGATCATGTGGATGATCATACATGGATCATGTGACTGATCATGTGCTGATCACGTGGCTATCATGCACTGATCACGTGGCTGTTCATGAACTGATCACATAACTGATCATGCACTTATCACGTGGCTATCATGCACTGATCACGTGACTACGCAAGCACTGATCACGTAACTGATCATGCACTGATCACGTGTCTATCATGCACTGATAATGTGCCTCAGGAGGCAATAATCATAAAGCTGAGCAGGCACGAATCACGAAATCAGCAGGTAATAATCATGGACCACAGCTGTGATGAATCATGCTTCTCAGCTGGCAATAATCAAGCAGCTGAACAGGCAGGTATCACAAGGCTCAGCTGGCAATTGTCAAGCAGATGAGTAGGCAGGAATCACGTAGCTCAGCTGACAATTGTCAAGTAGATGAGCAGGCAGGAATCACGCAGCTCAGCAGGCCTTGGTCTCGTGACTGTGCAGGCACTGATCACGTGGCTGATCAAGTACTGACCACATGAATGAGCATGCACTGATCCCGTGGCTATCTTGCAGTGATCACGTGAGTGAATGGCGCTCATCATGTGACTGATCATGCACTGATCACGTGGCTCTCATGAACTGATGATGTGCCTAAGGAGGCAATAATCAAAAAGATGGCCAGGCACGAATCACATGTTAAACAGGCAAAAATCATGGAGCTCAGCTGTGATGAATCATGCTGCTCAACTGGCAATAATCAAGCAGATGAGCAGGGAGGAATCACTCGGCTCAGCTGGCAATTGTCAAGCAGATGAGCAGGCAGGAATCACGCAGCACAGCTGGCAATTTTCTAGCAGATGACCAGGCAGGAATCACGCAGCTCAGCTGGCAATTGTCAACCAGATGAGCAGGCAGAAATCATGCAGGTCCGCAGGCCCTGATCACATGACTGCCCATGCACTGATCACGTGGATGATCATACACTGATCACGTGGCTATATGCACTGATCTCTTGGATATCATGCACTGATCACGTGGCTGATCATGTACTGATCACATGGGTATCATGCACTGATCACCTGGCTATCATGCATTGATCACGTGACTGCTCATGCAGTGATCACGTGGATGATCATACACTGATCATGTGACTGATCATGCACTGAACACGTGGCTATCATGCACTGATCATGTGGCTGATCATGCACTGAAAAAGTGATTGATCATGCACTGATCACGTGGCTATCATGCACTGATCACGTGACTGCTCATGCAATGATCACGTGGATGATCATAAACTGATCATGTGACTGATCATGCACTGAACATGTGGCTATCATGCACTCATAACGTGGTTGATCATGCATTGAAAAAGTGACTGATCATGCACTGATCACCTGGCTATCATGCACTGATCTCGTGACTGCTCATGCAATGATCACGTGGATGATCATACACTGATCATGTGACTGATCATGCACTGAACACGTGGCTATCATGCACTCATAACGTGGTTGATCATGCATTGAAAAAGTGACTGATCATGCACTGATCACCTGGCTATCATGCACTGATCTCGTGACTGCTCATGCAATGATCACGTGGATGATCATACACTGATCATGTGACTGATCATGCACTGAACACGTGGCTATCATGCACTGATCACGTGATTACACCTGCCCTGATCACGTGACTATCATTCCCTGATCACGTGACTGTGCATGCACTGTTAATGTAGATGGATGATCAAACAGTGATCACGTGACAGATCATGCACTGTACACGTTACTATCATGCACTGATAACCTGGCTGATCATGCACTGAAAAACTGACTGATCATGCACTGATGATGTGGCTATCATGCCCTGATCACGTGACGCCCATGCACTGATAATTTGGATGATCATACAGTGATCATGTGGCTGATCATGAACTCATCAGATGACTGAGCATGCAGTGATCACGTGACTGAATGACACTGATCATGTGACTGATCATGCACTGATCACGTGGCTATCATGCACTGATCAAGTGACTACACCTGCCCTGATCACGTGACTATCATTCCCTGATCACGTGACTGTGCATGCACTGTTAATGTGGATGATCATACAGTGATCACGTGACAGATCATGCACTGATCACGTCACTTATCATGCACTGATCAGGTGGCTATCATGCACTAATAATGTGCTGATCATGTACTGATCACATGACTGCTCATGCACTGAAAACGTGACTCTCAGGCACTGATCACGTAACTGTTAACGCAATGATCACGTGGCTGATCATGAACTGAACACGTACTGATCATGCACTGATCACGTGGCTATCAATCCCTGATCATGTGACTGAGCATGCACTGATCATGTAGATGATCATACAGTGATCACCTGACAGATCATGCACTGATCACGTGACTGATCATGCACTGATCTCTTGGCTATCATGCACTGATCACGTGGCTGATCATACACTGATCACGTGACTCATCAAGCACTGATCACGTGGCTGATCATGAACTGATCAGATGACTGAGCGTGCAGTGATCACGAGACTGAATGGCACTGATCATGTGACTGATCATGCGCTCATCATGTGGCTATCTTTCACTGATGATGTGCCTCAGGAGGCAATGATCAAAGAGCTGAGCAGGCATGAATCTCGCAATCAGCAATAATCATGGGCCTCAGCTGTGACGAATCATGTTGCTCAACTGGCAATAATCAAGCAGCAGAGCGGGCAGGAATCACGCACCTCAGCTAGAAATTGTCAAGCAGATTAGCAGGCAGGAGTCACGCAGCTTAGCTGCCAATTACCAAACAGATGAGAAGGCAGAAATCATGCAGCTCAGCTGGCACTTGTCAAGCAGCTGAGCAGGCAGGAATCACGCAGCTAAGTAGGTACTGATCACGTGACTGAGCACACACTGTTCACGTGGCTGATCTAACACTGATCACGTGACTGATAATGCGCTGATCACATGGCTATCATTCACTGACCACTTGTCTGTGCATACACTGTTCACGTGGATGATCATACACTGATCACGTGACTGATCATGCACTGATCACGATGCTATCATTCACTGATCACGTGGCTATCATGCATTGATCACTTGACTGATCATGCACTGATCACGTGGCTGATCACACACTGATCACGTGTTTATCATGCAGTGATCACGTAAATGAGAGGCACTGATTACGTGAATGTGCAGGCACTGATCACTTGGCTGATCATGCACTGATACCGTGACTGAGCATGGACTGATCACAAGACTATCATGTACTGATCACGTGACTGAATGGCGCTGATCATGTGACTGATCATGCGCTGCTCATGGTTGCTATCATACACTGATCATGTGCCTCTGGAGGCAATAATCAAAGAGCTGAGTAGGCACGAATCACGCAACCAGCAGGCAATAATCATGGAGCTCAGCTGTGACGAATCATGCTGCTCAGCTGGCAATAATCAAGCAGCTGAGCAGGCAGGAATTACGCAGCACAGCTGGCAATTGTCAAGCAGATGACAGGCAGGAATCATGCAGCTCAGCTGGCAACTGTAAAGCAAATGAGCAGACAACAATCACGCAGCTCATCAGGCCCTGATCACGTGACTTAGCACGCACTGTTCACGTGGCTGATCATACACTGATCACGTGACTGATCATGCACTGATCATGTGGCTATCATGTCCTGATGATGTGCCTCAGGAGGCAATAATCATAGAGCTGAGCAGGCACGAATCACGCAATCAGCAAATAATAATCATGGACCACAGCTGTGATGAATCATGCTGCTCAGCGGGCAATAATCAAGCAGCTGAACAGGCAGGTATCACAAGACTCAGCTGGCAATTGTCAAGCAGATGAGTAGGCAGGAATCACGCAGCTCAGCTGGCAATAATCAAGCAGATGAGCAGGAAGGTGTCATGCAGCTCAGCTGCCAATTATCAAGCAGATGATCAGGCAGGAATCACGCAGGTCAGCTGGCAATTTTCAAGCAGATGTGTAGACAGAAATCACCCAGCTCAGCAGGCACTGATCACGTGACAGCACGCACTGTTCACGTGGCTGATCATACACTGATCACGTTGCTATCATTCACTGATCACGTGGCTATCATGCATTGATCATGTGACTGATCATGCACTGACCACGTGACTGATCATGCACTGATCATGTGGCTATCATTCACTGATCACGTGACTGATCATGCACTGATCACGTGACTGATCACGCACTGATCACGTGGCTATCATTCACTGATCACGTGACTGATCATGCAGTGTTCACGTGGTGGATCATACACTGATCACGTGACTAATCACGCACTCATCACATGGCTAACATTCACTGATCACTTTACTGTGCATGCCATGGTAATGTGAATGATAATACAGTGATCAGGTGACTGATCATGCCCTGATCATGTGGCTGATCTTGCACAGATAACGTGGCTGATCATGCACAGATCCCGTGACTGATCATGCACTGATCACGTGGCTATCATGCCCTGATCACTTGGCTATCATGCAATGATCACGTGGATATCATACGCTGATCACGTGACAGATCAGGCACTGATCACATGACTGATCATGCACTGATCACCTTGCTATCATTCACTGATCACCTGGCTATCATGCATTGATCACGTGACTGATCATGCACTGATCACGTTGCTATCATTCACTGATCACGTGGCTATCATGCATTGATCATGTGACTGATCATGCACTGATCACGTGGCTGATCAGGCACTGATCACGTGTTTATCATGCAGTGATCACGTCACTCAGAGGCCCTGTTTACGTGAATGTGCAGGCACTGATCACGTGGCTGATCATGCACTGATACCGTGACTGAGCATGGACTGATCACATGACTATCATGTAGTGATCACGTGACTGAATGGCACTGATCATGTGACTGATCCTGCGCTGGTCATGTGTGCTATCATACACTGATGATGTGCCTCTGGAGGCAATATTCAAAGAGCTGAGCAGGCACGAATCACGCAATCAGCAGGCAATAATCATGGAGCTCAGCTTGACGAATCATGCTGCTCAGCTGGTAATACCCAAGCAGCTGAGAAGGCAGGAATTACGCAGCTCTGCTGGCAATTGTCAAGCAGATGACAGGCAGGAATCATGCAGCTCAGCTGGCAATTGTCAAGCAGATGAGCAGACAGGAATCACGCAGTTCAGCAGGCCCTGATCACGTGACTTAGCACGCACTCTTCCCGTGGCTGATCATACACCAATCACGTCATTGATCATGCACTGATCAGGTGGCTATCATGCACTGATCATGTGGCTATCATGCACTGATCACGTGGCTATCATTCACTGATCACGTGACTGCCCATGCACTGATAACGTGAATGATCATACACTGATCACGTGGATGATCATACACTGATCACTTGTCTATCATGCACTGATCACGTTGCTGATCATAAACTGATCAGGTGAATCATCATGCACACTGATAAGGTGGCTATCATGCACTGATCATGTGGCTATCATGCACTGATCACGTGGCTGATCATACTGTGATCACGTGACTGATCATGCACTGATCACGTGGCTATAATTCACTGATCACGTGACTGCCCATGCACTGATCACGTGGATGGTCATACACTGATCACATTGCTGATCATACACTGATCACGTTACTGATCATGCACTGATCACGTGGCTGTCATGCACTGATCACGTGACTGGGAATGAACTGATCACATAGATGATCCTACACTGATGACCTGACTGATCATACACTGATGACATGACTGATCATGCACTGATCTCGTGGCTATTATGCACTGATCACGTGGCTATCATGCACTGATCATGTATCTGGTCTTGCACTTATCACGTGGCTATCATGAACTGATCACTTGACTGCGCATGCACTGATCATGTAACTGATCATGCACTGATAACTCGGCTATCATGCACTGATCAATTGGCTGATCATGCTCTGATCACGTGACTTATCATGCACTGAACATGTGAGTGCGCATGCACTGCTCATGTGACTGATCATGCACTGATCACGTGGCTATCATGCACTGATCACGTGGCAGATCATGCACTGATCATGTATCTGGTCTTGCACTTATCACGTGGCTATCATGAACTGATCACTTGACTGCGCATACACTGATCATGTAACTGATCATGCACTGATAACTCGGCTATCATGCACTGATCACTTGGCTGATCATGCACTGATCACATGACTTATCATGCACTGAACATGTGAGTGCGCATGCACTGCTCATGTGACTGATCATGCACTGATCACGTGGCTATCATGCACTGATCACGTGGCAGATCATTCACTGCTCACATAACTGATCATGAACTGATCATGTGGCTGATCATACACTGATCACATGTCTGATCATGCACTGATCAGGTGGCTAGCGTGCACTGATCACGTGGCCATCATGCACTGATCACAAGGCTATCATGCACTGATCACGTGTTTGATCATACTCTGATCACCTGACTGATCATGCAATGATCACGTGGCTATTGCAATGATCACGTGACTGTGCAAGCACTGAACACGTGGATGATCATATACTGATCAAATGGCTGATCATGCACTAATCACCTGGCTGATCATGCACTGATCACGTGACAGCCCATGCACTGACCTCGTGGATGTTCATACACTGATTATGTGACTAATCATGCACTGATCACGTGGCTATCATGCACTGATGATGTGCATCAGGAGGCAATAATCAAAGAGGTGAGCCTGCAGTGATTACGTGACTGAATGGCACTGATCATGTGACTAATCATGTGCTGATCACGTGGCTATCATGCACTGATCACGTGACTGCTCCTGCACTGCTGACGTGGATGATCAGGCACTGATCACGTGGCTCGACATGCACTGATCACGTGTTTATCATGCAGTGATCCGTGACTGACAGGCGCTGATCATGGGACTTTGTAGGCACTGATCACGTGGCTGATCATTCACTGATCACGTGTTTATCATACAGTGATCACGTGACTGGGAGGCCCTGATCACGTGACTGTGCAGTCAGTGATCACGTGGCTGATCATGCACTGATATCGTGACTGAGCATGCACTGATCATGTGCCGGGAGCCGGTTAGGCATTCCACTCTTGACAAAGGTCATGAGGAAGGAGGCTCGGCATACGCAAATGCGGGATTGAGCCTCAGGAGTCCACCCGGATATTCTCCAGCATCTACCCCTCAACAAACCAGAGTCTGCCTACTTTATTGCTTTGTGCTCTCACCTCTGATTTTACCGGGGGCTGTCCCCCACCACCATCTCGCTCTTTCTGTCAAAGAGTTAACTTACAGCTCCAATTCATAAAGTTCCTGGGAAAGTAGGAGTGTTTAAATCCAAACCCCTCAGATGGCTCTCTAACTCGCCTGACAAATTTACCCGGACTCCTACAGCTATGCATATGATTGTTTACAGTCTCCCAGGCTCCAGAGGCACGGGAAGTTTAAGATATTCAAATAACTTAGAGCCTCTCGGAGAGTTAGAAACTGTCAGAATAAGACTAGTAAAGGATTTCATTGATGAGCCAATGCTTGCTGCCAAGTTTTCACATCCCCTGAATTGTATCCTTGAATGTGTATTAATAAATATAGTTGGTGTGTAGAAAAAATATGTAGTGGCCTTGGTGTTAGTAACTTTAGACCCTTAAGGTAATAAATTCTTTCCTTTGTTGTAAACCCATTACACATCCACCCAATAGGAATTCAATTTTATCTTTGGAAGATGGCGCCGAAACTTAAAATAATTACTCTTAGAGAAAATAAGTCTTTGTTGACAAGTCCTTGTCAAGAGTCATAAAATGTTAGTAGGCCTTCTGGCCAGAACATGATGTAAATCACCTAAACCATTTGTATACGATAAATTTGCAGGAAAGAAACCCTGGTTTTTGATAAGAATCAAAGACTGCTTACTTTGCATCCCCTATTATCCTCTATGTGTTACTTAGGGTATAAAAACCCCTGTTGAAAATAAATCTACGGGCCTTGCTCACCAACGCTAGGTCTCCCCATGTCATTCTTCCCTTTAACTTCCAGCTGAGTCTCTATCTGGAGCGCGGAACCCACCACGCTTACTAATTATGCCTGGGCTGCTAAGACCCACTCGAGAAGGTGTCTAGGGTGAGGCACCTTCCGCTATTGGAGAGGGCGCCTGCTGCTTACGTAAGTGGTGCAAACTTCTTGTCTTGAAGTTTTGTTGGTCTCCTTCGTAAACCAAGCTACTTGGTCTCTTTTCTCCACTGAATTTTCCTACTGAGCTATCCCCATACTATTATTCTTTATATCTCTGATTAGCATATAAATAGTCGCCTAGGCAATCTCTACTTCGAATACCCTGGATCAGCTGGGGCTGTTCCCCGGCAGGTGGTGCCCGAACAGGGACCTCAGGAGGCAATAATCAAAGAGCTGAGCAGACATGAACCACGCAATCAGCAGGCAATAAGCATGGAGCACAGCAGTGACTAATCATGCTGCTCAACTGGCAATAATCAAGCAGGTGACCAGGCAGGAATCACGCAGCTCAGCTGGCAATGATCATGCAGATGAGCAGGCAGGAATCACGCAGGTCAGCAGGCCCTGATCACGTGACTCTGCAGGCACTGATCACGTGGCTGATCAAGTACTGATCACGTGGCTATCATGCAGTGATCACGTGACTGCGCATGCACTGATGACGTGGATGATCAGGCACTGATCACGTGGCTCGACATGCACTGATCCCGTGTTTATCAGGCAGTGATCAATGACTGACAGGCGCTGATCATGTGACTGTGCAGGCACGGATGACGTGGCTGATCATGAACTGACCACCTGACCGAGCATGCAGTGATCACGTGGCTGATCGTTCAATGATCACGTGTTTATTATACAGTGATCATGTGACTGAGAGGCGCTGATCACGTGACTGTGCAGTCAGTGATCACGTGGCTGATCAAGTACTGATCACGTGGCTATCATGCAGTGATGTCGTGACTGAATGGCGCTGATCATGTGCTGATCACGTGGCTATCATGCAGTGATCAGGTGACTGCGCATGCACTGATGACGTGGATGATCAGGCACTGATCACGTGGCTCTACATGCACTGATCCCGTGTTTATCAGGCAGTGATCAATGACTGACAGGCGCTGATCATGTGACTGTGCAGGCACGGATCACGTGGCTGATCATGAACTGACCACCTGACCGAGCATGCAGTGATCTCGTGGCTGATCGTTCAATGATCACGTGTTTATTATACAGTGATCACGTGACTGAGAGGCGCTGATCACGTGACTGTGCAGTCAGTGATCACGTGGCTGATCATGCACTGATATCGTGATGAGCATACACTGATCATGTGCCGGGAGCCCGTGAGGCATTCCACTCTTGACAAAGGTCATGAGGAAGGAGGCTCTGCATACGCAAATGCGGGATCAAGCCTCAGGAGTCCACCCGGATATTCTCCAGCATCTACCCCCCAAAAACCAGAGTCTGCCTACTTTATAGCTTTGTGCTCTCACCTCTGAGTTTACTGGGGGCTGTCCCCCACCACCATCTTGATCTCTCTGACAAAGAGTTATCTTACAGCTCCAATTCGTAAAATTCCTGGGCAATTAGGAGTGTTTAAATCCAAACCCCTCAAATGGCTCTCTAACTCGCCTGACAAATTTACCCGGACTCCTACAGCTATGAATTTGATTGTTTACAGTCTCCCAGCCTCCAGAGGCACGGGAAACTTAAGATATTCAAATAGCTTAGAGCCACTCAGAGAGTTAGAAACTGTCAGAATAAGACTAGTAAAGGATTTCATTGATGAGCCAATGCTTGCTGCCAAGTTTTCACATCCCCTGAATTGTATCCTTGAATGTGTATTAATTAATATAATTGGTATGTAGAAAAAATAATAGTGGCCTTGGTGATAGCAAATTTAGACCCTTAAGGTAATAAATTCTTTCCTTTGTTGTAAACCCATTACACATCCACCCTATAGGAATGCAATTTTATCTTTGGAAGATGGCGCCAAACCTCGACTGACAGGCGCTGATCATGTGACTGATCATGCGTGATCACGTGGCTATCATGCAGTGATAAAGTGACTGCGAATGCACTGATCACGTGGATGATCATGCAGTGATCATGTGACTGAATGGCGCAGATAACTTGAGTGTGCATGCACTGATCACGTGACTGCGCATGAACTGATCACATGGATGATCATGCACTGCTCACGTGGCTGATCATGCACTGCTCACGTGTTTATCATGCAGTGATCAGTGACTGACAGGCGCTGATCACGTGAATGAGCAGGCACTGATCACGTGGCTGATTCTTCGCTGACCTCGTGATTGACTAAGCATGCAGTGATTACGTGACTGAATGGCGCTGATCATGTGACTGCCCATGCACTGTTCACGTGTTTATCATGCAGTGATCCCGGGACTGAGAGGCACGGATCACGTGGCTATCATGCACTGATCTCGTGACTGGGCATGCACTGACTAGGTGGATGATCATGCACTGATCACGTGGCTGATCATGCACTGATCTCGTGGCTGTTCATGCAGTGATCACGTGACTGAGAAGCGCTGATCACTTGGCTATCATGCACTGATCACGTGATAGCACATGCACTGATCACGTGGATGATCATGCACTGATCACGTGACTGCGCATGCACTGATCACATGACTGAGAATCGCTGATCACCTGGCTATCATGCACTGATCAAGTGACTGCGCATGCACTGATCCAGTGACTGCGCATGAACTGAGCACATGGATGATCATGCACTGACCACGTGGGTGATCATGAACTGATCACGTGACTGAACGGCACTGATCACGTGAATGATCATGCACTGATCACATAGCTATCATGCAGTGATCACGTGACTGCGCATGCCCTGATCACGTGGATGATCATGCAGTGATCACGTGACTGCGCATGCACTGATAACGTGTTTATCATGCAGTGATCCCATGACTGAGAGGCACAGATCACGTGGCTATCATGCAATGATCACGTGACTGCCCATGCAATGATCACGTGACTGTGCATGAAATGATTACCTGGATGATCATGCACTGATCACGTGGCATATCATGAACTGATCACGTGACTGAATGGCACTGATCCCGTGACTGATCATGCACTGACCACGTGGATATCATGCTGTGATCACGTGACTGGGTGTGCACTAATCACGTGGATAATCATGCACTGATCACGTGGCTGATCATGCACTGATAACGTGGCTGATCATGAACTGATCTGGTGACTGAACATGCAGTGATCACGTGATTCAATGGTGCTGATCATGTGACTGATCAGGCGCTGATCACGTAGCTATCATGCACTGATGATGTGCCTCAGGAGGCAATAATCAAAGAGCTGAGCAGGCACGAATCACACCATCTGCAGGCAATAATCATGGAGCTCAGCTGTGACGAATCATGCTGCTCAGCTGGCAATAATCAAGCAGCTGAGCAGGCAGGAATCACGAAGCTCAGCTGGCAATTGTCTAGCAGATGAGCAGGCAGGAGTCACGCAGCTCAGCTGGCAATTATCAAGTAGAAGAGCAGGAAAGAATCACACAGCTCAGCTGTCAATTGTCAAGCAGATGAGTAGGCAGGAATCACCCAGCTCAGCTGGCAAATGTCAAGCAGATGAGCAGACAGGAATCACGCAGCTCAGCAGGCCCTGATCACATGACTGAGCACCCACTGTTCACGTGGCTAATCATACACTGATCACGGGACTGATCATGCAATTATCACGTGGCTATCATGCACTGATCACGTGACTGTGCATGCACTGTTCACGTGGATGAGCATGCACTGATTACGTGGCTGATCAAGCACTGATCCTGTGGCTAACCATGAACTGATCAGGTGACTGAGCATGCAGTGATCTCGTGACTGAATGGCGCTGATCATGTGACTGATCATGGGCTGATCACGTGGATATCATGCACTGGTGATGTGCCTCAGGTGGCAATAATCAATAGCCGAGCAGGCACAAATGACGAAATCAGCAGGCAATAATCATGGAGCTCAGCTCAGATGAATCATGCTGCTCAGCTGGCAATAATCAAGCAGCTGAGCAGGCAGCAATCACAAGGCTCAGCTGGCAATTGTCAAGCAGATGAGCAGCCAGGAATCACTCAGCTCAGCTGGCAATTATCACGCAGATGAGCAGGCAGGAATCACGCAGCTCAGCTCACAATTATCAAGCAAATGAGCAGATAGGAATCACGGAGCTCAGCTGCCAGTTATGAAGCAGAGGACCAGGCAGGAATCACGCAGCTCAGCTGGCAGTAATCAAGGAGATGAGCAGGCAGGAATAACGAAGCTCAGCTGGCAATTGCCAAGCAGCTGATCAGACAGGAATCATGCAGCTCATCAGGCCCTGATTACATGACTGAGCACGCACTCTTCACGTTGCTGATCATACACTGATCACGTGACTGATCATGCACTGATCACATGGCTGTCATTCACTGATAACTTGACTGTGCATGCACTGATCACGTGGATGATCATACACTGATCACGTGACTGATCATGCACTGATCATGCAGCAATCATGCACTGATCATGTTTAATGCCCATTCACTGATCACGTGACTGATCATGAACTGATCACGTGGCTATCATGCACTGATCACGTACTGCACGTGCATTGATCATGTGGATGATCATACACTGATCACGTGACAGATCATGCACTGATCACGTGACTGAATATGCACTGATCAGGTGGCTATCATGCACTGATCACGTGGCTATCATTCACTGATCACGTGACTGCCCATGCACAGATCATGTGGATGATCATACAGTGATCCCATGACCGATCATGCACTGATCATGTGGCTGATCATGCACTGATAACGTGGGTGATCAAGCACTGATCACGTGATTAATGATGCACTGATCACGTGGATATCATGCACTGATCAGGTGGCTATGATACCCTGATCACGTGGCTGATCAAACACTGATCACATGACTAATCATGCACTGATCACGTGGCTATCATGCACTGATCACGTTGCTATCACGGACTGCTCACGTGGCTGATCTTGCACTGATATCCTGACTGAGCATGCTCTGAACCCGTGGCTATCATGCAGTGATCACGTGACTGAATGGCGCTGATCATGTGACTGATCATGCACTGATCACGTGGCTATCATGCACTGATCACGTGCCTCAGGAGGCAATAATCAAAGAGCTGAGCAGGCACGAATCACGAAATCAGCAGGCAATAATCATGGAGTTCAGTTGTGATGAATCATACTGCTCAGCTGTCAATAATCAAGCAGCTCAGCAGGCAGGAATCATGCAGCTCAGCTGGCAATTGTCAAGCAGATGAGC
The DNA here is from genome assembly GCF_055505025.1 of Bos grunniens. Lineage (NCBI taxonomy): Eukaryota > Metazoa > Chordata > Mammalia > Artiodactyla > Bovidae > Bos > Bos grunniens. The sequence continues at coordinate 70,921,722 of NC_141185.1, read as the reverse complement.
AGGCAAGAATCACGCAGCTCAGCTGGCAATTATCAAGCAGCTGAGCAGGCAGGAATCACGCAGCTCAGCTGGCAATTATCAAGTAGATGAGCCGGCAGGGATCACGCAGCTCAGCTGGCAATTATCAAGCAGCAGAACAGGCAGGAATCACGCAGCTGAGCTGGCAATTATCAAGAAGATGATCAGGCGCTAATCCCGTAACTCAGCAGCCCCTGATCACGTGTCTGAGCACGCACTGATCACGTGGCTGAGCATGCACTGATCACGTGGCTATCATGCACTGATCATGTGACTGAGAGACGCAGATCTCGTGGCTGATCATGCACTAATCACAGGACGGCTCATGCACTGATCACGTGTTTATCATGCAGTGACCACGTGACTCAGAGACGCTGATCACGTGACTGAGCAGGCACTGATCACACGACTATGCAGGCACTGATCACGTGGCTGATTATGCAGTGATCACGTGGTTATCATGCAGTGATCACCTGACTGAGAGGTGCTGATCATGTGACTGATAATGCACTGATCACATGGCCACCATGCACTGATCATGTGCCTCAGCAGTCAATAATCAAAGAGCTGAGCAGGCACGAATCACACAATCAGCAGGCAATAATCATGGAACTCAGCTGGGACAAATCACGCAGCTCAGCTGGCAATTATCAAGCAGCTGAGCCGGCAGGAATCACGCAGCTCAGCTGTCTATTATCAAGTAGATGAGCAGGCAGGAATCACACAGCTCAGCTGGCAATTATCAAGCAGATGAGCAGACAGGAATCACACAGCTCAGCTGGCAATTATCAAGCAGATGAGCAGGCAGGAATCACGCAGCTCATCTGGCAATTATTAAGCAGCTGAGCAGGCAGGAATCACGCAGCCCAGCTTGTCCTGATCACGTGAACGCGCATCCACTGATCACGTGTTTATCATGCAGTGATCACGTGACTGAGAGACGCTGATCATGTGGCTGATCATGCACTGATCATGTGGCTCAGCAGGCACTAATCAAAGAGCTGAGCAGGCACGAATCACGCAATCAGCAGGCAATAATCATGGAGCTCAGCTGAGACGAATCACGCAGCTCAGCTGGCAATTGTCAAGCAGATGAGCAGGCAGGAATCACGCAGCTCAGCTGGCAATTATCAAGCAGCTGAGCAGACAGGAATCATGCAGCTCAGCTGGCAATTATCAAGTAGATGAGCAGGCAGGAATCAGGCAACTCAGCTGGCAATTATCAGGCAGCTGAGCAGGGAGGAATCATGCAGCTTAGCTGGCAATTATCAGGTAAATGAGCAGGAAGGAATCACGCAGCTCAGCTGGCAATTATCAAGCAGCTGAGAAGGCAGGAATCACGCAGCTCAGCTGGCAATTATCAAGCAGCTGAGCAGGCACTAATCCCAGAACTCAGCCGGCACAGATGACGTGACTGAGCACGCACTGATCACGTGGATATCATGCACTGTTCACGTGACTGAGAGGCTCAGATCACGTGGTTGATCTTGCACTGATCACGTGACTGAGCATGCACTGATCACATGGCTATCATGCAGTGATTACGTGACAGAGAGGCGCTGATCAGGTGACTGATCATGTGATGATCACGTGGCCATCATGCACTGATAATGTGCCTCAGCAGGCAATAATCAAAGAGCTGAGCAGGCACGAATCACGCAATCAGCAGGCAATATTCATTGAGCTCAGCTGGGACGAATCACGCAGCTCAGCTGGCAATTATCAAGCAGCTCAGCAGGCAGGAATCACGCAGCTCAGCTGGTATTATCAAGTAGATGAGCAGGCAGGAATGACGCAGCTCAGCTGGCAATTTTCAAGCAGCTGAGCAGGCAGGAATCACACAGCTCAGCTGGCAATTATCGAGCATCTGATCAGGCAGGAATCAAGAAGCTCAACTGGCAATTATCCAGTAGATGAGCAGGCAGGAATCACGCAAACTCAGCTGGCAATTATCAAGCAGCTGAGCAAGTGCTAATCCCGTAACTCAGCAGGCCCTGATCAGGTGACTGAGCACGCAATGATCACATGGCTGAGAACCCACTGATCACGTGACCAAGAGGCACTGATCATGTGCTGATATTGTGGCCATCATGCACTGATCATGTGCCTCAGCAGGCAATAATCAAAGAGCTGAGCCGACATGAATCACGCAATTAGCAGGCAATAATCATGGAGCTCAGCTGGGACGAATCACGCAGCTCAGCTGGCAATTATCAAGCAGCTGATTAGGCAGGAATCACGCAGCTCAGCTGGCAATTATCAAGCAGATGAACAGGCACTAATCTCGTAACTCAGCAGCCCCTGATCACGTAACTGAGCACGCACTTATCACGTGGCTATCATGCACTGATCACGTGACTGAGAGGCCCTGATAACGTGACTGTGCAGGCACTGATCACGTGGCTGATCATGCACTGACCACGTGACTGAGCATGCAGTTATCACATGGCTATCATGCACTGATCACGTGACTGAGAGGCGCTGATCACGTGGCTGTGCAGGCACTGATCACGTCGCTATCACGCAGTGATTACATGACTGAGACGTGCTGATCATGTGACTGATCATGCGCTGATCACCTGGCCATCATCCTCTGATCATGTGCCTCTGTAGGCAATAATCAAAGAGCTGAGCAGGCACGAATCATGCATTCAGCAGACAATAATCCTGGAGCTCAGCTGGGACGAATCACCCAGCTCAGCTGGCAATTATCAAGCAGCTGAGCCGGCAGGAATCACACAGCTCTGTTGGCAATTATCAAGCAGCAGAACAGGCAGGAATCACGCAGCTCAGTTGGCAATTATCAAGTAGATGAGCAGGCAGGAATCACACAGCTCAGATGGCAATTATCAAGCTGCTGAATAGGCAGGAATCACGCAGCTCAGCTGGCAATTATCAAGCAGCGGAACAGGCAGGAATCACGCCGCTCAGCTGGCAATTATCAAGCAGCTGAGCAGGCAGGAATCACGCAGCTGAGCTGGCAATTATCAAGAAGATGAGCAGGCGCTAATCCCGTAACTCAGCAGTCCCTGATCACGTCTCTGAGCACGAACTAATCACGTGGCTGAGCATGCACTGATCACGTGGCTATCATGCACTGATCATGTGACTGAGAGACGCTGATCACGTGACTGAGCAGGCACTGATCACACGACCATGCAGGCACAGATCACGTGGCTGATTATGCAGTGATCACATGGCTATCATGCAGTGATCACGTGACTGAGAGGTGCTGATCATGTGACTGATAATGCACTGATCACATGGCCACCATGCACTGATCATGTGCCTCAGCAGTCAATAATCAAAGAGCTGAGCAGGCACGAATCACACAATCAGCAGGCAATAATCATGGAGCTCAGCTGGGACAAATCACGCAGCTCAGCTGGCAATTATCAAGCAGCTGAGCCGGCAGGAATCACGCAGCTCAGCTGTCTATTATCAAGTGGATGAGCACAAAGGAATCACGCAGCTCAGCTGGCAATTTTCAAGCTGCTGAGCAGGCGCTAATCCTATAACTCATCAGGCCCTGATCACGTGGCTGATCATGCACTGATCACGTGACTGAGCATGCACTGATCACCTAGCTACCATGCAGTGATCATGGGACTGAGCGGCACTGATCATGTGAAAGATCATGCGCTGATCACGTGGCCATCATGCACTGATCCTGTGCCTCAGCAGTCAATAATCACAGAGTTGAGCAGGCACGCATCACGCAATTCCTTCCTTTACTGGGTTGATGTGTACACTATATTTGAGGCACAATCTAAGGCATGAAGACATATCCATACATATAGGTTCTTGCTTTCAAGGAACTCGTACAGCAGATTTCTACAAGTTAGGGCTTTTCAAATGCTCTAGAAGAAAGTGAATGTTCAGTATGCTCCATTTTCATTTCAAAGAAAGATCGTTTGACTTCCATAGCAAAGGTGGAGACCTTCCAAAGTTTAGTCCAATACTTATACCTTGACCATTTCAGGCAAGTCTTGTGGTTCCTTCTGGAGGTGTGTGGCTCTTGCAGAAATGTGAAGATCTTCCATCGTCCTCAGACTTTTGTGTCATTTGCAATCATCAAGAAAGCTTCCAGGTCTAGGTTCCAGACCACCACCACACACAGTCAGTAGCCAACGGAGTGGATTCCAGGAATATGCGTTGTTAACCCGCATTACCGTTGATATTGTTGCTGCACACTCAATGCAGTGAGCAGGGCCTGGATTGTCCACTGTCTCATGTGGAATGGAAAGAAGGGCTTCCCCCCCACACACACACACCCCACCCCCACTGTTGACAGCCTTGTGACTAGAAACGGTCCCCGAAACAAGAATTACACAAACCAGAGAAGCCCAGATGATAGTCCTTGAGATGAAGGAACTAAGCAGCTGGTTGAGATGGCACCAAGGGGAAAGGTTGCTCTTTTTGTCTGCCCCTCTACTCCTTTCTTCCTGGATGCCTTAGGGGTTCGTCATGGAGATTTGAAATAAAGTTCACAAAAGTCATATGTGTTGAATCAAGATTTTGCATTTAACCATCTCTCAAAAAGGAAGAGAGCTTCACCTGCACATGTTTCTTTCAAAAACGTCAATTGCTTTTCAATTCTGGGGTTTCTCTCTTGCCTTGTTCAAGTAGCCTTAAGAGTAAAAATCAACGAAAACTACATAAAGATTCAAAGATACCAACAAAGGACAGCTTCTGTTTCTGAAATCATCTTTCCATTTAGTAGAACACGAGCTCTATTCTTTGTATTTTGCCTAGGGAATTAGCAATGTCCTGGTTCAGATGGCAAGGCATCCGCCCGCAGGAGACTGGGGTTTGATCCCTGAGTCGGGAAGATCCCCCCGAAGAAGGAAATGGCAACCCACTCCAGTATTCTCGCCTGGGAAATGCCACGGACAGAGGAGCCTGATGGGCCACAGTCCATGGGTCGTATCAAAGTTGGGCTCAACCCAGCAACCACGAACAGAAGTATTTCCAAAACCACACTCAAGTGTGTGTGTGTGTGTGTGTGTGTATCTCTTTTCGCCGTCTTGGAGTCTGTCTTGGAATCTTCATGTATTTCTGCCTCTGTATCTCCTGACAGCTGGCCACCGGCCCGTTCTTCTGGCGCCGGCCTCTCCCAGGTGCTCTGGCTCTGGCTGAGGAGCTTGCGTAGGCCAGCTGTCTCCCTTGGCATGGGTGCGTGCGAGTGTCTGTGTGTCTGTCTGTGTGCCTGCCTGTGGCTCGTCTGCTCTCACAGGAAGGTCGAGTGCTTGGCGGGCGGCGTGGGGGCAAAGGGGGTCCTAGGTAGTGCGAAGGGGCTGGGCTGAGGCGCTCCAGTCGATTGCACCTCCCTGGGTCCAACTGTGTTTGAGCACCAGGCAGGTGCCGGGCAGGATGGGCACTCAAGATTCCCTGCGCCTAGGCCCGAAGGAGGTTTAGAGTCCAGCGGGCCACTGGTGTCGGGTCATGGCAGGCCCCGAAGATCGACACCTCTAGAGCCACGTGGCCCTGATCAGCGAACCGGATCGGGGGGGAGGCCCTGCTCAGCGAGCGCAGCCGGGCTTAGAGTGGCTAGGGGTGGGAATGCGCCAAGACCTCCGCACCCCTCAGCCCACCCCCCAGGCCCCACGCGCAAGCACACCCACCCTCCCGGTTACTGGGGTGTCCTGGAAGCCCTTCGGGCCCCCGCGCCTGACCAGGTGGTTCCTGGTCTGGTGTTGGCAGTGTTCGGGGGGCGGGCCGGCGTCAGCAGGCTGGAGTCCGGTCGCGGGTCGTGCAGCTCAAGTACAGCACGCCCCCCAAGGAGAGGTCCGGCCTGTTGGCCCGACCTGCAGGTCAGAGTGAAAGGGCGGTGAAGAGCAAGGCTCTTAGGGTGCCCCACGGCAACCGCCTCTGTCTGGCTGACGCGGTTGCCGTGGGGTGGCATGTGTTTTCCTCTTTACAACCTGTGCTTGCTGCTCTTCCAGTTTAACTTAGGAGCAGCCCTTATTTTCTGCATTTCTAGTTGTCACCGTTCACTGGGTCTTTCCATGTGGTGCTTGGGGTAAAGATCCTGCCTGCCTGTGCATCAGATAACAAGCGATGTGGGTTCAATCCGTGGGTCGAGAAGATGCCCTGGAGGAGGGCGTGGCCACCCACTCCAGTATTCTCGCCTTGAGAATCCCATGGAAAGAGGAGCTAGTGGGCTACTGTCCCTGGGGTCGCAGAGTCAGACACGACTGAAGCAGGTTAGCACACACTCAGGTTTTAGTTCAGCCACTCAAGTGTGTCCGACTCTTTGCCACTCCGTGGACTGCAGCACTCCAGGCTTTCCTGTCCTTCAGTATCTCCTGGAATTTGCTCCAACTCATGTCCATTGAATCATCATGCCATAGAACCATCTCATTCTGGTGGCATCCACCAGAGAGGTGGCTGGGGTTTGGCAAAGTGCCTGGTCTTGCTGCGTGGGTGTGAACCTGCCCTCACCACTCCCTGACCGTGTGACCGTCACCGTGTCCTCCTCTGTAAATTTGGAGGGGGCAACACCTGCTTGGGAAGGGGCACACACAGCATCTGGTATATAATCAATGCACCATCCATCGCAGCATATTATATATTAATAATAGGGATCGCATTTAATAACCTGCTCCTTTTTGTCTCTTGTCACTTAACTGTGCTCCAGATCACATCTGCTTTACTTACCCCTGGAAATCCCACACCCAGCACAAACAAGACTCAACAAATTTGTGGCTGAACAGGCAGGAACATACCCTGTCTTCAAGGAGATGAAGCCAAGCGAGATGAGGGCCTAATGATAACCCTGTGTGATGAGGGGACCCCAGGAGGACCTGCGTGGCTGTGGGGTGGGGTGGGAGCATGGGCAGAACCCCTGATGAGCTCCTGGGACGGGGAAGGTGGCAGGAAGGAGGGCGGGCTGTTCCTTGTGGGGTGTCCACAGATTGTACTTCACCCCTCACTGATGAGCACTTAGGCAGTTTCCAAACACGTGTCACTGTTAGGAGGAAACAATCATTGCCCAGCTCCTACTCAATTGATTTCGTACAATATGTTTCTAGCATTGGAGTACAATCATCTGCTTTATTCATTCCATGCTCCATCCATCCACCCATCCAGCCAGCCATCTGTTCATCCAACCATCCACTCACTAATCAATCCACCCATCCACTCATTAACTCATCTGATCATCTCAGACCCATTGAGAAGATAGACGCCTCTTCCTCTCCTGCTCCCAGGAGGACCCCCAGCGTGAGTGACTGGAGCCTTGTGGGGACAATGGGGGAGACACAGAAGGGAGATGCCTGCAGGCCCTCCTCCCTCTGAACGGTGAAGCACCCACCTGGTCCTAATGCCTCCTTGTTGGGGTGTTCAGGACGGCCCTTTTCCTTCTTGAGAAACAAGAAACAAGGGGCTGATGGAGGACTTGATTGATGCCCTTTTTCTTTGGGGCTTTGTGCAGCGAGTCCTGCCTGCTGGTGCTGTGGCTGGGGTTGTTCCCGGGGTTGTCCTGAGAGCCTGTCGAGCTTTAGGGAGAGAAAAGGACCTTTCACTGGCACCCTCGTGCAAACACACACCCCTCCACAAGAGCTACTGATAGAAATGGGCACCCAGCAACACCCGCACCTCAACCTCGCAGCAGACAGTGGAGTCTCCTTCACCAAACACACTCCACACGAGCAATGCAGGCTCTGAGACACAGAGAACCACCCCAGGAAGTTGAGATTCTCTGCCTCGAGCTCTCCCCCGAGGAGGGCTTGACTCCAGGCCAGCTGGTGCAGAGGGCACTCCGACCCTCCATCAGGGTCACTGCTCAGCAGGTGAAAACGCTCCAGCAGAAGGCAAGCTCCCCTGCTCTGGGCAGTTCCCCCCACCTCCTGCAGGGTGACTGTCCCCGGCCATGGCAGGAGAGCGACGGTCACCGTGCAGGTCTGCTGGCCAAGTGACCACATGTGTCCTCCATCGAGTGCTGCCTGGCTCAGGACGGGAGCTTAGGTGGTGGTCTCAATGAGGACAGTGTCAGTCACAGGAGGGGACAGAGTCTCCTGAGAGGAGACCCCTGAGGAAAAGGGAGGGACCCTCAAGAGTGAACCTGAGAGGCACAGGGCCATCACTGTCAGGAACGTGCCCCGGGCCGGGCAGACCTCTACTAAGATCAGGAAGAAAGCTCCCACAGGAGTAAATCTGTAGAGAAGGGCGTTTTCTAAAATCACTGAGGTCACTGAGCTCTTCTTCCACAGCACCTGAAGTTCACCACTAAACACAGGCACTGACCCCAATGGTATTCCTTTAAAATCATCCTTGCAACTCCTTCAAGACAAGAGGCGCAGGGCTCCTGAAACTGATGGCGCGCACACAGGCTGCTTACTTGTGGGCATCCCTGAGGTCCTCGTGGGTGGGCTGTGTGCAGCGCCCCCGTGTGCAGGCAGTCCAGCCAAAGGGACCGCAGCGAGGCGGGGGTCGAGTTTTCACATTTGATGGCGGTCTCGTCATCTCCTACCTCTTCCCATAAAGCTGGCAGCTGAGGGAGTGAGGTAAGTGTCTAATTGGCTAACAATAGACTGTTTTGAAAATGGCAATCACATAGGCGTTACATTATAACCAGAAACTTATTTGAAAATCTATTAGCTATGCTTTCCCTTAAGTACACACACAAAAAAACCCTTGTTCTAGCTTAATGCCATCTTAAAGGACTGTTTTGTTCAAGAGAAGCAGGGCTATGGGGCAGCAAGAGCATCCGATTGAGTGCAGAGACCCTGGATGGGAGCCTCCCTGCAGCTGGGCTCCACCCTCTCTGGAATCCAGTGACCAGATGGCCCTGCCAGGCAGGAAAGCAGAGCGATGCCAGCACTGTGGACCCTGCATGGCATGAACTGCCCTGATGAAAGGACTGTGCTCATTGCCAGATGTTGCTCAGAAGCACCACAGCTAGAGTACAAAAGCTCTCAGCAAAGCCGTCCAGAACTTTCTGTTTGAAGGAGAAAAAGACACAGCTTGTGCCACCATCCAAGATCATTTGTGGTGATGATGCAGGTTACTGGAACCCATGACAACAAGAGAAACACAGAAAAGGTACCTAACCCCTCCACGAGAACACCATGTGCCTGGATCGTATTTCTCGGTAACATACAGACTCGGGGCTACTCACTGAAGTACTTACACGCAGTTCAAGTGTCATTCGCTCACAGTGGTTTCCGTAAAGCACCCCCTGGTCTTCACTAAGAGATGATCTTGTATCACCCTAGTGGGGTGGGAGGTTCAAAAGGGAGGAGATATATGGGTACCTATGTCTGATTCATGTTGAGGTTGGATAGAAAAGAAAATTCTGTAAAGCAATTATCTTTCAACTAAAAAATAAACAAATTAAAAAAAAAGAGAGAGAGAGATGATCTCTCTTGGACTCCCAGCGTTTCTGCTGGTCCTGGGTGTGAGGACAGGAAAGACAGTGGTGGCAACAGAGTGGGGGACAGATTAACCCCTCAGGGTCCAGACAGGTCTCACTGACACATCTGGGTGTGTGGTTAAGCCAGGGGAGGTTTTAGGAGACATGCATGGCATGTATTTTTATAAACAATGAGTGTGTTGTTTTAACCAACTAACCTGTGCCTTTTTAGTGGGATTCTGTAAAGAATACTGATCCCGTGCAGTCCCACGGGAGCTTGGTGACAACAAAGTGACAGTGCAGATTACAGCTGAACTCGTTTAAACGCAGCTGGATGAACTGGGCACCCTCTCCTGAGCTCTAACAAGAACCCTCAGACAACAGAAGGCTACAAAGGCTAGAAATTATCCACATGGAACTGAACAGGGATCGATCTCAAATTCAAGTTAAAATAAGCATTTATAAAAATCAGAAAACAGCAACGAACAGAGCAGGGAAGTGACACACCTGGGTTGACTATGGACTCAGTGGAGACAAACACCTGCCTCAAAGTCAGGGACTGCGGCCAGCCCCTTCGCCTGGGCCTTCTCCTGAGGAAGGCCTCTGGGTCCACAGCCTGGCTGCCCTACCCAGGATGGGAGCCACACCACTGGTGCCCACGTGGCCAGAATGGGCAGCACCATGTCCACTTAACAGGAGGGCAAAGCAAGCCACAGAGCAGGCGAGCGGCACACCCAGGTCACCAACCCCAGGGGGACAGCGCTGGTCTGCTGTGCCCAGCAGAAGGGCTCCTGGGCACTGAGCTGCCTGAACTGGAGCACAGCCACCCCAGTCCTGCGGGAAGGCCCAGGAGTGCTCGGTCAGCGGGCTGGGAGCAGGAGAGGGACAAGGAAGGCCAGCCCTTGGGGCACTGGACTCCAACAACAGGGGCTCATCCAAGTGACACGAGGGGAGAGGCAGCGAGCTCCCTCCTGATGCTCCCTCCATCAGGGATGCCGTGATGGACACGAGAGCCTCTGGAGGAAAGGTGGCTGGACAGCACCACGTTTAAGTGTCCAGGCTCTGATCAGACCTGTCCGCACCATGCTGCTGGGTGTGAGAGCCTGGGCAGGGTGCCCGGCCTCGCTAAGCCTCAGTGTCTATGTCTGCTGAATGGGGATAGCAGCAATCTGGATCTCACCTGGGGCTGAGATGACAGACTCGGAAAGCACGTGCCCGGCACACAGAGTCTCCTGCACACTGCTACCCACCATCATTAAATTGGCTTCCCGCAAATCTAACATCTATGGCTCTGATTGAGTCATTTCTTACATGAAAACACTAAGCGGAAATTCCATGGTGGTCCAGAGGTTAAGACTTGGCACTTTCAGTGCCGGGACACTGGTCTGATCCCTGCTTGGGGAACTAAGATCCCATAAGCTGTGCGGCATGGCCAAAAACATAAGTATAGAAATTTTTAAAAATAATAAATAATACTATGTCTATTATAAACAAGCATGAGATGATCAGAAGGCAAACAAGTGGGAGAAAGGCACACTGTTACAACTGTCCCAACGAATGACCTATTTCCAACAGAACCATCAGCACATTTTAAGTGCTGGGTGAGTTTCATCACTTCCATTAAAACGTCAATTATTCACCAGGACATAATCACACAGTGTTCATTCATGTTAAACGATAAGGACTCTTTAATACTTCACAGAGAAACAAAGGCGTGCTACATTACTAAATAGTTTACCTTTCGACACTGCTTCCTTAAATCACTAGGCTGATAGATGCATGCAAAGAAATGAAGAGAAACCAGATTCATTGCGACTCTGAAGCTAAAATTTCAAGAATCCGTAGAGGCAAATACAGTAAAGCAAAAATGATGGCAAACATGTAAGTGACATGAAGATTTACAGAACATATGACTGGAAGCAGAATATTTTTTTCGACCACAGAAGATAAATAAGCTATTCAAGATTTACTAGAGAAACACTATAAATTATTACTCAGGAAGATACCATTCTATTACAACATCATGATTTATTGAAGCACAGCATTCTGTACAACAAAGGGCCTTAACAGGTGTCTATTCTCAGCCAAATCTCTCTATAAGTTAGTTTCTCTTAATCAAAAACATGTTATACTTTAAATTAGTAATTTAACTGATGAGGAAGTTACCATAATATCTATTTTAACATTGAACAAATCTAACCAGCTCTTGGACATTAATGTAAAATCCTGACATAGAATTTGATTTAAAACTTCTCAGAATAAATTCATTAAAGCAAGTTCCCTGTGAAAATATGTAAGAATGAAAGCTAGCATAATAGCAGGTGCAGTCTTTACATTTTATTAACTATAGAAGATACTTTTTTAACGAGTCTAATAGAGACATTAACTGTGCAAAAGCTGATGAGATTTACAGTCTTAAATACAAGCACCAACACAGAAAGGATATTGTGTCAGTTCAGTTCAGTTCAGTCGCTCAGTCGTGTCCGACTCTTTGTGACCCCATGAATTGCAGCATGCCAGGCCCCCTGTCCATCACCAACTCTCGGAGTTCACCCAAACTCATGTCCATTGAGTCGGTGATGCCATCCAGCCATCTCATCCTCTGTCGTCCCCTTCTCCTCCTGCCCCCAATCCCTCCCAGCATCAGAGTCTTTTCCAGTGAGTCAACTCTTCACTTGAGGTGGCCAAAGTACTGGAGTTTCAGCTTTAGCATCAGTCCTTCCAATGAACACCCAGGACTGATCTCCTTTAGAATGGACTGGTTGCATCTCCCTGCAGTCCAAGGGACTCACTCTCAAGAGTCTTCTCCAACACCACAGCTCAAAAGCATCAATTCTTCAGCGCTCGGCTTTCTTCACATCCCAACTTTCATATCCAAACATGACCACTGGAAAAACCATAGCCTTGACTAGATGGACCTTTGTTGGCAAAGTAATGTCTCTGCTTTTTAATACCCTATCTAGGTTGGTCATTAACTTTCCTTCCAAGGAGTAAGCGTCTTCTTAATTTCATGGCTGCAATCACCATCTGCCATGATTTTGGAGCCTGCAAAAATAAAGTCTGACACTGTTTCCCCATCTATTTCCCATGAAGTGATGGGACCAGATGCCATGATCTTAGTTTTCTGAATGGTGAGCTTTAAGCCAACTGTTTCACTCTGCTTTTTCACTTTCATCAAGAGGCTTTCCAGTTCCTCTTCACTTTCTGCCATAAGGGTGGTGTCATCTGCATATCTAAAAGTCCATTAATTCTACACTTAAGAGGATCATTTCTTTATGTAAGCACAATCTCGTTTATGAATTACACATAATATGTAGTTCAGGATCCATCTACATTATGCTTATACCTGCGTGCTGCTGCTGCTAAGTCCCTTCAGTCCTGTCCAACTCTGTGTGACCCCATAGACTGCAGCCTACCAGGCTCCTCCATCCATGGGATTTTCCAGGCAAGAGTACTGGACTGGGTTGCCATTGCCTACTCCTATAACTGCATAGTGATACACCAATTCAAATTACTGCTATGGGGGAAAAACACCATTTAATGAGACAGGAAGACAAAGCACAAACCCGACTAAGGGGACTCACGCTGTGGACCACAGCACTGCTATGACCAGAGGAAGTGGGGGGACGGGGGAGGGGAGATGAATGGGGAAACTACAGCCTCGGGGGCTGGAGGGGGGGGATCTGGATTGAGGACGACTAAGCAGACAACAGGATGAGACAGGAAATCAAAACCAATGATGAAAGCAGACACACTGTCAGAGAACTCCAACAGCAAGGAAAACAAAGAGAACTGTTCTTTTCATAAATATTCGGAAAGAAATCAAGCATGAAACCACAGAGAAATCGTCAAAGAATTTTAAATATCAACTAATTAGCCAATGATGCAAATTATAAAAACAGTGTCAAAAGACCACAAAATGGACTAGTTACCACTTCACAGGCCTCTAAAATGATTCACGGTTAATTTAATTATAAGCTGACTAACAATGCAGCTAACATGAAATGGGTGGTAACAGAAAAAAGAGATAATAAAAGTCCAGTTACAAAGCAGAGTGTTGTACACGTGTTAAAATAGATATTATGGTAACTTCCTCATCAGTTAAATTACTAATTTAAAGTATAACATGTTTTTGATTAAGATAAACTAACTTATAGAGAAATTTGGCTGAGAATAGACACCTGTTAAGGCCCTTTGTTGTACAGAATGCTGTGCTTTAATAAATCATGATGTTGTAATAGAATGGTATCTTCTTGAGTAATAATTTATAGTGTTTCTCTAGTAAATCTCGAATAGCTTATTTAACTTCTGTGGTCAAAAAAAATGTTCTGTTTCCAGTCACATGTTCTGTAAATCTTCATGTCACTTACATGTTTGCCATCATTTTTGCTTTACTGTATTTGCCTCTACGGATTCTTGAAATTTTAGCTTCAAAGTCGCAAAGAATCTGGTTTCTCTTCATTTCTTTGCATGCATCTATCAGTCTAGTGATTTAAGGAAGCAGCGTCTAAAGGTAAACTGTTTACTAATTTAGCAGGCCTTTGTTTCTCTGTGAAGTATTGAAAAGTCCTTATCGTTTAATGTGAATGAACACTGTGTGGTTATGTCCTGGTGAATAATTGACATTTTAATGGAAGTAATGAAACTCACCCAGCACTTAAAATGTGCTGATGGTTCTGTTGGAAATAGGTCATTCGTTGGGACAGTTGTAACAGTGTGCCTTTCTCCCACTTGTTTGCCTTCTGATCATCTCATGCTTGTTTATAATAGACATAGTATTATTTATTATTTTTAAAAGTTTCTATACTTATGTTTTTGGCCATGCTGCACAGCTTATGGGATCTTAGTTCCCCAAGCAGGGATCAGACCAGTGTCCCGGCAGTCAAAGTGCCAAGTCTTAACCTTTGGACCACCATGGAATTTCCGCTTAGTGTTTTCATGTAAGAAATGACTCAATCAGAGCCATAGATGTTAGATTTGCGGGAAGCCAATTTAATGATGGTGGGTAGCAGTGTGCAGGAGACTCTGTGTGCCGGGCACGTGCTTTCCAAGTCTGTCATCTCATCCCCAGGTGAGGTCCAGGCTGCTGCTATCCCCATTCAGCAGACATAGACACTGAGGCTTAGCGAGGCCGGGCACACTGCCCAGGCTCTCACACCCAGCAGCGTGGTGCGGACTGGTCCGATTAGAGCCTGGACACTTAATCATGGTGCTGTCCAGCCCGCTTTCCTCCAGAGGCTCTCGTGTCCATCACGGCGTCCCTGATGGAGGGAGCTTCAGGAGGGAGCTCTCTGCCTCTCCCCTCGGGTCACTTGGATGAGCCCCTGTTGTTGGAGTCCAGTGCCCCAAGGGCTGGCCTTCCTTGTCCCTCTCCTGCTCCCAGCCCGCTGACCGAGCACTCCTGGGCCTTCCCGCAGGACTGGGGTGGCTGTGCTCCCGTTCAGGCAGCTCAGTGCACAGGAGACCTTCTGCTGAGCACAGCAGAGCAGCGCCGTCCCCCTGGGGTTGGTGACCTGGGTGTGCTGCTCGCCTGCTCTGTGGCCTGCTTTGCCCTCCTGTTCAGCGAGGACATGGCACTGCCCTTCCTAGCCACATGTGGCACCAGTGGGGCAGCTCCCATCCTGGGGGAGGGCAGCCAGGCTGCAGACCCAGAGGCCTTCCTCAGGAGGAGACCCAGGGGAAGGGGCTGGCCTGGGCCCTGACTCTGAGGCAGGTGTTTGTCTCCACTGAGTCCATAGTCAACCCAGGCGTGTCACTTCCCTGCTCTGTCGGTTGTTATTTTCTGATTTTTATAAATGCTTATTTTAACTTGAATTTGAGATTGATCCGTGTTCAGTTTCATGTGGAAAATTTCTAGCCTTTGTAGCCTTCTGTTGTCTGAGGGTTCTTGTTAGAGCTCAGGGGAGGGAGCCCAGTTTATCCAGCTACTCTTAAATGAGTTCAGCTGTATTTTGCACTAAGTTACTTTGTTGTCACCAAGCTCCTGTGGGGCTGCACGGGATCAGTATTCTTTACAGAATCCCACCAAAAAAGCACAGGTTAGTTGGTCAAAACAACGCACTCATTGTTTATAACAATACATGCCATGCATGTTTCCTAAAACCTCCCCTGGTTTAACCACACACCGAAATGTATCAGTGAGACCTGTTTAGACCCTGCAGGGTTAATCTGTTCCCACACTGTCTTTCCTTTCCTCACACCCAGGACCAGCGGAAACGCTGGGAGTCCAAGAGAGATCATCTTCTCCTTCTTCTTCTTCTTTTTTTTTTTAAATTAGTTTATTTTTTAACTGAAAGATAATTGCTTTACAGAATTTTCTTTTCTGTCAAACCTCAACATGAATCAGCCATAGGTACCCATATGTCTCCTCCCTTTTGAACTTCCCACCGCTCTAGGGTGATACAAGATCATCTCTTAGTGAAGACCTGGGGGTGCCTTATGGAAACCACTGTGAGCGAATGACACTTGAACTGCGTGTAAGTACTTCAGTGGGTAGTCCCCAGTCTGTATGTTACCGAGAAATACGATCCAGGCACATGGTGTTCGCGTGGAGGGGTTAGGTACCTTTTCTGTGTTTCTCTTGTTGTCATGGGTTCCAGTAACCTGCATCATCACTACAAATGATCTTGGATGGTGGCACAAGCTGTGTCTTTTTCTCCTTCAAACAGAAAGGTCTGGATGGCTTTGCTGAGAGGTTTTGTACTCTAGCTGTGGTGCTTCTGATCAGCATCTGGTGATGAGCACAGTCCTTTCATCAGGGCAGTTCATGCCGTGAAAGATTCAGGGTGCCAGCATCGCTCTGCTGTCCTACCCCGCAGGGCCATCTGGTCGCTGGATTCCAGGGAGGGCCGAGGCCGGCTGCAGGGAGGCTCCCGTCCAGGGTCTCTGCACTCAGTCAGATGCTCTCGTTGCCCCATAGCCTCGCTTTTTTTGAACAAGACAGTCCTTTAAGATGGCATTAAGCTATAACAAGGGTTTTTTTGTACTTGGGGGAAAGCATAGCTAATAGATCTTCAAATAAGTTTCTGGTTATAATGTAAAGCCTGTGTGATTGCCTTTTTCAGAACAGTCTATTGTTAGCCAATTTGACACTTACCTCACTCCCTCAGCTGCCAGCTATACAGGAAGAGGTAGGAGATGACAAGACCGCCATCAAATGTGAAACCTCGACCCTCGCCTGGCCACGGTCGCTTCGGATGGGCCACTGCGCACGGGGGCGCTGCGAACAGCCACCCATGAGGACCTCAGGGACGCCCACAAGTAAGTGACCTGTGTGTGCATCGTCAGTTTCAGGAGCCCTGCACCTCTTGTCTTGAAAGAGTTGCAAGGATGATTTTAAAGGAATACCACTGAGTTCGGTGCCTGTGTTTAGTGGTGAACTTCAGGTGCTGGGGAAGAAGAGCTCAGTGACCTCAGTGATTTTAGAAAATGTCCATCTCTACAGATTGACTCCTGTGGGAGCTTTCTTCCTGCTCTGGGTAGAGGGCACGTTCCTGACGGTGACGGCCCCATGCCTCTCGGGTTCGCTCTTGAGGGTCCCTCCCTTTCCTGCAGGGGTCTCCTCTCAGGAAACCCTGTTCCCTCCTGTGACTGACACTGTCCTCATTCAGACCACCATTTGCTGAGCTCCCGTCCTGAGCCAGGCAGCACTCGATGGGGGGCACGTGTGGTCACCTGACCAGCAGCCCTGCATGGTGACCGTCGCTCTCCTGCCACGGCCGGGGACGGTTACCCTGTGGGAGGCGGGGGGAACTACCCAGAGCAGGGGAGCTCGTCTTCTCCTGGAGCGTCGTCACCTGCCGAGCAGCGACTCTAAGGGAGGGTCAGAGCGCCCTCTGCACCAGCTGGCCTGAAGTCAAGCCCTCCTCTCGGGAGAGCTCGAGGCAGAGAATCTCAGCTTCCCGGTGCGGTTGTCTGACACCGGGGGCCTGCATTGCTCGTGTGGAGTGTGGTTGGTGAAGGAGACTCCAACTGTCAGCTGCAAGGTTGAGGCACGGGTGTTTCTGGGTGCCCGTTTCTATCAGTAGCTCTTGTGGAGGGGTGTGTGTTTGCACAGGGGTGCCAGTTAAAGGTCGTTTTCTCTCCCCAAAGCTCCACAGGCTCTCAGGACAGCCCCGGGAATAACCCTAGCAGCAGCACCAGCAGCCAGGGCTCTCTGCACAAAGCCCCAAAGAAGAAGGGCATCAAGTCCTCCATCAGCCGTTTGTTTCGCAAGAAGGAAAAGGGCCGGCCTGAACACCCCAGCAAGGAGGCGTTAGGACCAGGTGGGTGCTTCACCATTCAGAGGGAGGAGGGCCTGCAGGCATCTCCCTTCTGTGTCTCCCCTGTGGTCCCCATGAGGCTCCTGTCAATCACGCTGGGGGTCCTACTGGGAGCAGGAGTGGAGGAGGCGTCTATCTTCTCAATGGGTCTGAGATGATCGGCTGAGTTAATGAGTGGATGGTTGGATGGATGGATGAATTAAGAGTGGATGGATGGATTGATTAGTGAGTGGTGGATGGATGAACAGATGGCTGGCTGGATGGGTGGATGAACGGGGCATGGAATGAATAAAGCAGATGATTGTACTCCAGTGCTAGAAACATATTCTACGAAATTGATTGAGTAGGAGCTGGGCGATGATTGTTTCATCCTAACAGTGACATGTGTTTGGAAACGGCCTAAGTGCTCCTCAGTGAGGGGTGAAGTACAATCTGTGGACACCCCACAAGGAACAGCCCGCCCTCCTTCCTGCCACCTTCCCCATCCCCAGGAGCTCATCAGGGGTTCTGCTCATGCCCCCCACCCCACCCCACAGCCACACAGGTCCTCCTGGGGTCCCCTCATCACACAGGGTTATCATCAGGCCCCCATATCACTCAGCTTCCTCTCCTTGAGGACAGCGTATGTTCCTGCCTCTTCAGCCACAAATGTGTTGAGTCTCGTTTGTGCTGGGTGTGGGATTTACAGGGGTAAGTAAAGCAGATGTGGTCTGGAGCACAGTTTAGTGACAAGAGAGAAAAAGGAGCAGATTATTAAATGCTATCCCTATTAGTAGTAAATACAATGCTGAGATGGATGGTGCATTGATTATGTACCAGGTGCCGTGTGTGCCCCTTACCAAGCAGGTGCTGCCCCCTCCCGATTTACAGAGGACAAAGTGACAGTCACCTGGTTAGGGAGCGGTTAGGGCGGGTTCACACCCACCCAGTGGGACCAGACACTTTGCCAAGCCCCAGCCACCTCTCTCGTGGATGAAACAGGAATGAGATGGTTCTATGGCATGATGATTCAATGGACATGAGTTGGAGCAAACTCCAGGAGACAGTGAAGGACAGAAAAGCCTGGAGTGCTGCAATCCAAGGAGTGACAAGAGTCGGACACAACTGAGCGACTGAACTAAAACCTGAGTGTGTGCTAACCTGTTTCAGTCGTGTCTGACTCTGCGACCCCAGGAACTGTAGCCCACTAGCTCCTCTGTCCATGGGATTCTCCAGGCAAGAAGACTGGAGTGGGTTGCCATGCTCTCTTCCAGGGCATCTTCTCAACCCAGGGATCGAACCCACATCTCTCATTATCTATTGCATTGGCAGGCAGGATCTTTACCCCTAGCGCCACCTGGAAAGCCCCAGTGAATGCTGACAACTAAAAATGCAGAAAATGAGGGCTGCTCCTAAGTTAAACTGGAAGAGCAGCAAGCACAGGTTGTAAAGAGGAAAACACATGATGAGCGACAACAGCGCCAACAGAAACAAGGGATGCGTTCACCCACAGAAAGAAAATGTCTGTGCCGTTCGGAAGAGGAGCCCGTCAGCCCTTGGAGGGACAGTTGGAACCAGAATGAAAACCGAGGCCATGGTCAGCAGTGCCCACCACACGGCCTGGGTGGCGTGGTGTCACTCACCAGGCTTCCTGTATCCCCAGAGCTGCTGGCAGTAACATCTCTGATGCCAGGCCGGGCAGCATCCCCGAGTGAGCTAAGGCATCACTGCTCTCCTTCCAGTGCTGCTCCGGGGCCCTCTGTAGGCGGCCACCCTCATCCCCTGCCCTGCCACTTTCTGGGGCCCAGCTGTCCCCCTGGAATCCTTTCAGCCCTTGAGCTTGGGTGTTCCCAGCCCTCTGCCACACCAGACTGGGACGCAACTCAGGACTTGGGCTTGAGATATCAAGGAGACCTTGAATCTGGAAGGACATCACCCTGGGGCCTGTGAGAGAGCAGGAGAGAAAAGCCCCTACGGGGAGGAAGCAGAGCTGGGGGAACGTGCCCACAGCCTCCACTGCCTCCTGCACAAGTGCCTTTTCTTTGTCTCTCCTTGATCTGAAACAAAGCCCAGCTGCTGCTGCTCCGCAGGTGATTCCTAAAGATGCACCTCCTGCCAGAGCTATTGTCCTGCTGCTCTGGGGCTGCCTGAGTGTGCTCAGGAGTATCAGACAAGTAGGGCTGCCATACCTCATACTGGAGGTGGGGGGCCTGATACTGGGGAAGGGTCGGAGGTGGGGGGAGGGTTTGAGGGTCGGGGAGGGCCTGATGCTGGCCTAGGGCCGTGACGCTGGACTGGGGTCTGATGCTGGACTAGGGTCTGATGCTGGGGGAGGACCTGATGCTGGACTAGGGTGCATCATTTGGGTCCCTGTCAAGGTTGCCCTCGGACACCCCACGCTGTGACCGATGGCGAGCCTCGACACGTGCACTTTGTTCCCACCCTCGGCCCGCTGCCCATGCCTCAGCAGCAGAGGGGCCCTGTCCCCGCAGATGCTGAAGTGATGGAGCCTCTTGTCTCCGGAGCCAAGGGCATGAACACACCGTCGGTCGTCCTCTAGGGACACCTATGCTTCCGCCTTCTGGCCTTTCCATTGCATCCGTCTGTTTCTCTTAACAGAATGTCCGTGTGATGACACAGGCTCCCATTACCAGCTCTGGTCTGTTCTCAGTGAGAGTACAGCTTACCCTCGGCACTCTTTATTGGCCCTGGGAAATTTTGCTTCAGTACTTTATTGAAAGAAAGCAATAAATAATACTGTGATAAAAATAGTTCAAAAGTAGACTGTACATACTTTGTCACATATTCGGGAAGTTCACAAAAGATTAACAGGAAAATAGAATGATAACAATGAATTGTACAAGTAAATTAAAGGCGGAACCCACATGTAAAGAAACATGCTGTCTCTGTCTACCAAGATACCAGCTGCATAATAAATACCACACTGTGACCTGAACGCATCTCTTGCTGGCTTTTTTAATGTGCCGCTGAAAAAGTAAAAATTACATTTGCTACTTATACAATCCAGAATGGCTATGTCATCACAATCTAAAAATGTACGCCTAGGTCCATTCTTTAAACATGTTTACAATCATGTAAAAAGATGATTTACATAAAAATAAGGCCTTTGTCAGAGCTACACTACCCTATCTGTCTGGGAAGTGGCACCTTCACTGTCCAGCTCGATGGCTCTGCAGCGGGTGCAGGGCATCGCGATTGGTCCCCAAAGAGTCTCACCAGAGAGGAGGGATCCGGGTCCACAGAGACTGGGTTACAGGAGAGATTTTCAGTCTTCTTCTAGGCATCCTTTCAGCCCAAATTTCATTAGAAGCTCACATTTAACACCCAGTACTTTTAAATCACTTCACGCTGTGGACAAAAAGCATTTCTTGCTAGAAAAAGTACAGTTTAGGCCAGTCGTTAACATCCAAGAACAATTGGTTGAAATTAAGTTTGCTTATTTCAGAGTGATTGTTGGAGAGCTTGGTTACATTCTGGAAGGATAATAAAGCACACCGTGTCATGATGATTTTACAATCGCAGGAAAACCACTTCTCTCATGGCTTAACATTGAAAAATTAAACAAGAATAATTACAATAAATGCATCATTTACAAAAGCCCTGTGTTTGTTTATAGGATTTATACAGACAAGCACTACAGTACATTCATTTGAAAGACTGAAATCAGGTATCAGAACATGAAATTGATCTGAAAGGATATTCATAGCCTGAATATACAAGAAAAAGGAAGGAATTATATAAATGAAGTCATAAGTTTACATAAATATCAGAAACATTAAATTCTAAAATATTTTCTCTATGGTATTCATGAATTTTTCACTAATTAAAAACCCTGTAATATCTTCGGGTCCATGTAACAAGTATTAACAGAGTAAAGATTACATCGAGTTCAAAATGTAGTCTTTGTTGTATACTGGATGCTGTATAAACATCTGGAGAATTCGTGCAGGTAAACTGGAAACACACACAGAAAAGTCAGTCCTGGGTTGGCAGCTGGTGCCCCAGCCCCTGCCCCTCCTGACACCCCCACCCCCCACCCCATTTGGGGCTTCAGCTGCTTTGAGAATTCAGAGAAACATGGAGGGCCAAGCAGATCAAGGAGAGAACTCTGTGGCTGACTTTATTCTGACATATAGCTAAAATCTGCTGGTAAAAAAAAACTCAAAAGCCCAATCCAGCTTTCTAGCTGAGATGTGAACAGGACAGAGCAGACAGCCTCCTGCCCTCAGAGTTGCTCGAGCAGGGCTGGGCCCCAGGGCCAGACCCACCAGAGGCCCACCCAGAGCAGCACCTGCAAGGGAGGGTGGCCCCTTAGCAGCAGCCGAGCCCCAGATGCCGGTGCACCTCCGTGTGAAACGCTGGCCTCCGTACGGAGAGGCCCAGGGCAGGGCAGCCTCGTGAACCCTGACTCTCTGGGCCCTGTTCCCTCCGAGAATGTGCACGCAGGGTGTGGCTGGCAGCACTGCCGCTGTGGGAGGGATACCCATGCGTCCCTATGTGAGGGGCCTTGGCCATGCTCTGACCACTCCGGCGGCAGTGGGGCGCCAAGGTCACGTTCTCTGGTGTGAGGGTTCTCCCAGGCTAACCTCCAGAGACCCACTGACCCTCCACTCCCTGGGGCGTGGGCTCCGTGCCCCCGCAGGACCAGGCCGGCCTGTACTCAGCCCGAAGCACATCAGGAGCAAGTCCTGACTGTAGCAGAATCCAGCCCCTGCGTTCCCGCCACGCTGCCTGGTCCCATGAGCGCGGGAGGAAGGGTGCAAACACAGAGTGCGGTTAGTCGTGCAACGTCACATGGGGCACGAGGACACACAACGCACACCCGCAGCAGTGCCCACTCCTACTGAGGGTCTGGGGAAACTTCTAGAGGGTGGATGAGCCAGAGAGAGCGAGCCTGGGGGCTGCCACGTGGGGGTCCCTGCCACCCGGGGTGGGGGGAGGGCGGTCAATGGCACATTTGATGACGTAAACGCGGTCATGGGGACAGATACTCCACGTCGGCAGCTGCCAGTCTCTCCTTAGACCTACGGATTCACAGAGCTCCACATTCACAGATTCCACACAGTCTATTGTTATTCAATTTTACACTTACCTCATTCCCTCAGCTGCCAGCTTTACGAGAAAGAGGTAGGAGATGACAAGACCACCATCAAATGTGAGCCCTCGAGATCAGATGAGATCAGGCGCCTTCAGGGTGGTATGGCCTTAGAAGGAGGCGGCTGCCGCCGGGCGCCCTAAGAGCCCTGCGCTGTGCCTCCCTTTTGCTCTGACCTGCCAGTCGGGCCAGCAGGCCGCACGCACCTCACCGTGGGGGCGCGTGCTGTACTTGAGCCGAACGACCCACGACCAGACTCCGCCGGCCAATGCCGCCACGCCCCTGAACACTGCCACCCCGCGGCCAGCAAACGCCTGGCCAGGTTAGGCAGCCCGGAGGGCTTCCAGGACCCCCAGCGGCATGCCAGGCGTGCGTGCGCACGGGACCTGGGGGGTGGGCTGAGGGGCGCGGAGGTCTTGGCGCCCTCCACCCCGGGCCTCTCCAGGCCCGGCCGCGCTCGGCGAGCCGGGCCTCCCTCGATCCCGTTCGCTGCCCAGGGCCACGCGGCCCGGAGGTTTCTGGCTTTCGGCCCTGCCGCCGCCCGAACCCCGCGGCCCTCGGGCCTCTGAGCCTCCTGTGGGCCTAGGCGCAACCCAGCCAGGGCCCTGAGCGCCCATCCTGCCCGACACCTGCCTGATGCCCAAACCCACCGGGAGCCACGGAGGCGCGGTCCACCTGAGCACCTCAGCCCCGCCCCTTCGCCCTACTGAGGCCCCCACCTTTCCCCCACGCCGCCGGACAAGCACACAACCTTCCTGAGAGAGCAGACAAGCGACAGGCAGGCACACGGACAGACACACAGACAGTCAACAGCCCGCCGTCACAACCTCATCAGCCAGAGCCATAGCACCTGTGAGAGGCCGGGGCCAGAGGAACGGACGGGCCGCCGGGTGTCAGGAGAGACAGAGGCAGAAAGAGATGAAAGTTCAGAGATAGACTCCAGGACTGTGAGAGGGAGATACAGATAGACAGACAGACAGACGCGTGCGCGTGTGCGCGCGCACACACACACACACACACGGAGGCAGAGACAGAGGGAGACACAGAGCGAGTGACAGAGAGACAGCAAACAGGAGACAGGGGAGAGAGGATGGCATCGGATCTGAGACAGACACACTGGCACAGCCCGTGACGCACCTCAGAGGAAGGTCACGCGGAAGAAGCAGCTTCCCCAAGGGAGGGGGCGTCGGCTTTGGGCCGGGCCCGGCTGGACGCGGTGCCCTGGGGCTGGCGGTCACCCGTGGGGACCCCAAGACTTCCTTGAAGCCGAGGTCTCAAAGGTCCCCTTTGGCCTGGCTACCTAAGGCGAGACCCAGCCCCCATCCCCAGGCCAGAGGGTGAGTGTGTGAGAGTGTGTGTGAGTGTGTCGGTGGGTGAGGGTGAGGTCGGGTTGACTTGGGGCCGAGTGAATACCCAGAGTGGAGGGGGGAGGGTGTGGAGGCCGGGGGTTGGGAAGCTTGCGTGTCCTCTTGCTGTCTCTCTCTCCCTCTTTCTCCGTCTCCCTTACCTGTGGTTTCTAGCTCTTGACCTGTCTCGGCAGCAGGGTGTGTGTGTGTGTGTGTGTGTGTGTACCTCCAAACCCAAAGCAACTTTCTATGGAGACATAGTGAAGGGTAAATGCATTCTTACTCATCTGATATATCCTAAAACACTGGACATGTCTGGACTCAAACTTTCAGGGCCGCCTTCCTGCCACCCCTGGCAAGCATTGATGGTGCAACTGTAATCCTCTAAAGGACCAAAAGTCCTGTACAAGTCCAGACATCTGCTCTGTACAGTCTCTTCCTACAGTACAGAAAAGTATAGAACAGAATGACACATTCTTTGTTAATTGTACAGATGAATCAGCTGCTATCTGCTGCCTAGTCAACATGGTCAACATGAGGAAGTCAAGCAAGAGTTCCAAATCTCTTGAATGTGGTCCTTGGAAATACTTCTGTTCTTAGTTGCTCAGTTGTGCCCAACTTTTATGCTACCCATGGACTGTGGCCAGTCAGGCTCCTCTGTCCGTGGCATTTCCCAGTCAAGAATACTGGAGTGGTTTGCCATTTCTTTCTCCAGGGGATCTTCCCGACCCAGGGATCAAACCTGAGTCTCCTGCAGGTGGATGCCTTCCCATCTGAGCCACAATACAACTAATTGCCTAGTCAAAATACAAAGAAAAAAGCTAGTGTTCTACTAAGTGGAAAGATGATTTAAGAAATGGAAGCTTTCCTTTGTTGGTATATTTGAATCTTTATTTAGTTTTATTTTATTTTTATGATTAAGGCTACTTGAACAAGGCAATGGAGAAACCCCAGAGTTGAAAAGCAATTGACTTTTTAAAAGAAACATGTGGCAGGTGAAACTTTCTTCATTTTTTAGAGTTGGTTCAATGCAAAATCTTTATTCAACAAATATGACTCTTGTGAACTTTATTTCAAATCTCCATGATGAATCACTAAGGCATCAAGGAAGAAAGGAGTAGAGGTGGAGAAAAAAAGAGCAACCTTTCCCCTTGGCTCCATCTCAACCAGCTGCTTAGTTCCTTCATCTCATGGACTACGATCTGGGATAATCTTGTTTGTCTGATTTTTGTTTGGGGACCGTTTCTAGTCACAGGGCTGGAAACAGTGGAGGGGGTAAGCCCTTCTTTCCATTCCACATCAGACCCAGTGGGCAGTCCAGGCCCTGCCCACTGCATTGAGTCTGTAGCAACAGAATCACCAGTGATGCTGGTTAACAATGCATATTGCTGGAATCCACTCCATTCGCTACTGACTCTTTGAGATGGTGGTCTGGAACCTCTACCTGGAAACTTTCTTGATGATTCCAAATCACACCAAAGTCTGAGGACTATGGAAGATCTTCACATTTCTGGAAGAGCTGCACACCTCCAGAAGGAACCACAAGACTTGCCTGAAATGGTAAAGTTATAAGTATTGGACTGAAAGTTGGAAGGTCTCCACCTTTGCTATGTAAGTAAAATGATCTTTGTTTGAAATGAAAATGGATAATACTAAAAGTTCACATTGTTCTAGAGCATTAATTAAAAAAAAAACCCTGAATTATAGAAATCTGATGTATGAGTTCCTGGAAAGCAAGAACCTATATTTATTGATATGTCTTCATGCCTTAGATCGTCCCTTGAATATAGTGTGCACATCAACAGAAGAAAGAAAAGAACTGAATTGACAAAGATACAAAGAGATCCAAAGTGCTGAGCCAAGTGAAAAGCTGAGGCTTCGCAGAACTTTTCTGTCTTTCACACACTGAATAAATATTGAGCACCTACTATGAGCTAGTAGGCATGCAATATGTTTCTGGAAATAGAATGCTGAGAGAAGAAGAAACACAGTTCCTTCTTTCACTGACTAATGATAAATAACAGGCAGATACTTTGAGAACTTCTATAGGGGCCTCTTCCCTCACCAAAAACTGGGTGTCAGAGAAGGCTTTTCAGACTAATAATTGAGTTGAGATCCATAGGTTGAACCAATGTCAACCAGGGTTGAGATGCAGGAAGAATTTCAGGCAGGTAAAATAGCATCTTGGAAGGCTACATGACAAGGGAACCTTAGTACATTCAAGAAACGAAAAATGCCCTATGGGATGGAACCAAAAGAGTGCAGAGGGCATTCCAGTGAAAAGAAATCAGAGAAGAAAGGGGGGACCAAGCAATGAAGGGATTTGGTCATATCTTCACTATGATGGGAAAATACAAGAGCAGTTGGATCAGGGAGGTGATAGAATTGCATCTGCATTTTAAAAAGGTCATCTTGCTCCACATCACTCATGATTGGACAGACTCAACTCCAAACTACAACGAGGTTCCACTTCACATTAGTCAGAATGGTCCTCATGGAAAAGTCTGTAGCTAACAAATGCTGGAGAGGATGTGGAGAAAAGGGAACTCGCCTCCACCGTTAGTAGGAATGTGAGTTGGTAGAGCCACTATGGAAAAGAGTATGGAGGTTCCTGAAGGAACTAAAACTAGAAGTACCATATGATTCAGCAGTCCCACTCCCAGGCATATATCCACCAAAAGTATAACTGAACAAGATACATGCACCGTCTGTGCACATATATCTGTGTGTGCGCGCGGGTGCGCGCGAGCTGGGGGGTTCGCCGGCGAGGATGGGGGTGGGGTGGGGTGGGGGTGGGGCTGGGACTGGGGCTGGAGCTGGTGCAGCCCCCTGGGATTGCCTGAGGCACGCCAAGGAGCCCCAGACGGAGACCCGCGGGACGGTGGGGTGGGGTGGGGGTGGGGCTGGGGCTGGGGCTGGAGCTGGTGCAGCCCCCTGGGATTGCCTGAGGCACGCCAAGGAGCCCCAGACGGAGACCCGCGGGACTGTCGTCTGGTTTCCTGGAAGCCAAATGCGGAGGGCCTCGCGGGCCGCGCGGAGGCAACCCAGGTCTGCAGCGGGAGTCAGTGCCCTGGCCACCCAGCCCCAGGAGGGGCTGGGGCTGCGGGAGCCCAAGAGTTGGGACGTGGGGCGGGGGCTAAAGGAGAGGGAAGGCAAAGAGCCTACAGCACCCGGTATGCCCAGGCGGTCTCCCACCCAAGTACTAACCAGGCCCGACCCTGCTTAGCTTCCGAGATCAGATGAGATAGGGCGCGTTCAGGGCGCTATCGCCTTAGACAGAGGCTGCTGCCACCGGGCGCCCTAAGAGCCCTGCGCTGCACCTCCGTTTCGCTCTGACCTGCCGGTCAGCCATTCCGTCTACAAGTGATTTTACTCTCTCCCCTTTCTCTCCCTGCTTTCTGAGAGTCTCTCTCCTTCCATACTTGATGGTGTAATGAATGGATGCCTTAGGTCATTTTCCCTCAACATTTTTTTCTCTTTATTTGTACATTGATTTCTATGAATTCATCTTCAAGTTTATGGATTATTTCTGCTAGCATCTCAAATGTGCTGTTGAACCTATCAATTTTTCATTTCAATTATTTTAGTTCTCAAATCCAGAATTTATGTTAGTTTCCTTTAAAAAAAATAATTTGTAGCTCTTCATTGAGTCTCTCTGTTTGTTGACTTCGTATCATACTGTCATCTAATTCTTCAAACATGGTTCCATTATTTCATTTTGTAGTTATCATTATTTTGATATTTTATCTTTTGACCTTCATACTGAATTTATAAGTGATATACTTATATGAGTTATCAGTGGTATGTTATACAAATGCTTTACTCACCACCATTACAACATTAGAGTTTTCTGAGTTTAACTGTATACTTACCTGTCCCAGCAGGTTGATAAAGAGTCCAAGCCTAAAGCCCCTTTAAGGAGGAGGCAAGCTTGCTTTCTTTTTCACATTCTTTTGCCTAAGACAAGTAGGCATTGCAGGGAGCAGTATCTCAGGTTCAAGGACATTCCTCTTTTTGAGCTTTGGATGTATGTTATAGGAAAGGGTCTGGGCAAAACGCTGACATCCTTGAGATGTTTTTTGTCTATTCTCAGAGGCTAGTTGAGAAGTATATATGGCCCCACTTAAATTAGTGAGCCCCTTCTGATGTCTGTGTCAGAAGCTTTTTCTGTCACCTTCACTTTAAATAAAATATACACAAAGCTCTGAGTGACTGAGACTGTCTTTGGCCCCAGAGTAATATCTTCTTCTTAGACACCATGAATCCAGTGGCATCGGTCACCATTGACTGCTAGGTTATCATCTTGGGGGCTTGTCCAAGATCTTCAAGACAAGGTAAGAACACTCAGAGTTGAGATTCTTTTGCTCTTTTACTGTGGTCTCTACTTTACTACGGAGAAGGCAACGGCACCCCACTCCAGTACTCTTGCCTGGAAAATCCCATGGGCGGAGGAGCCTGGTAGGCTGCAGTGCATGGGGTCGCTAAGAGTTGGACACGACTGAGTGACTTCACTTTCCCTTTTCACTTTCCTGCATTGGAGAAGGAAAGGGCAATCCACTACAGTACTCTTGCTTGGAGAACCCCAGGGGCGGGGGAGCCTGGTGGGCTGCCAACTCTGGGGTCTCACAGAGTCAGACACGACTGAAGCAACTTAGCAGCAGCAGCAGCAGCAGCTACTTTACTAAATCAGAAGCATGCGGACTGAATTTCTTTTCCCCAGTCAGCTTTTCCTGGTCCCTCTGACCATTTCATATCTGCTTGGGGAATTAAAGTTATTAACCTTGTGTGCCGGATTGTAGACTTTCAAGGGACTTGCAATCCATGCTGTTATTGTGCTTTTCTAGCAAGGCCCCCACTCCAAGTTTTACAGGACACTGCAGACAGGAGCACTTTAGGGAGCTAGCTGGAGCTCTAGCTCCAGGGACATCTCTCAGACTAGAAATCACCATCCTGATCCCACAGACACACAGGCAAGTTCTTGTCATGGCTATGCCTCTGGACTATATGGATTGAGGCATTGCTGGTGAGCATGAGATTCCTAAGGACACAAATTGGGACACCCCAGATTTGGGCAGATTGAAAGTGCATTGGGCTTCTTCCCTTAGTAACGCTAGCTCTTAGCAGAGCAGACGAAGCCCTCCAGTGGCTCTTGTCTCAACTCCTTAGGTATTCTTTTTGTACAGTCTGATGGACAAGAATAAAAAGGATGATGTTGGCACTCCATGAATATGAAGGATTAGTTTTTCCTCACAGGCGGGCCCTCCATCGCCTCCTTTGTTATTAAATAGACTCGTGTGGCCACTCTCAGGAGGATGTCTTGGGTTTTATGTTCATCCCTTTATGACTTGCCACTTATACTGTTATGAGGAATGTGCGCAGGTACACAGAAGTTGGGTGCTTCCCCTAGTGGTCTTGGCTCGGCAAGCATCCGGAAAACTACTCTGTTCCACCCCAGGTGGTGCCGGAATAAAAGGGAAATCAAACCAAGGTTTTAATGGTGAGGACCTGGACATCAATCTGGGATGCCATCAGGTCTAACCCTGGTGCATCTCCACCATGCCTGGGTGGTAGAACGAGGGGGGTTGGGAGTAGGACACCTTCACCTGTAAGAGACAGGTTAGCTCTGGCCAGGGAAGGAAGCTTAGGTGGAAAATCAGTCTCCAACCCCGTCTAGAGCAGGGGCAGACACCTCTGGTAGAAAAAAAGCCATGGCACTGGGCACTGCTTTTTTCTCTCTTACAGATGGGGCCTAACAGTCCAGAACCACCCCCCTTGAATAATATCTTGAAAAACTGGGATAATTTTGATCCTCAAGGCCTAAAAATCCCTTATATATGGGGTTTATTTGCTTTAAGAGAAGACCTCACCTGCCCAGAGAGAGAATCCCTGCTGGGACATCTTATCGATCAGTCTACCCCTGTCATCAGAGCCCATCTGAGCACTCTCTGGTTTAAATTTTAGCTATGAAGCTATGACTACATGAAGGATAAATGACATTTTGAACCCTGAATGGCCATGTGTATTCTTTAGACTCCAGAGAAAACTAGGTAAAATGGAATCTTTTTGAAATTGCAAAACTGGTTCTTTTTGCACATGTAATTACTAAAAGTTTGACTTGTGAAAATACTCTTTTGGGGAGCTCTGATCCTGCCTGAGAAACAGAAACATGCCTGGGGAAAAACCTGAGTTAACTCTTATCATGTCCTTGAGATACACAGCCCACTCTATCTGGGACTCCAGCCATGAGCTGGAACTCAAGCCAAGAAAATAAAAGGGACAAAGAGACATTTTAAATTTCAGGTGGAAAACTGTGAGGTTTCTGCCTGTCCAGATTTGTGTGTGTCTCGGTGTATGTCTCCATCCTTGGAAAAAATTGCTAAAGGCTAAGTGGTTCAATGAGCTCTAATTAATTGGCCTAAAGAGAAGTAAGTGCTTACAAATCAAACAATTCTAAATTCAAGAAAATTAAAGTAAATGAATTTGAGGCTTGTGTGATCTGGGAAATAATCATTACTGAACTGATACATGATATTGATGTTTGTTTATTGATCTAATTAACAGAGGCATTGTGAAGATACTTTTATAAATGATATAACTTTGGGTGATTTATCCTTACCAATCTACAGAATGATGATGTAAAGTACAAGTCATGGTTTCTGAAGAAAAGTAAGATGTGTGTTTTTAATAAAAAGTAATAAGGAATGGAATTCCATTCTATTAAGGAAAAGCAAAGTAAGTCTAAACGTACAGGTGGCTGTCCTCTAAATGGACAAATGAAGTGATGAATACAGAAAGTGTAAACAGGTGTGTTGCAAGTGAAAGAAGAGTTTTGTGCATGCTACAAGTTTGTTAAGACATTAAACTGCCTTTGAAGTCTTATTGTTACTATGACTAAGTGAATAACTATTGTTTCACAGTGAATATAAGCTGTTACCAAACTGGAATTTGGTTTTCTCTCACTGATTAAAAGAACAAAGTTTTCTTGGAATGTGGCTTTTGAGAACAGACTACAGCACATATGAACAAAGCTCATTCTGCTTCTACAAAAGTTAACACGTCTTCAGGGAATTTAAAATGGATTAAAAATGGCCATAAACCAAAGAGTTGGGGCTATGAGAGGTCCAAGATGGCCACTTGGCTTTTCCTGGCTCCCTGACAAACCTCATTTTTATTTGATAATGCCTTTCCTGGCTTCAGGATTAATATCTCAGAATAAAAAAAAAAAAATGGTTAAAAGGTGCTTTCCACAATCTCCAGTGATCAGGGCACCCACTTTGCTGGATAGGTCATACAGACGTTCACAAAAACTTCATGAGTCTCTTCGAGACTATTGCTTTCACTGATGTCCTTGGTCATTGGGCAAGGACAGCAGAACAAAGGGATCAATTGCATGGGATGGAGTAGACTGCTAAATATGACCACAATTTTCACGACTTTTTGTCTGACATATTGTTAACTTTTACTCTGTGTTTTCAGATATAAAGAAGCACTTCTCCTCGAGTTACTGATCGTTTAAAACAATCTAGTGATTTACTCCTATGGGTAAAATTATACCTTTTTTCTCTCTGCCTCATTCCTCCAGAAACTGGAGACACTTGGGTTCTGAACAGCCTTATCAGGTAAATAAAAAGACTGTCTCCCGACATATACAGAAATCTCAACGTATACTGGGGAGCTCTAAAAGAAAAATCCACCTAACTGATGTCAGGCCTATGGCAACTATTATGTTTCACTGAATATTAAGTTCCAGGTTTTTAATTAAGGTCTGTATTTACTAAGACTCACTCCTTAGATAGTTCCTTGTGGTTATGTTACATTGCTAAGAGGTTTAACTAAGTTGTTAAAAAGGACATTCTGAGTTTGTTTCTAAAGCTTATCTCAATAACCAGTCTTTGAATAAAGATCAGATGCTCAGGATCTACAAGCAGGATATCAACAGCAAGCTATAGTCATTTAGCAAACTAAGTCAGATGACATGGAGATGTCACTGGGCTACACCTAATAGAAGTTCTTGACTTAACTTCCTATGATTCTACTATTACTGCTATTGTTTTCGATATTGCCTGTTTCAAGAAGTGTTGTTCCTTACATTATCAAGTGTGTGACTGAGCCACTAAGTGAGTCACTGTATGACTTAGCTGTAAAAAGAAGAGAAGTGAAAAGCAAAGGAGATAAGGAAAGATATAAGCATCTGAATGCAGAGTTCCAAAGAACAGCAAGGAGAGATAAGCAAGCCTTCCTCAGCGATCAATGCAAAGAAATAGAGGAAAACAACAGGATGGGAAAGACTAGAGATCTCTTCAAGAAAATTAGAGATACCAAGGGGACATTTCATGCAAAGATTGGCTCGATAAAGGACAGAAATGGTATGGACCTAACAGAAGCAGCAGATATTAAGAAGAGGTGGCAAGAATACATAGAACTGTACAGAAAAGATCTTCACGACCCAGATAATCACGACGGTGTGATCACTGACCTCGAGCCAGACATCCTGGAATGTGAAGTCAAGTGGGCCTTAGAAAGCATCACTATGAACAAAGCTAGTGAGGTGATGGAACTCCAGAGGAGCTATTTCAACTCCTGAAAGATGATGCTGTGAAAGTGCTGCACTGAATATGCCAGCAAATTTGGAAAACTCAGCAGTGGCCACAGGACTGGAAAAGGTCAGTTTTCATTCCAATCCCAAAGAAAGCAATGCCAAAGAATGCTCAAACTACCGCACAATTGCACTCATCTCACATGCTAGTAAAGTAATGCTCAAAATTCTCCAAGCCAGGCTTCAGCAATACACGAACCGTGAACTTCCAGATGTTCAAGCTGGTTTTAGAAAAGGCAGAGGAACCAGAGATCAAATTGCCAACATCTGCTGGATCATGGAAAAAGCAAGAGAGTTCCAGAAAAACATCTATTTCTGCTTTATTGACTATGCCAAAGCCTTTGACTGCATGGATCACAATAAACTGTATAAAATTCTGAAAGAGATGGGAATACCAGAACCCCTGACCTGCCTCTTGAGAAATCTGTATGCAGGTCAGGAAGCAACAGTTAGAACTGGACATGGAAAAACAAACTGGTTCCAAATAGGAAAAGGAGTACATAAAGGCTGTATATTGTCACCGTGCTTATTTAATTTCTATGCAGAGTACATCATGAGAAATGCTGGACTGGAAGAAACACAAGCTGGAATCAAGATTGCCAGGATAATATCAGTAACCTCAGATATGCAGATGACACCACCCTTATGGCAGAAAGTGAAGAGGAACTAAAAAGCCTCTTGATGAAAGTGAAAGTGGAGAGTGAAAAAGTTGGCTTAAAGCTCGACATGCAGAAAACGAAGATCACAGCATCTGCACCCATCACTTCATGGGAAATAGATGGGGAAATAGTGGAAACAGTATCAGACTTTATTTTGGGGGGCTCCAAAATCACTGCAGATGGTGACTGCAGCCATGAAATTAAAAGACGCTTACTCTTTGGAAGAAAAGTTATGAACAACCTATATAGCATATTCAAAAGCAGAGACATTACTTTGCCAACAAAGGTCCGTCTAGTCAAGGCTATGGTTTTTCCTGTAGTCATGTTTGGATGTGAGAGTTGGACCATGAAGAAGGCTGAGCACCGAAGAATTGATGCTTTTGAACTGTGGTGTTGGAGAAGACTCCTGAGAGTCCCTTGGACTGCAAGGAGATCCAACCAGTCCATTCTGAAGGAGATCAGCCCTGGGATTTCTTTGGAAGGAATGATGCTAAAGCTGAAACTCCAGTACTTTGGCCACCTCATGCAAAGAGTTGACTCTTTGGAAAAGACTCCGATGCTGGGAGGGATTGGGGGCAAGAGGAGAAGGGGACGACAGAGGATGAGATGGCTGGATGGCATCACTGACTCGATGGACATGAGTCTAAGTGAAGTCCAGGAGTTGGTGATGGACAGGAGGCCTGGCGTGCTGCGATTCATGGGGTCACGAAGAGTCGGACAGGACTGAGCGACTGAACTGAACTGAACCGACATAACATAAGAAATCCCCATGCAATAGGAATTAAAATCAGTATATGAGTTTTCTCATACAGTGTGATTTACTAGCGAAAAGCAACCACCACCCCACAACCTGAACTGCTCATGAATCCAGACTGAATGAGGCAGGCAGAATAATGTCTTATTTTAAGCCTCATTCCGAGAGAGAGAGATTTGTATGAATGATGTCTCTGTGAAATGAAGCAATATATTCTGGCCTCTTTATTTCCTAGTACTTGTACTTGTTAACAAGAGAGATAAGAATGGCATATATTGTAAGCATCTTTTTTAAAAATTCCTCACCCAAAATATCTGGTATTAAACTTTGTAGTTCGTGGCTGAAGGTCATGGATTATGGTTTATGCTTAATTTACACATGAAGGCAGAACTGAGGTCTCTATGGAAGGCTATTAAACACTATAAGCAAACACAGAGATGGGGATATTGAAAAATATCAGTTATTACCAGATATTCGCAACTATCTGGGAAGATGAATGGATGATCTTTATGAAAATGTAACTCCAAACAACTGATCCACTTGAGGAGATAATTCAATTGGGAAAATAAGTAAGATTTGGTTAATTTACATTATTTACTACGTATTCATTCAGTTACTTTGATAACTTTTGCCTCCTTAAGATTATTATTTACAATTCTGAAACACCATTCTTTTTGACATTTAAATATGAAGCAAAATATGAAAATAATATTTGCAAAGTATCTTGCAAGTACAAAAATAAGACACATACATATTCAGTTCAGTTCAGTCCCTCAGTCATGTCTGACTCTTTGAGACCCCGTGTACTGCAGCAAACCAGGCCTCCCTGTCCATCACCAACTCCCGGAGTCCACCCAAACCCATGTCCATTGAGTCAGTGATGCCATCCAGCTATCTCATCCTCTGTTGTCCCCTTCTCCTCCTCCCCTCAACCTTTCCAAGCATCAGGGTCTTTTCAAATGCGTCAGCTCTTCTCATCAGGTGGCCAAAGTGTTGGAGTTTTAGCTTCAACATCAGTCCTTCCAATGAACACCCAGGATTGATCTCCTTTGGGATGGACTGGTTGGATCTCCTTGTAGTCCAAGGGACATTCAAGAGTCTTCTCCAACACCACAGTTCAAATGCATCAATTCTTTGGCCCTCAGCTTTCTTTAGAGTCCAACTCTCACATCCATACATGACTGCTGGAAAAACTATAGCTTTGACTAGACAGATCTTTGTTGCTAGTAAAGTAATGCTCAAAATTCTCCAAGCCAGGCTTCAGCAATACGTGCACCATGAACTTCCAGATGTTCAAGCTGGTTTTAGAAAAGGCAGAGGAACCAGAAATCAAATTGCCAACATCTGCTGGATCATCGAAAAAGCAAGAGAGTTCCAGAAAAACTTCTATTTCTGCTTTCTTGACTATGCCATAGCCTTTGACTGTGTGGATCACAATAAACTGTGGAAAATTCTGAAGGAGACACACACATAATATAGCCAAATATTAATATGGCCTATCTTTGTGTGGAGAACAGTTAACAACATTTTTATGACATATTAATAATACGATTCTTTAAAATTCATAATCTTTTCTATTAATTCTAAAAAATATTACATTATTTGAGAGAGAAACTTTAGAAAATATCCTATTACCTAAAATAAATCTATAGTATTAAATATAGTTTAACTCATTATATAGAATACAAATCTATACTATCAATAGTTACATTTTATATCCAAAACTATGCACATTTTCATAAGAAAATGCAGCAATCTTAAAAATGTATTTCAAACAAAATGTATACTTTGCACTAGAAAATCATGAAAATCCTATAGGTATGGATGTATACACATTAGACTTCCCTGGTAGCTCAACTGGTAAAGAATCCATCTGCAATGCAGGAGACCTCTGGTTGATTCCTGGGTCAGGAAAATCCCCTGGAGAAGAGATAGGCTACCCACTCCAGTATACTTGGGCTTCCCTGATGGCTCAGTTGTAAAGAGTCTGCCTGCAGTATGGGAGACCTGGGTTCAGTCCCTGGCTTGGGAAGATCTCCTGGAGGAAAACATGGCAACCCACTCTGATATTTGTGCCTGGAGAATCCCAATGGACAGAGAAGCCTGGTGGGCTACAGTCCATGTGGCCACAGAGTCAGAAACACCTAAGCACAGCAGCAGAATATATATATATATTCCCATCACTGAGTCTGATCTATATTTTGTCAAATATTATTTTAGGATTATTCTACACTTGAAATTAGAAACGAAGTGAAAGTCTTTTACTTTGAAATAAATCATCTATTTTGAGGAACTAAAGGATTTATATTTTCTTCTTTTTTGTAGCAAAGTCAGTTGTAGTTTATTTATTCCTTGATCATGTATACTTAATGTGAAACCCAGTTAAAATAGCAAGGGTTTGTGTGTGTATATATATATATACACACACACACATATATTTTCCCCAATACTTACAATGTTACTTCACAAACAGATCACACAGTGACTTGCTTTTCAGACTGTAAGACTTGCCATGTAGACTATAAGGCTGGACTTTACACTATGTTGTATTTAGATCTATATATTCTTTTCACTTAAGTAAAATAATCGCAGTTCACAAATACACACAAAAAGATCTCTAGGTACTTGATTAAAAGAAATCTAGAGTTGTAGGATACGAGGCTAGGTATATAGTTCTGAAAGGAGTTTGCAGTATGTGATTGTTCTTATTTTCCTATAACTGCCTTTTTGTTTTTGTTTAGTCGCTGAATCATGTCCAGCTGTTTTGCATCCCCATGGGCTGTAGCCCACCAGATTCCTCTCTCCACGGGATTTCCCAGGCAAAAACACTGGAGTGGGTAGCCATTTCCTTCTCCAGAGGATCTTCCTGGCCCAAGGATTGAACCTCTGTCTCCTGCATTAGCAGGTGGATTCTTCAACTGTCTTTTACCTTTTAACATATTATTACCTTTTATACCTTGAGGCCAACTATTTTGAGAGCGAAGTCTCCCCCAGGTTTAGCCTTCAATACAGGCAGGATCACTCTCCCTCCAGATTTTTCAGTGTGTTTTTACTCTGTAAAAAGTTTTCTTTTCTTTTTTTTTTTTTTTAAACAAAGGGGATTATTAGTGAAAAGTGAAATCAAGGAAAACACATTGAGAGGAAAATAAAGAAGGAACCACTGAAGGCAAGCTGTTGTTGGAGGCTTGGCTTTTACACATTCTGACTGATTTTCCCATTAGCAGGAGAGAATCAGCAACAGAGGGAGTGATGAGAAGACAGTCACTGGCGTCAGATGAATGACCTTCAGATCATTAAGTTCCCTTCCCAGAACCTTTTATTGCACCAAACTCTTCTTATGGAATTTTTCATCTCCATGTTTCTAAGTGTGTAGATAAGCGGGTTGAGCATGGGGACAATAATTGTGTAGAAGAGCGTAAACACTTTATCTTCTGGTAATGTTGTGGCAGGTCTAATGTAAACAAAGATGACAGGTGTGAAAAAGAGGATCACGGACTGTGATGTGGGAACTACAGGTGGAAAGTGCTTTATGGTGGCTTTCTGCAGAATATGTGCACACATTATACAGAATCAAAGTGTAGGAGGCCATCAAAACCACAAAGAGCACCAGTCCCATCAAGCCAGAATTGGCAATGACAAAAAAGCCAATTTTGTGAGTATCAGTGCAGGCTAGTTTCAACAAAAGATATGCATCACGGAAATAGTGATCTATTTCACTGGGGCCACAGAAAGGTCAAACAATCGCAAGAAGAAAGAGACCAAGAGAATGAAGAAGTCCCCCTGCACACGACGCTATGAGAATTGACTGACGTTTTTGCCTGTTCATGGTGATGGCGTCGTGGAGAGGTTTGCTGACGGCCACATAGCAGTCACAGGCCATCCCTGTGAGGATGAAGACCTCAATCCCCCCTCAAAGAAGTGGGTGGTGAAAAGCTGTGTCATGCAGTTTTTATAGGAAATGGCCTTTTTCTCCATCAGTAAGTCAGTCATGAGTTTGGGTGTCACAGTGGAGGTGTAGAAGAGGTCTGAGAGTGCAAGGCAGTTAAGGAAGAAGTACATGGGCTGGGTGATTAGCTGACTGCATGTAATAGAAATCACAATGATCAAATTCCCCAACCAAATAGCCAGGTAACAGAATAAGAAAAATAAAAAGCAGAGGATCTGGACTTTCTTGTCCATAGAAAGTTCTAAGAGGATAAATTCAGTAACATTATTTCTATCTTCCATGATCTGATGTTCAAGAAAGTGATCTGAAATGACAAAACCAATGAAACGAATCATTGATGAGAAAATGGAAACCTAATATCTACTTTAAATGGCACCAATGCCTTTTAAAGACAAGTTATTTTGAGACCCACTGAAATCATTTTCATTTAATACGAGTCTTTGACTATCTAGTA
This sequence comes from Bos grunniens, assembly GCF_055505025.1. Taxonomy (NCBI): domain Eukaryota; kingdom Metazoa; phylum Chordata; class Mammalia; order Artiodactyla; family Bovidae; genus Bos; species Bos grunniens. The sequence continues at coordinate 70,883,238 of NC_141185.1, read as the reverse complement.
CTAATATTCTTCTATGAGCTAAGAATACAGAGATAAATTAGACAAAGTTCCAGTTTTTATATAATTTAAATTATTTTGTGAGGAAGCAAGGAATTATATTTGTCAAGAATTTTAAAAAAAGAGATAATCTTAATAGTGTTAAGTAGGGTGACATATAATGTGCCAATTTAGGATGTAAAATAGAGGTAACTATAGAATTTGCTTGATTAAGTGGTTTCTAATGAAATCACAAAATTGGTGTAGGGTGTGTGGGTGGGTTTTGCAGTGCTGGCACAGAGTCAATGTTAAATAAATATCAATTAAATAAAAATCTGGAAAGTGAACAATGTGCTGTAATTTTGAAGGAATAATACAATAAATAATCATCCTTTAGTCAGGTAATTCATGATAAAACTGAAGAACAAATCATTTTTATGAGTGGACTCATAATCCTTTTTGACTTTTAAGTTAGTTAAGTTGCTCAGTATCTGATTCTTTGCGACCCCGTGGACTGTAGACCACCAGGCTCCTTCATCCATGGGATTCTCCGGGCAAGAATACTGGACTGGGTTGCCATTTCCTTCTCCAGGGGATCTTTCTGACTCAGGGATCAAACCCAGGTCTTCTGCACTGCAGGCAGATGCTTCAACCTCTGAGCCACCAGGGAAGCCCTTTTGACTTTTAAGAGGAAATAATTCCTTCATGTGAAATACTCCATGAAACTTTCATATTTCTTAAACAATATTTGAAGCATCTCTAGGTTAATATATTGACAACTATGCTTTTCCTGTTTGTCTATATTTCTCTTGCAAGATTATTTCCTCTTTCAAAATAAATTAACATTCAGAAGTTATTTGAGTTCCATCTTATCAGACTGTAATTATAGTTGCCTAGTTTGGAAATGATATACTGAGAAATGGGCTCCACTAATTCCAAATTAGTTCCCCTAAACACAATGCAATAAACAAGATGGAGCACTTCTTCCCGTAATTTCTTAGAGAATTCACCCACACAGTCTGCATGTGGAGTAGAGTTCCCTTTGGTCCACATCTTCTCTAGCATTTGTTATTGATAGACTTTGCAATGAGGACCATTCGGATTCGAGGAAGTGGTCCCTCCTTGTAATTTGCAGTTGAGTCGCTCCAATCATTAGTGTTATGGAGCAAGATGAACTTTTGGAAATGCAGATGCAATTCTATCACCTCCCTGCCACAACTGCTCTTGGATTTTCCCATCATATTGAATATATGATCACATAACTTCATTGCTTGTTCCCGAAGATTGTCTCTGATGTCTTTTCACTGGAATGCCCTCTGAACTCTGGCTTCCATCCCATAGGGCATTTTTCATTTCTAGAATGTCCTAAGTTTCCCTGGTCACATAGCCTTCCAAGATGCTATTTTCCCTGTGTGAAATTCTTCCTGCATCTCAACCCTGGTTTACATAGGTTCAACCTACGGATCTCAAACCAATTGTTACTCTGAAAAGCCTTTCCTGACACCCAGGTTTTGGTGAGGGAAGAGGTCCCACTATAAGTTTTCAAAGGATCTGGCTGTGATGTATCATTAAATTCCTCTCAGTGAAAGCAGGAACTCTGTGTCTTCTTCTCTCCACATTCTATTTACAGAAATTTATTACACGCCTCCTAGCTCATCGTAGGTGCTCAGTATTTACTTAGTGTGTGAAAGACAGAAAAGATCTTGGAGGCCTCAAGGTGTCACTTGGCTCAGCACTTTTGATCTCCTTGTATATTTGGCAATTGAATTCTTTCCTGGGTTGATGTGTACACTATAATCAAGGCAAAATATAAGGCATTAATACATATCCATAAATATAGGTTCTTGCTTTCAAGGAACTCGTACAGCAGATTTCTACAAGTTAGGGCTTTTCAAATGCTCTAGAAGTATGTGAACGTTCAGTATGATTCATTTTCACTTCAAAGAAAAATCGTTGGACTTCCATAGCAAAGGTGGAGACCTTCCAAAGTTTAGTCCAATACTTATACCTTGACCATTTCAGGCAAGCCTTGTGGTTCCTTCTGGAGGTGTGTGGCACTTGCAGAAATGTGAAAATTTTCCAACGTCCTCAGACTTTGCTGTCATTTGCAATCATCAAGAAAGCTTCCAGGTCTCCCACCACACACAGTCAGTAGCCAACGGAGTGCATTCCAGGAATATGCATTGTTAACCAGCATCACCGTTGATACTGTTGCTGCACACTCAATGCAGTGGGCAGGGCCAGGATTGTCCACTGGGTCTCATGTGGAAAGGAAAGAAGGGCTTCCCCCACCCCCACAGAGCCCAACACCCCCACCCGCTGTTCACAGCCTTGTGACTAGAAACGGTCCCCAAAACAAGAATCAGACAAACCAGAGAAGCCCAGATGATAGTCCTTGAGATGAAGGAACTAAGCAGCTGGTTGAGATGGCACCAAGGGGAAAGGTTGCTCTTTTTGTCTGCCACTCTACTCCTTTCTTCCTGGACGCCTTAGGGGTTCGTCATGGAGATTTGAAATAAAGTGCACAAAAGTCATATGTGTTGAATCAAGATTTTGCATTTAACCATCTCTCAAAAAGGAAGAGAGCTTCACCTGCACATGTTTCTTTCAAAAACGTCAACTGCTTTTCAATTCTGGGGTTTCTCTCTTGCCTTGTTCAAGTAGCCTTAAGAGTAAAAATCAACGAAAACTACATAAAGATTCAAAGATACCAACAAAGGACACCTTCTGTTTCTGAAATCATATTTCCATTTAGTAGAACACGAGCTCTATTCTTTGTATTTGGCCTAGGGAATTAGCAATGTCCTTGTTCAGATGGCAAGGCATCCGCCCGCAGGAGATTGGGGTTTGGTCCCTGGGTCGGGAAGATCCCCCCCCCCCCCCCGCCCCGGAGAAGGAAATGGCAACCCACTCCAGTATTCTCATCTGGGAAATGCCACGGACAGAGGAGCCTGATGGGCCGCAGTCCATGGGTCGTATCAAAGTTGGGCTCAACCCAGCAACTACGAACAGAAGTATTTCCAAAGACCACACTCAAGTGTGTGTGTGTGTGTGTGTGTGTGTGTGTGTGTGTGTGTGTATCTCCTCTCACCATCTTGAAGACTGTCTCGGAATCTTCATGTATTTCTGCCTCTGTATCTCCTGACAGCCGGCCGCCAGCCCGTTCGTCTGGCCCCGGCCTCTGCCAGGTGCTCTGCCTCTGGCTGAGGAGCTTGCGCAGGCCAGCTGTCTCCCTTGGCATGGGTGCGTGCGAGTGTCTGTGTGTCTGTCTGTGTGCCTGCCTGTGGCTCGTCTACTCTCTCAGGAAGGTCGAGTGCTTGGCGGGCGGCGTGGGGGCAAAAGGGGGCCTCGGTAGTGCGAAGGGGCGGGGCTGAGGCGTTCTGGTCGACCGTGCCTCCGTGGCTTCCGGTGGGTTTGGGCACCAGGCAGGTGCCGGGGAAGTTGGGCACTCAAGTTTCCCTGCGCCTAGGCCTGCAGGATGTTCAAAGGTCCCTGGGCCGCGGGGGTTGGGAGGCGGGGGGCCCCGAAGACTGACACCTCCAGGGCCCCGCGGGCCTGAGCAGCGAATGGGATCGGGGGGAGGCCCCGCTCAGCGAGCGCGGCCGGGTCTGGAGTGGCCGGGGGTGGGAGGGCGCCGAGACCTCCGCACCCCTCAGCCCACACCCCAGGCCCCGCGCGCACGCACGCATGCCCTCCCGGTCACTGGGTGGTCCTGGAAGCCCTTCAGGCCCCCGGGCCCGGCCAGACGCTTGCTGGTCTGGTGTTGGCGGTGTTCGGGGGGCGGGCCGGCGTCAGCAGGCTGGAGTCCGGTCGGGGGTCGTGCGGCTCAAATACAGCACGCCCCCCGACGAGAGGTGCGGCCCGTTGGCCCGACCTGCAGGTCGGAGCAAAAGGGAGGCGAAGTGCAAGGCTCTTAGGGCGCCCCGCGCCAACTGCTTCAGTCTCCGGACATATCAGCCTGAAGGCGCCGGATCTTGTCTGCTCTCAGAAGTTAAGCAGGGTCGGGCCTGGTTAGTATCTTGGATGGGAGACCACCTGGGAATCCCGGGTGCTGAAGGCTTTTTGCCTACCAGAAGAGGTCCTTTAGCCCCACCCCCTCCCACCCCCCGCGTCCCAATTCTTGGATCCCCCCCGCAGCCCCAGCCCCTCCCAGGGCGGGGGAAGTGGGTGGCCCGGGCCCCGGCTCCCACTGCAGACCTGGGTTGCCTCCACGCTGCCCGCGAGCCCCTCCGCATTCGCATTCAACTTCCAGGACACCAGACGACAGGCAGTCCCTTCTCCATCTGGGGCTCCTTTGGCTTGCCTCAGGCAATCCCGGGGCTTGCACAGACTCCAGCCACAGCCCCATCCCCCGCCCCACCCCCTGCCTAGCAGGCGATCGCGCGCGCGCGCGCACGCACAGATAGATGTGCCCAAACGGGGCATCTATCTTGTTCACTTATTCTGTGGGTGAATCTATGCCTGGGAGTCGGACTGCTGAACCATAGGCTACTTCCACTTTTAGTTCCTTCGGGAACCTCCATATTCTTGTCCATACCGGCTCCACCAACTCCCATTCCTACTCACCATGGAGGAGAGCTCCCTTTGCTCCACATCTTCTCCAGCATTTGTTATTGACAGACATTGCAGTGAGGCCCAATCGGACTCATGTGAAGTGGTCCCTCCTTGGAGTTTGGAGTTGAGTCTCTCCAGTCATTAGTGATGTGGAGCAAGATGACCTTTTGGAAGTGCAGATGCAATTCTGTCACCTCCCTGCTCCAACGGCTCTTGTACTTTCCCATCATATTGAAGATACGACCACTTCTCTTCAGGCTTGCTCCTCACATTCTTCTCTGATGTCTTTTGCCTGGAATGCCCTCTGCACTCTTTGGCTTCCATCCCATAGGGCATTTTTCATTTCTTGAATGTCCTAAGTTTCCCTGGTCACATAGCCTTCCAAGATGCTATTTTCCCTGCCTGAAATTCTTCCCGCATCTCAACCCTGGTTTACCTAGGTTCACCCTATGGACCTCAATGCAATGGTTCCTCTGAAAAGCCTTCCCTGACACCCAGGTTTTGGTGAAGGAAGAGGCCCCTCTATAATTCTCACAGCATCTGCCTGTGATGTATCATTAGAGTTGTCTCAGTGAAAGCAGGAACTCTGTGTCTTCTTCTCTCCACATTCTATTTCCAGAAACTTATTACTTGCCTCCTAGCTCTTCGTAGGTGCTCAGTATTTACTTAGTGTGTGAAAGATAGAAAAGCTCTGGGAAGCCTCAAGGTGTCACTTTTGATCTCTTTGAACATTTGTCGATTCAATTCTTTCCTTTCCTGGGTTGATGTGTACACTATATTTGAGGCACAATCTATGGCATTAAGACACATCCATAAATATAGGTTCTTGCTTTCAAGGAACTCGTACAGCAGATTTCTACACGGTGGGGATTTTCAAATGCTCTAGAAGAATGTGAACGTTCAGTATGCTCCATTTTCATTTCAAAGAAAGATCGTTTGACTTCCATAGCAAAGGTGGAGACCTTCCAACGTTTAGTCCAATACTTATACGTTGACCATTTCAGGCAAGTCTTGTGGTTCCTTCTGGAGGTGTGTGGCTCTTGCAGAAATGTGAAGGTCTTCCATCGTCCTCAGACTTTGGTGTCATTTGCAATCATCAAGACAGCTTCCAGGTGTAGGTTCCAGACCACCACCACACACAGTCAGTAGCCAACGGAGTGGATTCCAGGAATATGCGTTGTTAACCAGCATCACCCTTGATACTGTTGCTGCACACTCAGTGCAGTGGGCAGGGCCTGGATTATCCACTGGGTCTCATGTGGAATGGAGAGAAGGGTTTCCCACACACACACACACCACCCCCTCTGTTGACAGCCTTGTGACTAGAAACGGTCCCGAAACAAGAATCAGACAAACCAGAGAAGCCCAGATGGTAGTCCTTGAGATGAAGGAACTAAGCAGCTGGTTGAGATGGCTCCAAGGGGAAAGGTTGCTCTTTCTGTCTGCCCCTCTAGTCCTTTCTTCCTGGACGCCTTAGGGGTTCATCATGGAGATTTGAAATAAAGTTCACAAAAGTCTTATGTGTTGAATCAAGATTTTGCATTTAACCATCTCTCAAAAAGGAAGAGAGCTTCGCCTGCACATGTTTCTTTCAAAAATGCCAGTTGCTTTTCAATTCTGGGGTTTCTCTCTTGCCTTGTTCCAGTAGCCTTAATAGTAAAAATCAACAAAAACCACATAAAGATTGACAGATACCAACAAAGGACAGCTTCTGTTTCTGAAATCATCTTTCCATTTAGTAGAACACGAGCTCTATTCTTTGTATTTGGCCTAGGGAATTAGCAATGTCCTGGTTCAGATGCCAAGGCATCCATGTGCAGGAGACTCGGGTTTGATCCCTGGGTCGGGAAGATCCCCCGGAGAAGGAAATGCCAACCCACTCCAGTATTCTCGCCTGGGAAATGCCACGGACAGAGGAGCCTGATGGGCCGCAGTCCATGGGTTGTATCAAAGTTGGGCTCAACCCAGCAACTACGAACAGAAGTATTTCCAAAGACCACACTCAAGTGTGTGTGTGTGTGTGTGTGTGTGTGTGTGTATCTCCTCTCGCCGTCTTGGAGTCTGTCTCGGAATCTTCATGTATTTCTGCCTCTGTATCTCCTGACAGCCGGCCGCCAGCCCGTTCGTCTGGCCCCGGCCTCTGCCAGGTGCTCTGCCTCTGGCTGAGGAGCTTGCGCAGGCCAGCTGTCTCCCTTGGCGTGGGTGCGTGCGAGTGTCTGTGTGTCTGTCTGTGTGCCTGCCTGTGGCTCATCTGCTCTCTCAGGAAGGTCGAGTGCTTGGCGGGCCACGTGGGCGCAAAGGGGGGCCTCAGTAGTGCGAAGGGGCGGGGCTGACGCGCTCCAGTGGACTGTGCCTCCATGGCTCCAGGTGTGTTTCAGCACCAGGCAGGTGCCCGGCAAGATGGGCGCTCAAGATTCATTGCGCCTACTCCCGAAGGAGGTTTAGAGTCCAGCGGGCCGCGGGAGTCAGGTCACGGCAGGTCCCGAAGATCGACACCTCTAGGGCGGCGTGGCCCTGATCAGAGAAATGGATCGGGGGCAGGCCCTGCTCAGCGAACGCAGCCGGGCTTGGAGTGGCTGGGGGTGGGAATGCGCCAAGACCGCCGCACCCCTCAGCCTACCCCCCAGGCCCCACTCGCAAACACGCCCACCCTCCCGGTCACTGGGATGTCCTGGAAGCCCTTCGGGCCCCCGGGCCTGGCCTGGCGATTCCTGGTCTGGTTTTGGCGGTGTTTGGTGGAGGGCTGGCGTCAGCAGGCTGGTGTCCTTTTGCAGGTCGTGCACCTCAAGTACAGCATGCCCCCCAAGGAGAGGTGCGGCCTGTTGGCCTGACCTGCAGATCAGAGTGAAAGGGTGGCGACCAGCAAGGCTCTTAGGGCTCCCCACAGCAACCGCCTCTGTCTGGCTGTCGCAGTTTCCGCAGGGTGGCATGTGTTTTCCTCTTTATAACCTGTGCTTGCTGCTCTTCCAGTTTAACTTAGAAGCAGCCCTTATTTTCTGCATTTCTAGTTGTCACCGTTCACTGGGGCTTTCCATGTGGTGCTTGGGATAAAGATCCTGCCTGCCCATGCATCAGATAACAAGCGATGTGGGTTCGATCCGTGGGTCGAGAAGATGCCCTGGAGGAGGGCGTGGCCACCCACTCCAGTATTCTCGCCTGGAGAATCCCATGGACAGAGGAGCTAGTGGGCTACAGTCCCTGGGGTCGCAGAGTCAGACACGACTGAAGCAGGTTAGCACACACTCAGGTTTTAGTTCAGCCACTCAGGTGTGTACTACTCTTTGCCACTCTGTGGACTGCAGCACTCCAGGCTTTCCTGTCCTTCAGTATCTCCTGGAATTTGCTCCAACTCATGTCCATTGAATCATCATGCCATAGAACCAACTCATTCCGGTGGCATCCACCAGAGAGGTGGCTGGGGTTTGGCAAAGTGCCTGGTCTTGCTGCGTGGGTGTGAACCTGCCCTCACCACTCCCTGACCGTGTGACCATCACCGTGTCCTCCTCTGTAAATTTGGAGGGGGCAACACCTGCTTGGGAAGGGGCACACACAGCATCTGGTATATAATCAATGCACCATCCATCGCAGCATTGTATATATTAATAACAGGGATCACATTTAATAACCTGCTCCTTTTTGTCTCTTGTCACTTAACTGTGCTCCAGATCACATCTGCTTTACTTACCCCCGTAAATCCCACACCCAGCACAAACAAGACTCAACAAATTTGTGGCTGAAGAGGCAGGAACATACCCTGTCTTCAAGGAGATGAAGCCAAGCGAGGTGAGGGCCTAATGATAACCCTGTGTGATGAGGGGACCTCAGGAGGACCTGCATGGCTGTGGGGTGGGGTGGGGGCATGGGCAGATGAGCTCCTGGGATGGGGAGGTGGCAGGAAGGAGGGCGGGCTGTTCCTTGTGGGGTGTCCACAGATTGTACTTCACCCCTCACTGATGAGCACTTAGGCAGTTTCCAAACACATGTCACTGTTAGGAGGAAACAATCATTGCCTAGCTCCTACTCAATTGATTTCGTACAATATGTTTCTAGCATTGGAGTACAATCATCTGCTTTATTCATTCCATGCTCCGTCCATCCACCCATCCAGCCAGCCATCTGTTCATCCAACCATCCACTCACTAATCAATCCATCCATCCACTCATTAACTCATCTGATCATCTCAGACCCATTGAGAAGACAGACGCCTCTTCCACTCCTGCTCCCAGGAGGACCCCCAGCGTGAGTGACTGGAGCCTTGTGGGGACAACAGGGGAGACACAGAAGGGAGATGCCTGCAGGCCCTCCTCCCTCTGAAAGGTGAAGCACCCACCTGGTCCTAATGCCTCCTTGTTGGGGTGTTCAGGCCGGCCTTTTTCCTTCTTGCGAAACAAGCGGCTGATGGAGGACTTGATTGATGCCCTTTTTCTTTGGGGCTTTGTGCAGCGAGTCCTGCCTGCTGGTGCCGCTGCTCGGGTTGTTCCCGGGGCTGTTCTGAGAGCCTGTCGAGCTTTAGGGAGAGAAAAGGACCCTTAACTGGCACCCTCGTACAAACACACACCCCTCCACAAGAGCTACTGATAGAAATGGGCACCCAGCAACACCCGCACCTCAACCTCGCAGCAGACAGTGGAGTCTCCTTCACCAAACACACTCCACACGAGCAATGCAGGCTCCGAGACACAGAGAACCACCCCAGGAAGTTGAGATTCTCTGCCTCGAGCTCTCCCCCGAGGAGGGCTGGACTCCAGGCCAGCTGGTGCAGAGGGCACTCCGACCCTCCATCAGGGTCGCTGCTCAGCAGGTGAAAACGCTCCAGCAGAAGGCAAGCTCCCCTGCTCTGGGCAGTTCCCCCCACCTCCTGCAGGGTGACTGTCCCCGGCCATGGCAGGCGAGCGACGGTCACCGTGCAGGTCTGCTGGCCAAGTGACCACATGTGTCCTCCATCGAGTGCTGCCTGGCTCAGGACGGGAGCTTAGGTGGTGGTCTCAATGAGGACAGTGTCAGTCACAGGAGGGGACAGAGTCTCCTGAGAGGAGACCCCTGAGGAAAAGGGAGGGACCCTCAAGAGCGAACCTGAGAGGCACAGGTCCATCACTGTCAGGAACATGCCCCGGGCCGGGCAGACCTCTACCAAGATCAGGAAGAAAGCTCCCACAGGAGTAAATCTGTAGAGAAGGACGTTTTCTAAAATCACTGAGGTCAATGAGCTCTTCTTCCCCAGCACCTGAAGTTCACCACTAAACCCAGGCACTAAACCCAAGGGTATTCCTTTAAAATCATCCTTGCAACTCCTTCAAGACAAGAGGTGCAGGGCTCCTGAAACTGATGACGGGCACACAGGCCGCTTACTTGTGGGCGTCCCTGAGGTCCTCATGGGTGGCTGTGTGCAGCGCCCCCGTGTGCAGGCGGCCCAGCCGAAGGGACAGCGGTACGGCGGGGGTCGAGGTTTCACATTTGATGGTGGTCTTGTCATCTCCTACCTCTTCCCGTATAGCTGGCATCTGAGGGAGCGAGGTAAGTGTCCAATTGGCTAACAATAGACTGTTTTGAAAATGGCAATCACATAGGCGTTACATTATAACCAGAAACTTATTTGAAAATCTATTAGCTATGCTTTCCCCCAAGTACAAAAAAACCCCCTTGTTCTAGCTTAATGCCATCTTAAAGGACTGTCTTGTTCAAGAGAAGCAGGGCTATGGGGCAGCGAGAGCATCCGATTGAGTGCAGAGACCATGGATGGGAGCCTTCCTGCAGCTGGGCTCTGCCGTCTCTGGAATCCAGTGACCAGATGGCCCTGCCGGGCAGGAAAGCAGAGCGACGCCAGCACCGTGGACCCTGCATGGCATGAACTGCCCTGATGAAAGGACTGTGCTCATTGCCAGATGCTGCTCAGAAGCACCACAGCTAGAGTACGAAACCTCTCAGCAAAGCCGTCCAGACCTTTCTGTTTGAAGGAGAAAAAGACACAGCTTGTGCCACCATCCAAGATCATTTGTAATGATGATGCAGGTTACTGGAACCCATGACAACAAGAGAAACACAGAAAAGGTACCTAACCCCTCCACGAGAACACCATGTGCCTGGATCGTATTTCTCGGTAACATACAGACTCGGGGCTACTCACTGAAGTACTTACACGCAGTTCGAGTGTCATTCGCTCACAGTGGTTTCCGTAAAGCACCCCCTGGTCTTCACTAAGAGATGATCTTGTATCACCCTAGTGGGGTGGGAGGTTCAAAACGGAGGAGATATATGGGTACCTATGGCTGATTCATGTTGAGGTTGGATAGAAAAGAAAATTCTGTAAAGCAATTATCTATCAACTAAAAAATAAACAAATTAAAAAAAAAAAAGAGAGAGATGATCTCTCCTGGACTCCCAGCATTTCTGCTGGTCCTGGGTGTGAGGACAGGAAAGACAGTGGTGGCAACAGAGTGGGGGACAGATTAACCCCTCAGGGTCCAGACAGGTCTCACTGACACATCTGGGTGTGTGGTTAAGCCAGGGGAGGTTTTAGGAGACATGCATGGCATGTATTTTTATAAACAATGAGTGTGTTGTTTTAACCAACTAACCTGTGCCTTTTTAGTGGGATTCTGTAAAGAATACTGATCCCGTGCAGTCCCACGGGAGCTTGGTGACAACAAAGTGACAGTGCAGATTACAGCTGAACTCGTTTAAACGCAGCTGGATGAACTGGGCACCCTCTCCTGAGCTCTAACAAGAACCCTCAGACAACAGAAGGCTACAAAGGCTAGAAATTATCCACATGGAACTGAACAGGGATCGATCTCAAATTCAAGTTAAAATAAGCATTTATAAAAATCAGAAAACAGCAACGAACAGAGCAGGGAAGTGACACACCTGGGTTGACTATGGACTCAGTGGAGACAAACACCTGCCTCAAAGTCAGGGACTGCGGCCAGCCCCTTCGCCTGGGCCTTCTCCTGAGGAAGGCCTCTGGGTCCACAGCCTGGCTGCCCTACCCAGGATGGGAGCCACACCACTGGTGCCCACATGGCCAGAATGGGCAGCACCATGTCCACTTAACAGGAGGGCAAAGCAGGCCACAGAGCAGGCGAGTGGCACACCCAGGTCACCAACCCCAGGGGGACAGCGCTGGTCTGCTGTGCCCAGGAGAAGGGCTCCTGGGCACTGAGCTGCCTGAACTGGAGCACAGCCACCCCAGTCCTGCGGGAAGGCCCAGGAGTGCTCGGTCAGCGGGCTGGGAGCAGGAGAGGGACAAGGAAGGCCAGCCCTTGGGGCACTGGACTCCAACAACAGGGGCTCATCCAAGTGACACGAGGGGAGAGGCAGCGAGCTCCCTCCTGATGCTCCCTCCATCAGGGATGCCGTGATGGACACGAGAGCCTCTGGAGGAAAGGTGGCTGGACAGCACCACGTTTAAGTGTCCAGGCTCTGATCAGACCTGTCCGCACCATGCTGCTGGGTGTGAGAGCCTGGGCAGGGTGCCCGGCCTCGCTAAGCCTCAGTGTCTATGTCTGCTGAATGGGGATAGCAGCAATCTGGATCTCACCTGGGGCTGAGATGACAGACTCGGAAAGCACGTGCCCGGCACACAGAGTCTCCTGCACACTGCTACCCACCATCATTAAATTGGCTTCCCGCAAATCTAACATCTATGGCTCTGATTGAGTCATTTCTTACATGAAAACACTAAGCGGAAATTCCATGGTGGTCCAGAGGTTAAGACTTGGCACTTTCAGTGCCGGGACACTGGTCTGATCCCTGCTTGGGGAACTAAGATCCCATAAGCTGTGCGGCATGGCCAAAAACATAAGTATAGAAATTTTTAAAAATAATAAATAATACTATGTCTATTATAAACAAGCATGAGATGATCAGAAGGCAAACAAGTGGGAGAAAGGCACACTGTTACAACTGTCCCAACGAATGACCTATTTCCAACAGAACCATCAGCACATTTTAAGTGCTGGGTGAGTTTCATCACTTCCATTAAAACGTCAATTATTCACCAGGACATAATCACACAGTGTTCATTCATGTTAAACGATAAGGACTCTTTAATACTTCACAGAGAAACAAAGGCGTGCTACATTACTAAATAGTTTACCTTTCGACACTGCTTCCTTAAATCACTAGGCTGATAGATGCATGCAAAGAAATGAAGAGAAACCAGATTCATTGCGACTCTGAAGCTAAAATTTCAAGAATCCGTAGAGGCAAATACAGTAAAGCAAAAATGATGGCAAACATGTAAGTGACATGAAGATTTACAGAACATATGACTGGAAGCAGAATATTTTTTTCGACCACAGAAGATAAATAAGCTATTCAAGATTTACTAGAGAAACACTATAAATTATTACTCAGGAAGATACCATTCTATTACAACATCATGATTTATTGAAGCACAGCATTCTGTACAACAAAGGGCCTTAACAGGTGTCTATTCTCAGCCAAATCTCTCTATAAGTTAGTTTCTCTTAATCAAAAACATGTTATACTTTAAATTAGTAATTTAACTGATGAGGAAGTTACCATAATATCTATTTTAACATTGAACAAATCTAACCAGCTCTTGGACATTAATGTAAAATCCTGACATAGAATTTGATTTAAAACTTCTCAGAATAAATTCATTAAAGCAAGTTCCCTGTGAAAATATGTAAGAATGAAAGCTAGCATAATAGCAGGTGCAGTCTTTACATTTTATTAACTATAGAAGATACTTTCTTAACGAGTCTAATAGAGACATTAACTGTGCAAAAGCTGATGAGATTTACAGTCTTAAATACAAGCACCAACACAGAAAGGATACTGTGTCAGTTCAGTTCAGTTCAGTCGCTCAGTCGTGTCCGACTCTTTGTGATCCCATGAATCGCAGCACGCCAGGCCCCCCTGTCCATCACCAACACTTGGAGTTCAACCAAACTCATGTCCATCGAGTCGGTGAAGCCATCCAGCTATCTCATCCTCTGTCGTCCCCTTCTCCTCCTGCCCCCAATCCCTCCCAGCATCAGAGTCTTTTCCAGTGAGTCAACTCTTCACTTGAGGTGGCCAAAGTACTGGAGTTTCAGCTTTAGCATCAGTCCTTCCAATGAACACCCAGGACTGATCTCCTTTAGAATGGACTGGTTGCATCTCCCTGCAGTCCAAGGGACTCACTCTCAAGAGTCTTCTCCAACACCACAGCTCAAAAGCATCAATTCTTCAGCGCTCGGCTTTCTTCACATCCCAACTTTCATATCCAAACATGACCACTGGAAAAACCATAGCCTTGACTAGATGGACCTTTGTTGGCAAAGTAATGTCTCTGCTTTTTAATATCCTATCTAGGTTGGTCATTAACTTTCCTTCCAAGGAGTAAGCGTCTTCTTAATTTCATGGCTGCAATCATCATCTGCCGTGATTTTGGAGCCCGCAAAAATAACGCCTGACACTGTTTCCCCATCTATTTCCCATAAAGTGATGGGACCAGATGCCATGATCTTAGTTTTCTGAATGGTGAGCTTTAAGCCAACTGTTTCACTCTCCTTTTTCACTTTCATCAAGAGGCTTTCTAGTTCCTCTTCACTTTCTGCCATAAGGGTGGTGTCATCTGCATATCTAAAAGTCCATTAATTCTACACTTAAGAGGATCATTTCTTTATGTAAGCACAATCTCATTTATGAATTACACATGATATGTAGTTTAGGATCCATCTACATTATGCTTATACCTGCGTGCTGCTGCTGCTAAGTCCCTTCAGTCCTGTCCAACTCTGTGTGACCCCATGGACTGCAGCCTACCAGGCTCCTCCATCCATGGGATTTTCCAGGCAAGAGTACTGGACTGGGTTGCCATTGCCTTCTCCTGTAACTGCATAGTGATACACCAATTCAAATTACTGCTATGGGGGAAAAACACCATTTAACGAGACAGGAAGACAAAGCACAAACCCGACTAAGGGGACTCACGCTGTGGACCACAGCACTGCTATGACCAGAGGAAGTGGGGGGACGGGGGAGGGGAGATGAATGGGGAAACTACAGCCTCGGGGGCTGGGGGGGGGGGATCTGGATTGAGGACGACTAAGCAGACAACAGGATGAGACAGGAAATCAAAACCAATGATGAAAGCAGACACACTGTCAGAGAACTCCAACAGCAAGGAAAACAAAGAGAACTGTTCTTTTCATAAATATTCGGAAAGAAATCAAGCATGAAACCACAGAGAAATCGTCAAAGAATTTTAAATATCAACTAATTAGCCAATGATGCAAATTATAAAAACAGTGTCAAAAGACCACAAAATGGACTAGTTACCACTTCACAGGCCTCTAAAATGATTCACGGTTAATTTAATTATAAGCTGACTAACAATGCAGCTAACATGAAATGGGTGGTAACAGAAAAAAGAGATAATACAAGTCCAGTTACAAAGCAGAGTGTTTTACACGTGATTTCATGGGGTAAACGGCAATGCACTCACAACACCTAAGCTAAACACCCAAGAAAGCTGGAACATGTGCTTTAGAGCCGCACACTTTGTCACCAAAAGCCCTAGGTCGTCATCCCAGTTTTAGACTTGGAAAAGTGAGGCAGCCTGACATCTTCCCTTGGGCCCTGGGGCACTGGGCTTTTAACCTGGTTTCACACGCAGAGCTGGCCGGAGTGCGTGGCCAGGTCCATTAGCAAGCAGACCAGTGTAGATTCTTGGTTTTGTTCCCACCGCATGCCCTGTACCCTGTAGCCAGGCATTCCCAATGGAAAATGTGCTGCACGGCTTTCCCACGCCATGGCAGCTGCCTATAGTTACTTTCACAAAGCTGTCTGCTCCCTGAGAACAGAAACTTCCCTGCAGCTGCTGTGCCCAGCACAGGCCAGGCCCAACGTTACAGAGGCAGGCTCTGGCTGAGTTCATGATGACATGCTAAGTTGGTGGTCCAAAGATCAAGACTAATTTGTCACTGTGCCATTGTGGAATGATTAAAGACTAGGCGGTTTAAAAACTTTTAGACCTCTGAGCGTAGCAAGTCTACCTGATTTTCTTCTGGGTATAAAGAGAAAAATCAAAAAACAAACAAAAAACAGCGTGCTGGGGGAGGGATGCGGCAGGGATGAGGCAGACACATACCAGAGTCATGATGCCCAGCTGGTCTCCCTCCTGTGCCGGGCTGTGCCGCCTCGTTCTGGGCTTGGGCAGGGGTGGGCAGGAGCCAGCATGCGAGGAGGTGGGAAGCAGGTTGAGGGAGCTCACTGATTTAAAACGACAGAGGCTGCCTAAGCTCCCCCTGCCCTCCCTGCTCTCAGTCTCCTCGGCCCGCTGCTCCGTGTTCTCCTTCTCTTGTTCGATCAACCTAAAATAGAATAAAATGCATCACCTGCCTTTGTCAGCAGAGGAACCTGTCTGGACAATAAATTTGGGCTGGCATTCTGTGTCATGATTAGCAAATTCCAGAAACAGTTGCTCAATGAACATCTCAGCCAAAAGGTTCTACGTTTCCTCTTTTGAATATTCTCAAACTTAGAATAACTTAGTGTTGAGTCTTACTGGCCCGTGATCATTCACGCTTGATTTCACTTATTTACTCTAACCTTCTGCAGGGACCCTGGTGGCAACTCTCTTCCTCTGAGGAGATACCTCAAGTTGACAACCCTTACTTCCCCTGCTCTCAGGGCAGAGATGCATGTCAGTGCCTCAAGTCTTTTCCACTGGGAATCAGGAACTCTGTGTAATCAAAACAGAAATTCACAAACAAGCTGCAGTTTCTAAACACAAGTCTCCAGACCAGATGAAGTGCTGAGTTGATCTTTTTTTTTTTTTTTTTTTTAAGGTTGTGTATATACAAACGCATCACTTGATGAAGTTCTCCACCAGCTTTGTGTGAGATTCTGGGTTCATGTCAATGTGCTGCATTAACCTAGAATTCACAGTTTCTGCTCTTCTCCCCTAATGTGTGGTGGATGTTTTTATATAGCAGTTTAAATACACGATTATGCAAATAAAATGATTTTCAAATTAAAATACAAGATTCTTACAGACAGTAAACTCTCCAGCTTCACTTCTACTCATACATCTTGAAAGTTTTTCACTGTTGATTACAAGTTGATGGACAGAATTTACCATTTACATCAAGTCAACTTGTTGCATAAGGAAAAATCACTTTTACCTGACAACTTGCTGTAAAAATAAAGATATTAATATATAACCATTCCATACTTCCTGCAGGGATGCAGAAAGATCATCTTTCTGAGCTCGTCTGTGCTCAAACACGGCCTACAAAGCTGTCTGTCTTGGCGTCAAATGGGCAGGGGACACCACCTGCGTTTGCTGGTTGTCCCATTCACCCCTTGCCTTTCCCCGGGATCCCCGCACTCGGCTGACAGGAACGGGCACCTCAGCCTGGGCTGACGTGGCGAGAACAGTCTGAGCAGCAGCTCTGCCTGGTCCTGTGCAGGGTCACCAGCCTGAGGCCACTCTGAACGTGGACTCGGGACACGGGCATAGCTGTGTGGGTGTGGCACCAGGCAGGCCTCGGGGCCCCCAGCCACCCGGCCGCACCCAGACCCAAGGCCCCCTGCTCACCACGAGGAAGGCCTTTGGATTCTCTCCCGTTTTGAAAATTGTTATAACTGCCAAGATGGTGTCTAAAGAAAACATCTTAAATATACTGATGAGATGTGAAAAACTCAAACACATGTCCTTGGACCACTGTCTTACAACAAGCCAATCTTCACACTGCATTAAGTTAAAAAGGAAAATGCAGATCTGAGTGGGAATTTGCCAACCCCAAAACCCCAGCTTTCACCAGGTGGCTTTTCACCAGAACGTGGGGGGCTCCAAGGGACACAGGAGGGTGCAAGGGCCATAGGGGACACCGCCTCGGCACCTCACCCACCTTGGGGCTCAGAGCTGACGGGGAACACCCCACAACGCCCCCCCACAGAGTGCTGACACCACACCGTGGATAGAACGCCCTGGCTGACCGAGCTCTATAAGCAAGGGCAATCTAAAAACTGAAAATTCTTGAAGCAGACCTGAGGTCAGGTTTCTTGCTATGGAACACTCAGATGTCGCTAGAAGACAGCTCCTCAGAGAAACCGAGTTTCTGGGGAGCCGAGTTCGCAATCACCCACTGAATCTCTTCATTGATGGTGTCCAGCTTCTCCTGAAGCATCACAGTCAGAGTCTTGGCATTGGCCTGCCCGCTGGGCGACAGCTGAGTGGCCGAGCTGAAGAGGGTGACCCTGTCGCCCTCGTCGTCAGACACGCCCTCGTCACTCTCAAATGCCTGGGCCACGTCGGCCAGCATGCTGGCTTGCTCCGCGTGCTCCCAGTTCTGCTCCTTCAGGGTCTGCATCTGGGCACGAGAGGACCACGTCTCGTCAGCAACATTCAGGGCAGCTCAAGTCTATCAGGAACTGAACCCAATTTTACATGGAAACCCTGACTGTGGATAAATGGGCCATGTTCATGAGACACTGCCATCTCTTAATCGAGCAGGACTGAAGAAACGGGCAGGGGGAGAATCCAGTTCCCAGATGGCCTGGTGACACCCAGGACGGCAGGCATTCTATGAGGTTATTCAAAAGGGTGGGCTGATGGAGTCAGAGACAGAAACTGAAAATTACAAAAATACATCCATGCCTCCATCAGCCAGGCTGGAGGAAAATAAGAAAAAAGAACCCTTCAGCTTGGCAGCCACTGGGTCCCTATCAGCGGTCATCTCTGGTACCAGTTCACCAGAGAGTGCCATCCTCGCAGGCTTCCAGCCCTCCATTTCCCAGGCTGGTCTGAACACCCACAGACAGGAGCGAGCAGGGTCAGCCAGGAGACAGGAGGGCCAGCCCCCCTGCGGCTCTCCTCTCTGGGCACAGGCCCTCGGGCTGTTCTGGGGGACGGCCCCTCGCACCACAAGTGTGGCTCTGTCATCAGAGACACAAGGGAGAGGGCCCACGGGGCCCCGTCCTGCCCTCCGGCTCTCACACCTCACACCCTTCTCTCTGAAAACGTCCCCCCTGCCACACTGTCACCCAGGCCCTGCCTTCTTTCCCAGACAGAACCTCAAAGGAACTGAGGGGCAGCCTCGAGGTGCTGGCTTGCTGGCTCCCTGTCCCCTGTGGCCAGTGCCCTCGCCTCTTGTCTTCATCACAACCCCACCCCAGGCCTGGGCTACCCACTTCGCTGGCTCCAGGACCACCTGCCATCATTCCTGCTCCGCTCTAGCAAACCAGCTGCCTATGGGTTCACCCCCATCAGCCCGGTCAGCAAATCCTCTCCCTTCTCTCGCCTTCCAATAGCACAAGGGGAACCAGCAGATTCCTCCTCCAGGGCTCCCTGCAGCACCCACTGTGGGTCTCTGAAAGCTCCCTGGGAGCAGCCTCTATGGTCCCCTCCCGCCCGGTTCCTAGCTCTCTGCCAGCAGGCGGTGGGTGTGCCCCAACCTGCAGGGCAGCTCCCTGGGGGTTTGAAGAACCCATGTTACCAAGCCCCCTCCCCTCTTTGCCCTCCCCCACACCCGCCCCAGCATGTCTCTCCCTGGGATCCAGGCCCTGCCCTCCCTGCAGTTATTCCTGTTGCTTGCACCCCTTCTCAACCTTGGAATGCAGGGTTCCCCACAGCTCTACCCTTGCACCCCATCTCTCTCCACGGGCACCCACCTGGTGACTTTACCGTGCTCGTGGCTTTCAATGCCATCTGTATGCCCACGACCCCAAGTCCACCCTGAGCTGAGTGAGTCCTCTCCCGGATGCAGGCCGGAACACTCAGCTGCTCTCCTCACAAGTCCCTGGGACACCCCATGGGCTTGTCCACCTCAACAGGGCTGAGGCCCAGCTCTTAGCTCCCCGTCCTGGCAGCCCTCCTCACCTCAGGAAACAGGCTCTGGCCTCAAGCTGCTGAGGCCTGAGCCCGGGCTCCTCCCTGATGCGGCCCGCTCTCTCCCTTGTCCCCACTGGTTGACACGACCCTTTTTCTATCTCCAAGTGGCTACTTCTCTTCCTGCCTCGGGGTCTCTGGTTCAAGGTCACCCTCCTGGTGTCACCTTGCTGGCCACCCTGTTCACACACAATCGTCCCCTCCTCCTTGGACAACTCGGGCACTCTGGTCTCCTTTCCCTGCTCATTACTGTTCGACAGGCTGTGCGGGTTTAAAAAGGGGTCCACAAATTCTTCCCTCCTCCTCCCTTCAAGCGGCAGATGGGGCAACTCCTGCTCAGCCCCTAAGCGAGGCAGGACTGTGCAGCTCACTCTTGCAAACAGAAGTGAAGGTGTGCGGCCTCGGGATCAGGGTGCAAAGGGCTCCGGGCTAAACCCCACGCTCTCGCTCTCAGAGGGTGTTCCGAGGAGAGTCAGGCCATATGGGAAAGCCACACGGCAGGGACCTGGGCCTGTCCCCAGCAGCCAAGTGAATCTGAAAGCCTGCCATCCAGCCCTGGGGGGCCTTCCTGTGTCTGTGCCCTCAGGAGGCCCTGAACCAGGCCTGCCTGCTACAATGCACAGGCACTGTGGACTGTGAGCTGCTCCCTAGGAAGTCATTAAGCTTTGCAATGATTCGTTACGTAGCAGTGGATAAAGGACACACACGGTTTTTAATTCACTGCTGGAGTCCTACTTCTGACCATGTCTGGCCCAAACTAACTGCTCACTGAATATGGAAGCTCAAAACACAGACATGTATGAACAAACACATGGCATGAATGAGGTGAAAAGATAAAGGCACTTAAACTCCCAATGAGAATTCTTCTCACTATAAGCTGATGGATATGTGTATCCATTTACTCGTAGGATGATTTCAAAACTGTGCTAATTAGTACCATGCTGGGCCTCACAGTAGGCCACAAGTTATCCAAATTGGTTATTTTAAGAAAAAAAAAGCATGCCTTAAAAGTAAACTCTTAGCCAGAAAAAGGAAAATAGGAAGACATAAAGCAACCTATCAGCGCTTTGTTCCAAACCCACCTCAGGACCACAGTGTGAGGGGGCAGGTGCCTCACAAGTTGCCCACCAGGGACGGGAAGAGGGCCGCGGGGTCCTTGCCTCTGACAGCTCATCGTGCAGCGCTGCCAGCTGGCCTTTCTGGGGGCATTGTAGCACTGCCCGATCTCCTGAGTAGTCTGCTGACCAGTCTGCCACAGGGAACCTGAGGTCCAGAGCACTGCCCAAGTGGGGTCAGCTGAAACACACGGCAAAGAGCAGCGCTGTTAGAAGAAAAGAGAGCTCACTCTGTCAGTCGAGCCAGAGCCTGTCCATTTGGAAGATTGGCAATTTCACAGCAAAAGGGCCCCCAGGAGGGCACTGCCCTCTGGCTCCAACAGCAACAGGCCACCCGCTGCTCCACAGACACTCAGGGCTCATCCCCAGCAGCTGGAAAACTCCCATATGTGGGGAAGGCAGTGCTGATGCGAGGGTGTGGAGCTGACTAGGACAGGATCGGCTGTCTGAGGCTGGGGCATCCAGGGTCCCCCTGGAGCCCACTCTCAGGTCCCAGGGCGGGGCCTGCACCTGCTCTGCTTTCCCCTTGGCACCTCACCTCCCCTTCGGCCCACGCCTGCTCTGACCTCCCTCTCCCACGGGAAGTCTGTGGATCACAATCACCAGTCTGCCTGGAACACTGTCTGCACTGCTCTCATTGTTTTTAAAGGTGTCTCAAACAACCCGCAGCAGAAAGGGCTCGGACCCACACCTCGGAGCTGAGCACCACTGGTGTCTCCCATTAAAACAAAGGTGAGTGTGTCACTGGACTCTGGGCTGAACAAGGCCCAGCACAGATGCTCAGGCCCTGAGCACTAAGGCCTGGGCCTGCAGGTGCCAGGAGCTCACTCAGCAGGGGCCTGCTGAGAGGCAGGGTGGCCCCGCCTTGACTGTGAGCCACCTGCACTGCAGGACCGCCCGGGCTGTGCTCAGTCTTGTCCCTGGGAAGAGGGTGGTGCCTTCACGTGCAGGAGTCCCTAAACCTGGGAGACAGGACCTTCCTCCGAGGACAGGACACCCCATACGTCTGCAGAGTGGCCAGGGCCGACCACCAGCTCAGCCTGCTCGGGGTCACCCGCTGCTCTGCTCGACGGTTTTGCAAGGAACACTGTGTTGCATAGGAGATGGAAGTCTGGAATCTCCCGGAGCCACACCTGTCTTCCCTCCTGTCTCCTCTCCCTCCTGACAGAACTGCTCCCTTCTCTGCCCCACCTGCACCCAAGGGCCTGGGGCCAGAACACACTTGGGAACTGGGTAGGGGGTACGACACAGTCCCACTGTGGACTGCAGACCCTCGAGGGTCCTCTGAGGGCCACAGAGACCTCCGGGTTGGGTCGCCACCCAACCATCACCTCCCAGTCCCCTCGCGGGATGCAGCCTCCATCTCTTTCCCCCTCATCACCCGAAGCTCTATCCCCCCCGGAGAAGGTCTCAGAGACAAGGTGACCAATTCCTCTGGGAGGCCCACTAAATATGCTGTGCCTGCCCTGCCTGTGAGCCAGGTTTTCAGTCCCCACTCCCTTTCTCCTGAGCCAGCATAGTGCTCCCCACCCAGCCCACAGTGCCCGCAAGCCCCACTCCGAAGCCCCACCTGTGCTGCTACGTCACTGCCGTGACCCCTCGAGAGCTGCCTCCTGGAGACACCCCTCCCTCGCACCAGCCGCTGTGGCCCACTGTATTCAGAGCACAGCGGGCCCTCCTGCCCCGCGGCTGCTTCCTCTTCTTGTCTCTCACACTCACTGACACACAGGGGACTGGTGACCAGGCCCCAGGTTTCTCCATCTGAGCCCCCCAACCATGCCAGGCCTCGGGTCCTGGCACCAGGGCCCTCCTTATTACCCCAAAACCCCCAAGAGCAGGAGGCCATGTCCACCTCCTCTTTCTCCACTGTCTACACAGTCTGCCTCACACTCACCTTGTCCACCCTGGGAGCAGGGGTTCCCCACTTCTGACAGCACCAGCCTCTCACCTTGGGGGAGCTCTACCAGCAAGTCCAGCCATGTCCCCTATCCATATTGCAGGGCACGTGCTCTCCTTGAACTCCACCCACTGTGGTTTCGGACTCCACCTGCCAGTTTCTGGCTCTGCCTTTGTCTCAAATGATATCCCCTTACTCTAGAAGAAGGCTGGGTTGGGGCCCTGGACTGTGAGGATACCCTAAGTACACAAACACAGAAATATGCGTATGGGCTCCAAACTGTCTCCTAAGTCAGGCTTCAAGCAGTAGTCGATTTCCTACAGATGAATGAATGTCACCAGTTAAGCACTTAATGACCTTTGCTAAAGTTTGTCTCTCACTTGTGACCATTTTTTCCGTGAAGAAGCCAAAGAAACATTTAAATACTTAATAAGAATTACCACCCTTCAAACAATGAGTAAGAAAAAATCAGGATGCTCAGTAATCTGCTTGCCTCATTCACAAGCCAGGTGATTCCTCCCACCGCAGTCAATGGCAAGTCATGTCTCAGTCTCCATTCATGTAAAAAAGACTACAGGTCATTAACCTTCTGCGACTCTTCTGAAACATCAGTGTCACAGTCTGTCAGGCCCCTCAAATTAATACACCCAAATATCAACTGGTCGGCCCCACACTTCCAAATCTCTGCCTGTGGTTTTGAGTATTGTCAATACTGTGACTACCACTCCATGGTACCAAGTTTGACCCTAAGGAACGATGCTTGTCTCTTCCCTCTCGCTGGTCACGAAGCTACAGGCTCCTTGAGGTGCGACCATGAGCAACACCCAGTCATACTGTCCACACACCAGACAGGCCCTTGTCACACTCGACAGCGCTGAGGGGAGCTGCCCGGGGGAGCAGCCTACCCATAGTGGAAGGGAGCCCCTCGCACTCTCATCTGGTCCAGTTCAGCTCTCAGGGTTTCCAGGTTTAGAATCAGCTGGTCCTACGAAACAGCAAATGACACAGCCTGCACTGCTTGCTTTCCTGATGTAAAATGACTTGCACCAAAATGTGCAGAACAGGTTATGTGAGTAGGTATCCACTCCGAACATTTTAATTCTGAGAAAATGTTCTCTAGGAGTCCCTAGAAAATATAAACACTCAGAACAATATTCACCCATAAACCACAATGAGGAGGAAGTTCCATCTCAGGTGCAGAAAAGGTTTCTCTGGAGGAAACATGGCAAGCCATTAACAACAATGAAGTCTGTAGAGAGAAGCTCGACTTCAGGCGGGGGTTCGGGTCAGGGGGACACAACTCACTCTATTGCCCTCACTCCTCTCATTGCTTTAAACGGTCTCCATGGAGCTCACCTGCATTCCTGGGCATTCCTCACATTCATTCCTCTACAGCCCACTTCACTTCCTTATGGGGTAAAACAAGTCAAATGGGCCAAGTTTCCGAGTCACTCGACTCAACCTGGCAGCTCTGTGCTGTCGGCCATGGCAGTCACTCGCCTCGTGCAGCCCCTGAGCACGTGAGACAGGCTGGTGCAACACTAGATGTGGAAATCACACAGAAGATTTCAAGACTCACAGTGAAAGAAGGATGTCAAGGAGCCCATTGGGTTTTAGGAAATTTTTGATTGTGTAGGTGGCTCGTATTATCTTTCTGACGCACAGCACAGTCCACGTGAAGGGCTCACGCTTTGTCTCAGCTTTCAGGTGATCCCAGAAAGGACTACTCAGAATTCTGAACCACACATAACAGCCACACACTCTAAATTCAACTATAATGCAAACACATTCAGTGTTCAAAACCAGAAATGCTATACGTGTTACAGCAGTGGATTAGCCATAAGGAAAATGTAACTTGACTTCTGCTAAGCATCTGCTCAAACTCATGTCCATTGAGTTGGTGATGCCATCCAACCATCTCATCCTCTGTCATCCACTCTCTTCCTGCCTTCAATCTTTCCCAGCATCAGGGTCTTTTCCAATATGAAAATTCATATTAAAAAACTGGAAATAATTACCTCAAGCATTTTTTAAATGTAATAACAAAGTTGGCAAGGCTGTGTTTTATAAAATGAGCATCAATTCAATTTCAAGGTTTAAAAAGCTGTTTTAGAATCTACTGTATAAAGAAATGGAGAGAAGAATGATCTAGTTGAGATTGGCTTTGTGTTAAAAATTGCTGAGATTAATTGATGGGTCATGGGTATTTATTATACTACTCCATCCACTTTTGTGCATGTTTGAAATTTTCCATTGTAATACATTTAAAAACAGTTTATTTTCTGTTAGAACAGAGTCTTCTCCAGCAACACAATTTGAAAGCATCAGTTCTTCAGGGCTCAGCCTTCTTTATGGTCCAATTCTCACACCCATCCGTGACTACTGGAAAAACCATAGCTTTGACTATATGGATCTTTGTCAGTAAAGTGATGTCTCTACTTTTCAATATGCTGTCTATGTTTGTCATAGCTTTCCAAGGAGCAAGCAGTTTTTAATCTCATGGCTGCAGTCACCGTCTGCAGTGATTTTTGAGCCCAAGGAAATAAAACCTGTCACAGCTTCCACAATAAGGCATCGGCATTCAAAGATTTTTAAAGCAAAACAAAAGTTGACTTTGAATTGGCTTAGTCATAAACAGCATCCTGATCTCAACAGCCTCTGAACAGCAGTTCTGAAAGTAAGGAAGAGCACCCCTGATCGGGAGCCACTGAGCTCTCTGCCTAAGCCGGGAAGGCGCCTCACCACAGGTCTCACAATGGGAGTCAGAACCACTGCCCCCTGGGAGCCCGTCTTTGAGGCTCTGCAGTCCAGGCCCAAGAACACAGGCATAGTGGGGACAGTACTAACATGTGAGGCTGGACCTGGGATCCCCACTCCATTTCCTGAATGGTCTGTATCGCCGTGTGGCCAACCTTTCCAGGAAACCTCTCTCAGGACTCGGTGATGCGAGCCTCCACCATCACCCTTTCCTGACGCACCTTCTGTCGCAGCGCAACTACGGTTCTCCTCCTGCCTAGGAGCAGCCATCCTACACATACACTGTGTCTTGACCAGCAGTTTGGCATGTGGGACTCCAGCGCCACGTCCGAGGCAAGCAGGCTCCACACCTGGGCACCATGCCTTCAGTTTCATGGGCCCTGGGTTGGCACCCTCAGGTTTGTCTGAGGGGCAGTTGGGAGGTCCACCTGTATCCCAAGCAGCTCCCAGACTGGCTGGTCAGAGCAACAAGCAGCCTCTTTGAACGTGGGGACGCCCTGGCTCCTGCCCACCGCCTATGGGCGACCATCTCTGGCCCTGCTCCCGAGGAGGTGGGTGCCCGGATCAGCAGATGGGGCCACACATGCACACACTCGGCGGCAGAGAAGGGAGCGGCGGAGAAAGGCAGCTCTGGCCCCTGCCCAAGCCGTGTCTCCTGCCCAGACGCCGCCTCCCCGTCAGCACAGGCACCCGCTGCAGCTCCTTGTTCTCCTCCAGTTGGGCCTCCATCTGGCACAGCCTATTCTCCATGCTGCCATGACTCTCTCCCGCCTGTCCGCCAAGAACAGCATCAGCTCCGCTCTCAACGACCCTGTCCTGATGGCACGCGGGCTGTGACCGCAGGGGCGGCAAGCAGACCATGCTCTGTGTGGACCACGGGCCCCAGGTTCGTGGGGGGCATGCCCGCATGCCTGCTCACGCAGCCTGTGCAGTTTTGTGTGTGACGCGTGGCTCACGGAGGGTGCTGGTGACCGGCTCGTGAGAGAAGACGTGCTCCCCTCTGCCCTGGGCGCCGCAACCGCCGCCACTGCGCCCCCTCCTCGGACTGCATGTGGCAAGCCAGCGCAGGCAGCAGGCAGCGCCAAGTGCAGGACGCGCGAGGCACACATTCTACCTTCCTAAGCTGGGAAGGAAGTTTGAACCGTTTAGCCTCCTTAGTGGCAGAGCTTCTGGAAGACAAAAGGTCGGACTACGAGGCCAACCGGGGAAGGACAGCAGAGATGCCACGGGGGAGGAGAAACCAAGCCTGGAG
This sequence comes from Bos grunniens, assembly GCF_055505025.1. NCBI lineage: Eukaryota > Metazoa > Chordata > Mammalia > Artiodactyla > Bovidae > Bos > Bos grunniens. The sequence continues at coordinate 70,856,841 of NC_141185.1, read as the reverse complement.
AAGATCACAGGCAGAAGGGCGCCCCCTGGCGGTTGTTAGTGACCCTGCTCTGGGAGGGTCTGCGAGCACCCGACACCGCCCACCACCCACCAACGGATGGACGGCCCCTCAGCTGCTCACTGAGCTCCGGGCAATGCTCCCAACAGCCACGCCAGCACAACCCCGCCTGACTCTTCATCACCAGCCAGTGCCCACCGGCAGTGCGGGGCAACACTTTCCCACCAGAAGGACAGGGTGGCTGACTGGCTGGCTGGCTGGCAGTGGGGACGATTCCCGTAGCAGCACCACATCCCTGGAATGTTTTTCATAAATCATGACCCCCACAGACACGACCACCAGAAACATCATGATTCCACATTTCTTCGGGCCTGAAGATCTGAGGGTGAGCAAACATCACTCGACTTGTCTGACTGTATCACTGTCACACATCCCTTCAAGGAGCGGAACCTCAGAAAACTCGAGAAGATAGCCAGGCAAGCTGCCTCAGCAGAGCCCACACAGCATGCTCCCATCTCTCTGAGAGAACGGGCTCCACAGATGTCACCAGACTAGTCTGAGGGAATCAGAAGGAAATTTCAGCATTCAACAGGCAGGTGGAGGCGGGGATGAACTGGGAGACTGGGGTTGACATATATACAGTACTGATACTACACATAAAGTCAATGAGTAAGGACCTAGTGTACAGCACAGGGACGTCTACTCAGTGCTCTGTGGTGAAGTAAATGGGCAGGAAATCTAAAAGAGAGGCAGATAGATAGACAGATAGATAGATAGATGATTGATTCACTTTGCTGTACAGCAGAAATTGACATAGCAGTGTAAAGCCACTATACACCAATTAATGAATGAATGGATGAATGAATTTTTACAAAAGGAGCACAATGGGCCCCCTAGAACTTGTGGAAAGGAGGAGTCCACACCCAGGGTGCAGCACAGTGCCAGGGCTGCCCTCACGTCGGTCCACTGCCAACGGACTGCCTGGACCAGGCCTCTTCTACCCCAGAGACCTCAACGCAGAGGTGGGGAGGCAGCCAGTTGTGGTCTCTCCAGTGCTCTGCTCTTACTCACGCAGCCATCCCAAGGCTGAGATCACCGGGAGAAGAAGGGACCCACAGTCCACCTCAGGCAGACACGACCGCCATCACTCACTTCGCGGATGTCCCACTGCAGTTTCGTGTTCATGTCCTTGGACTTGAGGACGTTCTTCCTGGCCGTGTCCAGGTCTTCCTCCAGATCTGTAAGGTGGAAAGAGAGGGCTGCCAGGCACTCCTTCAACTGGCTCTCCTCCTGTGACTGCTTTTCTATGACTTCCTGAGTGCGATCTCCTTAGTCAGGTCTTACTCGTGGTTTAGAGAGCTGTAGGAGGGTCTCTAAGGGGGAAAGGAAGCCTTAGCCTTGTTTTGAGAGGGAAGGAACACAGCACTTCCAGGCAATCGGTGAGGTCAAAACAAGGCACTAAGTGTACAAATCCAGGATGGATGGGTGGCTGGTACCTTCTCGTCCAGGGCCTTGTGGTGCTCAAACAGCAATTTCAGTGCCCTGAGCACCTCCACCTCACTGGTCATGTTAGCTGGGGACTGTGCCTGCCACTTGCCCACTGTAATCCAGAGGGATGGAACGTACCGGGAAACCAGTAACCCCAGGTGTTCCAACAGCAGCTGCAGGGCAGGGCCAAAGGGGCACTTTCAACCTCATGCTTGACTTCAGGGCCGATAACTCCTTTCAGCCTCACGCTACAGCTGGAAACATGCTAAGGCACGTTGGAATCCTGCCAGTTCAGTCTAAAGTTAAGAGTGGACTTCCCCAGGGGCCCAGTAGTTAAGACTCCACCCTTCTGCAGGGGTCATGGGTTTTAATCCCTGATTGGGGAACTAAGATCCCACACAAAGTGTAGCGTGGACAAAAATGTAAGTTGAGAACTCCCCTCTCAAAGGTACTAAAATTACATTAGCTCTCATCATAAATTTGGAGTAAGGTATGAAAACCCCGAACTGATCCACCCTGGTCTGCTCAGTGGGAAGATGTGAAAAATGACTTGAAAATCAGACAGAGTTTAAAGACAGCAATACGGAGGCTAGCGGTGACCCACGTGGGGCAAATGTCAACACATGAGAATCCCCCTACTGACCCTGGTGTTGCTTCTTTCTGCTTTCAGTTCAGCAATTTCTTCTTCTCTTTTAAGAAGCTGCTCCCTGCATATTTTGAGTTCTACACTAGGAGTTGGAAACTCCTAGAAAACAGTTAAATGAGAAACTAAATGCAAACATAAATTAAAAAGAGACCGAGACTGTGAAGACTGACCCTGTCAAGTCTCTCCAGGCTTCACACAAAGGATGTCCTTGCCCTTCCAGAGAAGAGGGGGTCCACTGACCCCAAGACCACATAGACCACCACAACTCAGACTGGCCTTTGGCCTCCACCTCGACCTGGCAGGCACGTGGCAGGGGAGAACCCGGAATCCAAGCCTGCCTTCTCAAGTCCCAGGGACGTCTGAGAAGCTTTCCAAAACATAAACCTAACAACAAAGTGGATAAAGAGATTCTTAAATGACACACAGACCAATGACCTAGAGCCACCGGGGAGAGTGAAGAATAAAGGGAAGGTCGACAAGGCCACCAAGATTTGGAGTGTTCCTCTGGGACAAAGGTGGATGGCACCCCAAGGCCATCTGTTAGCCTGACTCCACTGAAGCCACCCAGTCATTCAGTCAACTGGTTAAAATGTTAAATTTATGTTATATGTATTTTACCACAATTTACATGCATGCAGGGCCATCCACGTGGTGAACTTGCTCAAGCTGAACCACACGGAGTCTTTTGTTCTTCTATTTTTCTTTGCAGAAATAGAAAGATCCTGGACTACATATCCCCTACTACATACTGAGTGTCCAGCACCCAGAACAGTGCCCAGCACTTGTAAGAGGCATGTAGTAGACATGTGAAGCTATGAGGGTGTATGTCATACACGTAAGCAGTAGGTACCCGTCATTAAAATACTGGACACATTGGTCCGTGGTTTGTAAGATGGGAGACATTAACGGGCTTAGCCTTTCTGCTTCAAGGACTGACTCTCTAGCTCGATCCTCATGCCCCAGAGACTCTTCCAGCCAGTGTATTCTTTCCTTGGAAGAAGGGAGACGTTAAGGGGCTTAGCCTTTCTGCTTCAAGGACTGACTTGATAGCTCAGTCCACATGCCCCCGTGACTCCTCCAGCCAGTGTTTCCCTTCTTGTGGGGCCCCCGCCCATCCTCTATGCAGCACCTGCACAACCTCGTACAAGGTAAACTGCTGGGGTCGATCCTGCCCACTAAGGCCAAAATGCCCTGGCCAGCAGGGCCCACAACTATGCCAACAAAATGAAACACAACCCCAACGCTTCACTGGGTGAGGGCCAATCCGACAGGCGTAGTCCCTGGCTGCTCTCACCTTGTTGAAGTCCTTTAATGGACTGGAACCTGGTGGTCTAGAGTCGATGATGAGAAGGTAAAGGAGAGAAAAAGGCTGATATTCCTTGATTTATGCAGAAAGCCAATAAAGCCCCCGACACGGGACTTGCTCTGTTCACGGAGGCCTCAGGTGCCCTCTCGATGGAGTGAAGACGGAGAGCACCTTCTTGAGAGGGTCTTAGAAGCCCGGGTAGGAAAGTGAACTCAGAGAGCCTCTGCGCTCCAAGAGATCACCCTGAAAGAGAGAGAGAGAGAGAGAGAGAGAGAGAGAGAGAGAGAGAAATACATGGGGACCAGAGCTCTGATGGACCAAAGGTGTTTTAATCAACATGGTGTGGGCATATATACTGTCTTACAAGGTAGTTATTCTCAGCAAAGATAAAGATTAAAATTCCAGACTTACAAAACATAGGTGACCCATATTAAAGGGAAAGAGAGTTGTATACGATCACTTTTACCGTATGGTTCACAGGAAGGAAGAGGGTACTTATCACTGTATAGAAAAACTAATGAAGGAAATGCCTGCATTCTTCAGCCCGTGGGAGAGGCTTGCCTCTCCTCTTCAGGAATTAATAAGGAGCAGAGAATTCCTGACAGATCCAAAACAGCACACAGGAAGCCTCTTGTTAAATGCTTCCTGACAATTCCCTCTATTTTATTATATTTGTAAAAAAAAAAGGTCTTGACCAAATGAATTTGGTTAGTATTAACCAACCTTATAGAAAGGCGACGGTAAACAACAAATAAAATTATCAAGACAATCACCAAAGCTACAGTTCCAGACCCGATACTGTGGGTAATACTTTGAAACCATCCTCGTGGGTCTAGCCCAGGTAATTTGTTCAGCTAAAGTTTCCAAATTAGGGGAAGAGGGCAGATTTTTAGAAAAAAGTTTTAAAGATTTTCTTTTATAGTAATTGTACATTCAGAGAGGCATTATCACGTATATTTATTAAATGAAATTTGATTTGTTCCCAGTTGTAGGCACTGTGATTGACGTGAACAGGAATAACACAAAAAGCTTAAAGAAATAGAGGTGTTAATACAAGTATATAGTTTGCAATTAATACAAGTTACAGAATGTAAAAGTCTTATTAAATTGTAAATTTTCTATGGCTATAACAAAAGGAAGTGGGACACAGGCCTGTATAAAATATGACTGACTGTAGCGAAAGAAATAGTTACTATGACGACTGGTCCCTATGAAATGTCCGGTCCAAGTTCCTAGTTGTTCTGTGCTCTGATGCTTGCAGCAAGTTTCCAAATGGCCCATTGTTCAGGCCCACTCTGTTTATGGAGGACGATTTTAGGAGGAGGTGGGGCTAATCCATGGTCAAGTCACTCAAGAAGTCGTTTGTCATAGTAATGTTCCATCATAGTGTCAGTGACCTTCCATATCACACACAGTGTTGTTAATATCATCTGAGCAGTCAGATAACCACATACCATGGGGTCCCCAAGCAACAATTGTATGATTAGCCACAAACATTGATTTTCTTGATTGGTTTGACATTTGTCCCAAGGAATGGGAGTATAAGTAAAGTTTTTATAAGTAAACCCTTTGCATAAAGTTCTTTATTCTTTCCCTAACTCTTTCCCGAAAGTTTCAGTAGTATAAACATGGTTTACAGACAACGAAAGGGCAGTCAATAATCCAAGCAGTGTCTGAAAGTCTTCTTTTGGAGGTAGGATGAAAGCCCAAATTTGTCAGCCCAAATTTGTCGGCTGACGTTTATGCACAATTTTGCTGGGCCCGTGCACAAGGGAAGGACTTCATAGCCTAAAGAAATATTAATTAGTTTTCTTTCCTGCCCAGGGTATGAAGGCCCTTTCATGTACTAGGGAGAAAGCATATGTATAGAGTCATTAGTTGAAATGATGGGTCCTCTCTCCGTCCATTCGACCACCTGCAATAGAGGGGGGTTGGGTGTTAGTCTGAGCTTGAGCAGGGGGAGGTACAGGCCAAAAGACTGAGCATTGCCAGGAGAATGTACTCAGGACTCAGAGGCAACCCCTGTTGAGAGACCAAATTTTCAGCTTGATTAGTAGGGCTTTTATTTGTCTCCAAGTGAGGAGATCATCAGGGTGATGCCGTCGAAGGCGGTGCTTTCTGGAGATCTTTGGAGCAGACATGGCCTGTATTGGAATTTCTTCTTCCTGGGGTTCTTATTTCATCTCCATTTTGAATGCCGGGGGCCCCCTTGGGTCAAATCTTAAGAAGAGGTTAAAAAATTTAAAACAAATAAAGCTGTAGTAACAATAGTTATAGGTTTAGAAAATATGTTAGAAGCTAGTAAAGTCTGCTTTAGATAAGGAAGACAGTAGTGTACCTGTGTATTCCCCTTTTTAATTTTTTTTATTTGTAACTTTAGTGTGTGATGTGTTTATTTTGACTATGTCTTGTGTCTGTGGATTATAAGGAATACCTGTAATATGTATTTATTGATAGGTATTACAATTTTATGAGGATCGGAGCCAATTAGAGTTTTAGTCCTAATTCTTCCATTGATAACGATTAGAGCAATTAAATCAAGGTTGGGTGTAAGTGACTTTATTTCCATAAAACGGGTATAGATCCATTTTACTGGGTCTTCTTGTTGGGCAATAAGTCATGTGGGAGAATGAGAGGGGAGTATAAACAATTCTAGAGGTAAATCTATTTTGATGCGAGTAAGAAATTGTTTTTGTAATTTATTTTGCACCAAACAGAGTTCTTCTCGTGCCTCTTGAGAAAGTGAACGAGGGCTATTTAAGTCAGGATCTCCTTTTAAAGTACTAAATAGACTATTCAGTTGATAATTAGCAATGCCTAAAGAAGGTCTAATCCAATTAATATCACCTAAGAGCTTTTGAAAATCATTTACGGTTGATAATTTATCAGCATGGATCTGAGTTAGTTGGGGAGCAATGCGTTGCCTATTAACAACGAACCCCAAGTAATAGTATGGTGTAGAGGTTTGAATTTTTTCAGGGGCAATGATTCATCTAGAGTTTTTAAAGCATAGTTGAGCTATATCAAACATGTGTTCAGTGTTTAAGATAGATGGAGCCGAAAACAATATATCATCCATATACTGAATAACAAGAAAGTTAGGAAATTGCTTTCTCACAGGCTCAAGGGTTTTGGCTACGTAGTACTGACACATGGTGGGAGAATTCATCATCTCTTGTGGCAGTACAGTCTATTGGTACCGTTTATGAGGTCTAATATGATTAGGATAAGAGAGAGAGAAAGCGAATCTCTATTGGTCTAAAGGGTGTAAAGGTTTATTAAAAAAGCAATCTTGTCCTGGTTGCAATGCACCCATAGGTTTCACAGATGCACTAACTTTTCTAAGGTCTGTTAGGAGACTCCATTTGTTAGGTTTTTTTTTTTTTTTTATGACAAAGATAGCAGAGTTCCAAGGAGAACAAGATTCTTCAATATGTTTTAATTCTAGTTGTGCATCTATAAGTTCCTTAGCTGCCTGTAATTTCTCTTTCGTGAGGGGCCACTGCTCTGTCCAAATAGGCTCGTCATTCTTCCAAGTTATTTTAATAATTGTATTGTTTGTTAAATGAGGAGGGGCCCCCAGGGAAAATGTGGAATGTATATCTGAGTATGTCATATCTTATATCTTTTTATTAAAAGCATATATCTCACTTTTCCTTAGCAACTATGAAGTGTCTTGTACATTAGCATTTTATAGATTGGTGAATATATTTATTACATATAAATATATATTTATATTTATATATATCAATATATTATACATTATAAAATATATTTATTAATAGTTTAAAATCTCTTTAGTCTTTCTGTAAGAAAAACTTTTTGTAAGAGGAATTTAATGTTTAGTAATTAATGTTTTAAAATCTTATTTTATTTGGAAATGACCTAGCTATTTAATAAACTTTTATTATTTAGTTTAGTACAACTCTAGAAATTTAAGTTATTCCAATCCTAAGAGACTATTTTAGATTATAATAACAGATTATAATAATAGATTATTCTATTAAAAATATAATAACTTTTAATAGTTTATCCAAAAGTTTTTATCTCATATATATATATATATATATATATATATATATATATAAAGAGTTACCTTTTTGACAAATTTAGTTTACCTTAAACCTAGGCATAATAAAAGTATTATATAATGTTGATGATTTAAGACATGTCTTAATTAGATTAGCAAACAATTATATTTAAATTATACTCATATGTAAATAATTATATATATTTAATATTTTTCAGTTCACGTGAATTTGAATTTAAATAGAGCTCATTAACTTCATAGTATCTAAAACCAAAGCTGGTATATCGATGGCAGCACTGCCAGATGTTGAGGGTTTCAGGTAAAAGATGGAATTTGTCTCAGGTTTTTGCTGAAGGGGACCTGGGGGGTCCCTGCTTGCAGTTTTCTGGAATAGGTTTCTTTTCAATGTCAGATTTAGACTTACAATCTTTTGCCCAATGCATTCCTCTACTGTAGCGAGGGCAGATTTTTGGAGGTCTTTTATCTTTATATATTTTTCTTTTCTTTTTTTTTTTTTAAGCTTTCTTAGGGCTGTCCCTTTTCAAATGGTTCTTATTTCCACATGTAAAGCATCCTTTATTTCCCTTTCTTAAGGCAGCAGCTATTGTTTCAGCTACCATTTGCATCTTTTGAGTTTCTAATCCTAGATTGCGACAAGCCTTCAAATAATCAATAGTCCCTCTCTCACGAATTGGAGCCATAGCTTTTTGACATCCCTGATTTGCATTATCACATAATGCAGGTAATTTGTAAGTAATTAAAGGTGTTTTAATCAACATGGTGTGGGCATATATACTGTCTTACAAGGTAGTTATTCTCAGCAAAGATAAAGATTAAAATTCCAGACTTACAAAACATAGGCAATCCATATTAAAGAGAGAGAGAGTTGTAAAGCAAATAATTTCTCTAGTTGCCTTTTGGCTTCTCCAAATACACTACGGGAAATAGCAGTTTCTAATCTAGCTAAAAAATCAGCATGCATTTCGTTAGATCCCTGAACTTTAAATAAGTGATGAATTAAAGTAGAAAAGTGATGGGGCTTTCCAGCCTTTTTACCCATGTCTTAGTACTTACCGGCCTCAATAGGCCCTGGGGGTCACTCCGTCCAAGAATCTGCCTATGTGCACCAAGTCCCTGTTCTGGGTGCCACTTGTTGAGGTCCTTTAATGGACCGGAACTTGGTGGTCCGGAATTGACGATAAGAAGGTAAGGGACAGAAAGAGGCTGATATTCCTTGGCTTATGCAGAAAGCCAATAAAGCCCCCGACACAGGGCTTGCTCTGTTCACAGAGGCCTCAGGTGCCCTCTCAATGGAGTGAACATGCAAAGTGCCTTCTCGAGAGGGTCTTAGAAGCCCAGGCAGGAAAGTGAATTCAGAGAGCCTCTGCAGAGCTCCAAGGGATCAGCCTGAAAAAGAGAGAGAGAGAGAGAGAAAGACACGGGGACCAGAGCTCTGATGGAACAAAGGTGTTTTAATCAACATGGTGTGGAAATATATACTGTCTTACAAGGTAGTTATTCTCAGCAAAGATAAAGATTAAAATTCCAGACTTACAAAACATAGGTGAACCATATTAAAGAGAGAGAGAGTTGTAAACAGTCACTTTTACCGTATGGTTCACAAGAAGGAAGAGGGTACTTATCACTGTATAGAAAAATTAATGAAGGAAATGCCTGGATTCTTCGGCCAGCAGGAGAGGCTTGCCTCTCCTCTTAATTCCTGAGTATTCAGGAATTAATAAGGAGCAAAGAATTCCTGACAGATCCAAAATAGCACACAGGAAGCCTCCTGTTAAATGCATCCTGACATCACCTCAGGCCACTCTCCTTACAGGACTTGGGCCGAGGCCAAGTTCTTCCTTGTCTTGGCCTTTGCCTTGGGGTTGCAGCACTGAAAAAGCGCCCACAGGCGGGCCCTTCTGCAACCCATCCTCGCGGATGGGGGCAGCCCCCCACTCGGGGGCAACTGCTGTTTCACGGTAGGATACCTCCGCTCCTGAGCTATAACCACCAATCTCACACTACAACCACTGCTATTCACACTATGACCACCGCTCTCACACACACTGCTCTCACACACACCACTCCCACACTATGACCACTGCTCTCACACTATGACCAATAGCACCACTGTCTCAAGGATAAATGGCACGAAGGCTCTGCCTCCAGCACGTCTCCCAGGAGCCCAGAACCGGAACCCACTCAGTCACAAGGGGCTCTGTCGTAACAGGGGGGCTGGGCTCAGGCCCACCGTCAAGGGTACAGAGAGGGGGGACGGGCTGCCAAAAAGATGACAGGTGAGTGTGGGGTGTGGGAGAAGGAAGGCCATGCCCATGGCTCAGGCCCCCTGTCAAACATGACCCTGCAAGGTACTGGGTCACAGTCGAACCGACCAGTATAAACTCCTTCAGAAACCACCACCCCTGGGAATGAGCACGTCTTCTAAGTGGGCTTCTGCACCCCTTTAAGCCCCAAACAAGCCTCCAGTGAGGCTACTGAAAGGGCACCCATGAACTCAAGGGCGTCCCCAGAATCCACCCGGCTGAGGAGGACTCACCACGCTAGCTGCCCCTCACTCTCACCCTGAGCTCAGTCCTCCCTGACTGACTCCCTCACTCAAGCTCAGCAAGGGCTTGACCAACCTCGCTCCAGGTACTTAAAATGAACCCACAGTGGGTACAGGGGTTCATTCAACCTGCTGTGAACTCGCCCTTTTAACTTCAACCCTGGGCTGTCAGATGACTCTGCTCCGTGGGGGCTGCAAGGTGGAGGTTCAGGGATGTCCCTGCCTCGAGCCGTGACAGCCAGTGCCTCGCAGACACCACCAGGTGCTGCCCCACCCTCCGCCCCCGAGTCTCCCACCCCTCTCCTGGCCCCACTCCCACCCTTGCGGCTCTCCACTTGCCAGGGCACAGGCCACTTGCTCCTGGCTCAGCCTGGATCTCTGCTGTCACTTGAGGGCCTCAGTCCCCAGGGTGCTTGGGGTCCTATATCCACCCATCTCACCAATTACACACTCTGGGAGAGACAGAGTACAGTTTGGGGTCCTGCCCACAGTTCACCCTGAACACGTTCTCTTTTTTTGGCTTTATCTACTTGAGTTCTCTGAGATGTGTTTTTAAAACCTCAACTGTTGCTTTCAAAAAGACTGTAAAATCACTGTGCTCAACTTTAAGAATAAAATCTTCATTTTCCACCTTAAAGTAAAACTGGAGGGAAAACTAAAAGCAGTCATTTTTTCAAACTGAAAAAGAAAACCCACATGTGACCATGTCACAGAATACAGGTCACGTAACCCCTCCCTCCTCAGCCTTGGCCTCCACCACCAGCAGCCCGTCGTTGCAAGGCCTGCCCTGGGCCGGCAGGGGCAAGGGAAGAGGGGAGACCGGCTCCTCTGTCTCCAGGCCACGTCGGCTGCTTGCTCCACCTCCTTCCCAAGTTCACGTGGCACTGAAACAGCCTGGGCAAGCTGGGGATTCTGACCAGAAACACAACCGTGGGTACTAAGCAAGGACACCTGGTTCTTGTTTTCCCCAGTATCAAAGTTGATCAATACAAGTACTGTGACTGTTGCATGTGGCTTCAGATGACAGACTACACCCAGGGTGTCCCCACTTCCAGTGACAGATGCAAGCAGCTTGTAGGTCAGCCTACCGAGAACTAGAAAAGCTAAATACAGTTTAAAAAGAGGTCCTTAGGCAGCCACAATCCAAGATTTCAAACAAAAGGGAAGCCCAGTGAGGGAACTGAAGTCTGAGAGGCCCGCTTCTTCCCTTGGGCCATCTGAACAAAGCCGACTCTGCGAAGAAAAGGCAGGGAAAAAGTCAAGCAGAGGGGACTGGATAACACAGCTCTGGATGGTTCCTTGGGCTGGGAAGACAAAAATTTGTGTGCAGGCCTAGAGAATCAGTTCGGATATCAGAAAATGTACCCAACACTCTGCCCGAACTGGTTGAGCACTATCTGTCACCTCGTGGTGCTCAGGAGACAGATGGTGGGCTTCAGGACCTGCTGAGAAGAGGGCAGCCCTGGGAGGCAGCCCAGGCTTCCAGATGGAGACGCTGGAAAGCTCCTCCCTGGGCTCGGGGGGAAAGGTGGGTGAAGGCTGCTGAAACTGAGCTTACAAGGAACCCCCAGCCTCAAGTCCCTCAGGCCCTGAGTGAACAGACAGCTCTGTCCCCACTGGAGGTCTGTGTCAGAGGAGACTCTGGAGAAGACAGCATCACTCAGAACCTCTAGGGTTTTCCAAACATAATGTCCAACATGCAATCAAAAAAGCAAAAGAGGGTGTAACAACAAACAGGACCAAGAGAAAAAAAAAAAAAAAAACTGAACCAGATCCAGAGGTATCAGATGTATATCAGCATATCAGAGGTATGCTAGAGGTATTAGATGCAAATGTCACCTGTTGAAAAATATACTTGACGAAAGGAAAACTTTCTGAGAATCAAAACTGACTCTCGAACTTTACAATAACAGTGACTGAATTTAAGAACTCAGTCTCTGGCCTTAACATCAAATTGGATATAGCTGAAGAGATGATCAGTGAACTGAAGGATGGGTCAGGTAAAAATATATATAAGAGAGAAAAAAAGGATAGAATATATTGAAGGAGCCCCATGTTAAACTACGTTGTTAAAAAGTATAAATGGGGACCCTCATGGTGGAGAAAAGAGAAAGGGGAATAAGAAATGCCTCCAGGGGTTGAAACGAAAGAGCCTCTTGATGAAAGTGAAAGAGGAGAGTAAAAAAGCTGGCAAAACTCAACATTCAAAAAAATGAAGATCATGGCATCCGGCCCCAGCACTACGTGGCAAATAAATGGGGCAACAATGGAAACAGTGACAGACTTTATTTTTTGGGCTCCATAATTACTGTAGACAGTGAAATTAGAAGATGCTTGCTCCTTGGAAGGAAAGCTATGCCAAACCTAGACAGCATATTAAAAAGCAGAGACATTATTTTGCCGACAAAGGTCATTTAGTCAAAGCTATGGTTTTTCCAGTAGTCATGTATGGATGTGAGAGTTGCCCCATGAAGAAGGCTGAACGCCAAAGAATCGATGCTTCTGAACTGGGGAGTTGGAGAAGACTCTTGAGAGACCTGTGGACTGCCAGGAGATCCAACAAGTCACTCCTAAAGCAAATCAGACCTGAACATTCACTGCAAAGATTGATGCCGAAGCTCCAATATTTTGGCCACCTGATGCGAAGGACTGACTCATTGGAAAAGAACCTGATGCTGGGGAAGACTGAAGGCAGGAGGAGAAGGGGACGACAGAGGATGAGATGGTTGGATGGCATCAATGACTCGATGGTCATGAGCCTGAGCAAGCTCGGGGAGTTGGTGATGGACAGAGAAACCTGGTGTGCTGCAGTCCATGGGGTCGCAACGGGGCAGATACGGAGTGACTGAACTGGCTGACAGGGACAGTGGCAAGAGTTGGTTCAAGAATCAGACCACTGACTCAAAAATGAAACCACACATTGGTTTCAGCAGCTCTGCAGGTGCCTAAGGCAAGAACAGCATGTTCAAGCGCTCAGAGGAAAAAGGTGTGGCTTTTAGTGGCACAGCAACACTGAGAGCTGACTTTCCAAGAACAAGGAAGTCAGAAGATAATGCACTGGCATCTGTAAAATGCTGAAAAACAAATAACCACCAACCTGGAATTCTATACTCAACAAAAATACTCTTCGAATGTGAAAGCAAAATAGAGACTTTGAGGGCAAATGGAAATGAGACAATTCATCACCCACACACATGAACTAAAAAAATATTCAGGCAGTGCTTCGGGAAAAAGAAAAGTAGTCTATGACGGAAATATAAAAAACAAGTAGAGACCAACAACGAGGTAACTGTGAGGGTAAATATTAACTCTACAAAACAATGATGTTAACGGCAAATATATATCTAACAGTTCAAAGTGTAACAGTGACAAGGAGGAAACAGTCGAGTCAGGGAGGCAGTAAAAGTACTAAGTTAGTCTTGAGTGTAAAACACACGCTGTGTCTGTAAATATGCACCTAACAACCTGACAGAGGAGCACAGAACTAGAGAAACACTTCAAACTTCTAAAAGAAGGCAAGAGCAAAGAACACAGACTAGGTGGGACAAACAGAAAACACACAGCAACATGGTGTCTACACACTGAATATCAACATTATAAACACAGCAAACACTCTCATTAAAAGATAAAGTGTCATACTGATTCCAATGAAAACTGTACACTATTCACAGAGCTACATGTTAAGATGGAATATCTTTTAGACAGGTGAAACTAAAAGATACCCAGGCCAACAAGGACAGAAAACTGATGTGGCAACATCACTGTCAAATAGTCTCTAAAAAAGAAGCATTTCTAGTGATAAAAAGGAGCATCTCATACTGACACAAGTTCAGTCTAGCAAGAAGATTAGGATTCTAAATTTGAATGTACCTAATAACATAACCTCAAAATATCAATACATAAAAACTGACAGAAATAGAAAAGGAGTAACAGCCGAGTTCATAATCCCAGTGGGAGATATTAAAGACACATCTCTCGTGGAACTGGGCCCCCTGGTATGTAGTCACCTGCAGCCATGAAGTACCTGAAATATGGCTGGCTCTACAACGAGATGCGCTGCAAGCCTAAAACACATACTGGATTTTAAAGACTTAGCATGAAAAAAAGAATGTGAACTATTTCATTAGGTTTTATCATGTTGATTACACACTGAAATGATATTTTATGTGTGCTAAAATAAAATATATTACAGGTAATTTCACCTACTTCTGCTTTTACTCAATGTGGCTACTGGAATCTGAATTACATGAGTGACAAGCCTGATCTGACTGATACACATGGAACATAGCATCCCACTGATACATATTATTTTCAAGAGCCAAAGGAACATATAACAAAAAGAATATATATTGGGCCATTAGGAAAGCACAAATTATTTCAAAGGACTGAAATAATGCAGGGTATACTTAGCGATTGCAATGGGCTGATGGTTTATGGGCCCTCAAACTTCATCCGGCAGGTGGTGATGATCCAAGGAGGCAGGCACTCTGGGAGGGGTCAGGCCAGGAGGGAATGGGCTCCTGTGCTGCGAGGACAGGGAGAAGCAGCAGGCAGTCTAGGAACCAGGAAACAGGCCTCACCAGACGAGGCACCTGCTGGTGATCTTGGGACTCCCCAGCCTCCAGGCCTACAAGAAACAACTTTCTGTTGTTTATCAGCTAGTCTACGGGATTTATAACAGTAGCTCAAAAAGACAAAGACAGGGCTCTTCATGGAATTAAGCTAGAAATCAAACAAGGGTCACTAGAAAAACCTCCCCAAACATTCGGAAGTTAAATGACATACTGCTTGAAGAATTTCCTGATTAATAATTTTAAAAAACACAATGAAAATTAGAAAATACTTTTCCATAAAAGATAATGAAAATCTGGCTTATTCAAACTTGTGGGATGCAGCGAACTATGTTTAGAGGGTAACTTAAAGCCTTAAACACGTATACTAGAAAAGAAGGAAGGCTAAAAATCAATTAAGCCTCTCTCCCAAGAAACCAGAAAAAACACCATAGCGAATGAAACACAAGGCAGATGGAAAAAAAAAAAAAAGAGCAGAAAACAAGGAAACAGAAAGCAAATATGAAGTTTCTTTAAAAAGAAAGCCAAAAGTTGGCACTTTGAAAGGAATGATAAAACTGATAAACCCCTAGAAAGACTTATTAAGAAAAAGAGACAAAGCACAAATCACCAGCATCAAGGGTTTTTAAAAGGGGAGACAACACATCTTGCAGATAAGAAAGATATTATGAACCACAGTTCACTTACTAACTGGAGAGTCTGCTCATCTCAATAAATTCCTAGCAGGGGGGAAATGTTTTACTGAAATAGACCCACGAAGACATACAATATGAGAAAATTTTATTTGCATGAAAAAAATTACATCTGAAATTAAAAGCCTCCCCACAATGAAACCAACTGGTTTTGCCAATCAGTTTTTCCAAAAATCTAGGGAAGAAAACAGTAGTCTCACAGGAATTCTCGGGGTAAACAAGGAACACTCTGCAAACTTGTTTTATAAGACTAGCATAACCTTGATACTAAAACCAACAAGGAAGAAGTACAAGAAAGTAAAATTACAGACTCTGAGTATAGATGAAATAATCCTAAATAAAACACTAACAAGTAAAGTCCAACTGAAGGAGAATACATTGAGATCAGGTTGGGGTTGTTTTAGAATCACAAAATTTTTAAAAGTTAAATCACCACATAAAAGAAAAATCACCTGTTTCAAAATCTGCAGAAGATAAACTTAAGAATTTTTAATGTAATAATTTTAGTTCATGACTAAGAAAAAACTGCTTAGTAAACTAACATAGAAGAATTTACATATTTTGATAAAAAATCTACAAAAAAGCTAATATCCTGTGTGATGGTGAAATAGTGAAAGCTTTTCCTCTGATAAGTGGACAGAGACAAGGATACTTATTCTCACTACTTCTGTTCACCACTGTACTGGAGATCCTAGTCCGTACAATAAGTCAAGAAAAAGGAAAGGGTTATCACAGTTGCAAAGGGGGAAAAAAAGAACTTATTTGCAGACATAATTGTGTATATTAAAAAAATACAATTAGAAGGATTTGAAGTAAGTGGATTTACCAAGGGAATATAGACAAGTCAATTCTATCTCTATTAGGAATTTATAATGGCATTAAAAATATCAAGTTATCTAATTAAACATGTGCAAAACATACAGCAAACTATAAACTTCTAAGATAAATAAGATCTAAAAAAATGGAGAGCTATCTGTATTGTGTTCATGGATTACAAGAACAACATAATAGGCACACACACACACAGAGTTAATCATGTGAGGCGATGCGTATGTGGGGCAATCATTCCACGACGTCTATGGGCATCAAGTTATCACAAGGTAGACTTGAAATACACACAAACTGTATCTGTCAATGACTCCTTAGTGAAGCTGGGGGTCTAAAATCGGCGCTTGGCACCTGGTAGCTGGCAGGTGTGCGAACCGGGGTTCACATGCAGGCTGTACACACTCTTAATCACAGGTGAGACTTGAGGCAACCCAGCAACTCTCCATTTTTTTTCTGTTTTGCTCTGTTCCCCTTGCCATTTGTGTTTAACAGATACCCAGTATCGAGTGAGCAGCGTCAATGCAGCAATAATGTTTTCCCATCTAAGGCGGGAGCATGTAACACTAGCAGACTTCCCAATTGCCCTGAGATAACTGGAGTGCCCCATCACAACAGAAAGCAAAGAAACATGACATTCCCCAAGAGAGAGTTGCCCCACGGCAGGGGGAACTAGGTCCACCAGATGTCCCAAGGGGACGCTCAGGGGCTTGGAGCCCAGGCTGGGCCCCTCAGCTTGAGACCACACTTGCCTTTCCACCATTCTGCCGGTCCTGGCAGAAGAAAGCCAGGCCATGGAAGGGGGAAGGTGTGGCTGGCCCGTGGGACTCAGGGCAGGACTGACTTCCATCTGTGCTGGGCTCCATGTCCAGTCACCACCCTTGGTGTGTACAAAGCTCTTGGGATCATTGTAGGTTTTTGGCAAAAAGCAATGGAGCTGAAGTCACTTAGGATGGCTTTTAAGGAAAAAAATCCTCACTGAGGATTCCCTCAGCGCCAGCCTCGACCCCTAGTGAGATGCAGACTCCTGGTCATCCATGGCTGTGCCCGCAGCCCACCAGCTCCAGGAAAGGACTCCGCCTTCTCTTCTCTGTGTGCCATGAACCTGCACAGTGGGCCTTCAGAACCTCAGGAGACTCACCCCACCCCCCCTATAGCCAGAACCCTCCCCAGGCATTAAAACAGCTGTGGAGTCACTTTGGCCCAAGCCCTGGTTACAGATCCCTGGAGCCCACTACAGCCTCTACAGCATGATTAATCAGGCCCTTTATACACAGATTCCTGCCTGTCAGATCTGAGCTTTGGATTCATGGTCAGCTCTGTCCCTCCCGTGGCAGCCAGGTGGGCCGCAATGCAGACAAAGGAGCTCAGGAGCTGAGTGTCAAGGGAAGCATTGAAAGGACAGCGATGGATGCAACCTGTTGCAAACTGAAGGAGGGTCCCTGCATGTCTCAGAAACGGCCTCTGGTGTGCAGGTGTGGAGGAGGGCCCCCACGGTGCAAAGGAAAGAGAGGTACTCGGGGGCAAAGGCTCTTGGCCTCTCCGGTAGCAGCTCCAGGTGGTAGCTCGTGAACAGTGGACAGCCAATGTGGTCACATGAGCGTGACACTTATTCCCTCACAAAGAAAGAGAAAGGGGGCAGGGTGTAGGAGTACCCAGAGGGTGTGGTGGGGAGGATGAAGAGAGGTGTCCCTCCTCTCTTCAGTGCAAATTGCTTTTGTGAGTCTCAGAGCTGCCAGAAGGCAGTTACCAAGTCAGGTCCCCACAGTATCCAGTGTGGGCTGGGTGTCTTAGCCCCCGTCACATGGACAAGCCACACCACATGGCTTCCCTGAGTTCTAACAGAAGATCGGGGGTTTTGTCTAGGTACACACTTCCTTGCTGTAGCTGTGTTACCCACTTCTGTGAGCCCCCGTTTTGTCCTCTAGATAAAGGACATCAATTGCTACCTTAGCAGGTTGCCAGCTTAATCCCATGAAGACTAATTAGGGTAATCCTACAATTAATATCTGGCCTTAAGAGATCTCAATGAATAGCTGGCCTTAAGAGATATCAATGAATAGCTGGCCTTAAGAGATATTGGGCTTCCCTGATAGCTCAGCTGGTAATGAATCCTCCTGCCATGAGGAGACCCTGGTTTGATTCCTGGGTTGGGCATGCTGAGCCGCTACAGAAGGGACAGGCTACCCACTTCAGTATTCTTGGACTTCTCTTGGGGCTCAGCTGGTAAAGAATCTTCCTGCATTGCAGGAAACCTGGGTTCAATCCCTGGACTGGGAAGATCCCCTGGAGAAGGGAAAGGCTACCCACTCCAGTATTCTGGCCTGCAGAATTCTATGGACTGTATAGCCCATGGGGTTGCCAAGAGTTAGACACGACTGAGGGACTTTCACTTCACTTTCAAGAGATATGACCTGAATCCAGATTAAACTGGAGTCTCCCAGTGTCATCTGGCATTTCTTCCCTGAAGCCAGCCAAAACTCACAGAGGAGCATTTCCAGGGTCTCCACGTAGCCAGCTGGACAGAAAATCCAGTGTGGTTCAAACAAGCTGACAAGACAAGCAGGAGAGGACTCACGGGCAGACGGCCTCCCTCTGGCCTCAGGGCAGCTCCAGGACCACAGCAGGAACCGGCGCTCTCAACCCCTGGGCTCAGCAGCGCCCTCCTTCTCAGGCCAGCGGCTCTGCCCTGACGGGCGCAGGAAGGCCACTAACTGCCCCAGGCTGACTTCAATCCCCTCCCACAGCTGTAGCCTGACCTCACCTGGCCTCACCCCTTCCGGCAGAACCAGCCCTCCTCTTCCCTTGATTCCAGTGTGAGGCCCCGCCCTGGGCCCTGATTGGTAACCACCCCAGTCCTGAGCCATTCACGGTGGCCAGGGAGGATGGAACACACCGATTGGCCAGGTCCAGGTCATGTGACCATACTCTCCAGGATACGTGCGAGCTGCTCACCCTGTGTCAGGGGTAGAGATAGTGTGATGCCCCCAGAGCAGGGCTGAGAGTTCAGTCCATGTGTCCGTGTGCTCAGTGTCCTGGGACGTGCCTGCACGTCCTCTCCACACACCGCTTTGTCCTCTGCAGACAAAATATTCATGACACACCTCTTCCTTTCCCAAGCGCTGTTTCACACACCCACTTTCAAGGGAGCAAGACTTCCTGTTTGACTGTAGGTTTGGAGATCCTCTCTTAACCTCTGGACTTGTTTCTTGTATTGCTACCACTGCTACTGCTAAGTCACTTCAGTTGTCTCTGACTCTGTGTGACCCCATAGACGGCAGCCCACCAGGCTCCCCCGTCCCTGGGATTCTCCAGGCAAGAACACTGGAGTAGGGTGCCATTGCCTTCTCCAGTTTCTTATATTGTTAGAATAATTTATTCAGTCTAAAACCCCCCACAAGCACCACCATATGCTGCTTTGCCTATTCAGGATTCTTAGCTGTTCTGACAGAGAAGGCAATGGCAACCCACTCCAGTACTCTTGCCTGGAAAGTCCCATGGGCAGAGGAGCCTTGTAGGCTGCAGTCCATGGGGTCGCAGAGAGTCGGACAGGACTGAGCGACTTCCCTTTCATTTTTTTCTTTCATGCATTGGAGAAGGAAATGGCAACCCACTCCAGTGTTCTTGCCTGGAGAATCCCAGGGACAGGGGAGCCTGGTGGGTCTATGGGGTCGCACAGAGTCCGACATGACTGAAGCGACTTAGCAGCAGCAGCTGTTCTGAGGGCATGGCCCAGGGGCCTCCCAAAGGGAATGAATTTTGTCCAAGAAAGCACCTGAGAGGCTGAATCACTGAATCACTTTGCTGTACACCTTAAACAAACAAATTATTGCAAATCAACAATACCTCAATTTAAAGAAAAGATATTCCCTCATCAAAAATTGTTCAAAATTTTGTAAAGTTTTTCCTTCAATTGTTGGTTTTTAGTATGTGCCTAATTGGTTTGATGGTGTTTTGTGAGGTAGGGATCCAACTTACCTTCCCACATGGATACCAAATTGTCCCAATGGGACGATTCCTTTGTACTTGAATAATTGAATATTTTTTAATTTAATAATGGAAATTATTAAATTAAATTATTGAGTTAATTTAATTATTAAATATTAAATTATTTATTGTATTAATATTATAAAGTAATTTATTATATTGATTACATTAACTATTAACTATTAAATTAATTTATTTAAATTAATATTTAATTTATTTTAATTTAAATAATATTTCAATTATTGTGCTTGATTTATTCATATTTTCTATTTGTTCCTGGTTCAGTCTTTAGAAGATTGTACTTTTCTAAGAATTTGTCCTTTTGTTCCAGGATATCCATTTTATTGTCATGCAGTTATTTCTAATTGTCTCTTATGACCCTTTGTCTTTCTGTGTGGTCTGTTGTAACATCTCCTTTGTCATTTCAAGTTGCTTTGAGTCTTCTCCTTGTTTTTCTTGATGAGTCCGGCTAATGATTTGTCAATTTTGTTTATGTTCTCCAAGATGTATCTTATTGTTCTATTGATCTTTGCTCGTGTTTCCTTCATTTCCATTTATTTCTGCTCTGATCTTTATGATTTCTTTCCTTCTGCTCACTTTGGAGGTTTTGTGGCCATTTTCCTCTTTTTCTAGGTTCTTTAGGTGTTAGATTAGGTTGTTTATTTGATGTTCTTTTCATTTCTTGAGGTAGGCTTCTTGTATTGCTATAAACTTCCCTCTTAGCATTGATTTATTGCATCACATAGGTTTTGGGTTATCATTTATTCATTGCCATTTGTTTTTAGGTATTTTTAAATTTCCTCTTTGATTTCTTCAGTGACCTGTTTGATTTCTCCATGTGTTTGTGTTTTTTACAAATTTTCCTATAAATGATCCCTAATCATGTATCAGTGTGATCAGAAAAGATTCTTGCTGTGATTTCAGTTTCTTAAATTTTGCAAGGCTTGATTTGCGACCCAAGACGTGATCCATTTCAGAGAGTGTTTCATGTGCACTTGAGAAAAAAAAAAATGTATTCTGCTGTTTGGTGATGGAATATGCTAAAGATATCAATAAGGTCCATCTAGTCTAATGTGTGATTTAAGGCTTATGTTTCTATATTAATTTTCTTTGTGGATGATCTGTCCATTGGTATAAGTGGGGTGTTAAAGTCCCCTAGTATTATTTTCTTACTGTCGAGTCCCTGTTTTTTGGTTATTTGTATTTGTCTTACGTATTTAGGTGCTCCTGTGTTGGATGCGTGTGTATTATTATTGCAATATCCTCTTCCTGGATTGATCTCTTTATCATTATGTAGTGTCCTTCTTTGTCTCTTGTAATAGTATTTATTTAAAAGTCTGTTTTATCTGAGATGAGAATTGCTACTCCAGCTTTCTTTTGATTTCCATTTGCATGGGATACCTTTTTTCCAGGCCCTCAGTTTTAGTCTGTGTGTGTCCCTAGGTCTGAGGTGCATGTATTATCGACAACATTTATATGGGGCTTGTTTTTGTTTCCATTCAGCCAGCCTGTGTTTCAGTTGGACCATTTTATCCATTTATAGGTAAGGTAATTATTGCTATGCATGATACTATTATATACTTTATTATTCTGTTTTTTTCCATGTCTATTCACTCCCTTCTATTTCCTGCCTAGAGAGCATCCTTTAATATTTGTTGTAAAGCTACTTTGGTGGTGCTGAATTTTTTAACTTTTGCTTATTTGTAAAGGTACTGAGTTCTTTGAATCTGAGTGAGGTCATAGCTGGTTGGAGTAGTCTTGCTGGTAAGTTTTTCCCTTTCATAACTTTAAGTATATCATGCCACACCCTTCTGGCCTGCAGCGTTTCTTCAGAAAGATCAGCTGTTAAACTTATGGGGATTCCCTTGTTATTTGTTGCTTTTCCCTTTCTGCTTTTAATATTTTCTCTTTTTGCTAAGTTTTTCTTAGTTTGATTAGTATATGTCTTGGCATGTTTCTCCTTTGGTTTACTCTGTGTTGGACTCTCTGTGCTTTTTGGACCTGGGTGTGGTTCCTTCAACAATATAGGGAAATTTTCAGTCATTGTTTCTTCAAGGGAGAGTTTATCTTTCTCTCTTCTCCTTGAATTCCTATAATGTGAATGTTAGTATGTTTGATATTATCCACCAAATGCCTTAAACTATCCTCAATTTTTTGGCTTATTTTCTTCTTTTTGGTGCTCAGATCGGGTGATTTCCACTACTCTGTATTTCTTTGTCTTTTTTTAAAATATAAATGTATTTATTTTAATTGGAGGCTAATTACTTTACAGTATGGTAGTGGTTCTGCCCTACATTGACATGAATCCGCCACGGGTGCACATGTGCTCCCCGTCCTGAGGCCCCGCCCCTTCCCTCTGGGTCAGCCCAGTGCACCGGCACTGCTCTGTGTGTCAGCTTACTGATCTGTCCTCTGAATCATCCAATCTCTTGACTCATCTGCTGTATTTTTCATGTCAGTTATTGTATTCTTCCATTATAATCAGTTCTTTTTTATACTTATTGCCTGTTTGTGGAGTTCTCACTCTGTTCTTTCATGCTTCCCCTGATACAAGTAAATATCTTTTATTCGTTTATTTAATGGGTCCACTGGGGCTTGCTGTGTCATTGGCTTTCTCTAGTTGCATAGAGTGGGGGCTGCACTCAGTTATGGTGCGTGGGCTTCCCATCATTCTGTCTTCTCTTGTGGAGCACAGGCTCTAGGGTACATGAGTTCAACAGCTGTGACATGCAGCTTTACTTGCCCCACAGCCTGGGATCTTAGTTCCCAGACCACAGGTTGAACCCTTGTTGCCTACATTGTCTGAAAAATCTTAACAAATGAACCAGCAGGGAAGACCCAGTAAATATCTTTATGACCCTTACTTTGCAGTCATCTGATGTAGATTATTTATCTCCATCTTGTTTAGTTCTTTTTCTGAGTTTATGTCGTAGCTGTTCATTTAGCATAGATTCTTTGTCTCTTTATTTTGCCTTTTTGTTTCTATGCATTAATATTAGGTAGATGAACTGTGTCTGAATAAGTGGATTTTTGTAGAGTGTCTCCTATGAGGCCCAAAGGAACAGTTCCCCCAGGTCACCAGAGACAGGAAATCCAGGGTGTCTCCTGTGTAGGCTGAGTTTGGTGTTCTGTTAGATGTGCATGCCTTGCTTTGGGCATGCTGGTGGGTCTGGCTGGCCCCCAGTGCAGCTGAATGTAAGCCCCACCTCAACAGTTGCAGGTGTACTTCTGGCTGGAGCTGACCTGAAGTGGGAATCAACTTGAGGGGATGCAAGTCACAGCTGAGTCCACCCACCGTGAATGGTAGGAAAGGAGGCGATTGTGTGGGAATCCAGGCCCTTGAGGTCAAAGCCATTTTGGAGGAGCGTTGTGGGCATGGCTGGGCTGGATATGTCTGTTCCACAGGGAACACAGGGACATAGCAGGGCAAGCAGTGCTAGCAAGGTAAGTGAGGAATGTCAGAAAAGTCTCCTTCTAGCACTGGGACAGCTGGGTACAGGGAGGATTTTTTTAAATGTCAAGTGATTTCATCCCTGGATAAAGTTTCAAGAAATCCTTGCCCCTTTGGCACGTGTCCTAAAATTAGTATATAATTCTCTTTCCCAGGTGACCTGTGGCTACATTGAGCGTCATTACTGACAACATTCAGCGTCAGTAAGTTTGGCACTAACCTATTAAGCATGGGGTCTTGGCTTACCACAGCCCCCAGCTCTCTCCCAGACGTAGCTCTGCTGGTTTCAAATCAAGATATGGGGGCTTGTCTTCCTCATTCAGGTCACCAGGGCTCAGGTGCTCAGCATGTCCTCCCAGGGAAGATACCAAGTTGGTAATGTCCCCTCCTAATTCTGGGTTACCCATCAGGAGTATGGGTCCTGACTAGACTCTATCTCTCCCTTCCAATGCATCTCCATATTGTTTTTTCTTTACAACCTTAGTTGTGGAAGAGCTACTCTGCTAATTTTCAAGTTGGCATCTGGGTTCTCCATGTGAGGAAGCTCTCAGAATAAAATAGAGTAAGTGTCTCAAAAAGTGACGTTTCAGTTTCTGTGGAAGCTGTCTCCTTGCGTAAGTCAGTGGTTCTCCAAGTGTCATCACTGGACCAGCCGTGTTAGCATCACCTGGGAAGTGGTTAAAACTGGGGTTTCCTAAGGTCCACCCTGATCTACTGTATGAGACGCTCTGAATCATTCCTCCTAGCCATACACATGCTCAATACTAAATTAACCTGAAACACATCTCCCCCAAGGTTCTGGGCCCACCGTGCCCCTTAGCTTTAACCAGGTACTACTGTTTTGCAATTCTGAGGAAATTTAGGAATTTGGGGGGGCATGTTTCACCACTCTCACTTGGAAGATACTAAGGAATATCTAATAAGTTGGACACGATACTTCTCTCTCGTCACCCATTGTGAGAGTTCTTAGTACATAAAGTAAAAATAAAGAACAATTTGATTGGTAAAGATCCTACAGCAGGTTGGAAAGGTGCAGATGCTGCATTAAGATCAAGGTCTTGTACAAGGTTCATGGGAGTACAGGATGTACAGATAGTTTGTTACCTTCATGGAAAAGAAACAAGGGTGGAGCAGAGTAGCCACTGGGCTTCAGTGACCCCCTACTGCTTAGCTGTGCACCTTCCTACAGGTGTGATCACCACTGGACCCTGGGAAGAGCGCTTCACACCTTGAACTGTGAGGCTCCCCAGCAGGCTGGCCTGTGACCTCCTGGGCACCATCACCTTCTGCTGCTTCCTGAACTGGCCATGTTTTCTCCCTCTGCCTTCATCTCCTCTGCCTTTATCGCCTCGTCTTTTGTGGGGGTGCCAGTACCTTGTGGTCTGTGCTGGGCCAAGGAAGACGCACCTTTGCACTTCTGAACCCTACTGGCCACCTGATGACACGTCATCCTTCCATGATCGTTAACTCTGGCCCTGATGGGAGAGAGCTGTGTTCACCCACCACTGATGTACTCTCTTTTAGCTAAAGAAGGAATCCATTCTAATCATGCTTTTTAGGTGGCTGGATTTACCAAACAGAAATACACGAATCCCAGTTAAATTTGAATTTTAGGGAAACAATGAAAACTTTTTTTTTTCTTTTGTTTAGTAGAAGTCCATCTCCTGCAATACTTGGGATGTACTTATACTAAAAATTATTCACTGAAAACCAAATTTAACTAGATGTCTTGTGTTTTACCTGACAGGCTTACTCCCAAGGTAAAGGGGTTCCCATTTTAGCTTCCCATCCTAGGAGTGGCACTTTGTCTTAGAAAGGAATGTATTTAGTCATCAAAATAAGGTCAGACTTACCTGCACGCCAGCCATGACTTGTGACATATTGATCAGATGTTGAAATGATAATACTTTTTGTTTACTGGATTAAAATATAATTTGAAAATTAATTTCATCTGCTTCTTTATGTTTTTAAATGTGGTTACTAGAAAATTTAAGGTATTATATGGAGCTTGAGTTTGTAGTCCATAGTACACGTCACTGGACAGCTTTGGCCTAGAGCAAAAGCCATGCTGGGGGACCTAACAACCATCGGGCTGGGAGTGGGGCACCCCTCTCCCCAGAAAGAGTTAGACTCTCCCCTTTGGAGTCGTTTGTAGCTGAACTGGTCAGGGGCATACAGATTCCTTGAGTGTAGTTTGTCTTTACAAAGATTTTATTGTTCGAATTTTTCAGTTCTGACCAAATCTTGGTGGTTTTTGATTGACGAGAGACCAAACAGGCCTGGAGTGCATTTCCTGTTAAGTATATTTATAGCAGGGTGCTTCCCAGGTGACTCTGGTGGTATAGAACCCATCTGCCAATTTAAGACGCACAGAAGACTAGGGATAAAAGTTTGATCCCTAGGCCAGGAAGATCACCTGGAGGAGGGCAAGACAACCCACTCCAGTATTGTTGCATGGAGAATCCCATGGACAGAGAATCCTGGTGGGCTACAGTCCATAGGGATGCACTGAGTCGGACATGCCTGAAATGACTGAGCACACATGTGTATTTGCAGTTGAATTATGACAGCAGATTGTGACACATGGAAAGAAGCAAGATGGGTGTGGAAAGGGGGTGATTTGGGAAAGGGTCTGGTTTCTGGAAGCTGTACTGTGTTGTCCTTTTTACTCCTCTTTTTCTTCTTTTGGTTTTATGATTGCATACTGGTGGTGGCAAGACAACACTGACTGCATTTGCTAGAAGCAGATGTCCCCATTAATTTAGATTTTAGAGACTGAAAATTAAAGAGGATGCATTATGCAATATGAAAGAAGGAAATGAAAATTTCTTTGGCAACATTCAAACTCTGAATATCTCCTGAGTTGGGTTCGTGGAGGTGGAAGTCTTTTTATATAAGTCTTATATAAGATATAAGACAATATCTTAGGATCATAGTTTAGTTGTAGGACTACAATTCTCCTTGATCATTCACTGCTTTCCTCTCCCTACCCCCTAACCTTCTGAAGTTCTTGGAAAGTCAAGGAACAGTAGTGAGAGCAAAGCAAATAAAAATTCAAGAGCTTTCAGAGGCCAAGGGCTTGGTCTCTGGTCAAATAACCTGACCTTTACTCAGTTCCATTTACAATCTCTCTTCTGGGAAGGCTTGGACGGTAAAAGAATCTGCCTGCGATGCAGGAGACGTGGGTTCGATCCCTGGGTTGGGAAGATCCCCTACTCCAGTATTCTTGCCTGGAAAATCCCCATGGATAGAGGAGCATGGAAGGCCACAGTTCATGAGGTCGCAAAGAGTCAGACATGACTGAGCAACTAAGCATAGCACATGCCAAGCACAGCAACTCGGAGAACCTGCTCTTGCTGCAGGATCCACCTTCTGTCCACTTCCACTTTTCCCTCCAGGTCTCACTACCTGCTGATCATGTTGCCACAGTGTCCCTCATAGGTGTCTTGTCACCAGTTTGAGGATATGACCTCCAAGATGTCAGGCCAGTGGGAAGTTGATGCCACATACCTTAGCAGCTGGCTGTCTGGCACATCTGGTGATAATTTCATTAAGCTCAGCCCTCCCCCACCCTAGGTCTTCTTGTTGGCATTGTTGTTAATTTGAGGATTTTTATAGGACACGTGTGACACATGGCTCTTCAGTAAGAGGAGCTGATAGCCTTGGCTGGCAGAATGAGGCATGGGGCTGTGTGCCAAGTTCCATTTTCTGAGAAGGAGAACACCTCAATTTCATGAGGCCTTGAGCTCTCAGACCCAAAGGAGAGAAGCCAAGGGTGTAGAAGGTTGACAGGCACTGACTGGAAATCTGTGTGAGAAGGTGTTACTGCTGGCTGTGTCCTGTGTCTCATGCTCAGCGCAGAAAAACTGATGCCTTTGAACTGTGGTGTTGGAGAAGACTCTTGAGTGTCCCTTGGACTACAAGATCCAACCAGTCCATCCTAAAGGAAATCAGTCCTGGGTGTTCGTTGGAAGGACTGATGTTGAAGCTGAAACTCCAACATTTTGGCCACCTGATGCGAAGAGCTGACTCATTTGAAAAGACCCTGATGTTGGGAAAGATTGAAGGCTGGAGGAAAAGGGGACCACAGAGGGTGAGATGGTTAGATGGCATCACTGACTCAATGGACATGCTTTGGGTAAACTGCAGGAGTTGGTGATGGACATGGAGGCCTGGTGTGCTGTGATTCATGGGGTCACAGAGTCAGATTCGACTGAGCGACTGAACTGACTGACTGACCACCATCATCATCGTGCACGGTCACTGGCCCTTGTTCAAGTGCAACAGGTCCAACTCCCCTTATCCCCTGGCAGCCTTATTCTACTTTGTGTTTGCAGTGGACTTATCTGGACATCTCACAGTGGAATCATAGATTATTTGTCCATTACTGTTTAGCTTGTTTCACTTGGCATATGACTTCAAACTTTACTCAATTTGCAACACATGTCAGAATTTCCTTAGTTGTTAAAAATAAATAGCACACAGGCTCACCATCATGTACAGTCAGGGAATTACAAATGAAAATCGTGATATATCACACCACACCTCTTAGGACTGCTAAACTCCAAATATAAGATAATACTAATTGCTGGAGGGTGAGGAACAACAGCAATTCCTCATTGCTGGTGGAATGCATGTACAGCCCCCATGAGAGATAGTCTGGTAGTTTTCCCCAAAGCTCAACAGGTTTCACCTTGGGATCCAACAATCATGCTTTCAGTATTTATGCAGTTGCTCTGAAATTTTACATCCAAATGCAAATGAGGATGCAGTTTTGCACAGCAGTTCTATTCACAATGGCTACAAACTTGAAGAAATCAGGATATCTTTCAGTAGATGAATGTGCAAGCAAATTGGTGTACACAGATATCAAGGGGACCAGAACACACCACCCCAAATTATGTCTGACATGAGTTAGTTTAGTTTAATTTAAAATAATAATAATAAAAACCTGAGTAGAGGTTGCCCCCTATTTTGTTTTAAATGTGTTCATTTCTTTATGGCCATGCTGTGTCTTCGTTGCTTTGAGAGGCCTTTCTCTAGCTGTGGAGAGCTGGTTCTGCTCTTGTTGCAGAGCGTGGGCTCTAGGTGTGCAGGCTTCAGTAGTTGTGGTGCCTGCATGTAGTAGTTGTGGCTCCCCAGCTCTAGAGCGCTGGCTCAGTAGTTGTGGTGCATGAGCTCAGCTGCTCTGAGGCATGTGGGATACTCCTGGATCAGGGATAGAACCTGTGTCCACCGCATTAGCAGGCAGATTTTTAGCAGCTAGCTCGCCAGAGAAGACTGAGGTTACCCTTTTGTGAGGTACATTTACATTTATGAGAGAAATCTCCATTTGTAAGGGTGTCCCCCTTTGAACCTAGGAGAGGAATAATTACATCTCAAGGAAGGAACACTTATCAGTGAGGAAGTCAGGACTTAAATCTGCAAACAATCATCTGTTTATTTACTGTGCTTTGCATGATAACCTGCCATAAATGGCCTCTGCCTTCCCCTCAGGGTCTTTCTTCTGTTTGGGGTTGAAGAGCTATTTATGGTGAAGTCTTTGGTCATTTCAGGGAGGACTCAGTTTTCCTTGGCATCTCCTCTCTATGCAAAAGGTATACATGTTCATTAAACTTCTTTCTCCTGATAATTTGTGTTTAATGATGGAGGAGGGCTCAACCAAGAACCTGGAAGGGGAGAGGGAAATTTATTTTCCTCCTATATACATGCAAAGGAATAACACTCAACAGTGGAAAGCAATGAAACATCAACCTTGAAAGGGATAAATCTTAGATGCACATGGCTAAGTGAAAGAATCCAGTTGAAAAGGCTGCACCCAGTATGACGCCATTGTGACATTCTTGGAAAGGTAAAGCTACATAGATGATAAGCAGATCACGGAGTGAGGAATTGGAAGTGATCGTTTAGGATGGATACCTGTCAATATGCATTTGTCTAAGCCTGTCATTTTATATAGTGCAAAGGGTCAATCAGAATCTATTCAAATGTACTTATTCATTGTATAAGTAAGTCATAGGATGGAATACCAAACACAACAGAATCTCAACATCACTCACTATTCTATCACTATTCAGTTCAGTTCAGTTCAGTCGCTCAGTCATGTCTGACTCTTTGTGACCCCATGAATTGTTGGTGGGAATGTAAATTGACATAGCCACTTTGGGGGGGCAGTATGTAGGTTCCTTAAAAAACTGAAAAGAGAACTACCATACCACCCAGCAATCCCACTGGGTTTGCTGAGACTACCATAATTCAAAAAGATATATGCACGCTCATGTTCATTGCAGCCCTATTTACAATAACTAGCACATGAAATCTGGAGAAGGAAATGGCAGCCCACTCCAGTACTCTTGCCTGGAAAATCCCATGGATGGAGGAGCCTGGTAGATTACAGTCCATGGGGACAGGAAGAGCCAGACAGGACTGAGTGAGTTCACTTTCAATTTCACTTTCATGCATTGGAGAAGGAAATGGGAACCCACTCCAGTATTCTTGCCTGGAGAATCCCAGGGACGGGGGAACCTGGTGGGCTGCCGTCTACGGGGTTGCACAGAATCAGACATTACTGAAGTGACTTAGCAGCAGCAGGACATGGAATCAACCTAAATGTCCATCAACTGCAAAATGGGTAAGGAAGAGTGCTACATATATACAGTGTAATATTATGTAGGCATTAAAGGATGAAAGTGGGTCCTCTGAACACATGTGGATGGACGGTCAGTCATAAAGTGAAATGAGACAGA
The DNA here is from genome assembly GCF_055505025.1 of Bos grunniens. NCBI lineage: Eukaryota > Metazoa > Chordata > Mammalia > Artiodactyla > Bovidae > Bos > Bos grunniens. The sequence continues at coordinate 70,826,536 of NC_141185.1, read as the reverse complement.
AAAACAAAAACATATATTGTATCTTCATATATATATATATGTATATTTGTATATATGAATTTATACGTTTATCTGTCTATCTATAGGCTTCCATAGTAGCTCAGCTGGTAAAGAATCTTCCTGTAATGCCAGAGACCCTGGTTCAATTCCTGGGTTGGCAATATCCCCTAAGCTACCCGTTCCACTATTGTTGGGCTTCCCTTGTGGCTCAGAGAGTAAAGAATCTGCCTGCAATGTGGGAAACCTGAGTTTGATCCCTGGTTTGGGAAGACACCCTGGAAAAGGGCATGGCAACCCACTCTAGTATACTTGTGTGGAGAATCCCCTTTGGCAGAGGAGCCTTGCAGGCAACAGAATGAACAGGATTGAGCAGCTAAGCACAGCGTATATGGAAAATGGTGCTGAGGCCCTTATCGCCAGAGCCCACATAGAGGCACAGACACAGAGAAGGACCTTGACGACGCAGCAGGGGAGGGGGGAGGGGCAAACTGAGAGGCCAGCAGGGACATGCATGCCCTGTTAGCATGTACGTTTCCTGTTGTTGCTTTTGTTTGTTTTTAAATTTCCTTTATTTATTTCTAATAATCCTCAGGTCTTTAACCAGACAGCTAGTGGAGAGCAGCTGTCATATACGGAGCTCAGCTTGGTGCTCTCCATTGACCTAAAGAAGAGGAATGAGGGGGTGGGTGGGAAGCTCAAAGGGGAGCAGATATATATGCACATATAAATGATTTACTTCATTGTACAGCAGAGAATAATGTAAAATTGTAAAATGACTATGACACAATTTTAAAAAGAGAGAGAAAACAAATAGGTGGTCCTGGTGCTACGACTCTGCACTCCCAAAGCAGGGAGCCCAGATTTGATTCATAGTCAGGGAACTGTATCCCACAAACTGCAACTGAGACCCAGCATAGCCAAATTTTTTAAAAAATGAAAAATTACGAATGCCACAGACAGCATAAAAAATAAAATAGTATCCATATATTTCTGATAAATGTTATAAAAAATGGGGACATTTCCTTTTCAGGAAAAGCCCTGATGGTTATTAGAAATAAATTAAGGAAATTTAAAAACAAACAAAAAGCAACAACAGAAAACCTATTATGCCAAACAAAAGAAGTCTGACACAAATGCAAACACAAGATCCGGTTGTTATGAAATCCTAGAAAATAGATCTAATCTCTAGAAACCAGCAAATCATTGGCTGCCTGGTGTTGATCAAAATGGTTGGGAAAAGGACAAGAGAAGATTTGTGGTGATGGAAACATTCTGTATCTTGCTTGTGGTGGCTGTACATGGGTGTATTTATCTGTCAGAAAACATAAAACTATACCCTTAAATTTTACTGCATGTGGATTATACTAAGGTCATGAAACGATACTTAACATGGTTTGTCACTAGAGAAATGCAAGTTAAAACCACAATGAGAAACTATCTCACATCTAAGATAGCTTCAATGTAAAGATCAGAAACAACAGAATATGACAAGAGTGCACAGGATTAACAAGTGGTGGGAGAACGTGGAGACACTGGAACCCTGTATCTTGCTGGGGAGAATGGAAGATGATGTGGCCACTGTGGAAAAAAGTTCACACATCCCTCAAAAAGTTAAAATTGACCTATGAGCTGGCAAAACTGTTAGGGGAAGCACACTAATTGAAACTGCCCCCTGGCCAGGCACCATAGTAACCATTTGCATGAGTTGTTTTATGACAGGAGATCCTGATAAGGAATACGAAACTAATAAGCCACCACCAACAGGAAGAGTTCGGGAAAGGTTAAAAGGAGACACCGTGTGTCCATCCACTTCCCAGAATCCCTCTCGCTAGCATCCATCTTGGCTGAGCGATGCGTGCACCACCAGGAAAGACTCTGAATTAGAATGATTGGCCAAAGACCACCCAGAAACTAATCCCATCACCATAAACCCCAAGACTGCGAGCCATGCGGCAGAGCAGTTCTCCTGGGTTCCCTTACCCTACTGCGCTCCACCCGTGTGCCCTTTCCCAATAAAATCTCTTGCTTTGTCAGCACATGTGTCTCCTTGGACAATTCATTTCTGAGTGTTAGACAAGAGCCCAGTTTCGGGCCCTGGAAGGGGTCCTCCTTCCTGAAACAAAACTACTCTAGGTCTAAACCCAAAAGAATTGCCAGTAGGGACTCCAACAGATACTTGTACACGAATATTCATACCAGCACCATTCACAACAGACAAAAGGGAGATGCAACCCAAACGTTCATCCATGGGCAATGGATAAGCAAAATGCATTACAAACACAGTTACCCCTCAAACCACACAGATTTGAACTGCACAGGTCCACTTACACCTGTATTTTTTTCAATAAATATATACTATGGCATGTCCCATGGTTTTTGAGTCCACAGATATTAAACCGAGGTTATAGAGGGCTCACTGTAAAGTGTACACAGATTTTTGACTACATGGAGGATCTTAATACTTTTTTGCTTTCAGAGAACTAATTTTGTAAAGGGAATGGTGCTCAGAGATATAACTTGATACTTTCATCTCCACCTGCCTACCTCCCATCTTCATTCTGAAGTCTAAGATCTGCCTCAGTATCAGCAGGGCCACAGCCATGACTTTCCCCCTCTACTCTGTTCCTGCAGGTGCCCCCCCACCCCTCCCCCCATAGTAATCACTGCTTATTGTTTCTCAGGCCCAAACAACGATTCCATTCTTGGGTCCTTCCTTCCACCAGTTCCAGACATGAATTGAAGAAAATAAAGTTGATTCTGTCTTTGAGATATATCTAGTTCTGCCCATACATGAGTACTTGCTTTATTACACTACTAGTACCAGTGACTTCCCTGATAGCTCAGATGGTAAAGAATCTGCATGCCATGTAGGAGACCCCAGTTCGATTCCTGGCTTGGGAAGATCCACTAGAGAAGGGATAGGCTACACACTCCAGTATTCTGGCCTAGAGAATTCCATGGAGTGTACAGTCCAGGTGGCTGAAAAGAGTCAGACACGACTAAGTGACTTTCATTCATTCACTCACTGACTCAGTACCAGTGAGCAGGCAAGTAGATTTAAAGTAAATGCTGCTTAATTAACTGCCCATCTAGATGGAATAAAATCGATCCAACAGAAGTCAGTTCCAAGTGAATAGTGAACCTAAGTGGAAAGGAAAGAAAAACCGGTAGATGACATAGGGGAATATCTTCATGACCTCAGGTAGCCAAAAGTCCAAGGGCAGGAATTTGTGTCTGCTGTGTTCATGCCGCATCTCCAGTACAGATGCCCAGTGTTTCCAGAGGGAACATAAAGGAAACTTCAACACCATCTGGAGGAAACTACACACCTGCAAGCACTTGAGTCATTGTGAAGACACACAGTGTTCTTAATGATCAGATTGAATGTCATATAAATGTCACTTCTCGTTAGTCTAACATCTAATGCAATCCTAATTAGCAGCCATTCAGACTGATTTTCAGGATAAACTGATTCTAAGTTTCACATGAAAAATGAGCAAGAATACCTAGGAAAGCCTGAGGGGAAAAAGCCAGGTCCAGTGATGAGGTGTGATAAGGCCTACCAGGAGATAAGACAGATTTTAAAGCCAGGATTATTATCATTTTTTTTTTTTTTTTTTGGAAGAATCCAGGCCACTACTGTTACAAGTTTCGTTATTGGCTCAGATACCACTACATAAAACACTATTCCGAAGACTCTTGACTTGTTAGGTGCCTCCCGATTCAGTAAGTTTTAAAGGTTTGCACAGAGGGGCAGGGGGCTCGCCAGGGCGCCCAGCTGCAGTGCCCTGTAAGCCCCCTCCTTTCTCAGGAGGTAGAGCACAGTCTCCCTCCTTTTCTTCATCAATGGCAGAAAAATATGATCTGCGCAGAAAGTGGAGAGCCACCACCATCCACCGCCATAGCCTCCCCCACAGGCTATCTAACAGCCTCATGACGGGGGTCCAGGACATTTCTAATCACATTCCACAGAGCAAAAGCATCTACAGGAACCCTTTTTGGCTCATGTTTCTCTTTCCCTGTTCTGGAGATCTTTTAACTGTTTGGTGACTGAATCTTATGGATGGTCTGATTGGGGATGTTTCTCTTAAGCTCTTAGGAGCATTTTTAGCTAAAAAAGACCAATCTTTATTAGAATGGTATCGGGCTGCTGCCTCTTTTAAATCTTTTTCATCTTGAGGTGAAGTATATTAATTATAAACAATTAACGTATTGTTTTTATTAATAATTTATAATTATGCATTGTCATAAATATATGTATTTATATAATTGTACATTTTGATTAATTAAAGTAATATACTGTAAATATAAGTATTTACAATAAATTTTTGTAATATTATTTATGTAATGTAAATAATTATAATGTAATTGGTAGCTAATATTAAATATTAATCATATATAATGTATATGTATATACATAAGTATAATTAATATATATAATATATAATATAATAATGTAATAATAGCATTATGTAATAAATGTAATACATTTATATATTATTAGATTCATAAACATTTATTAATATTAAAATTATATTATTTAATTACAAAATAATAATAATACATTTTAATAAATTAATGTAAGTTATTTATATATTTTATTACTAAATCACGTTGGCAATTAATGTAGTGGATTAACCAGATTCATGAGCAGGATCTAAAGCATCTCTAATCATATTTCATAGAGAAAAGGTGTCAGTGGGGACCTTTTCTGGGCCATGTAAAGTGTAATAAGTTTTTAGGGGCTTCCCTACTTTTTCCCAGATATCTAGGTTAACAGTGCCCTCTTCTGGAAACCAAGGACATTGCTCTTGTACAAATGTAAAAACGATTGAACATTAGCTTTCTTAAACTTAATTCCTCTTTTGTTTAACAGTTGTAAGATTACTCCTATAAAGAGTTGTCATTCTTTTGACTCACTGTTACCCGTGTCAGAAAATTATCTTTTTTACCTCTTCATCGAAAAGATTTTTACTTCCCACTGTTTTTTACTTTACCTATTTTATGCAGGGGGGTCTGCGGCATCCTGAGTGGGGTCCTAGCTGTCCAAAAAACTGTACAATGGGGGAGACTTACCTTCGGGACCCTGTTTCGGGTGCCACTTAGCGGGGTCCAGCCCCAGTTGGATCCAGGGATTCCCTCAGGAGAACGGTGTCGGCAAATAGAGAAAGTAAAGGAGATAGATAAAAAGGGGAAACAATAGGCTTAATCTTCCTTGGTTTACACAGAAAGCCAATAAAGTTCCTGACACAGAACTTGTTCTGTTCATGGAGTCCGCAGGCGCCCTCTCAGATGGGGTTAGGACGCAGGACGCCCTCTCCCTGGTGAAGACGCAGGGCGCCTTCCTGATAGGGTCTTAGAAGCCCAGGCAAAAAGTGAACAGAGAGCCCCTGTGTTTTAAGTAGTCATCCTAAAAAAAGAACAGAGAGGAAAAAAGCATAAAAAGGAAAAAAAAAAAAAAAGTGACACAGGGAGACCAAGCTCTGATGAAGCCGGGTCTGTAGCTTTATTTTCAAAAGGAGCTTTTATACCCTAAGTTGCATATTTCCAGAAGTGAAAGATACAGAGTTATATAGAGTCAGTTCAACATTACATCAGTTTCACCCTTATCAAAAGCAGGACATTTTTTGCATAGCTTTTTATAAACAAGGGTCTTATGTTGTGCACACCATCTTCTGGCCCTGTGGCCTGTTAACATTTTGTAACTCTTTTTTGATAAAGGTTGGTCGCCCAGAAAACCTGTTTTCCCTTTATCTTTTTAGTCTACAGTCCCCCTCAAGAAACAGAGATACATTCTTATGGAACAAAGGCACAGTGGGTTACAACAAAGAAAGAACTTACTAACTCAAGGGTTTTATGTTGCTAATGCCAAGGCTACTGCTTGTTTTTCTTGCATACCAACTATTTTTGTTAATGTACTCCCAGGCGCACATTGGGTAAAGGACAAGGAAACTCGGCAGCAAACATTGGCTCAACAATGCAGTATTATTTTAATAAAGCTTTTTTATCGCTCGAAGGTTATGCTTGGGGTGTTGTGAACAATCATGTGCATTAGTTGTAAGAATGTGGATAAACCTGCCAAACAAGCTAAAATAGTAACAGAGGGGTTACAGTAAAAATGTTCCTTTCAAGCCCAGGAGACTTAGTAACTAGAGCCCTAAGTTGATTTGTTTCAGAAAAAGGTGGTCAGGGATAGCCCCCTGTAAATGTCAAAAAAGTTGGTGAAAAGCATAATATAATAAACAGTAGACAGACAGATTTTAGTTTTGGGGTAGATGCTGGAGCAGATCCAGGGAATCCCTTGAGTCCTGTTTCGACTTTGTCTGTCAGGTCCTCTCCACATGACGTTTGTCATGGTTGGGATCTCTCGTGGTGGCTCCCGACATATATCAGAAGCTTTCTCTATCTCCTTTATACTTTAACAAAACTTTATTACATAAAAAGCTCTGAGCAATCAAGCCTCATCACTGGCCCTGGATCGAATTCCTTTCCTCCAGAGGCCAAGTATCCTGGCATCTGTCACAGCTCATCGCAGCAACATTTCAATACTGAAGAGATCCTCCAAGAACTAAGAGTCTTTTAATAGTACAAAGCCATAGATTACAAAATGAAAATACATATGACCCCCCCCTAATTTGTGCAGCTTCACAGGTGCCACTATGTGGGTCAGGAAGATCCCCTGGAGGAGGGCATGGCAATCCACTCCATTGTTCTTGCCTGGAGAATACCATGGACAGAGGAGCCTGGCAGGCTACAGCACATAGGGTCGCACAGAGTGGGACACGAATGAAGTGACTTTACACTCATGCACCTTAATTTGTAAAGAAACAGCTGGAGTAACAGCAAATTTAGCCTTGGAGTACAGAATGAAGCAGGGCATAGACTAATAGAGTTTTGCCAGGAGAACACGCTGGTCATAGCAAACACCCTCTTCCAACAACACAAGAGAAGACTCTACACATGGACATCACCAGATGGTCAACACCGCAATCAGACAGATTATACTCTTTGCAGCCAAAGATAGAGAAGCTCCATACAGTCAGCAAAAACAAGACCGGAAGCTGACTGTGGCTCAGATCATGAACTCTTTATTGCTAAATTCAGACTTCTATTGAAGAAAGTCGGGAAAACCACTAGACAATTCAGGTATGACCTAAATCAAATCCCTTACAATTATGTAGTGGAAGTGATAAAAGAGATTCAAGGGAATAAGTCTGATAGAATGCCTGAAGAATTATGGGCGGAAGTTGGTGACATTGTACAGGAAACAGTAATCAAGACCATCCCCCCAAAAAAAGAAATGCAAAAAAGGCAAAATGGTTTTCTGAGGAGGCCACACAAATAGCTGTGAAAAAAAGAGAAGCAAAAGGCAAAGGAGAAAAGGAAAGATATACCCATTTGAATGCAGAGTTCCAAAGAATAGCAAGGAGAGATAAGAAAGCCTTCCTCAGTGATCAACCCAAAGAAATAGAGGAAAGCAATAGAATGGGAAAGACTAGAGATCTCTCCAAGAAAATTAGAGACACCAAGGGAACTTTTCCTGCAAAGATAGCACAATAAAGGACAGACATGGTATGGACCTAACAAAAGCAGAAGATATTAAGAAGAGGTGGCAAGAATACACAGACGAACTGTACAAAAAATATCTTCACAACCAAGATATTCACGATGGTGTGATCACTCACCTAGAGCCAGACATCCTGGAATGTGAAGTCAAGTGGGCCTTAGGAAGCATTACTATGAACAAAGCTAGTGGAGGTGATGGAATTCCAGTTGAGCTATTTCAAATCCTGAAAGATGATGCTGTGAAAGTGCTGAACCCAATATGCCAGCAAATTTGGAAAACTCAGCAGTGGCCACCAGACTGGAAAAGGTCCGTTTTCATTCCAATCCCAAAGAAAGGCAATGCCAAAGAATGCTCAAACTACTGCACAATTGCATTCATCTCACACGGTAGCAAAGTAATGCTCAAAATTCTCCAAGGCAGGTTTCAGTAGTATGTGAACTATGAACTTCCAGATGTTCAAGCTGGATTTAGAAAAGGCAGAGGAATCAGAGATCAAATTTCCAACATACGTTGGGTCATTGAAAAAGCAAGAGACTTACAGAAAAGCACATACTTCTGCTTAATTGACTACACCAGAGCCTTTGACTGTGTGTATCACTAAAAAAACTGTGGAAAATTCATCAAGAGATGGGAATACCAGACCACCTGACCTGCCTCTTAAGAAATTTGTATGCAGGTCAAGAAGCAACAGTTAGAACTGAATATGGAACAACAGACTGGTTCAAAATCAAGAAAGGAGTAAGTCAAGGCTGTATATTATCGTCCTCCTTATTTAACTTATATCCAGAGTACATCATGAGAAATGCTGGACTGGATGAAGAAAAAGCTAGAATCAAGATTATCAGGAGAAATATCAATAACCTCAGATATGCAGATGACACCACCCTTATGACAGAAAGCCATGAGGACCTTGATGAAGAGCCTCTTGATGAAGGTGAAAAAGAGTGAAAAAGATGGCTTGAAACTGAACATTAAAAAAAAAAAAAACAACTAAGATCATTATTTTGCCATCAAAAGTCCACCTTCTTAAAGAAACAGATTTTCCAGTAGTCATGTACGGATGTGAGAGTTGGACCGTGAAGAAGGCTGAGCATCAAAGAATTGATGCTTTTCAACTGAGGTGTTGGAAAAGACTCTTGAGAGTCCCCTGGACTGTATGGCAATCAAACCAATGAATCCTAAAGGAAATCAGTCCTGAATATTCATTGGAAGGACCGATGCTGAAGCTGAAGATTCAATACTTGGGCACCTGATGCGAAGAACACACTCCTTGGAAAAGATCCTGATGCTGGGAAAGAGCGAAGGCAGGAGGAGAAGGTGTGACAGAGGACGAGATGGTTGGATGGCATCACTGACTTGATGGACATGAGTTTGAGCAACTTCTGGGAAATAGTGAAGGACAGGGAAGCCTGGTGTGCTGCAGTCCATGGGGTCACAAAGGGTCAGACATGACTGAGCAACTGAACAACAGCAATTATTTCAAAGAATTCAAGTGATGTTGCATGTAAAGACAAATATGTGAAAGCCTATCTCCACTGGCTTTTTTTCCAAAATGAATTTTCTCACCTTTTGCTTTATAAATTGAATTCATTTTACCCCCTTAATCCAGACTCGAGATTCTGTTTGTATACGGGGAAATTCCTCCACCAACATGTGTGTAAGCCGATCCCCTTTAAAGTCTGCTTGTTTCTGAGTGTAAATCTGCTTGCTCCCCAAGCCCCTGCGACGAGTAATATCTGGTGACAGTAAGGTCCACCAGGTGCTCTGCCAAAGAGAAGCATTGGGAGTGACCTTTGACAAGTGAAGTCCCTGCCTCCCTCTGCACCTGCCCATCTGCTCTGGTGATGCTTAAGAGCCCACCAGAGGTGGCCATGGGAGGGGACCGCCTCAGGAACCAAGACATAGGCCGCTCACTTCGCGGCTCCCTGGTGTTTTAAAAGAAAGACCATACTTGCTCTTGGAGTTTATGAGTTTTTGTTTTTCCTGTTTTAGGCGATGCAGAGACTAAAAATGAAGAGCACAATAAATGCTTATCAGATACCTTGGATAAGCTTCTATCCGAATCAGATGAGAAACTTCAGCTTCATCTGAAGGAGAGAATGGCAGCTTTGGAGGATAAGGTGAGCCAGCCCCATGGCCTCTTTAGAAAGAGGCGCTTCTGGCCTGGCCTGGCCTGTGTGTGGGGGAAATATCCAGCATAGGAGTTGGAAAACTCTTCCCATAGAGGGCCCCGGAGTGAATGTCTTTACTGGTATGAATAATTGAGTAGCAGCATTCCATGCTAGTGAATAAGCGTGACAGCATCCACAGGCAGTGTGTAAAGGAACAGACATAGATGTGTGCCTGCAACCTTTACAGAAAGCCTCAGAGAGCCGGATCCACTGATGGCCCCAGTGTTACCAGCCACCATGCTAGAACTTTCTTCTAGGTCCACCCTCACCCTTTCGTTTCTTTCTTAGAAGTTTATTTCTGGGGCTTTGCTGGCAGTCCAGTGACTGAGAGTCTGCCTTGCAAGGTCAGGGACGCAGGTTCGATGGCTGGTTGGGGAGCTAAGATCCCACAGACCACGTGGCAACCATGACAAAGGAATCCCGCATGATGCAGCTAAGCTAAGGCCTGACACAGTCAAATCAATAAGTTTAGTTCAGGATCTTTTACATAAAGTGATAGAAAAGACTGAATCAACTAAAAGCAAGTATTCTCATATTCCAACTCCAGCCTTCTCTCTTTTCATTTCCTTTGAAAAATGGCTGAGAACCTCTACCAGAGCAGCTCAGTGGGCAACATTCTGGTTCAGGTTCGGTGAAAACCTGTCCCAGCTGCACCAGTGCCCTAAAGACGAGGCCCAGAACCTTCCCCGAGGTTGGCGTTTGGGCAACACTTGTCTGAGAGAGACCAATGGCCACTACAAGTTCTGTGGCACGTTTTCCCCCCACAAAACCCAAGATGAAACACACACCTCACTAGAGACCACACAGTGTGGTCTCCTCACTTCACCCTGACCTGTGGGCTGGCCCTGAGGTGGGGATAGTTTTGTCTCAGGCTTGAATTTGGCATGTGAAACCTGTGCCAGTTTCCTGAGTGACCACTGAACTGCAAAAAGCTATAAGCAGTTTCACTTCTCCCGGGACCTGGCCTCCTTGTATCTAAAAGATCAGTCAGGGAAGGAGGAGATTGTCTGTGTACAAGTTAATGTTAAAAGCTGTCATCCAGCCTCTTGCTGGCACTTCACTCTGGGCGCGAGGTCCGCCACTCATCCCGAGGTGCTTTATGCTTTCAGACAGAAGAGTAGCCATCCCACAGTCCATGCAACATCTGTAAGAATTGACACTAAAGCTGTTTGTATCTTTTTCAGAATGCTCTCCAATGGGAAGCTAAAAATGTTAAAAAGCAATTAGAAGAAATGCAAAATAACAAGCTACTTAAATCTCTAAATCGTTTAGCAATTTGTTAAGAGCTGAATTGAGCTGGGTTCATTGTTCCAGTCACTAAAGATGCTTAGCAGATGTCGAGTTACATTTTCCTTATGGCTAATCCACTGCTGTAACATGTATAGCATTTCTGGTTTTGAACACTGAATGTGTTTGCATTATAGATGGATTTAGAGTGTGTGGCCGTTGTGTGTGGTTCAGAATTCTGAGTAGTCCTTTCTGGGTTCACCCGAAAGCTGAGACAAAGCGTGAGCCTTTCACGTGGACTGTGCTGTCCGTTAGAAAGATAATATGAGCCACATATGCAATCTAAACTTTCTTAAAAACCAACAGGCTATTTGACGTCCTTTTTTCACTGCGAGTCTTGAAATCCTGTGTGATTTCCACATCGAGGTTTGCACCAGCCTGTCTCACGTGCTCAGGGGCTGCAGGAGGCGAGTGACTGCCATGGCCGACAGCACAGAGCTGCCAGGTTGAGTCAAGTGACTCAGAAACTTGGCCCGTTTGACTTGTTTTACCCCATGAAGAAGTGGGGTGTAGAGGAATGAATGTGAGGAATGCCCAGGAATGCAGGTGAGCTCCATGGATACAGTTTAAAGCAATGAGAGGAGCGAGGGCAATAGAGTGAGTCCTGCCCCCCTACCCGAAGCCCCGTCCCAAGTCCAGCTTCTCTCTACAGACTTCATCATTGTTAACGGCTTGCCGTGTTTCCTCCAGAAGCTTTTCTACACCTGAGATGGAACTTCTTATTCATTATGGTTTATAGGGCTTAATACTGTTCTGAGTGCTTCTATTTGCTATGGGACACTTAGAGAATATTTTCTCACAATTAAAATATTCGGAGTTGATAACTACTCCTGTAACCTGTTGTGCACATTTTGGTGCAAGTCATTTTACATCCAGAAAGCAAGCGGTGCAGTCTGTGTCATTTGCTTTTTCATAGGACCAGCTGATTCTAAACCTGGAGACCCTGAGAGCCGAACTGGACCAGACGAGGCTAAGAGGGGCTCCCTTCCACCATGGGTAGGCCGCTCCCCCAAGCAGCTCCCCTCAGCGCTATCGAGTGTGACAAGGTGTGTGGACAGTATGACTGGGTGTTGCTCATGGTCGCACCTCAAGGAGCCTGTAGCTTCATGGCCAGCGAGAGAGAAGAGACAAACATTGTTCCTTAGGGTCAAACTTGGTACCACGGAGTGGTAGTCACAGGATTGACAACACTCAAAAACACAGGCAGAGGTTTGGAACTGGTGGGGCGGGGAGGGCGACCAGTTGATATTTGGGTGTATTCATTTGAGGGGCCTGACAGACTGTGACACTGCTATTTCTTAAGAGTTGCAGAAGGATAATAACCTGTAGTCTTTTTCACATGAATGGAGACTGAGACATGACTTGTCGTTGACTATGGTGGGAGGAATCACCTGGCTTGTGAATGAGGCAAGCAGATCAAAGTGTAACACAACTGGGCACAGATTTCTCAAGCCTAGTTCTTCTAAAGCAGAGTTACACCACATGTATGAAACGCTCAAACCAGGACCAGAACTTGCTGCTGGTACAACTCCTGTGCGCCAGTTCAAAATCCATTTCAGGTCCCTCCCTGGTCATTAAGTAACCAATGTGGGCAAAGTCCTAACATCAAAAGTGAAAGGTCTTAAAAACACTTTTTCCAGAATTCTGTATGTATTAAACTCTGCCACCTAATCTCCTGTTGCCAAAGAGTAGTGTGAATAGCTTATACAAACCTGTGCAAATATTTCTTTTTTGAGTTCTCACACAGAATTACTCACACCAAGCTACTAAACAAGGACACTTGCTGTACCACATGTTGGAGGGGTTCTCTCTGAGATGGTCTCAAGGGGGAGGGGTGGGCAGGGTGGGCGCTGTCTGTCTGTGCACAGAGGAGAGGTGAGGCTCACAGGAGGAGGCCTGAACCCCCAGCACTCTTCTGTTTTCACGGTGACCGTTAGGTAGTTTCTTATAAATCATGACACCAGCAGACACGACCGCCAGAAACATCATGATTCCACATGGTTACACAACTCGGGCCTGAGGATCTGAGGGTGAGCAAATGCCACTTGACTTGTCTGACCGCCGGTATCACTGTCACACATCCCTTCAAGGAGCGGAACCTCAGAAAACTAGAGAAGATGGCCAGGCAAGTTGCCTCAGCAGAGTCCACACAGCATGCTCCCATCTTTCCGAGAGAACGGGCTCCACAGACGTCACCAGACTCGCCTGAGTGAATCAGAAGGAAATTTCAGCATCATCAGGAACACATTTGACAGGGAGTTGCGGGGGGTGGGGGTGGGGGTGGGGGAGGAAGAACCGGGAGACTCGGGTTGACATATATACAGCACTGATACTACACATAAAGTCAACGAGTGAGGACCTAGTGCATAGCACAGGGAAGTCTACTCAGTGCTCTGTGGTGAAGTAAATGGGCAGGAAATCTAAAAGAGAGGGAGATACATAGATAGATAGATAGATAGATAGATAGATGACTGATTCACTTTGCTGTACAGCAGAAATTGACACAGCAGTGTAAAGCAACTATACGCCAAAAAATGGATGAATGAATTTTTTAAAAAGGAACACACTGGGCACCCTAGAACTTGTAGAAATGAGGAGTCCACACCGAGGGTGCAGCACAGCGCTAGGGCTGCCCTAATGTTGGTTCACTGCCAACGGAATGCCTGGACCAGGCCTCTTCTACCCCAGAGATCTCAATGCAGAGGCGGGGAGGCAGCCAGTTGCGGGCTCGCCAGAGCTCTGCTCTTGCTCACACAGCCATGCCAAGGCTGAGATCACCGGGAGAACAAGGGACCCACAGTCCACCTCAGGACAACAGACACAGCTGCAGTCACTCACTTCATGAACATCCTGCTGCAGTTTCCTGTTCACGTCCTCGGACTTGAGGAGGTCCTTCCTGGCCATGTCCAGGTCCTCCTTCAGTCACATGGGCAAAGAGGGCTGCCAGGTGCTCCTCCATCTGGCTCTGCTCCTGCTTGTCTATGACTTCCTGGAAGTCGATCACCTTAGCCAGGTCTTCCTCGTAGCTTAGAGGGTCTCTAAGGGGGAAAGGAAGCCTTAGACAGCCTTGTTTTGAGAGGGAGGGACCACAGCACTTCCAGGCAATCGGTGAGGTCAAAACTGCCTTCTGCTCTCTGGGAGCTCACAAGACCCTCACAGCCACTCAGACCTACATGGTATGTTGGTGAGAGGTCCCGACAGCCCCACACAGACTGGATGGTAAGACAAAAACCAGACAGAGAGTGAGACCAAGGACTTGCCTTTCCATTGGCGCTTGGCATGTTTTCTTGCTCATGATTTACATCAAGCACCCTGTGCATTAGTATCTTTTCCTGGTTATTCTCCTCTTTAAGAATCATCTGCTAAAACCAAAAAGTTGAATTAGAGTAAAGAAATAAGTAAAGACAGCAAAACACCTGGAAAAATTCAAGTCTAAACTGAAAACGCAACATAAGAAGAAAATACATGGTGATGCTATCCATCCCGAATACCACCAGGTGATTAGAGTCAGAATTTGTCTTCTGCTGGACAAAGGGGTACTTAAGAGATCCTGCAACTCTGAGCCACAAGTCTAGTTTACTAGTCATTAAAATAACCCAGGTGGGAAGGTCCTCAATCAGAACGATAAATAACATCTGATGCCCACCACTACAGCTTTCATTCTTTTTTAAAATGAAAGGATTCAAATGACAAACCTTCACGGAAATTACACAATGAATGATCAAACTTACCTCTTTATGTGTGGCACCTAATTCTTCTTCTAACAAACTACACCTTTCGAGCGCTACTCGTAATCACGCTCTCAACTCAAATAAAAGGGGCCGAGTCACTGTGTGTTGATGTGTGTATATACATTAGTACACTTCTTAGTGTATACTCACCCTAATACATAGATACTGTCACAGAATACCTTTAATGTCTCTCATTGATCTTAACGTCAAGTAAATCTGCTTGTTAACAGCTTTAAATTCTAAATTTGAGAGAACAAAATGTTATCCTAAATAAATTCTATTACCCAGTTTTTAACTGCAAGTTGATATACAGAATATAATAAATCTGAAGACATTTATGCCAACTAACACTTTTTAACTGGGGGTTTCCCAGGTGGCTCAGTGGTAAAGAATCCGCTTGCCAATACAAAAGGGCAGGTTCGATCCCTGGGTTGGGAAGACTGCCTGGAGTGGAAGATGGACACCCACTCTAGTATTCATGCCTGGGAAGCCCCATGAAGAGAGGAGTGTGGTGGGCTACAGTCCACAGCGTCACAAAGATTTGGACATGACTGAGCATGTACACAGGCAACGCTTTTTAACTATATAAAACTCTGACTTATTACAGAAAAAATATATATACAAGAATTCAAGAAGCTCAAAAGTCAAGTAGTTACATAAATACATGCATCATCCACCTAACAATACAGCAAGTGTACAAATCCAGGACGACTGGGTGGCTGGTACCTTCTCGTCCAGGGTCGTGTGGTGCCCAAACAGCAATTTCAGTGCGCTGAGCACCTCCACATCGCTGGTCATGCCGGCTAGGGACTGCGCCTGCTGCTTGCCCACCGTCATCTGGAGGGATGACACATACCAGGAAACCAGGCACTCCAGGTGCTCCAGCAGCAGCTGCAGGGCAGGGCCAAAGGAGCACCTTCAACCTCATGCTTGATTCAGGCCCAATAACTCCTCTCAGACTCACCCTATAGCGGAAAACATGCTAAGGCACATCGGAATCCCGCCAGTTCAGGCTAAAGTTAGAGTGGACTTTCCCAGGGGCCCAGTAGTCAAGACTCCACACTTCTGCAGAGGTCATTGGTTTTAATCCCTGATCGGGGAACTAAGATCCCACACAAAGTGTAACATGGACAAAAATGTAAGTTAAGAGAACTCCCCCCTCAAATGTTCTAAAATTACATTAGCTCTCATCATAAATTTGAAGCAAGGTATGAGAACCCCGAACTGATCCACCCTGGTCTGCTCAGTGGGAAGGTGTGAAAAATGACTTGGAAATCAGACAGAGTTTAAAGACAGCACACGGAGGCCAGCGGTGACCCCCGCGGGGCAAATGTCAACACGTGAGAATCCCCCTACTGACCCTGGTATTGCTTCTTTCCACTCTAAGCTCAGCGATTTCTTCTTATTCTTTCAAGAAGCTGCTCCATGCATATTTTTAGTTCTTCAGTAGGAGTTGGAAACTCCTAGAAAACAGTTAAATGAGAAACTAAATGCAAACATAAATTAAAAAGAGAGAGAGACTGTGAAGACTGACCCTGTCAAGTCTCTCCAGGCTCCACACAAAGGATTTCCTTGCCCCTCCAGAGAAGAGGGGGTCCACTGACCCCACGAGCACACAGACCACCACAAGTCAGACCAGCCTTCGGCCTTCACCTCAACCTGGCAGGCATGTGGCAGGGGAGAACGTGGAATCCAAGCCTGCCTTCTCAAGACCCAGGGGCATCTGAGAAGCTTTCCAAAATATAAACCTAACAACAAAGTGGATAAAGAGATTCTTAAATGACACACAGACCAATGACCTAGAGCCACCGGGGAGAGTGAAGAATAAAGGGAAGGTCGACAAGGCCACCAAGATTTGGAGTGTTCCTCTGGGAGAAAGGCGGATGACACCTCAGGGCCATCTGTTAGCCTGACTCCACTGAAGCCACCCAGTCATTCAATCAAGTGGTTAAAATGTTAAATTTATGTTATATGTATTTTACCACAATTTGCGTGCACATGGGGCCCTCCACATGGTGAACTTTCTGAAACTGAACCACATGGAATCTTTCGTTCTTCTATTTTTCTTTGCAGAAATAAAAAAATCCTGGGCTACGTATCCCCTACTACATACTGAGTGTCCAGCACCCAGAACAATGCCCAGCACTTGTAAGAGGCATGTAGTAGACATGTGTAGTTATGAGGGTGTATGTCATACATGTAAGCAGTAGGTACCTGACATTAAAATACTGGACACACTGGTCTGTGCTTTGTAAGATGGGAGACATTAACGGGCTTAGCCTTTCTGCTTCAAGGACTGACTCTCTAGCTCGATCCTCATGCCCCAGAGACTCCTCCAGCCAGTGTATCCTTTCTTTGGAAGAAGGGAGACATTAAGGGGCTTAGCCTTTCTGCTTCAAGGACTGACTTTATAGCTTAGTCCACGTGCCCCAGTGACTCCTCCATGCAGTGTTTCCCTTCTTGTGGGGCCCCCACCCGTCCTCCACGTGGCACCTGCACAACCTCTTACAAGGTAATCCTGCTGGGGTCGATCGTGCCCACTAAGGCCAAAGCACCCTGGCCGGCAGGGCCCAAAACTATGCTAACAAAATGAAACACAACCCCAACACTTCGCTGGGTGAGGCCCAATCTGATGGGCCCAGCCCCCGGCTGCTCTCACCTCAGGCCGCTCTGCTTCCAGGACTTGGGCCGAGGCCAAGTTCTTCCTGGTCTTGGTCTTTGCCTTGGGGTTGCAACACTGAAAAAGTGCCCACAGGCGGGCCCTTTGGTTACACTCTCTTGCGGATGGGGGCAGCCCCCGACTTCAGGACCTGCCGAGAAGTGGGGGGGGACCTATGGGGCAGCCCAGGCTTCCAGACCGAGATGCTGGAAAGCTCCTCCCTGGGGTGGTGGTGGAAGGTGGGTGAAGGCTGCTGAGACTGAGCTTACAAGGACACCGCCCCCTCCCCAGCCTCAAGTCCCTCAGGCCCTAAGTGAACAGACAGCTCTGTCCCCACTGGACGTGTGTGTCAGAGGAAACTCTGGAGAAGGCAGCATCACTCAGAACCTCTAGGGTTTTCCAAACATAATGTCCAACATGCAACCAAAGAAGCAAAAAAGGGTGTAACAACAAACAGGACCAAGAGAAAAAGAGCTGAACCAGATCCAGAGCTATCAGATGTATATCAGCATATCAGAAGTGTGCTAGAGGTATCAGATGCAAATGTCACCTGTTCAAAAATATACTTGACAAAAGGAAAAATTTCTGAGAATCAAAACCGACTCTCGAACTTTACAATAACAGTGACTGAATTTAAGAACTCAGTCTCTGGGCTTAACACCAAATTGGACGTAGCTGAAGAGAGGATCAGTGAACTGAAGGACTGGTTGGGTAAAAAATATATATAAGAGAGAGAAAAAAAGGATAGAATATATTGAAGGAGTCTGTTGTTAAACTATGTTGTTAAAAAGTATAAATGGGGACCCTCATGGTGGAGAAAAGACAGAAAGGGGAATAAGAAATGCCTCCAGGGGTTGAAACTAGAGAGCCTCTTAATGAAAGTGAAAGGGGAGAGTGAAAAAGCTGGCATAAAACTCAACATTCAAAAAATGAAGATCATGGTATCCGGCCCCATCACTTCATGGCAAATAAATGGAGAAACAATGGAAACAGTGACAGACTTTATTTTCTTGGGCTCCAAAATTACTGCAGATGGTGAAATTAAAAGATGCTTGCTTCTTGGAAGGAAACCTATGACAAACCTAGACAGCATATTAAAAAGCAGAGACATTACTTTGCCAACAAAGGTTCACTGAGTCAAAGCTATGATTTTTCCAGTAGTCATGTATGGATGTGAGAGTCGCCCCATGAAGAAGGCTGAATGCCGAAGAATCGATGCTTCTGAACTGGGGAGTTGGAGAAGACTCTTGAGAGCCCCTTGGACTGCCAGGAGATCCAACAAGCCAATCCTAAAGCAAATCAGACCTGAATATTCACTGCAAAGACTGATGCCGAAGCTCCAATATTTTGGCCACCTGATGCAAAGAACTGACTCATTGGAAAAGAACCTGATGCTGGGGAAGACTGAGGGCAGGAGGAGAAGGGGACAACAGAGGATGAGATGGTTGGATGGCATCACCGAATTGATGGTCATGAGTCTGAGCAAGCTCCGGAGTTGGTGATGGACAGGGAAGCCTCATGTGCTGCAGTCCATGGGGTTGCAACGGGGCAGATACTGAGCAACTGAACTGGCTGACAGGGACAGTGGCAAGAGTTGGTTCAAGAATCAGACCACTGACTCAAAAATGAAAACCACCCATTGGTTTCAGCAGCTCTGTGGGTGCCTAAGGCTAGAAGAACATGTTCAAGTGTTCAGAGGAAAAATGGTGTGGCTTTTAATGGCACAGCAACACTGAGAGCTGACTTTTCAAGAACAAGGAAGTCAGAAAATAATGCACTGGCATCTGTAAAATGCTGAAAAACAAATAACCACCAACCTGGAATTCTATACCCAAGAAAAACACTCTTCGAAAATGAAAGCAAAATAAAGACTTTTAGGGCAAGTGGAAATGAGACAACTCATCACCCACACACATGCACTAAAAAAATATTCAGGCAGTGCTTTGGGAAAAAGAAAAGTAGTCTCTGATGGAAATATAAAAAACAAGTAGAGACCAACAATGAGGTAACTGTGAGGGTAAATACTAACTTTACAAAACAATGATGTTAACGCCAAATATATATCTAACAGTTCAAAGTGTAACAGTGACAAGGAGGAAACAGGGAGGCAGTAAAAGTACTAAGTTAGACTTGAATGTAAAACACATGCTGTGTCTCTGAATGTGCACCCAACAACCTGACAGAGGAGCACAGAACTAGAGAAACACTTCAAACTTCTAAAAGAAGGCAAGAGCAAAGAACACAGACTAGGTGGGACAAACAGAAAACACACAGCAACATGGTGTCTACACACTATCAACATTATAAGCAGAGCAAACACTCTCATTAAAAGATAAAGTGTCAAACTGATTCCAATGAAAACTGTACACTATTCACAGAGCTACATGTTAAGATGGAATATCTTTTAGACAGGTGAAACTAAAAGATACCCAGGCCAACAAGGACAGAAAACCGATGTGGCAATATCACTGTCAGATAGTCTCTAAAAAAGAAGCATTTCTAGCAATAAAAAGGAGCATCTCATACTGATACAAGTTCAATCTAGCAAGAAGATTAGGATTCTAAACTTGAATGTACCTAATAACATAACTTCAAAATATCAATACATAAAAACCGACAGAAATAGAAAAGGAGTAACAGCCGAGTTCATAATCCCAGTGGGAGACATTAAAGACACATCTCTCGTGGAACTGGGCCCCCTGGTATGTAGTCACCTGCAGCCATGAAGTACCTGAAATGTGGCTGGCTCTACAATCAGATGCACTGCAAGCATGAAACTCACACTGGATTTTAAAGACTTAGCATGAAAAAAAGAACGTGAACTATTTAATTAGGTTTTATCATGTTGATTACACACTGAAATGATAATATTTGGGGTGTGTTAAAATAAAATATATTACAGGTAATTTCACCTACTTCTGCTTTTATTCAACGTGGCTACCAGAATCTGAATTACATGAGTGACAAGCCTGATCTGACTGAAACACATGGAACACTGCATTCCCACTGATACATATTCAAGAGCCCAAGGAACATATAACAGAAAGAATATGTATTGAGCCATTAGGAAAGCTTGAATTATTTCAAAGGACTGAAATAATGCAGAGGATACTTAGGGATTGCAATGGGCTGACGGTTTATGGGCCCTCAAACTTCACCCAGCACATGGTGATGATCCGAGGAGGCAGGCACCCTGCGAAGGGTCAGGCCAGGAGGGAATGGGCTCCTGTGCTGTGAGGACAGGGAGAAGCAGGAGGCAGTCTAGGAACCAGGAAACAGGCCTCACCAGATGGGGCACCTGCTGGTGATTTTGGGACTCCCCAGCCTCAGGACTACAAGAAACAACTTTCTGTTGTTTATCAGCTAGTCTACGGGATTTATAACAGTAACCCCAAAAGCCTACGATGGGGCTCTTCATGGAATTAAGCTAGAAATCAAAAAAGGGTCACTGGAAAAAGCTCCCCAAACATTGCGAAGTTAAATGACACACTGCTTGAAGAATTTCATGAATAATTTTAAAAAACACAATGAAAATTAGAAAATACTTTTCCATAAAAGATAATGAAAATCTGGCTTATTCAAACCTGTGGGACACAGCGACTGTGTTTAGAGGGTAACTTAAAGTCTTAAACACATACACTGGAAAAAAAGGAAGGCTAAAAATCAATTAAGCCTCTCTCCCAAGAAACCAGGAAAAAAACATAGCAAATGAAACACAAGGTAGATGGGGGAAAAAAAAGGAGCAGAAAACAAGCAAACAGAAAGTAAATATGAAGTTTTTTAAAAACAAAGCCAAAAGTTTGCTCTTTGAAAGAAGTGATAAACCCCTAGAGAGACTTATTAAGACAAAGAGACAAAGCTCAAATCACCAGCATCAGGTGTTTTTAAAAGGGGAGACAACACATCTTGCAGATAAGAAAAATATTATGAACCACAGTTCACTTACTAACTGGAGAGTCTGCTTGCCTCAATAACTTCCTAGCAGGAGGGAAATGCTTTACTGAAATAGACCCAAGAAGACATACAAAATCAGAAAATTTTATTTGCGTGAAAAAAATTACATCTGAAATTAAAAGCCTCCCCACAATAAAACCAACTGGTTTTGCCAGTCAATTCTTCCAAAATTCTAGGGAAGAAAACAGTAATCTCACAGGAATTCTTGCAGTAAACAAGGAACACTCTCCAACCTTGTTTTATAAGACTAGCATAACCTTGATACTAAATCCAACCAGGAAGAAGTACAAGAAAGTAAAATTATAGACTCTGAGTATAGATGAAATAACCCTAAATAAAACTCTAAGAAATAAAGTCCAACTGAAAGAGAATACATTGAGATCAGGTTGGGGTTGTTTTAGAATCACAAATTTTTTTTTAAGTTAAATCACATAAAAGAAAAATAATCACATAAAAGAAAAATTACCTGTTTCAAAATCTGCAGAAAATAAACAAGAAAATGTAATGTAATAATTTTAGTTCACGACTAAGAAAAAACTTAGTAAACTAACAGAGAAGAATTTACATATTTTGATTAAACTATCTACAAAAAAGCTAATATCATGTGTGATGGTGAAATACTGAAAGCTTTTCCTCTGATAATGTGAAAGAGACAAGGATACTTATTCTTACTACTTCTGTTCACCAATGTACTCAGGACTGGAGATCCTAGTCCATACAATAAGGCAAGAAAAAGTAAAGGGTTATCACAGTTTCAAAGGGGAAAAAAGAACTGATTTGCAGACATAATTGTGTGTACATAAATAAATACAATTAGAATGATTTGAAATATATGGATTTACCAAGTGAATATAGAAAAGTAAATTCTGTATCTATTAGGAATTTATAATGGCACTGAAAATATCAAGATATCTAATCAAACATGTGCAAGACATACGGCAAACTATAAACTTCTAAGATAAATTAAAGAAGATCTTAAAAAATGGAGAGCTATCTATATTGTGTTCACGGATTATAAGAACAACATAAAAGACACACACACACACAGAGTTAACCGTGTGAGGTGATGCGTATGTAAGGCAATCATTCCATGATATCTATGGGCATCAAGTCATCGCAATGTAGACTTGAAATACACACAAACTGTATCTGTCAGTGACTCCTTAGTGAAGCTGGGGGTCTAAAATCAGGGCCTGGCACCTGGTAGCTAGCAGGTGTGGGAACCCAGGTTCACGTGCAGGCTGTACACACTCTTAATCACAGGTGAGACCTGAAGCAACCCAGCAACTCTCTATTTTTCTTTTTCTGTTTTGCTCTGTTTCCCTTGCCATTTGTGTTTAACAGATTCCCAGTATCGAGTGAGCAGTGTCAATGCAGCAATAACGTTTCCCCATCTAAGGCAGGAGCATGTAACACCAACAGACTTCCCATCACCCTGAGATAACTGGAGTGCCCTATCACAACAGAAAGCAAAGAAACACTACAGTCCCCGAGAGAGAGCTGCCCCACGGCAGGGGGAACTAGGTCCACCAGACGTCCCAAGGGGACCCCCAGGGGTTTGGAGCCCAGGCTGGGACCCTCAGCTTGAGGCCACACTTGCCTTTCCACCATTCTGGGGGTCCTGGCAGAAGAAAGCCAGGCCAAGGAAGGGGCATGGTGTGGCCGGCCCGTGGGACTCAGGGCAGGACTGACTTGGGTCTGTGCTGGGCTCCACGTTCAAGTCACCACCCTTGGAGTGTACAAAGCTCTTGGGATCATTGTAGGTTTTTGGCAAAAAGCAATGGAGCTGAAGTCACTTATGATGGTTTTTTTTTTAAAAAAATCCTCACTGAGGATTCCCTCAGTGCCAGCCTCGGCCCCTAGTGAGATGCAGACTCCTTGTCATCCATGGCTCTCCCCGCAGCCTGCCATGGCAAGGGGAGGCTACCGGACACTGGGTGCCACATGGGGTTCTTCCCCCACTTTGAGTGAAGGGCTGCACCCCCCCAGGATGAACCCGGCTCAACCCTCCACCTCTGATGCTGAGGCGCCCATGCCTCCCACGACCGGAGGATCCAGCCTCTCCCGGGGCCTCCGTGTCACTGCACAAGCCTTGTCCATGCGGCCCCAGCAGGCAGGGTGAGTCCTGTGTGGAGCCTCCCAGCTCGCTGGCCTCACTGCCCGCATCAGGGCCTTGTATGTCCACTGAATGAGTGGATGAGGGCCCCTCACAATGACGGTGATGGTGACGAGGAGGAGGAAGTGAAGTGGGCTGAGATCCAAATGTCAGTCCCTGATTCAGCCATCTGTGTGTATGAACTCATTTAACCTCATGACAAGATTGTGTGTTGGGGTTGGGGGGTAGGGGGTGGGTCCTGCCACTGTTCTCACCTTGGAGCCGGCAAGTTCACTCTCAGTGTCCAGGGGTGGCTGCAGCCACTGGCCACAGACTGGACAGCTTTAACACAAATTCATTCCCTACCCCAGTTCTGGAGTCAGAAACCTGTGATCAAGGTGTGGGCAGGGCTGAGCTCCCTCCAGAGGCTCCAGCGGAGGGTCCCTCTGGCCTGGTCCAGTCCTTGGGGGACGCCAGGCCACCCTGGGCTTCTGGCCACATCACCCCGACCTGTGCGTCCATCTGCACAAACCTTCTCCCCTGGGTGGCTCTGTGCCTCAGATCACCCCCTCTTTTCTTCCAAGGACACCTGTCGTTGGATTTAGGGTCCACATGCATCCCGGGTGATCTGTTGCAGAGGTCAGGAACTTACTTCCATCTGCCGAGACCTTTCATCGGAATAAGGCCACCTCTGGAGGCTGCAGAAGGATGGATGGCTTTTGGAGCCACTACTCAGCCCACCATACTTGTCATGA
Organism: Bos grunniens; assembly: GCF_055505025.1. Taxonomy (NCBI): domain Eukaryota; kingdom Metazoa; phylum Chordata; class Mammalia; order Artiodactyla; family Bovidae; genus Bos; species Bos grunniens. The sequence continues at coordinate 70,802,317 of NC_141185.1, read as the reverse complement.
AGCCACAGGGCAGAGCCTCACTGGGCTTGGTGAAGGGAGCTTCGAAGAAGCAGGGCTCAGTCCTGGGGCTGCCTCAAGAAAACAGTTAGGATCAGGACACTCGGGCACAGAGACCAGATGGGCAGGGCTCGGAGGTGTGCTGGTGGGCGTGGGGCTCACCTGCAGGGAGCCTGGAGCCTGATATGACGGCCCAGGGCTGGGGGACACAGTGCATGGTTGGGAATGGACACATCCCAGCGCAGACAAGGGGAGGCAGGCCCGGGGGCTCAGGCCAGGGGAGCCCAGATCTTCCTGCTGCCCTCAAGGGGCAGGTCAGATGGGCACAGGAGGGAGCTGTGGTTTCAGCGACCTGGGTCGGAGTCCTGGTCTGCTGCTGTGTTGTCTCTGGTGAGTGACTCAGCCTCTCTGAGCCCACCGGAGAAGTGCTCGCTGGTGCCCGGGAAACAACGCATGCATTTTGGAACTGGGAGAAGAATCCTCGTGCCCGGGAAACAACGCATGCATTTTGGAACTGGGAGAAGAATCCTCGTCACTTATTGGTACAGCTCAATCTTTTCTGGAGGCCATAACCAATGTCTTTATGTTTGATGTTCATTTCAAAGTCAAAAGTTTTTAAAAAGATATGTGTGTCAAAGGATTTAATTGGACTTGGAAAGGCTCTTCTTTCTCCTTTATGAGCATGGCCATTTCATTATCATATGAGCAATAATGATATATGACTGAATATTCACATCACCAGTGAGAATTTCCCGAGTGCCAGACTCCAAGTTAAGTACTTTAGGATAACCCAGTGATGTAATGACTTGTTTCCCAGGTGGTTCAGCAGAAAAGAACCCGACAGCCAATGTAGGAGATGCAGGAGACCTGGGTTCAATTCCTGGGTTGGGAAGATCCCCTGGAGGAGGAAATGGCAACCCATTTCAGTATTCTTGCCTGAAAAATTCCACAGAGAGAGGATCTTAGGGGCTACAGGGCTGCAAGAGTTTGACACGTATGAGCCACTGAACATGCACACAGTCGTGTAAATACTGTTGTTATCTCTGACAAATGGTGAAGCTTCGGTGTTGTTGATTAGTCATCAGATTTTGTCCGATTCTTTGTGACCCCATGGAGTATACACTCCATGGAATTCTCTAGGCCAGAATACTGGAGTGGGTGGTGTTTCCCTTCTCCAGGGGATTTTTCTGACTCCCCACATATTGTAAGACTAAACTTGAGAATTCTTGTTTTTATTTCATTTCAAATAGCCTTTGGGAATCTGAAAGGACAGTGTAGGTACTTTCAAGATGTCTTCTGCAAAACAAAGCCCTTTCAGCAAATGTGGCCATTATACCCAGGTAGGTGTTGCTGTTGTAAGTGTCACATATCAGCCAGAGGCAAATTCTGAGCTCTTCCTCTGGCAGAAACAAATTGACAAAATAAGGCAAGAAAGAGAGCTGGGAAAACAAATCACATCAACAAGTGGAAAAGCGTTCCTCATGAGACAAAGCTAGAGAAAAACCCAACATCCTTGTGGCCCAAAAACCCTCTTAGAAATGAATGTTCCATAGGGAAGAGACGAAACATGTCAAGTTCCAAGGAGAGGCAATGCCCATGGCCAGTGTAGCTTAGAGACGGCCTGACCACTCGATGAAGACACACACCAACGTAAACCCTTTGCAGACAGCAGTGACAGTCATCACCATAGTAAGTGTTTAGTCTGGGGACAACCTGCCCTGGGCTCCAATAAGCAAGCAGACCTGGTTCTCTTCCTCTGCCCCCACACCATTCACTCATAATGGCAGCTCAGGTGCTTTCGTGCCCTGCCTGCCTGTCTGGCTCTTCCATGAGCTTTGACCACCTCCAGGAAAGGACTCTGCCTTCTCTTCTCTATGCGCCATGAATCTGCACACAGTGGGCCTTCAGAACCTCAGGAGACTCACCCCACCCCCACTATAGCCAGACCCTCCCCAGGCATTAAAACAGCTGTGGAATCACTTTGGCCCAAGTCCTACTTACGGATCCTTGGAGCCCACTACAGCCTCTACAGCATGATTAATCAGGCCCTTTATACACAGATTCCTGCCTGTCAGATCTGAGCTTTGGATTCATGGTCAGCTCTGTCCCTCCCGTGGCAGCCAGGTGGGTCACAATGCAGACAAAGGAGCTCAGGAGCTGAGTGTCAAGGGAAGCATTGAAAGGACAGTGATGGATGCAATCTGTTGCAAACTGAAGGAGGGTCCCTGCATGTCTCAGAAACGGCCTCTGGTGTGCAGGTGTCGAGAAAGGCCCCCACAGTGCAAAGGAAAGAGGGGTACTCGGGGGCAAAGGCACTTGGCCTCTCCAGTAGCAGCTCCAGGTGGTAGCTCGTGAACAGTGGACAGCCAATGTGGTCACATGAGCGTGACGCTTATTCCCTCACAAAGAAAGAGAAAGCGGGCAGGGTGTGGGAGTACCTGGAGGATGTGGTGGGTTGGATGGAGGGACGTATCCTTCCTCTCTCCAGTGAAAATCGCTTTTTTGAGTCTCAGAGCTGCGAGAAGGCAGTTACCAAGTTAGGTCCCCACAGTATCCGGTGTGGGCTGGGTGTCTTAGCCCCCGTCACATGGACAAGCCACACCATATGGCTTCCCTGAGTTCTAACGGCAGGATCTGGGGGTTTTGTCTAGGTACACACTTCCTTGCTCTAGCTGTGTTACCCCCTTCTTTGAGCCCCAGTTTTGTCCTCTAGAAAAAGGACATCGATTGCTACCTTAGCAGGTTGCTACCTTAATCCCATGAAGACTAATTAGGGTGATACTACAATGAATAGCTGGCCTTAAGAGATACTGGGCTTCCCTGATAGCTCAGCTGGTAAAGGATTCTCCTGCCATGCAGGAGACCCCGGTTTGATTCCTGGGTCGGGAATGCTGATCCGCTACAGAAGGGACAGACTACCCACTGCAGTATTCTTGGGCTTCTCTTGTGGCTCAGCTGGTAAAGAATCTGCCGGCAATGCGGGAAACCTGGGTTCAATCCCTGGACTGGGAAGATCCCCTGGAGAAGGGAAAGGCTACCAACTCCAGTATTCTGGCCTGGAGAATTCCATGGACTGTATAGCCCACAGGGTTGCCAAGAGGTGGACACGACTGAGGGACTTTCACTTCACTTTCAAGAGATATGACCTGAATCCAGATTAAACTGGAGTCTCCCAGTGTCATCTGGCATTTCTTCCCTGAAGCCAGCCAAAACCCACACAGGTGCATTTCCAGGGTCTTCACGTAGCCAGCTGGACAGAAAACCCAGCGTAGTCCAATCAAGCTGACAGTCAAGCAGGAGAGGACTCACGGGCAGACAGCTTCCCTCCGGTCTCAGGTGGAGCTCCGGGACCACAGCAGGAACTGGCGCTCTCAACCCCTGGGCTCAGCAGCACCCTCCTTATCAGGCCAGCGGCTCTGCCCTAACGGGCGCAAGAAGGTCACCAACTGCCCCAGGTGAACTCACGCCCCCTCCCACTGCTGCAGTCTGACCTCACAGGGCCCCACCCCTTCCGGCAGAGCCAGCCCTCCTCTTCCTTTGAATCCCCCTTGAGGCCTGGTCCTGGGTCCCGATTGGTCAGTGCCAATCATGGTGGCCAGGGATGGAGCACACTGATTGGCCAGGTCCAGGTCATGTGACCATACTCTCCAAGACACGTGTGAGCTGCTCACGCTCTGTCAGGGATGGAGAGAGTGCAATGCCCCCAGAGCAGGGCTGAGAGTCTGGTCACTCTGTCCGTGTGCTCAGTGTCCTGGGACATGCCTGCACATCATCTCTACACACCACTTTGTCTCCTCTGCAGACCAAATATTCATGACACACCTTTTCCCTTCCCAAGCGCTGTTTCACGCACTGACATTCAAGGGAGCATGACCTCCTTTTGGAAGGTAGGTTTGGAGATCCTCTCTTAAATTCTGGGCTTGTTCCTTGTATCATGTTAGAATAGTTTATTCAGTCTAAAAACCCTCACTGAGCACCACCATATGCTGCTTTGCCTATTCAGGATTCTTAGCTGTTCTGAGTAGAGGGCATGGCCTAGGGGCCTCCCAAAGGGAATGAATTTTTTCCAAGGAAGTACCTGAGAGGCTGAATCACTGAATCACTTTGCTGTAAACCTTAAACAAATTATTGTAAATCAACAATACCTCAATTTAAAGAAAAGATATTCCCTCATCAAAAATGGTTTGAAATTTTGTCAAGTTTTTCCTTCAATTGTTGGTTTTTAGTATGTGTCTAATTGATTTGGTGCTGTCTTTTGAGGAAGGGATCCAACTTACTTTCCCACATGGATACCAAATTGTCCCAATGGGACGATTCCTTTGTCCTTTCTCCTGGAAATATCCTTTCTGCGTTTACACATTAAGAAGCTTCTTTTAACAATGCCAAGTATCAAGAACTTCAGATCTTTGGAAATTTGTACAGCACCCCAGAAGCATGTTTCCATTTCTGTGTCTTCTCTTCACACTTCACCATTGCCTGTTTCTAGTATACACAAGTACCCTCAGAGGGTTCTCTGTAGTGAACTATGTATGTTTCTGTGAGGACAGAGGATGTGAGCACAGAGGAGGGACTGAGTGACCCTAGTGACCACATAACCATGCTCAGCAACCTCAATATTAAGTCTGGCTGAGACTTCCTAAGGCAAGGTCTATGTTTCTCCCTCTTGCTGTCTGGATATGCAAAAGGATGTTGGTGGATTGGGACATGGGTCCCTGGGTCCAGCAGTGTAGAAATATACCCATAGCCTGCTTTTCCATTATATTTTCCTCCTGTGGGCTCTGCTGAGCTGCTGTGGAGATATTTCTGCTAAAGGCTTGAGAGGTAGTCAATCCTTCTGCTTCTCATCCCCTGCCCTGTCTGTACTTCTGTCATTTTTTTAAATATAGCTAATTTTCAATGTTGTTAGTCCTTGTGTCATTCTGACTCTCAGGCACCTGTGGTTTAATAGACCTCCAAGTCCCAAGAGCTCTTTGCCTGGTGGAGACCTGGAGATCTCAGGGAGCAGCACCACATCACACTGGAGCCCGGACCAGAGAGAAGGTTCTTGCCAGGAAGGCTCCATCCCTGCTGGGGGTGGGGTGGGGTCGGGGTTCACATCTGATTGTGCATCCCCCGGGCCTTCGGTGCAGGCCCCACTCTGAGATCTGGAAAGGAGGTGGCTTCCCTCCCTGACACGGAACTAGTATTTTTTTTTTGTCCTTGTCATTGTCTAGTCCCATTTGGCTCCCAGGCTCTACACTTGACCCTCACCCACAGGATCAGGAGAGCCCAGTTCTAGAAGAGTTTCATACAGGGAGAGGCTCCAGGAGACACTCCAATGTCCGGGCCTAAATAAGCATTTCCTTGGAGTTTCACAGCCCTGGGAGGAGATACTGGGTTTGTGTCCATTTTACAGTTGAATATGTTGAGCCTCAGATCATTGTGTGATTTGCCCTGGGTCACTCTGCAGGTCAGTGTAAGGTGGGGTTTGAATCCAGACTCTATGTCTTGGAGCCTGTGACTGTACAGGTGTTTCTGCTCATCGGTAAATTTTATTTCATGGTTGTTGTTGTTGTTGTTTGATGCATTTGTATATGGTACTGTTCTGTTCTCTCTCTGATGGCTCATTTCCTGCTACATTGCTGAGTTTATTAGTTTTAATACTTGTTACTTGGTGGAGTTTTTATGGTTTCATATAAATCCTGTCATAATCGAATAGTGGCAGTGTAACTTCATTTGTTCCAATGGGGATGCTTTTATTTCCTTTTCTTGCCTAGTTATTCTGGGTAGGACACTTCCACTACTATGTTGAACAAGATTGGGGAGAGTGGGCATCCTTGTACTATTCCTGATCTTTTAGGAAAATCTTTCACCTCTTTACCACTGACTTGGATGTTAGCTGTGGGCTTGTCTTATATACCCTTTAGGATGTTCCACGTTTAACCACTGTATTGAGAGATTGTACCAAAATTGATGTTACACTTTGTTGAAAGCTTTTTCTGCAATTATTGAGATGATCACATGATTTCATTCTTAATTTTGCTCATATTGTGTATCACAGTGATTGATGTGCAAATAATAAATCATGCTTGCAGGCACAGAATAAATTCCATTTGATCATAGTGTATGATTCTTTTTAATGTGTCTTCAATTTGGTTTGCTAATATTCTTTTGAGGATTTTTACATCCGTGTACACCAGGGTTAGGGTTTTCTGGTGGTTCATATGGTAAAGAATCTGCCTGCAATGCGGGAGACCAGGGTTTGACCCCTGGGTCAGGAAGAGCCCCTTGAGAAAGGAATGGCTACACACTCCAATATTCTTGCCTGGAAAATTCTGTGGACAGAGGACCTGGTGGGCTACAGTCCATGGGTCACCAATAACTGGACATGACTGAGTGACTCACACTTACAAGAGTGCTTCTTGACATTCTTAATATCTAAATTTAAGATTTTATCTCAGTCAAAAATTACAGCCTAAGGCAAAAATGTCAAAAGTCCAAGAGTCCTTAGAAGTAAATGAGAATATGGCATAACAGATGAAAGCAAGAAGGACTCGACACAATGTACTTTTCATAAGAATTTTAGATCTTCAGAGGAATTCTCACTGAACTGAATTAAAATGCAAGCTTTAGTTTAAAATGCAAACCTTTTTTGGTATTATGTTTCTATGTTGAGACTGAAATGTTATTATGTATGTGTGAGATATTAAGCAATACTGTGTAGCTATTAAAATCATATTTTAAAATCATATTTTCAAAACCTTTAATGACATTTATAAGCACTTATAGTGGAAAAATAGCTAGGAATAGAAGATGATCCCATATAGCTTTAGATGACAGTACAAATGTGTTGAATGATAGTTTTTAGATTGTATTTATTAATTTTTAATTGAAGGATAACTGCTTTACATTGTTTGGTTTGTTTTCCTCATACAACAACATGAATAGGCCATAAGTATATTATCCACTCTTTGGTGAGCCTGCCTCCCACTTCCCGCCATCCCACCCTCTAGGTCATCACAGAGGACAGTGCTGGGCTCCCCATGTTACATAGCAACTTCCCACTAGCTAGCTATTTTACATATGGTAGTAGGTGATGTTTCAGTGCTACTCTCTCAATTCATCCCACCCTCTCCTTCTCCAGCTGAGTTCACAAGTCCTTCCTCTACATCTGTGTATCTATTTCTGCCCTTCAAATATTCACCAGTACCATTTTACAAGATTCCATGTGTATGCATTCATATACTATATTTGTTTTTCTCTTTCTGACTTACTTCACTCTGTATCACAGTTTCTAGGTTCATCTACCTCAGTTAAACTGACTCGTATTGTTCCTTTTCGTGGTTGAGTAATATTCCATTGTGTATATGTTCCATGACTTCTTTATACATTGTTCTCTTGATAGACATTAGGTTGCTTCCATGCCCTGGCTATTTTAAATAGTGCTGCAGTGGACATTGGGGTACATGTGTCTTTTTAGAGGTATGGTTTTCTCCGGGTATATGGCCAGTAGGGGATTGTTGCATCATATGGTAGCTTTATTCCTACTTTTTAAAGAAACCTACATTCCTTCTCCATAGTGGCTGTATCCATTTACATGTCTACCAACAGTGCAAGAGGGTTCCCTTTCTTCCATGTCCTGTCCAGCATTTATTATTTGTAGAATTGTTGATGATGGCCATTCTGACTGGTGTGAGGTGATACCTCACGTAGTTTTGATTAGCGTTTCATTAATAGTGATGTGGAGCATCTTTGCATGTGTTTGGTGGCCTTCTTAATGTCGTCTTTGAATAAATTTGTTCATGTCTTCTGGTCACTTTTCAGTTGGTTGCTTTTTATCTGATATTAGGCTTGATGATCTACTTGTGTACTTTGTAGATAATCCTTTGTCAATTGCTTCATTTACAATTGCTTTCTCCTATTCTGAGGGTTGTCTTTTCATCTTGTTTATAGTTTTCTTTGCTGCTTATATACTTTGAAGTTTCTCTAGATGCCATTTATTTTTATTTTTATTTCAGTCATTCTCGGAGGTCTTGCTGTGATAATTGGCAAAGAGTGTTCTGCCTATGTTTTCCTCTAAGAATTTTATAGTTTCTGGCCTTACATTTGGTCTTTAATCCATTGTGAATTATTTTTGTGTATAGTATGAAGAAGTGTTCTAATTTCATTCTTTTACATGTAGTTGTCCAGTTTCCCAGCACCACTTACTGAAGAGGCTCTCTTTTCTGTCCTTTCTCCATTGTACATTCTTGCCTCCCTTGTCAAAGAAAAGATGCCTATAGGAGTGTGGGTTCATCTCTCAGCTTTGTGTTTTGTTCCTTTGCTCTCTGTTTCTGCTTTTGTGCCTGTACCATAGTGTCTTGGTAGTATAGTCTGAAGTCAGAAGGTTGATTCCTCCAGTTCCACCTTTCTTTCCAAGATTGCTTTGGCCCTTCTGGGTCTTTTTCCCCCCATATAAATTGTAAAATTATTAGTCCTAGTTCATTAAAAAAATGTCATTGGTTGTTTGATAGGGATGAATTGAATCTTCAGATTGCTTTGGGTAGTATAGTCATTTTCACAACATTGATTTCTTTCTTTTTTTTATCATTTTTATTATGTGTTTATTTTATTTTATTTTATTTTTAAACTTTACCTAATTGTATTAGTTTTGCCAAATATCAAAATGAATCCACCACAGGTATACATGTGTTCTTTGAATTCAAGAACAAGGCATATCTTTCTATCTTTTTATTTCAACTTGGCTATGTTTCATCATACAGCCTGTCTTTCTGCATACATGTGTTTTGTCTGTTTAGGTAACTTTATTCCTAGCTATTGGGGAAGAAAAATGGAAACCCACTCCAGTACTCTTGCCTGGAAAATCCCATGTAGAAGGAGCCTGATAGGCTACACTCCATGAGGTCCCAAAGAGTTGGACACGACTGAGCGACTTCACTTTCACATTTCACCTTCATGCATTGGAGAAGGAAATAGCAACCCACTCCAGTGTTCTTGCCTGGAGAATCCCGGGGGTGGGGGAGCCTGGTGGGCTCCCATCTATGGGGTCGCACAGAGTCGGACGTGACTGACGTGACTCAGCAGCAGCAGCAGCATTCCTAGCTGTGCTATTCTTCTTGTTGCAGTGGGGAATGGCACTTTTTTCTTAGTTTCTCTTTCTGATTTTTCTTGTTGTGCTGTAAGTCTGCAAAGGATTTCTGTGTATTAATTTTGTATCCTGGGCTTTACTAAATTCATTGATTAGCTCTAGTAATTTTCTGGTTCTATCTATAGGGTCTTCTATGAATAGAAACAGGTCATCTGCAATCAATGACAGATGGACTTCTTCTTTTCCAATGTGCGTTCTTTCTCGTTTTCTTCTCTGATTGCTGTGTCTATGACTTATAAAAAAACTATATTGATTAATAGGAATAGAGTGGGCCCCATGATCTTGATGCTGATCTTAGAGGAAATGCTTACATTTTGACACCATTGAGAATAATATTTGCTGAGAGATTTTCCTATATGACCTTTCTTATGTTGAGGTAGATATCTTCCATGCCCATTTATGGAGTGCTTTTTAAACTGGTATTTAGTTTTGTCAAAACCTTTCTCTGCATCAGTCAAGATTATCATACGCTTTTTATCTTTCAGTTTGTTAATATAGTGTATCACATTGATTGATTTGCAGATAGCGAAGAATCTTTGAATCCCTGGGATAAACCCCACTTCAACTTGGTGTATGATCCTTTTCATGTGTTTTTGTTTGGTTTTTGAAACAATTTTCCCCAGGATTTTTGCGTTAATGTTCATCAGTGATGTTAGCCTGTAATTTTCTTTTCTGTGTGGCATTTCTGCTTCCTTTTGGTTCATGGTGATGGTGGCCTCGCAGAATGAGTTGGGAATGCTCCTCCCTCCACATTTTTCTGGAACAGTTCGACCAGCATAGGTATTATCACATCTCTCCCATTTGAGAGCATTCATCTGTGAAGTCCTGGGCATTTCTTTGTTGGAGACTTTTGATCCCAGTTAGTAGTGCTTGTGATTGATCTGTTCATAGTTAGAGCTTGTGACTGGTGTTGGTGCTTGACTTATTCATATTTTCTATTTTTTCCTGGTTCAGCCTTAGAAGATTGTACTTTTCTAAGAATTTGTCCATTTGTTCCAGGTTATCCATTTTATTGTCATGCAGTTGTTTCTAATTGTCTCTTATGATCCTTTCTCTTTCTGTGTTGTCTTTTGAAATGTCTCCTTTTTCATTTCAAGTTCATTTGAGTGGGCTGCCTTCTATGGGGTCACATAGAGTTGGACACGACTGAAGCGACTTAGCAGCAGCAGCAGCATATAAGGCTCAGCGACCCCGAGCTTTCCCAGATGTGGGATTTTTAGTGCTAAAACCAGGACAGAAGTCAGGATGATTTGAACTTAGGTAAAAAAAAAAGAAGTGGAGAAGGAAATGGCAACCCACCCAGTGTTTTTACCTGGAGAATCCCAGGGACGGGGGAGCCTGGTGGGCTACCGTCTATGGGGTCGCCCAGAGTCGGACACAACTGAAGCGACTTAGTAGCAGCAGCAGCAAAAAAAAAAAAAAAAGAGAGAGACACCAAGAGATCACTCTTTCTCCCCCTCCCTCCATCCCCCTCGCTTTTTCCCCCTACAGAGTCACCTAGGAAAGACCGTGTGAGCACACACTGAAAAGGAGCTCCCAAAGGGAGCTCTCAGCAGACATCCACCCTGTCAACATTGGGTCTCAGGCTTCCAGCCTCCAGAGTGGTGAGAAAACAAATTTCTGTAGTCAAAGCCACCAGCCTATGGTATTTTGTTATGGCGCACCCAGCGCGATAACACAGGGGTCATACCCAGTTCATATAACCATGCTGTGACGATTGATGGGTGTGGTCACACAGGCACCCTCCTGAGTCAGAGAGTTGCTTTCTATTCCAAAACCCTTCCAATAATACTTCCCATCCCATTTTAAGAACGTAAGTGTTCAACATGACAAGATTGACAAACCTATTTTTCTATCATTCTGCTTTACTTCTGCAAACAAGTATCTTAGAATAGTAACTTCTGGGACTGGAAGTGGTTACATGAATACAGTGGTTCAGTTTCAAATGTATGACTAATATTTTTTGCAGCTAAGTAGCATTTTCTGTTTTCCAATGATACTTTAAAGCCCATTTATGTTACTGAGTATGCATAATTAATTCCTCCTTTGGAAATGTCTTTGTTTTCTCCACTGAGCTGGTGATTCTTCATTGTCCCACTCAAATCCTACCACTCCCCTCCCACTCCTGGCCACACTTGTCATCCCGTTCCCTGCCTCAAAGCCTGACATCTACAAGCTGCAGCCCCCAGGCTTTGCTGTTCTTAGCGCCTCTTTCTCGGCTCTTGACCAAAGGGAAGCACTATTAGAGTGTGAAGAGAGGAGTGTGAAGGGCGGGGAGAGAGAGGGGTGGGTCTTCTCCCTCCCTCCCTGCCAGAGCCTGGTCTCCACCATGGGTGCCTTCCTCTGTCATATAGCACCCACACTGGGCGGCCCCTCTCCTATGACCACAGCTCTGGATGGGTTCTAGGAATAGCACACCCTTTCTCTTTTGTTTCTCCAGGCCCAAGGATGATGGAAGCTTCTGCTGTTAATAGTTCCCAGTGGCTTCTCCATTCGTCTTGATTCTCTTTACCTTGCCCACAGTGTGAGTTAAGGGTTGAGTTGTAACCCCTGCCCCCCATTCCTATGTTAAAGTTCTAACCCCCAAGACCTCAGAAAGTGACTGTCTTAGGAGAGTGTCTTCAAAAAGATAATTAAAGTTAAACAAAGTCATACAGGTGGACCCTAATCCAATCTGACTTGTGTTCATATAATAAGAGGCCCAGATGGCACTAGTGGTAAAGGACCCGCTTGCCAATGCAGGAGACATAAGAGATGTGGGTTCGATCCCTGAGTCTGAAAGATCAACTTGGAGGAGGGCATGGCAACCCACTCAAGTATTCTTGCCCGGAGAATTCCATGGACAGATGAGCCTGGTGGGCTACAGGTGAACACAACCTAGTTACTGACCAATGACAAAGTAGTGTAAAACAATTTTATAAAATCATAGGACGGGATGGGATTTATTGAGACATCCCAGTTTTACCACCTTCCCCCTCATTCACCCTCAAGTATTGAGTTACTCCTAATAAATACATTTCTTTGTCTCCAAAGCACTTTCACAACCACATTTCATTTGAGCCTCAAGGAAATTGTGTGAGGTAGATAGGGAGGTATTCATGTCTCCATTTTACAAATAAATGAAACTGAAGAGCAGGTAGTTGAAATGCCAGCATTCAAGGAGCTAAAAAGTGTTAGAGCTGGGCCTGGAGACTCATGATCCTCAGACCAGGTGGGTATTGATAGAGTTCCCATCGTTTACCCTCCCTGCTAATCTGGGCATGCGCACTAAAGACTGATGTCACACGTGGACATTCCATCCAAAACTCACAGCGAGGAAGGACTTCTCAACATCTGGCCGTGAGCAGAAAAGGCAGAGGAAGGGAGAGCGTGAGAGAAAGATCTAATACGAGCTGAGTTTACAGGGAGCAGGAAAGGGCACATGCACTCTTATCTCAGCCCCAACTGGGCAGAGCAACATAGGAGAGCAAGCAGATGTACAGAGGCTGAGCCTCTCCGAACACGGTCCCCCTCCTGACTCCATATTCAGCTGGCAGGCCCCAGGAGTCAGGTCATCCGTTACCTCCCTCTAATGCTCTGATGGATATGTTTGCAACACACGTGGTTTCCATTAATCTGGGGAAAGTCCTACTTTAGGCTTTCACTGATTCTGAAATTGCTTCAGCCATGACTGCTGTCTCCAGTGAACTGGGTCCCTCTTCTTCCACAGAGATGCCCCACACAGGCTGCTCTCGCCTGCACCCTCCACCTGCCTCTCTCTCTCTCTCTCTATGTATCTTTAAATTGGAGGATAATTGCCTTACAATGGTGTGGTGCTCTCTGCCGTACATCAGTATTAATCAGTCATAATGATATATATGTATATATCCCCTTACCCTCTTGAGCCTCCCTCGCCCCGCATTCCACCTCTCTAGGTCATCACAGAGCTCCAGGTTGGGCTCCCTGTGCTATATAGTAGCCTCCCACAAGTTATGAGCATACATGGGGCTTCCTTGGTGGTTCAAATGGTGAAGAATCTGCCTGCAATGAAGGAGACTCAGGTTTGATCCCTGGATTGGGAAGATCTCCTGGAGATGGGAATGGCAACCCACTCCAGTATTTTTGCCTGGGAAATCCCATGGACAGAGGAGCCTGGCAGGCTGTAGTCCATGGGGTCTCAAAGAGTCAGACACATCTGAGTGACTTTGAGAGTGAGTGAGTGTATATACATCAATGCTACCTTCTCAATTTGTCCTAGCCTGTCCTTCCCCCGCCATGTCCACAAGTCCATTCCCTACATCTGCATCTCCATTTCTTCTCTGTAAATAGATCTCTGTACTGTTTTCCTAGATTCTGTATATATGTGTGGTGCATGCATGCTGAATCACTTTGGTCGTGACTTTGGTCATATAGACCCCATAGACTGTAGCCTGCCATAATGCATATCATACATGCATTAATATACAATATTTGTTTTGCTCTTTATGACTTACTCACCTGCTCTCTTTACTCCTTCTCTACATCTATCCTTGGAGGCCCACCTTCTCCAAGAAGCTTGAGTGTTTCAACCCTCAGGGATTTTTGTCTCAGCTGCATTCCTGAAGCCATTATCATACAGACCCCCAAACTCAGCACTGAACATATGCTCTTCAGGACTAGTTCTCTGATGAGATGTCAGCCCCTGGAGAATCAAGCTGGAATCCCACATCCTACTGAATCTCTGCTCCTGCTAGTAGATCCATGCATGCTAGCTGTGACTTTTCTGGGAAAGAGTAGGCAAAACTAGGGTTAAACACAGCCAGTCATTGGAATCCAAGAGGAAAGGGGGAAGGAGTGGGAATTAATTGTCTTCCCGTGTTGGAAGTTTTCACTGTTGTTTCAAGATCCGTGTACAGTGAGCATATTCATGTTGCTCTAGGATTAGCACAAGGTAAAGAACAAACAGAAGCCTTCCTTTGTGCTATTTTAGGAACAAGGAAAATAAAACAATACCTTCCAAATGGAGGAACAGCCTAGCTTTCTGTGACACAAGAATGGGCTCATAACACCTCGGCTGTAACCGTTTCAAATGGAATCCTATTATAGTGCAGAGTATATTTATCCGTGTTTTTGAGGAACCCTTTCTCCTAAGTCCCCCCAGGGGGAGATCCACAGGCCCAGGCAGGCTCCTCTCAAACTCTCCTATTCCACCCTGGCAGGTCCCAGGGACTCCCCCACCCCACCACCTCTCCTCTTGGTAATTGTCACCACCACCCCAAGCTGTCAAGTTTCTCACCCCTTCCTGAGGGGCTCTGGAAACTGGTCTCTTTATGCCCACCTGTTGGACTGCACCTCACAGGCCTACAAAGCCTGCATTTGCCCAGCTTCAAGACTGATGAAAGCCTGGATTGGGCAACAGAGGGCTTCCCCGGTGGCTCAGCGGTGAAGAATCCACTAGCAATTCAGGAGACACAGGAGACGGGGGTTCGATCCCTGCACCAGGAAGATCCCCTGGAGAAGGGAATGGCAAACCCACTCCAGTGTTCTTGACCGGAGAATCCCATGAACAGAGGAACCTGCTGGGCTACAAGCCCATAAAGTTGCAAAGAGTCAGGCCTGACTGAAGTACCTTAGCATGCACACATGGATCAGGCAACAGAGACATCAGTGGTTTGACAGATGGGGCGCTTCTGTGTCTGAAGCAAAGTCCTGGAGTGACCTCCCACCCTGTGCAGCATACACCTTCAGGACGTGGCAGCAGTCTTTGCTCCTGGTGGAGGGGGAGATTGCCAGTTACAGGGGAGTTGATGTCAGATGGGCTCATCGATTACCAGGGAAACCAACAGAAGGGCACACACCTCACCGCCCCTTTGATAAGAACAATCACTAGCTGGCACCCAAGGCAAGTATGTAGGAAGGCCAGAGTAAGTATAAATGAAGCAGGCACTGGTCGGGCAAGGGACGGACAGAGAGCAAGAGGACAGCCTTCTTGAGTGGGCTAGTCAGCCACCACCCTTCCTGGTTGTCCCTGAAAAAAAGCTTGTAGACCCTCATTTTAAGACTTTAATGCCCATGATGACAAGAGGAAAGACAAAATATGGGTAATCACATGCATGTGTGTGTGTGTCCAGTGGCTAAGCTGTGTCTGACTCTTTGCAACCCCGTGGATTGTAGCCTGCCAGGCTCCTCTGTCCATGGAACGTTCCAGACAAGAATACTGGAGTGGGTTGTCATTTCCTCCTCCAGGGGATCTTCCTGACCCAGGGATCAAACCTGTATCACTTGCATTGGTAGGTGGATTTTTACCACTTGAGCCACCTGGGAAGCCTGAGGAAATATACAGAGTACAAATCTAACAGTCTTGAGTTTGGTCCAGAGCATGTGATGATCTGGTTGAAATAACTGGAAATTTCCTTTATGTCAACATTGGGTGTTGTAAGCAGATAGGGGAAGGGGTCCCTGGAGAAAGAGAATCAAGCATGACCTCATTTTGGCCCAAGGCATTTTGTGATCTAAGCCTGGCCACAATGCTTGCCCTTAAACAGGTCTCAGTAATTAATGATCTTAAGGGGAGAAAGGACTGCAGGCACGAAGGGAAAGCAGTCAAGAAACAATGGGTCTAGGACTCCCCTGGTGGTCCAGTGGCTAAGACTCTGAGCTCCCAATGCAAAGGGGCTGGGTTTCCATCCCTGGTCAGGGAACTAGATCCTGCATGCCACACGAACAGTTTGCATGCCCCAACTAAAGTCCTGCATGCTGTATGATGTGGCCATTGAAAAAGATTGGTCCACATTAAAATATATATACCTTAAAATTTTTTTAAATAGAGAAATAGAGGTGAGCAAGAAATAATCAACACAGCAACAGGCCTGTTTTTGTTCTTCATTTGTCTTTAGCTCTGGGGTAAAACCATCAGTTGTGGAGGAAAGGCTAAGCAGAAAATTCTAGCCAGGGTTTTGGAATTTAAGTCCAAGATTATATGATATGATATATATATATAATATAATATACCATTCAGCCTCCCAAATAGGTGACATAAAGTCAGGTTGTGCCACCAATGTGCACAGAACATAGAATTCCTATGGTTCTTTGTTAGTAGGGACTATGAATTTACATTTCAAAGCATCCATGCCTAAAAAAATTGGCTTCTAATGTAGTTTGCTGTAAAAAGCCAAACTATTTAGTACAAAGGGTTATACTCATGCACATACATATAGACTACATATGCACACGTATATATGTTTTAAGAATTTTTTTGATGTGGACCATTTTTAAAGTTGTTTATTGAATTTGTTACAATATTGCTTCTGTTTTGCGTTTTGGTTTTTGAGCAGTGAGGCATATGGGATCTTGGTCCCCCATCAGGGATTGAACCTGCAGCCCCTGCATTGGAAGGCACAGTCTTAACCATGGCACCACCAGGGAAGTCCCTTTTGTTTAACTCTTAAGTAAAAACAAGAAGCCATTTGGCCACAGTCTAAATATTCAGGGAAAGAAGTAAGTAGAATTACTCCTGTTGGAAATGCCACATTAATTTATTATGCATAGCATGATCAAACAAGAGGCCACAAGACAGAACAAGCAGACTATGCTCTTTCAGAGGTAAAAGAGAAATGCAAAGATGCTAAGTCGTGGTCCTTCCTGAGAAATACTTCTGTCCCCAGGACTCTTAGCAATTAGGTCTTTTCATCTTGGAGGTATCAGAGGCAAAGGAGGGCGCACAGCACCAAATCCGTGGCACAGAGTTCAACACACAGTATTCTACCTGTGGACGTGGAATCAAAAACCCAGCACTGAGAAGGAGTCATGCACAGACACAAGACTTATGGAGGTCATGCAGGGAAAGAAAATACATGGGTTACATGTCATACCACTCTGGATGCAACCATTTTTCACACAGCAGAAACTGAGAGAGAAGATAAAGGAGAAAGACAAAGAAAAGTGGGGAGGGGCTTTCCCTGGTGGTCCAGTGGTTAAAAATCTGCCTTCCAATGCAGGGGATGAGGGTTTGATCCCTGATGGGGGAACTAAGATGCCACAAGCCACAGGGCAATTAAGTTTGCAAGTCACAACTACTGAGCCCGGGAGCCACATGTAGAGAGAAGCCTGCACCCCACAATGAAAGGTCCCACATGCTGCAATTGAGACCCACCAAGGCGATGGAAAGCTGGAATCAAGATTGCCGGGAGAAATATCTATAACCTCAGATATGCAGATAACACCACCCTTATGGCAGAAAGTGAAGAGGAACTCAAGAGCCTCTTGATGAAAGTGAAAGAGGAGAGTGAAAAAGTTGGCTTAAAGCTCAACATTCAGAAAACTAAGATCATGGCATCTGGTCCCATCACTTCATGGGAAATAGATGGGGAAACAGTTGAAACAGTGTCAGACTTTATTTTTCTGGGCTCCAGAATCACTGCAGATGATGACTGCAGCCATGAAATTAAAAGACGCTTACTCCTTGGAAGAAAAGTTATGACGAACCTAGATAGCATATTCAAAAGCAGAGACATTACTTTGCCAACAAAGGTCCATCTAGTCAAGGCTATGGTTTTTCCAGTGGTCAAGTATGGATGTGAGAGTTGGACTGTGAAGAAAGCTGAGCACCGAAGAACTGATGCTTTTGAACTCTGCTGTTGGAGAAGACTCCTGAGAGTCCCTTGGACTGCAAGGAGATCCAACCAGTCCATTCTAAAGGAAATCAGTCCTGGGTGTTCTTTGGACGGAATGATGCTAAAGTTGAAACTCCAGTACTTTGGCCACCTCATGAGAAGAGTTGACTCATTGGGCAAGACTCTGATGCTGGGAGGGATTAGGGGCAGGAGGAAAAGGGGACAACAGAATGAGATGGCTGGATGGCATCACTGACTCGATGGATGTGAGTCTGAGTGAACTCAAACACCGGGAGTTGGTGATGGACAGGGAGGCCTGGCGTGCTGCGATTCATGGGGCCGCAAAGATTCGGACACAACTGAGCGACTGAACTGAAGTGAACTGAACTGAACTGAAAGGCGATGGCACCCCACTCCAGTACTCTTGCCTGGAAAATCCCATGGGTGGAGGAGCCTGGTGGGCTGCAGTCCATGGGGTCGCGAAGAGTCAGACACGTCTGAGTGACTTCACTTTCACTTTTCACTTTCATGCATTGGAGAAGGAAATGGCAACCCACCCCAGTCTTCTTGCCTGGAGAATCCCAGGGACGAGGGAACCTGGTGGGCTGCCGTCTATGGGGTCGCACAGAGTCGGACATGACTGAAGCGACTTAGCAGCAGCAGCAGCAGCAGCATAGCCAAAAAAAAAAATTTAAAATAGTAAAAAAAAGAAAAGTGGGGCAAGTAAAGGTAAAATCAAGAAAGAGAAGGATGGAGCCTTCTCCTGGCCACCTGGCTGACCCCTCGTCAGCAACTCAGCAGCCACTCAACATCAGCACTCTCTCAGTATCCCTGCTGTCTCCATGGTGATTTAATGTGATTCTGATGGATCTGACTAGTTCATGAACGCTTCCTCGAGTTTGGCACTGTTGGTGCTAACTCCATTTTCCAGATGAGAAAACAGTGCTTCCGAGATTGTTAACAACTTGTCCCAAATCACCAAGTTGCTAAAATTGTGGGATCAGGCCATTGAACCTAGGCTGTTTCAGGCCCAAGCGTGTGCTCTTGGTGAGCAAAGTAAAAAATAAGATGGTGTTTAATGGAGGAGAACATGAACATGTATTGAGTACTTAATATATACCTGGCATGTGATCCTCACAACAGTCCTGCAAGGGAGGTATCATTCCCATTTCATAGATGAAGAAATTGAGGCTCAGTGCTCACTTTGGCAGCACATATACTTAAATTGGAATGATACAAAGAAGATTAGCATGGCCCCTGCTCAAGGATGACATGCAAATTGGTGAAGCATTTCATGTTTTTATGGCAGAAACCATCACAACATTGTAAAGCGATTTTCCTCCAATTAAAAAATAAAGTTTAAAAAGTATGAATAAAACAGGGAAATGTCTTTAAAAGTTGAGGCTCAGAGAGGTTAGGTAACTTATCTAAAGTTGCACTGCAAAGCCCCGGTCTGGGGCACTTCACCTCCTCTGTGTCTATGCTGAGAGTTTTGTACTTTCTCTCTGAAATAAATCCTGTTTGCTTGCTACCATGAAAAAGAAAAAGGCCAGGTCTCTCAGACTGCAAAGCCCATATTCTATTTGTTAAAAAATATATATTGTTGTTTTGCTCCTAAATTTTATTTATTTATCATTATTTATTTGGCTTCTTCAGGTCTTGACTGTGGCATGTGGAATCTAGTTTCCTGACCAGGGATCAAACCCAGGCTCCCTACATTGGGACTAGTGTCTTAGCCAGTGGACCACCAGGGAAGTCCCCCATATTCTTTCTTATTTTTTCTTCCAGATAGAATTCGCAGGAATTTCATGAATGGAACTAAGTAATTAAAAATCTCTCCTTTAGATATTTTTAGTTCTGCATATCCAAACCAAACACCTAGTGTATTTGTCAGAATTTGAAAGAAGTCTATTAAAGACTACTTGCAAGTAAACCACTGTGTAAACTATGTTTTATAAGTTCTTCTGTTTTAATTATTTAGGTTTTCTAAAGTTTGAAGGGAAAAAAAGGAGATAGAAACCAGTTTTTAATGATTTGGAATTGGGATTCATGAATACACCGGATTCTTTCTTGGTACTGGGGGAAAGCAGAGAGTAAATGTGGTAGGAAACTATGAGGGTCCAGAGATTCAGACTTGAGCCTGGAAGAGACATTAAAGAGGTATTTCAGGGACTTCCCTGGTGGTCCAGTGGCTAAGACTCTGTGCTCCCAATGCAGTGGGTGTGGGCTCGATCCCTGGTCAGGGAACTAGATCCCACATGGACAAGGAAGATTGATCTTATGTGCTGCAACTAAGACCCGGTGCAGTGAAATAAATACTCAATAAATTAAATATTTAATAGAAACCTCAATTATTAAAAAATAAAAAAATATGCAATTCTAATTTATTTTAGAAATAGCTTGAGTGTCTGCTAGTCAACAGTAGAGCTAAGGCCAGAACCTGGGGTTTCCCAATTCTTAAACCATTGTTTTTTCTTAGACATGAACCATGAATTGCTTTAGAGAATACTCCTTTCTCCTCCTCTCTTAATCCAGATGGGGGGGGGGGAAAGTGAGAAAGCTTAAAGACTATTAAAAAACAATCGGGACATTAAGAATCAAGTTATCCTGGAAGGAGGTCAAGACAGTAACCACAGAGGCTGGAGTTAAGGGGAGGAGAACCAGGAAGATAAGATCTTAATCTAAAGCAATTAAAGTAAGCAGGCAAGCTTTTGTTACTTGTATTTAGCTGAACGCTGTGAACAGAAAGCTTTTTGAAATCCTTGGCTAAATCAAAACCTGGAAAGTGAGGACTTCTAACCTTCAAGAAAAAAAAGCTGAGCGTGAGACAAAAAGGTATTTGTTTTTATACTTAACTTGGTAGGGAAAAGGAAAGAAAAAACAAGATGTCAGTTCAGCTGTGTCCCAATTCCAGCCCTGGGAAGCCCAAAGCCCACCCCTCTTGGTTTTATTTTTAAGGATAGCATTTTTTCCCTCCCTTGGCCACGTTCAGTGTGTAGGATCTTAGTTCCCTTACCAAGGATAAAACCTTCACCCCCTGGAAGCGTGAAGTCTTAACCACTGGACTGCCAGGGAAGTCCCACCCTCCCCACCTTGGTTTTTGTAAATAGTCCTGAAGGGCTTTCTTGGTTTCTAGACTACTGAGATCTTGCTTCCGTGTGTAAATTGAGTCCAATTTCCTAAAGAGATGGAAGTCAGGCTTTATATCCCAGTAATAGGGAACAAATTTGGGAATGGCTGGGTTACCATCTAACATTGACATGTCATTTTCCCCTGCCGGGGCTCAGCTTCCATCCATCCAGCTGGCTTTTCTTTCATGGTCTTATTTCTTTCCTTTCTGCCCTCTGCCCCTACTCCTCTCTCCTTGCAGGAGCAGAAACAAGAAACTCTTCCTCTAATCTCCAGCCTGGCAGGTTTTCCCTCCCCTGGAGTCCAGGTGCCTGTAGCATTTGCTCCTCAGTGGCTTTCCCCCAAGGAGACAGCTCCCTCCTTCCTCTTCCCCAAAAGGAATCATGGGGCCAGCTGTTAAGATTTCAAACAATTATTTTTTTCACATCTTTACTCAACATGGGAAAATCTCTGAAGTTTAAGGTGGCACCTGGCTGTCCTGTAGTGCTTGTATTTTTTTCAAGGCTTTGTTCTGTCTGGAATTTTATTATAATAACTAATGATGGGATTTCTTTAATGGTCCAGTGGTTAAGATTCTGAGCTTCAAATGCAGGGGGTCACAGGTTCAATCCCTGGTCAGGGAATTAAGATCCCACATGCCACATAGTGTGGCCAAAAAGCAAAACAAACAAACAACCACTACAACAAAAAACTAATGGGAATGAACATACCTTGATGTTTACATAATTTTAATAAATCATCTTCAAAATGATAAAACATTAGTAATCAAATAGAGATTCACTCAGTCATGTCCAACTCTTTGGGACCCCACAGACTGTAGCCCGCAAGGCTCCTCTGTCCATAGGATTTTCCCAGGCAAGAATATTGGAATGGGTTGCAATTTCCTCTCCCAGGGGAATCTTCGCGACCCAGGGATCAAACCCGTGTCTCCAGTATTGGCAGGTGGATTCTTTACCACTGAGCCACATGGGAAGGCTAGCTTCTATCAATGATTCACACCAAAAGGTGGTTCAATGAAGCAGCTATGATGAGGCAGTGGTAGAATTCAAAGGGGAATCAGGTACCCTTGAAACTCAAACCTAATAATAGTAGAAAACATCACCCACTCACAGCAATATACACAGATTTGAAACTGTTTCTTTGAGAATGTTTCTGTTTGGGGGGATAATTCTCTTATTTGAAGGCTCCAAGTAATGACAGGCAGAGAAGATGCCTCAGTGACCTGATAGCCATGCCCTGGAGAGACAGCTGAGAGAGGGGTCCCTAACCTCTGGGATCTAATACCTGATGATCTGAGGTGGAGCTGATATAATAATAATAGAAATAAAGTACACAATAAATGTAATGCACTTGAATCATCCTGAAACCATCCCCACTTCTCCAATTCATGGGGAAAATCCCCTTTCATAAAACTGGTCCCTGGTGCCAAAAAGTTTGGGGATATTCAAAGGAATGTTCTTTGTCCTTCACACCCACGCTGTTTGTCTAACTGCCCCATCTCACAAAGCTTTAACCTCCCCTAGCGTCACACGCCTCTTCCCACTTTGAGGGGCAGGGTGCACACCAGTGTTCAGGCCTCAGGTCCTCCCTGGGCGCT
Organism: Bos grunniens; assembly: GCF_055505025.1. Classification (NCBI taxonomy): domain Eukaryota; kingdom Metazoa; phylum Chordata; class Mammalia; order Artiodactyla; family Bovidae; genus Bos; species Bos grunniens. The sequence goes on along the minus strand of NC_141185.1, from coordinate 70,779,897 downwards.
GGTGATCTGTCCTTCTCATCCTGGCTCTGTAAGGCACTCCCCTAAGTTTTTCCTGCTCCCCTGTTTCTCTAGTTCCTCCTGAATCTTCCTAGATAAACCTGTCTAAATGATGCAAGAACTTTCTATCTAATGAATCTGTGATTTTCTCCACTTTAATCACACCTGGGCTGTGTCTACCACACTCTCTCCACAGCTGCACTTGTCTTTTCTGTTTCGTTTTCAGCTTTCTATTTTACACTGGAGCACAGCCGATTAACAATGTTGTGATGGCTTCAGGTGGACAGCAAAGGGACTCAGACGTATGTATTCCTGTGTCCATTCTCCCCCAAACCCCTCTCCCATCCAGGCTGCCACATAACATTAAGCAGAGTTCCCTGTGCTGTACAGTAGGTCCTTCATTATCCATTTTATTGTCAGATTTTATTTACTCCTTACTTTCTTTATGTCCCCTAAATGAATTTCCTCAAAACCCAGTTCCTCTCCTCTCAGGCCCCATAGCTAGTATTTCATTTTCACAATCACCTTGCCTCATGTAGGGGTGTGGTGGGCACGCGGGGGAGGGGGTGGCAAACTGGCGCAGTGGAGGGAGGGGGCCTTAGCCACCTGCAGTCTGCGGCCTGAACAGCCACAAGGCTCCCCCAGTGGCAGAGTGGTACAGACTCTGCCTGCCAAGGCAGGAGATGCAGTAGACTCGGGTTCGATCCCTGGGTCTGAAAGATCACCTGGAGTAGGAAATGGCAACCCACTGCGGTATTCTTGCCTGGAAAATTCCATGGAAAGGAGGAGCCTGGCAGGCTACAGTCCATGGGGTTGCAAAGAGTCAGACAAGACTGAGCACGCACGCATATCATAGACACCAATGTTGAGTCAAACATCCCAGCTCACTTTTGGAGGGTTTAATTATGCCTTAATGCTCCTTATCATAATTAAGCAGAAATAGTGATTCTAATTAGCATATTTACAGAAACCACACAAGTATGCTTCTCTGGTGGCTCAGATGGTAAAGAACCCACCTGCAATGCAGGAGACCCAGGTTCAATCCCTGGGTCAGAAGATCCCCTGGAGGAGGAAATGGCAACCCACTCCAGTATTCTTGCCTGGAGAATTCCATGGTCAGAGAAGCCTGGCAGGCTACAGTCCACAGGGTCGCAAAGAGTCAGACATGACTGAGCAAATAACACACACAAGTAGGTCCATATAATCGCACACTTCACCTACGCACACTTCACCTACTCATAGCTTAGTGGTGTTCCATCCGTGTTTACTTTGCCCTGGTTTCCCTTTCAGCTTGAATGAGCACAACTTTTGAAGTCTTTAATTTATGACTGTTTTAACTTAAGCAAGCCCTGCTAGAGGGTGACAGATGGTCAATGTCAAAAACCCAGAGAGAGGGTTTCTGTTTAGCCTTTGATTTTTGTTTTGTTTTTTAAGCCAGAGAAATGTCCGATTGTGTTCATAGTTTGTCGGAGAAGGCAATGGCAACCCACTCCAGTGTTCTTCCCTGGAGAATCCCAGGGAGAGGGGAGCCTGGTGGGCTGCTGTCTATGGGGTCGCACAGAGTCAGACACGACTGAAGAGACTTAGCAGCAGCAGCAGGAGAAAATTATTTCTGTTCTCAAAACACTATAATAATAACAAAAGTAAAACAAAGAACATGGACTTCCCTGGTGGCCTAGTGATTAAGAATCTGCCTGCCAATGCAGGGGACGCTGGGTCAATCCCTGGTCCAGGAAGATTCCATATGCCCGTGTGCCACAACCACTGAGCCAGAGCTCTAGAGTCTGTGCTCTGCAACAAGAGAAGCCATCTCAATAAGAATCCTGAGCACGGAAGGTAAAGAATAGCCCCTGTTCACTGCAACTACAGAATGCCCAAGGGCAGTAATGAAGACCCTATGTAACCAAAAATGAGTAAATAAATAAATCCTTCAAAAAAATCATCATCACCATGATGGCACTGATAATGGTGGCAGTGATTATAGCAGCCACCAACCCAGAGGTACTTGTATGTGCCAGGCACTGTCTCAGGAAGTATTCCTACCTTATTATTTTTTGAGGGGGGTTATACAGTGAGGCATGTGGGATCTTAGTTCCCCCTACCGGGATCAAACCTGCACCGCTTACATTGGAAGCACAGAGTCTTAACCATTGGACCACCAAGAAAGTCCCGTTCCTACATTACTTTATTTAACCTTCATAATAACTTTAAAAGGTAATCGTAACTGCTTCCATTTTACAGAAGAGAAAACTGAAGGTAGGATAAACTGATAAATTTTTCCACTACTACTGTGAAGACATAAGCAGTAAGACCCAGGGTCAGAATTTGAATCCAGGACTCTCCAGCTTCAGGCCACACAGTGAGCTTCTCTATCCTGTGTCGCCACCTCTCCTGCCATATCATTATACAGTTATTCCACAACTGCAGTTAGTTTGTTCATAACAAGATACGTTCTTAAAAACAGAACCCTGTTCTACCCATCTAAAACACAGAAACAATTTCCATTATGTAGGGGTAAACTATAGATTTTATCAATTATCAAAACTTCAGCCATTCCTAAAGAATTGGGAAATGAAAGTCTTTTTTTTTTTTTTTGAAAGTCTATTTTTTAATTGCCCAAAATGAAAGTCTTGTTTTTTTTTTTTTTTTTTTGTATATAAAATTCGTAAGGGTTTTTATGTGGTTGTAGCCTAAGGGAAGAGATACTGCTACGTTGAGAAGCTATTAAAGGTTTAATTTTTTTTTTTCTTTTAAGAGATTAGGGAAGCTTTGCTCAGTAAATTGGTTTGCTTAAATTGTTTGTGAAAATTTAAAAATTCCCCAAGTTCCTCCAAGCAGAATCAGTTAGTTTCTTATCCTTGTTTCAACTACTCTTTCTTTGTGCATATTTCTCTTACAGGATAGTACTTCGTATTCAGTGTTTGTGTCCTGGGCCATAGACTAGGCTCCCAGAAAGTGGGGTTAAGACCATTGTACCCTTAGCAGCTAGCACATAACAGTATTTAATACATATTTACTGATTTAGTGAGTGATTGTAAGTAGTAGAGTAAGAAGACATTTTACTTTTATATAAGCAATGGCTCATTACAAGATTAGTGTTCAGTGTTTTGTGTGAATCCTGGCAACCCACTCCAGTACTCTTGCCTGGAGAATCCCCATGGACAGAGGAGCCTGGTAAGCTACAGGCCATGGGGCTGAAAAGAGTTAGACAAGACTGAGCAACTAAGCACAGCACAGTGGGGATCTCACTTAAAATGGACATTCAAGGAATTCCCTGGTGGTCCAGTGATGAGGACTCCACACTTTCACTGCCAAGAGCAGGAGTTCAATCCCTGGTCAGGGAACTAAGAGCCCAAGTCACACGGGGTGGCCAAAAAAATAAAATAAATAAAATAAGATGGACATTCATTTCATTTTTCTGAGTTTATAGTGAATGAAATCTATTTTTGCTGGAAGAGGTCTTGTTTAACACCACTGGTAATAAAGAATACATGATAATAAAAAAGCATTTTCAGGGGAGAAAATTTGGGCATGAATGCTCATAACTATATACATAAATAAACATCATTAATTCTGAAAAGTACAAAATATTTGACCCATTAACAGAATAGATAATAATGAAAACTGATGACTTTTCTGTTAGATAAACAAAAACTTTGTTCCCTTTACCCAAAGCCATTTGAGACTTTTTTAAATGGCAAATGATGAAAAAAAATTTAATGCTTTTGTTTGCATATATTGAAATAACCAGACATCTTTTGTCTTTTATTCTGTGAATTACATGGACTGATTTTTTAATATTATGCCAACCTTACTCTCCTTGGATACATCCCACTTGGTCATCATGTATTATTCCTTTTTATATCTTACCAGGTTTAATTTGCCAATTTTTTCTTTAATAGAAAAACTGAAATTTACTATAACAAACTACTCCCTAAAGAAATGAAATACTAAGCAACAATGTGGCAATTTTCTCGTATCAGAACTATTCATCATCTTAAAATATGTGTGTGTTAGTTGCTTGCCGAGGTCCAGCCCCGGCTGATCCAGGGAGTTCGAAGCGGGGACGGTGTCGGCGAGGATAAGGATACAATAGCCTCAATTAGATATTAATTAGAGATGTAAAGAGTAATAGAATGAGGATAGCTCAGTAGGAAAATTCAGTGGAGAAAAGAGGCTAAGTAGCTTGGTTTACGTGGGAGACCAATAAAACTTCAAGACGAGAAGCTTGCACCACTTATGTAGGCCACAGGCGTCCTTCCATTCTCCCAAAGGAGAGGAGACACTGAGGCCTCCCGGTTTGGATCTTAGAAGCCCAGGCATAATTAGTAAGCATGGCGGGTTCCACACTCCAGATGGAGACTCAGCCAGAGTTTGAGAGAGAGAGCGACATGGGGAGACCAGTATTTCGAGAAACTGATCCCAATTCTCTATTTTCCAGGGTCTGTTTTTATACACTGAGGTGTTATACAAAAGTCATGTGGAGTCAGCAGTCCTGACTTTTATCAAAGTCAGGTGCTTCATACAAATGTATTCAGAGGTCTTAGGGGTGTTACATCATCTTCTGGCCAGGGGGCCTGCTGACAACTTATGACCCTCTCCTTGTGACAGCGGTCAGTCAGCCAGGACACTTATTTCTCCAGGGGTGATTATTCTTCAAAAAGACTCCACCTTCCGAAGGTACCAGATAAAGTTACATTCCTATAGGGTGAGGGTGTAGTGGGTTTTAATTAAGGAAAGAATTTACTTAGCCTAAGGTCTAACGTGATTAATATCAAAGGTTAATACTTATTTCTTCTATATATTCATTAATGTGTGTAAGGGCAGGGAATGTGGAGACTTAGCGACAAACATTGGCTCAACAAATGAAAAACCCTTCACCAATACAATTTCTAATCAGCCCACTATACTTATACTAATGGTTTTCTAACTTTTCTAGGGAACCTGTTTTTAGAAGGTTTAAAGCATCTCGTGCCTCTCACGGTTGGGAAGCTGTGAGCAATCACATGTGGCCCGACAAGCCTGTCAGGCAGGCTAGAGAACCTTCAGAGGAGTTTGTAGGTTAAAACACCCTTGTCGCACCCAGGAGTTTTTGTTAACTGGAACTCTAAGTTAACTCCTTCTCTGAAGGAGGTGGTGGGGGACAGCCCCCCATAAAGTCAGAGGTGTAGGTGAGAGTACAAAGTAGTAAAGTAGGCAGGCTCTGGTTATGGGGGTAGATGCTCGAGGATTTCCAGGGGGACTCCTGGGGCTCGATCCCGCCTTTGTGTATGTCGAGCCTCCTTCCTCATGACCCTTGCCACGGGCGGAGTGCCTCACGCTGGCCCCCAACAGTTGCTCAATCATGTCCGACTCTTTATGATCCTGCAGACTGTAGCCCACCAAGCTCCTCCAACCATGGGGATTCTCCAGGCAAGAATACTGGAGTGGGTGGCCATTCTCTTCTCCAGGGGATCCTCCCAACCCAGGGATCAAACCTGCATCTCCTGCATTGCAGGTGGGTTCCTTACCATCTGAGCCACCAGGGAAGTGCATAAATGGTTTCTGGAAAAAGAGCTATTGTTGAAGACCAAGTATTAAAATCAGTATTACATACAATACTCAAAACCTTTTTTCATTCTACAACCTGGTTGATCACTTTTCTCTCCTCTGTCCCAGAACAGCCCACGTGTCAGCTATTGAAGCCTTTCCCTGGCTATGAGTGATGTTGAATGAGAGTTAAGGAAAGCCTTGTGATAAAAGGAGTCATAGCTAGTGTAATTTTTAAAATAACTCTTCCACCACTGCACTTTACATTTTTCTTTTTAAAAGAAATTCTCATGAAGAACAGCCATCATTGAAATCAGAAAGACTGCTTTTATCATTGTAATTATAACAATATTAATTATGCAGTTTATTACTATATTAAATGTAGAGGGTTTCTACTTCAAGTAAACACAATAAAATGAAACGTAAATCAGCATGTTAAGAGCCAACTATTCATCTTTCAAAAGGATTCTCCAATTTAAAAATGACTCACTGCAGCTTTTCTATAAATAAAAAAAATTCCTGTGGTTTTAAAAATAATTTTAAAATTGTAATTTACACATAATTTTCAGGAATTCTTCTATTATACAACATGATGCATAACTGTGCATGTATATAGATCATGCCATAAAGAAAAAGCTCATACAAATTTCCCATAAGTTATCTAATTAACTGTGACTATAAGAATGAACATAAACTTTGGTTGCAATGCATAGAAAACCACTAGAAAAATTTATGCTCATACTATTTACTGTTTACAATTCTATGTAAGGACTTTACATTGCTAGTTTCTAAAGTGAAAAGAACTTTAATATGCCCATTATGCCATTTCCTAATTACTAATTTTTTGCAAACTTTTCTTTATTAATGATAGAAACATAAACATTCAGTTTGCCTGGTAGAATCACAGAAAATTTGAATTAGTTAAGTAAAATTTGATGACCCATAGGTAATAAATACTGCACATTACCCACAGAATCCCAGTGTCAGAATTGTGTACTGTAGGCATCAGAGACACAGAAATCCAGGAATCTGGAGAGAATGAGGAGCTCCAAGTCATAACCTGGTGGAACTGTGGTTTGTGAGTGTCAGATTACTTTCAACTAACATGGATATCTTGAAAAGAGCTGTTAAGTTCTTAGAACAAGGGAATTTTGAAGTCATGGTATATTTCTTTTGAAACAATGGCCTTCTCCAACTTAGTTCTAGAATTCCTAAGTAGCTGATGTTAGGAATTCTTCTTTTCCCAAATTTACCTTGGGCTTGGTAACATGGAGTTCTTTCACCATTTGAATATAATGCTTCTTCCATACACCCTGCTCATAGGGAGTTGGGGAGACATTGATATACCAGTTAAACCGTAAACATTTTAGCATCCAGAGGTGATCCAGTTCAGTTAAATTCTTCCAATGCCAGCTCACCTGGAGAAACAATGTTAAAAAACTATTCAGGTTACATGTCCACTTTCTCTAGGTTTTGAGCCGTCACCCTGGTACTGAGAGAACTTCTTTATTTTTTTTTCTGGAGTGGGTTGCCATGCCCTCCTCCAAGGGATCTTCCTGACCCAGGGATCGAATCCACTTCTCTGCATTGCAGGCAGGTTCTTTACCACTGAGCCACTGGGGAAGTGGATTCATGGATTCATTCATGAATGAATCAGAGCAAACATAATTTTAACTTGATAAACCAGGCCTGGAATTCACAAGTAGTTTCTTTTTGGTCCTTTTTTCCAAATCACAACCAAGTTACCTCTTACCTTAAGTGCTTCCTAACAAGGCAGGAAGATTTTTTTTTAATTGGAGGATAATTACAACATTATGATGGTTTTGCCATACATTGGCCATAGGTATACATGTGTCCCCTCCAACCTGAACACCACTTCCACCTCCCTCCCCATCCCATCCCTCCAGGTTCTCACATAGCACTGGCTTTAGGTACCCCTTTTTCTTTTCTTTTCTTTTTTTTAATGTTAATTCAGACAGAATCCAAGTCAACTAATATTTATTGAGCACCTATTAACCATCCTTGTCACAACCTGAAGGGTAGTATAATTAATATTCTCCCCTTGCAAATGGGGAAACTAAGCTTCAGATAAGACTTTGGAACTTCCTAAAGATCTCTGGCTATGCCAAAGCCTTTGACTGTGTGGATTGCAACAAACTGTGGAAAATTCTGAAAGAGATGGGAATACCAGACCACCTGACCTGCCTCTTGAGAAACCTGTATGCAGGTCAGGAAGCAACAGTTAGAACTGGACATGGAAAAACAGACTGGTTCCAAATAGGAAAAGGAGTACATCAAGGCTGTATATTGTCACCCAGCTTATTAACTTATATGCAGAGTACATCATGAGAAATGCTGGGCTGGAGAAAGCACAAGCTGGAATCAAGATTGCTGGGAGAAATATCAATGACCTCAGATATGCAGGTGACACCACCCTTATGGCAGAAAGTCAAGAAGAACTAAAGAGCCTCTTGATGAAAGAGGAGAGTGAAAAAGTTGGCTTAAAGCTCAACATTCAGAAAACTAAGATCATGGCATCCGGTTCCATCACTTCATGGCAAAATAGATGGAGAAACAGTGGCTGACTATTTTTATGGGCTCCAAAATCACTGCAGATGATGATTGAAGCCATGAAATTAAAAGATGCTTACTCCTTCGAAGGAAAGTTATGACCAACTTAGACAGCATATTAAAAAGAAGAGATGTTACTTTGCCAACAAAGGTCCGTCTAGCCAAGGCTATGGTTTTTCCAGTAGTCATGTATGGATGTGAGAGTTGGACTATAAAGAAAGCTGAGCGCCAAAGAATTGATGCTTTTGTACTGTGGTGTTCGAGAAGACTCTTAAAAGTGCCTTGGACAGCAAGGAGATCCAACCAGTCCATCCTAAAGGAGATCAGTCCTGGGTGTTTATTGGAGGGACAGATGTTGAAGCTGAAACTCCATTACTTTGGTCACCTGATGCGAAGAGCTGACTCATTTGAAAAGACCCTGATGTTGGGAAAGAATGAAGGCAGGAGGAGAAGGGGACAACAGAGGATGAGATGGTTGGATGGCATCACCAACTCAATGGACGCGAGTTTGGGTAAACTCCGGGAGTTGGTGATGGACAGGGAGGCCTGGTGTGCTGGGATTCATGGGGTCACAAAGAGTCAGACACGACTGAGTGACTGAACTGAATTGAACTGAAGGATCTCTGGGAGTCTGCATATGAACATTGTATGAAGGCTACAGAAACTCCAGTTGGCACATTGCTTATTTTTTTCATGATATGCCTCTGTTTTCCCTCCATGCTTATGATTTACCTAAATATATAAAGGGAACACAATGACTAATACTATATTGATGTGTCCTAAATAGCCTTTAAGATTCAATGAAGCATTAAGTATTTGTCCTGGGGACTTCCCTGGTGGTCTAGTGGCTAAGATTCTATGCTTTCAGTGCAGGGGGCCAGGGTTTGATCCCTAATTAGGGAACTGGATTCCACGTGCTGCAACTGACACCTGGTGCAGCCAAATTAATACATTTTTAAAAAAGTATTCTGTACATTCCACTTTCATAGCATTATGGTCAATCCTACATATCCAGCAAATGGTGGAGGTGACCCTATTATGTGTAGTAGTTTTTAAAATAATTTATTCCAGGTTTTAAATAAGTCTTAGTAGAAACTAGAGTCAAGTCCATATATAAAGTTCAGACTAGGCATTCCATATCTCTTAACATGAATTGCAGAGATGGTAGCTAGTCTTCACATTCATTTCATCTTTGGAAAACTGGCCTCTTTTTCAAGGTTAACTCAATAATAAATAATGTTTGAGTGCCCCCCAAAAGGAGCAGAACACTCTGTAATGGAACTCACTACCCATCCATCTGTTTATCTATCTGTCTGTCTTCCTCCCTCCTTCCATCCATTGTGTACGGAGTTTCAAAGTTACCCAAACTCACGTCCATTGAGTTGGTGATGCCATCCAACCATCTCATCCTCTGTTGTCCCCTTCTCCTCTTGCCTTCAATCTTTCCCAACATCAGGGTCTTTTCAAATGAGTCAGCTCTTCGCATCAGGTGGCCAGTGTGTTATGTCCAGGATTATTTTATGGGCTGAAGATAAGACATGTAGGGGAGAGGGAAGCAGAAGTGGGGCACAAATAGGAGAAACAGTAGGTTCAGGATCTAGATAGAGGAAAAGGCTTAGAGGATCTTATATAACACTGCAGGCAGAAACAGAGATCACAACCACTTTGTGCAACCCAGAATGAAACTGTACTGCCCTTAATCCTCATATGGTTAGTTAATTCAATCAAGATCTGAGGTTTGGGAGGGAGGGGATGGGGAGAAAGTTTTTCTCAACTCTCATCCTTTTCCTCTTTTGACTTAGATCGGGTTTAGACCTGGGTAGTTAAGTTGGGGTTCCCCCTCCCCTGCACAGGGGATAGATAAAATTTTGCTTTGTTTTTGATTTTTGCTGCTTTTTGTTTGTTTAAAACTAAACAGGAATGAGGAAAGTCGAGGGTGGGGAAGCTCTTTCAAAACTAAGACAACCGCCACCACATTTTCAAACAGCTCAAAGCTCATCTTGGTGCAATGACTTTATTGTTTACTTTAAATCTAGCTAAAGAACAATTGCCTCACAGTCAGTTCTGGGAAATAAAATAAAATGTTGAAATCTACCAAGATTGACATATGGTACACATAGATGATAAGATTATCTATTTCGTATCACATCTCCCTGGAATGATAACATTCTCATTGTGAAAAACATGGAAAATTCTGAGAAACCTGAAGAAAAACAATACCCAGAACCCTGTCAATCAGAGATGACCAAACATTATCAACAAGCTGGTAGAGTTATTTTCCTTTCTGTTTTTCAGGTATATATGAGAGCAAAATTGGGAAACTGCATGCAATTTAAAATCATGCTTTCTTCATTTTACACATAATAAGCATCTCTGTTCTTCCAAAACATGTTTTCTAATGACTGCCTAATAATTCTTTATATGGCAGAATGATACTCTATTACTGGGCATTTAAAACACTATGTTTTTTAAAAAACAAATTGTTTCAATTTTAGAATAATATGTGTACATCAATACTAAATTCAAAGATACCAAGGGGCACACTGTAAAAAAAGTGAAAAAAAAAATCCTCTCTCATCCTTGTCATATAGCCACTCATTTCCCTCTGTGAATGTAACCATTGTTACTGGCTTCTTGTGTGCCATTCCAGAAGAGCAACAAATATGGATACATTCTTTTATTCTTCCAAAGTGGTAGGATAATTCTGCACCTTTGTTGTTTTATTGATGATATATTGAGGAGATAGTTGCAACCAGTCTGCTATTAGCAGACATTTCCATTGTTTCCAACCTTTTGCTACTACAAACAATGATGCAATATTCTTATATAGACATACATTTTGCATGTGTTGAAGTATACCCATCAGACAAATTCCAAGAAGTGGAACTACTGGCCAAAGGTAATCTTGTTTTTTTTAATTAAAAAGATTTTTAAAGTTTTTAGCCATGTCTCATGGCTTGCAGGATCTCAGTTCCCTGACCAGGGATCAAACTCACACCCTTGGTAGTGAAAGCCACTGGATCGCCAGGGAATGTCCAGGAATCTTTATTTAAAAATTGGGTACTACCAAATTGTTCTCCTTGGTGTTTGCATCAATTTATCTATGAAGGTGCAACATATGAAGGTGCTTGTTTCCCCACACCCCTAACAATATAAAATGTTATCATTAAAAAAGAAACTAAAAAAAGAAACTCAATCCATCTGAGTCACAAAGGATGGCATGAAAATGAGGCTAAGCATTTTATCTATTTTTGAAACATCTGCTTTTCTTTCTGTGAACTATTTGTTCACTTCCTTTGCTCATTTTTCTGCTAGGCTTTGCTTTTTTTTTCTTCTTAATGTAGATTTATAATCGTTCTTTAAAAAATAAGAAAATTACCCCTTTGCTGGCAATATGTTTTTCCCCGGTTTATTTTAATTTTGGGGGGCCACACTGCAGCAGCTTGTGGGTTCATAGTCTCCCGGCCAGGGGCTGAACCTGAGCCCTCATCAGTGAAAGCACTGAGTCCTAACCACTCCCAGGGAGCTCCCTCCTGTTTACTGTCTGTATTTATTTACAGTTTTCTTCTCGACGGAGAAAATTTTAACTTTTATAATCACAACTGAAAATCTTGCTTTCTTTATTTATAAAGCATATATAATATATATACAAAATGTATAAAATAAATAAAGATTTTAAGTTATACATTTTCTCTTGAGGCTCTGAATATTATAGATTACTCACAAAGTCTTCCTTCCCTAGATTTCCTTTAATTACATTTTTCCCCCTTTAGTCATGCCTGGTGGCTTACAGGATCTTAGTTCCCCAAACAGGGATTGAACTTCTGCCCTCAGCAGTGAAAGAGCAGAGACTTAACCACCGGACCAGGGAATTCCCTCCTTTGAGTAGGGAATGGTTTTCCATAATTTCATATCAATCTTTTATCCTTCTAGAATTTTTTTTCAGATACTGCCCAATTGTCCCAGCACCAATTATTAAATACGTCATCTATCTTACTGCATTCATTTTCTTAATTTTTTTTTCATTTTCTTAATTTTAAAAACTAAAGTTACCCTGTGAATGCACAGTAACAGGGAATTTCTGGTCTTTCTAGACTATGAAAAGAAATCAACAAAATGACTATCAATTTTATATCTTAAAAAATTACTTGAATACACGGTGAAATTATTTGTAAGAAAATAATGGTCAGATGCTTTTCCAACCTGTGAGCACATTTGCCCACTCTGAACTCCTTTAGTCTCACATGCTTCTGTATTTATCACATTAGCACCTTATTTCATGCTTTTCTATTTATGAATGGCCTGCGCTCTACACTCTTAAGTTTTACTATTGTCCTCTGCTGTGCAATATAAGGCTATTCTGATGATGAACCATTATATACATGTGTATATATTTCCCCAACTGGCTAATACTATTTTACGGACACTTAGCAATGGCTTACTTTTTCTCCCTTTTGAGCACTAACTGCACAGCCAGACACAAAGAGATGGATGGGGCCAATCCAAACTGTGCAAACGAAACGCGGTGAGCCTCTTGTCGGTGTTCGGTTTTGTATGCATGTTTTCTTTTTTCCCTCAAGGTTCAGTGTTTTCTAGGCTGTCTTTACAAAACACCGAACCCTGCTTCTTTATCTGTGCCTGTGCACAGTGACAAAGGCTTTGGGGGTCCAGGAAAGAAAAGATGTATAAAGATAACACCTTTGGGAGCTTGGTCGTAAAATCCAGAGCTTCTGCTGGAATTTTCTCCTGAAGCTTTCAACAGCAGAACTTTTGCTGTGACAGGGAGCAGCGTTGTAACAGGACTGTCAGGATTCTTCTCCTCTGAGTGTCCATCCATTTGTCAAACTGGAAAAAAAAAAAAAAAAAAAAAAGCAAAGCAAAAAAAAAAAAAAAAAGCTCCAGGTTTAGTCTGACACCAGAGACGCATTATGAAAGAGATAAAGAACTGCATAGAAAGTGAGTTTAGTAACTTATTCTTAACGAATTGCATGCATTTCTTTCCCTAACAAGTACACCCCATGTTTTTCCACCTACCTGTTCTTTCTCACATGTGTGTGTGTGAGCCCAATCAAGGCCGGTGTGGACATAGACATGCACTTGACCTCAAAACTCGGAGTTACAGAAAAATTTGGGAGCTGGTCATAGTCGTAAACTGAGAATATATACAGACTTGTAAAATGTAGATCTTTAACTTCTGATGGGGCTATATCCCAATTAATCCATCATAAGTTGAAAGTATCATAAATTAAAAATGCACATAATACACTTAACCTACCAAACATCCTAGCTTAGCCCAGTCTACCTTAACGTGCTCAGAACGCTTACATGAACCCTGATGCTCCTTGCTGTTGTTTAGTCGCTCAGTCATGTCCAGCTGTTTTGCGACCCCATAGACTGTAGCTCAGCAGGCTCCTGTGTCCATGGGATTCTCCAGGCAAGAATACTGGAGTGGGTTGCTGTGCCCTCCTCCATGGGATCTTCCTGACCTAGGAATCAAACCTGAGTCTCCTGCATTGACAGAGGTATTCTTTATCACTGAGCCACCAGGGAAGCCCTCACATGAACCTACAGTTGGGCAAAATCATCTACCACAAAGCCTATTTTAGAAGAAAGCATTGACTAGTTCATGTAATTTATTGACTACTACACCTGGAGAAGGGAATGGCAACCCACTGCACTATTCTTGCCTGGAGAGTTCCATAGACAGAGGAGCCTGGTGGGCTACAGGCCATGGGGTTGCACAGAGTTGGACATGACTGACACAACTTAGCATGTATACAAGCACACTGAATGTGAAACCAGAATGGCTGTCTGGGTACTGATTGGTTTTAAGTGTATTTGGCCTGTACTCTTGTGACCGAGTGGCTGACTGGGAGCTGTGGCTCAGTGGCTGCCCAGAACCATAAATAAGTATCCTACTGCACATGGCTAGCCACCCCTCCCCAAAAAAACCCAAATACAAAATTTTAAATTTTAAATATGTATCCACTGAAAGTCTATCACTTTTGCATCACTGTAAAGCCAAAAAGTTGCTAAGCCAAAGCATCTTAAGCCACGGACTGTCTGTACAACCTTAAGAGAAGACACCTGGGCAGTCAGTCTTCGCCCATAGTTTACATCAGCTCATTAGTGATTAAAACTCCAGGACCAGAAACAAACCTTTGCATTCACAATTAGAGATAAGGCAATACAAGCAAATATCTCTGAGAAGGGGGAGTATATAGGGTTAAAGTCCTGTGTGTGTGTGTGTGTGTGTGTGTGTGTGTGTGTGTGTGTTCTCAGTCACTCACTCTTGTCTGACTCTTTGCTGAGCCCGCTAGGCTCTTCTGTCCATGGAATTTTCCAGGCAAGAATACTGGGATGAGGTGCCATTTCCTATTCCTAGGGATCTTCCCGACCCAGGGATCGAACTTGTGTCTTTTGGGTCTCCTGCATTGGCAGGTGGATTCTTTACTAAACACTAGCACCACCTGGGAAGCTCCAGTTAAAGTCTTGCTGCTGCTGCTGCTAAGTCGCTTCAGTTGTGTCCAACTCTGTGCGACCCCATAGACGGCTGCCCACCAGGCTCCCCCGTCCCTTGGATTCTCCAGGCAAGAACACTGGAGTGGGTTGCCATTTCCTTCTCCAATGCGTGAAGGTGAAAAAAGAAAGTGAAGTCGCTCAGTTGTGTCTGACTCTTAGCTACCCCATGCACTGCAGCTTACCAGGCTCCTCAGCCCATGGGATTTTCCAGGCAAGAGTACTGGAGTGGGGTGCCATCACCTTCTCCGAGTTAAAGTCCTACTAATATGTAAATGATTGATATGATTGGAAAGGAAAAGTTGATAGGAGGACCTGGAAAAAAAAAGAGTGCCAGAGACAGGAAGTACATGCCAAAGCAATCCGGGGCATACCAAACAAACGCTTGGGTTACTTCACAATTTTCCCCAGTGATGACCCCAAACCAGTCCCAAGATTAGTGACTCATCAAAGATGAGAGCGTGAGAGCTGGCCAAAATCAAAAGAAAGGTTCTTATGGGAACAGCTAGCAGAGGAAGGAGCTGTTATCAGAGTCTAAACCTCTGTTTTTCTTCTTTAGTCCATTAGAGAAGAGAAAACAGGAAAGTTTGGGGCTACCTGTATTTTATACACTATTGCATTTCACCAATAGGTATCTGCTAGTTAGTATAAAGTAATCAGAATTTTATAATACTTTACTTTTAATCATAAAATACATTGACCACCTAAAAAGGCATGAAAGTGAAAGTGAAGGCATTTCCAACTCTTTGCGACCCCATGGACTGTAGCCTATCAGGCTTCCCTGTCCATGGGATTTTCCAGGCAAGAGTGCTGGAGTGGATTGCCATTTCCTTCTCCAGGGGATCTTCCCGACCCAGGAATCGAACCTGGGTTTCCCGCATTACAGGCAGATGCTTTTACCATCTGAGCCACCAGGGAAGCCCTTTAAAAAAAAAAAAAAAAAAAGGCATATAAAGTAAAAATGTATTTTAAGCCTTATGACAAGTCAACTTCTTTGTAATAATAGGATCTATTTTTTTTTTATTAGTTGGAGTACTTCTTGATTAAAACCATTCACTGTGGGACTTCCTTGGAAGTCCAGTGGTTAAGAATCTGCCAGTGCAGTGGACATGGGTTCCATCCCTGGTCTGGGATGATTCCACCTGCTGCAAGGCAAGTAAGCCTGAGAGCCACAACTCCTGAGCCCACATGCCACAGCCCCTGAAGCACAAGCACCCTAGAGCCTGTGCTCTGCAACCAGAGAAGCCACTGCAGTAGGAAGACTGCGTCCTTCAAGTAGGGAAGAATGGTCCCATGCTCACGACAACTAGGGAAAGCCCGCACACAGCAACGAAGACGCAGCTCAACCATAAACAAATAAATAAAAAGAATCTGCCTTCCAAGGCAAGGGACTAGGGTTGATAACCTGCTCGGGGAACTAAGAGCCCACATTTCACAACTGGAGAAAGCCTGTGTTGCAACAAAGACCCAGTGCAGCCAAACCAAAGATTTTTAAATAAAACAAAAACTATTCACTGTTACCAGATCTTTTCAGCGCTCATCAATCTCACTTTGGACACTATTATTCAAGGGGGAGGGGGGACTCTCAAATGAAAAAAAAAAAATCAGAAACCTTAATTTACAAATAAGTGAATAAAATGTATTCATGTATGAATGTTCCCAGATTTCCTCTCCGCCTGTTTCTGCACAGTCCATATTTCTAACTAACATGAGACTTCTTTCCTTTGGGGATGGGTTATTAGAATGATAGAGAAGCCAGACCAGAGTGGTGAGGGCCAGGGGAAGGACCAGCCCACGATGCTGCAGTGATCTCTAAAACAAGGAGCCAGTGGGGGGCATATGGAGACAGGAGAGCGGCAGGGTTTTGGCATGTAGGCAGTTTGTGGCGGTTCAGACTGTAACTGCCTTTCCAGCAGTTATAGAGTGTGAGAGAACTGGGGAATGAAGAAAGGGGATCTGGTAAGTAGTGTTATGAGTTCTGAATTGACTCCCCTGTGATTTTTCTTTGAGAGACAACATGAAAATTGGTATTCATCTTTAAAATTACTTTGGGCAGTGCTATGTGCTACTCTGTAGAAACTGAGCTATGTGGGGACCCAGGATGATGAGGGAAGAAATGTTTATGGGATATAATTATCACTATAGTAAATCAGAAATAACCCCAAATGCCTCACAATAGTGAATCAGCTCAGCAACATGATAAGAGAAAATACGGCATTACATGTATACCTGTGATGGGTTCATTTTGATATTTGGCAAAACTAATACAATTATGTAAAGTTTAAAAATAAAATAAAATTTAAAAAAAATTAATCAAAAAAAAGAAAAGGATGCATGGGGGCTTTGGGAGTGAGGCCATTCAGAGTCTCACAAGAATATCTTAATTTCTTCCTTTACACATTGATTGAATAATTATATCGAAATTTAGAGTTACTGGGAAGATTAAAGAAATGAAAATATGTATAAAATTCCTAAAAGAGTGTATGACTCATTGTACTCATGGTAACGAATGTTATAAACAGTGGTCCCCAAACTTTTTGGCACCAGGGACCAGTTTCATAGAAGATAATTTTTCCACGGACGGGGGGAACAGGCAGGGAGGGATGGCTTCGGGGTGATTCAAGCGCATTGCATTTTATTGTAGTTCAGTCACTCAGTCATGTCTGACTCTGCAACTCCATGGACTGCAGCATGCCAGACTTCCCTGTCCTTCACCATCTGCTGGAGCTGGCTCACACTCACCTCCATTGGGTCAGTGATGTTTTCCTACCCTCTGGTCCTCTGTCGTCCCCTTCTCCTCCTGCCTTTAATCTTTCCCAGCATCAGTCTTTTCTAATGAGTCGGCTCTTCACATCCGGTGGCCCAAGTATGGAGTTTCAGCGTCAGCATCAGTCCTTCCAATGAATAATCAGGACTGACTTCCTTTAGGATTGACTGGTTTGATCTCCTGCAGTTCAAGGGACTCTCAAGAGTATTCTCCAACACCACAGTTCAAAAGCATCCATTCTTCATCACTCAGCCTTCTTTATGGTTCAACTCTCGCATCCATACATGATTCCTGGAAAAACTACAGCATTACATTTATTGTGCACTTTATTTCTAATGTGATACCACTGCTGATCTGATGAGAGGTACCAATGGGTCTGTGGCCCAGAGGTTGGGGACCCCTGTTAGAACATATCATAGTGATGTTAAAAATAATAAGCATGAGGGGCAAATCATTAGATATACAATAATTAAATTACAAAGCATAAAGTTACCATGTTTGTACATTAACAAGGACAGGAAGCACATTTGCAAGGATTGAGGTCAGCTCAATTATTGTCACAGATGCCCAGAAGAACAGAACAGGCTCAGATTGAAGAACAGTGATTTAGAATGAATATAAAAGATAATTACATTGGTTTCTCATTTATTTCCCTGATTATAACAGTCAAAGTTAATTTATATTTGGCTTTGATAGGTGTTCTTGCCTCAGGGGTTTCTCCTTTCTAATTGTGTTTATTTAGTCTAATAGAAAACGAATTTGCATTCCTTGAACTTCTACCAGTTGAAGGTGGGTAGATGACTGAGAAGAATGCTTAATAGCTGGGGGAAATCCCCTTGGAATTTAAAAGGTGCTGGGAATAATCCAAAAAGTAGATAATCCATGGAAGAATTAACTGTACATGAATTTGGTAAACACCCAGTATCTTTCTCTTTTAAAAAAAAAATGCTAAATTGAAGCATTGTTATTTTACAATCTTTTAGGTATCTAGCATATTGATTTATATATGTATACACACACACACACACATATTCTGTTTTAGATTTTTTTCCACTGTAGGTTATAATAAATATTGGATATAGTTCCTTGTGCTATACAGTAGGTTCCTGGGTTTGTTTTTTTTTTTCTCCAAATCTATTATATATAAATAGTAGTATATATATATATCTGTCCCACATCTCTTGCTTCAGCTCTTCAAGAAAAAAGAGCCATACCATCACAGCCAGGTATCTAATGTGTGAGGTAGGGGAGCAGCTAAGACCGTTTTCTTATCCTAGTACCATGTATGATACCTCATTTTACAGTTAGTTCCTTTTTAATATTAACATCATATAATTAGTATACGACATTGTGCTACATTATTTTATGCTATACTATCTTACATGACCATCACTGGTGACTGAGTGGAAAAGAATATGTCTGCCAAGCAGGAGACAGGGGGTCAATCCCTGGGTCAGGAAGATCCCTTGAAGAAGGAAATGGCAACTGGCTCCAGTATTCTTGCTTGGGAAATCACATGGACAGAGGAGCCTGGTGGGTTTACAGTCCACGGGGTCACAAAAGACTCAGACATGACTTAGTTACTAAACAGCAACAATACTATCTTATATCATATCATAATTATATTTTATAGTTACTTTTAATGCCTTTCGGGATTTCTTGACAATAGGATTGTGAAAATCCCATTTTCAGAGTAGTTGTTACAAGGATTCTTGCTGCACTTTCAAGATGTGAGGACCATTGCTAGGGCATCAGCGCCACTCATCGCACACCAAATGGCAAGGAAAGGAAAGTTCTCAGGCAGTGAGGTCAAGATGAAGGAAGAGGCTGTTATTTTTTTTTTTTTTTTTTTTTTTTTTTTGCTTTTTGGTTATATTATCCTGGGCTTCACTGGTGGCTCAGCTGGTAAAGAATCTGTCTGCAATGCAGGAGACCTGGGTTTGATCCCTGGGTTGGGAAGATCCCCTGGAGAAGAAAATGGCAACCCACGCCAATATTCTTGCTTGGAAAATCCCATGGACAGAGAAACTTGGCGGGCTATAGTTTATGGGGTCGCAAAAGAGTTAGACACGACTGAGCATGCACACATGGCTAAATATAAACTACTTTTTGGATTTTCTATCATTGAATAGGTTTCACATTACATCTTGCCCTTTACTATCCAGATTGTTTTTAAAAGTGACTTTACTTCTAATATGAGATTGATCTTTAAAGCTAATACTTGACTCGTACAATGAAAATCCCAAGTAATGCTAAGTTTAAAAATCAGTATCCTTGGGCTTCCCTGGTGGCTCAGTGGTAAAGAATCTACCTGCCAACGCAGGTAACATGGGTTTGATCCCTGATCTGGGAAGATCCTACATGCAGCGGAGCAACTAAGCCCGTGTGCCACAACTACTGAGCCTGTGTTGATCCCATGCACCACAACTTAAACGAGAAGGCTCTAGAGCCCAGTCTCTGCAACAAGAGAAGCCCTGGCAATGAGAAGCTTGTACACCACAACTATAGAAAAGCCTGTGCAGCGAGGAAGACTCAGCACAACCATAAATAAAGGAAAATTAAAAACAAACAAACAAAAAAAACCTGTATGCTTACTTACTTCTCTCCTTTCTTTTTTTTTTTTTTTTTATTGAAAATGCATTCCTTATGCTATCAATCTGTTATGTTGTTCATAAAACACACAGACAAATAAAGCCTAAACCTAAACTGGAGAGAGAAAACTGAATAAAAATAAACTGGAAATATCCACTTCAAACTTAATTCCTGTGGCTTTCATGGAGGTGTAAAGATTACCATATAATCTAGTGAATTTATGGAATAAGTTTGTTGTTGGGCAAAAGAGAAAAACCAGTGAGTACCATTTATTCATTTAGAAAATATTTATTAAATGCCTGATAGCATCAAGCAATGTACAACAAGGAGCATGGTAAAACCATGCCTGACCCTATAGTTTGGCTGATTGGAGTAGAGAGATAATTAGTGATCTTTGCAAATATCAGTGACCTTTGAAATATAGGCTTCTATTAGTTATGGTAAAAGAAAAGAATTAACAAGATCTTTTTAAAAGTTTGAAGACCTTGAATTTTATCCAGGGTGATATTAAAAATGTTTAACAACTGGCAATGCTATCAACCAATCAAAATCAGCAGAGGCTGCTCAGCCATACCAATGAATTCTGCCTGAACATTAGCCCTGGTTATATTAGTTTAGGGATTTACATTCATAGTAAGTAGAATGAAAATGCAAAGATAGTCATTTTAAATATGTCCCTTTTTATTTTATCTATGTGCTTTTTTTATAAGTCTCTTTTTTAAGTTGTTGGTAACAAAGTTAGTTTAAAAACACAAATACAATATGAGAAAAACTTAGCTAGATTTTAAATTTCGGGTATTTCTCATTTTGCCATTTTTAGTGAATTTATTTTATAAAATTTTATTATTATTTTGAATAGATATTACCTTCACATGATTAAAAACATTCACATGATTAAAAATTCAAAAGACACAAAAGGCTCTCCAGGTAAGAGTCTCTTCCACCCTTTAGACAGTTTTCCTGTCTGAAGGAAATCAATATTGCCCCTTTTCTTGTAAAAGTAAAGTGAAGTCGATCAGTCATGTCCAACTCTTTGCGACCCCACGATTGTAACCTGCCAGGCTCCTCTGTCCATGGGGTTTTCCAGGCAAGAATACTGGAATGGGTTGCCATTTCTTTCTCCAGAGGATATGTAAAGTCTTCCAGAAACATTGTGTACATGACTTTTTTTTCCTTCTTTAGGTTAGTAAATATCTTTAGACTGGAGCTTGTAGACCAGCACAGAAAAGAAGTGGTGACTAAATCAGACAAACAAGAACAGTAAGATACAGAGCTTTATGATGGATTGAATGTTTATGTCACCCCTAATTCTGAAATTGAAACCCTAACCCTGTGGTAATGACCCAGGGAGGTAGGTGGGCCTTTGAGAGGATTAGGTCATGAGGGAGAGCATTCGCATATGGGATTGCGAGCATCCATGCTCAATCGCTCAGTTGTGTCTGACTCTTTGCCACCCCATGGATTGTAGCCCACCAGGCTTCTCTGTTGATGGGATTTCCCAGGCAAGAATACTGGAGTGGGTTGCCACTTCCTATTCCAGGGGATCTTCCTGACCCAGACAGCAAACCAGAGTTTCCTGATTGGCAGGCGGATTCTTTACCACTGAGCCACCAGGGAAGCCCTCATGAACGGGTTTAGTGTCCTTTATTAAAGAGACTACAGAGTGACCTTTAGGCCTTTTGTCATATGAAGACACATGGAGAGTCTCTGAGCCAGAAAGCAGGTTCCAAGCAGACACCGAGTCTGCTAGCACCTTGATCTTGGACTTTCCGGCCTCTAGAACTATGAGAAATAAGTTTTCTGCTGTTTATAAGCCCCCGCCCCCACCAGTGTTCTGTTATAGCACCTGGAATGGACTAAGACATACGGGAAAATGAATCTCAGTAACTCACAGGGTAGGATATTCTGTCTACTGCTATATTCTGGGGCAAAGATGCTCCATTAAAAGGAAAGAAGGCTTTGACTGTATGCTTTAAAGATGGACTATTTCAAGTTCATTATATACATCTAGAGTTAAAGAAATCAAAGCATAATTTTTTAAAAGGGATCCTGATTTGTTTTTTTTAATTAAGGTACAATTCATACACCACACCACCCAGCATTTTCATATATTCACAAGGCTGTAAAGCCAGCACTACTGTCTAATTTCAGAACGTTTTCATTACCCCCCAAAATGAAGTCCATACCCATTACAGTCAGTCACTCCTCCCCTGCTCCCTGGCCCCTAGAAACCACTCATCTATTTTCTGTCTGTATGGATTTGTCTATTTTGAATATTTCTTATAAATGGAATCATATGCTAGATGGCTTCGGTGTCTGGTTTCTTTCACTCAGCATACTATGTTCAAAGTTTATGTTGTAGCGTATATCAGTACTTCATTCTTTTTTCTTGCCCGTGCTTTTTAAAATTTAACCATTTTTAAGTGTACAGTTCAGTGACATGATGCATACTCACACTGTTGTGCAACATCCCCACCATCCGTCTGCAGAACTGTTTTTAAAACTCAAGCTGAAACTCTACCGGTTAAGTAACATCCCTATTTCTTCGTAACCTGTATTTTACTTTCTTTCTCTGTGAATTTGCCTATTCTAAGAACTTCATAAAAGTGGAGTCAAACAATATTGGTCCTTTTGTGTCTGGTTTATTTCATGTAGCACAATATCTTCAAAGTTCACTCATGAGTAGCTTGAAACAGAACTGCCTTTCATTTTCAGGCTGAACACTGTTCCATTGTTTGGCTAGACCCCATTTTGTTTATCCATTTCTCACCAAATGGACGTTTGGGTGTTTACATTTTTGACAATTATGAATAATGCCACTGTGAACATTAGTGTACACATTTTTGTATGACCATGTTTCCAGTTCTCTTGGGTGGAAGAGACTCTCAGTGAGAACTATAGAGGAATTTGATGAGTAATACACATTAGCCAGAGATGGATAAAGTCCCCTCATACAAACATTTGAGTTTCGAACTTTCAAAGATGCGAATGTGTGTTTGCATGTCCAATCACATTAGTTCATGCGTCTGGCGTGCACGGTCATGTGTGTCCATCCACTACAGGTGGCTGTGCTTTTGTGTACTTTACAGTACAGTAGAGCAGTTTTTTAATTTCAAGCCCAGGATGTCTGGAAGCAAGCTTACAAACAGCGGGGTGTAGCCAGTTGTGTTAGTTGGGTACCGAGGCTGACTGTGTTGGATTTACGATCAAATTCGACCTATGAATTCGCTTTTGGAACAGAACTCATTCATACAGAGTGGACTTACTGTACTTTGATCATGGACAGTGGTCATTGAGACCATGTTTCCTTTGAGGAAGTGTGAAAGTAACTTAGATATGGATATATAGATTTATATACATTCCTTTGTTAATGTTCTTTTTCATTATGGTTTATTCCAGGATACTAGATATAGTTCCCTGTGCTATACAGTAGGACCTTGTTGCTTAGCCATTCTAAATGTAATAGCTTGCATCTACCAACCCCAAACTCCCGGTCTGTCCTGCTCCCTCCTCTCCTCCCACTTGGCAACCACAGGTCTGATCTCTACGTCTGTGAGTCTGTTTCTGTTTTGAGGGCAGGTTCATTGGTGCCACAGTTTAGATTCCACATATAAGTGATATTCATATGGTGTTTGTCTTTCTCTTTCTGACTTAGAATCAAGTATACTTTAAATAGTTACCCATTTTCCAAGCAGAGCTCTTCTTTCTTCAAATACAATTAAAAAAAAAAGATGGAATGATTTCATATTTTGTGGTTCAAAATACCCATTAAAAAGACATCATTAGGACTTCTCTGATGGTCCAGTGGTTAAATATCTGCCTGCCAATGCAGGGGACATTGGCTCAATCCTTTGTTCCAAAAGATTCCACATGCCTAGGTGCAACTGAGCACAAGTGCTACAAGAACTGAAGCCTGCATGCCCTAGAGCCCTGCTCCCCAACAAGAGAAGCCACCATAATGAGAAGCCTGCTCACTGCAGCCAGAGAGTGGCCCCTGCTTGCCAAAACTAAAGAAAGCCCATGCACAGCAATGAAAACCCAGCACAGTCAAAAATAAAATAAATGAATTTTAAAAAGACATCATTAAAGGATCAATCACTAAATATTGCCAGTCTTTTCCATTTTATCAACTGAGTATAAAGAGACAGATTTTGTACCTGAAAGGGTAACTTTATTTATAACTTGGGCAAACTTTCCTTTTTCTCAGTTTCTCCATGTGAGACAATTCATCTTAGAGAATAAATTTTTTAAAGGCAAGAAATAAGAAAAGAAGGGAACTATAAAGTGAAATCATTTTTGGAATATGAAAGGCGATGACAAAACTGACAAAGGAAAAATAGGAAAACGGACAACCTCCCTCCAAATATTTCAGCATGACTAGTATTAGAACTTGTGAAATTTATGAGTGAGTAGCTCTGTTTTTTTTTTTTTATTTCATGAGTTCACATACCAGTGGGTGTACATTACATATATGTTTGCATATGTGCGCCTCTGGGCTTATAGCTCAGTGTTTATCTGTATAGGTTTGTTGTTATATACCATCGAGGACAGAAACTATGTCTTATTCACCTTGACTTCTCCACTGCAGAGTGCTGTATGTGGCATATTACAAGTGCTCAAGCTTGCTGGAAGGAATGAATATGCTTGTGACAATGAATATCCTTTGGATGTATCGCTACCATGTGAGTGTATTTACATATTAGTGGAGAGGTGTTTTCCTGAGCTTCAGTCACTTGTGTATCTATCTGAATGGGTGAGGAAGGGACAACTTGAGTGAGGAGGTTTGGCAGAGGAGGACAAGCTGGAGCCAGGAAGCAAGAGACAGCAGGTAACAGGCGTGACTGTCTCTCTGGCGCCCACCCTGCGCTCTGTGGGCTTTCAAAATCAGGCTCCATGTTTTCCCTTCCTCCTGGCACTTTCTAAATTATCTTGCACTATTCCTATTTAGAAACTAGCTCAGGGCTATTTCTTCCCTTTTGTGGAGGAGGATGAGGAGCTGGTTTCATGCTTCCAACAGATCTGTTTTCCTTTCTTTTTTTAGACTCTCAAATTCTGCTTTCAAAGGGCAGGCAAAATGGAGACTGAAATAATTGATTCAACAACAACCTCAAGGCCGTAAAATGCCATCTTTGCTACTAACCAGGGAATATCATATATCACAGGTAGACACTTTTTATACTTTAGAGAAGAAGAAAAAGAATACCATTTTCTCCTCCCTCCTAATTAACTGCCCCTTGGGCTACTAGGACCCTCAAATAACAGTGACAGATGATCTCAGAATTTCTAGATAATAGAAATAGTAGAGGGGATTTCCTGGGTGGTCCAGTGGTTAAGACTCTGTGTTTCTGCTGCAGAAAGCAAGGGTTCAACCCCTGGTTGGGCAATTAAGGTCCCACAGGCCAATGAAGTGGTCAAAACAAGCAAACAAAGAAAAGGAAAATAGAAGAGAGCCTATAAAATAAAATTTAAAAACCTATAGAATTTTTCAGAAGACTGAAAAATCAGGATTCAGGGCTTTCATGGTGGTCCAGGGGTTAAGAATCTGCCTGCGAATGCAGGACATACAGGTTCCATTTCTGGTCAGAGAGATTCCACATGCCTCGGGGCAGCTAAGCCAGTGATCCACAACTATTGATCCTGCACGGCCTAGAGTCCACGTACTGCAGCTAGAGAGTAGCCTCCACTCGCTGCAACTAGAGAAAGCCCTCGTGCACCAATGAAGACTCAGTGCAGCCAAGAAAAAATAAAGAATAACAAAAGAAAGAGAAAAATCAGGATTCACACATTTCCTGAACCCTTCTCTTGTGTCTAACAAAGTCCTATCAAGCATCTAATTCCCTTCCTAAGTCTCGGGCACCAGCAATTTTCTGGCACACACTGGTCTCACTCTTCTCAACTTCTCCTCCACTTGCAGCCCATGCTCCACCTGACCTTTCTAGGATTCGCTATTGCCCGCCAGATGATTCTGTTCATTTTCCCTTCCCAGGTAGATTACACTTACTTTCCCTTATATGATCCACAGGTTCCAGGGGAAGCTCTCAACAAAACACCTGCTGACTGAACAACAACAAGAGATTCAGATGTTATAGAATTTTAGGGCTAAAAGGAATCTTAGGATCTTTTGGTTCACTTTTTCTGTTTTAGAGAGGATAAGCAGAGGCCCAAAGGGTTACCTTTATAGATTATAAAGAAAAATCATTGGTTCCAGACTGTATGTTCAGCTGAATAATATACTTGGTTCCTCACTAAAAAGCCATGTGGCACAAGCGTGCTTCAGATCAGATCAGATCAGTCACTCAGTCATGTCTGACTCTTTGTGACCCCATGAATTGCAGCACGCCAGGCCTCCCTGTCCATCACCAACTCCCGGAGTTCACTGAGAATCACATCCATCGAGTCAGTGATGCCATTCAGCCATCTCATCCTCTGTCGTCCCCTTCTCCTCTTGCCCCCAATCCCTCCCAGCATCAGAGTCCTTTCCAATGAGTCAATTCTTCGCATGAGGTGGCCAAAGTATTGGAGTTTCAGCTTTAGCATCATTCCTTCCAAAGAAATCCCAGGGCTGATCTCCTTCAGAATGGACTGGTTGGATCTCCTTGCAGTCCAAGAGACTCTCAAGAGACTTCTCCAACACCACAGTTCAAAAGCATCAATTCTTCGGTGCTCAGCCTTTTTCACAGTCCAACTCTCACATCCATACATTAGCACAGGAAAAACCATAGCCTTGACTAGATGAACCTTTGTTGGCAAAGTAATGTCTCTGCTTTTGAATATGCTATCTAGGTTGGTCATAACTTTCCTTCCAAGGAGTAAGCGTCTTTTAAATTCATGGCTGCAGTCATCATCTGCAGTGATTTTGGAGCCCAGATAAATAAAGTCTGACACTGTTTCCACTGTTTCCCCATCTATTTCCCATGAAGTGATGGGACCGGATGCTATGATCTTCGTTTTCTGAATGCTGAGCTTTAAGCCAACTTTTTCACTCTCCTCTTTCACTTTCGTCAAGAGGCTTTTTAGTTCCTCTTCACTTTCTG
Organism: Bos grunniens; assembly: GCF_055505025.1. NCBI lineage: Eukaryota > Metazoa > Chordata > Mammalia > Artiodactyla > Bovidae > Bos > Bos grunniens. The sequence goes on along the minus strand of NC_141185.1, from coordinate 70,752,888 downwards.
CCATAAGGGTGGTGTCATCTGCATATCTGAGGTTATTGATATTTCTCCTGGCAATCTTGATTCCAGCTTGTGTTTCTTCCAGTCCAGCATTTCTCATGATGTATTCTGCACATAAATTAAATAAACAGGGTGACAATATACAGCCTTGATGAACTCCTTTTCCTATTTGGAACCAGTCTGTTGTTCCATGTCCAATTCTAACTGTTGCTTCCTGGCCTTCATACAAATTTCTCAAGAGGCAGATCAGGTGGTCTGGTATTCCCATCTCTTGTGCTTAGTCATGTCCAAGTCTTGGAGACCCCATGGACTGTAGCCTGCCAGGCTCCTCTGTCCATGGGATTTCCCAGGCAAGAATATTGGACTGGGTTGCCATTTCCCACTCTCGGGGAATCTCCCTGACCCAGGGATCAAACCCACATCTCTTGCATGTCCTGCATTGACAGGCAGATTCTTTATCACTAACACCTAGGAAACCCTGCTAGAACCATGGTCTTTCTATTCTGACCCCCAACCTTGATCTTCCTTATTCAGACCTCAAGCCCTACATTCTCAATGAATTGCTGCCCATGGTTTGACCTGACAGTGGGACAAAATAACAATTAGGTCCCAGGATGACAACCTCCTTTCAAAAGGAGGTTGGGAGGACCATCGTGGTGTCCAATGACAACAGGAGGCATCAGAAAGAAAGGGGCACTGACTTGAAGGGGTGTGGAGAGTCAGCAAGAAAGTGGCAGGGGGACTTCCCTGGTGGTCTAGTGGCTAAGACTCCAAACTCCCTATGTAGGGGCCCGAGTTCCATCTCTGGTCAGGGAACTAGATTCCACTTGCTGCAACTAAAAAGATTCCACATGCCACATCTAGAGATCCTGCATGCCATCATGAAGACCCAGTGCAGTCAAACAAATAAATAAAATAAATATTTAAATAAATAAATAATAAATAAAGTCAGTCATTGATAATAAAATCAAATAAAGAGGGTAGGAGATAGGGTCTTTAGAGGGCCAATGACCAAGTCTAAGCAGAGTCCAAGCAAATCCAGCTCTTCACCAAAAGGCGATTAGAGTCAGGTGGGAACTGATAGGCGTGAGGGGCAGAAAGAGAAACACTAGACAAACTCAGATCTGGTTCTGACTCTACCCTTGACAAGAAGTATAATTTGGAACAAATTATTTAACTGTCAGGCCCTCAGGCAGACTCAGAATCTTACAGTCTCTGGTTGGGAGCAAGTCTTCATTCCAAGGCTTTGCAATCAGATTTTTGATCTTAAAAAGCTGGAAGAGGGTTGGAAGGATAAATTGGGAGTTTGGGATTAACATATGCAAACTGTTATATATAAAATAAATAACCAACAAGGACCTACTTATAGTACATACACTACTCAATATTGTGTAATCACCCATAAGGGAAAGAATCTGAAAAAGAATAGATATGTATAATTGAATCCCTTTGCTGTACACTTGAAACTAACACAACATTGTAAATCAGCCATACTTCAATTAAAATAAAAAAAGAGCCCGGAAATAGTATCACTTCAAGTGGAAAACATTAGAGAGAATCATCTTTCCTTGCAGAATGTTGCAGTTGGTTTACATCACAGTTTACTCACATCACAGTTTATTCAGAGCCTGCTGTTAAGTCAGAATCCCATGGTTGTTATTTTAGTCTGTTGACACTGTGGTTGCATATTTCACCATGTGACATCATTACCATGGAGGCATCAGACATTTTGGGGCTCCTAAATTATGACCAATGGATGGTGGTTAGGTGCTTTTTCTCAGAACACCCTTTTAACTACATGTGTACTGTACTACATGTGTACTGTACTACATGTGTGAACCATATTTAAAAAAAAAGAAATGTTCATCACTTTCAATTAAAACACTAGATGGAAAAAAAAAAAAACCTACACTAGACAGCAAAGAAATACATACTTATAAAACATTCCTCCTCTCAACATTTTCACAAGTCCTGAATTATCTTGTAATCTGAGGATGCTATAATTTTGGCATCTACATTTGAATTCAATCTCTCTGCTTAAAGCCTCTTGTGAAGTTAAACTCCTATGAGGTTTATTTTAGACTGAAACAGTTTCATATTTTTCATTTTACTACAGAATAGAAAAAAGGCAAAATTAAAACAAAAACCAGGGACTTCCCTAGTGGTACAGTGTTTAAGACTCCACGCTTGCAATGCAGGGTGCCTGGGTTCTATCCCTGGCCAGCAAACTAAAATCCCATATGCTGTGCAGTGTGGCCAAAACACAAAAAGAGGACCTCAAAATTACGCTGATCACTGGCAAATGCCCTGTTGTAGAAGTGTAGAAAAGCCCTTGAAGTTATCGTATGGACACGGTGTGCCCAGCTGTAAATTTAGGTATCTATTTTTAACCCCTTTCACAGTGTCAGAATGTTAGACCTGGAAGGGGCCTTTGAGGTCATCTGATCCAAGCCACTCAATTTCCAAAGGCAGGTAGTAAAGATCAGAGGCATAAGAGACTCACTGAAGTCAAGCAGGAGATTATTTAGTATAGCTGATCTGGAACCTGTGTTTTTCAATTCTCAGCATTACTGTTCTTTGCTCGCTTTTACTTATATCTGTTTTTTAAATTGTTAAATATCATTGCACTGTATACGGTAAAAAACAAAAACTCTCTCTTCCAACAGACTTCCCTCCCACTCTTCCATGTTGTCCAACATTTTAGGGGAAACCACTATTGATAGTTGGGCTTCTCTGGTGGCTCAACCAGTAAAGAACCCACCTGCCAATGCAGGAGACATAAAGAGACGTGGGTTTAATCCCTGGGATGGGAAGATTCCCTGGAGGAGGGCATGGCAACCCACTCTAATATTCTTGCCTGGAAAATTCCACGGACAGAGGAGCCTGGAGGCCTAGAGTCTGTGGAGTTGCAAAGAGTCAGACAAGACTGAGCACATGTGCACACACTATTATCAGTTTGCTGTATACATATGCAAATTCCATGTGTGTGTCTAAGTACTGATACATTCATTCACATACATATGGGTATATACACGGGCCAAGATTTTTTAAATTTGTATTATATTTAATTTTTATTGAATTATAATTGACATACAATATGATGTTAGTTTCAGGTGTACAACATAGTGATTTGACAGTTTTTTTTAATTTTAATTATTTTTTTATTGAAGGATTTTGCTTGACAGAATTTTGTTTTTTTCTATCAAACCTAAACATGAATCAGCCATAGGTATGCATATATCCCCTCCCTTTTGAACCTCCCTCCCTCTGTCTCGGAGAAGGTGATGGCACCCCACTCCAGTACTCTTGGCTGGAGAATCCCATGGACGGAGGAGCCTGGTAGGCTGCAGTCCATGGGGTCGCGAAGAGTCGAACACGACTGAGCAACTTCACTTTCATGCATTGGAGAAGGAAATGGCAACCCACTCCAGTGTTCTTGCCTGGAGAATCCCAGGGACGGGGGAGCCTGTTGGGCTGCCGTCTATGGGGTCGCACAGAGTCGGACACGACTGAAGTGACTTGGCAGCCCCTCTCTCTCCCCACCCCACCCCTCTAGGTTGATACAGTGCCCCTGTGTGAGTTTCCTGAGCCACGCAGCAAATTCCCATTGCCTATCTATTTTACATATGGCAGGCTAAGATTTTTGAAAATAGTTTTACTCCAAACTAGAACCTAACTAAACCAAACTAAAAATGGCAGGGGGGTGATAAAATGGGAGTTCTGAACAAGAAAATAAATATCATTTCTAATAGAAATTGTTATTTCTCTTATCATTGCTCATCTAGAAATAATCATGAAATTTTTAAACATTTTTATTTATTTGACTGCACTGGGTCTTAGTGGTGCCATGTGGGTTCTTTAGCTGCAGCATGCAAACTCTTGCGGCATGTGGGATCTAGTTTCCTGAACACAGATGGAACCCAGCCCCCTGCATTGGGAGCACAGACTCTGAACCACTGGGCCACCAGGGAATTCCCTAGAAATTCTCATAAAATTTGACAAAAGCTATTCAGGCTTCCCAGGTGGAGCCAGTGTTAAAGAACTCACCTGCTGGGACTTCCCTGGTGGTCCAGGGGCTAAGACTCCATGCTCCCAATGCAGGGGGCCTGGGTTTGATTTCTGGTCAGGGAACTAGATCCCACATGCTTCAACTAAGGGTTCACATGCTTCAACAAAATTGCAACCAAATAAATTAAAAAAAGAAAACTCACTTGCTAATGCAGGTGATATAAAGGACACTGGGTTCGATCCGTGGGTCATGAAGATCCCTTGGAGGAGGTCATGGCAACCTACTCCAGTATTCTTGCCTGGAGAATCCCACAGACAGAGGAGCCTGGCCAGCTATAGTCCATGGGGTCTCCAAGAGTTGGACATGACTCAGTGACTAACACACATGAAGGGGTCCTCAGTGCTATGCACGGTGGGTAGGGTGGAATTTATTCTTTGGAGCAGTCTGTTATCGCTTTTGCTTCATAGGATTAGTTTGGTATTTTAGAAAGATCATTCTGGGACCAGAATAGAGGATGGATTAGAGACAGTGAAACCAGCTGAGGGGTTACTGCAATGTGCCAGGCAAAGGGGTGTGAGTGTGTGAACTGAGAATGTGGAGCTGGATGTGCACAAGTCAAAGGAGAAAGGGGGTCTGGATGAAGAGACCTCGGAGGAAGACTCACAGAACCTGAAAACCAGTTGGATATAGAGGTAAAGGGGAGCTGGTAGACACTCCTCCTTCTCATCTCCTAAATCTTTAAAAAATGTTTATTAATTTATTTGGCTGTGCTGGGTCTTAGTTGCAGCACACAAGGTCTTTAGTTGCAGTATGTGGGACTGAATTTCCTGGCCAGTGATAGAACCTGGGCCCCAGCCCTGGGAGCAAAGAGCCTTAGCCACTGGACCACCAGGAAAGTCCCTAAGATCTTTCTTTCTAAGCAGGAACTTTGTCTCTCTTGCCAACTCTGGCCATGTAACTGGGGCTCAATTAAAGTTTTCTTTATTTTTGTTCTAAATGTATTTCAGTTTTTTTTCAATTAAAATTTTTGAAGAAATCCTTCATTTTTTTTATCCCCTATACAATCCTAAGCAATTCCTTTTCATGTTTTGATTACCAAAATTTTAATGCTTTTTTTTCCTTCAAAGTATGATTTCAACTAAGACAATAGTTCTTATTACTCACCCGGTCATTCAAAAGCTGATGGTTTAGGGGTGTCCAGGTACTCATCTTTGTCTGCATTTTGGGACCATTTGTGTTTTTTGGAGGTGCAAATGCCATCATGAAATAACTGGATATTCTTCTGTAAGAAAAACTAGGATTCATTTCTTCTGAAGATATAGTTTTTCTTACAGAAGAATATCCAGTTATTCTAAACTAAACTATAGTTAGTTTAAACTAACTAAACTAAACTAAACTCACTAAAAATGCTAACACCATATAATCTTTTTCAGTACACTGGGACAGGGACTAGGGGGAGAGTGACATTTACTGGGAGTATTTTATATGTCAGGCACTTAACAGGTTTGCTCAATTAAACCCATAACAATATGGTAAGGTGGTGGGTTTTAGCTTATTTTACAGATGAAGAAAATGAGGCTCACTTTGCTTTGCCCCGAGTTATACAGACAGTAGGTGGTGAAACAGAGAATCAGACCCAGGTCTGTTTAACTCTGTTTGATTTTCATTGGACCAAGCGGAAAAAATCAGAATCACTCTTAGCTAAGAACATACCATATTGGTCAGAAAGAAGTATTTATAAAATCACTGTGCAATCTGATCTACTCCATTTTGTCCCTTGTGACCTCCTTCTTCCTCTGTTAACTTTCTGACACCTAGCTAACAAGGGCTCTAGCTTGCTACCATATTTAAGAAGTAGAATAGTACAATGGACAAGGCCAAGAATTTATATATGGACAGATTTGGGTTTATTGAGAAAAATACACTGGGGAAAATATACAGTACACCCAGTACTGTATATGTCTGCCTTCATTTTTGTGGCCTCATGGCATGTGGGATCTCAGTTCTCCCACCGGAGATGAACTCACATCCCTTGTATTGGAAATGTTGAGTCTTAACCATGACTGCTGTTGTTCAGTCACTAAGTTGTGTCCAACTCTTTGCAACTCCATGGACTGAAGTACACCAGGCTTCCCTGTCCTTCACTATCTCCAAGTTTGCTCAGACTCATGTCCACTGAGTTGGTGATGCCATCCAACCATCTCATCCTTTCTTGCCTCCCTTCTCCTCCTGCCTTCAATCTTTTCCAGCATCAGGGTCTTTTCCAAGGAGTCGGCTCTTTGCATCAGGTGGCCAAAGTTTTGGAGCTTCAGCTGCAGCATCAGTCCTCCCAATGAATATTCAGGGTTGATTTCCTTTAGGATTGACTCATTTGATCTCCTTGCTGTCCAAGGGAGTCTCAAAGGTCTTCTCCAGTACCACAATTAAAAAGCATCGATTCTTCAACGCTCAACCTTCTTTATGATCCAATTCTAACCATTGGACAGCCAGGGAAGTCCCTGTGTATGTCTTCATTGGATTAAAGCACTCTAATTTCCATGAGGGATTACTTTTCCCTCAGTGTTTAGGGTCTGCTGGGTTGGTTAATCAAGGTGGCCTCCCCTTGCCCAGTCATAAGACTAAGCTAGGCCAGGTAACTGATGCTGGCTTATCCTTGCTTTACAGCCAAGGTGATCATTCAAAGTACCATAGATGCTCTGAGTAGACTGTTAAGCTGTTCTTAGACTCTTCTTGGAGGGGCTTCCTTGGTGGTGCTAGTGGTAAAGAATCTGCCTGCCAATTCTGGAGACATAAGAGATGCAGGTTTGATCCCTGGGCCAGGAAGATCCGCTGGAGGAGGCCATGGCAGCCCACTCCAGTATTCTTGCCTGGAGAATCCCTTGGACAGAGGACCCTGGTGGGCTATGGTCCCCAGGGTCACAAAGAATCAGACACAACTGAAGCAACTTAGCATGCATGCATGTCCTTTCTTATCCATTTTGTGAGCCACCTGATAGCCTTCAATAAATTTCACCTACATTAGCTAGAAGACCCTTCTTGTAGGGGAATCCCTGGTGGCTCAGATGGTAAGGAATCCGCCTGCAGTGCGGGAGACCTGGATTCGATACCTGGGTTGGGAAGAGTCCTTGGAGGAGGGCATGGTAACCCACTCCAGCATTCTTGGCTGGAGAATCCTCATGGACGGAGGAGCCTGGCGGGTGACAAAGAGTTGGAAACAACTGAGCGACTAAGCACACAGCACACACATATTAGCTAGAATCTATTTCTGTTGTTTGCAACCAAAACTTTTTACATTACACAGTTTGGATCCTGGCTCTAAAACTTACTAGCTTTGAAACTTTTTGCAAGTAGTCACTCAGTCATGTCCAACTAACCCTATGGACTGCAGCATGCCAGGCTTCCCTGTCCTTTCCCATCTCCCAGAGGTTACTCAAACTCATGTCCATTGAGTCAGTTATGCCATCTAACCATCTCGTCCTCTGGCATCCCCTTCTCCTCCTGCCTTCAATCTTTCCCAGCATCAGGGTCTTTTCTAATGTGTGGGCTCTTCGCATCAAGTGGCCAAAGAATTGGAGCTTCAGCTTCAGCATCAGTCCTTCCAATGAATATTCAGAACTGATCTCCTTTAGAATTGACTTGGACAGGTACACACTGCTATACTTAAAATGGATAACCAACAGGGACCCATGATATAGCACAAGGAACTGTGCTCAATGGCAGCCTGGCTGGGGGAGAATGGATACATGTATATGTATGGGTAAGACCCTTCATTGTTCATGTGAAACTACCACTACACTGTTAATTGGTTATACTCCAACACAAAATAAAATGTTAAAAAAAATTAGCATCACCACAGACTTTCTTAGAACTTCCTGTTATTTCCAGAGTTCTTCAAAGCCTGTCCTTGAAGGGGGCACAACAAAATATTTTAAGGTAAAAAATATTTAAAGCAGATGGATGGCATTTTCAGTATATAGCTTCAGTGTTTCTGTTTGTTTGTGCCTTCTTCCTCTCTGAAGGTATGTTTCAGATCCAAAGCAGTGGTGCTGAGTTGGAGCCTGCACAGGATTTGCCTGCCTGACCCAGGGCTCCAAAAATTATAGCAACAAATATAAGACAATTTTTAAAAAAGATTTATTTTTATTTATTTATCTGGCTGAGCCAGGTCTTTGTTAGGGCATGTGGGATGTAGTTCCCTGACCAGGGATAGAACCCAGGTCCCCTGGACCACCAGGGAATTCACCCAGACAATATTTTGATCCACATGCCACAACTAAGACCTGGCACAGACAAATAAATAAAAACAAATATTTTTTTTTTAATTAACCGTTAGTTTTGGACTTACAGAGGATTCCCCCAAATGCTAGATCTGAAATTTTGTGACTCTCACTTGACATGTAATATTCCCTCTCAGGTTTAAATTAGAGCTGCAGAGAAAGCCAATAGTTTTAAAACCTCAGGGTTTTAAACCATAGATAATGTCTTCCTGCAGTTGCCTGCTGATACCACTCCACTGGAATAAGGGGAAATAAAGGAGGTTCAGATGAGCCCTCACATTCTTAGCTCCTAACAGCTAAGTTGCAAAGATGTAAGAAATGATTTCATTACAGTGTTATTAATTGGCTGCTATAAAAATACACATGAGCAGGCAAATATATAAAGCACGGTCACTGAGTCTAGATCTGTTCAGTTAAAAATCACATATTTCCTTTTTTATTGCTATTTATTCATGTTTGACATTTCTTCTATTTAAATTGATTGAAGTTGTGTGTGTGTGTGTTTTAATTTTTATTTATCTGTTTAGGCTAAGCCACTCGGCTTACAGAATCTTAGTCCCCAACCAGGGATTGACCCTGGCCCTCGGCAATGAACATACAGAGTCCTAAGCTCTGGACTGCAGGGGAATTCCTTAAACCAATTGTTTTCAATCTTTTATTTTTTTCAGGGCTATAAAACTCTTTGAGGGTATGATGAAAACTATGAATCTTCTCCCTAGAAAAATTCATATTAACATTGCTGCTGCTGCTGCTAAGTCATTTCAGTCGTGTCCGACTCTGTGTGATCCCACAGACGGCAGCCACCAGGCTCCCCCGTCCCTGGGATTCTCCAGGCAAGAACACTGGAATGGGTTGCCATTTCCTTCTCCAATGCATGAAAGTGAAAAGTGAAAGGGAAGTCGCTCAGTCATGTCCGACTCTTAGTGACCCCATGGACTGAAGCCTACCAAGCTCCTCCATCCATGGGATTTTCCAGGCAAAGTACTGGAGTGGGGTGCCATTGCCTTCTCCTCATATTAACATTATATTTTGCTTATACCAGGTTAAAAACTTCTGTTGTAAGCTCAGAAACTCTCTTTTCCCAGTTTAAGTAGAAAACAATCTGACTGATTCTAAGCACGATTTCTGATTAAGACAAAGCAGCTTTTCCAGGTCCTCCCTAAGGTTTTGCATGTTTTTTGTTTGTTTGTTTTTGTTTTTTCCTTCCTGGTTCTTCAGAGCTACAAATCATTTGAATTAGGCTCTTTTTTTCAAATCAATTTGAATAAAGTTTGGTTTTCAGGAGATGGGCCTGGCTGAGCAAAAGAGCCCTCTTGGTAATAGTCTTCCTGAAGCAGGCAAATGGAGGTATCCTGCCCTGGTTTTTGTCGTTATCCTTTTACAGTTTTTCCCTCTGTCCACTCTAGAAGATGGGCAGTGTGCGTATCTGCATGTCCACACTGGTTCACAGTATAGACCACTCAGATGCTTTCATACAACATACAAAAAAATTACAAGACAAAGCAAGTTGCCTTCCCTCCTTCTACATACAAACCTTGCTGTTGTTTTTTCATGACCTCTTTCCCCCTTAATGGCTGTCCTTGCATGTTCCCCTTTAATTTTTCTTTGGATAAAGGGGAAGAAAAAGGGCTTCTGGCCCTTACCCCCAGTGTGTGCTTCTAGTGTCATGCTTAAAGGCAAGGATAGGTCCTCTGGTAAAGTTCCAGTGGTAACACACCTCCAATCCCATCTTCAAAGCCATTCTTCACACTGTCACCATTGCACAACTTCACTAAAGACTTATTAGGTCTGTATTACAGGTATAAAGACAAGCCTTGACTCTAATGGAGATTACAGTCTACTACAAGAGGGTTTTTTTAACAAAAAATGTATATATTTAAGGTGATGTTTTAGTATATGTACACATTGTGGAATGCTTACCACAATCAAACTATGTAACATATCCATCACCTCCCATAGTCACTGTGTGTGTGTGCATGTGTGCGTGTGTGTGCATGTGTGTGCTTCTGTGTGTGAGATTACCCTTGAGATCTACTCTTCTAGCAAATTTCAAGTATATAATATATTATTATTAACAATAGTCACCATGATCCCTGGGTAGGAAGATCCCCTGAAGTAAATGGCAACCCACTCCAGTATTCTTGCCTGGAGAATCCCATGGACAGAGGAACCTGGTGGGCTACAGTCCTTGGGGTTGCAAAAGTGGGACACAACTTAGCGACTAAACTACCACCACCATCATCACCACATAGTCACCATGCTGTACTTAAGGTCTCTAGAACTTATTCCTTTTATAACTGAAGGTTTGTACCCTTTGATCAATATCTCCACACTTCCCTCCTCCCCAACTTTGGCTAACCACTAGTCTATTCAGGGAAGTATTTTTTAAAAGGTCTGTTAGTCATTTTTCAGCTCAAAAACCTTCAGAGACTTGATAATGGCTACAGAATCCTTAGCATGCTAGTCTAGGTACACCATGAATTTACCTTTTTGGTTCATCCTCCTTCCTCTCCCTTCATGCACTATCTGTACAGACACACTGAACTTCAGATCAGAGAATGTGGTACAAAACTGGTGCTTCTCTGCTAATGTGGTTTTCTGAATGTGCTCACCTGAATCCTAAACTCAGTAGTGCACAGTAGGTGCTCAATAAAACCTTGTCTCAATCAGCGGAATGAATGAACACAACAGTGGAGGTGAGTGGTTTAAGGATTAAAGCTAGTGGCAAAGAAGGTACAACTCAACATTAGGAACCGAGCACTGGGGTTAGACTCAGGATAATCGGGTTTTTATTTGGTGTTTACAGAGCAGAACACGGTTGAGTTTCTCCACTAACACACAGCTCACCCATTGTACGCTGCAGTATCATCAGAGAAGGAAATAGAGATTACCAGGAAATGATCAGGAAATAGGGTACGGATGTGAGAGTTGGACTGTAAAGAAGGCTGAGCACCGAAGAATTGATGCTTTTGAACTGTGGTGTTGGAGAAGACTCTTGAGAGTCCCTTGGACTGCAAGGAGATCCAACCAGTCCATTCTGAAGGAGATCAGCCCTGGGATTTCTTTGGAAGGAATGATGCTAAAGCTGAAAGTCCAGTACCTTGGACACCTCATGCAAAGAGTTGGCTCATTGGAAAGGACTCTGATGCTGGGAGGGATTGGGGGCAAGAGGAGAAGGGGACGACAGAGGATGAGATGGCTGAATGGCATCACTGACTCGATGGATGTGATTCTCAGTGAACTCCGGGAGTTGGTGATGGACAGGGAGGCCTGGCGTGATGCGATTCATGGGGTCGCAAAGAATCGCACACAACTGAGCGACTGATCTGATGTGATCTGATCTAGATTTAAATATGAATTCATCTTATATTCAACTAGGTGGAAACAAAGAGAAACTATAAGACAATGCAAAGACCTAGTGCTTTGATAAGCATAGAAGTAATTATTTGTTGGTTGTTAATTTCATATATATGATGCACCTGGTCATTTAACTGCTAATACAGAGCAAAATGTAATTCCCGGGGTCACTACCAAGGCTCATGAGAAGCCCAGGAGGACCTGAGAGAAGAGCTCTCAAAAGAGTCTCCATCTTTTTCATGCAGTGATCACTGCTCTCACCTCTTTAAGTCTTTCTCTTCGAGTCTTTCTCCTCAAGCCTCTAGCACTGGTGTTGCCATAGCTCCTGTTTCTGTGACTCCGTCTAGCCCCCACCCCTTCCAGTAGGCCAATCACTACCTATAAATCTTTTCCCTGGCATCCGGGGTCTCTTAGGCAACAATGTGTGGTCTCTTGATTGGCTGGGAGATCCTGGTGGGCTGGCTCCAAATTTGGGCACAGGGACAGAATGGAAAAGTGGGAGGGCCCAGAGGGTGGGAAAGGCTGCCATCTCTCAATAGAGTGCTAGGACGAATATACAGCCAATCCTGAAACAAACAGCATTAAATGCCCCCATTCAAGCTGTAAGTATTGTCCAAATCAGGCCAACCTACTGAGCATGCCCAGTTATATCGTTCTGGTCACTCCGGGGTTCTGAAACGTAAACTCCGTTTCTCTGGGTTTTTAGAGTGGCCAACAGGTAAAAGAAGGTTGCAGGAAAAACAATTCTGGAGAGGTTCAATGAAAGAATAGCACCTGCACACAGGAAGGGAAAGAACGTGGGGAAATTGCCCAACACACAAACTCAGCAATGCTTCAACATGAATTGTAATTTATTGGATTAAGGAATTCAGGCCGACTAACAGATACACCAGGGAACCAGCAGATGGCATGCCTGAATAAGGATAACTCCAAATTTGGGAAATTTTCTCATCTGGTCTAATTTCATTAATGAAATTTATGAAGCATCTACCATGTAATGAGAGGCAGAGTGAGAATGCAAGAATAAAAAAAAAAAAAGAAGAAATCTAATGAGGATTTGAAAGTACAATGTAGAAATAACTACTGGTATAGAACTATAAACTAATGCTAGAGAAAAACAACATTTCAGAAGGGACATCTGGGAAGTGTAAAACAGTTCTTATGGGCAGCAGCTAACCAAATTCAAAAAAGAAGACTTTTCTCATTATCGCACGTTCTCTAAAATACATAAAAATGTACTCTCTTCCAAGGTAAATAAATGTAAACCCTATGTTTATATTGTTTCATTGTTTTGAAATAGGCAGCATTCGTATATCTCCCGTTTAAAAAGAAAATGAAAAGTAAAGCTCATAGAGGTTGCTGCTTTCTTTAGAGTTGACAAAGGATCAGTAAGTGGCCAAATCGAAACTTATGTTGTCTGAATTCCATCCCAGTGGTTTTAAGTATGGTTGTATGTTTTATGATCAGGTTGTACGTAAAATGAATAAACAAAGACTTTTGCAGGGGTGGAGGCCTGGGGGAGGTAAGTAGATGCAATACTAAATTACCATGTATTACGGTTAACATGGATGGTTTCAAAATGGGTTCATCCAGAAAGAGACCAGTTTTAACAACTCCCTGGGAGAGTGTTGGGTCTCGGTGAAGTTCCTGAGCTACCAGGGAAGCCCTAAAGACTTTCTATTGGTGGTTATAACATTGAATGAAAGAAAGATGGGATTAAAGAGAGCCCGACACTTTATCCCTGTTAGATCTGAATATTTTTATCCCTGAAAATAAGGTCCCTTTCATTGATCCTCTCAACTAGCATGCTCTGGACCTCTCCTTGTTCAGCCCTTCACATTGTGTTCATGGTGAGCACATTGGCTCAATGTCCTCGAAAATTTAACATTACTTTCATTTAAAATTTTTTTAAATTCCTTTTACAAATATTTATTTGGCTGCACTGGATCTTAGTTGCAGCACACAAGATCTTGGATCTTTAGTTGCAGTTTGTGGGATCTAGTTCCCAGTTGTTCTTCAGTCGCTAAGTCGTGTGTGACTCTGAAACCCCATCAACTGCTGCACTCCAGGCTTCCCTGTCTTGCACTAGTTCCCAGACCAGGGATTTAACCTAGGTCCTCTGCATTGGGAGGGTGGAATCTTAGTTACTGGACCACCAGGGAAGCCCCTCAACATTATTTTTAAAGGGAACATTTCAACCACAAAGAAAAGTTTACAGACTTGCCTAAGAAACACCCTTTTCTCCCTGCAGAGATTTTATAAAATGTTAACATTTTGCTTCATGTGTGTGATTAAGAGTTGAAGCCTCTTTTACATGCTGCCCAGATCTCATTTCCCACCCTGCCTGCCTAGAGGCATCCACTGTCATAAAATTTAGTGTGCTGCCTACTTGTCCACTTTTTATGCTTATTATATATATATGTTTGGCCTTGTAAACAGTGTGACTGTTTTAAAGAGCTATCATAATTTACGTACTTTGTAGTTCGCTTCTTTCACTCAGTGGTCTATTTCTGAGATGTGATCATGTTGATACATTCGAGGATAATTTCTACATCATTCCCACCTCCCACTAGGAGCCAAGATATGTTCTATGCCTGACAGTTTTCACAAGACCATGTGTAAATTGCATAAAAATGTGAGAGCAGCACATCTCTAGAGGATCTGAAGGTACAAGGGATCTAGAAGTACCCGAAGCAGGTCTATACTGCTTTTCATAAATGCTCTTAGCTGCTTCACTCACTCACCTTCAGTAGAGGCAGTGTTGGCTCCACAAGACACAATGACTTGATAAGAATCAGCCTATGGATCAATGTTATTTTTTTTAAAAAAAGTATTACTGCATTAGTATTTATTAACATTGAAAATGTCATTTCAGATCCCTTTTATGGTGCAATTTGCATAGCTCATCTTCTGACATCAAACGATATTTATGACTGTCTAAGCTCAGTATTTATTATCATTTAGGGAGCATCGTTAAAACAGATTGTTTCACTGGTGGCTCAAACAGTAAAGAATCTGGCTGCAATGCAGGAGACCTGGGTTCCATCCCTGGGTCGGGAAGATCCCCTGGAGAAGGGAATGGCAACCCACTCCAGTATTCTTGCCTGGAGAAGTCCATGGACAGAGGAACCTGGTGGGCTACAGTCCATTGGATCACAAAGAGTCGGACACGACTGAGGGACTAACACTTCCACTTTTCTTTGTATAAAATAGTTGCCTATAATTAAAGATGCCACAGAGATGTGTCCCAAGGGTTTGGACAAACCACAGATTATATAGCTGTTTTTGGTCAGTCTCCTAACATGGGGTGGCAAAGATTCAGACAGAAGATTATACTAAAATACACCATTTTAACCAAGTGTACAGTTGAAGAACGTTAAGTACAGTCATACTATGCTACAAGATCAAAGTATTTAAGTCCTGTGTGCTACCATAGAACAAAATGATGCCTGTGAAGTCTAGGTTGAAAAGGGAGGGAAAGGAAGAGAAAGGAAGGTAGGTAAAATGATAGAGGCAAAGGTAACAGCTTTGGCTTGGAATGAGTGAATCCAGACTCAGCCCTTAAAACGCTGCCTGGCTTTGGCTAAGTCTTTTTAACCTTTCTGGACCATTCTTTTCCGCGTCTGAATAATGAGAGGTTAGGTTTAGATGATTTCTAAGGAATCCTTAAGTTCTAGAATAGCTTATGTAGAAAAAAATAAAATCACTTATGAAGAAAAAGAGAGAAGAAACATTTCCCAAAGAACAGAAGATGGGGAATGCCACCAATAACCTCAAGCCCCACCTGCTGACTAAAGTGGGTGTCGGTAAAGAGGGTATCTACTCTGCTGCTTCAGCTTGGAGCTCTGCAATATGAAAGCTGACTACTTCTATCTGCACCCAGGACCACTCTCAGCACCCACCTCTTAATCAGTTCCAATCCCCGGGTTCCCAGGGGGCACGCTGGTTCTCAAACAGGTTTTGGTGGTCTCTCAATAATAGCGTTCCAGGCTTGAGTGATGAGAGTCGCTGCACTGTCTCAGCAGGGAAGGGAGGGAGAGCTTTGCAAAGGAGACTGAGGGCATTTAAGAAAAGCTTCCAGAGCGCAGAACGACTCCGTTGGAGCAGGACAGGGCCAGGCATCAGCCTCGGCGCGAGGTAAAGAGCAACGAAACCTGCAGACGGGTATCCAGAAGCTGGGCTCAAAATAGGAGCGCTCGGGCGAGCGTGCGCAGTGCGCCTGTGCAGTACGTGCGTGCGCATGTGCCGCGGCCATCGCGAAAGCTCTCGGTCGCTCGGAGGCGCACGCTGGTGGTCCTCGCTGGCTCCGTTTACCTGAGGGACCTTTGGCCGTCCCCAATCGGCGCCGCAGCCCCCCGGGAGCCCAGCCCCGAGGTGTGAGGTGAGCCCCGGGTCGTCCAGGCCCCTTCCCGTCCTGCTCAGCAGGAAAAGGACTTGGGAGTGGGGACTTAGGAGGTGCCGCCGCGGCTGCCCGCTCCTCGGTCTAAGCCTGTGCCAAAGAGCCACGAGCAGCTGCGGCACCTCCTCCTCAAGGATCGTTATTCTCGTCTCTGACAAAACAAAAGCCTTGGGCGCTGTGCTGTGGAGGGGTGTCTCCGGGCTTTCTCGGGGTGGGTGGCGGGCCGGCAGGGGAGCCCGGGTTTGGGGCTGGGCGGACTGTGTGCGCGGACTGGATTAACCCTCTCGGTCCCGAATCTGCGCCGAGCAACCGGGTCGAGTGTGGCCCACGCTTCCTGCACGCCGCCCTTGGCCCAGCTCTGGGGCTCAGTCAGCGCCGCAGGGGTGTGTGGCACTCCCGGGCCACTGGGGGCTGTGGGTGGAGCATGCAGCTGCTGGCGGGGAGGACGATGCACGGAGGGCTGGGTGCGGGGGTGCAGGCGGCATCGCAGCATCTGGACTGCTTCCTGTTTCTAGTCCTGAGGGTTGTCCCCTCTCCTCCCTCCCGTCAGTTTTGCAAAGTCTGCATATTCCTCCTCGAGGCTTTCCCCTCTGCCCCCTTGGACGCTCCGTGTGTTTGCCCTGGGGTACCTCGGGGAGGTTCATCCATAGCCTCTGAAATAAGGTTCTGTTAAACATTTCAAGACATTTTAACATCTTCCTAGAGGTCTTTTTCAGAATTAGTTGCCTTCCTCAATAAGAGAATAAGGGGTGGTTTTTTCTTTCTTTCTTTTTTCTTAACAAAAACATATGCCACTAATTTAGGCAGAGGAGTCAACTCGAAGTTGCAAAATATCTAGGAAGGACAAAAGGTCTGGTTTTGGGCCCAGAATGAATGAAATTTTGAATTTTTGTTCCCTTCTGAATGTAGGTAGACAGAGCAGCAGAGCAGACCAGCAGCTATAGAAATAAATGACTGCTCTATAAGATTGGTCAAACAATATATTATTTTATAGAAGTAGTTTGGAGAGACCTGTAATGTTTATATACGGGAATTGGGTTACTTGGCAAAGCCAATACCGCAGGAGCAAGGAAACAAACACTTGACAAGGGGGATGTTAACCTCCCTCTTGAGCCTTCTGAAGCGTTTAGTGGCATGCTAACAGTCAAAGGGATGGATAAATCCGTAGTTCTGTTATTAAGAACCATTAACTCCTCAAGATAATGATTTCCCTCCGTCCTTTTTTTTTTTTTTTTTTTTAACCCATCCGTACTTTTAAGCAAATCAATACCATCTTTTTCCTCCATAAGAAGAAGGAAAAAAAAAAGTGTTTGTTTGAAGTACCAAACCACAACATAGAGGTAATAAGATAGGAAAGTGATGTAAAAATTTAAGTGGGCAGGCTTGCAAGGATGTAGCTGAAAATAAAAGATAATTGAGATGCAGTTCTTCTTACAGTGTTGCCTTTTATTTAGTGAAATAAGAGGTTCCTCCTCTACTCCCCTCCCCACAAATGCTTTGAAACTGTCAGGAAAATAAGGTAATTAGTTTTCAGGAAGCATTTAACAGGAGGCTTCCTGTGTGCTGTTTTGGATCTGTCAGAAATTCTCTGTTCCTTATTAATTCCTAAATACTCAAGCGTCTCCTGGGGGCTGAGGAATCCAGGCATTTCCTTCATTAGATTTTCTATACGGAGATAAGTACCCTCTCCTTCTTGTGAACCATACAGTAAAAGTGATTGTTTACAACTCTCTCTCTCTTTAATATGGATCACCTATGTTTTGTAAGTCTGGAATTTTAATCTTTATCTTTGCTGAGAATAACTACCTTGTAAGACAGTCTATATGCCCACATCATGTTAATTAAAACCTTTGCTCCATCAGAGCTCTGATCCCCTTGTCTTTCTTTTTCTCTCTCTATCAGGCTATTTCTTTGGAGCACAGAAGCCCTCTGAATTCACTTTTCTGCCCAGGCTTCTAAGACCCTCTTGAGAAGGCGCTGTGCGCCTTCACCACATCGAGAGGGAGCCTGAGGCCTCCGTGAACTGAGCGAGCCCCGTGCCAGGGGCTTTCTTGGCTTTCTGCATAAACCAAGGAATATCAGCCTCTTTCTCTCCTTTACTTTCTTATCGTCGACTCTGGACCACCAGGGTCTGGTCCGTTAAAGGACCTCAACAATTAGTAAAGCCTATCGTCTTACCTTCTCTTTCCTCCTCCTCCATTTTTTCTTTTTTCTTTTTCTCTTCCACTAATATTCCCTGCCTCTACATCTCTCCTAAATCTACCAGTGCCCTATTAATAGAGGAAGAAAGGACTTTAGGTTCTTTGATCCCTTTTTTCATCTTAGGTACTGTATTCCTCTGACCTTTATTTTGTGCTTTGAACATTTAGGTGGATTTTTCTAGAGAGATCCCAGCCATGATTGAGATATTTGAAGTAGGGAGACTTGCTGCTGCTGCCACCAAGTCGCTTCAGTCATGTCTGACTCTATTCGACCCCACAGACAGCAGCCCACAAGGCTACTACATTCCTGGGATTCTCCAGGCAAGAACACTGGAGTGGGTTGCCATTTCCTTCTCCAATGCATAAAAGTGAAAAGTGAAAGTGAAGTCGCTCAGTCGTGTCTGACTCTTGGCGATCCCATGGACTGCAGTGCACCAGGCTCCTCAGTCCATGGGATTCTCCAGGCAAGAGTACTGGAGTGGGGTGCCATTGCCTTCTCCAGGGAAGCTAAATAGTAAAGTGCACGTTCTTTTTTTTGTATAGCACAGTGTTGTGAGCGCATCATCACTGGGCAAAGAGGGGGGGTTTTAAACTCACTGTAAGTCCTCTGTTGCCCACTTGACAGGCAAAACATCTCTCTCCCCGACTTAAATTTCGTAAGTGTTAGTGAAACTGTGAGATTTCATACTGAAAACTTACTCTGAGCATGTTAGTTTGTTGATGTTAGACTGCTGTTGACTTTTATTTTCTTCAGGAGACATGTGTTAGGAAACAGTTCTTACTGCATCTTTACCTTCTTTCACAGGGAAGAGCAGTGTTGGCCTCAAGCATTTTTTTAACCTCTACATCTCTAGAATTAGAGACATTTAAAGCTGCAGCTGCCCACAAAAAGAGCAGTAGTGCAAATGAAAAGCAAAACTTTGAAATATGTATGAGAGGAATTGTTCAGTATAGATTTGGGAGAAGAAGGGTCGCAGCGTCTTAAGGAAAGAAGTGAAGGTTTTTAATAGTGGCATTTCCAGAAGGTTAGGAATGAATGTTTGAAGAGTACCAGCTCCTCTTTGAGTAGAAATTAGTTTTAACTGACTGTTGCATCAGAAATGATGAATCTGTCTTTGAGTTACAATTTGTTATGCTGAGAACTAGCAACAGTTTTGGGGAATCCAAGGAATGCACTGTGAATGAAGTTTAAGAAAAAACAACTAGGCTGCTGCTGCTCCTGCTAAGTCACTTCAGTCATGTCTGACTCTGTGCAACCCCATGGACTGCAGCCTACTAGGTTCCTCCATCCACGGGATCTTCCAGGCAAGGGTACTGGAGTGGGGTGCCGTTGCCTTCTCCAAACAACTAGGCTAGTAGGCCTAAAAAACAAATCCTGGTCCTCAAAGTTTATCTCATTAAACTAATTTTATAGTTAAAACATGCAACCATGCTAAAGGGGAAAAAAAAAATCAGGAGCTTGATATTAGAGCATTTCCTGAACACATTTTAATGGAACAGGGAAACGAGGCTGGAATTTCAACCTTTTTTTTTTTTTTTTTTAAAGTCCAGACTCTGGCCATCTTTTAGTACTTCCCTGGTGGCTCAGATAGTTAAGTGTCTGCCTACAATGTGGGAGACCTGGGTTCAACCCCTGGGTTGGGAAGATCCCCTGGAGAAAGAAATGGAAACCCACTCCAGGAATATTGCCTGGAAAATCCCATGGACAGAGAGGCCTGGTAGGTTACAGTCCATGGGGTCGCAAAGAGTCGGAAACGACTGAGAGACTCCACTTCACTTCACTTCTGGCCATCTTTTAACTTTCCAGTTTTAGTTTTAAAAGATCTTCTGCTTCTGCTGTCTCTAGAATTAAAAGTATATATAAGTTCTAAGATGGACTGGATTTTGATGCCTACTATTCATTTTAGTTTTGAACTTTATTTGTTTTTCCTGTATTTTTTTAAGCCCCATCACTCAGCACACTGGAAGATTAGAATATCTTTTGTAATCAGTGGATGAGTAGACTGACTTTAAAAATGAGATAATGTAGCAAAGTGATACCTTGAGATTCCTAAGAATCTAGGCCCTATGAATTAAATATGCTACTGCTAAATCGCTTCAGTCATTTCCAACTCTGTGCAACCCCATAGACGGCAGCCTACCAGGCTCCTCCACCCATGGGATTTTCCAGGCAAGAGTACTGGAGTGGGTTGCCATTGCCTTCTCTGATGAATTAAATATGGAGCAGAGATCAGCCCTGGGATTTCTTTGGAAGGAATGATGCTAAAGCTGAAATTCCAGTACTTTGGCCACCTCATGTGAAGAATTAAATCATTGGAAAAGACTCTGATGCTGTGAGGGATTGGGGGCAGGAGGAGAAGGGGACGACAGAGGATGAGATGGCTGGATGGCATCACTGACTTGATGGACGTGAGTCTGTGTGAACTCCTGGAGTTGGTGATGGACAGGGAGGCCTGGCGTGCTGCAATTCATGGGGTCGCAAAGAGTCGGACACGACTTAGCGACTGAACTGAACTGATGCTTTAGCAACCAGAAAACAGTATCCTGAGAATGAATTTATTTTTTAAACAAGATATGGAAAACAAAAGGCCAAAACCCACATGAGTTTTAGGAAAAGGAATCTAGCACTTTGAGCAGTGATATGCTCTCAGTGTGTACTTTGCTCTCTTACAAGATGATGATTTCCTTGAGAGAAGAAGCTTCAGAGGTAGTGAGGGCTAATCCTTATAATGCAGTCTTGGAAAACTCTGAAAGAAGACCAAAGAATATCCTCCGGTTCCCATTGTAGCCAGTGTGTTTGAGGCAACCTTTAATTTGTGAATTGGAAACGCAAAATGCTATGTATATGTATAGTGTGTCCAGATAAGTAAATCTAAGCTGAGAAAGATGAAAGAAATCACTTTCTGTACAGAAAGTGTGAATTGGAATAGAATTGCTAGTATCTTTTGTTGCAGGGCCTTGCTGACAAGCCCCCAGGGCCCACTTTTGTCATTGTCTCTTCTAAGATTCTGCCGGCTTTCTTTCCTCTTCACAGCTGCCATCTCTTGCTTTTCCCACCTGAGTTCCTTGGGTCTGGCTTTGTAGCCAGCCTCTGAAGACAGTCTTCCGAGATTGCATGCCCTTTATTGCTGCTCTTCAGGACAAATACTCAACTTATTTTAGGGGCTTTTACTTTTTAACATCAAAAGAGAACTGGTAAATTGGGGAATATCAGATTCCTGATGTTACACATTGATAAAAATTAAACAGAACTGGACATGGAACAACAGACCAGTTCCAAATAGGAAAAGGAATATGTCAAGGCTGTATATTGTCACCCTGCTTATTTAATTTATATGCAGAGTACATCATGAGAAACGCTGGGCTGGAGGAAGCACAAGCTGACATTAAGATTGCCAGGAGAAATATCAATAACCTCAGATATGCAGATGACACCACCTTTATGGCAGAAAGTGAAGAAGAATTAAAGAGCCTCTTGATGAATGTGCAAGAGGAGAGTGAAAAAGTTGGCTTAAAGCTCAACATGCAGAAAACGAAGATCATGGCATCTGGTCTCATCACTTCATGGGAAATAGATGGGGAAACAGTATCAGACTTTATTTTTGGGGGCTCCAGAATCACTGCAGATGGTGATTTTAGCCATGAAATGAAAAGACGCTTACTCCTTGGAAGAAAATTTATGACCAACCTAGATACTATATTAAAAACCAGAGATATTACTTTGCCAATGAAGGTCCGTCTATTCAAGGCTATGGTTTTTCCTGTGGTCATGTATGGATGTGAGAGTTGGACTGTGAAGAAAGCTGAGCGCTGAAGAATTGATGCTTTTGAACTGTGGTGTTGGAGAAGACTCTTGAGAGTCCCTTGGACTGCAAGGAGATCCAACCAGTCCATTCTAAAGGAGGTCAATACTGGGTGTTCATTGGAAAGACTGATGTTGAAGCTGAAACTCCAATACTTTGGCTACCTCATGTGAAGAATTGACTCTGGAAAAGACCCTGATTCTGGGAGGGATTGGGGTCAGGAGGAGAAGGGGATGACAGAGGATGAGGTGGCTGGATGGCATCACCAACTCAATGGATATGAGTTTGGGTAAACTCTTGGAGTTGGTGATGGACAGGGAGTCCTGGCTTGCTGTGATTTATGGGGTCGCAAAGAGTCGGACATGACTGAGTGACTGAACTGAACTTTTTATCATCAAAAGAGAACTGGTAAATTGGGGAATATCAGATTTCTGATGTTACACATTGATAAAAATTAAAATGTAGGGTTAAATGTATCTAGTCCTTTTTGTTTTCTGATGAAATAGTCATCAGGTCACTTAATTGGAAATTAGTTTTCCACATATATTGCTCTGTAAAGAAGTGAATGTCTTTGCTCAGGGTTAGGGCATGAAAAACTGTTGCCAGACCCCTCACTTTTTACTGGTCCTTGATGCCTGAGACTGTTCCCTCCAGTTAATCCACCAATTCCCTTTATTCAACTGAGATTCTGCAGATTGCTATAGTAAAAGATATAATATCAAAAAGAATGGAAAAAATCTTTTAACCTTTATGTGATCAGTTGTATTTGGTCAGTATTTCCTGGTTTCCTCAATCTTCTGTGTCCTCTCTGAAACTTACAGCTTCTTCAAGGATGGTTCTCTTAGGAAAAAGGACTGTTGCTCTGCATACTCACGTGATCCTGATTAGAAGCATTCATTTCATTATGTTATTGAAAAGCAACTTAGAATATATATCAAAAGTTTTTTTTTAATGTGCATAATATTTGCTTCAGCTGAGAGGTGATCTGATTTTTTTCAGTATTCAAAACCAATTTTTGACCCATTCTAAATTTATCATCATTTTTTTTTTTTTCGCTTTTCTTGCTACCTGTAGTAGGGTATTTTTGTGTCCCTTGGCTTGTTATTTAATCAACAGCCAGTAAATCATTGATTCAAGTAGTAGTATTGTCAGCACACATTCATAGACTTAGCACTTAATGTTCCCATACATAAATAACATGCGACAGACTTTAAAATAACATTGCAGCATTTATAATACTTTACTACTTTTTTGTTTTGTTTTTGTTTTTTGACCACGCTCTGCAGCTTGTGGGACCTTAATTCCCTGACCAATGATGAAATTCGAGCTCCCTGACATAGAAGTGTGGAGTCCTAATCACTGGTTTGCCAGGGAAGTCCCTATAATATTGTATTTTTAAAGAGTTCAGGTAATTTTATTCTGTTCCGTGTATGTATATTTTTGACAGAAGTGGGAGACTATATGCTGTTTTGTAAACCATTTAAAATTTTATTTTCCAGTTTTTGTATTGTTACTGTCTTTTGAAGTCAGTATATACAGATCCTGCTCATCATTTTTAGTGAGTGTGTTATATGTTGGTTGTACCTTAGTTTAACCAATTCCTTAATGGCAGACTTTCAGATTGTCTCTGGGTTTTTGTACTAACATTTCAGTTATACATCATGTGTACTTGTGTTTACTTTCTTAGCATAAATTGTAGAATAGGTCTGCTGAATCAAATTATATACATTTTAAGGGCTTTTGATGTCCATAGCTGTTTTTTTTTTTGAAATACCAACTAGTTTGCTTTTCCTCCAGTAGTATTTGAAAATGGAGAATTTCCTGGCGGTCTAGTGGTTAGCCACTCCACTACTCTGGCCCGGGTTCAGTCCTTGTTTGGGGAACTAAGATTCTGCAAGTCGTGTGGGACAGCCAAAAAAAAAAAAAGTACTTCGAGGGGTTGGAATGTTGAATATATTCCTTTTTCTGCACCCTCTCCTATACTGTGTTCTGTTATTCTTACTTTGCTCATCTGATTGGCAAAAATGTTAAATATCATGTTTGTATGTTTTTATTAGTAAAGTTGAGTATCTTTTCATATGTTTGTTGGCCATTTGTAAATTTATGTCCTTTTTTGATTTTTCTATTAAGGTAGTATTCTTTATCTGCTTTTTAAAAAATTCATTTTATATATTACTTTTGCTAAGCACATAATTATGTGTAAATATCCTGTACTATTTTAAGTTATTCTATTTTAGGATAGCATTTCTCAAAATATGACTTATAGATCACTTGTAACAGTACAGAGATAATTGTTAGAATGCATGTATATCATTCATTTTCCAGAGGTTCGGATTTCTTAGACCCGTGGGGTTTCTATGAATCTACTGCACATTAAAATTAGGGAACCTCTAATTTGGAAGAAATATGAATTCCTTAATATTTTTACTGTTCCTATTTTTCTTCGTGTCTCATGGCATTCTACTGTTTTTTCTTATTTATCTTAATAATCATAAACTACAGTCTTAATGTATTGAGGTTTTATCCTATCCCAGCCTAACAATAATTTTACAAAAATGTTTGGATATATGGAAATTTGAATGTTAAAGTACATAAAGGAAAGCACTTTTGTAAGTCTGAGAGAAGTATTGTTTGTAAATGAGGCAAAAGGAATAACTGAGGGAAAAACAAGTAAAATAGAGTAGACAGAAGTATAAGGGGGTTTCTCATCTAG
Source organism: Bos grunniens (assembly GCF_055505025.1). NCBI lineage: Eukaryota > Metazoa > Chordata > Mammalia > Artiodactyla > Bovidae > Bos > Bos grunniens. The sequence continues at coordinate 70,728,132 of NC_141185.1, read as the reverse complement.
TTTAAAAAACTCAATATTACTTTGTTTCTTCCTCAAGTTTTGTGTGGTCATCTTTGAACCGTCAATTTAGAACCCATACAGCTTGAATAATAGTCTAAATGAAAAATTTGAAATTCTCATTGTTATACACATATTCAGTAGGGAGCAATGTTCTCTTTAATTTTTTTTTAAGTTGCAAGCAGATGAACATGCTGCATAAGGAGCAAACTACAAAAATGGAACTTATATGGATGTTTGATACTGTAGCCAAATAAAGCTTTCAGGGCTGATTTGACACATTTAATGATATGCATAATTGTTACCATGCTGCATGATAATTAAGCTTAAATATACATGACTGTGTTGAATATCTCTTTTCCATAGCCAGACATCACATTTCTGGGCCCAGCTTGAAGGAGGAAAAAATATGGCAGGCCAAGAAGCTTTAACAAATATTTCTGGTTTAGAGATTTCCGTATTAGAGAGATGAAACGTTTGGGGCAGAGGTTGCTTGTAACTTTGGTGTCTCTAATTCCTAAGGTTGTAGACTTTACTTTTCTCTTCTTCTACTCAAGACCATATGCTTGGGGGAGAAATTGGGAAGATTCAGCCATGGCTTTACTTTCTCCAAATAGTTTTTTCTGCCCAGTAATGAAAGCCTGGGATGCAGAGGGCCCTGTCATTGGTAGTGCGCAAAGGACAGTTTCTTTCTCTGCTTTAGCCAAGACGGTTCAAGTTCTCTGTCACAGGCCCTAATATCTATTTGAGTTGTCCTGTTAACCTGGGTCTCTGAGAATTTCTGAACCTGACTTTCTCATGTTTTCCCAGCTGAGGTTGTGTACTTCAAACAGAAATATTTGACATCTGTGAAGCAAAAATAAAGTAAAAGCAGACTTAACATCATTACAAAACCAAATGGAAGTATGATAGTTTTAGAATATGCTTTTTTCCTACCAATCCTGCCTTCCACTCTACCTACCCTTCCAGCCCCAAAAGAGATGCATATTTTTGTCTCTCCCTAGAAAAAAAAGTGAATGTGAAAGTTGCATCCAACTCTCTGTGACCCCACGGACTGTAGCCTGCCAGGCTCCTCTGTCCATGGCATTCTCCAGGCAAGAATACTGGAGTGGGTTGCCATTTCCTCCTCCAGGGAATCTTCCCAACCCAGGGATCGAACCCATGTCTCTAGCATTGCAGGCAGATTCTTTACCATCTGAGCCACCAGGGAAGCCCCCAGGAAAGGCAGTGTCAAATCCAACTCTGAAACTTGGTAGAAACTCTTCACTGGAAATCAATCATATTCCATGCTGTAACTTTCTAGAGTTGACTCTTCTCTGCAGCCTGACTGTGTATAATGAAGCATTTGTTGGTCAGAAGTTTTCTCCATCTATGTACTGAAGTTTTGTACTATCTAAAAGGATGAAGCATTGTTGGGAAAATGTCCTGATACTACTTTTAGAATCTTTGTTTGCCAGTTCAGTATTGGTTGATAGAAGTAAGTCTTTGTATCTGCTGTCATTCAGTAATAAAACTACCTAAAGTTTGATGTTGCTTTACCTTTTATAGAGTGCATTATTTTATAATTCACTCATACATCTTTGATAGGGAGGTGCAATTTTTAGAAAGGAAAATTCTGAGCTCAGAGAAGTTAAGTGATTCACATAGTTGGAAAGAGGCTTCATTCCATATCTTTTGATTTCTTTATAGTTTACACCTTTCACAGACACCATCTGCTGAATCATGTAATGATTAAAACGTATATAATAACATTTAAATAACTTGTTATTAAGTGTGGCAGATATTTAAATAAAATTTAGGACAACAGCATGCAAGTTTTTCAAAATGGATCAATTATGTCTTGTGACAAATGAAAAACTACCACTGTAGATGGGAAATTAAACTATATGTTATATAAACAACTGAGGGAAGAGATAGTGCTTTCCTTTAAATGCTGTTTATGGATTCTCTTGTATATCTATAGCAAGAATGAGAAGGTAGAGAAACTGTCGTATTTTTTCTGAAATATCCATGTATTTTATCTGTAAGGCAGTCAAAGTTTGTGATTGTTGTTGTTAGCCACATGCCTGGCCCTTGGAATTTTAGTTCTCCACCAGGGAGTGCACTGGAGCTCATCAGTGGATGTGTGCAGTTTTAATCACTGGACCACCAGAAAGTCCCAAAGGCAGTATGTTAAAATTTCTCTTTCTAGTAGCTGATTGTTAGTGTGTAGAAGCACAACTGATTTTTGTATACTGATTTTGTATCCTGCAACTTTACTGAGCTAATCAAAGTTTTAATTCAAGCTTGCAATATTTTAAGAGGAAATTGCTGATTTCACCCATTTTTTTTTTCAATTATTTTTCAGATATTTCAGTCAAAGGAAGAAATAGCTCTTCTCCTAAGATGGAACCTGTTGTTTGGGAATGTGGTTGATCAACTTGACACGCTGGCCACATGGTACCCGATGTAAGAAAATGAAAAGAAGAGGCAAGATGATGTCATTTTCCCATATTGTGAAACCAAAAACAAATGCCTTTTGTGAGACCAAGCTAACAAACATCTGACGGTGCAGAGTAATTCTGTTTGAAGAACTTAACAGTAAGATAGAAGAAGTACTTTCAAGCTGAGACCTGTAGGTGTACAAAGATCTAAAATACGTATTGAGTAGGCCTGATCATCTGAATCCCATTCAATTGAGAAAGCGTGGCTATGAGTTGGATCATCTTTTAACTGTGGCCCTTGACTATGTTTGTGGGCCATACAGGTGGACACAGTTTATTTTCTTTGAGCCTATTACCTTGCGGGTGTGCCAGGATTTGCCTTATAACACTGCCTTCATGCCCAGTCTTCTGAATCACTATGACCAACAGATGGTAGTTTTAGCAATGGAGGTAAGACTTCATCTATTATTTGGCATATCATAGAAAATTATTCTTGTATTGCCCTTTTAATCAGTCTAATGAATGTGTTTGATAAACAACAGGAACAACTAACATGTTATTTTTAACTGCATCTTGTACATTAAAAAGTTATGTATTTCGGCTCAGACTCTGATAGATTGAAGATTTCATGTTTGGGGGATGTTACTTATCTTAGTTTTCAGATATTATTCTTTTATGAAGAACTTTGAAACATTGGAACTGGGGAAGTAATAGCTTTTCAGAAGTTTAAATTGTCCAAGTTATGGTTACATCTTTTCTGTTATTTGATAATAAGACTTTAAAGAACAGACTATAATAATAATATTCATAATTCACTTAGTAAATATTGAAGGTAACATGATTTTGAAAATGGGTGCTTTGGTTCAGCTTTGAGGCTGGTGGGTTTACAGTATTTACATTGTCTTAAATAGTTAAGATGGTATCCTGGTCTTACTATCTTTACATCAATTTAAGAACAGTAACTCCCAAGCAGTGATAGAGGTTTTGCTGTGTGAATTATCTGTTCTTGACCTCTCAATACATCATGAAAATCTGTTGCCTTACTTGAATTTTTCTAATGATAATTCTTTAGGCACTTTTTATTTATTTTTATTATTATTATTATTTTTTACTTTACAATATTGTATTGGTTTTGCCATACATCAACATGCATCCATCACGGGTATACACGTGTTCCCCATCCTGAACCCCCCTCCCACCTCCCTCCCCATACCATCCCTCTGGGTCATCCCAGTGCACCAGCCCCAAGCTTCCTGTATCCCACATCGAACCCGGACTGGCGATTCATTTCTTATATGATATTATACATGTTTTAATGCCATTTTCCCAAATCATCCCCCCCTCCCTCTCCCACAGAGTCCAAAAAACTGTTCTATACATCTGTGTCTCTTTTGCTGTCTCGCATACAGGGTTGTTGTTACCATCTTTAGGCACTTTTTAATTATTTTACTTTAGAAGCTATGACAAATTAATGGATACAGTTAATAATAGGTTTAAATAATTTTGCATGTGTTTCAACAGTGGTTTTAGAATTGTGGACAAATATATGTTTACCAGATAGGAATTAGAGGGCAGTAAACTGTGACAACAAGAGGTAAAAGCTTTGGAATTATATAAACTGCAGCAGCAGCTACCACTTTCTACCTGTATTACTTTGGTCAAGTTACTTGGGCTTTCTTACCATTGCCACTTTGCTTGTAAAATAGAGTTAACACTTTGGAAGATACAAAATGAAGTGTTGATACAAAATGAAGCGTTTATAAAGTATTTGGCACAGTACTTTTGGAGTAAGTTCTGTTAAAATGATAGCTTTTACCATTTTCTCATATTCTAAGATTAATGTAGCTACGTAGTACATAGAATTTAAAGTTGTTGTTGTTGTTTTAATTTTAGTCTTTAATTCTTTGTTACAGTGCTTTCAGCAAATCGAATACTACTTGTTTTGGAATCTTCATTTTATTGTAAAATTCAAAGGTTTAATACTTCCAAGTAAACTAGCCTAAATCTGGGAAATTTTGTAGAAAGATGATTATTCATAGATTTTGAAACGTAGAGGGCAAGTTGTATAGTCCAAATACTTGAAAATGTTGTAGAGGTTGAATAAAATATTTCTGCTCTTCCACTGACTACACACAGTCTAACTGGTAAGGAGAGATTTGGTATAGACTGTTAGATTGGGTATATGAAAATGGGTATTGGTTTAATATAGGAATTTGGTTCCTTGCATGGTAGTCCCTGTTGGGTGTTAAAACTACACAGTTCTCTCACCAAAAAAATGAAGGAGGACTATCTTTGGTTCTGGTATCATTTTAAGTCAGTATAATTCCTTTGGAAAGCAAATAGGGTTGTCAGAAATAAGTCATAAAGATTTATATACTGATTTGGGTTTAACTTTTGCCTCTTTCACGTAGTAGCTTTCAGACCTTGAAATTAAGTCACCTAACATCTCTGTGATCTGGAGAAGGAAACCCACTCCAGTCCTCTTGCCTGGAAAAGCCCATGGACAGAGGAGCCTGGTAGGCTACAGTCCATGGGGTCACAAAGAGTCGGACACGACTGAGTCACTTCACTTCACTTCACTTCAACATCTTTGTGAAAATCATTTGTGAAAATGCACTAATAACAAAAATACTTTGAATGGCTATTAGGATTAAATGAGAGATTTAAGTAGCTAGCACAATGCATGATGCAGAATAGATGGTCCAGAAGTGTTAATTCTATTCCAAATTTCATTTCTAAGTGACCCTAGAAAGAAAGTACTAGAAAGACGATGTATTTGTTTCATATGAATTTGCATCTCTCATTGTGGGCTCCTGGGGCTTTCATAATGGTGGCATGGTGAGCTATCTCTGTTCTCTCTTCAAACATGCCCATATAGGCTAGACATTTTGCTGGCAGTGAGACTGCATCTTTTTGAATTTCACTCCTTCTAGGGAGAGCACCTAGATGTGTAAGAGAAAGCTCTGGTGATATGAAGTGATGTCGGGGATAGTTGGCTTGGTTGTCATATCAGGCCAGTGATGCCACTGACAGAGTCTCCTGACAGTCTGAGAGTGTAAAGTTTCTGTACTAGCAAAGGATATGGAAATTCAGCAATCAACACAGCACACTTGCAAATAGAAGTAAGCATTCTTAGATCCTTACAAGGACTTGTCTGCTGATGACACCCTCCTGTCTCTGATCCAGGAACTTTGGATCAGCTTGCCAGCTTTTAGTGGGAGCAAATAATTGGAGCAGGTAACCCCAGCACATTCTTGAGTGTTCTTTGTGGGAATGGATGAGTTGAAAGACATTTCCTAGGTAAAGCATCTTTCAGCAGACCCAGGCTTCAAGCCTGCCTTGGGTTCATTCCTGTACTGATGTTTGGTGAAATCAAAATGAGTGCTTCGAATGAAATAATATATGGTATTGAGCTAAGGATGCCAGGAGAGAAATTGCAGAATTTGGGTTATTTCAAATTTGCTTATTATTGTTCACAATCAACAAGTTGGGTGTTCTTTCATTGGGTATAGAGAATTCCTCAATACTTCGATTGAAATTGGAACATGTTCAAATAAATGGGGTGAATGTCCATGTATTAAATTGGAGAAAAGATCCTTGCTAGTATGTTAGTATGTTTATTTCTCTTTATAAAACGTGCATTTATACACAAACACACACGTTAAATTTTTCCTAAGTTCTTAACTTGATGTCTGTCTTTTCCCCGAGTATTGTGGCTTTTGATAGAAACAAGATTGCTCATTCCTGAGTTTGGCACACCGTTTTGAACTGTCTCAATTGCCAAGTACACGGTACAGTAGAGTTGTCTCCAATGTACAATTGATGTTGTACAGGAGACAGGAATCAAGACCATCCCCAAGAAAAAGAAATGCAAAAAAGCAAAATGGCTGTCTGAGGAGACCTGACAAATAGCTGTGAAAAGACGGGAAGGAAAAGCAAAGGAGTAAAGGAAAGATATCCCCATTTGAATGCAGAGTTCCAAACAATAGCAAAGAGAGATAAGAAAGCCTTACTCAGCGATCAGTGCAAAGAGATAGAGGAAAACAATAGAATGGGAAAGACTAGAGATCTCTTCAAGAAAATTAGAGATACCAAGGGAATATTTCATGCAAAGATGGGCTCAATAAAGGACAGAAATAGTAGGGACCTAACAGAAGCAGAGGATACTAAGAGGTGGCAAGAATACACAGAACTGTCCAAAAAAGATCTTCACGACCCAGGTAATCACGATCATGTGATCACTCACCTAGAGCCAGGCATCCTGGAATGTCAAGTCAAGTGGGCCTTAGGAAGCATCACTACGAACAAAGCTAGTGGAGGTGATGGAATTCCAGTTGAACTATTTCAAGTTCTAAAAGATGACGCTGTGAAAGTGTGGCACTCGATATGCCAGCAAATATGGAACACTCAGCAGTGGCCACAGGACCAGAAAAGGTCAGTTTTCATTCCAATCCCAAAGAAAGACAAAGGCAAAGAATGCTCAAACTACCGCACAAATGCACTCATCTTGCACTCCAGTTCAGTTCAGTTCAGTCGCTCAGTCGCATCCGACTCTTTGCAACCCCATGAATCGCAGCACGACAGGCCTCCCTGTCCATCACCAACTCCCGGAGTTCACTCAAACTCATGTTTGTCGAGTCGGTGATGCCATTCAGCCATCTCATCCTCTGTCGTCCCCTTCCCCTCCAGCCCCCAATCCCTCACAGCATCAGAGTCTTTTCCAATGATTCAACTCTTTGCATGAGGTGGCCAAAATATTGGAGTTTCAGCTTCAGCATCAGTCCCTCCATTGAACACCCGGGACTGATCTCCTTTAGGATGGGCTGGTTGCATCTCCTTGCAGTCCAAGGGACTCTCAAGAGTCTTCTCCAACACCACAGTTCAAAAGCATCAATTCTTCAGCGCTCAGCTTTCTTCACAGTCCAACTCTCACATCCATACATGACCACAGGAAACACCATAGCCTTGACTAGACGGACCTTTGTTGGCAAAGTAATATCTCTGCTTTTCAATATGCTATCTAGGTTAGTCATAACTTTCCTTCCAAGGAGTAAGCGTTTTTTAATTTCATGGCTGCAGTCACCATCTGCAGTGATTTTGGAGCCCAGAAAAATAAAGTCTGACACTGTTTCCACCATGTCCCCATCTTTCTGCCATGAAGTGATGGGACCGGATGCCATGATCTTCGTTTTCTACATGTTGAGCTTTAAGCCAACTTTTTCACTCTCCTCTTTTACTTTCATTGAGAGGCTTTTTAGTTCTTCTTCACTTTCCTGCCATAAGGGTGGTGTCATCTGCATATCTGAGGTTATTGATATTTCTCCCGGCAGTCTTGATTGCAGCTTGTACTTCTTCCAGCCCAACGATTCTCATGATGTACTCTGCATAGAAGTTAAATAAGCAGGGTGACAATATACAGCCTTGATGTACTCCTTTTCCTATTTGGAACCAGTCTGTTGTTCCATGTCCAGTTCTAACTGTTGCTTCCTGACCTACATACAGATTTCTCAAGAGGCAGGTCAGGTGGTCTGGTATTCCCATCTCTTTCAGAATTTTCCACAGTTTATTGTGATCCACACAGTCAAAGGCTTTGGCATCGTCAATAAAGCAGAAATAGATGTTTTTCTGGAACTCTCTTGCTTTTTCCATGATCCAGCAGATGTTGGCAATTAAGTAATGCTTAAAATTCTTGAAGCCAGGATTCAGCAATATGTGGAAAGAGAACTTCCAGATGTTCAAGCTGGTTTTAGACAAGGCAGAGGAAGCAGAGATCAAATTGCCAACATCCGCTGGATCATGGAAAATGCAAGAGAGTTCCAGCAAAACATCTATTTCTGCTTTATTGACTATGCTAAAGCCTTTGACTGTGTGGATCACAATAAACTGTGGAACATTCTGAAAGGGATGGGAATACCAGACCACCTCACCTGCCGCTTGAGAAACCTGTATGCAGGTCAGGAAAAACTGGACATGGAACAACAGACTGGTTCCAAATAGGAAAAGGAGTACGTCAAGGCTGTATATTGTCACCCTGCTAATTTAACTTCTATGCAGAGTACATCATGAGAAACGCTGGGCTGGAAGAAGCACAAGCTGCAATCAAGATTGCCGGGAGAAATATCAATAACCTCAGATATGCAGATGACACCACCCTTATGGCATAACGTGGAGAAGAATTAAAGAGCCTCTTGATGAATGTGAAAGAGGAGAGTGAAAAAGTTGGCTTAAAGCTCAACATGTAGAAAACGAAGATCATGGCATCCGGTCCCATCACTTCATGGCAGAGAGATGGGGACACAGTGGAAACAGTGGCTGATTTTATTTTGGGGGGCTCCAGAATCACTACAGATAGTGATTGCTGCCATGAAATTAAAAGATGCTTACTCCCTGGAAGGAAAGTTATGACCAACCTAGACAGCATATTAAAAAGCAGAGACATTACTTTGCTAACAAAGGTCCATCTAGTGAAGGCTATGGTTTTTCCAGTGGTCATGTATAGATGTGAGAGTTGGCCTATAAAGAAAGCTGAGCGCTGAAGAATTGATGCTTTTGAACTGTGGTGTTGCAGAAGGTTCTTGAGAGTCCCTTGGACTGCAAGGAGATGCAACCAGTCCATTCTAAAGGAGATCAGTCCTAGGTGTTCATTGGACGGAATGATGTTGAAGTTGAAACTCCAATACTTTGGCCACCTGATGCGAAGGGCTGACTCATTGGAAAAGACCCTGGTGCTGGAACAGATTGAGGGCAGGAGAAGGGGACGGCAAAGGATGAGATGGTTGGATGACATCATTGACTCGATTGACATGGATTTGGGTAGACTCTGGGAGTTGGTGATGGGCAGCGAGGCCTGGCATGCTGCAGTTCATGGGATCACAAAGAGTTGGACATGACTGAGCTACTGAACTGAACTGATATGCCTCTTAATTTATAGTTTCTCCTTCCCTTTCCCATCTTCCTTTTTTCTCATAACACACTTGCCCTGCAGATTGTCTCAGACTTTATTTTGCTGTTTGCATCCCTGTGATGCTTTTGACCATGTTCCTCTGTCTGTTTTTGTTTTGAAAGAATAGTTCCAAGGCCCTGTAATATCTGCTTGTTACTCTGTATAATTTTAGCAGCCGTTGATCTTTCCCTAGGTCAAGAATTTTATTAGGGGTTTGTAAAATGGTGATATTCTGTCATTCTTCTTTTCTCAGCTAGAATACTTTATAAACAGAAACTTCCTCATTTTGATTATTGGACTGTTGAGTTACTCTTGTGTTCAGTTTATATAAAAAAGACAGTAAATATGCAACTGTTCTCCTTTGTTAGTTTTTAGGATAATAAATTGATTCATAAGAATCTTTCAAATGTGACTAATGAGATCTTTCTCCTTTCAAATATCATCATTCTCCTTTCAAGTATCATTATGAAGTCATGGATTTTTATCATATTTTATGTGTTTCAGTCCATTGCAGTTATTATTTTGTTGTGGCTCAGTCTGTTCTGCTTTTGGCAGTGAGCACCTCTTCAAGATAGCTCCTAAGTGTTTTTGATACTACCCTAGTGGTTTCTGACTGCTTCCTTGCTTTCTGGTATGATCCAACCTCGTTTTGTAAAATTCTGCCTCAGAACTTGAATTATCAGTTTCTTTTGTGAGCGCTGGTTCCTTTTAGTTGGAAGGAATTTTCACGGATTTTTACAGACTGCTCTCTGGGTGCTATGCTTATTGATACTAGGTTAGTAATTTATAGGTCTCTTCAAAGATGGAGCTAGGAAATACTTTTAAATTCTTTTAAAAAAAGAAAGTTCAGCATGAGTTTATACTGATAACTTGTAATGAAATATTATTGGAGAGTTTTATTTAAAATTTTAGAATTTTTGTTTCTTCTCATACCGAAACCTTATAATATACAGACATTACATAATTTCAGAATAATATCAATATCATTACTGAAAGCACTGTAAGGTTTCTTTGTATTTCTTATGTCCTTAGGACGCATTTCACCAAGGATGTGCAGTCAGATTGCTGTGTTTTAGAGTTAAGCACTCCTCTGTTTGGTTTAACTCAATACACAGTGTAGGTTTGTTTTTCATTTTCATTTTGAGGAACGACTTAAAAATTGTTTTTGTTTAAATTTATTTTATAATCATGTTTAAAAACTTGATATATATGACAAGGTACATTGAGAGGAGTCTAGTTTCTGGACTGTGTTTGTGCTTAGTCACTCATTTGTGTCTGACTCTTTGAGACCCAATGGACTGTAGCCTGTTAGGCTCCTGTGTCTGTGGGGATTCTGCAGGCAAGAATACTGGAGTGGGTAGTCATGCCCTCCTTCAGGGGATCTTCCCAACCCAGGGATTGAACTCAGGTCTCCTGAATTTCAGGCAAATTATTTACCATCTGAGCCACCAGGGAAGGCCATGAATACTGGAGTGGATAGCCTATCCTTTCTCCAAGGGATTTTCCCGACCCAGGAATTGAACCAGAGTCTGCAGCTGGATTCTTTACCAGCTGAATCATCACCTTATTCTTTCCTTCCCTTGGGGGTAGTTGTTTTTTTAAAGCTTTTTGTTTATCCTTCCATTAAAAGTTACAGTAATTGTAGAAAATGTCTATATAATATCTGTGTATAGCTATATATTCTTCCACGCTCTTTTGGTATAGTGTCATACTGTTTGTTTTCTCTACCTTGTTTTTTTTTACTTAACAATATATCTTGGCTATTTCATAGTAGCACTTATAGATAATATTCCTCAGAATTTTTTTTTAAATTATAGCAAAATATACATGTTGAACTAGAGGTAAAGAAACTGCCTGCCAATGCAGGAGATGTGGGTTCGAGCCTAGGGTCGGGGAGATCCCCTCGAGGGAGGGCATGGCTTCCCAATCCAGTATTCTTGCCTGGGGAATCCAATGGACAGTGGAGTGTGACAGGCTACAATCCATAGTGTTGCAAAGAGTTGGACATGACTGAAGTGACTTAGCATGCGTGTACACAAAATATATATAACATAAAACTTACCATTTGAATCTTTTCTTGTTTGTTTTTTGGCATGCCATGCAGTTTGTGGGATCTTAATTCCTCAACCAGGGATTCAACCCAGTCCCCGGCAGTGAAAGTTCAGAGTCTTAACCATGAAACCACCAAGGAATTCCCCCATTCCAGTCATTTTTAAGTGTGCAGTTCAGTGGCATTAAGTACGGTCACCTTGGTATGTCATTACCACTATCCTTTACTTTTTCAGCTTCTGAAACTGAAACACTGTACCTATTAAACACTAATTCCCTGTTCTCCCCTCCCCTCAATCTTTGGCAACCACCATTCTACTTTTTTTCTTTCTCTCTGAATTTGACTACTCCAGTACCTCGTTTAAGTGAAATCGTAAAATATTTGTCCTTTTGTGATTGGCTTATTTCACTTTGTACAATGTCTTCAAGATTCATGCATGTCGTAACAAGTGTCAGAATTTCCTTCCTTTTTAAGACTGAATAATATTTCGTTGCATACTTATGCCCAATGTTTAATCATTCATGCATCAAACACTTGAGTTCCTTCCACTTTTTGGCTATTATGAATATAGCTGCTATGAATACAGATGTATAAATATTTGTTCCAGACATTGCTTTAAATTTTTTTTGGTTATTCTCAGAAGTGAAATTTTAGGATAGCGTGATAATTCTGTTTAATTTTTTGAGGACCCTCCGAACTGTTTTGTATAGCAGCTGCTCCATTCTACATTTTTGCTAGCGATGCACAAGGGTTCCAGTATCTCTGTATCCTCACCAACACTAGTTATTTTCTGGGTTTTTCTTTGGGAATAATAGCCATTGTATTGGGTACGAACTTGTCCTCATTTTTTAGTTCAGGTCCTACTGCAGGACATTTGCTTTAGAAAGCAGAATTTGCTATTGAGATCCTTATTCATCTTTGTAGGGCCAGCAGATAACATAGTACCTAACACATCAGATCAGATGAGGTCAGATCAGTCGCTCAGTCGTGTGCGACTCTTTGCAAACCCATGAATCACAGCACACTAGGCCTCCCTGTCCATCACCAACTCCCGGAGTTCACTCAGACTCATGTCCATCGAATCAGTGATGCCATCCAGCCATATCATCCTCTGTCGTCCCCTTCTCCTCCTGCCCTCAATCCCTCCCAGCATCAGTCTTTTCCAGTGAGTCAACTCTTCGCATGAGGTGGCCAAAGTACTGGAGTTTCAGCTTTAGCATCATTCCTTCCAAAGAAATCCCAGGGCTGATCTTTAGGCAGGCAGGGTAGGGAGCTCTGAAATATCATGGAAACAAGCCACAAAAATGTTCCCTCAGATATCCACACATTCTTTCCTCTTAAATGGCAAAATGTGCATTGACTCCTATACTTGCAACAAAGTAAATGATTTTTGGAAAAAAAAAAAAAACCCTTTCTGTGCTAAAAAAAAAAAAAAAAAAAAAATGAAATCCCAGGGCTGATCTCCTTTAGAATGGACTGGTTAGATCTCCTTGTAGTCCAAGGGACTCTGAAGAACTTCTCCAAAACCACAGTTCAAAAGCATCAATTCTTCAGTGCTCAGCTTTCTTCACAGTACAACTCTGACATCCATACATGACCACAGGAAAAACCATAGCCTTGACTAGACAGACCTTTGTTGGCAAAGTAATGTCTCTGCTTTTGAATATGCTATCTATGTTGGTCCTAACATTCCTTCCAAGGAGTGTCTTTTAATTTCATGGCTGCAGTCATCATCTGCAGTGATTTTGGAGCCCAGAAAAATAAAGTCTGACACTGTTTCCCCATCTATTTCCCATGAAGTGTTGGGACCGGATGCCATGATCTTCATTTTCCACATGTTGAGCTTTAAGCCAACTTTTTCACTCTCATCAAGAGGCTTTTTAGTTCCTCTTCACTTTCTGCCATAAGGGTGGTGTCATCTGCATATCTGAGGTTATTGATATTTCTCCCGGAAATCTTGATTCCAGCTTGTGTGTCTTCCAGGCCAGCGTTTCTCATGATGTACTCTGCATAGAAGTTAAATAAACCGGGTGACAATAAACAGCCTTGACGAACTCCTTTTCCTATTTGGAACCAGTCATAGGTAACTGCTAAATAAATGTTTGAGTGAGTTAATGAACTTCATAAACTGTGAATTCCAGAAGAGGTGGTGGTAGTCGTGTAGAGGTTGTAGAGCTGTACCCAAGCACATGATCTCCTGGAATTGTAAGTAGCTGTGAGTTTGTTGGGGTTAGTAATGGTAGTCCTGACAGGAGTACCAGAGATACCACTTTTCTGTGAACACCAGTGTTTAACTTGGCCCTTTTTTTTTTTTTTTTTTTGGAGCAGGGAAAGGTCAAAGTGACTTGAAGCTTTCGACAGTATGTGTTTCCATTTGTAAGTAGTATAGTAAAGTAAAGGACTAAAACAAACCCGCTTTCTTATCTCTAGACCTCTCATTCTCTTTCTGCCTAAATAATCATCTCATCTCCATCTTTGCCTGTCAAATTCTAATGGTTATACTTGGTGGATCCCTCCAGGCTTCTCTGTCAGTGGGGTTTCTCAGGCAAGAATACTGGAGTGGCTTTGCCATTTCCTCCTCCAGGGAATCTCCCTGAGCCAGGGATTGAACCAGAGTCTCCTGCTTGGCAGGTGGATTCTTTACTACTGAGCCACCAGGGAAGCCAAATCTGATACATTAATTAATAGGAAAAATATAGGAAGAGATAATAAAATACTATATATGGTATCATCCTGTTTTTGTTGAAGAAAAGAAGTGTATTCATGTTCATGTAGTGTAAGTGATCTGGAAAGATTTTTGTCAAGACCAACAGTGATTGTTCTTGAATTAGCACAGTTTATTGTGTTTTCTGTGTTTTTCATTTAATGTTTGTGTTTTCTGGGTTTTTTTGTAAGAAACACATTGTATTTTTAAAATAGTAAAATTAGTACAGAAACTTTATTTTTAAAAATCCCAGCTGTCCTTTTTTGTCTAGCTCCCAGTTGCAGTGTCTAAGACTTAGTAACTTTTATTAAATATGTTTTTATCTGAATGACTGAAACTTAAGGAAGAACTTGGTAAATGCCATAAATAGGCATATAGTGCTGAGAGGATTCAAAGAGAAAGAAAAGGATCATGTGTGGAAAGGATCAGTTGCAGATGATGTTTGAATTGACCTTGAAAGACAGAGTTTTCTGTTGTTTTGTTTTTAAGAGCATACTATAATTTAATACCCCTTTGTACCCGTGATTAACATTTGTGGATAGGCATTTGAGGAAATGAAATTTCTTTGATTGTATTTGTTCTTTAAACTCATGGCTTATATTTTTAGGATACGTGCATTATCCAGCAGACTGACTTATTATCTTCTATTTGGGTTAGTATTATTACGGTGGTTTTCCCTAAGCAAACAACAGCCTGGTGAAGTGGATTGAAGAGCCTATTGTGTGATAGGGAAACCAGCCAGGAATTAGGAAACTTCTGAATCGAAAAGTGTGGAAAATACACAAGTAGTGGAGAATTAATTGCATTTAGTGATTTCTGACTTTAAGAAAAAATAAGCTTTTAAAATTTTAATTGATTATGTTGCATTTTAGATCACTTTAAAAGAATTCCTTAAAATGCTTTCTGTAAAGTATTAATTGTGATGAATTTGGTTTGTAAAGTTTTATCTTTTGAGTCAGACTATAATTCACAACCATTCATGATACTTGAAATGTTAAAAGTACTTCCTGAAGAAAAGTCAGATTTTATGGGCTGCTCCAGGAGCTCCTCTTTGACTTAAGATAAATATACTCCTGTGATAAAGTCATATTTCTGCAAACTAGCTCACTGAACTAATATTGGAAAGTATTTAATATGCTGTCATAAGACATTAACAAAATAAATTTGTAAAAGAAAAGCAAATCTATGGGATTAAAGGTATTTTACAAACGTAGAATTTTTTATATATTCTATATAAAGTAATTCTTAAAGTTTTAGACCTTTTCTCTTTAGAATTTTATTCTTACAAAAACGTTTTCAAAGGTCTTATTTTACGTCACTTAAAATTATTCTAAAAAATTGTTTAAAATAATTTCTTACTCTAATTTGGATCTAAAATAGAATGAATACCATTTTTGAATCTTCAAGGCCATTCCACATTTGGTTTCACATTTAGTAAATTTAGTCATAATATTCCCAAACCCAGTAGGATACAGTTTCTGTGGTTCTCAGACCCTTTGTAGAGTGACAGAGATTGGAATTCTGAATCTCACGAGTCAAATGTTGGCCTTTGACTCTGTTCCCCATTCACACTCCTTGCTAAGCTTGGGCTGTTGCTATGCTTGAAGGCTTGTCAGCTAGCAGGTTCCTATGGTAACAGGAATGGAAATTTCAAAGAAGAAAGAGAATAGGAGCACAAAGGCTTGGTTGATTTGAATTTGAACAAAAAATAGAAGGTTCCCTGTCTTGCACCTTTGTTGAAGAAACCAGAAATTTAATATTAGAAAGTTATTTTTCAGTTTGTAAACTTCATATACCCTGGTCTTAATTTAGTGAATAAAAGTGCTGCTGCTTAGGGGAGTACTCAGTAAGAATCTTCTAAAAACTTTATCAGCTGAAGATTCTTTTTTCCTCCTTTATAGAGCTTTGATAGTCTGTGTTCCTTATATATATTCTCAACTTGGCAGTATGCTGGCTCACATTTAATTTTTACTTTGATGAAGTTAAAAATTGTTAAGAGTTATAATCAGGGCAGTTTGCTTATTTGAAAAATATTACTGTTTTTTGTTTTTACATAATTCTATTGAGGTATGATTTGTATACAGTTAACTGTACCCATTGAACAGTGTTCAGCTTGAGTTTTGACAGAAGCGTATATCTGTGAAACCATCATCACTATCAAGATATCATACATTTCCATCACCTCAAAAGCTTCCTAGGGATCTTCCCTGTGGCTCAGACACTAAAGAATCTGCCTGCAATGCAGGAGACCCAGGTTCGATTCCTGGATTGGGAAGATCCTCTGGAGAAGGGAATGGCAATCCACTCCAGTATTGTCGCGTGGAGAATCCCATGGACAGAGGAGCCTGGTGGCCCACAGTCCATGGGGTCACACAGAGTCCAACACTACTGAGCGACTAACACTGCTGCTGCTGCTAGGTTGCTTCAGTCGTGTCCGACTCTGTGCAACCCCATCGACGGCAGCCCACCAGGCTTCCCCGTCCCTGGGATTCTCCAGGCAACTGACACTACTACGCTGCAAAAGCTTCCCTGTGCGCATTGTAGTCCACCCCTCTGAGTTGACTCCCTGTGGAAACAGCCACTGATCTGCTTTCTGTCACTGTGGATTAGTGTGTTCATTTTCTAGAGTTTTATATGAATGTACTTTTTTATGTCTGGTTTCTTTCACCCAGAATTGTGATTTAGATTTTAATGCATGTTTTATTTTGCTTTTTAAAAACACCATTCCAGTTGACAATTGACTTTTTCACTTGGTAGTTGATTGAGCACAGGAAATTGAGCAGGGTTCCTGGTGCCCATCAGATAGGCCTTCTGCAGCTTTATTAATTTGTAACTCTTTCCTAATCTGTTTTTAAGCTGTCATTTACTAGGAGCTGTATCCTATTTTATATATTCTTATTTGTATATGTTGTTGTTGTTTGGTCGCTAAGTTGTGTCCGACTCTTTGCAACCCCATGGACTGCAGCATGCCAGGCTTCCCTGTCCTTCACCGTCTCCCGGAATTTGCTCAAACTCATCTCCATTGAGTCTGTGATGCCATCCAGTCATCTCATCTTCTGTCATCTCCTTGTTCTCCTGCCCTCAGTCTTTCCCAGCATAAGGGTCTTTTCTAGTGAGTCGGCTCTTCACATCAGGTGGCCAAAGTATTGGAGCTTCAGCATCAGTCCTTGCAGTGAATATTCAGGGTTGATTCCCTTTAGGATTGACTGGACTGGTTTGATCTCCTTAATACTTCTATATATATTAACACCATTTTATAGAGGAAAAGCTGAAATTTAGAGAGGTTACAGAGAACAAACTGGTTAATAAGTTCAAGGGCTCTGGACAAGAATGCCAAGGTTTAACTCTTGGGACTGTCTTTGTAGCTATTGATCTTCGGCGAGCTACTTAGCTTTCTGTGTCTTCTTTTCTTCACATTTATTATCAAATGGTATGACTAATGATAGTACCTGCCTTATGGGATTGTTGAGAAGATTAAGTTAGGTGTGTGAAGCACTTACAGCACTGCCCAGCCTGTAGTGAGTGTCCATCAATGCTAGCTGAGCCACAGCACAAGATACTTACAGCTAGTGAGTGACAGAAGCATACACTTAAAGCCTTATACTCAGTGCAAACAGCACAAAACGGTGATTCAAGTCAGTTTTATAATTCATGATGGGGCTCACAAATGCAGGTTTTACTAACATGGTAACATATCAATATCAGATTAGTTGGTATTGTATAGTTGAGGACTAAGCAAGTTTGAGACTTACTTAAGGCATACATATGCTTGTATGTATGATGTCTATACATACATCAGCATGTGAATATAATGCATTTTTAAGCTTTGAATTTTTTTTTTTTTGGTGGCACTGGGTCTTTGTTGCTGTGCACAGTCTTTCTCTAGTTGTGGTTTAAGAGCTTCTCCGTTGCAGGGGCTTCTCTTGTTTCAGGGCACAAGCTCGAAAGTGCATAGGCTTCAGTAGTCATGGAGCGTGGGCTTAATAGTTGCAACTTGCAGGCCACAGAGCTTGGGCTCACTAGTTGTGGCCGACTGGCTCAGTTGCCCTGTGGCATGTGGGATCTTCCCAGACCAGGGATTGAACTGGTGTCCCTTGCATTACAAGGTGGATTCTTAACCACTGGACCACCAGGGAATCCCTAAACTTGAAAATAGTTATAGACTCACAGGGAGAAGGCAATGGCAACCCACTCCAGTACTCTTGCCTGGAAAATCCCATGGATGGAGGAGCCTGGTAGGCTGCAGGCCATGGGCTGGCTAAGAGTCAGACACGACTGAGCGACTTCACTTTCACTTTTCACTTGCATGCATTGGAGAAGGAAATGGCAACCCACTCCAGTGTTCTTGCCTGGAGAATCCCAGGGACAGGGGAGTCTGGTGAGCTGCCGTTTATGGGGTTGCACAGGGTCGGACATGACTGAAGCAACTTAGCAACAGCAGCAGCTCAGGAAATTAAAGGAGTGTAGAAATTCTATATACTGTAGCTAGTTTCACTGGGGGCGGGGGGGGGGGGGGGGGCTGGGGAACTGTGCCTTGCTATCTTATGTAGCCATTAGTATCAAAACTGGGACCTTGGACTTCCCTAGTGGTCAAGTGGTTAAGAATCCTCCTGCCAGTTTGATACTGGGGGCACCAGTTTGATCCCTGATCCAGGAAGATCCCACATGCTTCGGGACAGCTAAGCCCAGGTACCACAACTACTGAAGCCTCTATTCCCTAGAGTCTGTGTTCTGCAACAAGAGAAGCCGCTGCAATGAGAAGCCCGCACACTGCAACTAGAGAGTAGCCCCCACTCACTGCAGCTAGAGAAAGCCTGCACTCAGCAGTGAAGACCCAGCACAGCCAAATAAATAAATAGTTTTAAAGGCACAGGTGATCTAAAAAAAAAAAAAAAAGGAATGTTATCATAGGTATACTCTTTAGCCCGTTATCATATTTCACCCGTTTTTACATGTACTCATTTTTGTGTCTGTATATGCACATGTCCATGTATTTTTATTGTCTTTGCATTTGTATCACATGTATAAGTTCATGGAGCCATCACTTTGGTTAAGATACTGTGGAAATTCCCTGGCAGTCCAGTGGTTAGGATTCTGTGCTTCCACTGCAGGGGGCACGAGTTCAGATCCCTGGTTGGGGAACTGAGATCCCACAAGACCCCCAGCGTGGCAAAAAGAAAACAAAACCCCAAAACGATACAGAACTGTTTTTATCACCACATCTTTCTTGTGCTTCCTTTCTCCCTACCACTCTTTCCTATTCCCAGGCAACCACTAATTTGTTCTCTGTCCCTATAATTTTGTCAAGAATGTTATATAAATAGATTCATACAGTGTATAATCTTTTGAGATTGACTTTTTTCGTTTAGCATAATACCTTGAGACCCATCCAAGTTGCTTCATATACCAGTAGTGACTGTTTTTAATTGCTGAGAAGTATTCCATTACAGAGATGTTCTGCAGTTTGTTTAATCATCCACTGAAGGATACTGAGTTGTCTCCAGCTTTTTGCTATTGCAAATAAAGGTGCTCTGAACATTCATGTACAGGTTTCTGTGCAGACATAAATTTTCCTTTCATGTAAATAAATGCCCAGGAGTGTGATTGCTGGGTTGCAGGATAAGCACGTATTTGAATTTTTAAGAAACGACTCAGCTATTTTCCATAGAAGTTCTACCATTTTACATTCTACCAGCAGTGTATGAGAGACGTATGTTCTCAGCATTCTTACCACCGTTTGGTATTTTCACTATTTTTTATTCAGCTTTTCTCAGATGATGTGATATCTTACATGATTTCAATTTGCATTTCCCTTATGACTAATAATATTGAACATCTTCATGTGCCATTCATGTATCTTCTTTGATAAAATGTCTCTTCATGTCTATTGTTCATTTTCAGTTGAATTGCTTTTTACTTCTGAGCTTTGAGAGTTCTTTATAGATTCTAGATACAAATCCTTTGTTGGAAATATAGTTTGTAAATAGTTTATTCTAGTCTATAGCTTGCTTTTGCAGCCTTTTAACAAAGTCTAAGAGACTAGAAGTCTTAAATTTTAACAATGTCCAGTTTACCAAGTTTTTTTCCTTTTAGGGACTGCATTTTTGGTGTCGTTTCTAAGAATTCTTCAGTGGGTCTGCAAATTCTCTGAAGTTTTATAGCTTTATGTCTCATATTTAAATCTATGATCAATTTTGAGTTAATTTGTATCAAGTGAGTTTCATTTTTTTGCCTGTGAATATCCACTAGCTTAAGCACCATTTGTTGGAAAGGTTATCTGTCCTTCCACCATTGAACTGCTTTTGCTTCTTCCTCAAAAATCAGTTATCTGTCCTTGCATAGATTTATATTTGAGTTCTCTATTCTGTCTTGTTGATCTTTGTGCCTATTTCACCACCAATACCACAGTGTCTTGATTTTTGGAGTGCCAAAGAATTGATGCTTTTGAACTGTGCTGTTGGAGAAGACTCTTGAGAGTCCCTTGGACTGCAAGGAGATGCAACTAGTCCATTCTAAAGGAGATCAGTCCTGGGTGTTCTTTGGAAGGAATGATGCTAAAGCTGTAACTCCAATACTTTGGCCACCTCATGCGAAGAGTTGACTCATTTGAAAAGACTCTGATGCTGGGAGGGATTGGGGGGCAGGAGGAGATGGGGACCACAGAGGATGAGACAGTTGGATGGCATCAGCAACTCAATGGACATGAGTTTGAGTAAACTCTGGGAGTTGCTGATGGACAGGGATACCTGGCTTGCTGCAATCCATGGGATCTCAAAGAGTTGGACACGACTGAGCAACTAAACTGAACTGAATATTAAGTAATCCGGACTTCATAGAATTTGTTCGGATTAGTTCTCTGCTGTTTTCTGGAAGAGATTGTGTAGAATTGGTATCCCTTTAAAATGGTTAGATTTTACCAATGAAAGCATCAGGCCTGAACATCTTTGTTCAGGAGATTTTAAACTACAAATTCAATTTGTTGAATCGTTACAGGACTGTTCATATTATCAGTTTCATCTTGGGTGAGTTTTGGCAGTCTGAGGAATTGGTCTACTTCATCTAAATTGTCTGGTTTATATGCATAGAGTTGTTTGTAATATTACTTAGGTATTTTTAACATTTTTATTGGAAAGTGAAAGTTAGTTTTGGTTGTGCTGGGTTTTCATTGCTGTGTGCAGTCTTTCCCTAGTTGCAGAGTGTGGGGGCTACTCTTTGTTTTAGGCTTTTCATTGTGGTGGCTTCTCTTGTTGCAGAGCCTGGGCTGCAGAGTGTGTGGGCTTCAGTAGTTGTGGCACATGGGCATGTCACTCTGAAGCATGAGGGAATTTCCTGGACCAGGGATTGAACCCATGTCCCCTGCACTGGCAGGCAGATTCTTAACCACTGGGCCACTAGGGAAGTCCTTCCTTATTACACTTTTAATGTCAGTACAGTCTCTAGTGATAGCCTCTTTTTCATTCTTGATATTGGTTAAGTTGTGTTTCTCTGTCGTTTTAAATCATTTGTACTAGAACCTTATCAATTGTACTACAGTTTTCAAAGAACCAGCTCTTGGGTTGTGTGATTTTTTTAAAAAAATTGATTTTCTGATTTCAGTGTCATTGACTTCTCTTCTTTGTTATTTCCTTTCCTTTGCTTGCTTTTGCTTTATTTTGCTCTTTATGGTTATTATGAATAACACTGCTCTGTTATGAACATTCATATGCACATTTTTGCTTCAGTTCAGGTCAGTCGCTCAGCCGTGTCCAACTCTCTGCGACCCCATGGACTGTAGCATGCCAGGCCTGCCTGTCCATCACCGACTGCCAGAGCTTGCTCAAACTTCTGTCCATTTAGTCGGTGATGCCATCCAACCATCTCATCCTCTGTCGTCCCCTTCTCCTCCCGTCTTCAATCTTTCCCAGCATCAAGGTCTTTCCCAGTGAGTCAGTTCTTCCCATCAGGTGGCCACAGTATTGGAGTTTCAGCTTCAGCATCAGTCCTTCCAATGAATATTCAGGACTGATTTCCTTTATGATAGAGTGGTTTGATCTCCTTGCCGTCCAAGGGACTCTCAAGAGTCTTATTCAACACCACAGTTCCAAAGCCTCAATTCTTTGGCACTCAGATTTCTTTATAGTTCAATTCTCACATCCATACATGACTACTGGAAAAACTACAGCTTTGATGAGACGGACCTTTGTTGGTAAGTAATGTCTCTGCTTTTTAATATGCTGTCTAAGATGATCATAACTTTTCTTCCAAGGAGCAAGTGTCTTTTAATATCATGGATGCAGTCAGCATCTGCAGTGATTTTGGAGGCCCCCAAAATAGTCTGTCAGTTTCCATTGTTTTCCTGTCTATTTGCCGTGAAGTGATGGCACTGGATGCCGTGATCTTAGTTTTGTGAATGTTGAGTTGTAAGCCAACTTTTTCACTGTCCTCTTTCACTTTTCATGCAGAGGCTCTTTGGTCCTTCTTTGCTTTCTGCCATAAGGGTTGTGTCATCTGCACATCTGAGGTTATTGATATTTCTCCCAACAATCTTGATTCCGGCTTGTGTTTTGTCCAGTCTGGCATTTCACATGATGTACTCTGCATAGAAGTTAAATAAGCAGGATTATTTTTGCTTAGATATGATTTAAAATTATTTGGGGTATATTCCTAGGAGTGGAATTCTGGATCACGTGGCAGTTTTATGTTTAACTGCTTGAATAGTCAGCAGACTGTTCTCCATAGTGGTTGCCTCATTTTACATTCCTATCAGCAAATTTTTTTTTGTACCTAGTCCAGCAATCTTACTCTCTTATGTAGTCGATAGTTCATTTATATATAATGCAATTGGTGATGTACTTGGGTTAATATCTGTCATCTTATTATTCGATTTCAGTTTTTCCAAACTGTTTTTCTTTTTCTCTCTCCTGTCTTGACTTCTTTTGTATTATTGTATTTCTCTCTCTGATTACCTAGTTAGTTGTGCATTCTTTTATTGCTTACCCCAGAAATTATGATATGTACTCTTGACTTACAGTATTCTAATACAAATAATAACTTTGATCACTCTCCCACTAGTGTTCCTCTGACTCCTGTCTTTATCATTTTATTATTACACATAATTATTTTGTATTTTATATGTCTCTTAAGGCATTATTTTTTGTTTTTACAGAGAATATTCATTTCTGTTTTCCCACATCTTCCTATTTATTTAGGGGCTTCTAAGAGGCTCAAAGCATTTTATGAAAGAGTTACACATTTCAAAGTTTGTTGATATTTCTAGAAAGCCATTCACATGTAACATATTTATTAAAAACATGGGGTTTACAGTCCCATCTGTAACACTTTGAGTCTCAGTTTCCTCATGGAAATATAGGGAATAATATGTTAAATACAGTAATATCTACCTCATAGGTGGCTGTGAAGATTAAATGAGAAAATAAAGTTAAGCCTCTTACTAGAATGCCATACACAAAGAAAAATTTCATTATTCTGTTGTGGCAAGTACATAATTCCTGAGGTTTAAAAAAGAATTGTTCTTATATTCTGTATTAGAATCATCATTTTGTCTTTTAAACATTGATTTTCGAAAGAACATGTTTCCTTTCCTAAAGTTTCCCCCTTCATTTTTTTCTCTTTCATCCATCTAATCCAATTATCTATGTCCCAAGAATTTTGATACTAGAACCTGTGTTTCAATAATAGAAATGTGTTACCGTAATAGAAGCAGCTTAGCCAAGACTGTCAAGTTCACCTTAGAGCCATTTGTAGAATTAAAAAAAAAAATTATTTGTGTAGAAAACAAACAACCCATTATTTCTGTTTTCAGCCACAGAAGGCAGCCCATCTGTTGTTTATCTAATCTTGATTCAGAAACATACAAAAATAGAACAATAACATCATATCTAACTTATAATTTTAGTTTCATTTTCTGATAACAGTGTTTCCCCTTCACCAGACAATAACAGAAGGACCTGACAGAGGAGCACAGAACTAGAGAAACACTGTTTATGTGTTTAAAAGACAAACTAGAGAAGCATTGTTTATGAAAGGACCATAAGGAAATGGGTATGTTTTGCTCTTCCAACATTAATGACAGCAAGTAATTCTCTATGAATATATAGTATATACTACTAATCTTTTTTTTTTCTGCTACTAATCTTTAAAGTTGGTAAGTATCCTGCCTGTGACTTCCTAGCACCAAACTGATTTGTCCTCAACATTGTTCAGTGCCTGTAATAGAGGGAAAGAGGGAGAATTACTGAAAAACTATTCAAAGTCTTTTATAGGAAAATATTTTGGAATATTATATTTTAGAAGTATAGACTATTAAATTTATTTTAAAAGTATTCATCCTATTATGTACAGGCTGTAAAATGCTATCAAGGGGCACTTTTGGATAAATACTTTAAAATATACGAGTCATTTTGGCCTGTGTGAAACAGACTAAATAGCCTAAGCCATGAGTTCCATTTTAGTCTTAACTCAGATCAACTGGTGGTGGTGGTGGTGGTAGTGGTCATTCGTTAAGTCATGTCCGACTCTTTGTGACCCATGAACTGCAGCACGCCAGGCTTCCCTGTCCTTCACTATCAAAGAGCCCTGTCTTTTTCACTATCAAAGAGCCCTGTCTTTTGGGGCTACTGTTGTAAATCCCGTAGACTAGCTGATAAACAACAGAAAGTTGTTTCTTGTAGTCCTGGAGGCTGGGGAGTCCCAAGATCATCAGCAGGGCCACGTCTAGTGAGTCATGTTTCCTGGTTCCTAGACTGCCTGCTGCTTCTCCCTGTCCTCGCAGCACGGGAGCCCATTCCTTCCTGGCCTGACCCCTCCCAGAGTGCCTGCCTCCTAGGATCATCACCACGTGCGGGGTGAAGTTTGAGGGCCCATAAACTGTCAGCCCATTGCAGTCCCTAAGTATACTCTGCATTATTTCAGTCTTTTGAAATAATTCGAGCTTTCCTAATAGCCCAATACATGTTCTTTTTGTTATATGTTCGTTGGGCTCTTGAAAATAATATGTATCAGTGGGAATGCAGTGTTCTATGTGTATCAGTTACATCAGGTTTGTCACTCATGTAATTCAGATTCCAGTAGCCACGTTGAATAAAAGCAGAAGTAGGTGAAATTACCTGTAATATATTTTATTTTAACACACCCCAAATATTATCATTTCAGTGTGTAATCAACATGATAAAACCTAATGAAATAGTTCACATTCTTTTTTTCATGCTAGGTCTTTAAAATCCAGCGTGTGTTTCAGGCTTGCAGCGCATCTCATTGTAGAGCCAGCCACATTTCAGGTACTTCATGGTTGCAGGTGACTATGTACGAGGGGGCCCAGTTCCACGAGAGATGTGTCTTTAACGTCTCCCACTGGGATTATGAACTCAGCTGTTACTCCTTTTCTATTTCTGTCAGTTTTTATGTATTGATATTTTGAGGTTATGTTATTAGGTACATTCAAGTTTAGAATCCTCATCCTCTTGCTAGACTGAACTTGTATCAGTATGAGATGTTCTTTTTTATTGCTAGTAATGCTTCTTTCTTTAGACACTATTTAACAGTGATATTGCCACGTCAGTTTTCCGTCCGTGTTAGCCTGGGTATCTTTTACTTTCACCTGTCTAAAAGACCTTCCACCTTAACATGTACCTCTGAATAGTGTATAGTTTTCACTGGAATCAGTTTGAGTATTGGCTCTGTTTATAATGTTGATATTTCAGTGTGTAGACACCATGTTGCTGTGTGTTTTCTCTTTGTCCCACCTAGTCTGTGTTCTTTGCTCTTGCCTTCTTTTAGAAGTATGAAGTGTTTCTCTAGTTCTGTGCTCCTCTGTCAGGTTGTTGGGTGTACATTCGCAGACACAGCGTGTGTTTTACATTCAAGTCTAACTTAGTACTCTTACTGCCTCCCTGACATGACTGTTTCCTCCTTGTCACTGTCACACTTTAAACTGTTAGATATATTTTTGGCATTAACATCACTGTTTTGTAGAGTTAGTATTTACCCTCACAGTTACCTCATTGTTGGTCTTTACTTGTTTTTTATATTTCCGTCAGAGACTACTTTTCTTTTTCCCAAAGCACTGCCTTAATATTTTTTTTTTTAGTTCATGTGTGTGGGTGATGAGTTGTCTCATTTCCATTTGCCCTCAAAGTCTCTCTTTTGTTTTCACTTTCGAAGAGAGTTTTTGTTGGATATAGAATTCCAGGTTGGTGGTTATTTGTTTTTCAGCATTTTACAGATGCCAGTCCGTTATCTTCTGACTTCCTTGTTCTTGGAAAGTCAGCTCTCAGTGTTGTTGTGCTGTTAAAAGCCACACCCTTTTTCCTCTGAGCGCTTGAACATTTTCTTCTTGCTTTGGCACCCGCAGAGCTGCTGAAACCAATGTGTGGTTTTCATTTTTGACTCAATGGTCTGATTCTTGAACCAACTCTTGCCACTGTCCCTGTCAGTCAGTTCAGTCGCTCCGTGTCTGACCCGTTGCAACCCCATGGGCTGCAGCACGCCAGGCTTCCCTGTCCATCACCAACCCCTGGAACTTGCTCAAGCTCATGTCCATCGAGTTGGTGATGCCATCCAACCAGCTCATCCTCTGTCGTCCCCTTCTCCTCCTGCCTTCAGTCTTCCCCATCATCAGGTTCTTTTCCAATGAGTCAGTTCTTTGCATCAGATGGCCAAAGTATTGGAGCTTCAGCATCAGTCTTTCCAATGAATATTCAGGATTGATTTGCATTAGGATTGACTGACTGATTGGATCTCCTAGTAGTCCATGGGGCTCTCAAGAGTCTTCTCCAACTCCCCAGTTCAGAAGCATTGATTCTTTGGTGTTCAGCCTTCTTCATGGGCCAACTCTCACATCCATACATGACTACTGGAAAAACCATAGCTTTGACTAAATGAACCTTTGTTGGCAGAGTAATGTCTCTGCTTTTTAATATGCTGTCTAGATTTGTCATAGGTTTCCTTCTGAGGAGCAAGCATCTTTTAATTTCCCCATCTGCAGGAATTTTGGAGCCCAAGAAAATAAAGTGTGTCACTGTTTCCACTGTTTCCCCATTTATTTGCCATGAAGTGATGGGGCTGGATGCTATGATCTTCACGTTTTGAATGTTAAGTTTTATGCCAGCTTTTTCACTCTCCCCTTTCACTTTCATTAAGAGGCTCTTTAGTTTCAACCCCTGGAGGCATTTCTTATTCCCCTTTCTGTCTTTTCTCCACCATGAGGGTCCCCATTTATAGTTTTTAACAACATAGTTTAACAACAGACTCCTTCAATACATTCTATCCTTTTTCCCTCTTATATATATATATATATATATATATATTGTAACCGATCCGTCCTTCAGTTCACTGATCCTCTCTTCAGCTACGTCCAATCTGATGTTAAGCCCAGAGACTGAGTTCTTAAATTCAGTCACTGTTATTGTAAAGTTCTAGATTGGTTTTGATTCTCAGAAATTTTTCCTTTTGTCAAGTATATTTTTGAACAGGTGACATTTGCATCTGATACCTCTAGCATACCTCTGATACGCTGATATATATCTCATACCTCTGGATCTGGTTCAGTTCTTTTTCTCTTGGTCCTGTTTGTTGTTACACCCTCTTTTGCTTCTTTGGTTGCATGTTGGACACTATGTTTGGAAAACCCTAGAGGTTCTGAGTGATGCTGCCTTCTCCAGAGTTTCCTCTGACGCAGACCTCCAGTGGGGACAGAGCTGTCTGTTCACTCAGGGCCTGAGGGACTTGAGGCTTGGGGGTCCTTTTAAGTTCAGTCTCAGCAGCCTTCACCCACCTTCCCCCCTGACCCCAGGGAGGAGCTTTCCAGCGTCTCCAGTGTCTGGAAGCCTGGGGTGCCTCCCAGGGCCCCCCCTTCTCGGCAGATCCTGAAGCCCACCGTCTCTCCTGAGCACCACGAGGTGACTGATAGTCAGCGCTCAGCCGGTTTGGGCAGAGTGTTGGGTACGTTTTCTGACATCCGGACTGACTCATCAGGCCTGCGCTCGACTTTTTGTCTCCACAGCCCAAGGAACCCTCCAGAGCTGTGTTAGCCAGCCCCCTCTGCTTGACTTTTTCCCTTCCTTTTCTTCACAGAGTCAGCTTTGCTCAGATGCCCCGAGGGAAGGAGCGGCCCTCTCAGTCTCCAGCTCCCTCACTGGGCTTTGCTTTTGTTTGAAATCTTGGATTGTGGCTGCCTAAGGACCTCTTTTAAACCTTATTTAGCTTTTCTAGCTCTTGGTAGGCTGACCTACAAGATGCTTGCGTCTGTCACTGGAAGTGGAGACACCCTGAGGGGGTCTTCTGTCATCTGAAGCCACATGTAACAGTCACAGTAATTGTCTTGATCAAGTTTATTTGATACCAGGGAAAACAAGAACCAGGGGTCCTTGCTTGGTACCCATGGTTGTGTTTCTGGTCAGAATCCCCAGCTTGCCTGGGCTGTTTCAGTGCCACGTGAACTTGGGAAGGAGGTGGAGCAGGCGGCCCACGTGGCCTGGAGACAGAGGAGCCAGTCTCCCCTCTGCCCTTGCCCCTGGCGGCCCAGGGCAGGCCTTGCAATGCCGGGCTGCTGGTGGTGGAGGCCAAGGCTGAGGAGGGAGGGGTTACGTGACCTGTATTCTGTGACATGGTCACATGTGGTTTTTCTTTTTCAGTTTGAAAAAATGACTGCTTTTAGTCTTTCCTCCAGTTTCACTTTAAGGTGGAAAATGAAGATTTTATTCGTAAAGTTGAGCACAGTGACCTTACAGTCTTTTTGAAAGCAACAGTTGATGTTTTAAGAACACATCTCAGAGAACTCCAGTAGATAAAGCTAAAAAAAGAGAACGTGTTCAGGGTGAACTGCGGGCGGGACCCCAAACTGTACCCTGTCTCTCCCAGAGTGTGTAATTGCTGAGATGGGTGGATATAGGACCCCAAGCACCCTGGGGACTGAGGTCCTCAAATGACAGCAGAGGTCCGGGCTGAGCCATGAGCAAGTGGCCTGTGCCCTGGCGAATGGAGAGCTGCGAGGGTGGGAGTGGAGCCAGGAGAGGGGTGGGAGACTCAGGCGGGGTCTGGGAGGCGCTGGCTGTCGCGGCTCGAGGCAGGGACACCCCTGAACCTCCACCATGCAGTCCCCACGGACTGCCAGAGTTGTCTGGCAGCCAAGGGTCGAAGTTAAGAGGGTGAGTTCGCAGCAGGTTGAATGAACCCCTGTACCCACTGTGGGTTCATTTTAAGTGCCTGGAGTGAGGTTGGTCAAGCCCTTGCTGAGCTCGAGTGAGGGAGTCTGACAGGGAGGATCGAGCTCAGGGTGAGAGTGAGGGGCAGCTAGCGTGGTGAGTCCTCCTCAGCTGGGTGGGTTCTGGGGACGCCGTTGAGTTCAGGGCTTCCTTTTCAGTAGCCTCACTGGAGGCTTGTTTGGGGGGTGGAGGGGGCAGAAGCCCACTTAGAAGACATGCTCATTCCAAGGGGTTGTGGTTTCTGAAGGAGTTTATACTGGTTGGTTCGACTGTGACCCAGTACCTTGCAGGGTCATGTTTGACAGGGGGCCGGAGCCGTGGGCACAGCCTGCCTTCTCCTGCACTCCACACTCAATTGTTGTCTTTTTGGCAGCCCCTCCCCCCTCTCTGCACCCTTGAGAGTGGGCTTGAGCCCAGCCCCCCTGTTGCCATGGAGCCCCTTGTGACTGAGTGGGTTCCAGTTCTGGGCTCCTGGGAGATGTGCTGGAGGCAGAGCCTTCATGCCATTTGGTGGTCATAGTGTGAGGGCAGTGGTCATAGTGTGAGAACGGTGTGTGTGAGTGGTGTGTGAGAGCAGTGTGTGTGAGAGTGGTGGTCATAGTGTGAGATTGGTGGTGATAGCTCGGTAGCCGAGGTATCCTACTGTGAAACAGCGGTTGCCCCTGAGTGGGGGGCTGCCCCCATCCGTGAGGATGGGTCGCAGAAGGGCCCGCCTTTGGGCGTTATTCCAGTGCTGCAACCCCAAGGCAAAGGCGAAGACTAGGAAGGACTTGGCCTCAGCCCACGTCCTGGAAGCAGAGCGGCCTGAGGTGAGAGCAGCTGGGGGCTGGGCCCGTCAGATTGGCCCTCACCCGGCGAAGCATTGGGGTTGTGTTTCATTTTGTTAGCATGGTTGTGGGCCCTGCCGGCCAGGGCGTTCTGGCCTTAGTGGGCAGGATCGACCCCAGCAGGTTTACCTTGTAAGAGGTTGTGCAGTTGCTGCGTGGAGGATGGGCGGGGGCCCCAAAAGAAGGGAAACACTGGCTGGAGAAGTCACTGGGGCACATGGACTGAGCTATAGAGTCAGTCCTTGAAGCAGAAAGGCTAAGCCCCTTAATGTCTCCCTTCTTGCAAAGAAAGGACATACGGGCTGGAGGAATCTCTGGGGCATGAGGATCGAGCTAGAGAGTCAGTCCTTGAAGCAGAAAGGCTAAGCCCGTTAATGTCTCCCATGTTACAAAGCACAGACCAGTGTGTCCAGTATTTTAATGACAGGTACCTACTGCCTACATGTATGACATACACCCTTATAGCTACACATGTCTACTACATGCCTCTTACAAGTGCTGGGCACTGTTCTGGGTGCTGAACACTTATGTAGTAGGGGATACGTAGCCCAGGGTTTTTTTAATTTCTGCAAAGAAAAATGGAAGAACGAAAGACCCCGTGTGGTTCAGTTTGAGCAAGTTCACCACGTGGACGGCCCCGCATGCATGCAAATTGTGGTAAAGTACATATAACATAAATTTAACATTTTAACCTGTTGACTGAATGACTGGGTGGCTTCTGTGGAGTCAGGCTAACAGATGGCTTTGAGGTGCCATCCGCCTTTTTCCCAGAGGAACACTCCAAAGCCTTGTGGCCTTGTAGACCTTCCATTTTTTCTTCACTCTCCCCAGTGGCTCTAGGTCACTGGTCTGTGTGTCGTTTAAGAATCTCTTTATCCACTTTGTTGTTAGGTTTACATTTTGGAAAGTTTCTCAAATGTCCCTGGGTCTTGAGAAGGCAGGCTTGGATTCCAGGTTCTCTCCTGCCGCGTGCCTGCCAGGTCGAGGTGGAGGCTGAAGGCCGGTCTGAGTTGTGGTGGTCTGTGTGGTCTTGGGGTCAGTGGACCCCTCTTCTCTGGAGGGGCATGGAGATCCTTTGTGTGGAGCCTGGAGAGACTTGACAGGGTCAGTCTTCACAGTCTCGCTCTCTTTTTAATTTATGTTTGCATTTAGTTTCTCATTTAACTGTTTTCTAGGAATTTCCAACTCCTGAAGAATACACATACAGGGAGCAGCTTTGTAAAAGCAAAGAGGAAATCGCTCAGTTAAAAGCTGAAAGAAACAACACCAGGGTCAGTAGGGGGATTCTCACGTGTTGACATTTGCCCCGCGGGGGTCACCGCTGGCCTCCATGTGCTGTCTTTAAACTTTGTCTGATTTTCAAGTCATTTTTCACATCTTCCCACTGAACAGACCAGGGTGGATCAGTTCTGGGTTCTCATACCTTGCTTCAAATTTCTGATGAGAGCTAATGTAATTTTAGTACATATGAGGGGGGAGTTCTCTTAACTTACCTTTTTGTCCACGCTACACTTTGTGTGGGATCTTAGTTCCCTGACCAGGGGTTAAAACCCATGATCCTTGAAGAAGTGTGGAGTCTTAACTACTGGACCCCTGGGGAAGTCCACTCTAACTTTCAACTGAACTGGCAGGATTCCGACGTGCCTTAGCATGTTTCCGGCTATAGCGTGAGGCTGAGAGGAGTTATCGGCCCAGAATTCGAGCATGAGGTTGAAGGTTTCTTTGGCCCTGCCCTGCAGCTGCTGCTGGAGCACCTGGAGTGCCTGGTTTCGCGATATATTCCACCCGTCGTGATGACAGCAGGCAAGCGGCAGGCGCAGTCCCCAGCCGGCATGAGGAGTGAGGTGGAGGTGCTCAGGGTGCTGAAATTGCTCTTTGAACACCACAAGGCCCTGGACGAGAAGGTACCAGCCATCTGGCTGTCCTGGATTTGTACACTTGCTGCCTTGTTAGGCGGATGATGCACATATTTATGTAACTAGTTGACTTTTGAGCGTCTTGAATTCTTGTATATACATTTTTTTCTGTAAGAAGTCAGAGTTTTATATGGTTAAAAAGCGTTGCCTGCATACATGATCAGTCATGTCCAAATCTTTGCAACCCTGTGGACTATAGCCCACCATGCCTCTCTCTTCATGGGGCTTCCCAGTCATGAATACTGCAGTGGGTGGCCATCTTCTACTCCAGGGAATTTTCCTGCCCCAGGGATCGAACCTGCCCTCTTGCATTGGCAGGTGGATTCTTTACCACTGAGCCACCTGGGAAGCCCCCAGTGAAAAAGTATTAGTTGGCATGAATGTCTCAAAATTTATTGAATTCTGTATATCAATTTGCAGTTAAAAACTGGGTAATAATTAATTTAGGATAACATTTTGTTCTCTCAAACTTAGAATTTAAAGCTGTTAACAAGCAGATTCTCTTGACGTTAAGATCAATGAGAGACATTAAAGGTATTCTGTGACAGTATCCATGTATTAGGGTGAGTATACACTAAGAAGTGTACTAACGTATATACACACATCAACACACAGTGACTCGGCCCCTTTTATTTGAGTTGAGAGCGTGATTACAAGTAGCGCTCGAAAGGTGTAGTTTGTTAGAAGAAGAATTAGGTGCCACACATAAAGAGGTAAGTTTGATCAGTCTTTGTGTAATTTCCGTGAAGGGTTTGTCATTTGAATCCTTTCATTTTAAAAAAGAATGAAGGCTGTAGTGGTGGGCATCAGATGTTATTTATCTTTCTGATTGAGGACCCGCCCACCAGGGTTATTTTAATGACTAGTAAACTAGACTTGTGACTCAGAGTTGCAGGATCTCTTAAGTACCCCTTTGTCCAGTAGAAGACAAATTCTGACTCTAATCACCTGGTGGTATTCGGGATGGATAGCATCACCATGGATTTTCTTTTTATGTTGTGTTTTCAGTTTAGAGTTGAGTTTTCCAGGTGGGATTTTGCTGTCTTTACTTATTTCTTTACTCTGATTCAATTTTTTTTGGTTTTAGCAGATGATTCTTTCAGAGGAGAATAACCAGGAAAAGATACTAACAGACAGGGTGCTTGATGTACATCATGAGCAAGAAAACATGCCAAGCGCCAATGGAAAGGCAAGTCCTTGGTCTCTCTCTCTGTCTGGTTCTCGTCTTACCATCCAGTCTGTGCGGGGCTGTTGGGAACTCTCACCGATGCACCATGTAGGTCTGAGCGGCCATGAGGGTCCTGTGAGCTCCCAGAGCGCAGAAGGCAGTTTTGACCTCACAGATTGCCCAGAAGTACTGTGTTCCCTCCCTCCCAAAACCAGGCTGTGTAAGGCTTCCTTTCCCCCTTAGAGACCCTCCGACGGCTCTCTAAGCCACAAGGAAGACCTGGCTAAGAAGATGGAGCTCCAGGAAATCATAGAGAGGCAGTTGCGGGAGCAGAGGCAGATGGAGGAGCACCTGGCAGCCCTCTCTGCCCACGTGAAACATCTGGAGGAGGACCTGGACATGGCCAGGAAGGACCTCCTCAAGTCCAAGGACATGAACAGAAAACTTGAGCAGGACGTCCGCGAATTGAGTGACTGCAGCTGTGTCTGTTGTCCTGAGGTGGAATGTGGGTTTCTTGTTCTCCCGGGGATCTCAGCCTTGGGATGGCTGAGTGAGTAAGAGCAGAGCACTGGAGAGACCACAACTGGCTGCCTCCCTGCCTCTGTGTCGAGGTCTCTGGAGTAGAAGAGGCCTGGTCCAGGTGGTCCGTTGGCAGTGGACCAACATGAGGGCAGCCCTGACGCTGTGCTGCACCCTGGGTGTGGACTCCTCATTTCCACAAGTTCTAGGGGGCCCACTGTGTTCCTTTTTTAAAAATTCATTCATCCATTCATTCATTTATTGGCGTATAGTTGCTTTACACTGCTGTGTCAATTTCTGCTGTACAGCAAAGTGAATCAGTCATCTATCTATCTATCTATCTATCTATTTACGTATCTGTCTCTCTTTTAGATTTCCTGCCCACAGAGCAGGAAAATTTGCTTCACCACAGAGCACTGAGTAGACTTCCCTGTGCTGTACACTAGGTCCTCACTCGTTGACTTCATGTGTAGTATCAGTGCTGTATATATGTCAACCCGAGTCTCCCGGTTCATCCCCGCCCCCCCCCGCAACTGCCTGTTGAATGTGTTCCTGATGATGCTGAAATTTGCTTCTGATTGACTCAGGCGAGTTTGGTGACACCTGTGGAGCCTGTTCTCTCGGAGAGATGGGAGCATGCTGTGTGGGCTCTGCTGAGGCAGCTTGCCTGGCCATCTTCTCTAGTTTTCTGAGGTTCTGCTCCTTGAAGGGATGTGTGACAGTGATACCTGCGGTCAGACAAGTCGAGTGGTGTTTGCTCACCCTCAGATCCTCAGGCCCGAGCTGTGTAACCATGTGGAATCATGATGTCTCTGGCGGTCATGTCTGCGGGTGTCATGATTTGTGAGAAACTCCCTAGCAGTCACTGTGAAAACAGGAGAGTGCTGGGGACTCAGGCCTCTTCCTGTGAGCCTCGCCTCTCCTCTGTGCACAGACAGACAGCACCCACCCGGCCCACCCCTCCCCCGTGAGACCATCTCAGAGAGAACCCCTCCAACATGTGGTACAGCAGGTGTACTTGTTTAGTAGCTTGGTGTGAATAATTCTGTGTGAGAACTCAAAACAGAAATATTTGCACAGGTTTGCATAAGCTATTCACACTACTCTTTGGCAACAGATTAGGTGGCAGAATTTAATACGTATAGAATTCTAGAAAAAGCGTTTTCAAGACCTTTCACTTTTAAAGTTAGGACTTTGCCCACATTGGTTACTTAGTGACAAGGGAGGGACCTGAAGTGGATTTTGAAGTGGCAGACAGGAGTTGCACCAGCAGCAAGTTCTGGTCCTGGTTTGAGCGTTTCATCCATGTGGTGTAACTCTGCTTTTGAAGAACTAGGCTTGAGAAGGCTGCTCCCAGTTGTGTACAATTTGACTTCTGTTTCCACTCGTTAATATTCTACTTTAATTCTGAGGAAATTGCATGAGACTTTTCCAACTTGTACTCGAGGAAACGAGCCTCAGAGCTCCCCGTTGGATCTGTTGAAGGTCCCTCCCTGTTCTGGGTCAAGCCCGCCTGTATGGTGTAGCAGACAGAGGACCTGACTTCATGCCAGATACCTTCCCTCCTGGAATTCTTGCAATAACAGGGTAGTTTAGTATACTTTTCGTTTGCTGTTTGGGTTTATTATGTAGAAAGAAGCTTGGTAAACCAAGTGGCTGGACAGAACGTTAAGACAGATGGGTGCCAATGGTGGCAAACGTGACCTTTGGGATAGGCGTATTTTTGCTCACGTCCGAGAAAACTGCCGTGTCTAGGACTTTTATTCTGAGGACGTTAACTTTATGTTTGATTTGAAACTTAGGACGACATCAATGATAAACTTGAAAATGAAATTACAAATAAGGATTCTAGGCATCGACAGGTAATGGCCTTTATGAACTGTGACTTTTATAGTAGTGAATTACTGAGGAAGGAAGGTAAAGATCTTTTCATGTGACTCCCACATTGGAAATCAAGTCCCAGTGTAAAGTTCTTATGACCCTAAAATACTGTGTTCAAAAGTGTGGATGTACATCATGGTAAATTAGCTGTACTGGAAGGAAATACATTTTTAAAAATTTGCGGGTGACTGCAACTTACAGGTTTGAATTATTTGGGACTTGGTTTAACCATTTTGTGGAATTCCATTCCTGACTCTTTTGTTTTACTTGAACATGAATCTGTTGGCTTGTTAGAGTTTTTACCGAAAGAGTAGAGAGCAGCAGGGAACTTCACGGCAGCTGGCTGCCTGTTGGGAACTGGGGTCACTGTGACAAAAGGCAGGGTTAGAGCTCCGGTCTGATTAGGGTTTGTACTTCCTGTGGTTTGGTGAGCCTTACTCGCTCCTGTTCCTGAGTGGTCTCAGATAATCAGGATTTAACCAGGAAAACCAAATCTGGCTTCTCCAAAACAAAGTGAGTCAGTCTGGTGTGTGCCAAAGTGTATCATTGTCCCCACCACAAAAATAAAATACTAGAAAGCCACTGAAATGTATGATGGGGAATGCTAATTAAAAGCATTACAATATACAAAATAATGGCTGTAAAAGGCAGATCAGAAAATACTATGTACCATATGCTATTGTTTTCTGCGGGTTTTAAAGCATAGCATATTGTTTGTGTACGTACATAGAGGAATACGCACACAGAAAAAGTAAGAAAGCTGCTTAGAAACAAATGCTAACCTCTCAGGAACCTGAGCTTATAGATACTTTAATTTTTTTCTTTTTTAAAAAAGAATCTGTCTAAATGTTCTACATTGAAAGTTTTTCAGAGTAAAAAGATCTGTTAAAAGAATAATCATGCATTTACAAATACTAGTTGACTGGCATTTCACCAGGCACGCTCTTATCAGGTCTGTATTTCAGAGGAGATGAAAGCCATATTTTGGCTTACACGCCCGTGGCCATCTGCGGTCGGTAGGGTTCCCTCTAAATGATGATTCTGGTGATGTTTTAAGAAGGGTCCGTAGTGAACCCTTCTTCCCTTAACTTGTCAGTAAGAATGAATAAGTCCAGGTTCAATGCACGATGCTGGATGCTTGGGGCTGGTGCACTGGGACGACCCAGAGGGATGGTATGGGGAGGGAGGAGGGAGGAGGGTCCAGGATGGGGAACACATGAGAAATAAAGGAATAAAAAATTTTAAAAAAATAAATAAAAATAAATGAAACATCTAAAAAAAAAAAAAGATTCTACAGATCTTCTTTAATATATAAGAACTTTTTTTTTTTTTTTAAGACGTCCTTGGGGAATGTTTAGGAAAAGCAAATACTCTGGCAGGAGGTGTTCTGCTCACTGAGACCAAGCCCAGGAACACTGAGAGAAAATTTACCCTGATGGAGCTTCTGAAACGGAATGAATCCACTAGACACGTGCATTTAGGTTTTGTCTCAGCTTACTTAAAGCTACAGTGGCTACACCTCTCGGCCTGTGTTGATCCTGTGCTCTCCCTTTGTAGACAGAGGATAAGAACCGCCAGTTGCAGGAGCGCCTGGAGCTGGTAGAGAAGCTGCAGCACAGACTGAGGAGGGCAGAGAAGCTGCCCGAGGTGGAGGCGGAGCAGGCGCAGAGGGTGGCCTCGCTCTCCAAGGTGCTGCTCTGGGTCCCTGGGGGGGCGGGCACAGGGAGGGCCTGTTCCCCTGCTCTCCCACCGCGCCCCTGCCCGTGCTGCTCAGTCCACACAGGAGCGCAGACGCGGGGGTCATGCTGCCCGTCTGAGATGGGAGCTCTCCCTGAGTGTCAGGCAGGCCCCACATCTGCGTCATCCCTACGTTAATTTCTCTCCAGTTTTGTCCCGAGTTCTGTGTGTCCCTAGGACACACACACGCTTCAGCTCCGAGTCACTGCTGCTCAGAGTTCAGTCAGCCACTCAAAGCCTAGCAGGATAGAGACCTCGAAAAATCCCATTCTCGTTTAAGAGATGGCCAAAATAGCTCTGTAATGAACACAGTTTTAAGTCATTATCCATACACTTGTTAAGGAAGTCCCAGCAGGGCACGTGCAGACCCGAGGCCCCACTCCCCACTAGCCGTCCCCAGGAGCCCGCGGGTGAGAGGCCATGTCCTTGGGATGTGGCGCTGCTGGGGGCATCGACCCCATTGCCAGCCAGCCAGCCACCCTGTCCTTCTGGCGGGAAAGGTGTTGCCCTGCGCCGCCGGTGGGCACTGGCTGAACATAGAGAGCCGGGCCGGGTCTGTGCTGACGCGGCTGTCGGAAGCCTTGCCAAGAGCTCAGTGAGCGCCTGAGGGGCCATCAGGTCGCGGGAGGCCGCCGGTGTCCGGTGCTCACAGACTCTCCCAGAGCAGAGTCACTAACAGCCGCCAGGGGGCACCCTTCTGCTGTGATCTTCCTCTCCAGGCTTGGTTTCTCCTCTCCCCTGGCATCTCTGCTGTCCATCCCAGGTCGGCCTTGTAGTCCGACCTTTTGTCTTCCGGAAGCTCTACCACTCAGGAGGCTAAACGGTTCGAACTTCCTTCCCAGCTTAGGAAGGTAGAACGTGTGCCTCGGGTTTGCCGCTGTCTGCTGCCAGCGCGGGCTCGCCACAGGCAGTCCGAGGAGGGAGCGCAGCAGCCGTGGGTGTGGGGCCCGGGGCACGGGGAGCACGTCTCCTCTCACGAGCTGGTCACCAGCATCCTCCGTGAGCTATGTGTCACACACGAAGCCACGCAGGCTGTGTGAGCAGGCATGCGGGCGTGCCCCCCGCGAACCCAGGGCCCGTGGTTCGCACAGAGCATGGCCCGCTTGCCGCCCCTGCGATCACAGCCCGTGTGCTGTCAGGACAGGGTTGTTGTGAGCGGAGCTGACGCTGTTCTTGGCCGACAGGCAGGAAAGAGAGACACAGCAGCATCGAGGATAGGCTGCGCCAGATGGAGGCCCAACTGGAGGAAAAGAACAAGGAGATGCAGCAGGTGCCTGTGCTGACGGGGAGGCGGCGTCTGGGCAGGAGACACGGCTTGGGTGGGGTCCAGCACTGCCTTTCTCCACCACTCCCATCTCTGGCATTGAGTGTGTGCCTGTGTGGCCCCATCTGCTGATCTGGGCACCCACCTCCTTGGGAGCAGGGCCAGAGGTGGTCGCCCATAGGCAGTGGGCAGGAGCCAGGGCTTCCCCACATTCAAAGAGGCTGCTTGTTGCTCTGACCAGCCAGTCTGGGGAGCTGCTTGGGATACAGGTGGACCTCACGACTGCCCCTCAGACAAACCTGGGGGAGCCAGCCCGGGGCCCATGAAACTGAAGGCATGGCACCCAAGTGTGGAGTCTGCTTGCCTCAGACGTGGCGCTGGAGTCCCACATGCCAAACTGCTGGTCCAGACACAGTGTGTGTGTGTGTAGGATGGCTGCCTCTAGACAGGAGAACCACAGTTGCGCTGCGACAGAAGGCGCGTCAGGAAAGGGTGATGGTGGAGGTTCGCATCACCGAGTCCTGAGAGAGGTTTCCCAGAAAGGTTGGCCACATGGCAATACAAACCATCGAGGAAATGGAGTGGGGATCCCGGGTCCAGCCTCAAGTGTCAGTACTGTCCCTACCATACCTGTGTTCTTGGGCCTGGACTGCAGAGCCTCACAGGCGGGCTTCCAGGGGGCAGTGGTTCTGACTCCCATCGTGAGACCTGCGGTGAGGCGCCCTCCCCGCTTAGGCAGAGAGCTCAATATCTCCCGATCAGGGGTGCACTTCTTACTTTCATAACTGCTGCTCAGAGGCTGTTGAGATCGGGATGCTGTTTATAACTAGACTAAGCCAATTCAAAGTCAACTTTTGTTTTGCTTTAAAAATCTTTGAATGCCAATGCCTTATTGTGTAAGCTGTGACAGGTGTTGTTTCCTTGGGCTCAAAAATCACTGCAGATGGTGACTTCAGCCATGAGATTAAAAAATGCTTGCTCCTTGGAAAGCTATGACAAACATAGACAGCATATTGAAAAGTAGAGACATCACTTTGCCAACAAACCATATACTCAAACCATATACTCAAAACTATCGTTTTTCTAGTAGTAACGTATGGGTGTGAGAGTTGGACCATAAAGAAGGCTGAGCACTGAAGAATCGATGCTTTCAAATTGTGTTGCTGGAGAAGACTCTGCTTTAACAGAAAATAAACTTTTTAAATGTATTACGATCGAAAATTGCAAACATGCACAAAAGTGGATGGAGTAGTATAATAAATACCCATGGCCCATCCCGTCAGTTAGTCTCAGCAATTTCTCATACAGAGCCAATCTCAAATAGATCATTCTTTTGTCTTCTCTCCATTTTTTTTTTTAATACAGTAGGCCCTAAAACAGCTTTTTAAACCTTGAAATTGATGCTCATTTTATAAAACACAGACTTGGCAACCTTGTTATTGCATTTAAAAATTGCTTGAGGTAATTATTTCCAGTTTTTTAATAAGAATTTTCATATTGGAAAAGACCCTGATGCTGGGAAAGATTGAAGTCAGGAAGAGAGTGGATGACAGAGGATGAGATGGTTGGACGGCATCACCAACTCAATGGACATGAGTTTGAGCAGATGCTTAGCAGAAGTCGAGTTACATTTTCCTTATGGCTAATCCACTGCTATAACACGTATAGCACTTCTGGTTTTGAACACTGACTGTGTTTGCATTATAGATGGATTTAGAGTGTGTGGCTGTTGTGTGTGGTTCAGAATTCTGAGTAGTCCTTTCTGGGATCACCTAAAAGCTGAGACAAAACGTGAGCCTTTCACGTGGACTGTGCTGTGCGTCAGAAAGATAATACGAGCCACCTACACAATCTAAAATTTCCTAAAAGCCAATGGGCTACTCGACGTCCTTCTTTCACCACGAGTCTTGAAATCCTCTGTGTGATTTCCACATCGGGCTTCGCACCAGCCTGTCTCACGTGCTCAGGGGCTGCACGAGGCGAGTGACTGCCATGGCCGACAGCACAGAGCTTCCAGGTTGAGTTGAGTGACTCACAAACTTGGCCCGTTTGACTTGTTTTACCCCATGAGCAAGTGAAGTGGGCTGTAGAGGAATGAATGTGAGGAATGCAGGTGAGCTCCATGGAAACAGTTTAAAGCAGTGAGAGGAGGGAGGGCAATAGAGTGAGTCGTGTCCCCCTGACCTGAACCCCCCGCCTGAAGTCCAGCTTCTCTCTACAGACTTCATCGTTGTTAATGGCTTGCCATATTTCCTCCAGAGAAACCTTTTCTACACCTGAGATGGAACTTCCTCTTCATTATGGTTTATAAGGGTTAATATTGTTCTGAGTGTTTCTATTTGCTAGGGACTCTTAGAGAACATTTTCTCAGAATTAAAATGTTCGGAGTGGATACCTACTGATGTAACCTGTTCTGCACATTTTGGTGCAAGTCACTTTACATCCAGAAAGCAAGCGGTGCAGGCTGTGTCATTTGCTGTTTCATAGGACCAGCTGATTCTAAACCTGGAAACCCTGAGAGCCGAAGTGGACCAGACGAGACTGTGAGGGGCTCCCTTCCACCACAGGTAGGCTGCTCCCCCAGGCAGCTCCCCTCAGCACTGTCGAGTGTGACAAGGGCCTGTCTGGTGTGTGGACAGTATGACTGGGTGTTGCTCATGGTCGCACCTCAAGGAGCCTGTAGCTTCGTGGCCAGCGAGAGGGAAGAGACAAGCATCGTTCCTTAGGGTCAAACTTGGTACCACAGAGTGGTCGTCACAGGATTGACAACACTCAAAACCACAGGCAGAGGTTTGGAAGTAGGGGGCCGACCAGTTGATATTTGGGCGTATTCATTTGAGGGGCCTGACAGACTGTGACACTGATGTTTCTGAAGAGTTGCAGAAGGTTAATGACTTGTAGTCTTTTTACTGCAGTGGGAGGAATCACCTGGCTTGTGAATGAGGCGAGCAGATTACTGAGCATCCTGATTTTTTTTTCCTCGTTGTTATAGGGGCGGTAATTCTTATTATTTAAATGTTTCTTTGGCTTCTTCACGGAAAATGGTCACAAGTGAGAGATAAACTTTAGCAAAGGTTATTAAGTGCTTACTGGTGACATTCATTCATCTGTAGGAAATGGACTACTGCTTGAATTCTGACTTAGGAGACAGTTTGGAGCCCATACGCATATTTCTGTGCTTGTGTGCTTAGGTGATCCTCGCAGTCCAGAGCCCCCACCCAGCCTTCTTCTAGAGAAAAGGAGATGTCATTTGAGACAAAGGCAGAGGCAGAAACTGGTCCTGTGTCTGAAACCACGGCGGGTGGAGTTCAAGGAGAGCACGTGCCCTGTAGAACAGGAGGGAACGTGGCCGGACTTGGTGGCAGAGCTCCTCCAGGGTGAGGGGCTGGGGCTGTCAGAGGTGGGGAAACCCTACTCCCAGGGTGGACGAGGTGAGTGTGAGGAGGACTGCGTAGACAGTGGAGGAAGAGGAGGTGGACACGGCCTCCTCCTCTTGGGAGTTTTTGGGTAACAAGGAGGGACCTGGTGCCAGGAACCGAGGCCTGACACAATTGGGGGCTTCAGATGGAGAAGCCTGGGGCCTGGTCACCAGTCCTGTGTGTGTCAGTGAGAGTGAGAGACGAGAAGAGGAAGCAGCCACGGGGCAGGAGGAGCTGCTGTGCTCTGAAGACAGTGGGCCACAGTAGCTGATGCGAGGGAGGGGTGTCTTCAGGAGGCAGCTCTGGAGGGGTCACAGCAGTGACTTAGCAGCACAGGTGGGGCCTCAGAGTGGGGCTTGTGGGCAGTGTGGGCTGGGTGGGGCCACTGTGCTGCCTCAGGAGGGAGGGAGTGGGGACTGAAAACTGGCTCACAGGCAGGGCAGGCACGGCGTATTTGGTGGGACCTCCCAGAGGAATTGGTCACCTTGTCTCTGAGACCTTCTCCTGGAGGAAAGAGCTTTGGTTGAGGAGGGGGAGAGAGATGGAGGCTGCACCCCGTGAGGGGACTGGGAGGTGATGGTTGGGGGTCGACCCAACCCAGAGGCCTCTGTGGCCCTCAGAGGACCCTCGAGGGTCCGCAGTCCACAGCGGGACTGTGTTGTACCCCCCACTCAGTTCCCAAGTGTGCTGTAGCCCCAGGCCCTTGGGTGGAAGTGGAGCAGAGAAGGGAACAGTTCTGTCAGGAGGGAGGGGAGACGGGAGGGAAGACAGGTGTGGCTCCGGGAGATTCCAGACTTCCATCTCCTGTGCAACACAGTGTTCGCAAAACCGTCGAGCAGAGCAGCGTGTGACCCTGAGCAGGCTGAGCTGGTGGTCGGCCCTGGCCACTCGGCAGACGTATGGGGTGTCCTGCCCTCGGAGGAAGGCCCTGTCTCCTGGGTTTAGGGACTCCTGCACATGAAGGCACCACCCTCGTCCCAGAGACAAGACTGAGCAGAGCCCGGGCGGTCCTGCAGTGCAGGCGGCTCACAGTCAAGGCGGGGCTGCCCTACCTCCCAGCAGGCCCCTGCTGAGTGAGCTCCTGGCACCTGCAGGCCCAGGCCTTAGTGCTCAGGGCCTGAGCATCTGTGCTGGGCCTTGTTCAGCCCAGAGTCTGGTGACACGCTCACCTCTGCTTTAATGGGAGACACCAATGGTGCTCAGCTCCGAGCTGTGGGTCCGAGGCTTTTCTGCTGTGGGTTGTCTGAGGAGCCTTTAAAAACACTGAGAGCGGTGCAGACAGTGTTCCAGGCACACCAGTGATTGTGATCCACAGACTTCCTGTGGGAGAGGGAGGTCAGAGCAGGCGTGGGCCGAAGGGGAGGTGGGGTGCCAAGGGGAAAGCGGAGCAGGTGCAGGCTTTGCCCTGGGACCTGAGAGTGGGCTCTAGGGGGACCCTGGACGCCCCAACCCCAGACAGCCGATCCTGTCCTAGTCAGCTCCACACCCTCGCGTCAGCACTGCCTTCCCCACATACGGGAGTTTTCCAGCTGCTGGGGATGAGCCCTAAGTGTCTGCAGAGCAGTGGGCGGCCTGTTGCTATTGGGACCAGGAGGGCAGTGCCCTCCCGGGGGCCCTTTTGCTGTGAAATTGCCGATCTTCCAAATGGACAGGCTTTGGCTCGTCTGACAGAGTGAGCTCTCTTTTCTTCTCACAGCACTCTTCTTCCCCGTGTGTTTCAGCCGACCCCACTTGGGCAGCGCCCCGGACCTCAGGTTCCCTGTGGCGGACCGGCCGGCAGACTCCTTGGGCAACCGGGCGGTGCTGCGGTGCCCCCAGAAAGGCCGGCTGGCAGCGCTGCACGATGAGCCATCCAAGGCAAGGACCCCGCCGCCCCCTTCCCATCCCTGGTGGGCACCTTGTGAGGCACCTGCCCCCTCACACTGTGGTCCTGAGGTGGTTTTGGAGCAAAGCGCTGATAGATCCCTTTACGTCTTCCCATTTTCCTTTTTCTGGCTAAGAGTTTACTTTGAAGGCATGCTCTTTTTTCCTTAACCAATTTTGATAATTTGTGGCCTACTGTGAGGCCCAGCATGGTACTAATTAGCACAGTTTTGAAATCGTCCTACGAGTAAATGGATACACATATCCATCAGCTTATAGTGAGAATTCTCATTGGAAGTTTAAGTGCCTTTATCTTTTCACCTCATTCATGCCATGTATTTGTTCATACATGTCTGTGTTTTGAGCTTCCACATTCAGTGAGCAGTTAGTTTGGGCTAGACATGGTCAGAAGTAGGACTCCAGCAGTGAATTAAAAACCATGTGTGTCCTTTATCCACTGCTATGTAACGAATCATTGCAAAGCTTAGTGACTTCCCAGGGAGCAGCTCACAGTCCCCAGTGCCTGTGCATTGTAGCAGGCGGGCCTGGTTCAGGGCCTCCTGAGGGCACAGACACGGTAAGGCACCCCAGGGCTGGATGGCAGGCTTTCAGACTCACCTGGCTGCTGGGGACAGGCCGAGGTCCCTGCCGTGTGGCTTTCCCATGGCCTGGCTTTCCTCGGAACACCCTCTGAGAGTGAGAGTA
Organism: Bos grunniens; assembly: GCF_055505025.1. Classification (NCBI taxonomy): domain Eukaryota; kingdom Metazoa; phylum Chordata; class Mammalia; order Artiodactyla; family Bovidae; genus Bos; species Bos grunniens. The sequence goes on along the minus strand of NC_141185.1, from coordinate 70,683,516 downwards.
AGGGGTTTAGCCTGGGGCCTTTCACACCCTGGTCTCGAGGCCGCACACCTTCACTTCTGTTTGCGAGAGTGAGCTGCGAAGTCCTGCCTCGCTCAGGGGCTGAGCAGGAGTTGCCCCTTCTGCCTCTTGAAGGGAGGAGGATGGAAGAATTTGTGGACCCCTTTTTAAACCCGCACAGCCTGTTGAACAGTAATGAGCAGGGAAAGGAGACCAGAGTGCCTGAGTTGTCCAAGGAGGAGGGGACGATCGTATGTAAACAGGGTGGCCAGTGAGGTGACACCAGGAGGTGACCTTGAACCAGAGACCCCGAGGCAGGAAGAGATGTAGCCACTTGGAGATAGAAAAAGGTTCATGTCAACCAGCGGGGACAAGGGAGAGAGCAGGCCACATCAGGGAGGAGCCTGGGCTCAGGCCTGAGCAGCTCGAGGCCAGAACCTGTTTCCTGAGGTGAGGAGGGCTGCCAGGGCGGGGAGCTAAGAGCCGGGCCTCAGCCCTGTTGAGGTGGACGAGCCCATGGGGTGTCCCTGGGACGTGTCAGAACAGCTGAGTGTTCCGGCCTGCATCCGGGAGAGGGCTCATTTAGCTCAGGGTGGACTTGGGGTCATGGGCATACAGATGGCATTTAAAGGCACGAGCACGGTAAAGTCACCAGGCGGGTGCTGGTGGAGAGAGATGGGGTGCAAGGGTAGAGCTGTGGGGCATCCTGCATTCCAAGGTTGAGAAGGGGCACAAGGGACTGAGGAATAACCCCAGGGAGGGCAGGGCCTGGAGCCCAGGGAGAGACATGCTGGGGGGGGGGTGTTGTTGGGGAGGACAAGGATGAGGTAACATGGGTTCCTCGAGCCCCCGGGGAGTTGCCCTGTAGGGCGGGGCTCACCGCCTGCTGGCAGAGAAGTGGAGACCGGGCGGGGAGGGGGACCGTAGAGGCCACTCCCAAGGAGCTTTCAGAGACCTGCAGTGGGCGTTGCAGGGAGCCCTGGAGGAGGAATCTGCTGGTTCCCCTTGTGCGATTGGAAGGCGAGAGAAGGGAGAGGACATGCCGACCGGGCTGATGGGGGTGAACCCATAGGCAGCTGGTTCACTGGAGGGGAGCAGGAATGATGGCAGGTGGTCCTGGAGCCAGCGAATGGGGTAGCCCAGCCCTGGGGTGGGGTCGTGAAGAAGACAGGAGTCGGGGGCACCGGCCACAGGGGACAGGGAGCCAGCAAGCCAGCAACTCGAGGCTGCCCCTCAGTTCCTTTGAGGTCATGTCTGGGAAAGAAGGCAGGACCTGGGTGACAGTGTGGCAGGGGGGACGTTTTCAGAGAGAAGGGTGTGAGGTGTGAGAGCGGGAGGGCGGCACGGGGCCCCACAGGCACTATCCCATGTGTCTCTGATGACAGAGCCACCCTTGCGGTGCAAGGAGCCATCCCCCAGAACAGCCCTAGGGCCTGTGTCCCGAGAGGAGAGCCGCGGAGGGGCCGGCCTTCCCGTCTCCTGGCTGCCCCTGCTCGCGCCTCTCTGTGGGTGTTCAGACCAGCCTGGGAAACAGAGGACTGGGAGCCTTCGAGGACGGCACACTCTGGTGAACTGGTACCAGTGATGACCGCTGATAGGGACCCAGCGGCTGCCGAGCTGAAGGGTTCTTTTTTTTTATTTTCCTCCAGCCTGGCTGATGGAGGCATGGATGTATTTTTGTAATTTTCAGTTTCTGTCTCTGACTCCATCAGCCCACCCTTGTGAATAACCTCATAGGATTGCCTGCCGTCCACGCTGAGACCTGAGCGTCACCAGGCCATCTAGGAACTGGATTCTCCCCCTGCCTGTTTCTTGAGTCCTGTTCGCTTAAGAGATAGCAGTGTCTCATGAGCATGGCCCATTTATCCAGAGTCAGGGCTTCCATGTAAAATTGGGTTCAGTTCCTGATAGACTTGAGCTGCCCTGAATGTCGCTGACGAGACGTGGTCCTCTCATGCCCAGGTGCAGACCCTGAAGGAGCAGGACTGGGAGCGCACGCAGCAAGCCAGCATGCTGGCCGACGTGGCCCAGGCGTTTGAGAGTGACGAGGGCGTGTCTGACGACAAGGGCGACAGGGTCACCCTCTTCAGCTTGGCCACTCAGCTGTCGCCCAGCAGGCAGGCCGATGCCAAGACTCTGACCATGATGATGCAGGAGCAGCTGGACGCCATCAACGAAGAGATCCGGTGGGTAATCCTGAACTCAGCTCCCCAGAAACTCCGTTTCTCTGAGGAGGTGTCTTCTCCTAGGGACGTCTGAGTGTTCCATAGTAAGAAACCTGACCTCAGTTTTGCTTCAAGAATTTTCAGTCTTGAGATGGCCCTTGATTACAAAGCTCGGTCAGCCAGGGCGTTCTGTCCACGGTGTGGTGTCAGCACTCTGTGGGGGAGGGGGCGTTGTGGGGTGCCCCCCTCAGCTCTGAGCCCCAAGGTGGGTGAGGTGCCGAGTCGGTGTCCCCTGTGGCCCGTGGACCCTCCTGTGTCCCTCAGAGCCCCCCACGTTCTGGTGAAAAGCCGCCTGGTGAAAGCTGGGGTTTTGGGGTTGGCAAATTCCCACTCAGATCTGCATTTTCCTTTTTAACTTAATGCAGTGTGAAGATTGGCTTGTTGTAAGACAGTGGTCCAAGGACATGTGTTTGAGTTTTTCTCATCTCATCAGTATATTTAAGATGTTTTCTTTAGACACCATCTTGGCAGTTATAACAATTTTGAAAACAGGATAGAATCCAAAGGCCTGCCTCGTAGTGAGCAGGGGGCCTTGGGTCTGGGTGCAGCCAGGTGGCTGGGGGTCCCGAGGCCTGCCTGGTGCCACACCCGCACAGCTATGCCCGTGTCCCGAGTCCACATTCAGAGTGGCTACATGCCAGTGACCCTGCACAGGACCAGGCAGAGCTGCTTCTCAGACTGTTCTCATCACGTCAGCCCAGGCCGAGGTGCCCGTTCCTGTTGGCCGAGTGGGATGCTCCGGGGGAAAGGCAGGGGGTGAACGGGACAACCAGCAAATGCAGGTGGTGTCGCCTGCCCATTTGACGCCAAGACAGACAGCTTTGTGGGCCGTGTACAGATGAGCTCAGAAAGATGGTCTTTCTGCATCCCCGCAGGAAGTATGGAACGGTTATACATTAATATTTTTATTTTTACAGCAAGTTGTCAGGTAAAAGTGATTCTTCCTCATGCGACAAGTTGACTTGATGTAAATGGTCAATTCTGTCCATCAACTTGTTATCAACAGTGAAAAACTTTCCAGATGTATGAGTAGAAGTGAAGCTGGAGAGTTTACTTCCTGTAAGAATCTTGTATTTTAATTTGAAAATCATTTTATTTGCATAATCGTGTATTTAAACTGCTGTATAAAAACATCCACCACACATTAGGGGAGAAGAGCAGAAACTGTGAATTCTAGGTTAATGCAGCACATTGACATGAATCCAGAAACTCACACAAAGCTGGTGGAGAACTTCATCAAGTGATGCGTTTGTATATATACAACCTTAAAAAAAAAAAGATCAACTCAGCACTTCATCTGGTCTGGAGAGTTGTGTTTAGAAACTGCAGCTTCTTTGTGAATTGCTGTTTTGATTATACAGAGTTCCTGATTCCCAGTGGAAAAGACTTGAGGCACTGACGTGCATCTCTGCCCTGAGAGCAGGGGAGGTAAGGGTTGTCAACGTGAGGTATCTCTTCACAGGAAAGAGACTTGCCACCAGGACCCCTTCAGAATGTTAGAGTAAATAAGTGAAATCAAGCATGAATGATCAGGGCCAGTTTGTAAGACTCAATGCTAAGTTTTTCTTAGTTTGAGAATATTCAAAAGAGGAAACGTAGAACCTTTTGGCTGAGATGTTCATTGAGCAACTGTTTCTGGAATTTGCTAATCATGACACAGAATGCCAGCCCAAATTTATTGTCCAGACAGGTTCCTCTGCTGACAAAGGCAGGTGACACATTTTATTCTATTTTAGGTTGATTGAAGAAGAGAAGGAGAACACAGAGCAGTGGGCCGAGGAGACTGAGAGCAGGGAGGGAAGGGGGAGCTTAGGCAGCCTCCGTCGTTTTAAATCAGTGAGCTCCCTCAACCTGCTTCCCACCTCCTCGCATGCTGGCTCCTGCCCACCCCTGCCCAAGCCCAGAAGGAGGTGGCACAGCCTGGCCCAGGAGGGAGACCAGCTGGGCATCATGACTCTGGTATGTGTCTGCCTCCTCCCTGCCACATCCCTCCCCCAGCACGCTGTTTTTTGTTTGTTTTTTGTTTTTTTCTCTTTATACCCAGAACAAAATCAGGTACATTTGCTATGCTCAGAGGTCTAAAAGTTTTCAAACTGCCTTGTCTTTAATCATTCCACAATGGCACAGCGACAAATTAGTCTTGATATTTGGACCACTACTTAGCACGTCATCATGAACTCAGCCAGAGCCTGCCTCTGTAACGTTGGGCCTGGCCTGTGCTGGGCACAGCAGCTGCAGGGAAGTTTCTGTTCTCAGGGAGCAGACAGCTTCATGAAAGTAACCATAGGCAGCTCTCATGGCATGGGAAAGCCGTACAGCACATTTTCCATTGGGGATGCCTGGCTTCAGGGTGCAGGGCATGCGGTGGGAACAAAACAAAGAATCTACACTGGTCTGCTTGCTGATGGACCTCGCCACGCGCTCAGGCCAGCTCTGCGTGTGAAACCAGGTTAAAAGCCCAGGGCCCCAGGGAAGACGTTGGGCTGCCTCACTTTTCCGAGTCTAAAACTGGGATGATGACCTAGGGCTTTTGGTGACAGAGTGTGCGGCTCTAAAGCAGATGTTCCAGCTTTCTTGCGTGTTTACCTTAGGTGTTGTGAGTGCATTGCTGTTTACCCCATGAAATCACGTGTACAACATTCTGCTTTTTAACTGGACTTGTATTGTCTCTTTTTTCTGTTACCACCCATTTCATGTTAGCTGCATTGTTAGTCAGCTTATAATTAAATTAACCATGAATCATTTTAGCGGCCTGTGAAGTGGTAACTAGTCCATTTTGTGGTCTTTTGACACACTGTTTTTATAATTTGCATCATTGGCTAATTAGTTGATATTTAAAATTCTTTGATGATTTCTCTGCGGTTTCATGCTTGATTTCTTTCCAAATATTTAGAAAAGAACAGTTCTGTATGTTTTCCTTGCTGTTGGAGTTCTCTGACAGTGTGTCTGCTTTCATCATTGGTTTTGATTCCCTCTCTCATCCTGTTGTCTGCCTGGTTGTCATGAATCCAGATCCCCCCCAGCCCCCGAGGCTGTAGTTCACCTATCCATCTCCCCTCCTCCGTCCCCTCACTTGCTCTGGTCATAGCCGTGCTGTGGTCCACAGCGTGTGTCCCCTTAGTCGGGTTTGTGCTTTGTCTTCATGTCTCATTAAATGGCGTTTTCCCCCCATAGCAGTAAGTTGAATTGGTGTATCACTATGCAGTTACAGGAGAAGGCAACCCACTCCAATACTCTTGCCTGGAAAATCCCATGGACGGAGGAACCTGGTATGCTGCAGTCCATGGGGTCGCACAGAGTCAGACATGACTGAAGCAACTTAGCAGCAGCAGCACACAGTTATAAGCATAATATATGTAGATGGATCCTAAACTACATATCATGTGTAATTCATAAATGAGATTGTGCTTACATAAAGAAATGATCCTCTTAAGTGTAGAATTAATGGACTTTCAGATATGCAGATGACATCACCCTTAAGGCAGAAAGTGAGAGGAACTAGAAAGCCTCTTGATGAAAGTGAAAGAGGAGAGTGAAAAAGTTGGCTTAAAGCTCACCATTCAGAAAACTAAGATCATGGTATCTGGTCCCATCACTTCATAGGAAATAGATGGGGAAACAGTGTCAGACTTTATTTTTTGGGGCTCCAAAATCACTGCAGATGGTGACTGCAGCCATGAAATTAAAAGGTGCTTACTCCTTGGAAGCAAAGTTATGACCAATGTAGATAGTGTATTCAAAAGCAGAGACATTACTTTGCCAACAAAGGTCCGTCTAGTCAAGGCTATGGTTTTTCCTGTTGTCATGTATGGATATGAAAGTTGGACTGTGAAGAAAGCTGAGCATCAAAGAATTGATGCTTTTGAGCTGTGGTGTTGGAGAAGACTCTTGAGAGTGAGTCCCTTGGACTGCAAGGAGATCCAACCAGTCCATTCTAAAGGAGATCAGTCCTGAGAAGGACTGATGCTAAAGCTGAAACTCCAGCCCTTTGGCCACCTCAAGTGAAGAGTTGATGCATTGGAAAAGACTCTCATGCTGGGAGGAATTGGTGGCAGGAGGAGAAGTGGACGACAGAGGATGAGATGGCTGGATGGCATCACCAACTCAATGGACATGAGTTTGGGTGAACTCCAAGAGTTGGTGATCGACAGGGGGTCCTGGCATGCTGCGATTCATGGGGTCACAAAGAGTCGGACACGACTGAGCGACTGAACTGAACTGAACTGACACAATATCCTCTCTGTGTTGGTGCTTGTATTTTAAGACTGTAAATCTCATCAGCTTTTGCACAGTTAATGTCTCTATTAGACTCGTTAAAAAAGTATCTTCTATGGTTAATAAAATGTAAAGACTGCACCTGCTATTATGCTAGCTTTCATTCTTACATATTTTCACAGGGAACTTGCTTTAATGAATTTATTGTGAGAAGTTTTAAATCAAATTCTATGTCAAGATTTTACATTAATGTCCAAGAGGTGGTTAGATTTGTTCAGTGTTAAAATAGATATTATGGTAACTTCCTCATCAGTTAAATTAATAATTTAAAGTATAACATGTTTTTGATTAAGAGAAACTAACTTATAGAGAAATTTGGCTGAAAATAGACACCTGTTAAGGCCCTTTGTTGTACAGAATGCTATGCTTTAATAAATCATGATGTTGTAATAGAATTGTATCTTCCTGAGTAACAATTTATAGTGTTTCTCTAGTAAATCTTGAATAGCTTATTTAACTTCTGTGGTCAAAAAAAATGTTCTGTTTCCAGTCACATGTTCTCTAAATCTTCATGTCACTTACATGTTTGCCATCATTTTTGCTTTACTGTATTCGCCTCTATGGATTCTTGAAATTTTAGCTTCAAAGTCACAATAAATCTGGTTTCTCTTCATTTCTTTGCATGCATCTATCAGCCTAGTGATTTAAGGAAGCAGCGTCGAAAGGTAAACTATTTAGTCATTTAGCAGGCCTTTGTTTCTTTGTGAAGTATTGAAGAGTCCTTATCATTTAACGTGAATGAACACTGTGTAGTTATGTCCTGGTGAATAACTGATGTTTTAATGGAAGTGATGAAACTCACCCAGCACTTAAAATGTGCTGATGGTTCTGTTGGAAATAGGTCATTCGTTGGGACAGTTGTAACAGTTTGCCTTTCTCCCACTTGTTTGCCTTCTGATCATCTCATGCTTGTTTATAATAGACATAGTATTTTTTTTTTTTTTTTAATTTCTGTACTTATGCTTTTGGCCATGCTGCACAGCTTATGGGATCTTAGTTCCCCAACCAGGGATCAGACCAGTGTCCCGGCAGTGAAAGTGCCAAGTCTTAACCTTTGGACCACCATGGAATTTCCGCTTAGTGTTTTCTTATAAGAAATGACTGAATCAGAGCCATAGATGTTAGATTTGTGGGAAGCCAATTTAATGATGGTGGGTAGCAGTGTGCAGGAGACTCTGTGTGCCGGGCACGTGCTTTCCGAGTCTGTCATCTCATCCCCAGGTGAGGTCCAGGCTGCTGCTATCCCCATTCAGCAGACATAGATACTGAGGCTTAGCAAGGCCGGGCACCCTACCCAGGCTCTCACACCCAGCAGCATGGTGCGGACTGGTCTGATCAGAGCCTGGACACTTAACCATGGTGCTGTCCAGCCCGCTTTCTTCCAGAGGCTCTCGTGTCCATCACGGCATCCCTGATGGAGGGAGCATCAGGAGGGAGCTCTCTGCCTCTCCCCTCGGGTCACTTGGATGAGCTCCTGTTGTTGGAGTCCAGAGCCCCAAGGGCTGGCCTTCCTTGTCCCTCTCCTGCTCCCAGCACACTGACCGAGCACTCCTGGGCCTTCCCGCAGGACTGGGGTGGCTGCGCTCCAGTTCAGGTAGCTCAGTGCCTGGGAGCCCTTCTGCTGAGCACAGCAGAGCAGCGCCGTCCCCCTGGGGTTGGTGACCTGGGTGTGCCGCTCGCCTGCTCTGTGGCCTGCTTTGCCCTCCTGTTCAGCGAGGACATGGCACTGCCCTTCCTAGCCACATGTGGCACCAGTGGGGCAGCTCACATCCTGGGGGAGGGCAGCCAGGCTGCAGACCCAGAGGCCTTCCTCGGGAGGAGGCCTGGGGGAAGGGGCTAGCCTGGGCCCTGACTCTGAGGCAGGTGTTTGTCTCCACTGAGTCCATAGTCAACCCAGGCGTGTCACTTCCCTGCTGTGTTCGTTGTTGTTTTCTGATTTTTATAAATGCTTATTTTAACTTGAATTTGAGATCGATCCCTGTTCAGTTCCATGTGGAAAATTTCTAGCCTTTGTAGCCTTCTGTTGTCTGAGGGTTCTTGTTAGAGCTCAGGGGAGGGAGCCCAGTTTATCCAGCTGCTGTTAAATGAGTTCAGCTGTATTTTGCACTGAGTTACTTTGTTGTCACCAAGCTCCTGTGGGGCTGCACGGGATCAGTATTCTTTACAGAATCCCACCAAAAAGGCACAGGTTAGTTGGTTAAAACAACACACTCATTGTTTATAACAATACATGCCGTGCATGTTTCCTAAAACCTCCCCTGGTTTAACCACACACCGAAATGTATCAGTGAGACCTGTTTGTACCCTGCAGGGTTAATCTGTTCCCACACTGTCTTTCCTTTCCTCACACCCAGGACCAGCGGAAACGCTGGGAGTCCAAGAGAGATCATCTTCTTCTTTTTTTTTTTTAATTAGTTTATTTTTTAATTGAAAGATAATTGCTTTACAGAATTTTCTTTTCTGTCAAACCTCAACATGAATCAGCCATAGGTACCCATATATCTCCTCCCTTTTTGAACCTCCCACCCCTCTAGGGTGATACAAGATCATCTTTTAGTGAAGACCTGGGGGTGCCTTATGGAAACCACTGTGAGCGAATGACACTCGAACTGCGTGTAAGTACTTCAGTGGGTAGTCCCCAGTCTGTATGTTACCGAGAAATATGATCCAGGCACATGGTGTTCGCGTGGAGGGGTTAGGTACCTTTTCTGTGTTTCTCTTGTTGTCATGGGTTCCAGTAACCTGCATCATCACTACAAATGATCTTGGATGGTGGCACAAGCTGTGTCCTTTTCTCCTTCAAACAGAAAGGTCTGGACGGCTTTGCTGAGAGGTTTTGTACTCTAGCTGTGGTGCTTCTGAGCAGCATCTGGCGATGAGCACAGTCCTTTCATCAGGGCAGTTCATGCCGTTCAGGATTCACGGTGCCAGCATCGCTCTGCTGTCCTGCCCCGCAGGGCCATCTGGTCGCTGGATTCCAGGGAGGGCCGAGGCCGGCTGCAGGGAGGCTCCCGTCCGGGGTCTCTGCACTCAGTCAGATGCTCTCGCTGTCCCATAGCCCCGCTTTTTTTGAATAAGACGGTCCTTTAAGATGGCATTAAGCTAGAACAAGGGTTTTTTTGTACTTGGGGGAAAGCATAGCTAATAGATTTTCAAATAAGTTTCTGGTTATAATGTAAAGCCTGTGTGATTGCCTTTTTCAGAACAGTCTATTGTTAGCCAATTTGACACTTACCTCACTCCCTCAGCTGCCAGCTTTACGGGAAGAGGTAGGAGATGACAAGACCGCCATCAAATGTGAAACCTCGACCCTCGCCTGGCTGTGGTCCCTTCGGCTGGGCCGCCTGCACACGGGGGCGCTGCACACAGCCACCCATGAGGACCTCAGGGATGCCCACAAGTAAGCGACCTGTGTGTGCGTCGTCAGTTTCAGGAGCCCTGCGCCTCTTGTCTTGAAAGAGTTGCAAGGATGATTTTAAAGGAATACCACTGAGTTCGGTGCCTGTGTTTAGTGGTGAACTTCAGGTGCTGGGGAAGAAGAGCTCAGTGACCTCAGTGATTTTAGAAAACGTCCATCTCTACAGATTGACTCCTGTGGGAGCTTTCTTCCTGCTCTTGGTAGAGGTCTGCCCAGCCTGGGGCACGTTCCTGACGGTGACGGCCCCGTGCCTCTCGGGTTCGCTTTTGAGGGTCCCTCCCTTTTCTGCAGGGGTCTCCTCTCAGGAGACCCTGTCCCCTCCTGTGACTGACACTGTCCTCATTCAGACCACCACTTGCTGAGCTCCCGTCCTGAGCCAGGCAGCACTCGATGGAGGGCATGTGTGGTCACCTGACCAGCAGCCCTGCACGGTGACTGTTGCTCTCCTGCCACGGCCGGGGACAGTTACCCTGTGGGAGGCGGGGGGAACTACCCAGAGCAGGGGAGCTCGTCTTCTCCTGGAGCGTCGTCACCTGCCGAGCAGCGACTCTAAGGGAGGGTCAGAGCGCCCTCTGCACCAGCTGGCCTGGAGTCAAGCCCTCCTCACGGGAGAGCTCGAGGCAGAGAATCTCAGCTTGCCGGTGCGGTTGTCTGACGCCGGGAGCCTGCATTGCTCCTGTGGAGTGTGGTTGGTGAAGGAGACTCCAACTGTCAGCTGCGAGGTTGAGGCGCGGGTGTTGCTGGGTGCCCGTTTCTATCAGTAGCTCTTGTGGAGGGGTGTGTGTTTGCACAGGGGTGCCAGTTAAAGGTCGTTTTCTCTGCCCGAAGGTCCACAGGCTCTCAGGACAGCCCCAGGAATAACCCCAGCAGCAGCACCAGCAGCCAGGGCTCACTGCACAAAGCCCCAGAGAAGAAGGGCATCAAGTCCTCCATCAGCTGCTTGTTTCACAAGAAGGAAAAGGGCCGGCCTGAACACCCCAGCAAGGAGGCGTTAGGACCAGATGGGTGCTTCACCGTTCAGAGGGAGGAGGGCCTGCAGGCATCTCCCTTCTGTGTCTCCCCTGTCGTCCCCACGAAGCTCCTGTCAATCACGCTGGGGGTCCTCCTGGGAGCAGGAGTGGAGGATGCGTCTGTCTTCTCAATGGGTCTGAGATGATCGGCTGAGTTAATGAGTGGATGGTTGGATGGATGGATGAATTAAGAGTGGATGGATGGATTGATTAGTGAGTGGTGGATGGATGAACAGATGGCTGGCTGGATGGGTGGATGAACAGAGCATGGAATGAATAAAGCAGATGATTGTACTCCAGTGCTAGAAACATATTCTACGAAATTGATTGAGTAGGAGCTGGGTGATGATTGTTTCATCCTAACAGTGACATGTGTTTGGAAACGGCCTAAGTGCTCCTCAGTGAGGGGTGAGGTACAATCTGTGGACACCCCACAAGGAACAGCCCGCCCTCCTTCCTGCCACCTTCCCCATCCCCAGGAGCTCATCAGGGGTTCTGCTCATGCCCCCCACCCCACCCCACAGCCACACAGGTCCTCCTGGGGTCCCCTCATCACACAGGGTTATCATCAGGCCCCCATATCACTCAGCTTCCTCTCCTTGAGGACAGCATATGTTCCAGCCTCTTCAGCCACAAATTTGTTGAGTCTCGTTTGTGCTGGGTGTGGGATGTACAGGGGTAAGTAAAGCAGATGTGGTCTGGAGCACAGTTAAGTGACAAGAGAGAAAAAGGAGCAGATTATTAAATGCTATCCCTATTAGTAGTAAATACAATGCTGAGATGAATGGTGCATTGATTATGTACCAGATGCTGTGTGTGCCCCTTACCAAGCAGGTGCTGCCCCCTCCCGATTTACAGAGGAGGACACAGTGACATTCACGTGGTTAGGGAGCGGTGAGGGCAGGTTCACACCCACCCAGTGGGACCAGGCACTTTGCCGAGCCCCAGCCACCTCTCTCGTGGATGAAACAGGAATGAGATGGCTCTATGGCATGATGATTCAATGGACATGAGTTGGAGCAAACTCCAGGAGATAGTGAAGGACAGGAAAGCCTGGAGTGCTGCAATCCAAGGAGTGACAAGAGTCGGACACAACTGAGCGACTGAACTAAAACCTGAGTGTGTGCTAACCTGTTTCAGTCGTGTCTGACTCTGCGACCCCAGGGACTGTAGCCCACTAGCTCCTCTGTCCATGGGATTCTCCAGGCAAGAAGACTGGAGTGGGTTGCCATGCTCTCTTCCAGGGCATCTTCTCAACCCAGGGATCGAACCCACATCTCTCATTATCTATTGCATTGGCAGGCAGGATCTTTACCCCTAGAGCCACCTGGAAAGCCCCAGTGAATGCTGACAACTAGAATTGCAGAAAATAAGGGCTGCTCCTAAGTTAAACTGGAAGAGCAGCAAGCACAGGTTGTAAAGAGGAAAACACACGATGAGCGACAACAGCGCCAACAGAAACAAGGGATGTGTTCACCCACATAAAGAAAATATCTGTGCCATTCGGAAGAGGAGCCCGTCAGCCCTTGGAGGGACAGTTAGAACCAGAATGAAAACCGAGGCCATGATCAGCAGTGCCCACCACACGGCCTGGGTGGCGTGGTGTCACTCATCGGGCTTCCTGTATCCCCAGAGCTGCTGGCAGTAACATCTCTGAGGGCCAGGCTGGGCAGCATCCCCGAGTGAGCTAAGGCATCACTGCTGTCCTTCCAGTGCTGCTCCGGGGCCCTCTGTGGGCGGCCACCCTCATCCCCTGCCCTGCCACTTGCTGGGGCCCGGCTGTTCCCCTGGGATCCTTTCAGCCCTTGAGCTTGGGTGTTCCCAGCCCTCTGCCACACCGGACTGGGACGCAACTCAGGACTTGGGCTTGAGATATCAAGGAGACCGTGAATCTGGAAGGATACCACCCTGGGGCCTGTGAGAGAGCAGGAGAGCAAAGCCCCTACGGGGAGGAAGCAGAGCTGGGGGAACGTGCCCACAGCCTCCACTGCCTCCTGCACAAGTGCCTTTTCTTTGTCTCTCCTTGACCTGAAACAAACCCCAGCTGCTCCTGCTCCGCAGGTGATTCCTAAAGATGCACCTCCTGCCAGAGCTATTGTCTTGCTGCTCTGGGGCTGCCTGAGTGTGCTCAGGAGTATCAGACAAGTAGGGCTGCCACATCTCACACTGGAGGTGGGGGGCCTGATACTGGGGAAGGGTCGGAGGTGGGGGGAGGGTTTGAGAGTCGGGCAGGGCCTGATGGTGGCCTAGGGCCGTGACGCTGGACTGGGGTCTGATGCTGGACTAGGGTCTGATGCTGGGGGAGGACCTGATGCTGGACTAGGGTGCATCATTTGGGTCCCCGTCAAGGTTGCCCTCGGACACCCCACCCTGTGACTAATGGCGAGCCTCGACACGTGCACTTTGTTCCCACCCTCGGCCCGCTGCCCATACCTCAGCAGCAGAGGGGCCCTGTCCCCGCAGATGCTGAAGTGATGGGAGCCTCTTGTCTCCGGAGCCAAGGGCATGAACACACCGTCGGTCGTCCTCTAGGGACACCTATACTTCCGCCTTCTGGCCTTTCCATTGCATCCGTCCGTGTCTCTTAACAGAATGTCCGTGTGATGACACGGGCTCCCATTACCAGCTCTGGTCTGTTCTCAGTGAGAGTACAGCTTACCCTCGGCACTCTTTATTGGCCCTGGGGAATTTTGCTTCAGTACTTTATTGAAAGAAAGCAATAAATAATACTGTGATAAAAATAGTTCAAAAGGAGACTGTACATACTTTGTCACATATTCGGGAAGTTCACAAAAGATTAATAGGAAAATAGAATGATAACAATGAATTGTGCAAGTAAATTTAATTTAAAAGGCGGAACCCACATGTAAAGAGACATGCTGTCTCTGTCTACCAAGATACCAGCTGCATAATAAATACCACACTGTGACCTGAACGCATCTCTTGCTGGCTTTTTTAATGTGCCGCTGAAAAAGTAAAAATTACATTTGCTACTTATACAATCCAGAATGGCTATGTCGTCACAGTCTAAAAATGTACGCCTAGGTCCATTCTTTAAACATGTTTACAATCATGTAAAAAGATGATTTACATAAAAATAAGGCCTTTGTCAGAGCTACACTACCCTGTCTGTCTGGGAAGTGGCACCTTCACTGTCCAGCTCGATGGCTCTGCAGCGGGTGCAGGGCATCGCGATTGGTCCCCGAAGAGTCTCACCGGAGAGGAGGGATCTGGGTCCACAGAGACTGGGTTACAGGAGAGATTTTCATAGTCTTCTTCTAGGCATCCTTTCAGCCCAAATTTCATTAGAAGCTCACATTTAACACCCAGTACTGTTAAATCACTTCACGCTGTGGACAAAAAGCATTTCTTGCTAGAAAAAGTACAGTTTAGGCCAGTCGTTAACATCCAACAACAATTGGTTGAAATTAAGTTTGCTTATTTCAGAGTGATTGTTGGAGAGCTTGGTTACATTCTGGAAGGATAATAAAGCACAGCGTGTCATGATGATTTTACAATCGCAGGAAAACCCCTTCTCTCATGGTTTAACATTGAAAAATTAAACAAGAATAATTACAATAAATGCATCATTTACGAAAGCCCTGTGTTTGTTCATAGGATTTATACAGACAAGCACTACAGTACATTCATTTGAAAGACTGAAATCAGGTATCAGAACATGAATTGATCTGAAAGGATATTCATAGCCTGAATATACAAGAAAAGGGAAGTAATTATATAAATGAAGTCATAAGTTTACATAAATATCAGAAACATTAAATTCTAAAATATTTTCTCTATGGTATTCATGAATTTTTCACTAATTAAAAACCCTGTAATATCTTCGGGTCCATGTAACAAGTATTAACAGAGTAAAGATTACATCGAGTTCAAAATGTAGTCTTTGTTGTATACTGGATGCTGTATAAACATCTGGAGAATTCGTGCAGGTAAACTGGAAACACAGAAAAGTCAGTCCTGGGTTGGCAGCTGGTGCCCCAGCCCCTGTCCCTCCTGACACCCCCACCCCCCACCCCATTTGGGGCTTCAGCTGCTTTGAGAATTCAGAGAAACATGGAGGACCAAGCAGATCAAGGACAGAACTCTGTGGCTGACTTTATTCTGACATATAGCTAAAAGCTGCTGGTAAAAAAACCTCAAAAGCCCAATCCAGCTTTCTAGCTGAGATGTGAACAGGACAGAGCAGACAGCCTCCTGCCCTCAGAGTTGCTCGAGCAGGGCTGGGCCCCAGGGCCGGACCCACCAGAGGACCACCCAAAGCAGCACCTGCAAGGGAGCGTGGCCCCTTAGCAGCGGCCAAGCCCCAGATGCTGGTGCACCTCCGTGTGAAACGCTGGCCTCCACACGGAGAGGCCCAGGGCAGGGCAGCCTCGTCAACCCTGATGCTCTGGACCCTGTTCCCTCCGAGAACGTGCACGCAGGGTGTGGCCGGCAGCACTGCCGCTGTGGGAGGGATACCCATGAGTCCCTATGCGAGGGGCCTTGGCTATGCTCTGACCACTCCGGCGGCAGTGGGGCGCCAAGGTCACGTTCTCTGTTGTGAGGGTTCTCCCAGGCTAACCTCCAGAGACCCACTGACCCTCCACTCCCTAGGGCATGGGCTCCGTGCCCCCGCAGGACCAGGCCGGCCTGTACTCACCCCGAAGCACATCAGGAGCAAGTCCTGACTGTAGCAGAATCCAGCCCCTGCGTTCCGGCCATGCTGCCTGGTCCCATGAGCATGGGAGGAAGGGTGCAAACACAGTGCGGTTAGTCGTGCAACGTCACATGGGGCACGAGGACACACAACGCACACCCGCAGCAGTGCCCACTCCTACTGAGGGTCTGGGGAAACTTCTAGAGGGTGGATGAGCCGGAGAGAGCGAGCCTGGGGGCTGCCACGTGGGGGTCCCTGCCACCCAGGATGGGGGGAGGGCGGTCAATGGCACATTTGATGACGTAAACGTGGTCATGGGGACAGATACTCCAAGTCGGCAGCTGCCAGTCTCTCCTTAGACCTACGGATTCACAGAGCTCCACATTCACAGATTCCACACAGTCTATTGTTATTCAATTTTACACTTACCTCATTCCCTCAGCTGCCAGCTTTATGAGAAAGAGGTACGAGATGACAAGACCACCATCAAATGTGAGCCCTCGAGATCAGACGAAATCAGGCGCGTTCAGGGTGGTATGGCGGTAGAAGGAGGCGGCTGCCGCTGGGTGCCCTAAGAGCCCTGCGCTGTGCCTCCCTTTCGCTCTGACCTGCCGGTTGGGCCAGCCGGCCGCACCTCACCACGGGGGCACGCGCTGTACTTGAGCCAAAGGACCCGCGACCAGACTCCGCCGGCCAATGCTGCCACGCCCCCGAACACCGCCACCCCGCGGCCAGCAAACGCCTGGCCAGGTTCAGCAGCCCGGAGGGCTTCTGGGACCCCCAGCGGCATGCCGGGCGTGCGTGCGTGCGGGGCCTGGGGGGTGGGCTGAGGGGCGCGGAGGTCTCGGCGCCCTCCACCCCGGGCCTCTCCAGGCCCGGCCGCGCTCAGCGAGCCGGGCCTCCCTCGATCCCGTTCGCTGCCCAGGGCCACGCGGCCCGGAGGTTTCTGGCTTTCGGCCCTGCCGCCGCCCGAACCCCGCGGCCCTCGGGCCTCTGAGCCTCCTGTGGGCCTAGGCGCAGCCCAGCCAGGGCCCTGAGCACCCATCCTGCCCAACACCTGCCCGGTGCCCAAACCCACCGGGAGCCACGGAGGCAAGGTCCACCCGAGCGCCTCAGCCCCGCCCCTTCGCCCTACCGAGGTCCCCCCCTTTCCCCCATGCCGCCGGACAAGCACACAACCTTCCTGCGAGAGCAGACGAGCGACAGGCAGGCACACGGACAGACACACAGACAGTCGACAACCCGCCGTCACAACCTCGTCAGCCAGAGCCATAGCACCTGTGAGAGGCCGGGGCCAGAGGAACGGACGGGCCGCCGGGTGTCAGGAGAGACAGAGGCAGAAAGAGATGAAAGTTCAGAGATAGACTCCAGGACTGTGAGAGGGAGATACAGAGAGACAGACAGACAGACAGACGCATGCTCACGGGGCGCGCGCCCGCACACACACACACGGAGGCAGAGACAGAGGGAGACACAGAGCGAGTGACAGAGAGACAGCAAACAGGAGACAGACAGGGGAGAGAGGATGGCATCGGATCTGCGACAGACACACTGGCACAGCCCGTGACGCACCTCAGAGGAAGGCCACGCGGAAGAAGCATCTTCCCCAAGGGAGGGGGCGCCAGCCTTGGGCCGGGCCGGCTGGACGCGGTGCCCTGGGGCAGGCGGTCACCTGTGGGGACCCCAAGACTTCCTCGAAGCTGACGTCTCAAAGGTCCCCTTCGGCCTGGCTACCTAAGGCGAGACCCAGCCCCCACCCCCAGGCCAGAGGGTGAGTGTGTGAGAGTGTGTGTGAGTGTGTCGGTGGGTGAGGGTGGGGTCAGGTCGACTTGGGGCCGGGTGGATACCCAGAGTGGAGGGGGGAGGGTGTGGAGGCCAGGGGTTGGGAAGCTTGCGTGTCCTCTTGCTGTCTGTCTCTCCCTCTTTCTCCGTCTCCCTTACCTGTGGTTTCTAGCTCTTGACCTGTCTCGGTGGCAGGGTGTGTGTGTTTGTGTGTGTGTGTCTGTGTGTGTGTGTGTACCTCCAAACCCAAAGCAACTTTCTATGGAGACATAGTGAAGGGTAAATGCATTCTTACTCATCTGATATATCCTAAAACACTGGACATGTCTGGACTCAAACTTTCAGGGCCGCCTTCCTGCCACCTCTGGCAAGCATTGATGGTGCAACTGTAATCCTCTAAAGGACCAAAAGTCCTGTACAAATCCAGACATCTGCTCTGTACAGTCTCTTCCTACAGTACAGAAAAGTATAGAACAGAATGACACATTCTTTGTTAATTGTACAGATGAATCAGCTGCTATCTGCTGCCTAGTCAACATGGTCAACATGAGGGAGTCAAGCAAGAGTTCTAAATCTCTTGAATGTCGTCCTTGGAAATACTTCTGTTCTTAGTTACTCAGTTGTGCCCAACTTTTATGCTACCCATGGACTGTGGCCGGTCAGGCTCCTCTGTCCGTGGCATTTCCCAGTCAAGAATACTGGAGTGGTTTGCCATTTCTTTCTCCAGGGGATCTTCCCGACCCAGGGATCAAACCTGAGTCTCCTGCAGGTGGATGCCTTCCCAACTGAGCCACAATACAACTAATTGCCTAGTCAAAATACAAAGAAAAGAGCTAGTGTTCTACTAAGTGGAAAGATGATTTAAGAAATGGAAGCTTTCCTTTGTTGGTATATTTGAATCTTTATTTAGTTTTATTTTATTTTTACGATTAAGGCTACTTGAACAAGGCAATGGAGAAACCCCAGAGTTGAAAAGCAATTGACTTTTTAAAAGAAACATGTGGCAGGTGAAACTTTCTTCATTTTTTAGAGTTGGTTCAATGCAAAATCTTTATTCAACAAATATGACTCTTGTGAACTTTATTTCAAATCTCCACAATGAATCACTAAGGCATCAAGGAAGAAAGGAGTAGAGGTGGAGAAAAAAAGAGCAACCTTTCCCCTTGGCTCCATCTCAACCAGCTGCTTAGTTCCTTCATCTCATGAACTACGATCTGGGATAATCTTGTTTGTCTGATTTTTGTTTGGGGACCGTTTCTAGTCACAAGGCTAGAAACAGTGGAGGGGGTAAGCCCTTCTTTCCATTCCACATCAGACCCAGTGGGCAGTCCAGGCCCTGCCCACTGCATTGAGTCTGTAGCAACAGAATCACCAGTGATGCTGGTTAACAATGCATATTCCTGGAATCCATTCCATTCGCTACTGACTCTTTGAGGTGGTGGTCTGGAACCTCTACCTGGAAACTTTCTTGATGATTCCAAATCACACCAAAGTCTGAGGACTATGGAAGATGTTCACATTTCTGGAAGAGCTGCACACCTCCAGAAGGAACCACAAGACTTGCCTGAAATGGTAAAGGTATAAGTATTGGACTGAAAGTTGGAAGGTCTCCACCTTTGCTATGTAAGTAAAATGATCTTTCTTTGAAATGAAAATGGATAATACTAAAAGTTCACATTGTTCTAGAGCATTAAAAAAAAAACCCTGAATTATAGAAATCTGATGTACGAGTTCCTGGAAAGCAAGAACCTATATTTATTGATATGTCTTCATGCCTTAGATCGTGCCTTGAATATAGTGTGCACATCAACAGAAGAAAGAAAAGAACTGAATCCACAAAGATACAAAGAGATCAAAAGTGCTGAGCCAAGTGAAAAGTTGAGGCTTCACAGAACTTTTCTGTCTTTCACACACTGAATAAATATTGAGCACCTACTATGAGCTAGTAGGCATGCAATATGTTTCTGGAAATAGAATGCTGAGAGAAGACACACAGTTCCTTCTTTCACTGAGACTGATCTAATGATAAATAACAGGCAGATACTTTGAGAACTTCTATAGGGGCCTCTTCCCTCACCAAAAACTGGGTGTCAGAGAAGGCTTTTCAGACTAATAATTGAGTTGAGATCCATAGGTTAAACCAACGTAAACCAGGGTTGAGATGCAGGAAGAATTTCAGGCAGGTAAAATAGCATCTTGGAAGGCTACGTGACAAGGGAACCTTAGTACATTCAAGAAATGAAAAATGCCCTATAGGATGGAACCAAAAGAGTGCAGAGGGCATTCCAGTGAAAAGAGATCAGAGAAGAAAGTGGGGACCAAGCAATGAAGGGATTTGGTCATATCTTCACTATGATGGGAAAATACAAGAGCAGTTGGAGCAGGGAGGTGATAGAATTGCATCTGCATTTCCAAAAGGTCATCTTGCTCCACATCACTCATGATTGGACAGACTCAACTCCAAACTACAACGAGGTTCCACTTCACATTAGTCAGAATGGTCCCCATGGAAAAGTCTGTAGCTAACAAATGCTGGAGAGGATGTGGAGAAAAGGGAACTCGCCTCCACCATTAGTAGGAATGTGAGTTGGTATAGCCACTATGGAAAAGAGTATGGAGGTTCCTGAGGGAACTAAAACTAGAAGTACCATATGATTCAGCAGTCCCACTCCCAGGCATATATCCACCAAAAGTATAACTGAACAAGATACATGCACCGTCTGTGCACATATATCTGTGTGTGCGCGCGGGTGCACGCGAGCTCGGGCGTTCGCCTGTGAGGATGGGGGTGGGGGTGCGGCTGGGGGTAGGGCTGGGCCTGGGGCTGGGGCTGGGGCTGGAGCTGGTGCAGCCCCCGGGGATTGCCTGAGGCACGCCAAGGGAGCCCCAGACAGAGACCCGCGGGACAGTCGTCTGGTTTCCTGGAAGCCAAATGCCGAGGGGCTCGCGGGCCGCGCGGAGGCAACCCAGGTCTGCAGCGGGAGTCGGTGCCCTGGCCACCCACCCCCAGGAGGGGCTGGGGCTGCAGGAGCCCAAGAGTTGGGACGTGGGGCAGGGGCTAAAGGAGAGGGAAGGCAAAGAGCCTACAGCACCCGGTATGCCCAGGCGGTCTCCCACCCAAGTACTAACCAGGCCCGACCCTGCTTAGCTTCGGAGATCAGATGAGATAGGGAGCATTCAGGGTGCTATGGCCTTAGACGGAGGCTGTTGCCCCCCGGTGCCCTAAGAGCCCTGCGCTGCACCTCCCTTTCGCTCTGACCTGCCGGTCAGCCATTCCCTCTACAAGTAATTTTACTCCCTCCCCTTTCTCTCCCTGCTTTCTGAGAGTCTCTCTCCGTCCATACTTGATGGTGTAATGAATGGATGCCTTAGATCATTTTCCCTCAACATTTTTTTCTCTTTATTTTTACATTGATTTCTATGAATTCATCTTCAAGTTTATGGATTATTTCTGCTAGCATCTCAAATGTGCTGTTGAACCTATCAATTTTTCATTTCAATTATTTTAGTTTTCAAATCCAGAATTTATGTTAGTTTCCTTTAAAAAAAATAATTTGTAGCTCTTCATTGAGTCTCTCTGTTTGTTGACTTTGTATCATACTGTCATCTAATTCGTCAAACATGGTTCCATTATTTCATTTTGTAGTTATCATTATTTTGATATTTTATCTTTTGACCTTCATGCTGAATTTATAAGTGATATACTTATATGAGTTATCAGTGGTATGTTATACAAATGCTTTACTCACCACCGTTACAACATTAGAGTTTTCTGAGTTTAACTGTATACTTACCTGTCCCAGCAGGTTGATAAAGAGTCCAAGCCTAAAGCCCCTTTAAGGAGGAGGCAAGCTTGCTTTCTTTTTCACATTCTTTTGCCTAAGACAAGTAGGCATTGTAGGGAGCAGTATCTCAGGTTCAAGGACATTCCTCTTTTTGAGCTTTGGATGTATGTTATAGGAAAGGGTCTGGGCAAAACGCTGACATCCTTGAGATGTTTTTTGTCTATTCTCAGAGGCTAGTTGAGAAGTATATATGGCCCCACTTAAATTAATGAGCCCCTTCTGATGTCTGTGTCAGAAGCTTTTTCTGTCACCTTCACTTTAAATAAAATATACACAAAGCTCTGAGTGACTGAGACTGTCTTTGGCCCCAGAGTAATATCTTCTTCTTAGGCACCATGAATCCAGTGGCATCGGTCACCGTTGACTGCTAGGTTATCATCTTGGGGGCTTGTCCAAGATCTTCAAGACAAGGTAAGAACACTCAGAGTTGAGATTCTTTTGCTCTTTTACTGTGGTCTCTACTTTACTACGGAGAAGGCAACGGCACCCCACTCCAGTACTCTTGCCTGGAAAATCCCATGGGCGGAGGAGCCTGGTAGGCTGCAGTGCATGGGGTTGCTAAGATTTGGACACGACTGAGTGACTTCACTTTCCCTTTTCACTTTCCTGCATTGGAGAAGGAAAGGGCAATCCGCTACAGTACTCTTGCTTGGAGAATCCCAGGGGTGGGGGAGCCTGGTAGGCTGCCAACTCTGGGGTCTCACAGAGTCGGACACGACTGAAGCAACTTAGCAGCAGCAGCAGCAGCTACTTTACTAAATCAGAAGCATGCGGACTGAACTTCTTTTCCCCAGTCAGCTTTTCCTGGTCCCTCTGACCATTTCATATCTGCTTGGGGAATTAAAGTTATTAACCTTGTGTGCCGGATTGTAGACTTTCAAGGGACTTGCAATCCATGCTGTTATTGTGCTTTTCTAGCAAGGCCCCCACTCCAAGTTTTACAAGACACTGCAGACAGGATCACTTTAGGGAGCTAGCTGGAGCTCTAGCTCCAGGGACATCTCTCAGACTAGAAATCACCATCCTGATCCCACAGACACACAGGCAAGTTCTTGTCATGGCTATGCCTCTGGACTATATGGATTGAGGCATTGCTGGTGAGCATGAGATTCCTGAGGACACAGATTGGGACACTCCAGATTTGGGCAGATTGAAAGTGCATTGGGCTTCTTCCCTTAGTAACGCTAGCTCTTAGCAGAGCAGATGAAGCCCTCCAGTGGCTCTTGTCTCAACTCCTTAGGTATTCTTTTCGTACAGTCTGATGGACAGGAATAAAAAGGATGATGTTGGCACTCCATGAATATGAAGGATTAGTTTTCCCTCGCAGGCGGGCCCTCCATCGCCTCCTTTGTTATTAAATAGACTCGTGTGGCCACTCTCAGGAGGATGTCTTGGGTTTTCTGTTCATCCCTTTATGACTTGCCACTTATACTGTTATGAGGAATGTGCGCAGGTACACAGAAGTTGGGTGCTTCCCCTAGTGGTCTTGGCTCGGCAAGCATCCGGAAAACTACTCTGTTCCACCCCAGGTGGTGCCAGAATAAAAGGGAAATCAAACCAAGGTTTTAATGGTGAGGACCTGGACATCAATCTGGGATGCCATCAGGGCTAACCCTGGTGCATTCCACCATGCCTGGGTGGTAGAACGAGGGGGGTTGGGAGTAGGACACCTTCACCTGTAAGAGACAGGTTAGCTCTGGCCAGGGAAGGAAGCTTAGGTGGAAAATCAGTCTCCAACCCCGTCTAGAGCAGGGGCAGACACCTCTGGTAGAAAAAAGCCATGGCACTGAGCACTGCTTTTTTCTCTCTTACAGATGGGGCCTAACAGTCCAGAACCACCCCCCTTGAATAATATCTTGAAAAACTGGGATAATTTTGATCCTCAAGGCCTAAAAATCCCTTATATATGGGGTTTCTTTGCTTTAAGAGAAGACCTCACCTGCCCAGAGAGAGAATCCCTGCTGGGACATCTTATCGATCAGTCTACCCCTGTCATCAGAGCCAATTTGAGCACTCTCTGGTTTAAAGTTTAGCTATGAAGCTATGACTACATGAAGGAGAAATGACATTTTGAACCCTGAATGGCCATGTGTATTCTTTAGACTCCAGAGAAAACTAGGTAAAATGGAATCTTTTTGAAATTACAAAACTGGTTCTTTTTGCACATGTAATTACTAAAAGTTTGACTTGTGAAAATACTGTTTTGGGGAGCTCTGATCCTGCCTGAGAAACAGAAACATGCCTGGGGAAAAACCTGAGTTAACTCTTATCATGTCCTTGAGATACATAGCCCACTCTATCTGGGACTCCAGCCATGAGCTGGAACTCAAGCCAAGAAAATAAAATGGACAAAGAGACATTTTAAATTTCAGGTGGAAAACTGTGAGGTTTCTGTCTGTCCAGATTTGTGTGTGTCTCGGTGTATGTCTCCATCCTTGGAAAAAATTGCTAAAGGCTAAGTGGTTCAATGAGCTCTAATTAATTGGCCTAAAGAGAAGTCAGTGCTTACAAATCAAACAATTCTAAATTCAAGAAAATTAAAGTAAATGAATTTGAGGCTTGTGTGAACTGGGAAATAATCATTACTGAATTGATACATGGCATTGATGTTTGTTTATTGATCTAATTAACAGAGACATTGTGAAGATACTTTTATAAATGATATAACTTTGGGTGATTTATCCTTACCAATCTACAGAATGATGATGTAAAGTACAAGTCATGGTTTCTGAAGAAAAGTAAGATATGTGTTTTTAATAAAAAGTAATAAGGAATGGAATTCCATTCTATTAAGGAAAAGCAAAGTAAGTCTAAACGTACAGGTGGCTGTCCTCTAAATGGACAAATGAAGTGATGAATACAGAAAGTGTAAACAGGTGTGTTGCAAGTGAAAGAAGAGTTTTGTGCATGCTACAAGTTTGTTAAGACATTAAACTGCCTTTGAAGTCTTATTGTTACTATGACTAAGTGAATAACTATTGTTTCACAGTGAATATAAGCTGTTACCAAACTGGAATTTGGTTTTCTCTCACTGATTAAAAGAACAAAGTTTTGTTGGAATGTGTCTTTTGATAACAGACTACAGCACATATGAACAAAGCTCATTCTGCTTCTACAAAAGTTAACACCTCTTCAGGGAATTTAAAATGGATTTAAAATGGCCATAAACCAAAGAGTTTGGGCTATGAGAGGTCCAAGATGGCCACTTGGCTTTTCCTGGCTCCCTGACAAACCTTATTTTTATTTGATAATGCCTTTCCTGGCTTCAGGATTAATATCTCAGAATAGAAAAAAATGGTTAAAAGGTGCTTTCCACAATCTCCAGTGATCAGGGCACCCACTTTGCTGGATAGGTCATACAGACGTTCACAAATACTTCATGAGTCTCTTCGAGACTATTGCTTTCACTGATGTCCTTGGTCATGGGGCAAGGACAGCAGAACAAAGGGATCAATTGCATGGGATGGAGTAGACTGCTAAATATGACCACAATTTTCACGACTTTTTGTCTGACATATTGTTGACTTTTACTCTGTTTTTTCAGATATAAAGAAGCACTTCGTTTAAAACAATCTAGTGATTTACTCCTATGGGTAAAATTATACCTTTTTTCTCTCTGCCTCATTCCTCCAGAAACTGGAGACACTTGGGTTCTGAACAGCCTTATCAGGTAAATAAAAAGACTGTCTCCCGACATATACAGAAATCTCAACGTATACCGGGGAGCTCTAAAAGAAAAATCCACCTAACTGATGTCAGGCCTATGGCATCTATTATGTTTCACTGAATATTAAGTTCCAGTTTTTTTAATTAAGGTCTATATTTACTAAGACTCACTCCTTAGATAGTTCCTTGTGGTTATGTTACATTGCTAAGATGTTTAATTAAGTTGTTAAAAAGGACATTCTGAGTTTGTTTCTAAAGTTTATCTCAATAACCAGCCTTTGAATAAAGATCAGATGCTCAGGATCTACAACCAGGATATCAACAGCAAGCTATAGTCATTTAGCAAACTAAGTCAGATGACATGGAGATGTCACTGGGCTACACCTAATAGAAGTTCTTGACTTAACTTCTTACTTATGATTCTACTATTACTGCTATTGTTTTCAATATTGCCTGTTTCAAGAAGTGTTGTTCCTTACATTATCAAGTGTGTGACTGAGCCACTAAGTGAGTCACTGTATGACTTAGCTGTAAAAAGAAGAGAAGTGAAAAGCAAAGGAGATAAGGAAAGATATAAGCATCTGAATGCAGAGTTCCAAAGAACAGCAAGGAGAGATAAGCAAGCCTTCCTCAGCGATCAATGCAAAGAAATAGAGGAAAACAACAGAATGGGAAAGACTAGAGATCTCTTCAAGAAAATTAGAGATATCAAGGGGATATTTCATGCAAAGATGGGCTCGATAAAGGACAGAAATGGTATGGACCTAACAGAAGCAGCAGATATTAAGAAGAGGTGGCAAGAATACATAGAACTGTACAGAAAAGATCTTCACGACCCAGATAATCACGACGGTGTGATCACTGACCTAGAGCCAGACAACCTGGAATGTGAAGTCAAGTGGGCCTTAGAAAGCATCACTATGAACAAAGCTAGTGGAGGTGATGGAATTCCAGTTGAGCTATTTCAAATCCTGAAAGATGATGCTGTGAAAGTGCTGCACTCAATATGCCAGAAAATTTGGAAAAATCAGCAGTGGCCACAGGACTGGAAAAGGTCAGTTTTCATTCCAATCCCAAAGAAAGCAATGCCAAAGAATGCTCAAACTACTGCACAATTGCACTCATCTCACATGCTAGTAAAGTAATGCTCAAAATTCTCCAAGCCAGGCTTCAGCAATACACGAACTGTGAACTTCCAGATGTTCAAGCTGATTTTAGAAAAGGCAGAGGAACCAGAGATCGAATTGCCAACATCTGCTGGATCATGGAAAAAGCAAGAGAGTTCCAGAAAAACATCTATTTCTGCTTTATTGACTATGCCAAAGCCTTTGACTGCATGGATCACAATAAACTGTATAAAATTCTGAAAGAGATGGGAATACCAGAACCCCTGACCTGCCTCTTGAGAAATCTGTATGCAGGTCAGGAAGCAACAGTTAGAACTGGACATGGAAAAACAGACCGGTTCCAAATAGGAAAAGGAGTACGTCAAGGCTGTATATTGTCACCCTGCTTATTTAATTTCTATGCAGAGTACATCATGAGAAATGCTGGACTGGAAGAAACACAAGTTGGAATCAAGATTGCCGGGACAGTATCAATAACCTCAGATATGCAGATGACACCACCCTTATGGCAGAAGGTGAAGAGGAACTAAAAAGCCTCTTGATGAAAGTGAAAGTGGAGAGTGAAAAAGTTGGCTTAAAGCTCGACACGCAGAAAATGAAGATCACGGCATCTGGTCCCATCACTTCATGGGAAATAGATGGGGAAATAGTGGAAACAGTATCAGACTTTATTTTGGGGGGCTCCAAAATCACTGCAGATGGTGACTGCAGCCATGAAATTAAAAGACGCTTACTCCTTGGAAGAAAAGTTATGAACAACCTAGATAGCATATTCAAAAGCAGAGACATTACTTTGCCAACAAAGGTCCGTCTAGTCAAGGCTATGGTTTTTCCTGTAGTCATGTATGGATGTGAGAATTGGACCATGAAGAAGGCTGAGCACCGAAGAATTGATGCTTTTGAACTTTGGTGTTGGAGAAGACTCCTGAGAGTCCCTTGGACTGCAAGGAGATCCAACCAGTCCATTCTGAAGGAGATCAGCCCTGGGATTTCTTTGGAAGGAAAGATGCTAAAGCTGAAACTCCAGTATTTTGGCTACCTCATGCAAAGAGTTGACTCTTTGGAAAAAACTCCGATGCTGGGAGGGGTTGAGGGCAAGAGGAGAAGGGGACGACAGAGGATGAGATGGCTGGATGGCATCACCGACTTGATGGATGTGAGTCTGGGTCAACTCTGGGAGTTGGTGATGGACAGGGAGGCCTGGTGTGCTGCGATTCATGGGGTCACGAAGAGTCGGACACGACTGAGCGACTGAACTGAACTGAACCGACATAACATAAGAAATCCCCACATAATATGAATTAAAATCAGTATATGAGTTTTCTCATACAGTGTGATTTACTAACGAAAAGCAACCACCACCCCACAACCTGAACTGCTCATGAATCCAGACTGAATAAGGCAGGCAGAATAATGTCTTATTTTAAGCCTCATTCCGAGAGAGAGAGATTTGTATGAATGATGTCTCTGTGAAATGAAGCAATATATTCTGGGCTCTTAATTTCCTAGTACTTGTATTTATTAACAAGAGAGATAAGAATGGCATATATCGTAAGCATCTTTTTTTAAAAATTCCTTACCCAAAATATCTGATATTAAACTCTGTAGTTCATGGCTGAAGGTCATGGATTATGGTTTATGCTTAATTTACACATGAAGGCAGAGCTGAGGTCTCTATGGAAGGCTATTAAACACTATAAGCAAACACAGAGATGGGGATATTGAAAAATATCAGTTATTACCAGATATTTGCAACTATCTGGGAAGATGAATGGATGATCTTTATGAAAATGTAACTCCAAACAACTGATCCACTTGAGATAATTCAATTGGGAAAATAAGTAAGATTTGGTTAATTTACATTATTTACAACATATTCATTCAGTTACTTTGATAACTTCTGCCTCCTTAAGATTATTATTCAGAATTCTGAAACACCATTCTTTTTTGACATTTAAATATTAAGCAAAATATGCAAAATAATATTTGCAAAGTATCTTGCAAGTACAAAAATAAGACACATACATATTCAGTTCAGTTCAGTCCCTCAGTCGTGTCTGACTCTTTGAGACCCCATGTACTGAAGCACACCAGGCCTCCCCGTCCATCATCAACTCCCGGAGTCCACCCAAACCCATGTCCATTGAGTCAGTGATGCCATCCAGCCATCTCATCCTCTGTTGTCCCCTTCTCCTCCTCTCCTCAACCTTTCCAAGCATCAGGGTCTTTTCAAATGCGTCAGCTCTTCTCATCAGGTGGCCAAATTGTTGGAGTTTCAGCTTCAACATCAGTCCTTCCAATGAACACCCAGGACTGATCTCCTTTAGGATGGACTGGTTGGATCTCCTTGCAGTGCAAGGGACTCTCAAGAGTCTTCTCCAACACCACAGTTCAAAAGCATCAATTCTTTGGCCCTCAGCTTTCTTTAGAGTCCAACTCTCACATCCATACATGACTGCTGGAAAAACTATAGCTTTGACTAGACAGATCTTTGTTGCTAGTAAAGTAATGCTCAAAATTCTCCAAGCCAGGCTTCAGCAATACGTGCACAATGAACTTCCAGATGTTCAAGCTGGTTTTAGAAAAGGCAGAGGAACCAGAGATCAAATTGCCAACATCTGCTGGATCATCGAAAAAGCAAGAGAGTTCCAGAAAAATGTCTATTTCTGCTTTATTGACTATGCCATAGCCTTTGACTGTGTGGATCACAATAAACTGTGGAAAATTCTGAAGGAGACACACACATAACATAGCCAAATATTAATATGGCCTATCTTTGTGTGGAGAACAGTTAACAACATTTTTATGACATATTAATAATACGATTCTTTAAAATTCATAATCTGTCCTATTAATTCTACAAAATATTACATTATTTGAGAGAGAAACATTAGAAAATATCCTATTACCTAAAATAAATCTATAGTATTAAATATAGTTTAACTCATTATATAGAATACAAATCTATACTATTAATAGTTACATTTTATATCCAAAACTATGCACATTTTCATAAGAAAATGCAGCAATCTTAAAAATGTATTTCAAACAAAATGTATACTTTGCACTAGAAAATCATGAAAATCCTATAGGTATGGATGTATACACATTAGACTTCCCTGGTAGCTCAACTGGTAAAGAATCCACCTGCAATGCAGGAGACCCCTGGTTGATTCCTGGGTCAGGAAAATCCCCTGGAAAAGAGATAGGCTACCCACTCCAGTATACTTGGGCTTCCCTCATGGCTCAGTTGGTAAAGAGTCTGACTGCAATGTGGGAGACCTGGGTTCAGTCCCTGGCTTGGGAAGATCTCCTGGAGGAAAACATGGCAACCCACTCTGATATTTGTGCCTGGAGAATCCCCATGGACAGAGAAGCCTGGTGGGCTACAGTCCATGTGGCCACCGAGTCAGAAACACCTAAGCACAGCAGCAGAATATATATATATTCCCATCACTGAGTCTGATCTATATTTTGTCAAATATTATTTTAGGATTATTCTACACTTGAATTTAAATCGTAAGTGAAAGTCTTTTACTTTGAGATAAATCATCTATTTTGAGGAACTAAAGGATTTATATTTTCTTCTTTTTTGTAGCAAAGTCAGTTGTAGTTTATTCCTTGATCATGTATACTTAATGTCAAACCCAGTTAAAATAGCATGAGTTTGTATATATATATAAACACATATATTTTCCCCAATACTTACAATGTTACTTCACAAACAGATCACACAGTGACTTGCTTTTCAGACTGTAAGACTTGCCATGTAGACTATTAGGTTGGACTTTACACTATGTTGTATTTAGATCTATATATTCTTTTCACTTAAGTAAAATAATAGCAGTTCACAAATACACACAAAAAAATCTCTAGGTACTTGATTAAAAGAAATCTAGAGTTGTAGGATACGAAGCTAGGTATATAGTTCTGAAAGGAGTTTGCAGTATGTGATTGTTCTTATTTTCCTATAACTGCCTTTTTGTTTTTGTTTTTGTTTAGTCACTGAATCATGTCCAGCTATTTTGCATCCCCATGGGCTGTAGTCCACCAGATTCCTCTCTCCATGGGATTTCCCAGGCAAAAACACTGGAGTGGGTAGCCATTTCCTTCTTCAGAGGATCTTCCTGGCCCAAGGATTGAACCTGTGTCTCCTGCATTAGCCGGTGGATTCTTTAACTGTCTTTTACCTTTTAACATATTATTACCTTTTATACCTTGAGGCCAAGTATTTTGAGAGCTAGGTCTCCCCCAGGTTTAGCCTTCAATACAGGCAGGATCACTCTCCCTCCAGATTTTTCAGTGTGTTTTTACTCTGTAAAAAGTTTTTTCTTTTTTTTTTTTAAACAAAGGGGATTATTAGTGAAAAGTGAAATCAAGGTAAACGCATTGAGAAGAAAATAAAGAAGGAACCACTGAAGGCAAGCTGTTGTTGGAGGCTTGGCTTTTACACATTCTGACTGATTTTCCCATTAGCAGGAGAGAATCAGCAACAGAGGGAGTGATGAGAAGACAGTCACTGGCGTCAGAGATGAATGACCTTCAAATCATTAACCTCCCTTCCCAGAAACTTTTTATTGCACCAAACTCTTCTTATGGAATTTTTCATCTCCATGTTTCTAAGTGTGTAGATAAGCGGGTTGAGCATGGGGACAATAATTGTGTAGAAGAGCGTAAACACTTTATCTTCTGGTAATGTTGTGGCAGGTCTAATGTAAACAAAGATGACAAGTGTGAAAAAGAGGATCACGGACTGTGATGTGGGAACTACAGGTGGAAAGTGCTTTATGGTGGCTTTCTGCAGAATATGTGCACACATTATACAGAATCAAAATGTAGGAGGCCATCAAAACCACAAAGAGCACCAGTCCCATCAAGCCAGAATTGGCAATGACAAAAAAGCCAATTTTGTGTGTATCAGTGCAGGCTAGTTTCAACAAAAGATATGCATCACAGAAATAGTGATCTATTTCACTGGAGCCACAGAAAGGTAAAACAATTGCAAGAAGAAAGAGACCAAGAGAATGAAGAAGTCCCCCTGCACACGACGCTATGAGAATTGAGTGACGTTTTTGCCTGTTCATGGTGATGGCGTCGTGGAGAGGTTTGCTGATGGCCACATAGCAGTCACAGGCCATCCCTATAAGGATGAAGACCTCAATCCTCCCCCCCAAAGAAGTGGGTGGTGAAAAGCTGTGTCATGCAGTTTTTATAGGAAAAGGCCTTTTTCTCCATCAGTAAGTCAGTCATGAGTTTGGGTGTCACAGTGGAGGTGTAGAAGAGATCTGAGAGTGCAAGGCAGTTAAGAAAGAAGTACATGGGCTGGGTGATTAGCTGACTGCATGTAATAGAAATCACAGTGATCAAATTCCCCAAGCAAATAGCCAGGTAACAGAATAAGAAAAATAAAAAGCAGAGGATCTGGACTTTCTTGTCCATAGAAAGTTCTAAGAGGATAAATTCAGTAACATTATTTCTATCTTCCATGATCTGATGTTCAAGAAAGTTATCTGAAATGACAAAACCAATGAAACGAATCATTGATGAGAAAATGGAAACCTAATATCTACTTTAAATGGCACTAATGCCTTTTAAAGACAAGTTATTTTGAGACCCACTGAAATCATTTTCATTTAATATGAGTCTTTTGAATATCTAGTGCTAATATTCTTCTAAGAGCTAAGAATACAGTGATAAATTAGACAAAGTTCCAGTTTTTATATAATTTAAATTATTTTGTGAGGAAGCAAGAAATTATATTTGTTAAGAATTAAAAAAAGAGAGATAATCTTAATAGTGTTAAGTAGGGTGACATATAATGTGCCAATTTAGGATGTAAAATAGGGGTAACTATAGAATTTGCTTGATTAAGTGGTTTCTAATGAAATCACAAAATTGGTGTAGGGTGTGTGGGTGGGTTTTGCAGTGCTGGCACAGAGTCAATGTTAAATAAATGTCAATTAAATAAAAATCTGGAAAGTGAACAATATGCTATAATTTTGAAGGAATAATACAATAAATAATCATCCTTTAGTCAGGTAATTCATGATAAAACTGAAGAACAAATCATTTTTATGAGTGGACTCGTAATCCTTTTTGACTTTTAAGTTAGTTAAGTTGCTCAGTAGTGTCTGACTCTTTGCGACCCTGT
The DNA here is from genome assembly GCF_055505025.1 of Bos grunniens. NCBI lineage: Eukaryota > Metazoa > Chordata > Mammalia > Artiodactyla > Bovidae > Bos > Bos grunniens. Next base: position 70,651,363 of record NC_141185.1, on the reverse strand, counting down.
GCACTGTAGCCCACCAGGCTCCTCCGTCCATGGGATTCTTCAGGCAAGAATACTGGAGTGGGTTGCCATTTCCTTCTCCAGGGGATCTTCCTGACTCAGGGATCAAACCCAGGTCTTCTGCATTGCAGGCAGATGCTTTAACCTCTGAGCCACCAGGGAAGCCCTTTTGACTTTTAAGAGGAAAAAATTCCTTCATGTGAAATACTCCATGAAACTTTCATATTTCTTAAACTTTATTTGTAGCATCTCTAGGTTAATATATTTACAACTCTGCTTTTCCTATTTGTCTATATTTCTCTTGTAAGATTATTTCCTCTTTCAAAATAAATTAACATTCAGAAGTTATTTGAGTTACATCTTATCAGACTGTAATTATAGTTGCCTAGTTTGGAAATAATATACTGAGAAATGGGTTCCTCTAATTCCAAAATAGTTCCCCCAAACACAATACAATAAACAAGATGTAGCACTTCTTCCCTTAATTTCTTAGAGAATTCACCCATACAATCTGCATGACTATATAGAGGAATCTCTTCGGTTCTCTAAAATAGAAGCAGTTATACCTGTATTCATGTAATCATCTGGTAAATACACTATGTAAGTAGGCAAAATAGCTAGTTTTTTCCTCCCACTTTGTTGCTTAATTGCTCATTCCCTAGGATCCCAGGCTCCCATTCATAAAATAAAAGTGATTAGATAATCGCTGAAGATCTCCCCAGATTCCAATAATGTGTGACTTCTGATTCTCCATTAATTTGGGGAAGACATCTGTTTACCTCTCTCCTGCCTTCCCTTCTCTGCTTGATACATTGAAACTATAAAAAGTAACAAATACAGTGGCAATTTCATTACAATTCCTGTGCCTCAGTTTACTTCTCTGTAAAATCAAGGTAAAGATAATATCTCTTTATATAGTGATTTTTTGAATAATTAGTTTCTAAATATGAAATTTCTTAAAGCAATATCTGGAAAGTACTATATATTTAATCGTTATTGGCCATCCTCAACAATTACTAAGGGCTTCCGTGGTAGCTCCAATGGTAAAAATCTGCTTGCCATGAAGGAGACCAGGGTTCAATCCCCGGGTTGGGAAGATCTCCTGGAGAAGGGAATGGCTACACACTTCAATAAATATTTTTGCCTGGTGAATTCCATGGACAGAGGAGCCGGGTAGGCTACAGTCTACGGGGTCACAAAGAGTCAGATACAACTGAGCAAATAACACACACATGATTACTAACTATAAGATCAAGGCCCCAGAGAAAATGTGAGTACACCATCTCAAGAACTGTACCTTGTACTATCCTTCCCTGAACAAGATAGGAAATATTATTGATATTAATATCAGAAACTTCAGAGATAAGAGTTGTGTTCAGACATAGCTCTGATACTCAAATGCAAGAGTCTTCACCTCCTCAAATACTTTTTCCTTCTTCCTTAAAATAAGCATGCAGTGCCTAATTTACAGGATTACTGTGGAATGTAAATAAGCTTACATATACAGAACTTGATGCTCAAAAACATGTTAGTTTCCCCTCCTTCCTCTTGGAACCCCCATAGTGTTATAAATTTAGGAGGTCCTCACACTATTTGAGTGGTAGTAGATTCTAGTAATTAAGGTTATGAGTTCTGGACCTACATAGAATGAGATGCTCCAAAATTCACTTGGAGCATAATCACAGATAAAATATATAACCTCAGCTTCTTCATCTATAAAATGAATAATACTGTAATTAACTCTGGGATCTGCTGTAAAGATATGATGAGTCCACTTATATAACAGCTTAAGACAGAAACTGGTATATATTAAGATAAAACATTTAGTAAATATTCCTTGTCATTGACATTATATTTGTCCTATCAATGGGTACACTGTATTATTCTTACTATATATTTTGAATCGCTTATTTAAAATATGTAATATTGTAACATGGGATAAATATGGATAAGACATAGCAGAGTTTCCCTGCCGTAAACAATCTGCTCTTTCTTACCTGAAGGCTGGGGTTGCTCACTGTGGGGAAATATCCTGTCATTAAGCCAAATCGTTCTCTTTGGTCTGGGTTGAGCTGACTTTCCACATTTCTGAAGATAAATGTACTGCTTATTTCAGCCAGTTAACACTTTTGTTTTCTTTCTTTTGAATTAATTAACCTTATTGATGGACAGGGAGGCCTGGTGTGCTGCGATTCATGGCGTCCTAGAGTCGGACACGACTGAGCAACTGAACTGGACTGAGCGACTGAACTGAACTGAACTGAACTGATCTGAATCAGACAGATATTTATGTTTCCCTTTGATAATTTTTCTTCATCTCAACTAAGGAAAAAGAAACATACCACTTAAATACTATCCATTCAAATAGCTTCTTTGAAAATTTCATCATATATTTTTGCTTCTGCATAATCTTAGTGTTCTTTTTTTTTTTTTTTTTAATTAGTATACATGTGTTCCCCTTCCTGAACCCTCCTCCCTCCTCCCTCCCCACACCATCCCTCTGGGTCGTCCCAGTGCACCAGCCCCAAGCATCCAGCATCGTGCATCGAACCTGGACTGGCATCTCGTTTCATACATGATGTTTCACATGTTTCAATGCCATTCTCCCAAATCTTCCCACCCTCTCCCTCTCCCACAGAGTCCATAAGACTAGAAGCATACTGGTGTTTTGATTTTAATTTTTTTAAAATATATCTTCAGTTCCTTCACTGCAATACCGTCCACTTATCTGCTGGGCCAGGGCATTCTTCTTCATGTTAAACTTTTTTCCATAATGGAATCCAAAGAGCTAATAATATGATTAAATTTTTGAAATATGAAAAGACAAATAAATCTAGCAATATTTTGAGAGCTGCTGAGAGACATGGCACTGATAATTTTAAGAGCTCATGTACAAATCACAAGTCATGATAGTTGAAGCCAGGTTTTCCCAAATAGTAAAAATAGCATTTTAAAGTTTCTGGAATTTTTCAAAGGTTAATTAGAAGGCTTAGATCATAAATACAATCAGAATGATTCAAATGTTCATTTTAAGGAAAATCACTATTATAATTACGAACTGGATTTAACTTACCAGCTGCTTAACTCATCAGACAGATTTCTTATAAGATGAGGCTTCACACCTAAGATAAAGTCAGAATTTTAAAACCTGGAATTTCCATGCAGTAATCCATCTCTAATTGCATAAAATCTTACAAGAGAACTTGTGAGTTCCACTGTTACAAATATGTTTGGTAAATTGAACTAATTTTGAGATTTTTTTTAGCATGCAGTTTTTCCACTTCTAAAAAATAAATATGTGTCTCTCTGATATTTTGCCTTTGTCTCTATAGAAAAGTGACATATATACATATATATGTATCAGTTCAGTTCAGTCGCTTGGTCATGTCTGACTCTGCGACCCCATGAATTGCAGCACGCCACGCTTCCCTGTCCATCACCAACTCCCGGAGTTCACTCAGACTCACGTCCATCGAGTCAGTGATGCCATCCAGCCATCTCATCCTCTGTCGGCCCCTTCTCCTCCTGCCCCCAATCCCTCCCAGCATCAGAGTCTTTTCCAATGAGTCAACTCTTCGCCTGAGGTGGCCAAAGTACTGGAGTTTCAGCTTTAGCCTCATTCCTTCCAAAGAAATCCCAGGGCTGATCTCCTTCAGAATGGACTGGTTGGATCTCCTTGCAGTCCAAGGGACTCTCAACAGTCTTCTCCAACACCACAGTTCAAAAGCATCAGTTCTTCGGTGCTCAGCCTTCTTCACAGTCCAACTCTCACATCTATACATGACCACAGGAAAAACCGTAGCCTTGACTAGACAGACCTTTGTTGGCAAAGTAATGTCTCTGCTTTTGAATATTCTGCTTGATGTTAAATTGGCATTTAAGGAGAATCCTGACAAAACGTGTAATATAGAAAAGGTCTCAATATCTCTAAAAATATAGAAATTTCCCATCAGTATACTTTACCAAAGATGTAAATCATAGCTTCAATTTCTCAATTTCTACCTAATAAATAAATATGCCAAAGTTCTTAATTATATTTCCCTATTGCATCAACATCCAAAGCACTGAGATCAGACATGGGACATGGAGACTATGAGGAAATGGAGTATATGATGACTATGGACATAGAGTATATAATGCTCATTTGTCAGGACAGGGCAGAATCAGTTAGCTGAGGGAGACTGAAGTGAGCTGCCATGGGAAATACTGAGAACCCTACAGCTAGAATTAAAAGTTCAGTGAGTAGACCCAGGATTTAAGACAATTCTTCCTGGGGAGGAAAAAAATAAGCTTGTTAGGGCATTATAATTTCTGGCTGATGCCTGGAAAAGACTCCTATGCTTTACTCCTATGCTTTTTTTTTTTTCCAGGAAGCTCACATACCCCCATGGGGCATCTGCGCATCTCTTGCAGATGTGCAGACAATTTCCCAATTTATCTTTGTAAGGCGAACTCCTTTGTAAAAAGATATGCTTTTTTCTGATTGAATTTTCCATATGTATATTTCAGAAAATATATTTTAGAAAGAACTATAACAAAAATAAAATGGTCTCATAAATTTATTCATATAAAAATATTTACTATGTCCTAATTCTAAAAGGTCTGACTTGGACAAAACTTACTATGGAGAATGCATTTGTTGTTGTTTAGTCACTAAGTTATGCCCCACTCTTTTGCAAACCCACAGAATGTAGCCTGCCAGGCTCCTCTGTCCATGGAATTTTCCAGCAAGAATATTGGAGTGGGTTTCTGCAATATGTTTCCTTCTCCAGGGGAACTTCTTGACACTGGGATCAAACTCACATCTCCTGCATTGGCAAGTGGGTTCTTTACCATAGAGCCACCAGGGAAGCCCTATGTATTTAGTGGTGAATAAAACAGCCTTTGTCCTCAGTGAGGCTGGAGACTAAGGAAAGAGACAGACAATGAAATAAACAAGAAAATAAGCAAATGTATAATTACAAATAGTATATTTTAAATAAATGAATAGGAAGTTGTGGGTCATTTCTTTTTAATCTATACAAATTTTAATCTGTAGACATTTTAGTCAAGTGTAAATCTTGGACATTCTTATGTTATACAGACATTTATTCCTTAGTTGCCTCTTGAATTTTACTTTATGTAATTCCATAAGACAATTGTATTTTCTCATCCATTTTTTACCTGCAAATGTAGTATTCATATTTGTTGAAAAGTTGAAATCATATGACTGAATTCATATTTTTAAAAATTTACTTAATCTTTATTGTTTGTCTAAAAGCTTCTAAGATCTTTTCATGTACCATTGAATTTTTTAAAACAGTCAGTGGGTATCTGTGAATGGATCTATTTCTATAGTTTCTTTAAAGTTTACCATTTGTAAAAGGATACATTTTAAAAGAGAATATTATTGAATTTTTATGCAAATGATGAATGGACACATGTCAAAGATTCTATTGAATTTATTATTAATATTTAATGTAGAAACCAGTAAGATGTTACCATCAGTTCAGGCAACAGTTCACCACATATTTATCATCAGTAAGGGGTGCTAAAATGAATTTATAAGTTGATGCAAAACTAGTCAAGTATCCAAAGGGCTATCATTACTTGCATTTCACCTGACACAATTTGAATTTCTATGGCCAGACATTGTTGACATTGATATTATTTTGTGTGAGTCAACTTCTCTATTTTGAGTTGTAAAATGTCTTAGCCAAAAATAATGAAAGATAGGTAATAACCTGAATGCAAGAACTAGTAAGGTCACTCACTAAATTACAGAGAATCTCACTGCTCTTTCTTGATATTATATGTGCTATTAATAACCCAACTGAAGAGAGAAATATGGCTGATGCTCTTGAGAAGCTGAGAAGGGAGGAGATCACAGTGCAAAAGTGAAGGAGTTAAATCATAATTCCCTAGTTAATGATTAATATTGACAATGAAGTGTTTGCTTGCTTATCTTATTAAACTATAGTTTATTTACAATGTTGTATTGGTTTTGGGTATATAGTCATGTGATTCAGTTCATATATATGTGTGTTCATGTGTATGTATATTTTCCATCTCAGATTACTTTTCATTATAGGTTATTATAAGATATTGAGTATAGTTTCCTGTGCTATACAATAGATCATTGTTGTTTATCTATTTTATATTTGGTAGTCTGTATCTGTTAATCCCAAACTCCCAATTTTCCCTCCCCTCCCCCTTTTTCTTTTGGTAACCATAAGTTTGTTTTCTGTGTCTGTGAGTCTTTTTCTGTTTTATAAATAAGTCCATCTGTGTAATTTTTTTTATAAACCACATATTAGTGATTATATATGTTTGTTTTTCTCTGTCTGACTTACTTTACTTAGTAAGATAATTTATTGGTCCATCCATGTTGCTGCAGACTCCAAGTATTTTAATAATCCACATTCACAACTTTTGTTCCAAGAATAAGAGTAAAACAGAAACATTTGTGTTAATTTTTGAAGTTTTATTTGTCAATAATACAAGTCTGGTTGGTTGGAGGATAGGGCTTCTGACGCAGAGGGAAACTTTGAGGGTTGGCTGGTCTTATTAAAGACCCTGCTTATTTCACACCAGAAAGTGATCTTTCACTTTCCTGCTCTGTTATGTTCTCTGACATGTATACTGTGCATGCCCTATCCAGGAGTTTTCAGAGAGCTGTCAAGAAGTAGGTTTAAAACAACAACAAGCAAATATGTTAGGATCTTTCTATAAGAATTTCTAGCACATAATATTTTTAGGTTTATTTGTTGGGCATTTTCAACTGAGTCATAGAACTATGCTATTTTTCTTTTTTATATTATGAACCCATCTTAAGAATCCTCAACATTGACAACTCATTTGTATCTAACCTGGCTCTCTCTACAACTTGAAAATAAATTCTCATGCAAGTACATCATATCCACAAAGTTTTTAAAAGACTTTTGAGATTCTACCCATTCCTAATCAGTTATCTAGTGGCCTGATCTTGCTCCTAGTCATTTCTGACATTGGGCAAAGGTGCTTCAGGATGACTTTAAATTCCTACTGGAAAACTGCTATTAACTTGAACAGTGCCAAAGATGTGATCATTGACTTTGAGTGATATTCTCCACTTGCCCACTCTAATAAAAGATTAATTTCACCAGTAATAGGTGCCCATTGCACACTGTGCTGTGCTTAGTCACTCAGTCATGTCCTACTCTTTGTGACCCCCTGGACTGTAGCCTGCCAGGTACCTCTTTCCATGGGGATTCTCCAGGCAAGAATACTGGAACAGATTGTCATGAGCTCCTCCAAGGGATCTTCCCACCCAGGGGTTGAACCCAGATTCCCCACATTGCAGGTGGATTCTTTACTGTCTGAGCCACCAGGGAAGCCTAGTAATAGGAGCATGACATTAATATGAGCCCCATTCTCACACCCTCACTGCTGCAAAGGAAAGTTATTATCAGAAGGGTTACATTTCTGATGCATAACAGGAGACTGGGCAATAAAATAACTCATACGTGTTGAGCACTTACTGTGTGACCAAGCAGTGTTTCAGTCCTGCACATATCCTCACCAGACTGTGTGCTGGGCTATTATTATCACTTGATGGATGGTTTGTTGAGCATATGTCCTAGTCCTCATAGTTAGTAAGCAATTCTGGGTCCAGAACACATGCCCGTAACAAATACACACCATCAGGTGCTAGAATTAGCCAGAGTTGCAGTTCACGTTTACACGGACAGAGTTGGGAAAGACAGTTCCTTTGAACAAAAGAAAAGAGATTGATGTGGGACTTAGGTAAGAGTACTGGTGTTGGACATATGAGAAGCTCCAGATCGCTGTTGGCTACAAAATTACCAGAGTAGAAAGCTATATTTTTAAGAAATATAGTTGCAGGTCCAAAATTTGGTCTTTTAGAATATTATTTACATGATGCAAGTAAAATGTTGGAATTATCTTCTAAATCATTGCTACCTGGGATTGGCTTTATTGACTAAAGTCACATACAAAAATGGGCTGTATATGTTCTCAGTGTTGATTTGTATTACATGATGCCTTTGTGGTCTACTGCTAAATATCTAAATTGATTACACAGCCAAAAGATCAGAGGGGAAGAGGAGATATAAATAAGAAAACAAGAAAACTAGAAAAGAGCACAGCAGAGTCTGGATAAATCCAGGGAGTTGTAAGCTTTTGCTTGTACTTAAATCTATATATTGCTAAAACAAAATGAAACAAAAAAGCATATAAGGCAAGCGTTATACATTTTAAAGTCTTCATTGTAGAAAATCCATATATTCAACCAAGTTCAGCAGTGAAAATCAGAGGTGTCTTTTAGTTCATTTCCTTTCTTACTGCGATATGGCACCAGAATTTCTTTATGTCATTCTTCATCTCCAAGTTTCTCAGTGTGTAGATTAGAGGATTGAGCATGGGAGCAATGATAGTATAAAAAAGAGCGAACACTTTGTCTTCTGGTAAAGTAGTTGCTGGTCGAATGTAAATGAAGAATAAAGGAGCAAAAAAGAGGACCACCACAGTGTTGTGGGAACTGCAGGTGGAGAGAGCTTTGCGGCGATTCTCTACAGAGTAGGACCTGACAGTGGACAAGATCACAGCTAGGATACCAACAAGACCACAGAAGTCACCAGGCCCATGAGGCCCGAGTTGGCAATGACAAGGAGACCAATTCTGGTGGTGTCAGTGCAGGTCAGTTTCAGCAAAGGATACACATGGGCCACAGTAGGGTAAAAAGATGGCCAGGAGAAACTGACCGAAGGAACGCAGGAATCCCCCAGCACAGCAAGCAGCGATCATGGCAACGCACTTCTGTCTGGTCATGATCAGAGTGTAGAGCAGAGGTTTGCAGATGGCCACATAGCAGTTATAGGGCATCCCTATGAGGATGAAGACCTCAATCCCCCTAAAGAAGTGCATGGTGAAGAGCTGTGTCATGCAGCCATGGTAGGAAATGATCTTCTTTGCTGCCAGCAAGTCAGCGATCAACTTGGGGGTCACAGTGGAGGTGTAACAAAGGTCTGTGAGGGAGAGGTGACTCAGAAAGAAATACATGGGCTGCTTCACAAGTTGACTGGAGGCGATAGAAATCATGACAAGTAGGTTTCCGATCAGAATTGCAACGTAACAAAGTAAGAACAGTAAAAACCAGAGAATTTCAATTTCCTTTTTCTGAGAAAGTCTTAAGAGAATAAATTCTGTGATGTTATTCCTATTTTCCATGACTCAGAGCAGTTTGTAGCCACTTGAAATTAAATAGTTATCAATCTTTACAAATATGTAAATATAATGACGTATATTATTCCTTGTCATGGGCATTTTAAAATTGAAAGCATTCAAAACTTGAAGAAAAAGATTTGATTTTTATTTTGAAGGGCTTTCCTTGCATTCTTTTTGTCCCTCTCTGGAAAATATTAATTCCTGATAAGCAACTTTGATACCTGATTTAAAAACTAACCCTGTAGAATGCAGCATATTTATGCAACCATTCTATTAGCATGTATTATCAAACATAACTGGATAATATGCCCTGGTTGAATTCAAGAAATGGTACTGTAGAAAAAAATAAGTCATCCCTTTCCTATTCTCACTATTTGTTATTGAGAAAATAGACACAGAAATGAAACCTTGAGAGAAAATAAAAAAGCACTTATATGTGGATAATGTTATATGTGAGAAATTTCCTTCCATCTATCCTAGGTGGAAATGTGGTAAATAGAAAAAATCAACCAATTTGGAATCATGAGGTATATCAGTTCAGTTCAGTTCAGTCGCTCAGTCGTGTCTGACTCTTTGCGACCGCATGAACCACAGCACGCCAGGCCTTCCTGTCCATCACCAACTCCCAGAGTTCACTCAAACTCACGTCCATCGAGTCAGTGATGCCATCCAGCCATCTCATCCTCTGTCGTCCCCTTCTCCTCCTGCCCCCAATCCCTCCCAGCATCAGAGTCTTTTCCAATGAGTCAACTCTTCGCATGAGGTGGCCAAAGTACATGGCCAAAATCAGCTATATATCTGTTGTACCTAATTTACAAATATTATTAATTTACAAATGTGCTTAATTTACAGATAGAATATTATATTTTATACTCAAACAAAAGGATAACAAGCAAAGTATAATTACCTTTATTTTTTCAAAGGTATCACCTCAAACTTTAAAAAATTTGTTTTTTATGTTCAGTAAGGCATTTGAGGTTAATAGTAGGTTTCACTTGAATTTTAGTCTCATACAGTGTCTTACTCACTAGCATAAATTGGCTTCTTTCTAAGCGATGTACTCAAGCTGTTCAACTCTTCCTAATAATCAGTCATCCTGAAAACATTTGCTTCTTTCTGTTCCTATATCACATGTCTTAGTATCTCAGGCTGGCTTTTCTCTCTTCCATTCCTCTTATTTTTACCTCCTCCTCCTTCTAGTCACTGCTGTAAAGTAAGGTAAAACCAGCTCTAATAATATGCTCATAACTATTATGCCTTTGAACAAACCAATACCTTTCTCCTGGCAGAGGCTCAAGAAGCATAGACTAGGGAGAACTACTGAGAATTAATCATTCCACTAAATTACACCAAAATTCTCTACTTCAACTATATAAAACACAAGGCCTTAGTATTTAAAATATTTTATTTCATTTACTCCAAATTTCAGAACCAATATATTCACAATTTATTTTCAAATCTGTAATGCTCCTCTCCTTATTTTCATTTTCAGTGAAATTGCCATTCAAATCTGTGTACATAAAGTAGGGTTTGGAAGAGAAAAACTGCAAATCTATCTAGTGTATGAGAGTCAACATCAGTGGCCACAAAATGACATTTAAGTATGTAACAACTGAAGAGTGAAGACAGGATATTTGTAGTGGTCAAATAAACCATCTCATTCAACTAACAATTACATTTTAGGCTTTTAAAATAATTCCCAATAATTTAAAAGAATGCAGGGCTCTATTCTAACTTCTCCCCTAAATTATATTCTTCTGATTTGGTGGGAAACACTGTAAGTTATATATTCAATCACAGATTATTCTTTATTTAATACTTGACTTACTGCATGAATTGATCAATTAACTTATATCTTCTCAGTGTCTTTTCCCTTACTATTTGTCTAAAATCCTATCTCTGAGATTCTTTATCAGATAGCAGGTCAAATCATATTTGAAAAAGACAATGTAAATGCCATTTTGGTAAGCGCATTTGCAGACTAAAAGTGGAAAATCAATGAAATGATTATGAATTACCAAGAAAATAAACAAAAGCTTTTAAAATGCAGATTCTTTTGTCTTACCAATACTTGAATATTTCAGACAAATTGAAAATTATTTAAAAAATTTTAATCTTGAAAATGCACTCAGTCTAGGCCATTAGAAAGAGAGGGAATATGTGAAAAATACCTACAAATTAATTTGCATTATAAAATATAAAAACTGTTTAATGCATGACTCAAAACCATAATCTATATTCCTGAACAACTTGAAAGCATTTTCCCTATTTTCAGGTATTTCTATGGAAAATAAGAAAGCGTGCCTCATATGTCTATAAGCGTCATTTTCATATTTTAAAAAATTAATAATTATATCAACAGAAGGTATTCTTTAAAATACTGGACTATTTGGAAAATGAAGCAAAATATTTTCTCCTTCATCTTGTTGTACTATTTTCTAACTTGTTGGCACGAGTATACACATCCCTTTTTTGTATTTCAGTTTAGGCATCAATAAGCAATGGGAGTTAAACTATATGTTTAAGGATCTCTGCTGGACCCTAACTCCTTGTCCATGGTTCCGACGTAAATTTGGGGGAGTCAATAGCTGGATGTTGATGACTATTATTTTCCAAACAAATCAGAATAAATTTACAACTCCCCTCCAGGTTATTGTCTCTCATTTCCTTTAAGATTAACTGATCCAGTCTCAGAAAGAAACACAACTCCTCCAGCTTTCCTTTTCTTTGGATCCTTTATAGCCTGATATTTTAAATTCCCTTTATCCAATCCAGGTATATAGAAGGCTCCATCATCTATAGTTCAAACTTAAGTATTCTTCTCTGGAATCCCTAATGATTCCCTGAGGTAGTGAACCTGGACTAGCAGTTTCAAACAAATCTTTGCTCAGTACTATCACAGTGTATTAAACTCTATGAAATCTACTACTTCCAGGTAGATTTCACTAAATACAGCCCACCATGCTATGGTTACTCAAATATTCTAAGTCTTGTGGTTCTTAGAACTATCTACCTTGCTTCGTATTTTTTTTTTCCTAATAATTACCAGATACTGTTAAGTCCTTTAGCTTATCTCTCTAAAACAATCTTATCTTGGTGAGAGTTAGGGCCAGTGCCTCATTTCCCCCCTAACTTGGACATAATGAAAAACAAAACCAAACAAAATTTATGCCATTCAAATCTATGTTGAACAGTGAATGTTTGACTTTGGAACAGATTATATAAACTTTCTGATCCATCTTACTTGTTTAATCTCTAAAGAAAAGAAAATTAAACTCATCTCTTTTGGATGAAGTTTTGTCTAGTCAAGGTTATGGTTTTTCCTGTGGCCATGTATGGATGTGAGAGTTGGACTGTGAAGAAGGCTGAGCACCAAAGAATTGATGCTTCTGAACTGTGGTGTTGGAGAAGACTCTTGAGAGTCCCTTGGACTGCAAGGAGATCCAACCAGTCCATTCTGAAGGAGATCAGCCCTGGGATTTCTTTGGAAGGAATGATGCTAAAGCTGAAACTCCAGTACTTTTGGCCACCTCATGCAAAGAGTTGACTCATTGGAAAAGACTCTGATGCTGGGAGGGATTGGGGGCAAGAGGAGAAGGGGACGACAGAGGATGAAATGGCTGAATGGCATCACTGACTCGATGGACGTGAGTCTGAGTGAACTCCGGGAGTTGGTGATGCACAGGGAGGCCTGGTGTGCTGTGATTCATGGGGTCACAAAGAGTCAGACACGACTGAGCGACTGATCTGATCTGATCTGATCTTGGATGTGGGAAAATTTATTAACCAGTTATCAATTACTATGTGTCAAGAATTGTGCTAGGTGAAAAAAAGACTAAAATCATCCAGGAGACTTTCTTGAAATTCTCATTTAGTAAGTTAGTTATCTAGTTCTCCCATAATAAGATTGTGACTGGATAATGACAAATTATGAAGGATTTGATGAATTAGATTATACAATACATTCCTCATTTAATCAATTATATGGCACTGTGTCTCATCATGAATTAAATTATTAATTCTGTTGGCTTTCCCATTATATCCTCACTCTATACTTTGATTATTTTAAGTATTCAGTATGCATTTGTCAAATAAATAAATTTTATTTCAATATTTGATAGAATGAAATGAAAATTCATTTTAATTACATGTCATTATCATTATCATTATTTTGTCATGTATTTAAGAGACATAAAAACACAGAATGCTTATAGTAAAATTTACTTCAGAATGATAGAGACTCAGAAAAATCATCTTAGAATTGCTTTCTAATTTTTCCTAGTATTCTATTGGAAAAAATCATTTGAAGGTCACATAAATCCATCCCTGTAACCTTCCCCCACTTCTCACTCCCTTGGCTTACTGTGGAGACTAGACCTTTAAGAGTAGTCTTATATATTAAAACTCAGTCACTTGCCCTAAAACCCTAGTTGTCTCCAACCTGGGTGGTCTCCAAACTGTACAGAACTAAATCTTACCATGCACTATTAGCCACTCTTTCATTTATTCTGAATATTTATTCAAATCATCTTCATTAACCTCCTCTTTTAATAGACAGCCCTGTCTTGGACAACTTGTAATAGAATAAGTGGTGTTTTTAAATACAGGAGTGAGAAACTCAAGCTACAAATATGGCACATTCAGGCAATTAATAGAAAGTGTGAGTGATTTAACATACTTTGTACTTCTTGAGTTTTTCCTTAACAGATTTTCTGTATCCTTTACTGGAATTTAAGTCACAGACTTTCTGCTTTACTAGCTTCCCTTTAACATTCCCCAAGTTATGAAAAAATGTTTATCACTGTCATTTTTATTACTTTATGCAATTGACATAGGAAGGGTAAGTTATCACACATGAGTTGCACAAAAAATGTGTAGCCATGAAAGAGATGCTCTGTGTTACCAGGTAGATAGAGCAATAGTTTCAAATGTTGAATGTATGAAAATGTGGTTAAAGTCTTCTAACAAACATTAGCCAAAGGGCAAATGATCATTAAATTATATTTAAATAATAAATTCTAAAATCATATTGATCTGATTAATTGTGGATTGATTAAAGAAAAGTTAATTCATGTCCAACTCACTTGGCTTAAATCTCAGGTACATGTAATATTTCACAGTACCATAATGTAAATTAACCAGTAAATTCTATGACTATGAAGTAATATGTCTCATTATACAAATAATTCTCTAGAAATCTGAAAATAGAAGTTACCTGTTCTCTAAGGTAAGGTGTCCAGCTTTTTTCTTAAGCAAATTCAAAAGGCTTTTCCCAGTCTTATTTTAATGTTTAAGAGAACAAAATGGTGCCATCATTTATGTTGGCAACTATTCTTTATTTCTCTTTAAATAATACTTTTATTATATTCTACGGTGAACATTAAAACAAAGACAACATAAGGTTCCTATCTGATTTCTAAGCAACTTTACCAGGGAGATATTTAACTTGCAGACATTTATTGCAGTATCTCTGTGAGTTTGGAAATTTCCTTTGGGATAATGTGACCAAAGTGAAGCTGAACTTTTCTGAACATTATTCAAAGACCTAAAAATAATTATATTGGCCAAATCATATTTTCCCTATGTGTATATGGAAACTAAGTACAACTTTCCTTGGGGGCTATTGTGAGAAAACTCAGATGACCTGGAAAGAAAGCTCATAACATGCACACCTCAGAAAGAAGAGGCAAAGAAAGAGAAGGAAACTCTTTCTTTGTTGCAGGTAAAATGAAAACATTGATGCTGCCTCAATTCAGTTTGTGGAGCGTGCTGGCTATTCCAGCATGCATCTCCTGTAGTCTATCAATAATAAAACCACTTTGAAAAGTTATCACAATCTGTTGTCCATTCTTCCTCAATGTCTTTCACTGTTGATTTTTCTGTCCACAGTTTACCCAAATAGCTCCCTTATATACCTCATCCCTGTAATGGAAGGTAACACCAAGTCTTTTTGTAGTTACTTACATTTTTCTTATTTCTCAGTAACATTTGGAGACAATATTTTCTCTTCTCTGACAGCATTTTATTCAAGCTCCAGAGACCATATTCCTCAAATGTTCACATTTTTTAAAAATGGCACTTGTAACAACTTTAAGTGCACAACTCAATGGCATTGCTTATATTTACAATATTGTGTAATTGCTATATATTTCCAAAACATTTTCATCACTCCAAACAGAAACTTTGCACCCATTAAGTAATAACTCCTCATCCTCCTTTCCCTCTGCCACTGATATCGTTTAATATACTCTGCCTCTGTGAATCTTCTTCTTCTATTTCATGTAAGGGAAATCATGCAATGTTTGTTTCTCTTATCTTTTTTTTTTTTAATTACTTAGTTACCTTGGCTGTATCAGGTCTCAGCTGTGGCACAGGGATATCTCATTGCACTGCCTGGGTTCTTCACTGCAGTGGGGGGTGTCAGTTGCTCCTCCACAGGTGGGATCTTAGTTTCCAACAAGGGATTGAACCTGTGTTCTCTGTGTTGCAAGGTGGATTCTTAACCACTGAACCACCAAGGAAGTCCCCTGTCCCTTTTTTTCTACATTGAAATTTAATCTTGATTTCTCACAAAATTCTTTTTTTTTTTTTACAATCTCTTTCTTGAGTCCAACCAACTCTTTTTTGGCATAATCTCTTTTTTCTATTCATGTTTTATTTTATATTTATGACATATTTTTAATATTTCCAAATAATATTTAAGGAGATTTTCATGCAAAGATGGGCTCGATAAAGGACAGAAATGGTATGGACCTAACAGAAGAAGCAGATATTAAGGAGAGGTGGCAAGAATACACAGAAGAACTGTACAAAAAAGATCTTCATGACCAAGATAATCATGATGGTATGACCACTGACCTAGAGCCAGACATCCTGGAATGTGAAGTCAAGTGGGCCTTAGAAAGCATCACTATGAACAAAGCTAGTGGAGATGATGGAATTCCAGTTGAGCTGTTTCAAATCCTGAAAGATGATGCTGTGAAAGTGCTGCACTCAATATGCCAGAAAATTTGGAAGACTCAGCAGTGGCCACAGGACTGGAAAAGGTCAGTTTTCATTCCAATCCCAAAGAAAGGCAGTGCCAGAGAATGCTCAAACTACCACACAATTGCACTCAATTCACACGCTAGTAAAGTAATGCTCAAAATTCTCCAAGCCAGGCTTCAGCAATACGTAAACTGTGAACTTCCTGATGTTCAAGCTGGTTTTAGAAAAGGCAGAGGAAGCAGAGATCAAATTGCCAACATCTGCTGGATCATGGAAAAAGCAAGAGAGCTCCAGAAAAACATCTATTTCTGCTTTATTGACTATGCCATAGCCTTTGACTGTGTGGATCACAATAAACTGTGGAAAATTCTGAAAGAGATGGGAATACCAGACCACCTGACCTGCCTCTTGAGAAACCTATGCAGGTCAGGAGGCAACAGTTAGAACTGGACATGGAACAACAGACTGGTTCCAAATAGGAAAAGGAGTACGTCAAGGCTGTATACCGTCACCCTGCTTATTTAACTTCTATGCAGAGTACATCATGAGAAACGCTGGGCTGGAAGAAACACAAGCTGGAATCAAGATTGCTGGGAGAAATATCAATAACCTCAGATATACAGATGACACCAACCTTATGGCAAAAAGTGAAGAGGAACTCAAAAGCCTCTTGATGAAGGTGAAAGAGGAGAGTGAAAAAGTTGGCTTAAAGCTCAACATTCAGAAAACGAAGATCATGGCATCTGGCCCCATCACTTCATGGGAAATAGATGGGGAAACAGTGGAAACAACGTCAGACTCTAATTTTTGGGGGCTCCAATATCACTGCAGATGGTGACTGCAGCCATGAAGTTAAAAGACACTTACTCCTTGGAAGGAAAGTTATGACCAACCTAGATAGCATATTGAAAAGCAGAGACATTACTTTGCCAACAAAGGTCCATCTAGTCATTCCAGGTGTCATGTATGGATGTGAGAGTTGGACTGTGAAGAAAGCTGAGCACCAAATAATTGATGCTTTTGAATTGTGATGTTGGAGAAGACTCTTGAGAGTCCCTTGGACTGCAAGGAGATCCAACCAGTCCATTCTAAAGGAGATCAGTCCTAGGTGTTCATCGGAAGGACTGATGCAAAGCTGAAACTCCAATACTTTGGCCACCTCATGTGAAGAGTTGACTCATTGGAAAAGACTCTGATGCTGGGAGGGATTGGGGGCAGGAGGAGAAGGGGATGAAAGAGGATGAGATGGCTGGATGGCATCACCGACTCTATGGACATGAGTTTGAGTGAACTCCAGGAGTTGGACAGGGAGGCCTGGCGTGCTGCAATTCACGGGGTCTCAAAGAGTCGAATACGACTGAGGGACTGAACTGAACTGAATAAATGATAATTTTATTATTAAAATTGTTGTGTTTTACTTATGGGCTAAGACATAGTCAATTTTTAAAACTTCTTAAGAAAGATTGGAAAAAATTATATTCCTTATTAGTAGATTTCTGTGATATAATGTAATTGTATCATTTGGGATTATAACAGAAACACAATCACACACACACACACACACATATATATATATATCATATATTGTTTTTAGTTTGAATTTAGAGTCTTTTTATTTCTCCTCTCATCTCTTATAGTTTATGGCTTATTAATATTTTTGCTTTGTCATTGAATTATATATATATGTTAATAACATTATAACTTCATTATGCATTCTTGTTTTTGTAATATATTAACAGTATTTGCTTCTGTAAGGATTTTAATATTTATACTAATATTTGCACATATTATTAACCATGTTTTTGTGTATTTACTTTTTATAAAATTAATTGAGATGAAGTGTTAACACTCTTCATTACCTAAACTATGTGATTATGTATCACTCCTAGTTCAAAAACGAAAATTGGAAAAACAAAGATAAAAATCAAAGGTGAATTGCTGCTTGAATATGATATAGTAAATTGCCATCTTTGAACACTGGTTTCCTTATTCCTGAAAGAGACATGAAATTACTAACAGACCAAAAAACAAACAAACAAACAACAACAACAAAATAAACCTAAAAAGAAAATTATTTTTTATTCTATGGACTTAAACCTAGAAAATAAGTGGCTTCCCTGGTGGCTCAGATAATAAATAATTCACCTGTAATGTAGGAGACCCAGGTTCAATTCCTAGGTCAGGAAGATCCCCTGGAGGAGGAAATGGCTACCCACTCCAAGACTCTTGATGGAGAATCCCATGGACAGAGGAGCCTGGTGGGCTACAGTCCATTGGGTCACAAGAGTCGGACATGACCGAGCGGCCACGCACACACAAACCTGGAAGACAACTTCTCAGTTAGTTCAGAGAAACTGCTCTGAAAAGGGAAGGGAGGAGTCAGGATGTATATGCATTTTTGCAACAAAAACCAGGTAGTCAGACCATCAGAAGATTGTCGGAAATTAAAACCAGAAAGCTCACGTTAATGAATTTAGGGCTTTCTGTGCCTGGGAGAGGGAACAGTCTGGGCTCCTTGAAATCATCCCTTTGAGCTGCACCTTGACTACTTAGGGCCAGTGCCCTGCTCTTTTCTATCCTGTGTTCCCTCAGGGTGCAGCTCTGTTCCAGAGAGTTCCTCAGGGCTCAGCAGCCTGAGCGGGAGGTTGGGGTGCAGGAGCCGTGCTGATGGCTTGGTGGCCTCAGCATCCTCTGTCGGTCGACATGACAGAGCACATTTTTCCTTCACAGAATAAAATGTTTTCAAAGTTATATTTAAACCACAAACATCTTGCTTTCTATCAGTTTCTGCTACTTTCTCTAAAGCAGTCAATCAATGCACATTATTTGTGCCTTGATTTAAATTACAGTGTCACTCTGCCATCTAGCAGATATGCTATTTGTATCACTTGTTGCTGCTGCTGCTAAGTCGCTTAAGTTGCTTCAGTCGTGTCCGACTCTATGCGACCCCATAGACTGGGCTATGCAGCCCACCAGACTCCCCAGTCCCTGGGATTCTCCAGGCAAGAACACCGGAGTGGGCTGCCATTTCCTTTTCCAATGCATGAAAGTGAAAAGTGGAAGTGAAGTCGCTCTGTCGTGTCTGACTCTTAGCGACCCCATGGACTGCAGCCTACCAGGCTCCTCCAGCCATGGGATTCTCCAGGCAAGAGTACTGGAGTGGGGTGCGATTGCATCACTTGTTAGGGAAAGACAAATTCATACTCTTTGCTACTAATTTGCAGAGGGATTTTATGCTACTTGAGGCTCAGAAGGTAAAGGATCCGTCTAGAATGTGAGAGATTCTGGGTTTGATTCCTGGATTGGGAAGATACCCTCGGGAAGGGAACAGCAACCCACTCCAGTATTCTTGCCAGGAGAATTCCAGGCAGAGAGGAGCCTAGCGGGCTACAGTCCACAGGGTTGCAAAGAGTCAACCATGACTGAGCGATTAGCACTTTATACTCTTAGATCCTATGAAAAAATTCTACCAATTACTATGTAATTTTGCTGAGAATGGGATGACAAATAGATAATGTAGGGTCAAACTGGGAATGTTGGGGAAAATAAAACCAACATTTCCTTCCCATTGTGTCAAACTAGTATTTAAACTGTATATAAACTTAAGCGGAAAAAATAACCTCTTGTGTAATAAGAAATAATACTGGACTGAGACTATCAGACTTACTTTAATTCTTTAATCTTTTCTGAATATGTGCCAGACTGGAGCCCCAGACCAGATCAAAGAAAGATAAATAAAACTGCCTGTGCACACACTAGACACCAGGGTGCCCGTGATGGCCTGCACTTCATACTTGCCATTCTCAGAGGTATCTACACATAAATACATGCAGGGAAAAAAGTGCAAGCGTTAGTTGCTCTGTCGTATCTGACTCTTCATGACTTCATGGACTATAGCCCAACAGGCTCCTCCATTCATGGAATTCTCCAGGCAAGAATACTGGAGTGAGTAGCCATTCCCTTCTCCAGGGGATCTTCCCAATCTAGGGATAGAAGCCAGGTCTCCTGCATTGCAGGTCAAATCTTCACTATCCGAGCCACCAAGGATCTATCTAAAATTACGTGTTTACATGTCATACTGAATTTAGGAGGCTATTTTGAATTGAATTTCTTACTTATTTTAAGCATACTTTACCTACATACACTTATAGGAATGATCTCTTTAGTTAAGTGCTGTGCTCAGTCATTCAGTTGTGTCCGACTCTTTGCGACCTCATGGATTAGAGCCCACCAAGCTCCTCTGTCCATGGGAATTCTCCAGGCAAAAATACTGGAGTGAGTTGCCATTCCCTCCTCCAGAGGATCTTCCCAACCCAGGGATCAAATCTGGGTCTTCTGCATTGCAGGAGGATTCTTAACCATCTGAGTCACCAGGGAAGCCCCTCCTTAGTTATAGACAAAGATTAATAAAGTTTGTATTTAATTCAGTCCTTATGTATTAAGGTGGTTAGAATGTACTACTTAGTTATAGTAGTAGATTTTTTTATCAGATGGAGTAGTTAAGTCAACCTGTTACAGATGGGTAAATTATGGATTTTGAGAATTATACAGATAATTTTAAAACAGTATTTTGGGAACACCAAGCAAAAAGTGATCTTAGTGAAAGCTCTAGGCCAGTGTGAGGACCAGTCACAGAATATGGGAAATGTAGAGAGACATTGTGGAGTTTAATATCTTGTCTACATTCTTCCGGAAAAGTCTTCCCCTTCCTTTTGTTTACATTAAAGTTTGTGTCTCTAGAGCCCCTTCTTATATACTTTTAGTGAAACTGGGCAACCCAGAGACTCTGAGTCATTCATACTATTCTGTTCATTGACACTGGAGAAAAAAATAGAAAATTCTTTTATTGTTGTTGGTCTGAAATTAGCTTCCTGCGGCTTTTAAAAGTTAATTCACTTAAAATTAAATTTCTGTCCTTAGGACACAGAAAAAAGGTCAGTGTTTCTTTCATATTTTAGCCTTGAAATATTTGAAGACAGTGGTAAGAGTCTCCGTTTGTTTTCCCTCCGTGTTCCAGATGTCTTCAGGCCTTTGGTTGGTTTATCAGATGCTCTAGCTCCCACATTACACCTCACTGTTTACTACTTCACATTGTAGGTGCCTGTGTAATTATTGCTAGCTTCTGGGAATCATTGACTCGTCTACAATGAGATGCTGTCAAGAACATAATGTTTGTTTCTGAAACAAAATGAAAATGGGAGTTAATTCTTTCTGTTTACATCAACAACTAATGCAACTGCATTGAATGCCATGATTATAATAGTGAAACTGAGTCCATTTCATTCCCATTGTCGACACCGTTTTACAACCACACTCTCTTCATTACTACATACTTGTCCTGTGGGCATAGAACTCTATTTCAACTCTATTCAGCAATCGGTTTAGTTCAGTTCAGTTCAGTTGCTCAGTCATGTCCGACTCTTTGCGACCCCATGAATTCCAGCACGCCAGGCCTCCCTGTCCATCACCAACTCCCGGAGTTCACCCAGACTCACGTCCATCGAGTCAGTGATGCCATCCAGCCATCTCATCCTCTGTCATCCTCTTCTCCTCCTGCCCCCAATCCCTCCCAGCATCAGTACTAATCCTAATTGCATTCTTTACATGATTTAGATTCTCTGGTCCTCTGATCGTATCTCATACTTTTTGTTGTTGTTCAGTCTCACAGTCATGTAAGACTCTTTGCAACCCTATGTCCTGCAGCATGCCAGGCTTCTCTGTCCCTCGCCATCTCCCGAAGTTTGCCCTGCATAAACTCGACTTCTAATTGAAAACAATTTGAACATTCAAATTCCTACCTTGGTTCAGACTGTCTTCTCTGCTTAAAATGTCTTTTGTTTTTCTTTCTTATCCCTTCAATCTATCTTAACACTATAGTTTGACTCAAAGTTCAAAGTCCTATTGTGATTTTATTGATCCGGAAATATCTTGGTCATTATTCAAGTATCTCAACATGTGAGGAACACTCTTAATATGCTTGACAAAAACTTAATGAAAAATAAATAAGCAAAACACAAAAATATGCACAGTGGCAATGCAGAAAAGTATAGTATTTTTTAAAGCAAATCATTATTTCTCTCACTACATTATAATTACACCATAACAATCCCACTGTTGAACTTCCCAGGTGGCGCTAGTGGTAAACAACCCAACTGTCAACCCAAGAAGACAGGTTTGATCCCTGGGCTGGGAAGTTTTCCTGGAGGAGAGCACTGCAACCCACTCCAGGGTTCTGCCTGGAGAATCCCATGGACAGAGGAGCCTGGCGGGCTTCAGTCCATACCCTCTCACAGAGTCAGACACCACTAAAGTGACTTAACACACATGCACCCAGTCACTTTATCATAAGCCATAATTGAGAACAAGCTTAAGTCTCTGCATTGCCACTCAGAGGACATCTGCCTACTGATCTGGAAATAATTTTAGACTTTGAACAATTGATAAATGCCTTCTATTGCATATGTTGACAAGGTGTGATCTGCAAAACAAATCTGTCCTACTGTCTTTTATAAATAAAATTTTATTGGAACAGAGTCATGCCTACTGATTTATATACTGCCTACAGGTGAATCCATGCTGCGAGATACAAAAGTGCATAGCTGAAATTGAGACTATGTGGCCCACAAAGGCTAAAGTATTTACTGTACAGCTTTTTCCAGAAAAAAGTGCTGCTCCCTGTTCTGTTAAACTGTTACTGGAGTTGAGATGTTTATATATTAAGATATGGCAGCTTCTTAAATAATAAATATACTATACTTCCCATAAACCTAGACTATAAACTGAAAAATAGAATACCAGTTTTTTTTTTTTTTTGCAATTTCAATAATAAATGTAAGAATAAAAAAGACTTGTGCTCATATTTGTAATAGTAATGGAAGTTGTATTATCTTAAGAAAACCAATGGTTTTTACAGAAAATGAAACTCACAACACAATGTTAAAGAAAGGGTAAAAACACTATAATATGATTCATATTGTATAAGTTTTACATCCAAACACGTCAATATGTCCCTCAGATACAGAGAAAGTGAAAGTTGCTCAGTTGTGACAGACTCTTTGTGACCCCATGGCCTGTACAGTCCATGGACTTCTCCAGGCCAGAACAATGGAGTGGGTAGCCTTTCCCTCCTCCACAGGGTCTTCCCAACCCAGGGATCAAACCCAGGTCTTCCGCATTGCAGGAGGATTCTTTACCAGCTGAGCCACAAGGGAAGCCCAAGAATACTGAAGTGGGTAGCCTATCCCTTCTCCAGGGGATCTGCCTGACCAGGAATTGAACCGGGGTGTCCTGAATTGCAAGAGGATTCTTTACCAACTGAGCTATGAGGGAAGCCCACAGATACAGGGGGACAACCGGAAATTCAACAAAAATTAAGAATCTTTGGATTGTTACCCAATAGTTGATTTTGCTTTTGTATATTTCTGCATTTTGCAGGTATTTAAAGACAAAATATAGTGTCTAGTTCAACATTTTTAAAAGATCAATGGACTAGAGTGCATGATGAAATTGTTCCCCAAACTTTGGGAAAAATGCATATGCAACCAAAGTATCACAAGGACATTATTTCATCTAATTGCCCCATTTGTGGTCTCAAGGCAATAGCTAAATAATATTCTCTAAGGTTAACCTCCTTGGGGTTTTGGTGGCATATATATGTTACAGTTTGATGTTAGGGTTCAGCTTTTTTGGTTTCCTTTTTTGGTGTCCTTTTCTCAGTCCTTTTCAAGTCTGAATATATTTTTAATACATTATAAGAGAAATTCATTTTCTGAAATATTCATTGCAATATACTTTAGATTCCTGTTAACTATTTTTCAGACTTATTACTATATTAAAAAAAAATGACTTCTCAGCATAAATTTTCCTGGAATCCATTGAACTTAGAAAAGAAGCTTTATTAAATGAGCCAGTCAAATTCTTCTACACTCAGGTGAGTTGATTTTTATTTCACTTTAAAAGGAATATAATATACTTCATTAATCTTTGCAGGAGGCAAACAAGCATGTGTATAAATCTAACTGCCAGATTACTTGTTTAGCTGACTAGAAGTCTTTGATTATTTATCTTTCACCACATTTATTATTGTTCACCATGCTACATCACAAGGAAATTTTTTTTTCTGGATCACAATATTTTCATTCTCTTTATACATACAAACTTTAATAATAAACAAGAACTATAAGTTGTCATTTGTGCTTATATGGATTATATCCTGGAATAATGCTCTAAGAAACAAATTGAGGCTGAGATTTTATAATTTTATAGTTTCTAAAATTCCTGTTACAGGACTGAGCACATAGTGGGTCTGCAATGGGAAAATTATTCCAGGGTAATTGCACAGAAAAGAAGATAAATACTATGCACAGCACCTGTGCTCACAGCTGAGCATGGCTGACACTTCCTGGGCTACATGGGTGATTGGGAACATTGGCCCCAAGCCTGTTGACAAGTACAGAGTGTGGGAGGTGGAGTGAAAGGCTACAGGTGTGGAGAAAGAGTGTGAGGAAGAAGGAACAAGTGTGCATCAGAAATTGTATTCATCTTTGGTGAAGATTTCCCTTTCAACCCTGGACTATTCAAACTTTGTTACCATAGACATAGGGAACAAATCCTGACTTTAAAAAAAAAGTGTTTTCAGTTAGAGAATATGTGCTCTATGATTTGTATGTTAAATTGAAACATACTTTCAGGGAATCAGGAATTAATCACCTGTTTAAGAATGTAAAGGAATAACTGAAGAAAAAGAATGGGGGAATATGTGAATGACATAGTTATACATGTACAGGAAATCTTGAAGTGTTATATGTGTTCTTGGAGTATAAAGTTATAAAACCTGAGTGAAAATAACAGAGTGTTTACTTTCAACTCCTAATGAGATATAGAATTTTTAGAGAAGTCTATGTGGAATGACTTCCCTTTATACTGAGTACCATTTCAGTTTTTGCTAAGAATTTAGGGAGTAGCTTTGAAAATAATGAATTTAATGTCAGAAAAAGACAGTAGAGGCATTTTGGAGGGAAAGAAGCTAATTAAAAAAATAATAATAATTCAATGCACTCTTTTTCCCCATAAGTACTCTCATTCTATGCCTAGGTCAGGAAGATCCCCTGGAGGAGGGCATGACAACACTTCCAGTGTTCTTGCCCAGAGAATCTCATGGACAGAGGAACCTGGCAGGCTACAGTCCATGGAGTCACAAAAACGTCCGACAATACTGAGGGAATAACATTATATTTCATTCAAATTTTGCTTCAGATTTCTCTGAATCAACTTTTATATTTTGTCCACAGGAACCAAGAAAATCAGAGTGCTGAAGTCACTTTCATTCTCTTGGGCTTCTCAGATTATCCAGAACTCCAGGTACCCCTTGTCCTGTTATTCTTAACCATCTACTCTGTCACTGTGCTGGGGAACCTGGGCGTGATCCTAATTATCAAGATAAATCCCAAACTCAACACCCCTGTGTACTACTTCCTCAGACATTTATCCTTCATTGATCTCTGTTACTCAACAGTAGTTACACCCAAGCTACTAGAAAACTTGATTGTGGAAGACAGAACTATCTCCTTCACAGGATGCATCATGCAGTTCTTCTTGGCCTGCATATTTGTGGTGACAGAGACATTCCTGTTGGCCGTGATGGCATATGACCGATTTGTGGCCGTTTGCAACCCTCTTCTCTACACAGCTGTCATGTCCCAGAAGCTTTGTTCTTTATTGGTGGGTGCATCATACTCTTGGGGTACAGTCTGTTCCCTGACTCTTACCCACTTTTTATCCGAATTGTCCTTTAGAGGAAATAATATCATAAATAACTTTGTGAACACGTGGCCATTGTTGCTGTTTCCTGCTCTAACCCCTACATTAGCCAGGAGATCATTTTAGTCTCTGCCACGTTTAATGAAATAAGCAGCCTGGTAATTATTCTCACCTCCTATGTTTTCATTTTTATCACTGTCCTGAAGATGCCTTCAACTGGGAGGCGCCACAAAGCCTTCTCCACCTGTGCCTCCCACCTGACCGCCATTACCATCTTCCACGGGACCATCCTTTTCCTCTACTGTGTTCCTAACTCCAGGAGTTCATGGCTCATGGTCAAGGTGGCCTCTGTCTTTTACACAGTGGTCATCACCATACTGAACCCAGTGATCTACAGCCTGGGGAACAAAGATGTGAAAGAGACTGCTAGGAAGCTAGTCAATACCAAATTATGTCAATGAATGTAAAATGGCTTAGGTTTGCTTTTTCATTTACAAGAGCACTGTGGAGAACTGTCCAAGTTTTGTAGCATTTTTAATACCATTTCAAATTCCAATTTTTAGGAAGGAAAAGAGTGCACACATTTAATATAATTCCCTTGTTGATACATTGTTCAACCACTTTAGTAAACTGTAGAGACTTAGCAATAAAATAATAAATAACACCTGATTAAAGCCTAGACTATTTAAGTCTGTAGATAAAGTGTTTGTCATGTAAAGATTTCTGAGTAAAGACACACTACCATTTGGCTGTTCAGGTGAGTCTTCTTTTTTTCTTTTCTTTAAGTCATTATAAGTCATCAAAGAATGGATTTGAGTTGTCATGAAAGTTTATAGTTAACCATGAGGGAGTTACATGAGTTGAATCATAGTAACTAAGAGTTATTCAACACTAAGACACTAAAGTTAAAAGACATTCCTGTGCTTAGTTGCTCAGTTATGTCTGACTGTTTACAATTCTATGGGCTTTAGCCTGCCAGGTTCCTGTGTCCATGGAAAGAATACTGGAGGGGGTAGCCATTCTCTTCTCCAGGGGATCTGCATGACCAGTAATCAAACGTATGTCTCCTGCATTGCAGGCAGATTCTTTACCATCTAAGGTACCAGGGAAGTCTAAATTTAAAGGATATATTTATTTAACACCACATAGAAAGAATTGGTACATTATAGGTGCAAAGATGGAGAAGGCAATGGTACCCCACTCCAGTACTCTTGCCTGGAAAATCCCATGGATGGAGGAGCCTGGTAGGCTGCAGTCCATGGGGTCGCTAAGAGTCAGACACGACCGAGCGACTTCACTTTCACTTTTCACTTTCATGCATTGAAGAAGGAAATGGCAATCCACTCCAGTGTTCTTGCCTGGAGAATCCCAGGGACGGGGGAGCCTGGTGGGCTGCCATCTATGGGGTTGCACAGAGTTGGACATGACTGAAGCGACTTAGCAGTAGCAGCAGTAAGTGCAAAGAAGTCATGTCTCTGCCCCCACAAATTCCTGAATAAGATTTGGTAAAATTCTACTTGTTAATATAAAATTTATTTGTTCTTTGTACATAAATCATCAAAAATAAAATTAAGAAATGCACACTTCAGAAATAGTTCCAGCTGAATCTAAAATAGTCTTTCATGTCAGTCAAATTACATATAAAATAGCTATTGCTCCACAATGATAACATAACAGAGAACTTAGTTGGTAAGTAACATTAATGGTGGATTGAATGGGGGCCCTGCTGATACCAATTAGAGCATCTTGGTTAACTTGATTTAATTTTGCCCAACTAGTAAACTCATGGATTTCCCTGGTGGCTCAGATAATAAAGAATCTGCTTGCAATGCAGGAGACTTTGGTTCTATCCCTGGGTGGGGAAGATCCCCTGGAGAAAGGGAGGGCAACCGATTCCAGTATCCTTGCCTGGAGAATCCCATCACAGAGGAGCCTGGTAGGCTTCAGTCCATGGAGTTACAAAGATTCAGACACGACTGAGCAACTAACACACTTCACAGTAAACTCACATCCAGTCTAAGGAGTGAATTCTATGTGCTGTGGTGCTTCCCAGGTGGCACTAGTGGTAAAGAACCTGACTACCAGTGCAGGAGATGTAGGAGACATGGGTTCAGTCCCTGAGTTGGGAGGATCCTCTGGAGGAGGGCATGGCAACCCATTCCAGTATTCTTGCCTGGAGAATTCCATAGACAGTGAAGCCTGGTGGGCTACAGTCCATAGAGTGGCAAGGAATCAAACACCACTGAAGCGACTTAGCATGCACACACCTTGATATCAGGTGTACCCAGACCCTCCTCCCTAAATAGACTCTACTATCACGTAAGATATATATTATCTGCCAGAAATTGGGGGGAAAGCCTAACACCTCTATGTGAAAAACTATTTTTTTCCCTGCTAAGCATTTTGTCTAATAGTAATTCTATGTTCATCCTTGTGAGAAGAACCACCAAACTTATTCTGTATGTCTGTAGCGATTCCCTGGTGGCTCAGATGGTAAAGCGTCTGCCCGCAGTGCGGGAGATGTGGGTTCGATCCCTGGGTTAGGAAGATCGCCTGGAGAAGGAAATGGCAACCCACTCCAGTACTCTTGCCTAGAAAATTTCATGGATGGGGGAGCCCGGTGGGCTGTAGCCCATTGGGTCACGAAGAGTTGGACACGACTTCAATAACTAAATATGTTGAGAATATTTTCACATGCTTTTTGGACATTTGTAAATTTTGTGTTGTATCTGATTTGACTTTTTGTCTTTATTGTTTCTTTTCTGTACCTTTTCTTTTCACTTTATTGATAATGTTTTTAATATACAAATATTTTAAATTTTGAGGAAGTTCAATTTAGCAATTTTTTGTTGTTGTTGTTGCTTATGTTTTTGTTCCCCTAAGAATCTACTTCCAAGTTCAAGGGCATTAAATGTAAGGCCTGTGCTTTTCTTGTAAGAGTTTTATAGTTTATGCTCTTTCATTCAGGACCTTGTTCACTTTCTGAGTTAACTGTTGTATATAATATGAGGCAAGTGTCGAATCCCGGAATTTTACTTGTGAATGCCCGATTGTCCTGGCATCATTTATTTGAAGAAGAATCTATTCTTTCTCCAGTGAATATTAAGAGAATCATAACCTCAGAAGCACCATGATGATGGTGAGGTACAAGTTGGGAGAAATCAGAGCCCGTATAGGGCACAGCTACCCAGTCAAATGTATTTTGAATCTTCCACTAGTGAGAAATAAGCTTGTTGTTATTGTTGTTCAGTCACTAAGTCATGTCCGAGTCTTTGCCACCCCATGGACTGCAGCACGCCAGGCTTTCCTGCCCTTCACTGTCTCCTGGAGTTTGCTCACACTCATGTCCATTGATTTGGTGATGCCATCTGACCATCTCATCCTCTGCTGCCCTCTTCTCCACTAGCCTTCAATCATTCCCAGCATCAGGGTCTTTTCCAGTGAGTTAGCTCTTCATGTCAGGCGGCCAAAGCACTGGACCTTCAGCTTCAGCATCAGTCCTTTCAATGAATATTCAGGGTTGATTTCCTTCCGGACTGACTGGTTGGATCTTGCTGTCTGAAGGACTCTCAGGAGTCTTCCCCAGCACCACAATTTGAAAGAACAATTCTTTGGCACTTTGTCTTCTTTATGTCCAGCTCTCACATCCATACCTGACTACTGGAAACAGCACGGTTTTGACTATATGGACTTTTGTTGGCAAAGTGATGTTTCTGGTTTCGAATGTGCTGCCTAGTTTTGTCATAACTTTTCTCCCATGGAGCAAGTGCATTTTAATTTCATGGGTGCAGTCACCATAAAGCAATGATTTTGGAGCCTAAGAAAGTAAAATCTTTCACTGCTTGCACTTCAGCTCCTTCTGCATCAAGTTATTATTATTTTTAACCTGTGTCCTTAAAGCCAAGTTGGATAGTTACCAAAATTAGTGAAAATATCATCCTTTTCATAAACAGATGTTTTTAGAAAACATATCATCCAAAATTTCTTTTTAGATTCAGTAATAAATATAAACATCTGAGAACATTCTATATTTGAAAAGCCAATGGAATCTGTTTTTTATCAATAGAATCAATAGTGTAAATATAAAATAAAGTTTATAGTACAAATTTTGTAAAGTATAAACCGTAAATATTGTAAAGTATAAACAGTATAATTATAATTTAGCAGCCATATGTTTAGAAACATAAGAATATATATATACCTTCATAAGAAAATTTTAAAAATTAAATATGGATTAATAAAAGATAAATCTATTGGTGTATAATTTCCCCTTGTGGATTTATATTTTATATCCACATAGATTTTTTTAATGGTGTTTTTTATTTTTTAAGATTAAATGAGTAAGGTTGATAATACAAATGCCCCAAGGCTTTAGGGAAACAATATACAATCAATATACCACTTGGGACAGAGTTCAGAGTTAAAATGTAATTAGTTGAATTGCAGTCATCAAGGCAGTACCTCAGTTATATTCTCTAGTTTTCACATGCCTAAGGTCATGGTGGCATATATTTGTGATAAAGCTTGGTGCCAGGATTTACTTTTCAGGCTTGATCTTATCTTTGGTATCTCTGAGTTTTCTTAACAGGTTGGAAAATCATAAAGTATGAAATAATTAATGAAAAATACTGGGCACTTTTACTACCCTTTTCAGGTGTGTTTCTATTAAGTCCTAAGCAGCAGCATTGCTGGAGTTCATTAATCTTAGCAAAGAGTTCTTCACTAAATGACTCATTCAAGTTCTTCTGTATTTAGGTGAGTTGACTCATGTCTCTCTTGTTTTACTTAAAAAAGAAAATACAAAGACCCAGTAATCTTTGTAGGAGACAGACACATGTGTAGAACAAGGTGTGCACAAAGAACCACGTTTTGGCTGAGAAGGTTTATGGAGTTATATTCCAATTCTTTCTTTCAAATAATTTGTATCCTAGTTTTCTCATTGGGTATCAACCATAAAGTCAGAAATGGAGAATTCTCCTTTTGGCAAAAGAAGGCCCACAAAGTGGGCCTTGTCTTCAAGATTTTCCTGTAATTTTCTAGAAATAAAGTGACAGTAACAGCCATATTTATAAATAATAGGGATATAACCTACAGTAATTGTGAGTGATAAATATGCAAGTTTGTCTGTATACAGAGGGGATGAAACAATGAGTCATGCCTATAAAAGAAGGTGGTAAAATAAAGCAAACATCATAAGAAAGAATAAAATTGGGAAATAAATTATAAAGAAATAGGCATGTACTATATAGCAGAGGTTGATAAATCCACCTTCACTAAGAAGGATGTATTAAGTGATAATGAGGTTGAATTTATAGATCCAAGCAGTTTTTGGAAAAGTCATATTGAATAATGTTAATGTTATACATTTGCTATTAACATTTATTTGGAATCTTAAAGTCACTGTTATATTAAACAATCATGGGAAATTATTCTCATAATCTTGCACAGACATAAATTGAAGGAATGTGGCTGGAATAATAGTCATAATCAATCTTTGCAGTGCTGAGACCTTACAAAGTCTTGTTACAGAGGGTCTGTTGTGGACATGGTCCTTGGAAGGTATCTTTCTTACAAGTTCATCATGTGGGAATCAGAGAAAGCTATAGTGTGGTGAGAAAACCTAGAGGAAAATAAGGAAAGGTGCATCTTAAACCAAGTGTTCTAATGAAATTCTACAGTGATTCTATTGTGTGGCTTCCAGAAGAAGGGATTTCTGCATTGTCTTCCCCAATGTGTCCACCAGTTGATAGATGTCCATGCTTGTGCTGGATTTTCACAAACATATCAGGTGTTTGAAATCATAACAATTATTCATAATTCTGATATATAAAAAAGGTAAATATCTGT
Source organism: Bos grunniens (assembly GCF_055505025.1). NCBI lineage: Eukaryota > Metazoa > Chordata > Mammalia > Artiodactyla > Bovidae > Bos > Bos grunniens. Next base: position 70,619,569 of record NC_141185.1, on the reverse strand, counting down.
TCTACCAGTTCCAATCTAGTGATTTAAAATTTATATTACTATTCTTATCTTACTATAGAGGAAAAGTTACTGATTATTGTGATCAGTAATAATCAAGAAATATTCTGGTGTCCAATTTGAAATAGGTGTTTTCTAGCCACTTTTCTTTGGAAGAACTAAAAACTTAATTCAAAATGGCAGAGTATATATTTGATTCATTCTGAAGCCTATATGCTTTCTCCAGTACTTCTACAGTTCTTATTTTTGTCACCCAAACTCCAAAATCTGCCACAATGGAAAAAATGAGCTTTCTGTTCAATATTGTTTCAACTATTATCACAGGAAGCATAGCTCATATTTTGTTTTGAAACTTCTGATGAATAATACAATTGGCTATGAAGAATACATTTAAACATTTTCAAAATTAATTCAAGATAAGTGAAAAAGTTTAGTATGTCTTATAGCATAGCTACAGAATGGGTTGAGAATTTGGAATTACTAGGAATAAGAAAGGAATTGAAAGGAGATACAACAACCAAGAATATATTATATTAACTTTTTTGCAGAGATGTTACAATTATACAAATTAGCATATAAGTTAATTGTCTCATAGCTCAGGAAGTGAGTCAGGTAAGAAACTGTGGAACCTAAAGACATGTTTTTCTCCAATACATGTAATTGGATTGTATATATCAGGTGTTTTCACACAGCTCAGAGTCACGCAAAGACAATGTCTCCTGAAAGTAACTGATAATAATGAGTTTTATTATTTGAAATAAAGCAGGAGCAATCTGTTTTAGTTCTTTGTTTCTGAAGATCATGTACAATGAAAATTATTACTGGCTGTATAATTGACATACAAGTGAACATTAGCATGTGAAATAAAGCAGAAGTATAGCATTTACAGAAACACTGTAAACAGAGACCCAGAGAGCTTCCCAACATATTTTCTATTCTCTCACCTATTTCAAAGTTTAGTTTTTACTCTTCTGGATCAACATTGATACTTTGTCCACAGGAACCAAGCAAACCAGAGTGATAAGGTCACTTTCATTCTCTTGGGCTTCTCAGAATATCCTCAGCTCCAGCTGCCCCAGTTCCTGGTCTTCCTGACCATCTACACAGTCACTCTGCTGGGGAACCTGGGCATGATCCTGATCATGAAGTCCAGTTCCAGGCTCCACACGCCCAGGTACTTCTTTCTCAGCCACTTATCCTTCGTTGATTCCTGTTACTTGACAGTAGTTACACCCATGCTGCTAGAAAACTTGGTTGTGGAAGACAGAACCATCTCCTTCACAGGATGCCTCATACAATTCTTCTTTGTCTGCATATTTGTGGTGACAGAGACATTCCTGTTGGCAGTGATGGCATATGACCGATTCGTGGCCATTTGTAACCCTCTTCTCTATGCTGTTGTGATGTCCCAGAAGCTTTGTTCCTTGTGGTTGTCTGCATTATACTCTTGGAGTATAGCCTGTTCCTTAATATACACATACGTTTTCTCAACGTTATCCTTTTGTGGGACTAAGTTCATAAATAACTGTGTCTGTGAGCACGCAGCCATTGTTGCTGTTTCCTGCTCTGACCTCTACATTAACAAGGAAATCATTTTAGTCTCTGCCACATTCAATGAAGTAAGCAGCCTGATGATTATTCGCACCTCCTATGTTTTCATTTTTATCACTGTCTTAAGGATGCTTTCGACTGGGGGGGCGCCACAAAGTCTTATCCACCTGTGCCTCCCACCTGACCACCATTACCATCTTCCAGGGGACCATCCTTTTCCTCTGCTGCTGCTGCTGCTAAGTCGCTTCAGTCGTGTCCGACTCTATGCGACCCCATAGTCTGGACTATGCAGCCCACCAGGCTCCGCTGTCCCTGGGATTCTCCAGGCAAGAACACTGGAGTGAGTTGCCATTTCCTTCTCCAATACATGAAAGTGAAAAGTGAAAGTGAAGTCACTCAGACGTGTCCAACTCTTAGCGACCCCATGGACTGCAGCCCACCAGGCTCCTCCGTCCATGAGATTTTCCAGGTAAGAGTGCTGGAGTGGGGTGCCATTGCCTTCTCCATCGTTTTCCTCTATTGTGTTCCTAACTCCAGAAGTTCATTGCTCATGGTCAAGGTGGCCTCTGTCTTTTACACAGTGGTCATCCCCATGCTGATCCCAGTGATCTACAGCCTCAGGAACAAAGATGTGAAAAAGTCAGTGAAGAAATTAATCAACATTAAATTGTTCTGTGATAAAATGTAAAGCTAGAAAGATTTTTTGAGAGTAAGAGTTTCTCAATAGCAAATAGAATCACGAACCTATTTTAACCTTGCAATTGACAGGCCAATTTCTGTTCACTCTTTTATTTTATTAAAGTAACTTTAAAATTACAAATAAAAATAGAAATAAAAGACTACTTCAACTAAAAGTTTGATACAAGCATTGAATTGCAATTTTTTGTGTGTATAATATCTGACCTTGTATTTGTCCTGGTTAAATTTCAGTTTAATTCAAGTCATGTGAACTGCAGGACTTTTATAAGGATCTGAAGAGTTATAGCCTACAGTAAGGAAGTTTATGTCTTAATGTAAAAGTAGTACATTGAGAGCTGCTCAGCATAAAAGTCTAAGTATCTTAAGACTTTATTAATTCCATAAGAAACATTTTGGCTTTGGAAGATTCCCAGGCAAACAAAGACAAATTTGAAATATATCTAACTTAAATAGTTCATAATATGGTATAGTTTAAATATAATTGCTAATATAACCAGATATAAATTATTCTCTATGTGCTGGTGCAAGAAAATGATACAAATGTTGGAGATATAGTGTATACCCATCACTTAAGTTTTTCCATGTACATCATTGTGGTTGTACATTTTAAAATGCATTTATCTATCTCTTTTACTAGAAATTTTACTTAGGTAATTTTCAATTCAATTTAAGTTACAGTATCTTTAAACCAGTTCTCCCATGATAGTATAACAACCAACAAATTGATTATGATTTAGTGTACAGATTTCAGTAAAGCATTAGCTATTTATTCATGAAAAAAGAAACATTTATGAACTCCAGTAGGTTGCAACAACAGCTATTTTTGAAATAGTGACTTTACTGAGGCAGTTCTGCTGATATGAGGCAGGTCACTTGAGCTTCAAGGCTGAGCTAATGGACCAACTAATCTTCACTCTACAGACCTGTATGTAAATCATCCTCCTTGGACCATTCTTATGCTGGAAGCAATCAAGTCCCTGTTTGGGTCTCATCTATGTTTGGGTCAAAGTAAAAAAAAAAAAAAAAAAAGGCTAAACTCAAAGGCAAGGTTTGAAAATTTTTGCTTCTTGTAGAGCTGTTATGTTTTAGGTCAGGGGTGTAGGGTGACATGAAGAAGTTGGCTCAGTATTTGTGCATGTGTGATGCGTGCCTTCTCAGTCAGGTCTGACATTGTGATGCCATAGACTGTAACCCCTCACGCTCCTCTGTTCATGGAATTTTCCAGGCAAGAATACTGGAGTGGGTCACCATTTCCTCCTCTAGGGGAACTTCCCAATACAGGAATCTAATCCAGGCTTCTCAGGATTGAACGAGAGTCTCTGGCATCTCCTTCTTGGCAGGCAGATTCTTTACCACTAGCGCCACCTGGAAAGCCCTGGCTCAATATTCACCAAAGATTAATTAAAACATTTACCTCATCAAAGATATTCTTTCTTGATAATTCCAGGTAATTCTATAGCAAATAGCAGAGAATCCATGACTATGACTGGTTTTACCAAAGGTTTTAATAATTGATGGGTCATTGGATTGCTTTAAGGAAATGACTGATTGAGATTAAACATAAGTCTTGCCTTTCCTATTTGTGTCTTACTAACGGGCTTTCCTGGCTTCCCTGGTGGCTCAGACGGTTAAGTGTCTGACCGCAATGTGGGGAGATGTGGGTTTGATGCCTGGGTCAGGAAGATCCCCTGGAGAAGGAAATTGCAACCCACTCCAGTATTCTTGCCTGGAGAATCCCATGGACAGAGGAGCCTGGTGGGCTACAGTCCATGGGGTCGCAAAGAGTCGGACACGACTGAGCAACTTCACTCACTTCATTCAACGGGCTTCCCTGGTGGCTCAGACGGTAAAGTGTCTGACTCCAATGCGGGAGCCCCGGGTTCAATCCCTGGGTCGGGAATATCCCCTGCAGGAAGAAATGGCAACCCACTCCAGTACTCTTGCCTGGAGAATTCTATGGACAGAGGAGCCTGGTGGGCTACAGTCCATGGGGTCGCAAAGAGTCGGACACGACTGAGTGACTTCACTTCAATCATGATTAAGGTTTATAAGCAGAAAAAAGGGAGGGGCTATGTGTTGTAGCTATAATTCAACAAATTAAATATTACATTTCCTTCCATGATTTAGAGCTTTCTATGAAAATTAAATATTTACCATAATGCTTTACACTAAATCATATGTCTTTTATTGTTTAGGAATATGCAGCAAAATTCCCGACCCTCTTTACGCATGGCAATAGAGTTAGGAATTTAACTTTTGTTTGTCATCCAAGGGTCATAACCAAATGTTCCTATCCAGTACAGGGAGCCCAGTCTGGTGGTCTCTGATTACTGGGAGGAATGGAATGAGGAGAGGGGAGGGAGCCTAGGAAAGGAGGGGATGCATGTATAATCATGGCTGATTAGCATTGTTGTATGGCAGAAACCAACACAGCATTGCAAAAATTAAAAAAAAAAAATCAGAAACAAAAATAGTGTGCTGTGTATCTGTGTGTAGTTTAATAAAGACATTAAAGATATTCCCTCACATAAGGGAAATTCAGAATCAAAAAATGTAAAAAGTTTAAAAATATAAAATCTACTAGATTTAGTAAGAAATTATTAAAAGAGCTTTTGTTCACATTTATGAAAAGATAGTTTCTTGATCTGTGACACCTATCTGCATTCTTGCATATTCTACTAACATAGCATCTCCAGTCCTAAACATGGTACTCTTCCAATGTGATCATTACTGTGCAATATCTTGATTCATTTTTTTCTTTTCTTTTTTTAAATCAATTCTTCAATTCTTTAAAAGAAGTATTTTCCTATTATAATGTTCTAGTGAGGTTTATGTTTTCCCAAAGAAATTCAAGCAAGAAGTGGTAATTTGGGGGAAGACTTTCAAAGATGAGTATTTGGACAATATCTTTAGCCTTAAACACAGACCAAGCATCATGTGAATAGAAAATTGGTTTCCAATAATCAATGGTCTGTAGTAATATTATGGTTTATAAATTATCCTTTGTGGATGACTATAATAGAGTGTTCACTGAAACAAATGTCTTGAAAAATTGGGTGTCAAGTGGGCCTTAGAAAGCATCACTACAAACAAAGCTAGTGGAAGTGATGGAATTCCAGTTGAGCTATTCCAAATCCTGAAAGATGATGCTGTTAAAGTGCTGCACTCAATATGCCAGCAAATTTGGAAAACTCAGCAGTGGCCACAGGACTGGAAAAGGGCAGTTTTCATTCCAATCCCAAAGAAAGGCAATGCCAAAGAATGCTCAAACTACCGCACAATTGCACTCATCTCACACGCTAGTAAAGTAATGCTCAAAATTATCCAAGCCAGGCTTCAGCAGTACATGAACTGTGAAATTCCTGATGTTCAAGCTGGTTTTAGAAAGGGCAGAGGAACCAGAGATCAAATTTCCAACATCCACTGGATCATGGAAAAAGCAATAGAATTCCAGAAAAACATCTATTTCTGCTTTATTGACTATGCCAAAGCCTTTGACTGTGTGGATCACAATAAACTGTGGACAATTCTGAAAGAGATGGGAATACCAAACCACCTGACCTGCATTTTGAGAAATTTGTATGCAGGTCAGGAAGCAACAGTTAGAACTGGACATGAAACAACAGACTGGTTCCAAATAGGAAAAGGAGTACATCAAGGCTATATATTGTCACCCTGCTTATTTAACTTCTATGCAGAGTACATCATGAGAAACTCTGGACTGGAAGAAACACAAGCTGGGATCAAGATTGCCGGGAGATATATCAATAACCTCAGATATGCAGATGACACCACCCTTATGGCAGAAAGTGAAGAGGACCTCAAAAGCCTCTTGATGCAAGTGAAAGTGGAGAGTGAAAAAGTTGGCTTAAAGCTCAACATTCAGAAAACAAAGATCATGGCATCTGGTCCCATCACTTCATGGGAAATAGATGGGGAAACAGTGTCAGACTTTATTTTTTGGGCTCCAAAATCACTGCAGATGGTGACTGCAGCCATGAAATTAAAAGATGCTTACTCCTTGGAAGGAAAGTTATGACCAACCTAGATAGCATATTCAAAAGCAGAGACATTACTTTGCCAATAAAGGTCTGTCTAGTCAAGGCTATGGTTTTTCCAGTGGTCATGTATGGATGTGAGAGTTGGACTGTGAAGAAGGATGAGCACCGAAGAATTGATGCTTTTGAATTGTGGTGTTGGAGAAGACTCTTGAGAGTCCCTTGGACTGCAAGGAGATCCAACCAGTCCATTCTGAAGGAGATCAGCCCTGGGATTTCTTTGGAGGGAATGATGCTGAAGCTGAAACTCCAGTACTTCGGCCACCTCATGCGAAGAGTTGACTCATTGGAAAAGATTCTGATGCTGGGAGGGATTGGGGGCAGGAGGAGAAGGGGACGACAGAGGATGAGATGGCTGGATGGCATCACTGACTTGATGGACGTGAGTCTGGGTCAACTCTGGGAGTTGGTGATGGACAAGGAGGCCTGTCGTGCTGCGATTCATGGGGTCGCAAAGAGTCAAACATGACTGAGCAACTGAACTGAACTGATGAAGAATACTGTCATGAAAGTTGTGGTGATCACAAGAAATGGGAGAAAATGAGGTATGTGTTCTTTTGATTGTCCTGGGGAGCTTGCAGTAGGAAGTGACAAAATTCTGGGCATCAACACTTTGGCAAATATTACTTTAAAAGAAGTTGAAATATCTTATGGTAGCCCTAAAAGAATCTTCATTTTTATTAAGCCACGAAGAAAGTTCCCTAAATTTCTCAGTGGGAAAACTGTGTGTCAGGGAGTATATAGTCCTCAACATCATAAAATAATTTTCTTTATCACATGATCTGTGGCATTCTGCAATATTGTTGGCATTCCAGTCTATTTTTATATTTTCCCCAGTTGCTTGTTGGTGTCTGTTAAGATACAGTCTGATTTTGTATCAGACAAATGAAACACTTCTCCCTTTGAAAAACTTTTTTCAACAATCTGTCTTTAATAAATTAACAATTTATTTTAATATCTCTCTGGCTTAGACTCTTGAACCTCAACATTTCTCCTACAAATATTGTCCTGTATTTTAACTTGTCTTTCTTCTAATTTTTCTTTTGTTTTTCTTTCTCACTGTACTTGTTGTAGTTGTTTAAAAAATAACAAATTCTGTAAATAAAACTATTTAGTCATTTATTCTTTAAATGAGTATTTGGCACTTACCACTTTCACAAATCTTTAAATCTGAATTTGAAATAATTGTTTTTTTAACGAAAAAGATGCCATATCACAAATACTTAAGACATCCATTTTTTAAAATATATTTACATAACGCAATCCCAACCTCTCTGTGGAAGCATGCACAATCTGGGCTTCTCTACCTAGAAGCACTGTCAAAGCTTATGAAATTAAGGTTTTCAAGCTTTAACTAAACTACATGTTGGAGGATAAAAACACTGTTTCGATCCCTGGTCTGGGAAGATCCCACATGTCACGTGGCAACTAAGCCTGTGCACCATGACTACCGAGCCTGTGTTCTGGAGCCATGAGCCAAAAATAAATAAATAAATATTTTTAAAAAAGAAACAAGTTAGTATCATATACACAGTCCTTGCTTTAACTAAAACTAGCATGCAATTATGAACAAAATTTGGAAGAAAGGAATTTAGAACTACAAAGTAATACTCTATAGAATTAATAAACGTTGCACTAATTATCTTTGGTCTACATGGACTTCAACTATCTTTATCATTTATATTTGATTTACTAATAAAAAGCATACTAAGAAATCTGTAAAATAGCAAAAAAGTAAAATACCAAAAACCTTCTATTTCAAGTGATTCTCTTTTAAAATGCTCCTTTGATTGGATTTATAAGCATATTTGTTGATTCCATCCCTGACAAAGCTTCAGTTGAAATATCAGGCCAACTGCATTGATGTGGTGATAACAGATGCTCAAACATGTAAGCAGATATTTTCTTTATTTCTTAGCCCTATATTAAAAATAGCTTACACTTATAAATGGGAACCTCAATTAGCTGCTGAGTTATAGGTTGCCCATTTGGCTAAATCTTCCAAAATTAGCTGCACCAGAATTGTCAATCCCTTTGAATAATTTGTGAATCTTTGTTTTCCAACACCCCTACGTATGTGTATATCATTTCTGACACAGGAAACTGTGTGTGTGTGTGTGTGTGTGTGTGTGTGTGTTCAGTTGTGTCTGAGTTTTTGAGACCCCCTAGACTGTAGCCCTCCAGGCTCCTCTGTCCATTCAATTGCCCAGGCAAGAATACTGGAGTTGTTGCAATTTCTTCCTCCAAAGAAACTATGTAGTATCATCTTATTGGGTCAATATTTTATATGGCCTTTTTTTTTCTTTCTTGATATGTGACATAAAGGAGTAGGTGAAGCAATCACATGGATGAATTAAAAATATTAGTGCTATGACCTCTGTGACTGTAGTACAGAAATATAGCTGGATCTATGGGAAACAGTAGAAACAGTGTCAGACTTTATTTTGGGGGGCTCCAAAATCACTGCAGATGGTGACTGCAGCCATGAAATTAAAAGACACTTACTCCTTGGAAGGAAAGTTATGGCCAACCTAGATGGCATATTCAAAAGCAGAGACATTACTTTGCCAACAAAGGTCTGTCTAGTCAAGGCTATGGTTTTTCCAGTGGTCATGTATGGATGTGAGAGTTGGACTGTGAAGAAAGCTGAGCACCGAAGAAGTGATGCTTTTGAACTGTGGTGTTGGAGAAGACTCTTGAGAGTCCCTTGGACTGCAAGGAGATCCAACCAGTCCATTCTGAAGATCAGTCCTGGGATTTCTTTGGAAGGAATGATGCTAAAGCTGAAACTCCAGTACTTTGGCCACCTCACGCGAAGAGTTGACTCACTGGAAAAGACTCTGATGCTGGGAGGGATTGGGGGCAGGAGGAGAAGGGGACAGCAGAGGATGAGATGGCTGCATGGCATCACCGACTCGATGGACATGAGTTTGAGTGAACTCCGGGAGTTGGTGATGGACAGGGAGGCCTGGCATGCTGCAATTCGTGGGGTCACAAAGAGTCAGACATGACTGAGCAACCGAACTGAACTGATCAGCAATATCATCAATTAGTCAGTCAGTTCAGTTGCTCAGTCATGTCTGCCTCTTTGTGACCCCATGGGCTGCAGAATGCCAGACTTCTCTGTCCATCACCAACTTCTGGAGCTTACTCAAACTCATGTCCACCGAGTCAGTGATGCCATTCAACCACCTCATCCTCTGTCGGCCCCTTCTCCTCCTGCCTTCAATCTTTCCCAACTTCAGGCTCTTTTCCAATGAGTCAGTTCTTTGCATCAGGTGGCCAAAATATTGGAGCTTCAGCTTCAGCATCAGTCCTTCCAATGAATATTCAGGACTGATATCCTTTAGGATGGACTGGTTGGATCTCCTTGCTGTCCAAGCTAGGATCATGACACCTAATCAATATCCACTCTACCAACCCATAGCTGATGGTACTCATACTCAGGGCATGAATAATAAGCCTAACTGGCTAAATGCAAAAATATGTATAGTATAATGTTGTGTGTTTTGTACAGTGTAATGTTAAGTGTGTTTCCATATCAATATATGTAGAGATATGTAAGACTAAAAAGCACATTGTATCAGCCATAATTTGGGTTAGGTTCATTGGAAAATATACGAATGTAATTTTTCATGATTTTAAGAAATATAGCCTCTGTATGGTCTTCCTAGGTGGCACTAGTGGTAAAGAACCCTCCTGCCAATGCAGGAGACATAAAGAGACAGGGGTTCAATTCCTGAGTCAGGAACATCCCCTGGAGGAGAGCATGGCAACCTGCTCCAGTATTCTTGCCTGGAGAATCCCATGGACAGAGGAACTTGGTGGGCTACATACAGTCCATGGGGTCACAAAGAGTCCAACATGACTGAAGCAACTTAGCATGCACAAACACAGCCTCTGTATGGAGGTGAATTATTTTTAAAAACATCAGCAATAGGTCAATGACAAAAGAAATCATACTGTAAATTACAGAAGAGGAATTTTCCTTTAGTTATTCTGTCTATAGCTCATGACAATAAACTCTGTAAGAATTCTTCAAGGTTTGAGTCCCTAGGGTTAGGTGATTAGATATAAAACAAATTAAAACACCATCATGAAGTATAATTTCTAAGTCTGCCTATTACTCAAGGACATGTTCATTCTCCTTCTGCAGTTTCTTGACTGTTGCAAAAATAACAGATTATATTTCTTGCTATTATTATTAACTATATTTTGTAAGAATCATCAACTTTCTTATTAAAGGATGGGAAATGTTTAAACAAAATTTAGATTTTGATACAAAATGTGTATGCAGCATATTAGTGTTAGCAAGGAATCCATCAGAGAAATACACCAGGGATATCTGGCATTTGGTGAGTTGATTGAACCTAGGATCATCCTTTCACTCTGATCTGAGGGATATGGAATCCAGATTTTTGGCAGAGGAGACCTATATGAACTGAAAACAGCAATATACAGGCTAAATTCTACTTTTATTAGTCCCAGAACCATCGTGCATGTGTAGTTATATGTTTAACCCCAGAGAAATTTACTATTATATTTTTCTTTATGTGTTAAAAATGTTTAATCTTTCCCAGGCCACTTCTGCTGTTATCATATGACTGCCATAACCCAATCAATGATTTGTCTAGTTTTTTTTTTTTTTTTCTTTTTTTATTTCCTTCTATGTAGCCCGTGTTCTCATATAATTATATTCTATCTTGGGGATATTTAGTACTCTATGCATTATACTCATTCAGGAATCATTTATATATAATACTACTACTGATAAATACTATTCTTTCTTATTTCCCAGATAAAGAAACTGAAGTTCTAAAGGATAAAGCTAATTCCCCATATTCAAATTTACTCAAGTTTTCAAGCAAAGACTTCAGCCTGACACTTCAGAACATTCCTGGGTGTACACTGATCACACCACCTTCATTAGCTTAGGTTGAGCAATCTTGAGCTTCTTTCACTCCACCTTCTCGTGTTTCATTGCTCAATTTTAATTCTTCTTTATTTTTATCTTTTCAATCAAGATCCATGGTTCTGAGTGAAGGAAATCAGAGCTCTGTGATCATGTTCATCCTCTTGGGCTTCTCAGAATACCTGCACCTCCTGGCACCCCTTTTCCTGGTGTTCTTGACCATTTACACAGTCACTCTGGTGGAGAACCTTGGCGTAATAGTGATCATAAGGACAAGTCTCAAACTCCACACACCCATGTACTTTTTTCTTAGCCATTTATCCTTTTTGGATATTTGTTCTTCCAGTGTATTTATACCCAAACTCCTAGATATCTTGGTACTGGAAGACAGAGTTAATTCTTTCAAAGGATGCATGGCACAGTTTTTCTTTGGCTGTACATTTGTGATTACGGAGATGTCCATGCTAGCAGTGATGGCCTATGACCGGTTTGTGGCTGTTTGTAACTCCTGCTCTACACAGCTGCTGTGCCTCCTAAGCTCTGCAGCCCCCTGGTTGCTGGGACTTACACGTGGGGTGGAATGTGTTCCTTGACAATCACATGTCCTCTTTTGGAGCTGTCCTTCTGCCGTTCTATGTCATACATCACTTTGGCTGTGAGTATTCTGCCATCATCTCTGCTTCCTGTTCTGACACCCATTTCAGTCAACTGACATGTTTCATTTCTACACTCAATGAGGTGTGTGTAGCCTCCTGATTATCTTCACCTCCTACATTTTCACAGTTGTCACACTCATCAAGATGCCTTCAGCTGCTGGACTCCGAAAAGCCTTCTCCACCTGTGCCTCCCACCTGACCGTCATCACCGTTTTCCATGGGACTGTCCTGTTCCTTCATTGTGTACCAAACTCCAAAAGCTCATGGCTCCTCATCAGAGTAACCACTGTGTTTTCTACTGTCATGATTCCTATGCTGAACCCCCTTATCTATAGCCTTAGGAATAAAGGTGTGAAAGAGACAGTCAGGAGTTTGAGAACTATGAAACTGCTTTCTCCCTCAATATAATTCAGAAGTCCAATAGGACTGAAAAACCACTTGAATTAAAGTCAAGCTGTGTATAACTCAAATAAATATGTTTATGTTCATATTATGCCAATAATTTTCTTATATATTTCTGATGCTAGTTTACCTTTATTTTAAATAAATATATGATTATGTTCCAAATAAATTGTATGTTGCATTTTACATTTTTTTTTGATGGTCAGGAGGAGCTACAATTATTTCTTTTTTTTTTTAATTAATTTTATTTTATTTTTAAACTTTACATAATTGTATTAGTTTTGCCAAATATCAAAATGAATCCACCACAGGTATACATGTGTTCCCCATCCTGAACCCTCCTCCCTCCTCCCTCCCCATACCATCCCTCTGGGTCGTCCCAGTGCACTAGCCCCAAGCATCCAGTATCGTGCATTGAACCTGGACTGGCATCTCGTTTCATACATGATATTTTACATGTTTCAATGCCATTCTCCCAAATCTTCCCACCCTCTCCCTCTCCCACAAAGTCCATAAGACTGTTCTATACGTCAGTGTCTCTTTTGCTGTCTCGTACACAGGGTTATCGTTACCATCTTTCTAAATTCCATATATATGCGTTAGTATACTGTATTGGTGTTTTTCCTTCTGGCTTACTTCACTCTGTATAATAGGCTCCAGTTTCATCCACCTCATTAGAACTGATTCAAATGTATTCTTTTTAATGGCTGAGTAATACTCCATTGTGTATATGTACCACAGCTTTCTTATCCATTCATCTGCTGATGGACATCTAGGTTGCTTCCATGTCCTGGCTATTATAAAGAGTGCTGTGATGAACATTGGGGTACACGTGTCTCTTTCCCTTCTGGTTTCCTCAGTGTGTATGCCCAGCAGTGGGATTGCTGGATAATAAGGCAGTTCTATTTCCAGTTTTTTAAGGAATCTCCACACTGTTCTCCATAGTGGCTGTACTAGTTTGCATTCCCACCAACAGTGTAAGAGGGTTCCCTTTTCTCCACACCCTCTCCAGCATTTATTATTTGTAGACTTTTGGATTGCAGCCATTCTGACTGGTGTGAAATGGTACCTCATAGTGGTTTTGATTTGCATTTCTCTGATAATGAGTGATGTTGAGCATCTTTTCATGTGTTTGTTAGAAATAATACATTATGGAAGTCAGAGTGATGAAAAGATATATATTGTTAGAGACTCACTCCTTATGCTACAGTTTATGTTGTGATTTGTAACACTGCTGCAAACACAGATGATGACTCTGTTTAGTGTCAGGGTTAGGGTTAGGGTTAAATTTGCACTCAGGTTCTCATAACTAACTTTTGATTCAGTTCTATAAAATGCAACTTTTAGCTTTTCTCAAAACTTTATTTTACTCCAGGTAAAATGAGGACTTTTGAGTTTGCATTATAAAAATATTACCTGATTTTAAGCAAGAAGATCCTGAAAATAATATCTAGTCTCTGTATGCATCACTAATTTTTTGAATACCAGTATAATATAGTTCAATAAAAGGTGTTTAAGATGATACTGAATACTGAGAAAAAGTTAAACGTATTTCTAAGGAGATATAATGATCACCCAGTGATAAAGCCCAAGTTAAGAACTGCTCTATTTTCTCTTCTTCTGACATATATACTCGTTCATGTCTCAGGTTTGCATTCATAATCCAAAGAAGAAGAAATGCTCTTTATCAATAATGAAGTATGAAAAAATTATAATAGATTAACAGATGTTTTTGAATAACTGGACCTAATCATGAATCTACCTCATTCAGTTTAATAAGTCTTTCTTATATTCCTTTGAAGTACCTGCCATTACCACATATTCTTTATGATAACTTTGAAGTAAATCTCACTATCCATTAGAGCAACTTCTGACATCTTTTCTTCCCTGTAAGTGGATCCTGTTTATCCTTGACTGTTTCATTTTCATACAGACTTCAGTATTTATTTTGTTCATTCTTTTATTTTTTTTTATTTTTTTGAGTTAAAAACCTCCATCACCTCAAATTTATTTGCCTATGATAAGAAATTTTAACATCTACTCTCTTTGCAATTTTCAAATATACAATAAAGTGGTTAGCTATAGTCACTATATTCTACAGTTGGTTTTATTTTATTTTATTTTTTTAAATTTTATTTTATTTTTAAACTTTACAATATTGTATTAGTTTTGCCAAATATTGAAATGAATCCGCCACAGGTATACCTGTGTTCCCCATCCTGAACCCTCCTCCCTCCTCCCTCCCCATACCCTCCCTCTGGGTCGTCCCAGTGCACCAGCCCCAAGCATCCTCTAAAATTTACATCATTTGTTCTTCAGCTCTGCATGTTCAAGCATGCTTGACTGTAGCCATGCCCTCTCTGCTTCAGTCATCTATACTCCTTTGTAATGATAAGATCATATTAACTGGTTTTTATTTTACCATTGTTTGAATTTATTTATTTTTATTTTTGGCTGTGCTGCACAGCATGTGAGATCTTAGCTTCCCAATCAGGGATAAAGCCTGTGCTCCCAGCAGTGGAAGCAAAGAATCTTAACCCCTGGACCACCAGGGAAATCCCACCATTGTTTTTATTGATGTGACTTTGCCATTTGATTCATTTCTCATTATCATTACTATGATTGATTCGGTTTCTGAGGGAAAAGAGAGACAACAAAGGCATGCTATATATTGAGTTTGACATACTGATTTAAAAATAATCCAAACTTTATCTCTTTCTTTACTGATTAGGGGGGAAAATTGGCATAGGTAAAATTCTACAGGCATGGCAGATAAGAATATATTGTGAAGAATCATTATTAAGAGATTATAAATCTTAGTGAAATAAACACCTTCCTTGAAAAAACATAGCATTCGATCTTATACAATAAAAATACAAAATCTAGGTAAAGTCTTATCTATTAAAGTAATGAATGTCTGTGTGTGCTTGGTCATGTCTGACTCTTTGTGACCCCATGGACTTTAGCCTGCCAGGCTTCTCTGTCCATGAGATTTTCCTGGCAAGAATACTGGAGTGGGTGGCCATGCTCTTCTCCAAGAGATATCCCTGACCCAGGATTGAACCCCCGTCTCCTGTGTCTTCTGTATTGCAGGTGAATTCTTTACCACTGAGTCACTGGGGAAGCCCAAAGTAATGGAATTTGTTTTCAAAAACTTCCTAACAAAGAAATCCTATGCCCTGTTTATTATGTTGGTGAATTTCTCAAAACATTTAAGAAATATTGTCAATCATGCACAAATCTTTCTAGAGAACAAATTGAGAGGATACTTAATAATGCATTATATTCACTGAGTTTTTAACAATCAATTCAAACAAAGCTATTATAAGAAATAAATTTGTAGATCAATCTTTCTCATGAGGTTAGATAATAAATATTCAAGACAGAATATTAACACACTGGGTTTTATTCCAGAAACTGAAAAGTGGTTTAACAGTCATGAATTAATAACCACAAATCAGCATATTAAAACAAAAGGGAAGGTATATCATTCTTGCAATTTACAGTTCTAGAAAAATAATTTGGTTAAATACAAAACTCATTTCATTCTGAATGGATGACTTTTCTCAACTCACATTTAATAAAATTTTTATTAGCTATAAGAAACTTTAAGTAGTCCTCATATTAACTACTGAAATTACTGTGACTAATTTTAAAATACTTTGGCTGTAATACTATGTATATATCTAAACCTACATCTCCCCAAGAATGTACAAATCCAAAGGCAGTCCCCTAGAGTTTTAATTGAAAAGTTCATATTTCCTTGATGGCTGTGACAAATATTTCTAGTATCCATGTGTTGAATAGAAATTAACCTCTTCCTGATAAGAGTGTGGGTGGCTCAAATGGTAAAGAATCCACCTGCAAGGCAGGAGACCTGGGTTCAATCCCTAGATTGGGAAGACTCCCTGGAGAAGGGAATAGTCAGCCATTACAGCAGTCTTGCCTGGAGAATTCCATGGACAGAGGAGCCTGGCGGACTACAGTCCATGGGGTCCCAAAGAATCAGGCATGACTGAGTGGTTAACACTTTCACTTTCTTGTTAAAGTATAGAATGTCAGAAATAGGCTATCATTGTGAAAAATATGGCCTGTTTACCATGAATACTAGAAATAGCTTGCCTTTGGTGTAATTAAGGTATTCAGGGATTACAGCTTAGCTATCAATAGTTTATTTTTAATCTTTATGCTTGCAGGAGACCTGCATTCGATCCCTGGGTTGGGAAGATACCCTGGAGAAGGAAATGGCGACCCACTTCAGTATTCTTGACTGGAGAATTCCATGGACAGAGGAACCTGGTGGGCTACAGGCCATGGGGTCACAAGAGTTGGACACGACTGAGAGACTAACACACACACATACATGCGTGCATGAATAAGTCTTGCAAATTATACTTTAAAAAGTCATTTTTATTTGCTCACCATTAGAATACAATGATGCAATTGATATTTTTATATATACTCATTTATGCACCACTAATGCATTCTGTTATTATTTTTTCATATTTTGGTTGCAAATTCCTTAGAACTTTCTATATACAGAATCTAGCTGGCAAATAAAGACAGTTTTACTTTCTACTTTCCAGTAATTATAATTTTCTTTCCTTATTCAGCAAAAAGTTAAAATAAGATGTTGAATAAAAGTGGTTGAGGACATTAGTTTTTTGGTTGTTTTTATACACAGGGTTAGGAGAAAATTAAGTTATTTTACTTTATGTAGGATTTCTTTTCTGTTTTCTGCTTTTACATTAAACATAATGCTAGCTAGAGGTACTTTTGTAGATGATCTTTATCAGATTGAAGGAATTTTCTTACATATCTTGTTTGCTGCTATACAGGTAATTGTTTTGGTTCCTCCCCTCCCCCCTCGAGTCATTATTTATTTTCCTATCATATACTGTGATATTTTATTTTCTAATATTTTATTCAGTATTTCTGTAATGAAGTACATTAGTTATCTTGATCTTTTTTTTTTTTTTTTACAACATCTTTGTCTGGTTTTGTTGTTGATGGTTGTTGGTTAGTTACTAAGTCATATCTCTTTTACAACCCCATGGATGATAGCCTGCCAAGCTCCTCTATCCATGGGATTCTGGTTTTTTCTGCCAAATATCCGTGAGTTCAACTGATTTCGCAGGTGATTCTGACAGAGGTTCTAAGAAACCTCTATGATAGAAACCAAAGATTTGTTGGTGGGGTGGATTGCCATTTCCTTCTCCAGGGGATCTTCCTGATCCAGGGATAAAACATGTGTCCTCTGCCTGTCAGATGGATTCTCTACCTCTGAACCACCAGGGAAACCCATGAAACACCAGAGATGTCCCAAAACTCAGAAAATGATCAGAAATATTGGTGGTGGCTCCTCCTCACTGTAGGGGACACCCACACCCTTTCTTTCCTGGTGTGCCTCTCTGCCTTGCTTCGATCTTAACTAAAGTTTCTCTGCCTGCTCTCCCACTTGTGCTATGTCTCTAAAAATAAACTTTGTACCTTCATTTACAATTTTTGCCTCCTTGAGAAATGCATTTTTTACTGGGGACAAAAAAATATATACATACTGATGGTTGCCAGTAACCCGCATGTCAGCTATCAGTTTTTAAACTATAGAGTTATGATTCACACATTCTAAACTAATCATTTTCAGGTTTTGCACTTTGTTGATTGAATTGTCTTTGCCTCTTCAACCAAATCCTGAGCTTCTGAAGGTCAGGAAGCAGGCCAAAGAATTCTATCATTGTACTTGCACAGCGCTGGGTTCTAGATATTTGTAGCTGAAAATCAAATCCAGAAATCTTTGGTTTCTATCATAGAGGTTTCTTAGAACCTCTGTCAGAATCACCTGCGAAATCAGTTGAACTCACGGATATTTGCCAGAAAAACCCAGGAATGTTCATTTTAAACAAGCCTCTTGGAATATTCTTATGTACATGGATGTTTGGGAATTAGAACTCTGTCACATACAAATAAACACAATCCTAAGTACATGTTTCACACAAGGTATAGGCAAGATAGTAACAGCATCAAGTTTAAATAACATGTCTTATTTCCTCCTCTAGCCCCTCCTCCCCTTCCTGTCTCAATCATCCTCCTGGAGCAAAATCCTAATCAAGTCCTTCTTTCAACTAAAACCTTCCCAATTGTGAGACTATAAAACCCATGATTATAAGCTTATCCTTTAAGAATCTTTATGGCCCAGTTGCAATCAAAAGACATAACTTTTTAACTAAGAGCACAAATTCTTGAGTAGCAATTGTGTTATGATCTGTTATTTTTAATCAATTTATCTATCAGATGATTGATTTTATGTATCATTTTAAACATCAGAATTTTAGTTTTGCTCAATCCCTTATTTCTATTTCACTGTCCATTTTCTATTTTTGATCACCATTCTCATCTTTTCCTCCTTCTATTTATTGTGAGATTAAAAACTATGTTTGCTTTCTTATCTTCTTATAATGGAATCACAAATCATCAAATTTCTTCTCTTAAGTAAAACATTCAAGCAAGTAGGTGCTATTTTAAATAGAATGAGGTATAAATGGAAAGATTACAAAGATGTTGACCTCATGAGTGACAAGTAGAAGTCTAAACTAGTCCTTAAGATTCCCCACCATTTGGTGCACACATGTATCTTCAACTAGCCATTCAATTACACATTAATCTGGGAGCTGCTGGCAAATACTTTTAAATTATAACTAGTTTTAAATCAGTTGATCATGAGAAAAGAAAGACTATCCTGATTGGTGAGTCTCATATAATCCGTTGATTTGTTTAAAACACTTGAATCCCTCTTTAAAGAGATGTGTGAATTATAAGAGGGTGTTGAGAGATTTGAAGTGTGAGAGTGACTTGAGCAGAGAAAACAAAGCAGATACCTAGAAGTGGATTCTAGGAACTGTGAATAACCCCAAAACAGATGTCAAGGAAATAAGACCTTATTCCCACAACTTCAAGGAACTGCATTATTCCAACAACATGAATGAGCTTGGAAGAGAACCAATTTCTAGATGAGAAACTTGATGACACTTTGATTTCAGCCTTGTGATAACTTGAAAAGAGGGACCAGGTGTATTGTGCTTAACTTCGGGCATACAAAATTGTGAATTAATAAATGAGTATTTTTCAAGCCAGTGAATCTGTAGCAGTTTATTATGATGAAATAGACCAGAAGGCAATGGCACTCCACTCCAGTACTCTTGCCTGGCAAATCCCATGGACAGAGGAGCCTGGTGGGCTGCAGTCCATAGGGTCGCTAAGAGTCGGACATGACTGAGCGACTTCCCTTTCACTTTTCACTTTCATGCATTGGAGAAGGAAATGGCAACCCACTCCAGTGCTCTTGCCTGGAGAATCCCAGGGACGGGGGAGCCTGGTGGGCTGCCATCTATAGGGTTGCACAGAGTCGGACAAGACTGTAGTGACTTAGCAGCAGCAGCATACCACATAATTCAGCAAACCTATCAATTGCATTATCAAAAAATGTATATTCAACAAGTTTTAATAATACAGGGAAACATTGGGATACAATAATAACTGCAAATGCTATAATATCATATTTCTATTCAGAGTGATATTGAATGTGTTTTTTGCAAATATAGATGTTCAAATAAGAAAACTTAGAGGAAAGACTGAAATAAACATAACACTATTCTTGGTCTATGGGAACAACACTATGCTTGGTCTATTGGACAGTAATTGTGATTTTCTCTTTCTGAATTTTGCAATTCACGTCTTCCATGATAAATATAAACAGGTTGATTGCTAGTGCTATTTTTCTAAGATGAGAAGATAAACATGCTCAAGCTACCTGTATGGTTTAATGATTTAAAATAAATTATATTTTAAATGAGGAATACGGGATTTTCTTTAAATTGTATTGTTTGTAGCTCATGGAAAACACCCCAATCAAAATTCTCTGGGGTGTGAATCCCCAGGTCACTGAGGTAGATGTAAATATACAGCATGACCACTAAGTTTAGTTTACAAGTATCGCTTACCCTTGAGAGTGTCTCTATTTTTTAATGAGAAAAAAATGTAATTTTCTTGATGACTTTACTGAAATATACTTTGGAAGAGGTTACAATACTCTTATTACAACAATTTTAATTAAATGTAAGTATTTTTGTTAAATACTTTTCAAGATTCTTATTTAAATTAAAGAAGTCTTCAGTAAATCAGTCTTTAAAGACTATATGGCTTCTGATGAGTTGTTTAAGTGATTTACTTTCATTCTGATGTGGGAAACTTTGAAATTAACAATAATTTTGGCAGAGAAGCACCTATGCAACCCCAGTGGCAATGAAATGGTACTCATTTAATTCATTAAAGGGTAAGAATACAAGATATTGAACTTATTTCTTATATCTTTAATATTCATGGGATGTATTTAGTTTTGAACTTTGCTTATATAGCTGAATGATGTCCTTGGTGGACATTCAAGTAGTAGTATTTGTTTTCAGTTAAAAATAATTTAAAAATTAGGGAAATATTAAAAAGAAATCTATAAAACCGTAAAGAAATATGCCAGACTTTGCATTAATTTTTTTGAGTTTAAAATCATTCAGGTGAAAGCAAGTTGGAGCAGTAGAGTAAATTTGAGTTCTGAATTAAACCCCAAAGTAGTCTGAAATATGTTGCCTGGTATTTGATATTAAAAGGTATTTATGCTTTTATATACCAAAATGTGTGCATTTTGTGCACAAAAATAAAAATTCCTGCAGTGAGTAAAATGAAAGAAGTAGCTATCAAGCAATCTAGGTAATGCAGCGATACTGTGCATGCCAAGTCACTTCAGTCCTTTCTGACTCTTTATAAACAATGCTATAGCCTGCCAGGCTCCTCTGTCCATGGGATTCTCCAAGCAAGAATACATACACACTTCCAGGGGATTTTCCGAACCCAGGGATAGAACCCGTGTCTCTTATGTCTGCTGCATTGGTAGTTTAGTTCTTTTAGAGATCACAGAAATCCAGACAGAAGCGTTCAGTTTGCAGGTAACTTGTATGGAGATGATTTTGAATATGGAAGTGAAAGGCAAAGGAGAAAAGGAAAGATATAAGCATCTGAATGCAGAGTTCCAAAGAATAGCAAGAAGAGATAAGAAAGCCTTCCTCAGCAATCAATGCAAAGAAATAGAGGAAAACAACAGAATGGGAAAGACTAGAGATCTCTGCAAGAAAATCAGACATACCAAAGGAACATTTCATGCAAAGATGGGCTTGATAAAGGACAGAAATGGAATGGACCTAACAGAAGCAGAAGATATTCAGAAGAGATGGCAAGAATACACAGAAGAACTGTACAAAAAAGATCTTCACACCCCAGATAATCACGACGGTGTGATCACTGACCTAGAGCCAGTCATCCTGGAATGTGAAGTCAAGTGGGCCTTAGAAAAATCACTACGAACAAAGCTAGTGGAGGTGATAGAATTCCAGTTGAGCTATTCCAAATCCTGAAAGATGATGCTGTGAAAGTGCTGCACTCAATATGCCAGCAAATTTGGAAAACTCAGCAGTGGCCACAGGACTGGAAAAGGGCAGTTTTCATTCCAATCCCAAAGAAAGGCAATGCCAAAGAATGCTCAAACTACCGCACAATTGCACTCATCTCACACGCTAGTAAAGTAATGCTCAAAATTCTCCAAGCCAGGCTTCAGCAATATGTGAACCATGAACTTCCTGATGTTCAAGCTGGTTTTAGAAAAGGCAGAAGAACCAGAGATCAAACTGCCAACATCCGCTGAATCATGGACAAAGCAAGAGAATTCCAGAAAAACATCTATTTCTGCTTTATTGACTATGCGAAAGCCTTTGACTGTGTGGATCACAATAAACTGTGGAAAATTCTGAAAGAGATGGGAATACCAGACCACCTGATCTACCTCTTGAGAAATTTGTATGCAGGTCAGGAAGCAAGAGTTAGAACTGAACATGGAACAACAGACTGGTTCCAAATAGGAAAAGGATTATGTCAAGGCTGTATATTGTCACCCTGCTTATTTAACTTATATGCAGAGTACATCATGAGAAAAGCTGGACTGGAAGAAACACAAGCTGGAATCAAGATTGCCAGGAGAAATATCAATAACTTCAGATATGCAGATGACACCACCCTTATGGCAGAAAGTGAAGAGGACCTCAAAAGCCTTTTTTTTTTTTTTTTTTTTGCAGTTATTCCTTCTTTCACTTTTTTTGTATAAAAATTTATTCATTGTCTACTTTCTTCCAATAAACGTTCTAGGCTCTGAAGATACACTGGTAAACAAGATAAGCAAAGGCCCCTGGTCACCTGGATATATTTTAATGGGAAAAGACAGCAAACAAGTAAATAAAAAAATGATTAAGGCTATTTCAGAAATAATAAGTGTTATGAGAACATAGAACAGTGACACATAGGTAGAAATATACATTGAATTAAGAGAGACTAAGTGGGAGAGGTAACAAGAGAGTTAAGACCAGAATATCTAAAGGAAATAGGAGCTATAATTTATTATTATTTTTTCTTTTTTTTCTTTTTTTTTTTTTTTCCTGAACCCTCCTCCCTCCTCCCTCCCCATACCATCCCTCTGGGTCGTCCCAGTGCACCAGTCCCAAGCATCCAGCGTCGTGCATTGAACCTGGACTGGCATCTCGTTTCATACATGACATTTCACATGTTTCAATGCCATTCTCACAAATCTTACCACCCTCTCCCTCTCCCACAGAGTCAATAAGCCTCTTGATGCAAGTGAAAGTGGAGAGTGAAAAAGTTGGCTTAAAGCTCAACATTCAGAAAACGAAGATCATGGCATCTGGTCCCATCACTTCATGGGAAATAGATGGGGAAACAGTGGAAACAGTGTCAGACCTTATTTTTTGGGCTCCAAAATCACTGCAGATGGTGATTGCAGCCATGAGATTAAAAGATGCCTACTCCTGGGAAGAAAAATTATGACCAACCTAGATAGCATATTCAAAAGCAGAGACATTACTTTGCCAACAAAAGTTCATCTAGTCAAGGCTATGGTTTTTCCTGTGGTCATGTATGGATGTGAGAGTTGGACTGTGAAGAAGGCTGAGTGCCGAAGAATTGATGCTTTTGAACTGTGGTGTTGGAGAAGACTCTTGAGAGTCCCTTGGACTGCAAGGAGATCCAACCAGTCCATTCTGAAAGAGATCAGCCCTGGGATTTCTTTAGAAGGAATGATGCTAAAGCTGAAACTCCAGTACTTCGGCCACCTCATGCAAAGAGTTGACTCATTGGAAAAGACTCTGATGCTGGGAGGCATAGGGGGCAGGAGGAGAAGGGGATGACAGAGGATGAGATAGCTGGATGGCATCACTGACTCGATGGACGTGAATCTGGGTGAACTCCGCGAGTTGGTGATGGACAGGGAGGCCTGGCGCACTGCGATTCATGGGGTCACAAAGAGTCAGACATGACTGAGCGACTGAACTGAACTGAACTGAAGCATTTGAGCGTGATTTTAAACTAAGATTGAATGAAAATTAGTCCTGAAGCATGGCTGTAGGTAGGCTAAATAAAGATAGCTGCTGAGTAGATGGGTGGTAGCTAGCAATTAAGATGGGAGTGTATTTTGAAGAATATGTTCATTTTGCCCTAATTAAATTTTTCACAGCCTTAACCTTGGATGGAAAAGAAATTATAGAGATACACACAAGGACAGGGAAAAATGGACAAAACAAAGCTCATGCCTTGATGGCTTGAGACATTAATGAAAATGTGTGGCTAAGAAGGAAACATTAGAAAATAATTAAGTAAGAAAAAGATTTCCTCCGTGTATGCATTTTTTATACTTCTTAGTCACTATTTGCACCATTTCAGACTTCGTAAAATTATAGGCAGTGCTACATTGTAGAATATTTTGAGGTCAAATATTTCAAATTGAAAGTAAACATGAAAAACAGCATTAGAAATACAAGAGAAGAAACTAAATTTGGTGGGCGCCATTTATTACATGTGAAATTAAAGTCTTAAATGTTTTAGAAAATAATTAAAGTTGGACTTTCCTGATAGCTCAGCTGGTAAAGAATCCGCCTGCAATGCATGGGACCCCAGTTCGATTCCTGGGTCAGGAAGATCTGCTGGAGAAGGGATAGGCTACCCACTCAAGTATTTCTGGTCTTCCCTTGTGACTCAGCTGGTAAAGAATCTGCCTGTAATGTGGGAGACCTGGGTCCAATCCCTAGGTTGGGAAGAACCCCTGGAGCAGGGAATGGCTACCCACTCCAGTATTCTAAACTAAATTTGGTGGTTGGGGGGCATTTATTACATGTAAAATTAAAGTCTTAAATGTTTTAGAAAATAATTCACTAATTTAAGTTATATTTTATACATAATTGTGTAGTAAAAACAAATTCTTATAATAGAATTATATTCTATAGGTAAGGTTTCAGACAGCTTAACTTGTCAGAGACATATTAATAAGTGACTGAGGTTAATTTGAAGGCAAGTTAAATTTGACTTGATTAAAGAGTCTAGAATGTTAACAAGACATCATTCATATTCTCTAGGAGATACAATATGTGACTTTTTACCAAGGTTTGGCCAGTTGGTGAAATCGTTAAGGGAATGTAAACCTGAGGCTTCTCTGATGAGGTGGTGCTGGATCTCTCAGTTGTGTGACTGGTGACTCCATGGCCTATAGCCCTCCAGGTTCCTCTGTCCATCAGATTTCACCAGCAAGGATACTGGAGTGGATTGCCAGTTATTTCTCCTGGGGATATTCCTGACCCAGGGATTGAACTCATGTCCCTTGCATCTCCTGCACTATCAGGAGGATTCTTTGCCATCACACTACCTGGGAAGCCTCTCTCTGATCAGAGAGCACTAAGGAAAAGTGAGAGAAAAGCAGGACATCTTGAGCAGTTAGAATGCCCTGAACAAACATAAGAATTTGCAAGCACAATCAACAGTTCAATTAAATGAAGCTAAAGAAAGGAATTCTCCATGTGGAGAAAAGGGAGACAGAGCTGGGAGAAATTCAAACAAGGACATATTCTGAGTCACCGTGACACTCAGCTCTTCCCAGTCCATCCTCTCCTTGCCTTTCCATCAGAAGCGGACTTGCATGCTCCACACCTGTAGACACACGGTATACCATTTGGGCTCCACCTGTCTTATTCGTATTCCTGGGAAATCCCAGACTTCACCACTGCAGACCAGTCCCCTGTCCAGGCTGGGGGAAAGAAAAGTACCCTCCGTTTCTGTCATGTCTGGTTGCTTAGGGTGAACTCTGGTTTTCTCTGGCAGAAACCATAGTGATGGATGAGAGAAATCAGAATCACCTTCATCCTCTCAGGCTTCTCAGAATACCCACAGCTCCAGGTGCCCCTATTCTTGGTCTTCTTCACTGTCTATACAGTCTCTGTGGTGGGGAACCTGGGTATGATTGTGACCATCAGAATCAATCCCAAACTTCACACCCCCATGTAATTCTTTCTCAGCCATCTCTCCTTTCTTGATTTTTGTTACTCTTCTATAACCACACCCAAACTCTTAGGGATCTTGGTTGTGGACACAAGGACTATCTCCTACATGGGTTGCATGCTGCAGTTCTTCTTTGGTTGCACACTTGTGATTACGGAGATGTCCATGTTAGCAGTGATGGCCTATGACCAGTTTGTGGCTGTTTGTAACCCCCTGCTCTACACAGTTGCTGTGTCTCCTAAGCTCTGCAGCCTCCTGGTCACTGGAACCTACACATGGGGTGGAATGTGGTCCTTGACAATCACATGTTCTCTTTTGGAGCTGTCCTTGTATGGTTCTAACATCATACATCACTTTGGCTGTAAGCATTCTGCAATTGGCTCTGCCTCTTGCTCTGACTCTTACTTCCATCAGATGACATGTTTTATCATTTCTACTCTCAATGAGGTGTGTCGCCTCCTGATTATTCTCGCCTCCTATGTTTTCATAATTGTCACATCATCAAGATGCCTTCAGCCGGTGGACTCCGAAAAGCCTATTCCACCTGTGCCTCCCACCTGACTGCCATCACCATTTTCCATGGGGTCATCCTTCTTCTCTACTGGGTACCCAACTCCAGAAGCTCATGGCTCTTCATCAAAGTAGCCACTGTGCTTTTCACAGTAGTGATCCCCATGCTAAATGGGGGTCTTACCACCAGAAAATTAGTCAACACCAAAATGTCTTCTCACCTAATGTAATTTTGAATGAGAAAAGAGATAGAGGAGAGCACTTTCTTAAATGTACTTTACACAGTGTGTTGATGGTTATTACATTTTTCTTCAAATGTGTGCTTATTCGCTGATTAGTGTGATCTTTGAGACCCCTTCTCTGTCCATGGGGAATCTCCAGGGAAGAATACTGGAGTGGGTTGCCATGCTCTCTTCCAGGGGACCTTCCCAAGCCATGGATGGAACTCATGTCTCCTGAAGTGCATGTTGATTCTTTAGTGACTGAGACACAATATATATATACATATATCATATTATATATATATATATATATTATATACAAGAGATTGTATGTTATATATATATGTGATTTTTAAACTGCAATGTGATTTTAAAATGTCAACTTCAGTTTAAAAGAAAAAAAGAAATAAAATTATGTTTATGTCTCACTTTAAGAGTGTTATAGGCTAAATAATGATCATCTAACACTGTCCATGAACTTCCCTGGTGGCTCAGATGGTAAAGAATCCCCCTGCAAAATGGGAGACCTGGGCTCTTTCCCTGGGTAGGGAAGAGCACCTACAGGAGGACGTGACAACCCACTCCAGTATTCTTGCCTGGAAAATCCCCATGGACAGAGGAGCCTGGTGGGCTACAGTCCATGGGGTCACAAAGAGTCGGATAAGACTGAGTGACTAAGCACAGCACATCAAAAGGTTGTCCACATCCTAAAATCCTCAGAATTTGCAAATGATTTCTGTTCCATGTCTTCTTTCTTTTTTTTTCCCTCTTTCTTTCATTTCCTTTCTATTTTTCTCACTCTCAAATTATGAAATGTGATAAATATACAAGTAATTCTGTATAATAGTCTTATATGTTGCTTTCTCCAAGAAATTAAAGACATTATCAGCTCTTTACAGCATGTCTGTAAGCATTTTTCTAGTCACTGTGCCCCTCTGATGCCTCTAGGAGCAAACTTCATTGCTGTGTTCAAAACTTTTTCTTCTAAACAGAGAATAGGTTCAGTTCAGTTCAGTTGCTCAGTTGTGTCTGACTCTTTGTGACCCCATGAATCGCAGTGCGCTAGGCCTCCCTGTCCATCATCAACTCCCGGAGTTCACTCACACTCACATCCATCGAGTCAGTGATGCCATCCAGCCATCTCATCCTCTGTCGTCCCCTTCTCCTCCTGCCCCCAATCCCTCACAGCATCACAGTCTTTTCCAATGAGTCACCTCTTCACATCAGGTGGCCAAAGTACTGGAGTTTCAGCTTCAGCATCATTCCCTCCAAAGAAATCCCAGGGCTGATCTCCTTCAGAATGGACTGGTTGGATCTCCTTGCAGTCCAAGGGACTCTCAAGAGTCTTCTCCAACACCACAGTTCAAAAGCATCAATTCTTTGGCACTCAGCTTTCTTCACAGTCCAACTCTCACATCCATACATGCCCACTGGAAAAACCATAGCCTTGACTAGACGGACCTTTGTTGACAAAGTAATGTCTCTACTTTTCAATATGCTAGGTTGGTCATATCTTTTATGACAGTTAAAATTTAACTTTGTTGCTTTTGAAATTTGTATTATTAAAATTTTAGAGTATATTCCCTTATGTCTGGCTTATTTGGCTCAGCATTTTTTTTCAAAAGAATTTTTAAGTGATTGACTATAACAGTAGTTCCATTTTTGTTGCTGAAGAATGTTCCACAAAATAAATATATGATATGATAATATGTTTATTCATACTTCTATTACAAGTGGAATTTGGCTATTTCCTCTTCTTTATTGAAGTATTATTTATTTACAGTGTTATAATAATTTTAGATGCACAACACAGTGATTCATTATGTTTTTAGACTATACACTATTAAAACTTAGTGTCTCAGTGGGTAAAGAACCTGCCTGCAATGCAGGCGATGCCAGAGATATGGGTTTGATTCCTGGGTGGGGAAGATCCCCTGGAGGAAGGCATGGCAACCCAATCCCATGGGCAGAGGAGCCTGGTGGGCTACAGTCCATGGGATCACAAAGAGTTGGACACAACTGAAGTGACTGAGCACAGCACAGCACACAAAAGATAATAGCTAGAAATTATGGAGCTAGGCAGCGGTATCCTTGTAGCTTATCTATTTTATACAGAGTATTTTGTAGACTTTATACTCCTAAATTGACCCTCCTCCTTTCTTTATAAAGTCTGCAAATAACAACTTTTGGAGAGAATTAGAAGAAAGAGAAACCTTGTGCATTGTGGGTGAGAATGAAAATTAGTAGAGCCAACTGCATATTGCTTGGAAAACAGTATGGAGTTTTGCACACACACGCACATAAACACATACACAAAAGCTAAAAATAGAACTACCATATGAGCCAGCAATTTCACTCCTGGTTATTTCACCCTTTTTGTCTTTAATGGAAATGCTGCATGAACATTCTTACACAAGTATGTGCTGCATTGCACATGAGCACTCACTGGGTGAGGTATGCTCTGTCTCTGAATGTTTTGGATCAAAGGCGCTTGTTTCTGATATTTTGCTAGGTGCCATCAAACAATTTTCCAAAATAGATGTATTAGTTTAAATTCCAACTATATTGCATGTGGGTTCTAATTATTGTCCATTCTTGCCAATATTTAATACTGTCATAGCAGACATTTTAGTATTTTGAGGTTGGTGGATGAGTAGGGGTACTTCATTTTGGTTATGAATTCAATTCCACTTTACTAATGTGGTTGAATTCCTATAATTTAGTTATCAGTCATTTGACTTGTCTTACTTCTTTGTGAAGGTCCTATTCAGGTTTTTTTTTTTTTTACCTATTTTTCTATTATGTTGTTAATATTCTATTATGAAATATGTATTTCATTATGCATTCTAAATAAAAGTCCTTTGATGTATGTATCATGAATATTTTCTCCTAGATTGTGGCTTGTCTATTCACTTGTTTGGTGATGTATTTAGGTGCACACATTTACTTATGTTTAATGGATTAATGTTTATCAAACTGTTTCTTTACACAGTGAAGTGCTTTTAATTTCTTATTTAAGATTCACTTCTTACCTCCAAAATAACAAAGATATTATCATACTTTATGTGCTAAATTATCACAAATTTCATACAGTATTATATTTTCTATTCTACTTCCTCTATTTTCAATTCAGAGTTTTATTTTCTCTTTTTACATTGATTTTTATATTTATTTCAAACTGAAAGTAAATTTTGATGGGGCATGACTATAATCTAATTTTATATTTTGACTTATTGGTGTATATTTACCCCAGAAATACTTATTGAAAAATGCACTCATTTTAACACTGCTTTGTGGTGCCAGAATATTCATAAAGTAAATATCAGTATATCTATACTTCTGTTCCTAGACTTTCTGTATGCTTCTAGCTGTTTTATAATCAGAACTACCCTTAACTAACAGGCGTTAACATCAAGTTGAACAGCTCTTAAAAAGTTACTTATTATCTTGCAGAATGTTTAAGATATTCTTTATTTTTACCTTTTAAAACAAACTTTAGAATTATTCTTGTTTAGATTTAGTGTAGAAAAACAGTAGAATTGTAGATCTATTTGCAAAGAATGATAAGTTTGCATCCTCAAGTCTTCCAAATCATAAGCATGCTACATTATTATGTTAATTTAGATCTACTTCATGTTTTACAATATAAGATATATCATATTTTTATAAAGTTGTTACATATATTTTTAAATTAATCTGGATGTGTGATTATTTTTCATACTATTTTAAATGTCATTTGTAAAATGTTTATTGTTTTTCAATTAGGATTCAATGCATTTTTGCAACTCTAACAATATTTTTAAATAATTTTATAATTTATTTGTAGATTACTTTTGATTTTCAGCATGCATATCACACAATCTCTAATAAACATTTTCTGGATATGTTGTTTCCAATGTTATTCTTTTTATTTTTTTCTTGTGTTTGGTTAACTAGCTGAAAACATTAGTACAATTTTGAATAAACAGTAAAAGTGGGTACCCTTGACTTCCTCATCTAACAAGAAACATTTCATGCTTAAAATGTTAAACAAAGTTATCTCACATACTTGTTTTGTATGTGTCTGTTTGTTATATTTTGTTTTTTAGTGAGTGAATGTTGAATTTATCAAGTTAATTTTCCTCATTTTAACTCCTTTAATATTTTGATATGGTAACTTGTATTTTTAAAAATTTTCTAATATCAAAATATGTGTTTTCTCCTAAGAAAATTACTATAATTATATATTTACCTTTCTTTTTTTTTTTTTAATTTTATTTTATTTTTATTTTTATTTATTTATTTTTTTTCCCCCAGGGAACTTCAGTTTATTTTTTATTTTTTATTTTTTTTATTTATTTTTTTATTCTTCCAATTTTATTTTATTTTTTTTTTATTCTTCCAATTTTATTTTATTTTTAAACTTTACATAATTGTATTAGTTTTGCCAAATATCAAAATGAATCCGCCACAGGTATACATGTGTTCCCCATCCCGAACCCTCCTCCCTCCTCCCTCCCCATACCATCCCTCTGGGCCGTCCCAGTGCACCAGCCCCAAGCATCCAGCATCATGCATCGAACCTGGACTGGCAACTCGTTTCCTACATGATATTTTACATGTTTCATTGCCATTCTCCCAAATCTTCCCACCCTCTCCCTCTCCCACAGAGTCCATAAGACTGTTCTATACATCAGTGTCTCTTTTGCTGTCTCGTACACCGGGTTATTGTTACCATCTTTCTAAATTCCATATATGTGCGTTAGTATACTGTATTTATGTTTTTCCTTCTGGCTTACTTCACTCTGTATAATAGGCTCCAGTTTCATCCACCTCATTAGAACTGATTCAAATGTATTCTTTTTAATGGCTGAGTAATACTCCATTGTGTATATGTACCACAGCTTTCTTATCCATTCATCTGCTGATGGACATCTAGGTTGCTTCCATGTCTTGGCTATTATAAACAGTGCTGCGATGAACATGTTGATTGGTTTAATGTGTCAATATTTTATGTATAATTTAAAATTCTGTGATCATTAGTAAGATTATTCTGTAATTTTCTTTTATTGTCCTTGTTAGTTTTTGCCATCAAGATTATATTTTTCTCTCAAAACAAAAATGATGAGAGTCTTCTTATTTAATTCAGTGAATATTATGTAGAAATTAAAATGAGAGTGTGATTGGGAGAAACACAGGACAGTATCATATCAAAAAAACCCACAAAACTATAAGTTAACTGCTATTCAGTTCAGTTCAGTTGCTCAGTCATGTTCAATTCTTTGCGACCCCATGGACTGTAGCATGACAGGCACACCTGTCCATCACCAAATCCAAGAGTTTACTCAAACTCCTGTCCATTGAGTCAGTGATGCCATCCAACCATCTCATTCTCTGTCATCCCCTTCTCCCACCTTCAGTCTTTCCCAGCATGAGGGTCTTTTCAAGTGAGTCAGCTCTTCACATCAGGTGGCCAAAGTATTGGAGTTTCAGCTTCAACACCAGTCCTTCCAATGAATATCCAGGATTGATTTCCTTTAGGATGGACTGGTTAGATCTCCTTTCAGTCCAAGGGACTCTCAAGAGTCTTCTCCAACACCACAAATCAAAAGCATCAATTCTTTGGTGCTCAGATTTCTTTATAGTCCATACATGACCACTGGAAAAACCATAACTTTGACTAGACTGACCTTTGTTGACAAAGTAATGTCCCTGCTTTTCAATATACTGTCTAGGTTGGTCATAACTTATCTTCCAAGGAATAGGGTCTTTTAATTTCATGGCTGCAATCACCATCTGCAGTGACTTTGGAGCCCCCACCCCCCCAAAAAAGAAAAGTCTGCCACTGTTTCCACTGTTTCCCCATCTATTTGCCATGAAGTGATGGGATTGGATGCCATGATCTTTGTTTTCTGAATGTTGAGCTTTAAGCCAACTATTTTACTCTCCGCTTTCACTTTCATCAAGAGGCTTTTTAGTTCTTCTTCACTTTCTGCCGTAAAGGTGTTGTCAGCTGCATATCTGAGGCTATTGATATTCCTGGCAGTCTTTATTCCAGCTTGTGCTTCATCTAGCCCAGGCTTTATCATGATGTACTCTCCATGTAAGTTAAATAAGCAGGGTGACAATATACAGCCTTGACGTACTCCTTTTCCTATTTGGAACCAGTCTGTTGTTCCATGTCCAGTTCTAAGTGTTGCTTCCTGACCTGCATACAGATTTCTCAAAATGCAGGTCAGGTGGTCTGGTATTCTCATCTCTTCCAGAATTTTCCACAGTTTATTGTGATCCACACAGTCAAAGCCTTTGTCATAGTCAATAAATCGTAAATAAATGCTTTTCTGGAAGTCTCTTACTTTTTTGATGATCCAGGGGATGTTGGAAATTGGATCTCTGGTTCCTCTGCCTTTTCTAAAATCAGCTTGAACATCTGGAATTTCGCAGTTCACGTATTGCTGAAGCCTGGCTTGGAGAATTTTGAGCATTACTTTACTAGTGTGTGAGATGAGTGCACTTGTGTGGTAGTTTGAGCATTCTTTGGCATTGCCTTTCTTTGGGATTGGAATGAAAACTGACCTCTTCCAGTCCTGTGGTCACTGCTGAGTTTTCCAAATTTTCTGGCATGTTGAGCATAGAACTTTCTGAGCATCATCTTTTAGGATTTAAAATAGCCTCAACTGGAATCCCATCACCTCCACTAGCTTTGTTTGTAGTGATGGTTCCTTAGGCCCACTCTCTTTGCATTCCAGAATGTCTGGTTCCAGGTGAGTGATCATGCCATCGTGATTATCTGGGTCCTGAAGATCTTTTTTGGACAGTTCTTCTGTGTATTCTTGCCATCTCTTCTAAATATCTTCTGCTTCTATTAGGTCCATACCATTTCTGTCCTTTATTGAGCCCATCTTTACATGAAATGTTCCCTTGGTATCTCTAATTTTCTTGAAGAGATCTCTAGTCTTTCTCATTCTATTGTAATTGAATAGAATGTTTTCCTCTATTTCTTTGCACTGATCACTGAGGAAATCTTTCTTATCTCTCCTTGCTATTCTTTGGAACTCTGCATTCAAATGGGTATATCTTTGCTTTTCTCTTTGCTTTTTGCTTCTCTTCTTTTCACAGCTATTTGTAAGGCCTCCTCAGAGAGCCATTTTGCATTTTTGCATTTTTTTCTTGGGGATGGTCTTGATCCCTGTCTCCTGTACAATGTCATGAACCTCCGTCCATAGTTCATCAGGCACTCTGTCTATCAGATCTAGTCCCTTAAATCTATTTCTCACTTCCACTGTATAGTCGTAAGGGATTTTATTTAGATTTTACCTCAATGGTCTACTTTCTTCAATTTAAATCTGACTTTAGCAATACAGAGTTCATGATCTGAGCCACAGTCAGCCCCAGTCTTGATTTTGCTGACTGTATAGAGCTTCTGCATCTTTGACTGCAAAGAATATCATCAATCTGATTTCGGTGTTGACCATCTGGTGATGTCCATGTGTAGAGTCTTCTCTTGTGTTGTTTGAAGACGGTGTTTGCTATGACCAGTGCGTTCTTTGGCAGAACTCTATTAACCTTTGCCCTGTTTCATTCGGTACTCCAAGGCCAGTTACTGTACTCCAAGCAATTACTGTACTCTAAACAATTACTTCAGTAATGGCTGTTACTGGTGTGCTTAGTCACTCATTTGTGTCTGACTCTTTGCAACCCCAGAGACTGTAGCCCACCAGGATCCTTTGTCCATGGTATTCTCCAGGCAAGAATACTGGAGTGGCTTGCAGTGCCCTCCTCCATGGGCTCTTCCTAACCCAGGGATTGGACCCAGTTCTTCCACATTGCAGGCAGATTCTTTACTGTCTGAGCCACCAGGGAACCTATTAGTGGAGGAGGCCCTAAAGCAACTGTGATTTTTATTATCTACTTATGCAAAGAAAATATTGTGTGCAAACCCTGACTTCACATACCAATTTTCTGGACCAGGAAATTTGATTTGTTGTGTCTTGCTTACTTCTTTGTGAAATGTGTATATTTGGTTAGTCAAAAAATTTGTTCTGGCTTTTCTGTAACATGTTATGGAAAAACTGGAATGAGCTTTATGGCCAGCCCAACATTATTAGGAAATTGTAAG
Source organism: Bos grunniens (assembly GCF_055505025.1). Taxonomy (NCBI): domain Eukaryota; kingdom Metazoa; phylum Chordata; class Mammalia; order Artiodactyla; family Bovidae; genus Bos; species Bos grunniens. Next base: position 70,585,034 of record NC_141185.1, on the reverse strand, counting down.
TTTGCATTCACTAATTAGTTGTTATTTAGTTAATAATAAGTTTAAAAAATATTGCTTCAGTTCAGTTCAGTTCAGTTGCTCAGTCGTGTCCGACTCTTTGCGACCCCATGAATCGCAGCATGCCAGGCCTCCCTGTCCATCACCAACTCCCAGAGTTCACTCAGACTTACATCCAATGAGTCAGTGATGCCATCCAGCCATCTCATCCTCTGTTGTCCCCTTATCCTCCTGCCCCCAATCCCTCCCAGCATTGCTTACTACTCCCCAAAACTACCCCTCAACCTGGCCCCAACACACTGACAGTCACAGATACTAAAAGCAAAGTCTGGCAAATGTAGCAAAATGATGCAAAGTGGGAATATTGAGAGCTACTTATTTCATTTACACTTTTTCAGTTCAGAATTGATAGTATGTTGGCATAAAGCAGAGCTGTTTGTAGTATTGGAGATACAATAAAATGGGACTACTAATGTGAATGATGACATTTTAAGAATAAATTATATAATTTTTAATTTAAAAAATAAGTTGCAAAGATATTTCAGTTTTCATCACACCTCACTGTACATTGTTAGTAGGAATGCAAAATGTTGCAGCTGCTGTGGAAAATGGTATAGAGGTTCTTTATTAAGTTGAAAATTGAACTGTACATGATCCAGAAATCCTGCTTATGGGTATTATCCTAAAAATTTGAGGTCAAGCTTTTAAAAATATGTTAGCATTCCCACATTCACTGTAGAACCATTCACAATAGCCAGGGAGTGGAAACCACTGAAATATCTATGGACAGATAGTTGGATAAAATAATGCAGTGCATATGTGAACAGTAGAATACAACCTGACCTTTAAAAAGAAGAAAATTGTGTAATATGTGACTACATGGATGAAACTTGAGGACATTATGCTAAATGAAAATGTCAGCCATAGAAAGACAAATACTGTAGGATTCCACTTATGTGATATATCAGAATCAAGGAGTGGAATAATAGCTACCAGAGGCTAGTGGAGAGGGAAGCAGAAATTTACAAATCAATGGTCAAGAAGTTTTAATTTAGCAAGACACACAGCTGTGCTGTACAAAACTATATGTGTAGTCAACAGTACTGTATTATACACTTAAAAATATCTTAAGATGGTAGATCTCATATTGTGTTATTACCACAGTAAAATAAAATTTAAGAGAGAATTAAAGGTACATTTTAACAACTGAAATTTAAATTTAATTTGATTCCATCCGGTTTGTTTTTTCCCACTAATACACTCTTTTCTTTCTGAGATGTAATACGGGTGCAGCATTGGATTAGTTTTCACATCTCCTCAGTATCCTCTGGTCTGAAACAGTGTTTCACTCCTTTCTTGTTTTTTCTTGACTTTGACAATTCTAAGGAATATTGGTGAGGTATCCTGAAGAATGTTTCTGGATATGGGTTTACCTAATGATTCTCTCACATTAAATTGGGATTGTAGATTTTCAGTATGGTTTTATCACAGAAGTGAAGCTTTTCTCACAACATTGTATCAGGGTGAATGATATCCACATTACATCACTGGCGAAGACCATCTTTATCTTTTGCCTAAGGCAGAGCTGGCCAAATTTCTCTACTCTAAACTGGAATGCTGGATTTGAAATGCAGTTAATAACAATTATTTCTATATTTTTTCCATATTTCAAAGTCTACATTTTATGTTTATTCGATGAATACCTATTATTTTAAAAGTTCAATATCAAAAAAGTAATTCATGGGATAGATGTGGTGGTGTAATTATCTTTAATGATTTAGAAGAAAATCCATCCACTAAAATGACACAAGAGACAGTGTTTCACCTAATTAAATGGCTTGTGGTCCACTGAGTAATACTCCAATTACAATTCTGTGTACTTCATATATTCATGGTCATGGGGGGAAATATAAGACCCCAGAGTTTGGCAGAATTTATACTGTGAATTCAGCTTCTAAATTTTTCTTTGTATTTTTTTAATATTTCTAATGTTCCTGGAAATAAAATGCCATTTTACTGGCATGCTGATTGAAATATACTGCCATTTTTGCAAGCTGAAAGTCTTTTAATATCTTAAAGAATGTTTGAATAATGAGAAGAAATATACTGGAGGTTCATTAATCCTAAAAAGAAATTCTCAGTAAATTAATCAAGAACATCTGGTTTCATATCAGTTCATGTTTCTTTCTGTATGTTGCAAATTAAGTGGAAAAGATGGAGCTACCACTCGTACAGATTATTCCACAAACTATAGATGATCCCTTTCTATGATCAGAAACATTTTAATTTGCACTAATATGGCATGAAGTGGTTTTCACAATTAAGATTTGTATTACTGAAAGTGGTAGCAGTGAGCAACAGGGAAATTGCAAAGATGCAGAGAATTCTGTAATTCCATAAACCTGGTTCCAGTTTGCGGAGAAGGCAATGACACCCCACTCCAGTACTCTTGCCTGGAAAATCCCCTGGTGGGCTGCCGTCTATGGGGTCGCACAGAGTCGGACACGACTGAAGCAACTTGGCAGCAGCAGTTCCAATTTGAATACAAACCTACCAATAATCCACTGATTTTCTGCAAAATCATTTGAAATTGCTAACGTTGAACACCAAATCAATTTTTCAGTCTCTTTGGTTATTGATATGAGTATTGCATCAGTAAACTAAAACAGTGGTTCCAGTCTTCCTAATATACCAGGGTGTTGCTAATATTTTCAAATGTTGAAGGAAAGCCATTTGTTAAAATAGCCTGAATAATAATGAATATTTACAATGTATCTGCCCAGTCCCTCTTGCTATTGGAAAAAAAAATTCTGATGACATATTATTTATGTCTAGGGTTGTTTGTAGTGGATATCAACTAAGCCTTCATGGAGCTGAGTCTGTAGCCTGACACTTGATCTGGACAAAACAAAGATGAAGCAGACCATCCATCTAATTTTACTGAAGTTTTATGTCTGTATCTCGGGGCCATTCATTTTAAGGCATTGCAGCTCTTGCTTCCCTATCTTCTCCAAGTTTGCTTCCTCATAACAGAGGTTTACTCATTGGTAGAGAAAATTTGTAATTTTCACTGTATCTTGAATGCATTTTGTATAAATTTATTGTTGGTAAATATAACAATTAATTATATATAATTATATATAATTTATAAATATAAATTATATCATTTTGTTTCTCATAACATTATATATACTTTATATTATATATTTAATTATCTATTGGTGGCTGAGACAGTAAAGAATCTGTCTTCAGTAAACCGGGGTTTGATCTCTGAGTTGGGAAGATCCCCTGGAGAAGGCAATGGCAATCCACTCCAGTATTCTTACCTGGAGAATCACATGGACAGAGAAACCTGATGAGCTACAGTCCATGGTTTTTCAAAGAGTCAGACACGAGAAAGCAACTAACACTCACCTATAATTTTAGATATATATCAAAAATGTTTAGCTGCTAAGTCATACTGGAGTGGGTTGCCATCTCCTTCTCCAGGGGATCTTCCCGACCTAGGGATTGAACTCAGGTCTCCTGCATTGCAGGTGGTCTCCTGCATTGCAGGTGGATTATTTACTGACTCAGCCACCAGAGAGGCCCACAGCAGTACTGGGGTGGGTTGCCATTTCCTTCTCCAGGGAATCTTCCCCACCCAGGGATCGAACCTGTGTCTCCTGTGTCTCCTACATTGAAGGTGTATTCTTTACCATTAAGCCACTATGGAAGCCTTATATATTAAAATAGATGATCTAAAATCACATTTACAAATAATTAATATAAGTTAATTAGATTACATTAATGAATGAGTCAATGTTAAGCAAAATGTCAATATAAAAACCCAATAATTATCCCAGGAGGCAGTATAACCTTAATGGAGGTTTTGATGGAAGGTACATGATTATTTCATGAATAAGATTCTATAATTAATTTAAGCACAAGATGGAAGGCATAAACTAGTTACAACTTAAGATTTATGCCAATTCACAAACTTTTAATTTGTCAATTAAAAGTCAATTCTTTAATATGACTAGAATATAAAAAAAATTATACTGAGATTTATACGGCACCTTTTACACACCATGTGATCTTATTGATCCTTAGTGTAACTGTTAGAACCATAACAAAGTACTCTGCTTCTTTTTGGCATCTCAAAATTTTGAGATTTACACTTTCTTTTGTGTTCCAAATTTATATTTTAGTTGTATATTGAAAATACTAAGGGCTAAATTTTAAATGATAGCATGAATAGTCTGTATTTCCGTGGTTCTCATAATTTATCACGCATCAGAAATCACCTGGAGGCCTGGATAAATCACAATTTGTGAGCTACTTTCCAGAGTTTTTGATTCAGGAAGTTGGAGACAGGGCTTGAGAATTTGCATTCCTAACATATTCTTAGGCGTCCCTGCTGCTGCTGGTTTGAGGACCATATCTGGAGAATATATACCAGCTCCCCCAGAGACATATGAAGCTTCTGCCTTCTCTGTTTCTCTTTTGTATTCATTTCTACTTTTCAGGAATAATGTTTGGTCCTTTGTTCAACAGGAATCATCCTGCTATCAGAAGGAAATCAGAGTATCATACTCACATTAATTCTCCTGGGTTTTTCAGAATATCCAGAACTCTGGGTCCCACTTTTCCTTGTTTTCTTGTCTATCTACACAGTCACTGTGATGGGGAATTTGCTAAGTCACTTCAGTCGTGTCTGACTCTGTGCAACCCCGTAGACAGCAGCCCACCAGGCTCCCCCGTCCCTGGGATTCTCCAGGCAAGAACACTGGAGTGGGTTGCCATTTCCTTCTCCAGTGCATGAAAGTGAAAAGGGAAAGTGAAGTCGCTCAGTCGTGTCCGACTCTTAGCAACCCCATGGGATTTTCCAGGCAGGAGTACTGGACTGGGTTGCCATTGCCTTCTCCAGTGGTGGGGAATTTAGGCATGATCATAATCATCAAGGTCAATTCAAAACTCCACACGATCATGTACTTTTTCCTTAGTCACTTGTCCTTTGTCAATTTCTGTTTTTCTACTGTCAGTTCATTCACTCAGTCATGCCCGACTCTTTGCGACCCCATGAATCGCAGCACACCAGGCCTCCCTGTCCATCACCAACTCTCAGAGTTCACTCAGACTCATGTCCATCGAGTTGGTGATGCCATCCAGCCATCTCATCCTCTGTTGTCCCCTTCTACTCCTGCCCCCAATCCCTCCCAGCATCAGAGTCTTTTCCAATGAGTCAACTCTTCACATGAGGTGGCCAAAGTACTGGAGTTTCAGCTTTAACATCATTCCTTCCAAAGAAATCCCAGGGCTGATCTCCTTCAGAATGGACTGGTTGGATCACACCCAAACTGTTGGAGAATTTGATTGTGGAGGACAGAACCATCTCTTTCTCTGGTTGCATTGCGCACTTTTGTTTTGCTTGCCTGTTTGGTGTAGCAGAAACATTCATGTTAGCAGCAATGGCCTATGACCGCATTGTGGAGGTCTGAAACCCCTTGCTCTATGCCACTGTGATATCTCTTGGTGTGCTCTCTTGGTGGCTGGCTCTTACTCATGGGGTGTAGTGTGCTCCATGACACACATATTTTCTTCTTGCATTATCCTATTGCAAGTCTAGCACCATAATTTTATCTGTGACCACTCTGTAATTGTTTCTGTCTCCTGCTCAGATCCCTATATCAGTCAGATGTTATGTTCTGTTATCTCCATGTTCAATGAGGCGAGCAGCCTGGTGATTATTCTGATGTCCTATATATTCATTTTTATCACTGTTATGGGGATGCCTTCTGCAAGTGGGAGCTGGAAAACCTTCTCCACCTGTGCTTCCCACCTGACAGCCATCAGCATGTTCCATGGAACCATCCTTTTCCTTTACTGCATTTCTAACCCCAAAACTTCTTGGCTCACAGTCAAAGTGACTTCTGTGTTTTACACAGTAGTGGTTCCTATGCTGAACCCCTTGATCTACAGCTTGAGGAACAAAGAAGTAAAAAATACATTCACAAGATTAGTTTTCACAAAACCGCTTTGTCACTCCACATACTATTTTTAAATTCATTATTTTATTTCTGAAAAAAAATTGATATCCTATGCTACAGATTGTTCAGTTCTTGTGGTGTAATTGATGATTCAAATCTTTTGATAAATATAAAGCTTTAAGTTAGTATATCTGTGGCAGGATAGCATTTTATTGATGATTATTGATTTTTGCATACATCAGTGTTTAGTAAAATAGCTGTAAACCATATGTAAACCAAAATTTTTTTTAAATGACTGCTTTTTGTAGTATTTATAAATTATTTTGAGTGAATTCAATTGTATTAAAAGTTTATGGGTATATGATGAAATAAGCTATTTTTTTCTGTTTTGGACAGTTGGCATGTACCTCATAAGAAAAATGATTAAGGAGAAAGTTCAAGCTTCCTACAAAGAAGGCATAAACTGTTTATGATGTCCTCTTCAAAACACAAGTCTGGGAAAATTAAAGACAGGAGGGCAACACGGACTCCAAGAACTAATCAATCAAACACACAGTAACAATAAAATATGAGTGACCAATCAACAACACAATTATTCCAATCATACAATGACCAAGTATTGTCTTAAACTAAAGTGTTTAGGCACGCATGACAGCAATCTGTCCTTCACTATATCAGTTTGCTCATACTCATGTCCATTAAGTCAGTGAAGCTATCCAACTATCTCATTCTCTGTTGCCCACTTCTCTGCCTGCCCTCAACCTTTCCCAGCATCAGGGTCTTTTCCAATGAGTCAACTCTTCTCAACCGGTGGCCAAAATGTTGGAGCTTCAGCTTCAGCCTCAGTCCTTCCAATGAGAATTCAGGGTTGATCTCCTGTAGGATTGACCTGGTTTGATCTCCTTGCTGTTCAATGGACTCTCAAGAGTTTTCTCCAGCACCACAATTTGAAAGCAACAATTCAGCACTCAGCCTTCTTTATGGTCCAACACTCACATCTATACATGACTATTGGAAAAACAATAACTTGGACTATATGGACCTTTGTCAACAAAGTGATGCCTCTGTTTTTTAATACACTGTCTAGGATTGTCATAGCTTTCTTTCCAAGGAATCACAGATGAATGAATCATAGATGTAAACATAAAAATGAAAACTGAAAAATATTTAGCATAAAACAGAAAAAATCTTTCAAAAGTTAGGAGCAGAATGTTCTTTCTTGTGGAAAAGCCACGGTGTGTGTGTACAAATATAATAGAATGTAATGAGAAAATAGAAATGCTTGGAAAATGGCAAAATAAACTGTTCAAAGGATTAAAAAAAAAGTTAGGATGATAATTCTTTGAATGAACATAAAAAGAATGGATCTTTAAAAAACAATAAAAGGAGCTTCATTGCCATTAAAAATGTTTGGTAAAAGTTTCTTAAGCATAAATGACACCAATAATAAAGTGAAAATACAAGCCATAGATTGTGAGGAAGTATTTGAAAAATATATTTGATAAATGATTTCAATGTAAAACATACAGAGGAAGTCTTTATACTCAATATGAGAAAAAAGCCTACTTAAAGTTTTGATGAACTATCTGAGCACACATTTGACAAAACAGAACACACAAACATGTGAAAAAATACTAAGTATAGCTAGTCATCAATGACATTCTTATTAAAATTAAAACTTAAACCACAAGGAGAAACTACTGTACTCCCTTTAGAATAGCTAAAATGAATAAGAGTTTCAAATACTGGTGAAAATGTGGAGCAAGTTAAATGCTTATGCATTTCAGATAAGGGTTAAATAACTTTGAAAATAGTTCAGCAGTATCTTATGAAGTTACGCTTCCCAGACTATTATGCTACAGAAACTGTGATAGCAGTTGAAGCCTCGAAGTTGGTGGCAATTTGTTGTGCAGCCTGGAGAACTAATATCCAACAAGGTTGCTAGCTCTGGGTGACCAGGGTGTAGATACGGGCTCCAAAGCTAGTCCAGGGTACAGAGGTGTCAGCAGTGGGGGGAAGATGCACTGTGGAACTCAAGCCTGTCTCAGTGAGAGAATAACCATGCAGACTTGTGGGATTTTGGATCGAGACCATACTATGTACAATAATTCTATGCCTGGTAGGAAACAGCCTCTGGTGTGTTATGGGTTCCTGGTAGAGTCTGGCAAGTGTTAGTCAGGTTGTCAGGAGCCTAGGGAAAGCATTTGTTGCTGCTGTTTAGTTGCTAAACTGTGTCCAAATCTTTTGTGTATCCATGGACTGTAGCCCACCAGGCTCCTATGTCCAACAGATTTCCCAGGCAAGAATACTGGGGTGGGTGGCCATTGCCTTCACCAAGTGCTATTCCTGACTCCAGGCAGGGGTAGAATCTCTGTCTCCTGCACTGCAGCTGATTTTTTTTTTTTTTTTTTTTTTACCACCGAGCCACCAGGCAAGCCAGTGGTCTAACTGTGTGATATTTCACTGTAGTAGAACCAGTAGATTGACACTCAGAGGTTTTGGAGACTTAAACAAGTTTCCAAAATGCGTTTGCCATTTTTAAGAGACTGTATTATTTAATTGTATAAGCTAGGAAGTGTGGATTGCTTATATTTAGAAGAAAACACAATTTAGCTTCAGTAAAGAACATCACTGTTTCTGAAGACAATAATATTTATTTAGGTTAAGTAACAAATGCACTTCATACACAAAATGGGAAAGAAAAATCGCAAAGTAAATATATATAATAGCAGTTAATATCTCTGAGGGAATTCCCTGGTGGCTCAGAGGATAAAGCATCTGCCTGCCATGCGGGAGACCAGGGTTCAATCCCTGGGTTGGGAAGATCCCCTGGATAAGGAAATGGCAACCCACTCCAGAATTCTTCCTGGAGAATCCCATGGACAGAGGAGCCTGGCCGGCTACAGTCCACAGGGTCGCAAAGAGTCAGACACGACTGAGCGAGTTCACTTCACTTCACTTCACAATATCTCTGAACAGTTTCATTTTAGCTTATTTATCTTTCATTTTGGGTTTTACTGTAGTCACCAAGTTTTCTTATTCAGTTCATGTATTTTTTTTATAATTATTTTTAAAAGAAATTCATGAAATAGACTATTTGAGGTGCCATTTCCAGTGATTCAGGAAAAAAAAAAAAAAAAACTACTTTCTTGCAAGTTGCCACATAAAAAAAGCATTCAAGCTAATTTCTTGATATGTGATATAAAAATAAATAGCTCAAGAAATCTTCTCTGGGGTCTAAATCCCCAAGGTCATGGGAGCATACATAAGCCCTACATTTTGTTCATAGGAATCAGATTCAGCTTCCAAATCTCTCTCTCTCTGTTTCTTCCTTTCTCTGAGTTTTTCTGGATATTAAGAAAGAAGTATATTCCAGTCACATTGAATTTTTGTGGGCTCCTGCTATGTTGATTAACTCCTTAATGTTTTACATGATGTTTGAATTCTGAGTGGGAACTGCCCTGGAGACAATTAATAGTAGAAATGGAATCTTGGGGTAAGTTGGTTTCAGGCGGGATGATCTATCTTGTTTCTTTTCTGTCCTTTGGGGAACTCTGAGATCCTGAAACCCCTAAAGCAGTGGACACTCTTTGTCAGTCTTTGTGTGATAATGTCTCCTGAGTCCATTTTCCTGAGGGCTGAGCTTTGATATCCTCCCCCTTCACTGGGGTATCATCCTGACTTTTGCTCTGAGGATATCCACACTGTGCTTAGCAGAGTAGTCACAATGAAATTTTTAAAAAGACTGTTATAATGCCTGGTAATTCCTCAACACCTCAAAATTGAGTCAAAAGAAGATAAGAATAATATGCATAAAATAATAATAAATACCATAATATACAATTCCATTTTTCTGACAGTAATGTCTTCAGGTATGTCAAGGGTGTGGAAAATATGGCTGAAATGAAAAGGAAAAGTGTCCTCATGATAGTAATTTTCATGACATGTTTTATGTCTTGTTCAAGTGCTGCATCAGTATGTAAAAAAAGAGGAAATTATATTCTGAGAATACTGACATGAGCAGAGAAGGTTGAAAACTGGAGAATATAGCTAGGATAAGGGTTTAGGTAAAACTGAGCTGAGAAATTTAGATTTGATAAGTTAGTTAGTAGGGAGAAATTAAAGTTTTAAGAGTCAGAAAGCGTCATAACAACCACAGTAATCAAGAAGAGAAGAAATTGATTTTCTCACAGTGCAGGTTAGCAGCATCACAGGGAAGTTGGCTGAGCCTAGGTGACCGTGATATTAAAAAGGGATGATTAATAAGAGTCAGATAATAATGAGAAAACATAGGGGAAACAGAGACAATTTACTGAAGGATAGTGATTGATGAATTAACATGAACAGGGTCAAGAGGAAATTCAGAAAAAGAGTTGAGCTACTCTTTGACATCACAAATTGTTCCTGCAGTTTTGCTGCTACCAACTTTGAACCTTGATCTGTTTCTTAGATTGTTTAAAATAATACATTTAAAAATAATACCAATTATTCAGAGTATTAAGAATTAAAATGGATGAGGGTGGGAAAACCTATATATTTTGAACTGCATAACTGTAAGATTGTGCAAATTATATTAATGCCATTTCCTAACTTAATACTTATATACCTATAAAATATCATATCATTATTACTGATAAAGAAGTTGAGGCTCATAAAATCTGAGTGATTCACCAAAGATCATACAGTAAATGCCAAAGCTTGGAACTGAAGTTAAATTTATGTTTCCAACTCTTTACTTCTTTCATTGTGCCAGTCTGTCTGTCACTAACTCTTTTCCACTTCCCACTCATTCCCTTTTCTGCATATAGGAAATACATTTTTTGAGTGTCAAAAGCACCATAAAGCTATTCAAGAAATAATGAATTATTTCTCCCTTCACATGGTCAGACAAAACTAAAATTGCATCTGTGTTTATGAGGTTCAAACAAATAGTCCCTTTATTAATGAATATTTCAGATGTGTGCTTGTTGTTGGTTAATTTATTTAAAAATCTTTGCTAAATAAGTATACTTCTGTTGTTATAAACTGCTTACCAGTACAAGATGCTTTTGCTTTCTCAAAATAATGTGCACAATAATGATTGTATGACTCAAAGCAAGATTATCACCTGTAGTTTTAATCAAACTCAATATTCCTGTCACCAGAAGTTTTGAGGGTGATAATGTAACCACTTGTGTTTATCACCATATTTTCTGATTTTCTTGAGAAACAGTATAGAGTGTGAAAGAGTTGAGCAAAATATATTTTAAGTTACTCTGTAATTCAGATATTCTATAACCATTTAAATGTATAATATTCCTAATACATTTATTAGATTAAAAATATTGATAGCAAGTTAAGAGATATTGATCAAAGAATTTAAAAGACTATATTGAGAGCATCAGTGGCAGTATGTGAGACAAATGATAGTCAAATAGGAAAGAAAACAAAAGTGAGGGTACTACAAATTGTAATACAACTTCATTGCTTTACCAGGTCGCTGCATTGAACACAAAGCCAATAATTTTAGCATCAAACTGGAAGCATTGGAAAACTTGAAGATAGAGCTTTACTTCCTTCAATGTTCATTTATGTTTTCTAAAATGTGAAGATTCTTGTGGTGACTCATGACCTCTGCCTTTTTGATGATCTTCAGTTTGAATATAATGATAGAAGTCCTACGACCTCTAAAAATATTACTCCTCCTGCTTTTTAAAATAAATTTGAGTGCTATGTTTTCATTTATTGTTATGTTACTCCCACTAAACAGCACAGACCTTCAGAATGGTGGAACTATGAAAAACATGTTTTTCTGCAACACTATAGAAAACATTTCTAACTCTACATGAAATTCAATTTCTGTCACTCATGATCAACTTCAAACCTAACTCATCACTAGCAGGCTGTGTTAATTCAAACAAGTGTCTTAACTCATATATACTTCCATTTCCTTTTGTAAAATACGAGACCAGTTGTTTTGAAATTCATAAGTCTTATTTAGTGGTCAAAACTAATGTACCAATATTTTAATACAATGTCTGCTGCATGATAAATGTCATCATTATCATTGTTATCATTTTATTATCACTGTCTCAGATTTTCTCCAACAACAATTTTGTGGTTTGCTGAAGGAAATCGGAGTGCAGGAGCCACGTTCACCCTCTTGGGCTTCTCAGAATATCCTGACCTCCAGGTTCCCTTGTTCCTGGCTTTCCTCACCGTCTATGCAGTCACCGTGGTGGGGAACCTGGGCATGATCACCATCATCAGGATCAGTGCCAAACTCCACACCCCCGTGTACTTGTTTCTCAGTCACTTGTCCTTTGTTGATTTCTGCTATTCCACCACAGTTACACCCAAACTCTTGCAGAATTTGGTGTGGAAGACAGAACCGTCTCATTCACAGGATGCATCATGCAATTCTTCTCAGCTTGTATGTTTGCAGTGGCAGAGGCATTCGTGTTGGCAGTGATGGCCTATGACCGATTTGTGGCCATTTGTAAGCCTCTACTCTACACAGTGGTCATGTCCCCAAAGCTCTGTGCATCGTTAGTGGCTAGTCCCTGCACATGGGATATAGTCTCCTCCCTGACACTCACCTGTTTTCTCCTGGCATTATCCTTCTGTGGGCCTAACATCATAAATAATTTCCTCTGTGAGCACTCTGTTATTGTCTCCATCTCCTGCTCTGACCCCTTCATCAGCCAAGTGCTCTGTTTTGCCATTGCCATATTCAATGAGGTGAGCAGCCTGGCAATTGTCCTCACTACTTATATGTCCGTTTTTGTCACTATCATAAAAATGCCCTCTGCTGGGGGGTGCCAAATAGCCTTCTCTACTTGTGCTTCCCATCTGACCGCCATCGCCACGTTCCATGGGACTGTCCTGTTCCTTTATTGTGTACCCAGCTCCAAAAACTCATGGCTCACGGTCAAAGTAGGTTCTGTATTTTATACAGTGGTGAGTCCCATGCTGAATCCTCTGATCTATAGCCTCAGGAACAAAGATGTGAAAGAGAGTGTCAGGAAATTAATGAATCACTGAATACAATTTGGTTGAAGATCTGTATGTCCAAAAGAAATTTGATCATTACATAGTGTTGATTAAATCTTCTTGTAGAGATGAAGACTCAAATTATGTAGTCAACTCACTAGATCGTAAATTTAGAGCCATGAATTGGCTATTTGATCTCTTAGTTTTTGTTCAGTTCAGTGTCAAATAAAATAGCTGTATATCATGTGTAAAATGATGTGTGTTGTGGGTGTATGATAAGTGAAACTGTGAGTTGTTCAGTCATGTTTGACTCTTTGCCACCCCACGGACTGTAGCCTGCCAGGTTCTTCTGTCCATGGAAGTCTCAAGGAAAGAATGATAGAGTGGGTAGCCATTGCCTTCTCCAGGGGATCTTCCTGACCCAGGGTTTGAACCTGGATTTCCTACATTTCAGGGAAATTCTTCAACTTCTGAGCCAGCATGGAAGAGCTGTGGATGAATAGTGTCTCCCAAATATCCATGTCACCCAGAACTCAGAATGTCACCTTATTTGGAAATAAGATCTTTGCAGATATAATTAAGGTAAGAGTCAAGATGAGCGTAAAGTGAATCCCAAATCCAATGAGAGTGTCCTTACAAGAGACAGAAAAACATACACAGAGACACACAGGGAAGGAGGGTATGTGACTTCCACTTCTCTCTCTTTCCTCCTAAACCACACACAATTCTTAAAAAAAAAAAACTAATTTTTAGTATTGTTGGTACATCACTGCTTCCTGGCTGTTTGTAAATCTGTGCTTTACACAGCTGTTGTGACCCAGAAGCTGTGTTCCATCTTTCTGGTTGATGGTACAGCTGAGCACAGACTGTTTCTTACACTCATCCTTTCAGTTGTATTGCCTACTGTTGCCCTTTTGGATCTTGTTTTACTTTAGCCAATTCAATGAACTAAGAAAGTTCATAGTCATCATTTCCTAGCTTTGCCTTCTGTCACTATTTTAAAAATAGTTTCTACCTGTGGGCATCACAGAGTCCTATCTACCTATCCCTTCCACACATCATCATCCTTTCCCTCTATAGCACGTGCGTGCTGTGTGCTAAGTCACTTCACTCTGTTGACTCTTTGGACCCTGGACTGTAGCCCACCAGGCTCCTCAGCCCATGGGATTCTCCAGGCAAGAATATTGGAGTTGGTTGCCATGCCTTCCTCCAGAGGATCTTCCAGACGCTGGGACTGAGCCAGAACTGCTTATGTCTCCTGCAGGTACCTTATCACTAGTGCCACCTAGGAAGCCCTCTATAGTATAGATAGATAGATAGTGAAGTCGCTCAATCATGTCCGACTCTTTGCAACCCCATGGACAGTAGCCAACCAGGCTTCTCCATCCATGGGATTTTCCAGACAAGAATACTGGAGTGGGTTGCCATTTCCTTCTCCAGGGGATCTTCCCGACCCAAGGATCGAACCTAGGTCTCCCACATTGTAGGCGGACACTTTACCTTCTGAGCCACCAGGAAAGTCCTTTATAGTATGCTCTGTTCCAAATGCTCATAAGTGATTGTTCAAGTAGAGCCTGTTTCAAACCATGACAATCCTCACACTGAACTCAGTGACATACAGTATACATACTGACCCAGGGATCGAACCCAGATCTTCCACATTGCAGGCAGACGCTTTACCGTCTGAGCCACTGGAGAAGCCCCTATTAAATCATGTATGTGCCTATTCAAATAGCACCTTCCAAGAAAATTCTTTTCTGAAAATCTAATATAATGAGACAATCACTCTTTATCCCATTAACAATATATTTTTTTGCTTAGAAACAGATGATACATTAACTACATGCAATAATTTATTTGTTTCATTTCCTTCTCCCTCTATACACTCCAAAAGAGTAGAAATTTCTGGTATTATTATTGTATCTTATATCTCTAATGCCTAGAAAATTACCTAGAAAACACATTTGGTCTTCAATGAATACTTGCTGGATGAATACAAGATGAAAAGAAATGAAAATTTCTGACTAAATTCATAATATTTAGTACTGTGCTCACCTAGGTAAGGGAGCTTCCCTGGTGGCTCAGATGGTAAAGAATCCCCCTGCAATGCAGGAGACCCAGGTTCAATCCCTAGGTCAGGAAGATGCCCTGGAGAAGGAATGGCAATCCCCTCCAGTATTTTTCTCTGGAGAATCCCATGGACAGAGCAGCCGGGCTACAGTCTATGGGGTCACAAAGAGATGACACGACTAGGTGACTAACTCTTCACCTGGGTAAGACTTTAGATGATGTCTCCTTAATGAATATAGTTGTCACATGAGATTTAAAAAGCTAAAATACCATAAATAATACTCAAAGACTTATATGAGTGCTTCTATTGCCAAGTACTGTATCTTGGAATATATTTCTTTGCCTAATTTTAAGTCTTTAGCTGTAGCTGTATATTCTATAAACATTTGACTCTTTTACAGTTTTCAGAACCACAGAAATGACACTTCCATTATCAAAAGGGTCTCTCACAAATAGTCCTTGAATATAGTTTATTAACACTGGTCATATTCAATTTAGAGATTTTGCCCTTTCTAAGCTAATACAGATTTCAGAAAATCTGAAGAGTTTATTCAAAATTCTCCAAGCCAGGCTTCAAAATACGTGAACTGTGAAATCCCAGATGTTCAAACTGGTTTTAGAAAAGGCACATGAACCAGAGGTCAAATTGCCAACATCCGCTGGATCATCAAAAAAGCAAGAGAGTTTCAGAAAAACATCTATTTCTGCTTTATTGACTATGCCAAAGCCTTTGACTGTGTGGGTCACAATAAACTGTGGAAAATTCTGAAGGAGATGGGAATACCAGACCATCTGAGCTGCATTTTGAGAAATCTGTATGCAGGTCAGGAAGCAACAGTTAGAAGTGGACATGGAAAAACAGACTGGTTCCAAATAGGAAAGGGAGTACGTCAAGGCTGTATATTGTCACCCTGCTTATTTAACTTATATGCAGAGTACATCATGAGAAACGCTGGGCTGGAAGAAGCACAAGCTGGAATCAAGATTTCCAGGAGAAATATCAATAACCTCAGATATGCAGATGACACCACCCTTATGGCAGAAAGGGAAGAAGAACTAAAGAGCCTCTTGATGAAAGTGAAAGAGGAGAGTGAAAACGTTAGCTTAAAGCTCAAAGTTCTCCTTTTTTAGTTCCTTGGGGTATAAAAGGTCTAGCTTTTTTTTTTTTTTTTAATGTAAGCATTTTTTCACTACAAACTTTTCTCTTAAAGCTGTGTTTGTTGTAATTTGTTATTGTCCTCTAATTTTTGGCATGACATTTTTCTATTTCCATTTGTCTCAGTATATTTTTTAATTCTTTTTTGATTTCTTCTCTGAACTACTGGTTGTTCAGGGATATGTTTAATCTCCATACATTTGCAAATTTTAAAACTTATTTCTTTAACTGATTTCCAGTTATATACTGTCATGGTTGGGAAAGTGTTTGATATGGTTTAAATTTTCTGTGACATTCTTGAATGAAGGTCTTACTGTCTGTCAGAGTCAGATGATCTGGAGACATGTCGACCCTTAAAGTGTTAGTCACTCAGTCATGTCAGACTCTTTGTGACCTCATGGACTATAACCCACCAGGAACCTATGTCCATGGTATTCTCCAGGAAAGAATACTGAAATGGGTAGCCATTCCCTTCTCCAAGGAATCTTTCTGACCCAGAGATCAAACCCAGGTCTCCCATATTCCAGGCAGATTCTTTACCATATCCTTAGGATGGTCACAAAAGCTGAGGTGTATCTATATGTACAAGTTCCTTCCAGGGAGATATTGGTAAATTGAGGTGGGAGGCCTTCAGACAATTGAATAAGTCAATTTTTAATTTTATAATTCCATTTATAGGACTTAAAATATTCTTGCCTTTAGTTCACATCCACTAGATCTCATAATAACAGCCAGTATGTAGATGAATGAATCTTTAGATGCTCTGATACAGGGCAGTCAAAAAGAGAGAGATTACCTAACCAGATTACACATTTATATTCTCTAAATTAGCAACAATCCACCAACACTCCATTTTCTTGGACTGCTGCTAAGTCATTTCAGTCGTGTCCGACTCTGTGTGACCCCATAGATGGCAGCCCACCAGGCTCCCCATCCCTGGGATTCTCCAGGCAAGAACACTGGAGTGGGTTGCCATTTCCTTCTCCAATGCATGAAAGTGAAAAGTGAAAGTGAAGTCGCTCAGTCATGTCCGACTCTTAGCGACCCCCTGGACTGCAGCCTACCAGGCTCCTCTGTCCATGGGATTTTTCAGGCAAGAGCACTGGAGTGGGCTGCCATTGCCTTCTCTGTTTCTTGGACAATATATCTCAAAAAATGATTTCTACCATGTTTCTCCTCATAAATAACAGTTCTAAAATATTGTGTGTAAACTGAGAAAACATACCAGAGGTGAAAACCCCTGAAGTCTTTTATTTAAAAAAACAATTCTTCATAAATTCTTTCCAGTGTGATTCTGTGTAAGAGGTCAGTTTCTCACAAGTCCCCCTGTGGAAGCCAGAGAATCTTATTGGGCTTTAATTACATTCTGAAATGTTTTTGCACAAAGACACTCTACAATGATAGCTAGAAAATCTAAGAAACAGTGGTTTTCTAACTTTTGCAACTGTAATAAATAAGTACATGAATTTTACATGCTTCTTCAAATATATCTGTATTGTTTAGACATGCTGATTCAGTGCTTTAGCATCAGATTCTAGAGCAGAAACCCACAAAATAGAAACATATTAAGAATGTATACAGATGAATGCTCTTTACTTCTAGTGTGATGTGTATCTTCTTTATAGATAAGCACCCTAGTATTCACAGCCATTTTATATTCTTTCTTAAAATTTATTACATATATGTATTCAAGGCACATACTATATCTTCAGTTAAATTTTATTTTGTTAATTATTGATGTCTAATAAACACTCAAAAATGTTATCTACTCTTTTTATTCCTTCCTTTTCCTTTGCTTTGTTCTCTCTCTCTCTCGTTCTCCATTTGTGTCCCAAACATTAGGTAAGTGCTTTGGATAATACAGACAGAATGTAGAATCCTTGAGCAAAGGTTGTTCACAATCTCATACTGTAGGCCATGATTTCACAAACAGGACAATATCAAATAGAATGATTAAAGGAAATGGTTGTCTGTGAACTATAAAAAGGAACATTTAATCAAAGCTAAGAAGAGCAGGAGTTGATAGCTAATTATTAAGGAAAACTAAGCAATTTACCAAGGCACTTTAAATTGCTTTCAGTTTTGGATTTCTTAATTCTAAAAAGCTGTGTGTATGTGTGCATCTGTGTATTCAGTCACATCCAACTCTTTGTGACCCCAGGGACCACAGCCTGCCAGGCTCCTCTGTACATGGAACTTTCCAAGCAAGAGTATTGGAGCAAGTTGCCATTTCCTACTCCAGGGGCTCTACCTGCCCCAAGGATTGAATCCGAGATCCTGCATCACTTGCATTGGCAGGCAGATTGTTTACCACTGAGCCACTGGGAATCCCCTGGAAAGGTATACAGCTGCTGAACTCAAGACCTCTGTAAGTGTCAAATTATCTTCCTAGAATCATTTCCTTCCCAAATTTATTTTTGGATCTGACAATTAATATCTCCATTCAAGAAAACCTTTCTTCTGCACACTATGTTTTGACATTTGTTCCTAGATTTTTAACCCTGTTTTTTTAATTGATGAAAGTCTTAAACTTTATTATGAATTGTATGTGTGGTTAGTTAATAAATGTTTCTTTATTCATCTAGATTACAAGGTCCATTTTTATACAAACTAATGAGTTTTTCAAGAAATGTAAAGCACTTAGAGGCAGACAAAGAATAATTAAATAGTTGATAAATAATAATATACTTGAAATAATAATGTTTGAATGAATGGATACACACAAAAATGATAGAATTTGAAGAGCCAGGAAGTTTTGCACAGAGAAAGTTTCATAGATAAGGTCAAGACATACAATGAAGCATGACAAGTTTTGAAAACTGCAACAATTCCCTATGGCTGAACTTTAGTATAGCTACTCATTTATTAAATAACTTGATAAAATTATATTTCTCATGTGTCATACTGTATAATTTTGCAAAAGTAATTACTATATGTGTGTGCATATGTGTGATATAAATCTTTGAAGCCACCTTTTATTTTTAGTTTTCCTAAGGCATTTTTCACATCCTTGTTCCATAGGCTATAAATCAGAAGATTTGACATGGGAATCATAAGGGTGTAAAACAATGAGGTCATTTTGTCTTGATCTAAAGAGTAGAGTGAACTTGGCCCAAAGTACATAAAAAGCATAGTTTCCTGGGAAATTGCCACAGCAGTTAGGTGGGAGGTGCAGGTGGAGAAAGCTTTGAACCTCCCCTCAGCAAAATGGATCTTTGAGACTGCAAGGATGATATAATAATAAGAGACAGGAACTCCTGAAATTGAGCTCAATTCAATAACTCCAAAAACAATAAATACTGTCAATCCATTGACCTGTGTATCAGAGCAGGAAAGAAGGTAGAGTGGAGGTAAGTCACAGAAGAAGTGGTTAATCTCATTTGACCCACAAAAGTGTAAGTGGATTGCTAATGTCGTGTGTATCAGAGCATCTGCCAAATGGTGCCATTTCCCACCAGGTAAATCCCAGCCACAAGCAGAGAGCACGCCCCGCTGGACACGCTGACCACATAGAGCAAGGGGCTGCTCACGGCCTTGTACCGGTCATAGGCCATCACTGCCAGCAGGAGACACTCAGAATCTGCCAAGATACAGAAGACCAAGAATTGCAGAGCACAGCCACAGAAAGAGATTGACTTGTTCTTGGCAAATAGGTCCACCAACATCTTGGGGCCAGTGGCTGTGGAATAGCAGAGGTCACAGAAGGAGAGGTGGCTGAGGAAAAAGTACATGGGTGTGTGCAGCTGGGGGTCCATCCTAATCAGGGTTATCATTCCAAGATTTGCCAGAAGACTGATGAGATAAACAAGGAGAAACAAGGTAAATAGGGTCACTTTGTTCTCAGTCTTCTCAGTAATTCCCAAGAAAATGAATTCATTCACGGAGGAGCAATTATCTCTGTCCATTCCTCTTTGTTGTCTATACTCTTAGAAAAATATTTTAAAAAATAAATAACAAAGATACATGGATAGGTAACACTTTTGCACATCTGCAAAATATCATAAGACAGAACACATTTCTTTCTATAATTGTGTTTTTGTATTCAGAAAAGCATCCAGTCAAGTGCCCGCTCTTTAAAGAGGCAAAGCTATCTATTGGGGCTTCTTTGTTGGTTCAGACAATAAAGAATCTGCCTGCAACATGGGAGACCCAGGTTTGATCCCAAAGTCAGGAAGATCCCTTGGAGAAGGGAATGGCTACTCACTCCAGTATTCTTGTCTGAAGAATTCTGTGGACAGAGGAGGATGGTGGGCTACAGTTCTAGGGGGCACAAAGAGTCCAGCATGACTGAGTGACTAACACTTCTACAGGTATCTATTACCCAATAACAAAAACCGCCTAGAATAGACTGCTGAGAAACTGAACCAAATCTATTATGTCATTTATGAGGCATATTACTTCCTACAAGGTCATGTCGGAGTCTGATATTTTTATCTCAATGGATATATTTGAATTAATTTAGACTGGTTCCAAATAGGAAAAGGAGTACGTCAAGGCTGTATATTGTCACCCTGATCATTTAACTTATATGCAGAGTACATCATGAGAAATGCTGGGCTGGAAGAAACACAAGCTGGAATCAAGTTTGCTGGGAGAAATATCAATAACCTCAGATATGCAGATGACACCACCCTTATGGCAGAAAGTGAAGAGGAACTAAAAAGCCTCTTGGTGAAAGTGAAAGTGGAGAGTGAAAAAGTTGGCTTAAAGCTCAACATTCAGAAAACAAGATCATGGCATCTGGTCCCATCACTTCATGGGAAATAGATGGGGAAACAGTGTCAGACTTTATTTTTTGGGCTCCAAAATCACTGCAGATGGTGACTGCAGCCATGAATTTAAAAGACGCTTACTCCTTGGAAGGAAAGTTATGACCAACCTAGATAGCATATTGAAAAGCAGAGACATTGCTTTGCCAACAAAGGTCCGTCTAGTCAAGGCTAAGGTTTTTCCAGTGGTCACGTATGGATGTGAGAGTTGGACTGTGAAGAAGGCTGAGCGCTGAAGAATTGATGCTTTTGAATTGTGGTGTTGGAGAAGACTCTTGAGAGTCCCTTAGACTTGCAAGGAGATACAACCAGTCCATTCTAAAAGAGATCAGCCCTGGGATTTCTTTGGAAGGAATGATGCTAAAGCTGGAACTCTAGTACTTTGGCCACCTGATGCGAAGAGGTGACTCATTGGAAAAGACTCTGATGCTGGGAGGGGTAGGGGGCAGGAGGAGAAGGGGATGACAGAGGATGAGATGGCTGGATGGCATCACTGACTCGATGGACATGAGTCTGAGTGAACTCTGGGAGTTGGTGATGGACAGGGATGCCTGGCGTGCTGCAATTCATTGGGTCGCAAAGAGTTGGACATGACTGACTGAACTGAACTGAACTGATCTCTCTTTTCCTCTTCAAAATAATATGAACAAGACTCTAATGTATTAGAGATGCTGAGCTGTAGACAGGGCTAAGGATTCTCTCCACTTGAAAGTATTTACATGGAAACAAAATGGGATTACAGCTTTAATGTTTCTCACTACATGATTGGCTTAAGAATATTTGTATTAATTCCTGAAATAATGACTCTGTCACTGACTAATAATAATGATCGCTATTTTGTTACTGGTTTTATGTTGTATTTAATAGTGAAACATTTAAGTATTATTATCAGCCTTTATTCCTAGTAATTTATTATTGATCTGTCATAATACTCATTACCCCTTTGCAGAGATAGTTGTCAAAAATCAAGTCGCTTGATGAGTGAAAGAAAAGATCTAAAAGGAATTGAAAACAATAGAACACATTTGCATCTGTTTGGATTTTAAATGGGCTGTAATATTATAAAATGGAAATTAGACGAGAGACAATAAATTCTTCTGAGAGACACATACCCTCTCTCGTGTATGTATCTGTGTGTGTGTCGTGTTTGCTATGCCTATTTTTTTAATTGGAGTAAAACTGCTTTACAGTGTTGTGTTGGTTTCTGCCATGTAGCAAAGCAACTCAGCCACTATTATAAATATATCACCTCCCTCTTGACTTGTATATGTTTTTGATGTATATGAGAATAGAATGCATTTAATGAACTTCTTCCTTAAGCCTAAATAGATACGACGTTTTTTCACATGATAATTAATTTGAAAGTTCTTATTTTTACTGTGGTGGTTGTATTATTTTTTAAACAAAATGAAACAAACCTTCAATTCATGTATACACTTATCCAATGATAAAAGGAGTAAAAGATTTTTTGTGAGCCAACAAGAAAATAAAATCATTAAGAAGTCATACTGTGGTTATTAACAAGTTCAGGAAGATGGTTCCCAATCAGAGAAATCAAAATCATTTCTGGCAAATAAATGCAGAGTTAATTTAACTGAGTAAGTAGGCATAAATGCTTCACTTACAAATACATTTTTTCTTTCTCAAAAAGTTATTTCCTCTTATATTCTTTAAGATAGGACCTGGAAACCTACCTGAAGTGAGTAGATCTTGGGTAGCTAAATGATAATAAGTAGATGGTCTTTTATTTTACCAGGTGTATGGGGACTTAAATCCCTGAGTTACTGCCCCTGGGTTTTGATGTTAGCAAACATTTCATTAATTATGTTTCTGCTTCTGTGTATTCCCCTGTGAATTCAGAAACAACTTTGCAAAAGCTGAGTTTTGAAGCCTCACTATTGCTGCCAAATTGATCTATGGTAGAAGAAAATAGCAATTTGTTTGTATGGTGTGCTTCACAGTTACCCTGAAACTATCTCCTCCTTGTCCAGTCAAAGAGGAAACCTAATGAAACTCAAAAAGATCCTCCCGCCGTCATTTTCAGCTCCTTTGGATTGGTCATTTTGTCTTTGAAACAGTCTCCTTCAATACATTTAGAAATATTGCTACACTTTGACCATATGCTCTTTCTTATGTAAGTATGCAGTTCTTGTTTTTATTGTTTTTTAATTATACTTTCAAGATTGTTCAGTTATCTCCAGTCTCTAAATCCAGAATATTTTCATTACTTCAATAAGAACCCCCCACCTGCTACCCGTCAGTTCTCCTTCCTTAGCCCACAGCAACCACTAATTCTATGTGGTTTCCTATTATGGATGTCTCATACAAACAGAATCATGTGATACCTTTTTTTGTTCTCATATGTTTTGTTCATTTGTTTATTTGTTTATTTTCCTGTCAGGCTTCTTTCCTTGAAAATAATGTTTCCAAGTTGCATCCATGTTGTTCCACTTATCAGTATTTTGTTTCATCATTTTGGGACAATAATATTTCATTTTAAAGATACAATACACTTTGCAGATCCCCTCTTCAGTTAAGTGACTTTCAGGTTTTTTCTACTTTTTATCCGTTATGAATAACGATGCTATAACATTAGTAACAATCATCACCACACATTGTCTTATTCTCATCCTACCACATTACTTACAGGCATTTCAATGACTTTATGACTCCCTCACATTTCCTAAATAATGCATTTTTTTCTTTCTGAATTACATTTTATTTATATAAGAATATTTATATTACATTTAAGACCTCAGGAAAAATCAATGATTTTTTTTTCATTTCCTAAAATTTCTAGTGCAAAAATTTGAAAAGGTAATACTATCTAAATGTTCATTTACTACTAAGTATAGTAGTAATATTTCTGTCTATTAAAGTGGAGGCTGAGGAACAAAAATAAGAATGTAATTGTGTCCAGAATTTTCTACTGATAAAGTTCATATATGCAAAGATGACTCATTTAAAACTTTTTACACAAGTGATTTTTGTAAATAAACTGAGTTCATAATTTTTCTTAAAAAAGTTATTTGTTTGCTACTATCCACATTCATTCTATGAGACAGAAGACTCACTCATATTACATCCTCCCAAATTCTCCCTTCTAGACAGCAACGGAACTCTTTCAGTGAGTCAGTTCAGTCACTCAATCGTGTCTGACTCGATGCTACCCCATGGACTGCAGCATGCCAGGCTTCCCTGTCCATCACCAACTCCAGGAGCTTGCTCAAACTCATGTCCATGGAGTCAGTCACTTTGGTGCCCAAGAAAATAAAGTCTGTGACTGTTTCCATTGATTTCCCATCTATTTGCCATGAAGTGATGGGACCAGATGTTGTCATATACTCGATGGACATGAGTTTGAGTAAGCTCTGGGAGTTGGTGATGGGCAGGGAAGCCTGGCATCCTGCAGTCCATGAGGTTGCAAAGAGTCAGACATGACTAAGCATCTGAACTGAACTGAACTGACTTGGTGATGCCATCCAACCATCTCATTCTCTGTCATCCCCTCCTCCTCTGGCTTTCAATCATTCCCAGCATCAGGGTCTTTTGCAATGACAATCATAATCATTGGACACTCATTTTCCAATGAATCATAGTTCTGGTATCTTTGGAAGTAGCCCAATCATACCAGATATAAAGATCTTAGAGCAAACTTTGGGTATGAAGTCCCTTGGACTGCAATAAGAGCAAAGCAATCCATCCTAAAAGAAATCAGTCCTGAATATTCATTGGAAGGACTGATGCTGGAGCTGAAACTCCAATACTTTGGCCACCCGATGCAAAGAACTGACTCTTTAGAAAAGACCCTGATGCTGGGAAAGGTTGAATGCAGAATGAGAAGGGGATGACAGAGGATGAGATGGTTGGATGGCGACCCAATGGACATGAGTTTGAGCAAGCTCTGGGAGATAATGAAGGACAGGGAGGCCTGGCATGCTGCAGTCCATGGGCTCACAAAGGGTTGGACATGACTAAATGACTGAATAGCAACAAATCCTCCATTATAAATATGTTCTGAATTGTCTTTATCCATTCATCTGTTAACAGACATTTAGGTTACTTCTATGTCTTGGCTATTGTAAACAGCACTGTAATGAACATTGGGGTACACATATCCTTTCAAACTAGAGTTTTCTCTGAATATATGCCCTGGATGGGGATGGTTGGATCATGTGCTAGCTCCATTTTTAAGTTTTTAAGGGATCTTCATACTGTTCTCCATAGTGGCTGTACCAATTTACATTCCCACAACAGTGTAGGAGGTTCTTCTATTCTCCATACCCTCTCCTGACCTGCCTCTTGACAAATCTGTATGCAGGTCATGAAGCAACTGGACATGGAACAACAGACTGGTTCCAAATAGGAAAAGGAGTATGTCAAGGCTGTTTATTGTCACTCTGCTTATTTAATGTATATGCAGAGTACATCATGCGAAATGCTGGGATGGATGAAGCACAGGCTGGAATCACGATTGCCAGGAAAAATAATATAACCTCAGATATGCAGATGACACCACCTTTATGACAGAAAGTGAAGAAGAACTAAAAAGCCTCTTGGTGAAAGTGAAAGAGGAGAGTGAAAAAGTTGGCTTAAAGATCAACATTCAGGAAACAAAGATTATGGCATCTGATCCCATCACTTCATGGCAAATAGATGGAAAAACAGTGGAAACAGTGGCTGACTTTATTTTTTTAGGCTTCAAAACACTGCAGATGGTGACTGCAGCCATGAAATTAAAAGACCCTTACTCCTTGGAAGAAAACTTATGACCAACCTGCTGCTGCTGCTGCTAAGTTGCTTCAGTCGTGTCCGACTCTGTGCGACCCCATACACGGCATCCTACCAGTCTCTCCCATCCCTGGGACTCTCCAGGCAAGAACACTGGAGTGGGTTGCCATTTCCTTCTCCAATGCAGGAAAGTGAAAGTGAAAGTGAAGTTGCTCAGTCGTGTCCGACTCTTCGCGACCCCATGGACTGCAGCCCACCAGGCTCCTCCGTCCATGGGATTTTCCAGGCAAGAGTACTGGAGTGGGGTGCCATTGCCTTCTCCGCAATGACCAACCTAGACAACATATTAAAAAGCAGAGACATTACTCTGCCAACAAAGGTCCGTCTAGTCAAGGCTATGGTTTTACCAGTAGTCATGTATGCATGTGAGAGTTGGACTAGAAAGAAAGCTGGGCACCGAAGAATTGAGGCTTTTGAACTGTGGTGTTGGAGAAGACTCTTGAGAGTCCCTTGGACTGCAAGGAGATCCAACCAGTCCATTCTAAAGGAGATCAGTCCTGAATATTCATTGGAAGGACTGATGTTGAGGCTGAAACTCCAATACTTTGGCCACCTGATGTGAAGAGCTGACTCATTTGAAAAGACCCTCATGCTGGGAAAGATTGAAGGCAGGAGAAGGGGATGACAGAGGATGAGATGGTTGGATGGCATCTCATGGCAATGGACATGAGTTTGAGTAAGCTCCGGGAGTTGGTGATGGACATGGAGGCCAGGCGTGCTGCAGTCCATGGGGTCACAAAGAGTTGGACACGACTGAGTGACTGAACTGAAATGAAGTGGCACCCTCCCCAGCATTTACTGTTTGTAGGCTTTTTGATTATGGCCATTTCAACCAGTGTGAGATAATATCTCTTTGTGGTTTTAATTTGCGTTTCTTTAATGATTCACATGTTGATAATCTTTTCATGTGCCTCTTGACCATCTGTATGTTTTGTTTGGAGAAATGTCTATTCAGATCTTCTGTGCATGTTTTTGTTTGGATTGTTTGTTTTATATACTGAGCTGCATTAGCTGTTTGTAAATTTTGAAATTAATCCCTAGTTGCTCACATTGTTTACAAATATTGTCTCCCATTCTATGGGTTGTCCTTTCATTGTGTTTATGGTATCCTTTGCTGTGCAGAAGTTTTTGTTGTTGTTTTAGTTTAAATAAGTCCATTGGTTTATTTTTGTTTTTATTTCTGTTGCCTTAGGAGGTGGATACAAAAAAAAATATTGCTGTAATGAATGTCAAAGACTGTTATGCCTATGTTTTCCTCTAAGAGTTTTGTAATACCTCATCTTATATTTATGTCTTTAATCCATTTTGCACTTATTTTTGTGTACAGTGTTAGAGAATATTCTAATTTCATTCATTTACACTGGCTACACAATTTTCCAAGCACCACTTATTGAAGAGACTGCCTTTTCTCTTTTGATAGTCTTGCCTCTGCTGGATTTATAGTCCTCAATTTTTATTTCAGAGTGATTTTGAGGCTTCTTAGGAATTACCTGACTATGTAGTTAATTAATGCTTGCTATTAGCTCTAGCTTATAGTTATTAATATAGAAAATGCAGTGTGTATCATAGAATATAAAGGACCTAAATGCTCAAAGTTCTCTCAGTAAATATACAATAAATCTTAGGGTAATTGAAATAATATTTGAATGAAAGAATTAATCATAATATTCGACAAAATTGCAAAATTCTGGAAGTATTTGGCAAAAAGGAAGTGCTATATATTAGTTGTTATACACAATGAAAGCTGTGTTTTGGAATGGTAGTATTTTTAAAGATTACACTTTATTAAAAATAGTTATTCACTCCTTTAAAGTATTTGAAACAATTTCATTTCCCTTGGATCATGAATATAATTTTACAAAAACAACAGACATATGTATGTGTGTCTATATATTTATAGTACACCCTTTAAAACCACCTTTTATTTTCCAGTTTTTCAGGGCCTGTTTCACATCTTTGTTCTGTAGGCTATATAACAGAGGATTTAACATGGGAATCATAAGGATGTAGAGCAATTAGGTCATTTTGTCTTGATGTGGAGAGTAGGAAGTATTTGGCCTGAAATACAAGAAAAGTACAGTTCCCTAGAAAATTGTCACAACATTTAAATGAGAGGTGCAGACGGAGAAAGCTTTGAACTTCCCCTCAGAAGAGTGGATCTTCAAGATTGATAGGATGATATAATAAGAGAAAAGGACTCCTGAAATGGTACTCAGTTCAATAAAACCAAAAATAGTGAATAACGCTATTTACCTGAATTCATTTACCTGTATATCAGAGCGGGAGAGGAGGAAAAGTGGAGGTAAATCACAGAAGAAATGGTTAATCTCATCTGACCCACAGAAACATAAGCGAAATGCTAATGTTGTGTGTATCAGAGTATGTGCCATTCCCACCAGATAAACCCCAGCCACGAGCAGGGGGCACATCCGGCTGGACACGCTGACCACATAGAGCAAGGGGCTGCTGATGGCCTTGTACTGATCATAGGCCATTAGTGCCAGCAGGAGACACTCAGAATCTGCAAAGATACAGAAGACCAAGAATTGCAGAACACAGCCATAGAAGGGGATTGATTTGCTCTTGGCAAATAGGTCCATGGTCATCTTGGGGTGAATTGCAGTGGAATAGCAGAGGACACAGAAGGAGAGGTGACTGGGGAAAAAGTACATGGATGTGTGCAGCTGGGGGTCCAGCTGGGGGTCCTAATCAGGAATATCATCCCAAGATTTGCCAAATAGACAATGAGATAAACAATTAGAACCATGGTAAGTATGGTCACTTTGTGCTCGGTGTTATCAGTAATTCCCAAGAAAATGAACCCAGTCATGGAGGAGCAATTCCCTCCACCCATTTTTCTTTGTTCTTGTCTAAGCTTTCATAAAATGATCAAGAAAAGGACTCATGGATGTGTAACACTTCTGCACATCTGCAGTATATCATAAGATAGAACACAATTCTATCTGCAATTGTCTTCATATTCAGAAAATTATACATTCATGCACCCACTCTTGAAAAAGGCATAACTGTTTTTACTCAATAAAACAAGTACCTGGTATAGAACATTGGGAAACTGAACCTAATCTAAATGTAATTTGTGAGGCATGTTACTTTCTACAAGCTTGTCTCTGAGCCTTCCTTTCTTTACTTCAGAGAATACATTTGATGAATTTACCTGTCTTCTCCTCTTCAAAATAATGTGGGTGAGACTCTAATGTTAGAGATACCTGGCTGTAAGCTTCAGGACTAAGCATTTTCTGTGAATATTCATGTGGATACAAACCAAGATAACAATTCTAATATTTCTCAAAACCATGATTGTTTTAAGAGTATCTGTATCAGTTCCAGAAATAATGAGCATACCATGGATTGATCATAATACAATAATTATGTTTCTGGTTTGGGTTTGTGTTATGTTCAGTATTTGGTGAGACATTAAACAAGTATTAATGAGCAGTTCTCTAGATGTGTATTTTTGTTTTGTCATAATATTAATTACCTTTTTGTGGGAATAATCTGGTGCCAAAGAAAGAGTCTCTTTACTCACTGAAGGGAAACATTTCTACAAACTTATTTAACACATATATTTTTATCTCTTGAGCCTCCCTGTAGCTCAGCTGGTAAAGAATCAGCCTGCAATACAGGAGACCCTGGTTCGATTCCTGTGCCAGAAAGATCCCTGGAGAATGGGTAGGCTACCCACTCCAATATTTTTGCACTTCCCTGGTGGCTCAGATGGTAGAGAATCTACCTGCAATGTGGGAGACCTGGCTTCAATTCCTGGGTTGGGAAGATCCCCTGGAGAAAAGAACAGCTACCCACTCCAGTGAAATATAAAAAAGACTTTTTCTTTATAAAATGGAAATGAGATGAGTGATAATAAATGCTGTAGGCTTCCCTCATAGCTCAGCCGGTAAAGAATCTGTCTGCAATGAGGAAGACCTGGGTTTGATCCCTGGGTTGGGAACGAGCTCTTGGAGAAGGAGATAGCTACCCACTCCAGTATTCTAGCCTGGAGAATTCCATGGACTATATAGTTCATGGAGTCACAAAGAGTCAGACATGACTGAGTGACTTTCACTTTCAATTGTTTCTGAAATATATAGACTCATCTCCATTGTGTTTTCATGCATTTATATGTGTGTCACGTATTTGTATGTGTGTGTGTCTTGGATAATATGTGAAAATTGGAATATGAATGACGTGTATATTTTTTAGACCTAAAGAATATGATATATTGTTCACATGAAGTTCAATTTTTCACAGGTTGTTATTTGTAAGATACTTTTGAAATAACTACTTTTGAAATAAAACAACAAGAACCTTCAAACTAATGTTTATACTTGGTTGTTGTTGTTTTGAGACCCCCTGGACTGTAGCCCACCAGGCTCCTCTGTCTGTGGGATCCTATATGGATCGATACAATCTGACCATGGTCAACATGAAGAATAACATAATTCAGCCCAGTTATTTAACCTGTGCCATTTTAAGACAGTGTTTATATAGCAAGTAAAAACTGAAGCAGTATGAATAGAATATAAGCAGAGGGGAAAAATGTTTTGTTGATTATTAATTATTCCTGTTACATAATTTTATGAAATCATTTTTAATGTTTTGTATTATTACATAACGCTATGTATTATTATGTAATATAGATGTTAGATTTATAGATGAAATGAAGAAAATATTTGTAAAACATTTTTGCAACAAAGAATTTGTAGCTAGACTTACAAAAATGTTTATAAATAATAAAAACACAACCCAATTAAAAATAGGGACATGATTTGAACAGATACCTCACCAACAGATATATAAATGGCAATTAAATAATGATATAATAAATAATAATAATGAAAATAATAACAAACAGCAAAAATATAAGTTATAGAAACGTATTTTGAAATCATACATGTCCTTTTATGTCTAGACTTCAAGTGACTGTTCTCTGTGGCACTTCTGAATGTCACGTCAGTTGACCGGCCATTGAAGACACAGGTTATATGCTCAGTAGCTCATTGTGTTTCTGAGGTACCAGAAAAGGATGTTCCATACTTTCAGTAATACTTCCACACATAAAAATAAAAGATAGGGAGGAAAACAAATACTCTGCTTGCAATTAACCTTTAGTCTACAAGATGCCACTTAGAAAAAGTTTTCAAATTAATTTGGATTAGATTGGGTATAGAAGGTTCTTGACTTGTTATTGGACAGCATTTAAGAAAAGGTATTTGATATTGTTTTGATTGCTTTCCTAGCACCCCTGCCTCACACCATCTTGTTGCACTTTGTATATTTTAAATGATTAAAGAAATATATGTATTTAAGATCTATCAAGTGTTTAAAATGATTCAGGCATGATTGTCAGCATTTAGTCAAACATGCAACAGTCATTGATGTACGTACTATACTCTCCTCATTTTACAGGTCAGACAATTGAGACAGAAAAAATAAGTAACTTGACCAAAGTGCAATTGACTAGTTGGGTACAAGAGATAGCACAGAAACCAAAGGAATATGGCTTCCTCCCTAATCCAGTAATTTTGTAAATGCAATCTTGTTAATGAGATATTCTACACATGAAAACACACACAGACACAATCTCTGAGGTTCTTACTATATCTTTTAAGAAAACCTATTACAATCTGTTCTAGCATTAACTCCCAGCTCCTAATGGTTGGAATTGACAGACTTTATTTTCTTGGGCTCCAAAATCACTGCAGATGATAACTGCAGCCATGAAATTAAAAGATGCTTGCTCCATGGGAAAACAGGTATGACAAACCCAGACAGCATATTAAAAAGCAGAGACATTACTTTAGCAACAAAGATCTGTCAAGTTAAAGCTATAGTTTTTCCAGTAGTCATGTATGGATGTGAAAGATGGACCATAAAGAAGGCTGAGCACCAAAGAATTGATGCTTTTGAACCGTCATGTTGGAGAAGACTCTTGAGAGTCCCTTGGCCTGTAAGAAGATCAAACCAGTCAATAACAAAGGAATATTCATTGGAAGGACTGATGCCAAAGCTAAAGCTCCAATACTTTGGTCACCTGATATGAAGAACTGACTCATTGGAAAAGACCCCATAGCTGGAAAGACTGAAGGCAGGAGGAGAAGGAGACAACAGAGGATGAGATGGTTGGATGGCATCATCAACTCGATGGACATGAGTTTGAACAAGCTCCGGGAGGTGGTGATGGATAGGGAAGCCTGGCGTGCTGCAGTCCATGGGGTTGCAGAGTCAGACACCACTGAGTGACTGAACTGAATAGTTGGAAAGTTATCCAACTATTAGTTTGCAGCAATTTTGAAACTTTTAAATGTTTCCTTTATCTGGGGGCTATTAAATGTGTTTGGCTCTGTGAAAACAAGTGTTTGATAAAATGCTTGTGTGAGAAATTGTGTATGTGCTGGCAAGGTTGTTGCAGGTTGTTAGCTACAGTTTGTCCCAGGCATTGCAGGGGTAAAGAATCCGCCTGTCAGTGCAGGATAAGCAAGAGATACAGGTTCCATCCCTGGGTGAGGAAGATTCCCTGGAGGAGGAAATGGCAACCCACTCCAGTATTCTTGTCTGGATAATTCCAAGGACAAAAGCACCTGGTGGGCTATAGTCCATGTGGTCACAAAGAGCTGGACATGACTGAGCATACACACAGCTGGAGTTTGTAATCAGGGATTTAGATGAATCCTGGAACCTTATATCTCAGGAGGGATTTAGCTTTGGTTTTAAGACTCTTTCAGCAGCATCTTTCACGTCTTTGTTTCTCAAACTATAAATCAAGGGATTCAGCACTGGGATGATGATGGTGTAGAACACTGAGATGATTTTATCAGTGTTGGGAGAATACAGGTAGCTGGGTCATGAGTAAATGAAGAGCAGAGTTCCCTGGTAGATGGCCACATGTCAGGTGAGAAGCACGGGTAGAGAAGGTCTTCTTCCTCCTGCTGAAAGAACGGATCTTTAAAACTGAGAGGAGAATGTAAAAGTAGGAGATGATGATGACGATGAAACAGATAATTTCCACTGAGCTGCCGTACGTGCAGAGAAGCCACTCATTAAGTGACGTGTCTGTGCACAATAACTTAAGCAAGGGAGGGAGGTCACAGAAAAAATGACTAATGACATTTTTATCGCAGTATTTCAGAATAAATGCAAAGGATGTGTGCACCAGGGAACTCGTATTGCCTCCGAAGTATGACAAGATGATCAACCATATGTAGATACCCTGAGACATCATAGCCGTGTACAGTAAAGGGTTACAGATGGCAACATAGTGGTCATACGCCATGGCAGCCAAGATAAAGGATTTGGTATCTGCGAAAGTACAGAAGAAATAGAACTGCAGGGCACAGCTGTGATAGGAAATTGACTTGTTCTGAGAGAGGAGGTTGACAAGCATATTGTTAACGATGACTGAAGAATAGCAAAGGTCTACAAAGGATAGGTTACTAAGGAAAAAATATGTGGGGGTATTTTTGATCCGTTTGATCCATTGATCCGTTTGAAGGTGCGGATCAACCCTGATTAACATCATCAATCCAATGCTCCCCATTAAAATCATAGAGTACAAAGTCGGAAACAGGAGAAACAGGACAATCTGCAGTTCAGGATGAGTTGGAAACCCTAACAATAAATTCTGTTACCAAGGTACAGGTTCCATCTAAAAAGTCCATATTCTGTGCTGTTTTCTTCTTATGAGAATTCTAACATCCTAAGATGCTATGTTGATAGAAAGAGAAAAAGAATAGATATAGTTATAAGGTTATTTTATTGTTTCAACAAAAAAACAAGCAATCAAGTCAAGAGTCCCAGACCAAAGTGAAAGTGAAAGTGAAAGTGAAGTCGTGTCTGACTCTTTGTGACCCTGTGAACTGTAGCCTGCCAGGCTCCTCTGTCCATGGGATTCTCCAGGCAAGAATACTGGAGTGGGTTGCCATTTATATCTCCTTCCAAATATAAGTTATGAGAAACATATTTCAGAATTTAGTATCTTTATCTCATGGTTGATAGTTTTATTTTGTTTGTTTGATTAATAGCTAGTTCTTCCACTGGACAGACATGTGCAGATAACATCTCTTATTTCTTACCTTTTTTAATTCTCAAGTATAGACCTCTAGCTAGTACAGAGGATTGGATGAATAATGAAGTAATAAACGAAATGATGATAAAAGGAAAAATATATCTGTTATTAAAAGTATGTTAACTTGAGTACATCTTGCAATGATAATTCTAGAACAATGTACTCCTTCTGTCCAGTATTTAATAGATAGTAGTGTGTTGCACTCTTGACTGTAATTAGACTGATGCAATGAGATATACTTCAGCTATTAAAAAAATAATAAAAGCAAAAATAATATTAGTGAAATGAAAGCAAATGTCAGTAAACATCAGCTGAGAGCATGTTTTAGACAGGGAGGAGTTTAAGGCAATTCCTTAAATCCTATCAAGATACTAAGTCAAGGAGATTAAAGTGATTAACTGCTTTTCTCTTTGGCATTCTTTATCATTCTTGGCTTCTAGTAAGCACAGCATAAATATTAGATGACTGAGTAAAGTGGGCAAAAAATTAGTATTAAGTTAACTTCTCATCTTTAAAAATCACTCTATATAGCCTCCTCACTAATTATATATGTGAACAAACACAAATAGCTGTGTTTAACTTTTATCCTAATATAATTCAGGATAATTGAGTCTAAGAATTTTGTCAATTTCTGTTTCTGTAATCTCAGAGATTTTCTGGAAGCAAGGAGAATTTGAACATGACTTTGAAATATAAGACTTTTTATTGTAACCTTGAAAGATGACTTTGAAATCTATAAAACAAGCAAGTGAAACCTCCAATGAGCTTTGCTACTAGTGCCACAGTTGGCTAGAACAAATGGTTGGGGTAATTCTCTCACTTATATAAAATTACTGAGACAGCTACAGGGCTAAGAACTTCATTGTTGTAATATCATCTAATTACTAAAAGTATGCTATACCATAGGCACAGAAAAGTCTAAGAGAATTAGAAGGGTTAGGATGCTGTCTTATGTTATTACCTCAAAGAGTGTGAATGAGATGCAGTACCTTGTTAAAATAGTAGTTAATTTATTCTTATTTTGCCTGTTTTCAAGGTAATCAGAGTGTTAAGAAATGAAAGACCTAAATTTAGAGTTAATAAGCATTTGGTTAGAATCTCATATTAGCCACCTGGACTGTATGACCCTGAACAGTTGTGTGTGTGTGTGTGTGTGTGTATAATACATATATATATATATAGAGAGAGAGAGAGAGAGAGAGAGAATCTGCTATACTTAATACATATACTATATGTATATTATTACATATAACATTATATATATATATTTAAAATTTTACTATAATAATGACAACAGTATTTCACATGGTTTCTCTGTCAGGTTAAATTAGGAAAACTATCTATCTATACTTTTTTGCTGTCTCACTTTAGATAGACTGGCACATAATAGGTAAAGAGTGAAGATTAGTTTCAATTACTCCACTGCTATCTACTCAGCAGTAAAGAATCCATTTGTCAAAGCAGGAGATGTGGGTTCAATCCCTGATCTGGGAAGACCTTCAAGAGAAGGAAATGGGAACCCACTCCAGTATCCTTGCCTGGAGAATCTCATGGACAGAGAAGCCTGATGGGCTTCAGTCCATGGGGTCACAAAGAGTCGGACATGGCTTAACGACTAAACAACAAAAGAAACAACCCCACTGCTCTCACTTATCCCTAGCTAATAATTAGAACTATGTCACCAGATTTTTTAAATAATAGTTATCATTTATATAATGATTGTGATGTGAAATGCAATATTCTAAACACTTTACATATAATTTATTTACTTGTCACACAAAAGTACACTCACAAAGTTTCACAGCAGTTGCTGTTACTGTCGTCTTTCTCTTACAGTTGAGGGAGCTAAAGCACAGAGAGCTGGAGAGCTAAGATGTGATGAAAATAGGATTGGAGCCCAGGCTCCTGCCTCCAAAACTTCAAGACAGATTGGCTGTGTAAGCTAGATTCTCATTATTGATTCTGTATGTTGCATTGGGACATTGAAGCTTAATGTTCTGAGTCACTCTATAAGTAGTTGACAGGTATAATTCAAATTCAGATATGTGTGAAGTCAAAGTTCATGAGGACAACCATGAAGGTGGTTAGAGAATTAACAGTGCAGCCTCCGTGAGACAGGCTGTGGTGCAGACTTGCTGAAGACAGTGCAGAATGACTCAGTTATTTCCTGAAAACACAGTCCATTACTCTTGGGGATTCACAGAGAGCATCCCTTCCAATAGACTAAGAAGGATTTCCCTGGTGGCTCAGCCCTTAAAGAATCTACCTACAATGCAGGAGACCTGAGTTTGATCCCCGGTCAGGAAGATTCCCTGGTGAAAGAAATGGCAACCCATTCTAGTATTCTTACCTGGGAAATCCAATGGACAGAGGAGCTGGGTGGGGCCACAGTCCATGAAGAGTTGAACACGACTTAGTAACTAAATCACCTCTACCACCACCA
The DNA here is from genome assembly GCF_055505025.1 of Bos grunniens. Lineage (NCBI taxonomy): Eukaryota > Metazoa > Chordata > Mammalia > Artiodactyla > Bovidae > Bos > Bos grunniens. Next base: position 70,548,787 of record NC_141185.1, on the reverse strand, counting down.
CCACCATCCATGTAGACAAACGTGAGTGAGAAGAGAAGCATGAGGGAGGGGAAAAGTCAGAGATGAGAGTGAATCTTGGATTCTTGCTTTGATTGGGAATGACCAAAAAGATTCAATCAAACTGACGTGATTTGCTAAATTTTTCATAAATGTATAGCAAAACAATGTTAGAATAGAAAATAAATTAATTGAAACTATCATGTTTTAGTTGGCTACATGCTAGCCAATCATGTTTCAGTTTATTTCTGTTAACAAAAAAAATTATTTAAACAAGGTAAGTGTCTCAGATCCCTGTAGAAGCTATAGAAGAATGACACGGGTAAATTTATTTGTGGGTAATATGCTAATACATATGATTTTGTAACTATTGTGACACATGTCAGAGGTCTCAGATCCATAAAAGTCTATTTTTGCATCAATAAAGCCAATCTGGTAAACACAGAAGCTACTTACCAAAGAAGGAGACATTTTCCTATTACCTAGATGAATAATTTCACCAATAGAACCAAGGACTTTTATATACATTCTCAAGTCATTAGGGACCCAATAACTGAAGGTTCCAAACATGTTCATTTCCAAGAGATTCCTAGGGAATAATTAGTAGGTTATTGTGAATTATTATTTTGAAACAGCTTCATAATTATAATAGCAATTCTGTTAGTGTTAGTTTGAAGAGGCAATTTTTACTCTCAGTAATATTGTGGTTGTTTTTTTTCTGACACTTGAAATCCCACTAGAGTCCTACACTCTAATACTGTAGAGGTTCTTTTAAATAGTTGATATATTTTAAAATGTAGCTCTCATTTAAAGTATTTCAAAAACCACATGGAAGTTCCTAAAAATGTTACTTGATGCCCTCAGCACTGAAATGTAATATTTTTTGTTGCACTGAAGGGTGAGACCCATGGAGGGTGCTATAGAACCTGTTACTGTAGGTGCCTTCTGAGGAGACGAAAGGACTTTATTTAAAAAAAATTATCTATCTACCTATCTATCTATTTTTGGCTGTGCAGGATCTTCCTTGCTGTGCATGGGCTTTCTCTAGTTGCAGAGAGTAGGGCTACTTTCTGTTGCAGACCATAGGCTCTAGACCATGGGCTCTAATATCATAGGTTCAGCAGTTGTGGTGCACAGCTTAGATGGAATGTGGCTTGTGGTTATCTTCCTGGACCAGGGATTGAACCCATGTCCTCTGTAGTGGCAGGTGGACTCTTAACCATTGGACCACCAGGAAAGTCCCAGAAGGACTTTTAAATAAGAGTCATATGCCTGAGAGCATCAAAGGGAGGCAAAACCATCCCAGTTACTAAATACAGTTTTTCATCATCAACTTGATTGTTCTTATGTGCGTTTTGTATGACGGTTTCACTAAAACAATATTTCAGCTGCTCTCAGAAAAACTTTCAGAACTTTTGGTGATTACACAGTACTAGAGTACCCTTGGAGAAGGCGATGGCACCCCACTCCAGAAATCTTGCCTGGAAAATCCCATGGATGGAGGAGCCTGGTAGGCTGAAGTCCATGGGGACGCTAAGAGTCAGACACAACTGAGCGACATCACTTTCACTTTTCACTTTCATGCATTGGAGAAGGAAATGCAACCCACTCCAGTGTTCTTGCCTGGAGAATCCCAGGGACGGAGGGAGCCTGGTGGGCTGCTGTCCATGGGGTCGCACAGAGTCGGACACGACTGAAGTGAATTAGCAGCAGCAGCAGCAGAGTACACAAACTGGGAAATTTGCATGGCTACAAACACAGAGCTGTTTTCCCTTCACAGCATTTGCCAAATTTTAAATTGCTTGGAGTGGGGGGTTAAAGATATGTCAAAAACCTCTGAAACACAAGAATAGACAATTCTATATTTTTGTGCTGAAGAGACTGAGAAAGCTCAAGTATTTATGTGAGTACCTAGTACTAGTATGAGGGGTGAACTGGAGATACAGTGCATGTTGCCAAAACCAAAAGAATCAGTTTTCTATTGAATGGAGCTTATCACTCTTAATTGCATCAGAAAAATAACTGAAGCTTCATTGATTTGAGAAATCCTGTAGAACATCTTTGTAGTCTGTATGGCATGTAATAAACAAATTACTAAGCATGATAACAGGAAAGATTTTATGCCCATACAAGAGGGAAAATTCCAAAAGCAAATACACATTGAACCAAAATTGGAGTTGGCAAGTAAGAATTTAAAAATAATTCTAAAAACATCCTAAAGAAAATTGTCAAAAAAAAAAATTGAAAATGACAAAAGTTGGGAGGCATTCTGCAAATGATTGGAAACCTTAGAAAATAAAATAGAATTGAAAAATACATCTAAATTAGAAACTTACTGAATGGATTTATTGATACATTGAATTTTTAAAAGCAAAGAATTGGATGAAAAGTGACAAGGTAAAAAGGGTTTGTATTAAGGATCTTTGGTTTGGAACTTGGCAACTAATGTGGTAAAGGAGGTCATCAAGAAAATATACGCTACTTCCACTCAAATACTTAAATGCTCACCATGAACCAGCCTTAAGAAAGCAGACTTTCCTAGCAAATGCTCTTTCACATTGGCACTGCTTGAGAGGAATGAACTTTAAAAGGTCAGGATGGGGAACACATGTATACCTGTGGCGGATTCATTTTGATATTTGGCAAAACTAATACAATTATGTAAAGTTTAAAAATAAAATAAAATTAAAAAAAAAAAAAGAAAAAGAAAAGGATGAAACTCAAAAAAAAAAAAAAAAAAGTGTTTCCCATGTACTGTAGATCCTAGAATTCTTACATCTTTCAGACAATAGATGGCACCAGAGACAACTATCTAATCTAGTCACTATGCCTCTGAGTCAGTCCTGAAAAATAAACTTTCAGTGTTCTTAAAGATTTTTGTGTAATTGAGATTTCCAATTATGTTAGTACTCTGTTTCTCACTGTATATATATGGTTTTTTTTTTTCCAGAAATTTAAATTTTCTTTTAAGAAATTCTCTCATTCCCTGATAAGTTGATAACACTCCTCTCTGTGCAGGAAACTGTGACTCTCAGGTTCCAGTAACCCATCATCAAACAAAAAGTCCTGATTCTTCTCATCCTTGGTATCAACACCCAGATATTCTTGTTGTTGTTTAGTCTCTAAGTCATGTCTGACTCTTTGCAACCCCATGGACTGTAACCCACCAAGCTTCCCTTTCCATGGAATTCTCTAGGCAAGAATACCGGAGTGGGTTGCCATTTCCTCCTCCAGGGGATCTTGCTGACCCAGGGATCAAACCTGGGTCTCCTGCACTGTAGGTGGATTCTTTATCATTGAACCACTGGGGAAGCCCTGATATCCCAATAAGTTGAATTAACTTTAAGGCAGGTCAGTAAAATACAATTGAATTAAAGTTGAACTCATGTTCTAGAATAAGCATCAAACTATTTCTTATAGTCTCACATATAGGGCTTTTCATGGGAGGCTGTGAGACAACTAGATCTCAATACCCACCAGTCAGAATTTCAAATATTTATATAGAGGTCTTGACCAGCTTCAAGCATGTATACTGTCCAGATGGTCTCAACAGCAAGTTGCTCTCTCAAGACTGCTTGTGTGGTCTTTGGAAATATCTCTCATTGAAGGAATGATGGACAGAATGCACATTCTAAAGACAAGGGAGAGGGTGAGGTGCATGCAGGTCCAGTGTGCCAGTCAACCAAATGTCACCTTCTCCAGATGACCTCCTCTCATGGTCCTAAATGAATCTGCCAAATAAGTCCCTTTATGTGCATAGTCATAGGTTGCTTCAGTCATGTCCGACTCTTTGTGACCCTCTGGACTGCAGCTCACCAGACTCCTCTGTCTATGGGACTCTCTAGGAAAGAACACTGGAGTGGATTGCCATACTCTCCCCCAGGGGATCTTCCTGACCCAGGGACTGAAACTGCATCTCCTGCAGCTCAGCAGGCAGACTCTTTACTGCTGAGCCACTGGGGAAGCCTGAATCCCTTTATACACAGTGTCATATCCATATTTCCAGAAGGAGTTGAATGCAGTTAATATCTTGAAAAAATTGTATGAGGTGGCTGAGCTACCCTATAAGTAGTCAAGTAAAGTATCTTGTGTCCCTTTAGAGGTGATAGCAAACTTCCTCTGAAAGGCAGTTGAAATAGGCACTGAACAGAATATATTAGCTAAATCTGGCTGCAGAAGACTTGACACTTGCTGATGGAATGAAGTCAGTAATTTCATTGCTATTGCCTAGTCAAGGCTATGGTTTTTCCAGTGGTCATGTATGGATGTGAGAGTTGGACTGTAAAGAAAGCTGAGCACCGAAGAATTGATGCTTTTGAACTGTGGTGTTGAAGAAGACTCTTGCGAGTCCCTTGGACTGCAAGTAGATCCAAACAGTCCATCCTAAAGGAGACTAGTCCTGGGTGTTCATTGGAAGGACTGATGCTGAGGCTGAAACTCCAGTACTTTGGCCACCTCATGCCAAGAGTTGACTCATTGGAAAAGATTCTGATGCTGGGAGGGATTGGGGGCTATTTTCACCTCTCTATTCTGTTTTCCATTATTATCAATTCAAAAATTTTATTGTTCCTGTAAATATTTTGTAAGCCACTTAAAATTGTTTTGGGGATAAAGACAGTTAATTTTAAAATGATGATCTTCCAGTGGTATTTCCAAATCATGTTTGTCTTTGATGTTATGCATATTTAGCCCTTTTACTATAAAACCTAATCAGTGAGCTGACCATTGGGTATTATGGGATACTATTTATTTTTTAAAAGTGTGTATTTCAATGTAATGTCTATAAAAGCAACAGTCATTTTTTAAATATATAATTTTTGTTTTTATTCATTTATTTATTTTAGTTTGGCCACAAGGCATGTGGGATCCTATTTCCCAGGCTAGGGATCAAATCTGGACCCTTGCAGTGGAATCAGGGAGTCTTAACCACTGGACCACCAGGAAAGTCCCAGTAGTCATAATTTTTATTCAGATTTTCCAACTTGGACAAAAGAGTCATTAAGCTGATCTTTCTGTCCAGGAACACCCAAGAGGTAAGAAGTAGGTACATCTGGCACTTAGGTTTCAGCTAGGAGTTCTAACTAGAATGCTCACCCCTCACATACTTACTGCATGTAAGAAATATCAGCCACAATTATCTCCGCGATCTTCCTAAATTACTCACATCTTTGATAATTGCTGTTGTTCTGCTGGTCCCATTTAATTCATTTATTCTTGTGGTTTTTTTGTGTGTGTATGTTGTTTATGTGAATGTGAATATGTTGAGCTGAGGTTGTCCATCTTCATTAAGTACTTGTCCTTTGCTATAGCTAGATTTTAAGCTTCTTGTGATAGTCTATACATCTTTCTATGGAGTATATAGTATATTTTCTCACAAAAGCAATTTCTTAATTTATTGAATAAATTAAAATGAGTCAACTTGATTGTTTCTCTACAATAGACCCCAAGATGTAAGCGAGGCTTTCTACCCAAAATTCAGAACAACCTCCTATACCCTCTTGTTTTATTTACTTATTTAATTCAGTGTAGACTGTAGTACTTGGATACTGATTAAAATTGCTTGTTGAAAGAATCATCAGTCTTTTTAGACCAGTACAGTTCAAGTGCAGAGGGTGTGTGTGTCTAGAAATTATACTCTTTTCACCCATTCTTGTAGCAGTTGCAAATTACATCATTGTTTTCAGTATATCAAACATAACTTCCATGGTTATGTGCTAACTAATTTGAAAGTTCACAGAGATGAAGCCACTGCAAAGAAGAGACATGCCTATATCCATATTCTAACAGTTTTAAGTGAGGACGAGGGTCAACATTTCAGCTACGAAAGTGTAGACACACATATAGGGCAGAAGGAACAGTCCATCCAACACTTGAGCACCCTGGGGAATTCCTTTTCCCTAGGAAAAGGAAAGCTGAACATGAATCTACTATACCAGCTACAATATTTCAGGCTGCTTATATATATTTATATTTTACATATAATATATATTAAGGATCAGAAGGTATTTAAACTTATTATTATAGAATTCTCCCAATGAAAATGTGATTTTAAAAAATATAAAAATGCTTTGACTGAGTCTTTAAAATGATCAGAAACAGGGGTCTGATAGATGACGTTATTAAGATATGATTTTATGTGTATAAGACTATGAAACAGTGCCTATTTTTTTCATTACCTTATCCTGACACCTTTATCCATGTTTATTCACCTATTTAGAGTGTAATACTTGGATACTGATTAAAATTGCTTGTTGAATGAGCCATCAGTCTTTTCAGTCCATTATGCGTCATGCCCTACATTTGATGAGTTAACCTCTGCCTTCAGAAACTACTGTCAGTTTTTTTTTTTTTTCTTTTATTGTATCTTCTTTTTATATAAGGTCTTCTCTCATTTTTTGGACTTCTGTCTAAATTATTCCTTTCTGTTCAAGTAGGATAGTACATTTGAATATCCCTAGGTCAAGAAGATCCCCTGGAGAAGGGAATAGCTACCCACTCCAGTATTCTTGCCTGGACAATTCCATGAACAGAGGAGCCTGGTGGGTTACAGTCTATGGGGTCACAAAGAGTCAGACATCCCTGAGCTACTAACACTTTCATTTTTTCACACAGGGTAGTACATTTGAAAGTCATATGGAAACTCAGGTTCAAAAAGTAGCCAGAATAAGTCAAAAAACAGAACTTGCAATAAAAAATACAGTGTTCTTAATTTACTGAAATATATTTTTATTCTTAACTTTGCTCTTCTTTGTCAAATGGAGCAAGATTTTATGAATCTTAAGCGGAATTATCAATGTAAAATCATATTTAAAGTAAGAAATGTTAAAGCTATTCAAATCCTATCCAAGTTACACTTAGTTTATAAACTCAATCTCATCAAAATTTTTCTTCTCAAATCTTCCAATGTCGCTGCTGGTTTCCAACTTCTGGAAACCTTTAGATAGCATGACTACTACACTCAGAAAGAAGAGCCACTAAATTGTTCAGGTTATGTAGCCACTTTTGTTTTTATCCAAATAACTCATGTTTGCTTTTCTGGTCTTTCCACTATGTGAGGATTATAATAAGCATGTACATTATCTATCATTAAAATGTACATGGTGCTATTGAAAGCAAGTTTGTAAAATCAAATTGAAGATAGGAAATAGAAGTCTAAAACTGGTGACTCCGGAAGTCTAATTCCTTGTGTGCTGCAGTCCATGGGGTCACAAAGCGTCGGTTACAACTGACCAACTGAACTGAATGGAACTGAATTCCTATTTGAAGCTTCTAAAGATTAAAATTAAAGCATACCAAAATCTCTTTCATATTGTCAGATTCAGTTACCATAAAAGTTATTTTTAACAAACAGGATTTGATGTAAACAGGGTGAAAAATCCTTTTAATAAAGTTCATTTACTATCTTATTCCTTAGTTATATACAATTAATTTTAATGAGATATCACAAGATTTAATACATGCAAACTTCTTAAATACATACTTAACACATAGCATCACTTAATAAAAGTTGGCATTTAAATTATTATGATAGTGATGCAGAAGTTGGTAAACTTTGGTATACTGGCCCACAATATTATAAAGTACTTTTGTAATTTTTTATTTGATAATATAATGATGTGGGTCAGAAAAGTAAAAAGGCTATCTGAATCAGAGTTTTGAAATTAAACAACAATAACAACAAAAGTTTCCTTCCTAAATTTTCTGAAATGAGTGTTTTTTGCCTGATGTTACATATAAACAGGTACATTTAAAACTAAATTCAACACTGGACCAAAATGAGGCATGCTCACCTGTTTAGATTCAAGTTAAATATAATGCTTACCTTTATTAATTGAGTTTTTGAGTTAAAAGCTGATAGAAACTGTAAAAGGTTTATATATATATATATATATATATATATATATATATATTGTTTTTGTTTTTTTTTTGGCAGTTAGGTAATTCATGATACCAAGAATTTGATACCAGGTTTAACTGCCCTCTAAAATATCTTCTATCTTCATAACAATTAGGGCTCTTTAAATACGAATTATTCTTACCCTCGGGATCAGCTTCTTCCCCAGGTCACTTTCTAATTGAGCTAAACCTTTCTGCCTGCCACTCAAGAAGTTTGGTGCAACAAGTAAAACCAGACCTGTCTACACCACATGTTCTCTACATTCTTTATATCTCTTGCTGATTTTTGTAATTACTAAGAAATATAAACATTGCAAAACAATAATTCATGATGCTATATTATTTTTATAAAATAAAGATGGTCTAAAAAGATGTTAATATACACTGTCTTACAGGGAATTTTGTTTTTCTGACAGTAAGTGTTCTACAGTAAGAAATCCAGGACTGTCAGGGCATCTGTGTCATCTTCAATACAGATCTTCCATCTCTACGTCCACATGAGTCAGATAGTCCTCACCACTTCCCAGACTACAGGGGGATACAGAGGAACGCTCACTCACTCCTTTTCAGATGTACAAACTGGAAACAGAATACTGAATTTCCAGGCATGACCCCTCATGTCAACATTAGTTACAATATCAGGCTAAACTGGAAGAGAGGACAGAAATATTTCTAGCTGTGCTGCCGTGTGTCCAGCCAAGACTCCTATTTCTATCAACTGCCCTCAGTTGTCACAGACTAAAGCTCTAAGAAGTTACTGTATTCTCTCCCCAGGTAAGCATGCCCTTAAGTTAATTGTGGCAACTCTTGGTACAGTGATTATAAAGTAATAGAACTGTATTTTTTGTAGCACACCCTACAAACACACATAGACGCCAACTCACAAAATGCAATGGAGAAGAATATTAGATTTAACTAAGGCAATGGCACCCCACTCCAGTACTCTTGTCTGGAAAATCCCATGGTCAGAGGAGCCTGGAAGGCTGCAGTCCATGGGGTCGCTGAGGGTTGGACACGACTGAGCGACTTCACTTTCACTTTTCACTTTCATGCATTGGAGAAGGAAATGGCAACCCACTCCAGTGTGCTTGCCTGGAGAATCCCAGGGATGGGGGAGCCTGGTGGGCTGCCATCCATGGGGTCGCACAGAGTTGGACATGACTGAAGCGACTTAGCAGCAGCAGCAGCAGCATACGGAGTAGGAATAGATTTATACTCTTATGAAGATTAATACTTAAAGAGATAATTTAGAAATTTGATGCCCTGCATTGAAAGCTGTTCAAAAGTTATATATATACACACCGATTTTGAATTATACCATTTTGTAATTTGTTTTATTTAACTCTAACAATTGAAATACATGTTTAGCATAATCTCATTTTTGTTTTCATTTGCATTTTGATAATGACTAATGACAGTGACTATCCTTTATGTGATCATTTGACTTCTGCTTATCTCCTTTAGTAAAGAATCTATTTAAGAGTTTCTATATTTAGTGAACATTTAGGTTACTTCCATGTCCCAGCTGTTGTAAATAGTGCTGCAGGTCCATGTGTCTTTTTGAATTGTGGTTTTCTCAGGTATATGCCCAGTAGTGGAATTCTTGAGTCAATGGCAGTTCTACTCTTTTAGTTTCTTAAGGAACCTCCATACCTGTCTGCACAGTGGCTATATCAATTTAAGTTCCCACCAACAGTGCAAGAGGGTTCCCTTTTCTCCGTACCTTCTCTAGCGTTTCTTGTTTGTAGATTTTTGATGATGGCCAGAGAGCTAGTGGGAGCCTGCTGTAAAGCACAGGGAGCTCAACTCAGTGCTCTGCGGTGACCTAGATGATGGGATATCAGGAGTCGGAGGGAGGGGAAGTATGCAAACATATAGCTAACTCACCTCACTATACAGTAGAAACTAGCACAGTACTGAATAACAGTGATACTCCAATGAAGGAAAAAAGAAAAACCTTGTACATTGATGTTAGATTGCTTCTTTTCTTCCTGTTGCTTTTGAGACTTCTTTGCATAATCTTTCTATATATTTCTTATTTGAAAGTCACACATTTGGTAAAGAATCTGCCTGCAATGCAGGAGACCTCATTTGATTCCTGGGTTGGGAAGATTCGCGGGAGAAGGGATAGGCAACCCACTCCAATATTCTTGGGCTTCCCTTGTGACTCAGCTGGTAAAGAATCTCCCTGAAATGAGGGAGACCTGGGTTCGATCCCTGGGTTGGGAAGATCCTCTGGAGAAGGGCAAGGTTACCCACTCCAGTATTCTGGCCTGGAGAATTCCATGGACTGTAGAGTCCACGGGGTCACAAAGAGTCAGACACAACTGAGAGACTTTCACTTTCATTTTATATTTGTGAAGACAATTAGGACAACTGACTCCTCCTTTAGAGACCTTTCAAAAACATTTTGCTGACTTTATCTTAATGATAAAATTTTAGATGTAGGAGTTTATTAGGACTGTATGAATATTCAAAACAAAAATAGATTGAAAACAGATCAGTGCAGATACAGGTATTATTAACAATGTCTCTTGAAATCATTTTTATCTTTGGGCTACTATTTCAAGTAATGATGAAGGGGTCATACTTGTCATGAACCAAGTTATAAGAAAAGTTCAAGGCCTGCAGGTTTAACAATGCTTTTACATGTCAGAATTATACAACAACAAAATTGATTATAAAATGAAGTATTATTTAAAATGTAAGGGATTTGTCTAACAACTGCTTTCAGATCATCAAATTCCTAGCTGTGGAATATCATAATTATGAAAGCCACACTTACAGAAGCATGCAATTCTTTTCTGTGAAATATCAAGAGATCATTCCAGGGCCTTTCTTACTATTCTTCCCATTGACATTGTGGATACATTAAATTCTTGCAAAATGCTTATGAAATGTGTCTATATTCACAGCTATCTACATCCACAGAAGTTCAGAAATCGGATGAAGTTGGGTTGAACGCATGCACAGAAAAGAAAAGCACACTTCCCTTGGAACATCCAAAATGTCAGTCATAACACACACATTAAAAGTATTAAAAACTGATATTATTCAGCTGCTAAAAAGAATGAAGTGATGTAATTTGAAGCAACATGGATGGAATTAGAGATTGTCATACTGAGTGAAGTCAGACATAGAGAAATATCGCATGATATCATTTACATGCAGAAATTTAAAAAGAAAAGATGTGACGAACACACTGCTATACTTAAAATGGATGTTGAATAAAGACCCACCTACTGCACAGGGAGTGCTGCTCAATATTATGTAACAATGTAAAAGGGGAGAGAGTTTGAAACAGAAAAGGTACATGTATATGTATAATTGAATCACTTGCTATACACATGACATTTGGTGAATTTAGGGAACAGCACTATTTCCATGACGTTGTGATTCCTGCTTTCCTAAATTTCAGAAACAAAACTGATATCATCATCTTTATCATCACTATTATAATCCTCATCCTAGATTACATTACAGACTATATATAAAAGTATATAAACATACTAAACATTTAATTAGAAGGTATATATGCATATAGACACTATGAATAAAATGCATAAATAACTAAACCTCGTACTGCCTACATATTAAAGGAAGCAAATAGACTTGAGACATGAACTATAACTAGCTTCACCATGGGAGCTAACATTGCCTTAACACGTGTGGGCAATTATAACTAAAACAACAAAAGAGCATACTGTCCAAAGCACTGCCAGCAGACGTAATCTCTAAATGAGCTGTTGAGTGTGTGTGTGTGTGTGTGTGTGTGTGTGTGTACGTGTGCGCTCAGTCGTATTTGACTCTTTGGGGCCGCTGGACTGTAGCCCACCAGGCTCCTCTATTCATGGAATTTCACAGGCAAGTAGACTGGAGTGAGTTGCCGTTTCCTGTTCCAGGGGATCTTCCTGACCCAGGGATCGAACTAGTGTCTCTTGCATCTCCTGCATTGGCAGGCAGATTCTTTACCACCGTGCCATCTGAATGGAATTGGGAGGATACCTGTTAATGATTCTATTGACAGATGCTCATTTTCCTTGTGAATGTGAGTTCAAAGGTTTAAAAATTATATCACTTATAGAAGGTTAAAACTATGGAGGATTAGACAAGGCACACTAATGTAAAAACAATTGTGGAAACTTTGTGCCATTCTGAAAAGAACTAACATTTTCTTTACATTAAAAATGCATATATTTTATTTTTAAATTATGAATTAGCATTGGGGTAGTTTGGAAGGCAGTGATGAAATAATTCAAAGCAGATTATTTTGGGGTCAAAATTGCTACATATAATATAGAAATATGTACAAAGTAAAAGTGTTGAGACAAACAGGGAGATTCTTCTATAACATGCAGTTAGGAAAAGTACTCAGTACATGAAAGATTTTCTTTTGCTATGATGATTGAAGTAATTGCTCATGAGGGTACAGTGGGCTAAATAAACATACTCCTAGTGTTTATTGATTTTATTGGTTCAGTGATTCAGAAAGCAATTTTAAAGGTTAAAAAAAAGCAGAAGTTTAAAACAATTATTGTCGATGTGAAGTGAATTAAATGTGAATTATAAAATTAAAGTGGAATTATTGTTATAGTGGTGCTTATATAATCTGATAATTCAAAGAACAAGAGGATCAACTTAAAATTTTAAAAATTGAACAAGACAACTTAAACATAATTCAAGAGGATGGTACCAGTTCTAAACCACAATATTTTCTTTTCCTCCTAGTAGTCTTGTTTTATACCAATTGGTCTTATAAATGAAAGGATTCTCTAGTGAGAATCATTCTGATAGGTCAATTTGGTGATAACTGTGATGGAAACGGAAATATTTAAAGGGAGAAACAAGTGCCCCCTTCCTTCCAGAAAACTACCAAACCAACTGCTCTAAGGGAAGTAGAGGAAACACATAAGCTGTATAGATCCAAAACATACTTTACAATGAGGTGAATTCAAGCACATGACAGATGAACAAATTAGCCTGCAAAAATTGGTTGACTTACTTTAATTTCTCTACAAGATCCTGTCTCGCCCTTTCTTCAATCTCCCGTTTATACTGCTCTACTTCACTGTGTTCTATCATATTCATTTCTATATGACTTCTGAGGTTCACTACTTCTTGCTCCAACTTCTTTTTATTCTTCTCTAGTTTTTCACATTTCTTTTGCATTCCTTTCATAGATAATAACTCCTCTCGAAGAACTTGATTTTTTGCATCCAGGTGCAGACCTTTTGAAGATGCAGTTTCCAGCTCTGCTGTAAGATCATCAATCTGCAAGAATAAAACAATACTGTTTGGTAATGAGGCAAGTGCACTGAGCACAGCCTAACTCAAACCCAGGATCAAATAGATATGATGGTATTTGTATTGTAGAATGTAGAACCAGGGATTACTCAGAGAATCAAGAAAGAAGTTCAAACCACCAAGAATCACAAAATATATTCTTCACTGTCATCATTTTTGTCACACAACATTTGCACTTGATTTTACATTCTTTTCTTTTTTTTCTCCATAAAATGACTACAAGTCACCTCTTAGTAGAATGTCTCTTACTCCTTCCCCCCATCTTAATGCCCCATGTTTTAAAGAAATTTGAGGGATACTGTATTGAGTTATCTAGGGCTGAGTTAATAAACGCTTCCCAAAAGAAGATTGTGAAAATAAGACTCTCATTAATAAATCTTATAAATATGGATTCTAATCCCATGTATTTTTCTGAACTATGAATCAGATCAAATCAGATCAGATCAGTCGCTCAGTCGTGTCCGACATTTTGTGACCCCAAGAATCACAGCACGCAAGGCCTCCCTGTCCATCACCAACTCCCGGAGTTCACTCAGACTCACGTCCATTGAGCCAGTGATGCCATCCAGCCATCTCATCCTCTGTCGTCCCCTTCTCCTCTTGCCCCCAATCCCTCCCAGCATTAGCGTCTTTTCCAATGAGTCAACTCTTCACATGAGGTGGCCAAAGTACTGGAGTTTCAGCTTTAGCATCATTCCTTCCAAAGAAATCCCAGGGCTGATCTCCTTCAGAATGGACTGGTTGGATCTCCTTGCAGTCCAAGGGACTCTCAAGAGTCTTCTCCAACACCGCAGTTCAAAAGCATCAATTCTTCGGCACTCAGCCTTCTTCAGAGTCCAACTCTCACATCCATACATGACCACAGGAAGGGTGGCCGAGAGGAGATACCCAGCGTCCGAAGTCAGGGCAGCGACGAGTGGAGTTACCCCACGTCGGAGGTCAGGGGCGGCAGCTGGGAGGAGATACACCACGCCCTTAGGCCCGAGGCCAGGGGCCGCGGCAGGGAAGAGCAACCCCACACCGTGGTTGCGCGGGCACAGGAGGGCCTAGAGGAGCTATCCCACATTGAAGGTCAGGAAGGGCGGCGGTGAGGAGATACCCCTCGTCCAAGGTAAGGAGTATTGACTGCGCTTTGCTGGAGCAGCTGTGAAGAGATACCCCACGCCCAAGGTAAGAGAAACCCAAGTAAAATGGTGGTGTTGCAAGAGGGCATTAGAGGGCAGACACACTGAAACCATACTCACAGAAAACTAGTCAATCTAATCACACTAGGACCACAGCCTTGTCTAACTCAATGAACTATGAATAGTTTTTGCTAATTTGAGCTGCATTCCAAAGAAAAATAATTCAAAAGGTTAAAGAAATCCCATCTCCTAATAGCTTAGTGAGATGATCCACACATTTTTCTGAACAACAATAACAACAAAAAATGCCTCATTTTTGTAACCATTTGTTACTTTTAACAGAACAGAACATACCAAACAAAACAACAAACAAAATTTGCGGGAATTTCAGTAACACCGAGTTGCAAAGAACTTTCCTTTAGACAGAATGATTACTTGGTAAGTCGAAGTGAGTGGATGTGGTGGTATTGAAACTGTCTACAAATTCTTTGACACATTTCTCTGAAATGTCCTCCCCTTAAATATATGCTGGCCTCAGTAACTGATTTCTACTGGACGGAGTCTGGGGAAACTGACTTTTGCTCTGTGCAAAAGCCCACATTTAGCATCAGTCACTATGCTGCGAAGAAGCCCAGACCACACACTGAACACCTTGTCAGTGCCCCCACTGACCACCCCCAACTAATGCCCCATCCAAAAGCTATCTCCAACTGCCAGACATGTGCATGAACTAATCTTCAGATGACTCTGGTCCCCACCTTCACAATATCCCAGCTGATGCTGACTGGAAAAGAAACGTGCTGGCCTCATTCACTGAGCCTTGCCTCAACACAAATGTTTGAACAAAGTAAATGCTGTTTTGAGCCACTAGGCTTTGACATGGTTTATTATACAATTCGCTGGCAATAAATACCTGGCACAGATACTGATATTAAAAATGCCATTAAAAAAGAACTAAAAGATGTGAGAATGCCTTTCAACCTGGAGGTAGGTGAGATCTGAATGGATGCAGAGAGAGAAATTAAAACCCAAAGGGCTTCATGACATTGTAAATTGAATCCTGATGGCCCTTAAAGAGGCTGTTGGTTACAGCATCTAGGCAAGAGAAGAAAACAACACTGAAACACAGAGGAAAGGAGACTCTTGCTATGAATCAGCTGAAAGTAACATCAATGAGAGTGATAAGCTATCAAAAAAAGGGGGGGCTATTAAATGTAAAGGAACAAGGCTCAATTATGTTTGGGTTCAATATCTGTTATCTCCTTTACAGCATCTCCACATGTCCAGTGGTCACATGATGCTAAAAGAAAGAAACAGCTTGTGGGCTAAGATCAAATCTACGGTGCTGCCAGGAAAACATGGTCTAAAGGTGAAGCCTGTAAAACCCTTCATTAAGACCCTGGAAAGACTTAAGGTGGTGCCTCAAATTCCTTTAAAGATCTTAAAGGCATACAAATTTAAAAGGCATCATCCTACAAAGCTTCACAAGAAGCCCAAGGTGCAGAGCTTCTCTTAAAAATTTAAAAGATTTGTGAGGGTAGCCTCTCCAATGACATGAACCCCAATCCAATTTTCAGGACAGTAAAAGCTTTAAAGAGAACCTTGGCAGCAAAACAAAACAAAACAAAACAAAACAAAACACTGCTTGGCCTAACAGAGACCAAGGAATACAAATGAGAATAGCCCTTTGGGATTTTCTTAGAAGTTCAATAAAGAGGAAGCTGGCTTAAGAAACATGACTCAGCTATAGACAGAGGTCATTTCTTATGAAAAGGACAGCACACAGAGCTCAGAGGGTAGAGCAAAGGAGAAGCACTCCTATGGGCAGAACCAAGTCCTCATCAAAGAGCTGGCAGCACCAAACTGGACCTCAGAACTGCTATGGACTATGGTGCCTCCCGTTTCCCATTTCTGAACGGGAGAGTCTAGTCATTCAGCAGAATGGTGGGGGTGTGGGTGGCAGATAACTTGTCCCTTTAGTTATCGAGTCTTAGTACTGAGAGGGTTGTGCTCACAGGGTCACACTCTAGAAATCACACCAAGAACCCTCATCTGCTTGTGCCACCTGTACCTGATGAAGACAGTAAGACCTGTACTTGAGCCTGGGCCTGACACTGTTAACAACTGAGACTTGTGAGGGAACGGGTAGGGCAAAGGGTATTTTTAATTGGGAGGAATATAAAAAATTGTGGCCAGTGAGTAACTGTGCTAGTTTTTAAATGTACCCATTCGTTTTAAAAACTTTATTCTGTAAAAAATGGTAGAATATAGGCCAAGTATAAGTGACTTGCTCCTATTGAACAGAAGATGATGAAAATGATGCTGTGTGAACTGCAAAGCGAGGTTAGACAAGGCAGCAGAGCTTCTGCCTGGCTCTCAACCTGGGAATCAGGCTCCATGTTGCGAGTAAGGCCAGGCTGCAAACAGAGCCTAGGTGTTCAGGGTAGGTGTTTCACTTGTCTGCCTTCACCAAAGTCCAGCCAACCACAGATACCAACTATCAGACATGGGCATGAACACACCTTCACCCGATTCCAGCCCCCAGCCCTCGAGCTGCCCCACCTGAAGCCAAGGGGATGAGAAGACAGCCGTCCTGGCCACCTTTTCCTAAGTGTAGATTTTGAACGAAACCAATGTTGTTTATTGAAGCCACTAAACTTAAAGGTGATTAGGAAAAAAAAAAAAAAGAAAAATGGATTTTTGAAAAAGAGAAAATAAAGAAACATAACTTAAATGCAGGTAGGAACTAGTCTCCTACAAACTGGAATATAATAAAAGGTGAGATTTTTAATGACAATGTTAATGAGGAGAAGCATATAACTAGAAGGAAGACTTAAGAACTATTCATGAAGAAGTTTTTTTGGGTTCCCTTCAATTACAATTTCTTACAAATAGGCAGATGTGACTCCTTAGAATTTATGCTCAAGTTTGAAAGCAATGGAGACTAGTAAGCAATGAGACATATGATTTGTACTATAAGAAATAACTAGAAATAGTTTCATTACCAAAATCAGACTTTTGACCTCATCTCAATTTACTAAAATTTTAAAAGAGATGGGTAGCTTTGACTAGTTACTAATCTAGAACTCAATCTTCATTGTCCTCTCCTCAGAGAGAGAAATAAAACACCATGAGATGCCACTTCATACTTGCTAGGATGGCTATACTCACAGAGACAGGTAATGACTAGTGTTGACAGGAATGTATAGAAATAGGAACGTTTTACATACTTTGGATAAAAATATAAAATGATGCAGCCATGCTGGAAAACAGTATGGCAGGCCCTCAAAAGGTTAAACAGAGTTGCTGTGTATACAGGCTAGTAAAGTAATGCTCAAAATTCTCCAAGCCAGGCTTCAGCAATATGTGAACCATGAAATTCCTGATGTTCAAGCTGGTTTTAGAAAAGGCAGAGGAACCAGAGATCAAATTGCCAACATCTGCTGGATCATGGAAAAAGCAAGAGAGTTCCAGAAAAACATCTATTTCTGCTTTATTGACTATGCGAAAGCCTTTGACTGTGTGGATCACAATAAACTGTGGAAAATTCTGAAAGAGATGGGAATACCAAACCACCTGATCTGCCTCTTGAGAAATTTGTATGCAGGTCAGGAAGCAACAGTTAGAACTGGACATGGAACAACAGACTGGTTCCAAATAGGAAAAGGAGTATGTCAAGGCTGTATATTGTCAACCTGTTTATTTAACTTATATGCAGAGTGCATCATGAGAAAAGCTGGACTGGAAGAAACACAAGCTGGAATCAAGATTGCCGGGAGAAATATCAATAACCTCAGATAGGCAGATGACTCCACCCTTATGGCAGAAAGTGAAGAGGAACTAAAAAGCCTCTTGATGAAAGTGAAAGTGGAGAGTGAAAAAGTTGGCTTAAAGCTCAACATTCAGAAAACGAAGATCATGGCATCCAGTCCCATCACTTCATGGGAAATAGATGGGGAAACAGTGGAAACACTGTCAGACTTTATTTTGGGGGGCTCCAAAATCACTGCAGATGGTGACTGCAGCCATGAAATTAAAAGACGCTTACTCCTTGGAAGCAAAGTTATGACCAACCTAGATAGCATATTCAAAAGCAGAGACATCACTTTTGCAACCAAGGTTCGTCTAGTCAAGGCTATGGTTTTTCCTGTGGTCATGTATGGATGTGAGAGTTGGACTGTGAAGAAAGCTGAGCACCAAATAATTGATGCTTTTGAACTGTGGTGTTGGAGAAGACTCTTGAAAGTCCCTTGGACTGCAAGGAGATCCAACCAGTCCATTCTGAAGGAGATCAGCCCTGGGATTTCTTTGGAAGGAATGATGCTAAAGCTGAAACTCCAGTACTTTGGCCACCTCATGTGAAGAGTTGACTCATTGGAAAAGACTCTGATGCTGGGAGGGATTGGGGGCAGGAGGAGAAGGGGATGGTAGAGGATGAGATGGCTGGATGGCATCACTGGCTCAATGGACGTGAGTCTGAGTGAACTCCGGGAGCTGGTGATAGACAGGGAGGCCTGGTGTGCTGCAATTCATGGGGTCACAAAAAGTCGGACACGACTGAGCGACTGATTTGATCTGACAGCAATTCTATTCATAACTGTTTTCCCAAAAGAAATGAAAAAATATGTTCACACCAAAACTTAGACATAAATGTGCACAGCAACATTACTGGCATTAGCCAAAAAGTAGAAACATTCCCAAAGGTCCATCAGATGATGAATGAATAAATTGAATGTGGTACATCCATACAATAGAATATTACTGAGCAATAAAATCAAGGAAATACTGATACATGTTAGATGTACCTTGAAAATTTTATGCTAAATGAAAGAAGGCAGTCACAAAGGATCCCATATTGTGTGATTCCACTGACACAAAATGTCCAGAAAAGGGACATCTACAGAGTCAGGGAGTAGAGTCATGGTTTCCTCAGGCTGGGAAGATCAGGAAAGGAAAACTGGCACAGGGTTATTTCTTTGGAGGATGATGAAAATGTTCTAATGTGGTAATGTCTGTATAACTCTTTAAACACAATAAAGTTACTGAACTGTACAGTTTAAATGAATGAACTGCATGGTATGTTCATTAGATTTCAACAAACCTGTCACCAAAAACAATGGATGCTTTGGGGTCATTAGTGCTGTGCTGCTGAGCTTCAGATCACCAGCCAGGGTTCAAGACAGAGAGAGTCAAGAGTGTGCCCTTTTTATCTCAAAATGATATAGGGAAAATCTGTCTTTTTCACTGGTGTCCAACCTAAAAAAATAATAGACAAATCTGTGTTTCACTGCTGAAAGCATGGAATGATTTATATTTCCCCAAATTAAGTGATTTGGGGGTTCTAAAACTGATTAAAAATTACCTTCTGTTTTAGCATATTAATTTGAATATCCATTTCAGTTTGACTGGTTTTTAAATCTCCATGGAAACTACGCTCTCCATTTTCATATTCATTTAACTTCCTTCTTGTCATTTTTAAGAGTTTCTTAAATCTGTAGAAATGTATAGAATGAGTAAGTTCTTTAAGAGCAGATATCTAATAATTAAACAGATATATGTTCTATCAGATAAAACAAACAAAATATAAATTATAATCCTTTCTCATTGTTCAAGTTTATATTCCTTGAAAGCATAATAACTAAATTCTAATCTTAGATAAATATTATGAAAAAAAATTTTACATTTAAATATACTGTGTGTGATATATGTAATATATGAGTTCTTATAAATAAGTTAACATCAATTTTTAGCATACTAGTGTGAAATATTAATGTATTATTAAGTGTTAGTTATAAACCAGAGATCAGTATTCAAACTAAAGATGAAGAGATATTATATATGAATGTTTCTTCAAAAAACACAAGACACGTTTTTTCCTACTGACCACAGCCTCTACTAAAAGAAAAGAAAGTAGATACAAAAAGCCAACAAGATTCTTACCCAAAATTGAAAAAAAAAGAAAAATCTTTGGAGCCTGAGTTAAATGGGAAATAACCCAGGCTGAGAGTTTCAGAAGAAAGGAAATCAGAAGAGAGAGCGAGGGTACCAGTCTCTTCAAGACTGTTTTAAGAGGTGTAGAAATCTTGCCCAGCACATTGTTAACAAAATGCAAAGCAATGTAGAGAAAATTAAAAGAGAAAAATATTAATGGGAATCAGAGAAGAACCCTTTGTATCCCTCGGCATCCACAGAGGACTGGTTAAAAAAAAAACCCCAACACTCTGTAGATACAAAATCCACGGATACTCAAGTTTCCCTAAGCACATCTTCCCTATACTTTCAGTCATCCCTAGATCACTTACATTATCTAATACAATGTAAATGCTTTGTAAATAGTTATAAATACAGTATAAACACTATGGAAATAGTTGCCAGCTTGAGACCAATCCAAGTTTTGCTTTTTGGAACTTTCTCAAATTTTTTTCCCCTGAATACTATTGATCTTGGGTTGGCTGAATCTGTAGATGATGAGAGTTAACTGCACTCAGAAAAAAAAAAAAAAAAAAAAACCGAAGCAGTTTTTTATCTTACTGATCAAAACATGGTCACTAATATTATTATTGTTTAAGTTACACATAGATTTTTGTATGTACATTTTATCTAAAATTTGGGGGCAAAAAGAAAATATAAGCCAAATCAAGATACTTTTTAATGTTGTCCAACAATAACACAGGTAGGTTTTTAGAAAATAAATTACTTGAATGATTACGGGAAGGAACACAATTAAAAGAAGGCAGAATTACCAAAAAAAACAAAGATACTTTGCAGAAGTAAAAATTCAGCATAATGAGGAAGAGAGTGACATTACTATATGCAGAGTCACGGTTGTTACTGTTTTAGAAATCATTACAGATAAGTATAACACTGCTTCAGTCAAAAACATTTCATATTGCACTGACTTTCCACAGTAAACCTTGAAATAGGATAATGTGTTTAATTATGAAAATACACATAAAAATGAATCTGTATCTAAGGTTTTAAATAAAATTATACTTTTATTAATAGTTGAGATTATCAGAAATATTAAAATCTTACCCAGTAATCTCTTTTTCTAACTCACTGTTTTTCTTCTTTTCTTGGTCCAAGCTATTTTCCAGCGATTGTTTTAATTCAATGTATTTCTTTAATTGTTCCTTTTCATCCTCAGACTTAGAAAAAAAACAAGTTTAGAAAATTATTTTTAAACACCTAGAGAGTCTTATTCTTTCTTAATAATATTATTTCTCATGAGTTCACAAGTTAATATGAATTTATAGTAAACACAGTTTTTAAACCTGATTGATGCCAATAATAGATTTCAAAATTGATGACTTTTCTTAAACAACTTAAAATGATTTTTCATTTCATAATTTTTCTGGAATTTAAATTGCCAACATTTATTTGTTAAAAATAGAGACTTTTACACATAAAATACTAAATGTTAATGAAAGTTTTTATAAACACTGCCTATATTTACATTTTACTTCCTAGAGATGCTCTAAAATCATTTTCATCAATGGTTCGAGATATTTCAGGTTTTGTTAAGTCACACCTTACTAAAATAATCTTTGAAAAATTCCCATGCAACCCCCATCCCTTAAAAAAATTCCAACAAATGAAAAATACAGTCGTCCAGAAAAATGGTTCTATGCAGACATAGTGTTCATTCTTAATGAAGAGAACAAACTACAATAGTTAAAATAATTCATTCTCAAAAATCTCACAGAAAGATCTGGATTACAAAAGGAACTCAAAATTCTCAATCAAATCATTACTCAAATTTCTGGACTCAAATAGATGTTTGGGTACCAATGTTCAAAGCAACATTATTAACAATAGTCAGAAGGTGGAATTTCATTGACAGATGAATGAATAAACAAAATGTGGTCTATATAAAATATTGCTTTTGGATTGTCACAATTTTTAAAATTAAATTCTTACTATAAAAATCATGAATTTTATGAATTCAGTAGACTTCTATAGAGGAATCATAGTACTAGTAGCAAGCAGAATCAATAAAAATACAATAGGTTAATCAATGAGACTTTTCATATTGTCCAAAATATTCCTATATATTACTAGTAAAAAAATCAAAATCCTTTCTCAGTATGACAGAAATTAAGAGACAAAGACACCGATTTCCCCATCTACTCGAGATAAGGCCTGATGCCCAGTACAGACTCCAAAGTAACACTGAGAATAAAGTCACAACACGAAGGGCCACTGACACCCCGGTTGTGTCCTCCAGAAAAAGATGCAGGTTCCAAATCCAACTGGGCAAGAGGCCTGACACCTCATGCACAACTGAAGAGGCAAGCCGAGTTCAGTGCCTCAACACAAGACGAGGCCTGCTTCCCCTGTTCAAACTCCACAGAGACCTTGAGATGGATGTCAGAAATGGAGAAGAACCCTGAGGTTCCCGCCTTAAGTCGAAATGAGGCCCTATTCATCCCTGCAGCGACGTGAGAGGAATCCCAAGGTGCCCCTCACAACTCGAAATCAGATCTGACTTCCCTGAGAAAACTCGAGCGGGTCCCCCAAGTCCCCACACAACTCGAGAGGAACCCTAAGCTTCCCACCACAATTCCACAAAAACCATGAAATTCTCCCATCCACACGAAATGAGGCCCTTTTATGCTGCAGTGTTTCCCAAGAAATCTCACGTTCCCTCTTGGAACTGGAAAGGGAACTTGTCACCCTTTATGAAACCCCAGAAGCTTCCCGAGATATCCATGCCCACTTGAGAGGAATGCTGAGTTTCCCGCCACAGCTCAAGAAGAGCCCTATTTCTCCCTCCTCAACTCGAGATGACTGTCGATTACTCTGCTTCATCAGTAAAGGAATCCCAGTGTTGTCGTCGCCCCTCAAGAGGAGGCTGGTCTCACCTTGAAACTCGAATGCATTCCCAGGAGTCGTGCCTCAATTCAAAAAGGCCCAGATTTCCCCATCTACTACAGATAAGACTGATTCCCCTGCACTGACTCGACTGCAACCCCGAGGATGGACTTAAAACACAAAGGGAGGTGTGACAGCACCAGGGTACCTCGAGAAAAAGCCCCAGATCCCTATGCCAACTCAACGGGAAGCCTGATACCCCTTTTACACCTCGAGAGGGAAGCGGAGTTCCATGTCTCCACACAAGACGAGGCCTGATTCCCATACTGAAACTCCATAAGAACCCTGAGATCCATGTCAGAACTGGAGAGGAACACTGAGGTTCCAGCCTCAACTCGAGATGAGGCCCTGTGCTCCTGCACCGACTGGAGATGAATCCCAAGAGGCCCCTCGAAACTCGAATAGAGACTTGACTTTCCTGAGGCAACACGAGCAGGTCCCTGAGGTCCCCATCACAACTGGAGAGGAACACCAAGTTTCCTGCCACAACTCGAGAAAACCCAGGGGATTCTCCCCTCAACACGAGATCAGGCCCCTTTCCACTGCAGCATCTCGAGAGAAATCCCACCTTCCTTCTTGAGCCTCGAAAGGGCAATTGACACCATTTAGGCAACTCAAGAAGTTCCCGACATACACTTCTCCAATCGAGAGGAACAGTGAGTTTTCCACCACAACTCAAGAAGAGCCCCATTTCCCCCTCCTCATCTCGAGATGAGGGTCCATTCCCCTGCTTACTCTGCAAAGGAACCCCGTGTTCCTGTCGCACTTCAGGAGGAGGCCGGTCTCACCTTGAAACTCAAGAGGAACTCCAGGGGTCGGGCCACTATTTGAAAAGACCCCGATGTAACCAGCCACTCAAGATAAGGCCTCATTCCCCTGCAACGACTCAAATATCATGCCGAGTATCAACTCACAACACAAAAGGAGGACTGAGAGCCCCTTGGGGCCTCTAGAAATAGCCCATGATCCCTACCTCAACTTGATAGGAGCCTGACACCCCTTTTCCACCTGGAGAGGGAAGCGGAGTCCCATGCCCCAACACAAGACAACGTTTGACTCGCCAGTGGAATCTCCATAGGAACCCTGAGATCCCTGTCAGAGCTGGAGAGGAAACCTGAGTTTCCCGCCTCAACTCGAGACAAAGCCCTAGTCCCCTGCACCAACTCAAGAGGAATCCTGACGTGCCCCTCACAACTCAAAAAGAGACCTGACTACTCGCAACATGAGCAGTTCCCTGAGGTCCCCGTCACAACTCAAGAGAAACCCCAAGCTTCCCACCCAAACTCGTGAAAAACCACGAGATTCCCCCGTCATCGCGAGATGAGGCCCTTCTTTACCTGCAGGGCATAAAGAGCAATCCCGAGTTCCCTCTCAAAACTCCATAGGAGGCTTGACTCCATTTAGGCCACTCAAAGGGCTCCAGGAGATGCCCGTAGCAACTTGAGAGGAGAGCAGAGTTCTTTGCTTCAACTCGACTGACTCCCTAGTTGGACCTTAATTGCGACCTGGACATCCCTGTCACCACTGGAGAGGAACACGGAGTTTCTGGACACAAGTCTATCTGAGGCCTATTTCCCCTGCAGTGACTTGTGAGGAATCCAGAGGTGCCTGTCATATCTCGAAATGAGACCTGATTTCCCTAAGGCAATACGAGCGGGACCTTGAAGTCCATGTCGCAACTCGTGAAGAACCCCAAACTTCCCACCAAGACTCGAGGAAAACAAGGGGATTCTCCCCTCAACAGGAGATGAGGCCCTTTCCCACTGCAGCGTCTCGAGAGAAATCCCACGTTCCCTCTTGAAACTCGAAACGTTACTGGACACCCTTCATGCAACTCAAGAATTTTCCGACATACCTGTCCTCATGTGAGAGGAACATAGAGTTTCCCAGCACACCTCAACCTGAGCTGCTTTGTCACTCCTCATCTCAAATGAGGGTCAATTCCCCTGCTTTGTCTGGAAAGGAATCCCGACGAACCTGTCACATCTCAAGAGGAGGCCGGTCTCACATTGAAATTCGACAGGAAACTTCGTGGGCCATGCCACAATCCCAAAGACACAGATTTCCACATCCACTCGAGATAAGGCATGATTCAAATGAAATCCCAAGTACTCAGTTGCAACACGAAGGGGCACTAAGATCCCGGTTGCATCCTCTTGAAAAAGCCACAGGTTCCAAATGCAACTCGACAAGAGGCCTGACACCCCATTCCCAACTCAAGAGGCAAGCCGAGTTTCATGCCTCAACACAAGACGAGGCCTGCCTCCCCAGTTCAAACTCCACAGAAACCCTGAGATCGAATCAGAAATGGAGAGGAATCCTGAGGTTCACGCCTCAACTCGAGATGAGGCCCCATTCATTCCTGTAGTGATGCAAGAGGAAACACGAATGGATCCCCCAGGTCCCCACGCAACTCTAGAGGAACCCTAAATTCCAGCCACAACTCCACAAAACCACAAAATTCTCGCTTTAATGCGAGATGAGGCCCTTTTACGCTGCAGCATATCCCAGGAAACGCCCCCTTCTCTCTTGGAACTCGAAAGGGAATTTGACACCCTTTATGAAACCCAAGAAGCTTCCTCAGATACCCGTCCCCACTCGAGAGGAACACTGAGTTTCTCGCCAAAACCCAACAACAGCCAAGTTTTCCCCTCCTCAACTAGAGATGAGAGTCAATTCCCCAGCTTCATCTGGAAAGGAATGCCAATGTCCCAGTCGCACCTCAAGAGGAGGCCGGTCTCGACTTGAAACTGGAGAGGAACCCTGGGGTCTTGCCACAAATCGAGAGACTCTGAGTTCCCCATCCGCTCGAGATAAGGCCTGATTCCCTTGCACTAATTCGAATGGAACCCAGAGAATCAACTCACAACACAAAGGGAGGACTGATACCCCGTTTGCAAATTCGAGAAAAGCCCCAGATCCCCAATTCAACTGGACTGGAGGCCTGAAAACTCTTTTACAGCTCGAGAGGAAAGCAGACTTCTATGCCTTAACACAAGTCGAGACTGACTCCCTGTTTGAAATGGGAGACACACCCTGAGATCCATGTCAGAATAGGAGAGGAACCCTGAGGTTCCTGCCTCAACTGGAGATGAGGCCCTCCTCCATTGCACCGACCCCAGGGGAATCCCGAGAGGCACCTCACAACTAGACAGGATTCCTGACTTCCAATAGGCACCATGAGAAGTACCCTGAGGTCCACGTGGCAACACGAGGGAACCCCCACTACCTGCTGCAACTCGAAAAACACCTTGAGATTCCCCCTTCCATGAGAATTGAGGCTTGATTCCCCTGATGTGACTCCAAAGCACTCCTGTGGTTGCCCTCGGAACTTGAATGGAGACTTGACTTTCTTGAAGCCACACGAGCTGGATTGAGGTCCCTGTCACAACTCGAGAGGAGCCCAGGTTTTCTGCCGCAACTCGAGAAACCCCAGGAGACTTTTCCCATCAACGAGAGATGAGGCCCCTTTTGGCTACAATGTCTCGAACGGAACCCTGAAAATCAATTCACAAAATGAAGGGAAGACTTATACCCCGTTTCCTAATTCGAGAAAAACACCAGATCCGCAATTCTACTAGACTGGAGGCTTGAAACCTCTTTACAGCTGGAGAGGAAAGCAGAGTTCCATGCCTCAACATAAGTCGAGACTTATTCCTTTTTGAAACTGCAGACACACACCAAGATCCACGTCAGAAAAGGAGAGGAAACCTGAGGTTCTCACCTCAACTGGAGATGAGGCCCTCTTCAATTGCACTGACCCCAGAGGAATCCTATGGGCCCCTCACAACGAAAGGATTCCTGACTTCCCATAGGCACCATGAGAAGTTACCTGAGGTTACCGTCGCAACTCAAGGGGCCCCAAAGTTTCCAGCTGCATCTCGAGAAAGACCTTGAGATTCCCCCTTCTACGTGAACTGAGGCCTGATTGCCCTGCCGTGACTCAAGAGCAATCCCCCGCACCCCATAGCAAGTTGAATGGAGACTGGACTTCTCTGGGGCAACACGGGAGGCTCCCTGAGTTCCCCATCATAACTAGAGAGAAACCCCAGACTTCCCGCCAAAACTCGAGAAAAGCCACGAGATTACCCTGTCATCGCGAGATGAGGCACTTCTTTTCCTGCAGGGCTTAGAAAGCAATACTGAGTTCCCTCTCAAAACTCCATAGGAGGCTTGACTCCCTTTAGGCCACTCAATGGCTCCAAGAGATGCCCGTTGCAACTCGAGAGGAGAGCAGAATTCCTTCCTTCAACTCGAGATGAAGCCTGACTCCCCAGGTGAACCTTGAGTGCAACCCACAGATCTCTGTCGCCACTGGAGAGGAACACGGAGTTTCTGGACACAAGTCTATCTGAGGCCTATTTCCCCTGCAGTGACTTGAAAGGAATCCAGAGGTGCCTGTCACAACTTTAAATGAGACCTGACTTCCCAGAGGCAATACTAGCAGGACCCTGAGTTCCATTTCACAACTCGAGAGGAACACCAAACTTCCTGCCAAACCTCGAGGAAAACCACGGGATTCTCCCCTCAGCGCGAGATGAGGCCCTTTCCCACTGCAGTGTCTCAAGAAAAATCCCACGTACCCTCTTGAATTTCAAATCTGTACTCGAAACCTTTATGCAATTCAAGAAATTCCTCGACATATGCGTCCCCATTTGAGAGGAATACCGAGTTCCCAGGCACACTTCATTCTGACCTCTGTTGCCCCTCCTCATCTCGAAATGAGGGTCGATTCTCCTGCTTTGTCTGGAAAGGAATCCCGACATTCCATCACACCTCAAGAGGAGGCTGGTCTCACACTGAAACTCGACAGGAAACCTCGTGGGTCGTGTCACAATCCCAAGGACACCGATTTCCCCATCCACTCGAGATAAGGCCTGAGTCGAATGGAACCCCAAGTACTGATTGCAACACCAAGGGGCTCTGACACCCAGGTTGCATCCTCCAGAAAAAGCCATAGGTTCCAAATGCAACTCTACAAGAGGCCTGATACCCCATTCACAACTTGAGAGGCAATCAGAGTTCCATAACTCAACACAAGACGAGGCCTGCCTCCCCTATTCAAACTCCACAGAAACCCTGAGATTGATGTCAGAAATGGAGAGGAACCCTGAAGTTCATGCCTCAATTCGATATGAGGCCCTATTCATCCCTGCATCAACACAAGAGGAATCCCGAGGTGCCCCTCACAACTTGAAAGCAGATCTGACTTCCCTGAGGAAACACGAGTGGGCCCCCCAGGTCACCATGCAACTTGAGAGCAACCCTAAGCTTCCCACTACAACTCCACAAAAACCAAGGAATTCTCCCCTCCACGCGAGATGAGGCCCTTTTACGCTGCAGTGTTTCCCAAGAAATCCCACGTTCCCTCTTGGAAGTAGAAAGGGAACTTGACACCCTTTATGAAACCCCAGAAGCTTCCTGAGATAACTGTCCCCACTCGAGAGGAACAGTGAGTTTCCCGCCACAACCCAAGAAGTGCCACTTTTCCCCCACCTCAACTCGAAATGAAGGTCGATTCCCGTGCTTCATCTGGAAGGGAATGCCGACGTCCTCTTCGCACCTCAAGAAGAGGCTGGTCTCAAATGGAAACTGGAGAGGAACCGGGGGTCTTGCCACATTTCGAGAGACACGGAGTTCCCCATCCACTCGAGATAAGGCCTGATTCCCTTGCACCAATTCGAATGGAACCCCGAGAATCAACTCACAACCTGAAGGGAGGACTTATACCCCATTTCCAAATTCGAGAAAAGCCCCAGGTCCCCAAATCAACTCGACTGGAGGCCTGAGAACTCTTTTACAGCTGGAGAGGAAAGCAGAGTTCCATGCCTCAACCTAAGTCGAGACCTGACTCCCTGTTTGAAACTGCAGACGCACCCCAAAATCCACGTCAGAAAAGGAGAGGAATCCTGAGGTTCCCACCTCAACTGGAGATGAGGCCCTCTTCCTCTGACAACATGAAAGGATACCTGACTTCCCATAGGCACCATGAGAAGTTCCCTGAGGTCACCGTCACAACTCGAGGGACCCCAAAGTTTCCAGCTGCAACTCGATAAAGACCTTGAAATTCCCCCTTCTACGCGAACTGAGGCCTGGTTGCCCTTCCATGACTCGAGAGCAACCCCCCGCTCAACATCGCAAGTTGAATGGAGACTGAACTTCTCTGGGGCAACACGCTAGGCTCCCTGAGTTCCCTGTCGTAACTCGAGAGAAACCCCAACTTCCCGCCACAACTCAAGAAAAACCACGAGATTCCCCCGTCATCGCGAAATGAGGCCCTTCTTTTCCTGCAGGGTCTAGACAGCAATACCGAGTTCCCTCTCAAAACTCCATAGGAGTCTTGACTCCCTTTAGGCCACTCAGTGGCTCCAGGAGATGCCCGTTACAACTCGAGAGGAGAGCAGAGTTCCTTCCTTTAACTCTAGACGAGGCCTGACTCCCCAGGTGAACCTTGAATGCAACCCAGAGATCCCTGTCACTACTGGAGAGGAACACGGAGTTTCTGGACACAAGTCTGTCTGAGGCCTATTTCCCCTGCAGTGAGTTGAGAGGAATCCAGAGGTGCCTGCCACAAGTTGCAATGAGACCTGACTTCCCAGAGGCAATACGAGCAGGATCCTAAGATTGACGTCACAACTCGAGAGGAACACCAAACTTCCTGCCAAACCTCGAGGAAAACCACGGGATTCTCCACTCAACGCGAGATGAGGCTCTATTCCACTGGAGTATCTCGAGAGAAATCCCACGTACCCTCTGGAAATTCGAATCGGTACTCTACGCCTTTATGCAATTCAAGAAGTTTCCTGACATACGCGTCCCCATTTGAGAGGAATACCGAGTTCCCGGGCACACTTCATTCTGACCTCTTTTGCCCCTCATCTCAAGATGAGGGTCGATTCTCCTGCTTTGTCTGGAAAGGAACCCCGACATTTCTGTAGCAACTCAAGAGGATGCCAGTCTCACCTTGACACTCGACAGGAAACTTCGTGGGTCATGTCACAATCCCAAAGACACCCATTTCCCCATCCACTCGAGATAAGGCCTGATTTGAATGGAAACCTGAGTACTGAGTCGCAACACCAATGGGCACTGACACCCCAGTTGCATCCTCCAGAAAAAGCCACAGGTTCCAAATGTAACTCCACAAGAGGCCTGACACACCATTCACAACTTGAGATGGAAACGGATTTCCATAACTCAACACAAGACGAGGCCTGCCTCCCCTGTTCAAACTCCACAGAAACCCTGAGTCGATGACAGAAATGGAGAGGATCCCTGAGGTTCACGCCTCAGTTCGAGATGAGGCCCTATTCATCCCTGCATTGACACAAGAGGAATCTGGAGGTGCCCCTAGCAACTCAAAAACAGACCTGACTTCCCTGAGGAAACACGAGCGGGTCCCCCAGGTCCCCACGCATCTTGAGAGCAACCCTAAGCCCCCCACTACAACTCCACAAAAACCAAAGAATTCTCCGCTTCACACAAGATGGGGCCCTTTTACGCTGCAGTGTTTCCCAAGGAATCCCACGTTCGCTCTTGGAAATAGAAAAGGAACTTGATACCCTTTATGAAACCCCAGAAGCTTCCCAAGACAACTGTCCCCACACGAGAGGAATGCTGAGTTTCCTGCCACAACCCAAGAAGTGCCACTTTCCCCCTCCTCAACTCAAAATGAGGGTTGATTCCTTGCTTCGTCTGGAAGGGAATGCCGATGTACCAGTTGCACTTCAAGAGGAGGCACGTCTTAAAAGGAAACTGGAGAGGAACCCGGGGGTCTTGCCACAGTTCGAGAGACACAGAGTTCCACATCCACTAGTGATAAGGCCTGATGCCCTTGCACCAATTCAAATGGAACCCCGAGAATCAACTCACAACATGAAGGGAGGACTGATACCCCATTTCCGAATTCGAGAAAAGCCCCAGGTCCCCAATTCAACTGGCCTGGAGGCCTGAAACCTCTTTTACAGCTGAAGAGGAAAGCAGAGCTCCATGCCTCAACCTAAGTCGAGACCTGACTCCCTGTTTGAAACTGCAGACACACCCCGAGATCCATGTCAGAACAGGAGAGGAATCCTGAGGTCCCCGCCTCAACTGGAGATGAGGCCCTCTTCCATTGCACTGACCCCAGAGAAATCCTAAGAGGCCTCTCACAACATGAAAGGATACCTGACTTCCCATAGGCACCATGAGAAGTTCCCTGAGGTCACCGTCACAACTCGAGGGACCCCAAAGTTTCCAGCCACAACTCGATAAAGACCTTGAAATTCCCCCTTCTACACGAATTGAGTCCCGATTGTCCTGCCATGACTGGAGAGCAATCCCCCGCTCCCCATTGCAAGTCGAATGGAGACTGGACTTCTCTGGGGCAACATGCGAGGCTCCCTGAGTTCCCAGTCGTAACTCGAGAGAAACCCCAAACTTCCCACCGCAACTCAAGAAAAACCACGAGATTCCCCTGTCATCGTGAGATGGAGGGGTGGGGGTGGGGCGGCTAGAGAGCAATCCCGAGTTCCCTCTCAAAACTCTATAGGAGTCTTGACTCCCTTTAGGCCACTCAAGGGCTCCAGGAGATGCCCGTTACAACTCGAGAGGAGAGCAGAGTTCCTTCCTTCAACTCGAGATGAGGCCTGACTCCCCAGGTGAACCTTGAACGCAACCCAGAGGTCCCTGTCACCACTGGAGAGGAACACGGAGTTTCTGGACACAAGTCTATCAGGCCTATTTCCCCTGCAGTGACTTGAGAGGAATCCAGAGGTGCCTGTTACAACTTTAAATGAGACCTGACTTCCCAGAGGCAATACGAACAGGACCCTGAGTTCCACGTCACAACTCGAGAGGAACACCAAACTTCCTGCCAAACCTCGAGGAAAACCACAGGATTCTCCCCTCAACGCGAGATGAGGCCCTTTCCCACTGCAGCGTCTCAAGAGCAATCCCACGTACCCTATTGAAATTCGAATCAGTACTCGACACCTTTATGCAATTCAAGAAGTTCCCCAACATACGCATCCCCACCTGAGAGGAATACAGAGTTCCGGGCATACTTCATTCTGAGCTCTTTTGCCCCTCCTTATCTCGAGATGACAGTCGATTCTCCTGCTTTGTCTGGAAAGGAATCCCGACATTCCCGTCGCAACTCAAGAGGAGGCCAGTCTCACCTTGACGTTCGACAGGAAACCTCGTGGGTTCTGTCACAATCCCAAAGACACCGATTTCCCCATCTACTCGAGATAAGGCCTGAGTCGAATGGAACTCCGAGTACTGAGTCTCAACACCAAGGGGCACTGACACCCCAGTTGCATCCCCCAGAAAAAGCCACAGGTTCCAAATGCAACTTGACAAGAGGCCTGACACTCCATTCACACCTGGAGAGGGAAGTGGAGTTCCATAACTCAACACAACACGAGGCCTTCCTACCCTGTTTAAACTCCACAGAAACCCTGAGATCGATGACAGAAATGGAGATGAACCCTGAAGTTCACGCCTCAACTCGAGATGAGGCCCTATTCATCCTTCCAGCAACACAAGAGGAATCCCGAGGTGCCCCTTGCAACTCGAAAGCAGATCTGACTTCCCTGAGGAAACATGAGTGGGTCCCCCAGGTCCCCACTCATCTTGAGAGCAACCCTAAGCTTCATACTACAACTCCACAAAAACCATGGAATTCTCCCCTTCACGAGAGGTGAAGCCCTTTTACATTGCAGTGTTTCCTAAGAAATCCCACGTTCCCTCTTGGAAATAGATAGAGATCTTGACACTTTTTATGAAACCCCAGAAGCTTCCCGAGATACCCGTCCCCACTCCAGAGGAACGCTGAGTCTCCCACCACAACCCAAGAAGAGCCACTTTTTCCCCTCCTCAACTCGAAATGAGGGTCAAATCCCCTGCTTCATCTGGAAGGGAATGCCGACGTCCCTGTCGCACCTCAAGAGGAGGCTGGTCTCAAATTGAAACTGGAGAGGAACCCAGGGGTCTTGCCACAATTCGAGAGACACAGATTTCCCCATCCACTCGAGATAAGTCCTGATTCCCTTGCACCGATTAGAACGGAACCCTGAGAATCAACTCACAACACGAAGAGAGGACTGATAACCCAGTTCCAAATTCGAGAAAAGCCCCAGGTCCCCAGTTCAACTCGACTGGAGGACTGAAACCTCTTTTACAGCTGGAGAGGAAAGCAGAGTTCCATGCCTCAACCTAAGTCGAGACCTGACTCCCTGTTTGAAACTGCAGACACACCCGAAAATCCACGTCAGAAAAGGAGAGGAATCCAGAGGTTCCCACCTCAACTGGAAATGAGGCCCTCTTCCATTGTACAGACACCAGAGGAATCCCGAGAGGCCCCTCACAACTCGAAAGGATTCCTGACTTCCCATAGGCACCATGAGAAGTTCCCTAGGTCACCATGGCAACTCGAGGGAACCTGAAGTTTCCTGCCGCAACTTGATAAAGACCTTGAGATTCCCCCTTCAACGCGAATTGAAGCCTGATTCCCCTGCCTTGAATCAAGAGCAATTCTGCGCTCCCCATCTCAAATCTAATGGAGACTGGACTTCCCTGGGGCAACACGAAACGCTTCCCGAGTTCTCCGTCGTAACTCGAGAGAAACCCCAAATTTCCCCCCGCAACTCGAGAAAAACCACGAGATTGCCCCATCATCGCGAGATGAAGCCCTTCTTTCTTGGAGGGCCTAGAGAGCAATCCTGAGTTCCCTCTGAAAACTCCATAGGAGTCTTGACTCCCTTAAGGCCACTTAAAGGGGTCCAGGAGATACCTGTTGCAACTCAAGAAGAGAGTAGAGTTCTTTGCTTCAACTCAAGACAAGGGCTGACTCCCCAGGGGAACCTTGAACACAACCTGGAGATCCCTGTCCCCACTGGAGAGGAACATGGAGTTTCTGGACACAAGTCTATCTGAGGAATATCTACCCTGAAGTGACTTGTGAGGAATCCTGAGGTGCGCGTCACAACTCAAAATGAGACCTGACTTCCATGAGGTAATATGAGCGGGATCCTGAGCTCCACGTCGCAAATCAAGAGGAACCCCAAACTTCCCGCCAAGCCTCGAGGAAAACCACGGGATTCTCCCCTCAATGCGAGATGAGGCCCTTTCCCAATGCAGCGTCTCGAGAGAAATCCCACGTTCCCTCTTGAAACTTGAAACGGTACTCAACACCCTTTATGAAACTCAAGAAGTTCACCGACATTCCTGTCCCCACTTGAGAGGAATACTGAGGTTCCCAACGCACCTCAATCTGAGCCCCTTTGCTACTCCCAATCTCGAGATGAAGGCCGATTCCCCTGCTTTGTCTGGAAAGGAATCCCATCGCACCTCAAGAGGAGGCCGGTCTCACATTGAAAACCTACAGGAAACCTCGTAATCCCAAAGACACCGATTTCCCCATCCACTCGAGATAAGGCCTGATTCGAATGGAACCTCGAGTACTGTGTCACAACACCAATGGGCACTGACACCCCAGTTGCATCCTCCATAAAAAGCCGCATGTTACAAATCCAACTCGACAAGAGGCTTGACACCCCATTCCCAACTCGAGAGGCAAGCCGAGTTTCATGTCTCAACACAAGACGAGGCCTGCCTCCCCTGTTCAAACACCACAGAAACCCTCAGATCAATGTCAGAAAAGGAAAGGAACCCTGAGGTCCCGCCTTAACTCGAGATGAAGCCATATTCAGCCCTGCAGCAATGGGAGAGGAATCCCAAGGTGCCCCTCGCATTTGAAAGCAGATCTGACTTCCTGAGGAAACACGAGCTGGTCCCCCAGATTACCACGCAACACGAGAGAAACCCTATGCTTCCCACCACAACTCCACAAAAACCATGAAATTCTCCCCTCAACACGATAAGAGGCCATTTTACGTTGCAACGTTTCCCAAGAAATCCCACGTTTCCTCTTGGAACTCGAAAGGGAACTTGACACCCTTTGCGAAACCCCAGAGGCTTCCCGAGATACCTGCCCCACTCCAGAAGATGCTGAGTTTCCCACCACAACTCAACAAGAGCCCCGTTTTCCCCTCCTCAAGTCGAGATGAGGGTCGATTCCCCAGCTTTGTCTGGAAGGAATGCCGATGTCCCTGTCACACCTCAATAGGAGGTTGGTCTCAATGTAAAACTGGAGAGGTCCTGGGGGTTTGCCACAATTCGAGAGACATGGATTTCCTCAACCATTCGAGTTAAGGCCTGATTCCCTTGCAACGATACGAACGGAACCCCAAAAATCTACTCACAACCCAAAGGGAGGACTTATACCCCATTTCCTAATTCGAGAAAAGCCTCAGGTCCCCAATTCAACTCGACTGGAGGCCTGAAAACTCTTTTACAGCTCGAGAGGAAAGCAGAGTGCCATGCCTCAATATAAGTCGAGACCTGACTCCCTGTTTGAAACTGCAGACACACCCCAAGATCCATGTCAGAAAAGGAGAAGAAACCTGAGGTCCCTGCTTGAACTGGAGATGAGGCCCTCTTCCATTGCACTGACCCCAGAGGAATCGTAAGAGGCCCCTCACAACTCGAAAGGATTCCTGACTTCCCATAGGCACCATGAGAAGTTCCCTGAGTTCACCGTCGCAACTCGAGAGACCCAAAAGGTTTCTGGGCAACTGGAGAAATACCTTGAGATTCCCCCTTCTAAGCGAATTGAGGCCCGATACCCCTGCCGTGACTCGAGAGAAATCCCGAGCTCCTCATCGCAACTCAAATGGAGATTGGACTTCGCTGGGGCTACAAGAGAGGCTCCCTGAGTTCCCAGTCGTAACTCAAGAGAAACCCCAAACTTCCCGCCGTAACTCGAGAAAAACCACGAGATTCCCCCGTCATCGTGAGATGAGGCCCTTCTTTTCCTGCAGGGCCTAGAGAGCAATCCCAAGTTCCCTCTCAAAACTCCATAGGAGGCTTGACTCCCTTTAGGTCACTCAAGGGCTCCAGGAGATGCCCGTTACAACTCGAGAGGAGAGCAGAGTTCCTTCCTTCAACTCGAGATGAGGGCTGACTCTCCAGGTAAACCTTGAACGCAAACCAGAGATCCCTGTGGCCACTGGAGAGGAACACGGAATTTCTGCACACAAGTCTATCAGGCCTATTTCCCCTGAAGTGACTTGAGAGGAATCCAGAGGTGCCTGTCACAACTCGAAATGAGACCTGACTTCCCAGAGGCAATACGAGCGTGACCATGAGGTCCACATCACAACTCGAGAGGAACCCTAAATTTCCTGCCAAACCTTGAGGAAAACCACGGGATTCTCCCCTCAACGTGAAATGAGTCCCTTTCCCACTGCAGCATCTCAAGAGCAATCCCACGTACCCTCTTGAAATTTAAAATAGGTACTCAACACCTTTATGCAATTCAAGAAGTTCCCCAACATACACGTCCCCACTTGAGAAGAATACCGAGTTCCCAGGCACACTTCATTCTGAGCACTTTTGCCCCTCCTCATCTCGAGATGAGGGTCGATTCTCCTGCTTTATCTGGAAAGGAATCCTGATATTCCCATCACAACTCAAGAGGAGGCCGTTCTCACATTGACACTCGACAGGAAACCTCGTAGGTCGTGCCACAATCCCAAAGACACCGATTTCCCCATCCACTCTAGATAAGGCCTTATTTGAATGGAATCCCGAGTACTGAGTTGCAACACCAATGGGCACTGACACCCCGGTTGCATCCTCCAGAAAAAGCCACAGGTTCCAAATCCAACATGACAAGAGGCCTGACACCCCATTCACAACTCGAGAGGGAAGATGAGTTCCATTCTTCAACACAAGATGAGGCCTGCCTCCCCTGTTCAAACTCCATAGAAACCCTGAAATCGATGTCAGAAATGGAGAGGAACACTGAGGTTCCCGCCTCAACTCGAGATGAGGCCCTATTCATCCCTGCAGTGACAGAAGAGGAATTCCGAGGTGCCCCTTGCAACTTGATAGCAGATCTGACTTCCCTGAGGAAACACGAGCAGGTCCCCCAGGTCCCTATGCAACTTGAGAAGAACCCTTAGTTTCCCACTACAACTCCACAAAAACCACGGAATTCTCCCCTCCATGTAAGATGAGGCCCTTTTACACTGCATTGTTTACCAAGAAATCCCAAGTTCCCTCTTGGAAGTAGAAAGGGAACTTGACACCCTTTATGAAACCCAAGAAGCTTCCCGAGATACCTGTCCCCACTCCTGAGGAAAGCTGAGTTTCCCGCCAAAACCCATGAAGTGCCACTTTTTCTCCTCCTCAACTCGAAATGATGGTCGATTCCCCTGCTTCATCTGGAAGGGAATGCCGACGTCCCAGTCGCACCTCAAGAGGAGGCTGGTCTCAAACTGAAACTGGAAAGGAACCCGGGGGTCTTGCCACAAATCAAGAGACACAGAGTTCCCTATCCACTCGAGATAAGGCCTGATTCCCTTGCACTAATTCGAATGGAACCCCGAGAATCAACTCACAACACAAAGGGAGGACTGATACCCCATTTGCAAATTCGAGAAAAGCCCCAGATCCCCAATTCAACTGGACTGGAGGCCTGAAACCTCTTTTACAGCTTGAGAGGAGAGCAGAGTTCCATGCCTTAACACAATTCAAGACCTGACTCCCTGTTTGAAATGGAAGACACACCCCGAGATCCACGTCAGAACAGGAGAGGAACCCTGAGGTTCCCACCTCAACTGGAGATGAGGCCCTCCTCCATTGCACCAACCCCAGGGGAATCCTGAGAGGGCCCTCACAATTTGACAGGATTCCTGGCTTCCAATAAGCACAATGAGAAATACCCTGAGGTCCCCGTGGCAACTCGAAGGAATGCACACTTCCTGCTGCAACTCGAAAAACACCTTGAGATTCCCCTTTCCATGCGATTTGAGGCCTGATTCCCCTGCTGTGACACCACAGCACTCCTGCACTCGTCCTCGCAACTCAAATGGAGACTTGACTTTCCTGAGGCAACATGAGCTGGTTTGAAGTCCCTGTCACAACTCGAGGGGAACCCCAAGTTTCCTCTGCAATTCGAGAAACCCCAGGAGATTCTCCCCTCAAGGCGAGATGAGGCCCCTTTCTGCTGCTGCGTCTGGACAGAAATCCCACCTTCCCTCTTGAGCCTCGAAAGGGTACTTGACACCCTTTAGGCAACTCAATAAGTTCCCCGACATACCTGTCTCCACTCAAGAGGAACACCGAGTTTCCCGTCACAACTCAAGAAGAGCCCAGGTTTCCCCTCCTCATCTCGAGTTGAGGGTCCATTCTCCTGCTTCGTCTGCAAAGGAATCCCGACGTACCCGTCGCACCTCAGGAGGAGGCCCATCTGACCTTGAAACTTGAGAGGAACTCCAAGGGTCGTGCTAGCATTTGAAAAGACCCTGATGTCCCCGTCCACTCGAGATAAGGCCTCGTTCCCATGCAACAACTCGAATGTCATCCCGAGTATCAACTCACGACAAGATGGGAGGACTGAGAGCCCCATCGCTCCTCTAGAAATAGCCCGTGATCCCTACCTCAACTCGACAGGAGGCCCCACACCCCTTTTCCACCTCGAGAGGGAAGCAGAGTTCCATGCCCCAACACGAGATAACGTCTGACTCCCCAGTGGAATCTCCATAGGGACCCCAAGATCCCTATCAGAGCCAGAGTGGAAACCTGAGGTTCCTGTCTCAAGTCGAGATGAAGCCATATTCACCCCTGCAGTGAAGGGAGAGGAATTCCAAAGTGCCCCATGCAACTCGAAAGCAGATCTGACTTCCCTGAGGAAACCCGAGCAGGTCCACCAGGTCCCCATGCAACTCGAGAGAAACCCTAAGCTCACTGCCACAACTCCACAAAAACCACGAAATTCTCCCCTCAATGCGAGACGAGGCCCTTTGATGTTGCAGCGTTTCCCAAGAAATCACACGTTCCCTCTTGGACGTAGAAAGGGAACTTGACACCCTTTATGAAACCCAAGAAGCTTCCTGAGATACCCGTCCCCACTCCAGAGGAATGCTGAGTTTCCCGCTACAACCCAGGAAGAGCCCCATTTTTCCCTCCTCAACTCCAGATGAGGGTCGATTCCCCAGTTTTGTCTGGAAAGGAATGCTAATGTCCCCATCGCACCTCAAGTGGAGGTCGGTCTCAACGTGAAACTGGAGAGGACCTGGGGGTCTGGCCACAGTTCGAGAGACATGGATTTCCCATCCACTCGAGATAAGGCCTGATTCCCTTGCACAGATTTGAATGGAACCCCGAGAATCAACTCACAACCTGAAGGGAGGTCTTATACTCCATTTCCTAATTTGAGAAAAGCCCCAGGTCCCCAGTTCAACTCGACTGGAGGCCTAAAACCTCTTTTACAGCTCGAGAGGAAAGCAGAGTTCCATGCCCCAACATAAGTTGAGACCTGACTCCCTGTTTGAAACTGCAGACACACCCCGAGATCCATGTCAGAACAGGAGAGGAAACCTGAGGTTCCTGCCTCAACTGGAGATGAGACCCTCTTCCATTGCACTGACCCCAGAGGAACCCTAAGAGGCCCCTCACAACTCGAAAGGATTTCTGACCTCCCATAGGCACCATGAGAAGTTCCCTGAGTTCACCATTGCAACTCCAGGGACCCCAAAGTTTCCTTCCACAACTCGAGAGAGACCTCGAGATTCCCCCTTCACGCAAATTGAGGCCCAATTCCCCTACCGTGACTCGAGGGCAATCCCACGCTCCCCATCTCAAATCTAATGGAGACTGGAATTCCCTGGGGAAACACGGGATGCTCCCTGAGTTCCCAGTCATAACTCGAGAGAAACCCCCAAACTTCCCACCGCAACTCGAGAAAAACCACGAGATTCCTCCATCATCGCGAGATGAAGCCCTTCTTTCGTGGAGCGCCTAGAGAGCAATCCCGAGTTCCCTCTGAAAACTCCACAGGAGTCTTCACTACCTTAAGGCCACTTAAAGGGCTCCAGGAGATACCCGTTGCAACTTGAGAGTAGAGTAGAGTTCTTTGCTTCAAATCGAGACGAGGCTTGACTCCCCAGGGGAACCTTGAATGCAACCCGGTGATCCCTGTCCCCACTGGAGAGGAA
Source organism: Bos grunniens (assembly GCF_055505025.1). NCBI lineage: Eukaryota > Metazoa > Chordata > Mammalia > Artiodactyla > Bovidae > Bos > Bos grunniens. Next base: position 70,508,547 of record NC_141185.1, on the reverse strand, counting down.
CATGGAGTTTCTAGACACAAGTCTATCTGAGGAATATTTACCCTGCAGTGACTTGTGAGGAATCCGAGGTGCGCGTCACAACTCGAAATGAGAGGCAATACTAGCTGGATCCTGAGGTCCACGTCGCAACCCAAGAGGAACCTCAAACTTCCTGCCAAGCCTCGAGGAAAACCACGGGATTCTTCCTTCAACGTGAGATGAGGCCCTTTCCCACTGCAGCATCTCAAGAGTAATCCCACGTTCCCTCTTGAAACTCGAAATGGTACTTGACACCCTTTATGAAACTCAAGAAGTTCCCCGACATACCTGTCCCCTATTAAGGTGAACACAGAGTTTCCCGACACGCCTCAATCTGAGCCCCTTTGCCCCTCCTCATTTCGAGATGACGGGCAACTCCCCTGCTTTGTCTGGAAAGGAATCCCAACGTTCCCGTCGCACCTCAAGAAGAGGCCGGTCTCACATTGAAACTCGACAGGAAAGCTCGTGGGTCGTGCTACAATCCCAAAGACACCGATTTCCCCATCCACTCGAGATAAGGCCTTATTTGAATGGAACCCCGAGTACTGAGTCGAAACACCAAGGGGCACAGATACCCCAGTTGCATGCTCGAAAAAAAGCTGCAGGTTAAAAATCCAACTTGACAAGAGGCTTGAGACCCCATTCCCAACTCGAGAGGCAAGCCGAATTCCATGCCTCAACACAGGACAAGACCTGCCTCCCCTGTTCAAATTCCACAGAAACCACGAGATCCCTGTAAGAGCTGGAGAGGAACCCCAAGGTTCCCGCCTCAACTCGAGATGAGGCCCTATTCATCCCTGCAGCGATGGGAGAGGTATCCTGAAGTGCCACTCACAACTCAAAAGCAGATATGACTTCCCTGAGGAAACACTAGTGGGTCCCCCAGGTCCCCACGCAACTCTAGAGGAACCCTAAGCTTCCCGCCACAACTCCACAAAAACCACAAAATTCTCCCCTCAACGTGAGATGAGGCCCTTTTATGCTGCAGCATATCCCAGGAAACCCCCGTTCCCTCTTGGAATTCAAAAGGAAACTTGACACCCTTTATGAAACCCCAGAAGCTTCCCGAGATACCCGTTTCCACTCAAGAGGAATGCTGAGTTTTCGCCACAACCCAACAAGAGCTCCGTTTTCTCCTCCTCAACTTTGAGATGAGGGTCGATTCCCCAGATTCATCTGGAAGGGAATGCTGACATCGCCGTTGCACCTCAAGAGCTGGCCGGTCTCAGCTTGAAACTGGAAAGGAACCCAGCGGTCTTGCCACAAATTGAGAGACACAGAGTTCCCTATTCACTCGAGATAAGGCCTGATTCCCTTGCACTGATTCAAATGGAACCCCGAGAATCAACTCACAACAAGAAGGGAGGCCTGATACCGTTTGCAAATTCGAGAAAAGCCCCAGATCCCCAATTCAACTCGACTGGAGGCCTGAAACCTCTTTTACAGCTCGAGAGGAAAGCAGAGTTCCATGCCTTAACACAATTCGAGACCTGACTCCCTGTTTGAAATGGAAGACATACCCCAAGATCCATGTCAGAACAGGAGAGGAACCCTGAGGTTCCCGCCTAAACTGGAGATGAGGCCCTCTTCCATTGCACTGACCCCAGAGGAATCCTAAGAGGCCCCTTACAACTCAAAAGGATACCTGACTTCCCATAGGCACCATTAGATGTTCCCTGAGGTCACCGTGGAAACTCGAGGGACCTCAAAGTTTCCTGCTGCAACTCGAGAAAGATCTTGAGATTCCCCCTTCTATGCGAATTGAGGCCTGATTCTCCTACCATGACTCGAGAGCAATCCCACGCTCCCCATCGCAACTAGAATGGAGACTTGACTTCTCTTGGGCAACATGGGAGGCTCCCTGAGTTCCCCGTCGTAACTCAAGAGAAACCCCAAACTTCCCGCCATAACTCGAGAAAAACCACGAGATTCCTCCGTCACCGCGAGATGAGGCCATTCTTTTCCTGCAGAGCCTAGAGAGCAATCCCAAGTTCCCTCTCAAAACTCCATAGGAGGCTTGACTCCCCCGCTCCAGGAGATGCCTGTTGCAACTCGAGAGGAGAGCAGAGTTCCATCTTTCAACTCGAGACAAGGCCTGACTTCCCAGGTGAACCTTGAACGCAACCCAGAGATCCCTGTCACCACTAGAGAGGAACACAGAGTTTCTGGACACAAGTCTATCTGAGGCCTATTTCACCTGCAGTGACTTGCGAGAAATCCAGAAGTGCCTGTCACAACATGAAATGAGACCTGACTTCCCTGAGGCAACAAGAGCAGGACCCTGAGGTCCACGTCACAACATGAGAGGAACCCCAAACTTCCTGCCAAACCTCAAGGAAAACCACGGGATTTCCCGCTCAAAGTGAGATGAGGCCCTTTTCCACTCCAGTGTCTCAAGAGCAATCCCATGTACCCTCTTGAAATTCGAATCGGTACTCGACACCTTTATGCAGTTCAAGTAGTTTCCTGACATACGTGTCCCCACTTGAGAGGAATACCAAGTTCCCAGGAACACTTCATTCTGAGCTCTTTGGCCCCTCCTCATCTCGAGATGAGGGTTGATTCTCCTGCTTTGTCTGGAAAGGAAGCCCAACAATCCCATCGCAAATCAAAAGGAGGCCAGTCTCATATTGAAACTTGACAGGAAACCTCGTGGATCATGCCACAATCCCAAAGACACCGATTTCCCCATCCACTTGAGATAAGGCCTGATTCAAATGGAACCCCCAATACTGAGTCACAACACAAAGGGGCACTGACACCCCAGTTGCATCCTCTAGAAAAAGCAACAGGTTCCAAATTCAACTCAACAGGAGGCCTGACACCCCATTCACAACTCGAGAGAGAAGCCGAGCTCCATGCCTCAACACAAGACGAGGCCTGCCTCCCCTGTTCAAACTCCACAGAAACCCTGAGATTGATGTCAGAAATGGAGAGGAACCCTGAGATTCACGCCTCAACTCGAGATGAGGCCCTATTCATCCCTTCAGCGACGTAAGAGGAATACCGAGGTGCCCCTTGCAACTCGAAAGATCTGTCTTCCGTGAGAAAACACAAGTGGGTCCCCCAGGCCCTCACACAACCTGAGAGCAACCCTGAGCTTCCCTCTACAACTCCACAAAAACCACAGAATTCTCCCCTCTACTTCAGATGAGGCCCTTTTATGGTGCAGTGTTTCCCAAGAAATCCCAAGTTCCCCTTGGAAGTAGAAAGGGAACTTGACACCCTTTATGAAACCCCAGAAGCTTCCCAAGATACCCATGCCCACTCCAGACGAACGCTGAGTTTCCCGCCACAACCCAAGAAGAGCCACTTGTTACCCTCCTCAACTCAAAGTGAGGGTCGATTCCCCTGCTTTGTCTGAAAGGGAATGCAGACGTCCCTGTAGCACCTCAATAGGAGGCCAGTCTCAAACTGAAATTGGAGAGGAACCCACGGGTCTTGCCACAATTCGAGAGACATGGAGTTTCCCATCCATCAAGATAAGGCCTGATTCCCTTGCACCGATGCGAATGGAATCCCGAGAATCAACTCACAACACGAAGGGAGGACTGATACCCCAGTTCCAAATTCGAGAAAAGCCCCAGGTCCCAATTCAACTTGACTGGAGGCCTGAAACCTCTTTTACAGCTGGAGAGAAAAGCAGAGTTCCATGCCTGAACACAGTTGAGACCTGACTTCCCATTTGAAACTTCAGAAACACCCCGAGATCCACGTCAGAACAGGAGAGGAACCATGAGGTTCCCGCCTGAACAGGAGATGAGGCCCTCTTCCATTGTACAGACACCAGGAATCCTGAGAGGCCCCTCACAACTCGAAAGGATTCCTGACTTCCCATGGACACCATGAGAAGTTCCCTGAGGTCACCGTGGCAACTCTAGGGACCCCAAAGTTTCCTGCCGCAACTCGAGAAAGACCTTGAGATTCCCCCTTCAACGTGAATTGAGGCCCAATTCCCCTGCCGTGACTTGAGAGAAATCCCACGCTCCCCATCTCAAATCTAATGGAGACTGGACTTCCCTGGGGCAACACGGGAGGCTCCCTTAGCTCCCAGTCGTATCTCGAGAGAAACCCCAAGCTTCCCACCAGAACTCGAGAAAAAGCACGAGATTGCCCCATCATCGCGAGATGAAGCCGTTCTTTCTTGGAGCGCCTAGAGAGCAATCCTGAGTTCCCTCTGAAAACTCCATAAGGGTCTTGACTCCTTTAAGGCCACTTAAACGGCTCCAGGAAATACCCGTTGTAACTCGAGAGTAGAGTTCTTTGCTTCAAATAGAGACGAGGCTTGACTCCCCAGGGGAACCTTGAATGCAACCTGGAGATCCCTGTCCCCATTGGAGAGGTACACGGAGTTTATGGACACAAGTCTATCTGAGGAATATTTACCCTGCAGTGACTTGTGAGGAATCCCGAGGTGCCCGTTACAACTCGAAATGAGACCTGACTTCCCTGAGGCAATACAAGTGGGACCCTGAGGTCCACATTGCAACACGAGAGGAACCCCAAACTTCCTGCCAAACCTCGAGGAAAACCATGGGATTCTCCCCTCAATGCGAGATGAGGCCCTTTCCCAATGCAGCGTCTCGAGAGAAATCCCACGTTCCCTCTTGAAACTCAAAACGGTACTCCACACCCTTTTAGAAACTCAAGAAGTTCCCCGACATACCCGTCCCCACTTGAGAGGAACACAGAGTTTCCCGACACTCCTCAATCTGAGCCCCTTTGCCCCTCCTCGTCTTGAGATGAGGGTCGATTGCCCTGATTTGTCTGGATAGGAATCCCGACGTTCCCGTCGCAACTCAAGAGGAGGCCGGTCTCACCTTGACATTCGACAGGAAACCTCGTGGGTTCTGTCACAATCCCAAAGACACCCATTTCCCCATCCACTCGAGATAAGGCCTGATTCAAATGGAACCCCGAGTACTGAGTCGCAACACCAAGGGGCACTGACACCCCGGTTGCATCCTCCATAAAAAGCTGCAGGTTACAAATCCAACTTGACAAGAGGCTTGACACCCCATTCCCAACTCGAGAGGCAAGCCAAATTCCATGCCTCAACACAAGACGAGGCCTGCCTCCCCAGTTCAAACTCCACTGAAACCCTAGTTCGATGTCATAATTGGAGAGGAACCCTGAGGTTCTGGCCTCAACTTGAGATGAGGCACTATGCTCCTGCACCAACTGGAGAGGAATCCCGAGAGGCCCCTTGCAACTCTAATGGACACTTGACTTTCCTAAGGCAACACGAGTGGGTTTCAGGTCTCCTTCGCAACTCGAGAGGAATCCCAAGATTTCTGCCGCAACTCAAGAAACCCCAGGATATTCTCCCCTCAACGTGAGATGAGGCCCCTTTCCACTGCAGCATCTCAAGAGAAATCCCACCTTCCCTCTTGAGCCCCTGAAGGGCACTTGACATGCTTTAGGCAACGCAAGAAGTTCCCCCAACAAACACATGTCCACTCGAGAGGAACACTGAGCTTCCCGCCACAACTCAGGAAGAGCCCCGGTTTCCCCTCCTCATCACAAGATGAGGGTCCATTCCCCTGCTTCGTCTGCAAAGGAATCCCGATGTTCCCGTCGCAACTCAGGAGGAGGCCAGTCTCACCTTGAAACTCCAGAGGAACTCCAGGGGTCATGCTGCCATTCAAAAAGACCCCGATGTCCCCATCCACTCGACATAAGGCCTCATTCCCCTGCAATGACTTGAATGTCACCCAGAGTATCAACTCACGACAGGAAGGGAGGACTGTGAACCCCGTGGCAACTCTAAAAATAGACCCTGATCCCTACCTCAACTCTACAGGTGGCCTGACACCTCTTTTCCACCTCGAGCGGGAAGCGGAATTCCATGTCCCAACAAGAAAAGATGTCTGACTCCCAGTGGAATCTCCATAGGGACCTCGAGATCCCTGTCAGAGCTGGAGAGGAACCCTGAGTTTCCCGCCTCAAATCGAGATGAGGCCCTAGTCGCCTGCACCAACTCAAGAGGAATCACGAGAGGCAACTCACAACTCGAAAGGATTCCTGATTTCCCAGAGACAACATGAGAGGCTCCCTCAGGTCCCCATGGCAACTCGCGGGAACCCACACTTCCTGCCGCAATTCGAGAAACACCTTGGGATTCACTCTTCCATGTGAATTGAGGCCTGATTCCCCTGCCATGACTCCAGAGCACTTCTGCGCTTGCCCTTGCAACTCGAATGCAGACTTGACTTCCCTGAGGCAACACAAGAGGCTGCCTGAGTTCCCCATTGTACATGGAGAGGAATCCCAAGCCTCCTGCTGCAACTTGAGACACACCATGAGATTCTCCAACCAATGCGAGATGAGGCCCTTTTTTCCTGCATCACCTCGAGAGCAATCCCGAATTCCCTCTCAAAACTCTAGAGGAGGTTTGACTCCCTTCATGCAACTCAAGGGGGCCCAGAGATTCCTGTCACAACTCGCGATGAAAACCGAGTTTCCCACCAAAACTCGAGAAGAGCCCCGTGTGTCCCATCTCATCTGGAGATGAGGGCCCATTCCCTGCTTCAACACAAGAGGAATCCCAACTTCCCCTCGCACCACAAGAGGAGGCCTGTGTCAGCAACTGAGTCTTGAGTGGAACCCCGTGGATCCTGCTGCAAGGAAAAAGATGCCAAGTTCCCCTCAGTTCCAGATAAGTCCTGATTCCCCTGCACCGGCTCCAATGGAACACCGAATCTCCGCTCACGACAGGATGGGAGACCTGTTGGCCCTGCCTATCCTATTGAAAAAGCCCAAATTCCCCGCCTGAGCTCGACCGGAGGCCTGGCACCCCTTTGACAACCCGAGAGGAATGCAGAGTTCCATGCTTCAACACCAGACGAGGCCGGACTCCCTAGTTGAACCTTGATAGGAAGCCCGAGATCCCTGTTGCCACCATAGAGGAACACTGAGTTTCCCGACTGAACTCTAGACACAGCCCTATTGGCGGGCAGCAACTTGAGAGTAATCCTGACGTGCCCCTCGCAACTCCAAAGAGACCTGACTTCGCTGAAGCAACACGAGCGGCTCCCTGAGGTCCCTGTTGCAACTCGAGAGGAACCCGATGCTTCCCGCCTCAACTCGAGAAAAACCACGAGATTCCCCTCAACGCAAGATGAGGCCCTTTTCCAGAGCAGTGTCTCGAGAAAAATCCCACGATCCCTCTTGAAACGCAAAAGGGAACTTGACACCCTTGATGCAACTCAGGAAGGTCCCTGAGATACCCATCCCCACTCGAGAGGAACACCGAGTTTCACACCACAACTCAAGAAGACTCCGTTTTCCTCCTCCTCAACTAGAGATGAGGGTCGATACCCCTGCTTCATCGGGAAAGGAATCCCGGCATTGCCGTTTCCCATCAAGAGGAGGCCAGTCTCACCTTGAAACTCGAGCACATCCCCGGGAGTCATGCCTCAATTCGAAAAGACCCCGATTTCCCCAGCCACTCCAGATAAGCCTGATTCCCCTGCACTGACTCGACTGGAACCCCGAGGATCGACTCAGAACACAAGGGAGGTGTGACAGCCCCGTGGCACCTCGAGAAAAAGCCCCAGACCCCTAGGTCCACTCGACAGGAAGCCTGACACCTCTTTGAAACCTCGAGAGGGAAGTGGAGTTCCATGTCTCCACATGAGAAGAGCCCTGACTCCCATGTTGAAACTCCATAAGAATCCTGAGATCCATGCCAGAACTGGAGAGGAACCCTGAGGTTCTGGCTTCAACTCGAGATGAGGCCCTATGCCCCTGCACCGAATGAAGAGGAATCCCGAGAGGCCCCTCACAACTCAAATGGAGACTTGACTTTCCTGAGGCAACACAAGTGGGTTTGAGGTCCACGTGGCAACTCGAGAGGAACCCCAAGGTTCCTCCGCAACTCGAGAAACCCCAGGAGATTCTCCCTTCAAGGCGAGATGAGGCCCCTTTCCACTGCAGCATCTCGAGAGAAATCCCACCTTCACTCTTGAGCCTCAAAAGGGTACTTGACACCCTTTAGGCAACTCAATAAGTTCCCCGACATACCTGTCTCCACTCGAGAGGAACACCAACTTCCCGCCACAACTGAAGAAAAGCCCCGGTTTCCCCTCCACATCTCGAGATGAGGGTCCAATCCCCTTCTTCGTCTTCAAAGGAATCCCGACGTTCCCGTCGCACCTCAGGAGGAGGCCTTGAAACTCGAGAGGAACTCCAGGGGCCCTGCCACAGTTCGTATAGACCCCAATGATCCCGTCAGCACGAGATAAGGCCTCATTCCATGCAACGACGTGAATGTTACCCCGAGTTTCAACTCACGACACGAAGGCAGGACTGAGAGCCCCATGGTGCCTCTAGAAATATCCCCTGATCCCAACCTCAACTTGACAGGAGGCCTGAAACCCCTTTTCCTCCGGAGTTCCATGCCCCAACCACATCTGACTCCTCAGTGGAATCTCCATAGGGACACCGAGGTCCCTGTCAGAGCTGAGAAGGAACCCTTAGTATCACACCTCAACTCGAAATGAGGCCCTAGTTGCCTGCACCAACTCGAGAGGAATCCCCAGAGGCTCCTCACGACTGGAAAGGATTCCTGACTTCCCAGAGACAACATGAGAGGCTCCCTCAGGTCCCCGTTGGACCTCGAGGGAATGCACACTTCCTGCCGCACTCGAGAAACACCTTGAGATTCCCCCTTCCATACGAATTGAAACCTGATACCCTGCCTTGACTCCAGAGCACTCCCACGCTCGCCCTCGCAACTCAAATGGAAACTTGACTCCCTGAAGAAACACGAGAGGATGCCTGAGCTCCCCATGGTACTTGAAGAGGAATCCCAAGCCTCCTGCCCAACTCGAGAGAAACCACAAGATTCCCCCGTCAACGCGAGATGAGGCCCTTTTCTCCTGCAGCACCTCGAGAGCAATCCCGAGTTCCTGTCAAAACTCGAGAGGAGGCTTCACTCCCTTCACGCAACTCAAGGGGGCCCAGAGATTCAAGTCACAACTCGAGATGAAAGCCAAGTTTCCCGCCACAACTCGAGAAGAGCCCCGCGTGTCCCACCTAATCTGGAGATGAGGGCCCATTCCCTCCTTCAACACAAGAGGAAACCCAACTTGCCCTCATACCACAAGAGGAGGCCTGTGTCAGCAACTGAGTCTTGAGTGGAACCCCGTGGATCCTGCCGCAAGGGAAAAGGACACCAAGTTCCCCCTCAGCTCCAGATTGCTGGGGTCCAGCCCCGGTGGATCCAGGGAATTCGAAGCGGGGACGGCGTCGGCGAGGATCAGGAAACAATTGCTTAATTAAACGTTAATTAAGGATATAAAGAGTAATAGAATGAGGATAGCTCAGTGAGGAAATTCAGTGGGGAAAAGAGGCTGAATAATTCAGCCAGAAGGTAAGAGAAAGAACGACATGGTGAGACCAAGTTTCGGTGAACAAGGCCCCGCACTTTAGTTTCCAAAGTAGTTTTTATACCTTAAGTTATGCATAGAGGATAATGGGGGAAGGGGTAGAGTCATGCAGTAAGCCAGGCTTTCTTCCTGCAAACTTATCATATGCAAAAGTTTAGGTGATTTGCATCATCTTCTGGCCCGGAGGCCTTTTTCTCTAAAGGTGATTATTCTAAAGTCAGGCGCCAGCCTCCAAAAAGCATTAGATAAAGTTGCATTCCTACAGAGCAAAGGTGTGGTGGACTATAACAAGAAAAAGAATTAACTCAAGGGTCCCAGGTTACAAACATTAAAGCTACTACTTACACCAATTATATTAATCAATACACTGCCAGGGACACAGCAGATAAGGGATATGGAAACTTAGCAGCAAACATTGGCCCAACAAGTGAAAATCCCTTCACCAATACAATTTCTAATCAATCTTTTAACTGCTCAAAGGAATCTGTATTTAGACAGTTTAGAACACCTCATGCCTCTCAGTTTGGAGGCTCTGAGCAATCACATGTGGCCGGAAAAACCTATTCAGGCAGGCTAGAGGACTTCCAAGGGAGTTTGTAGGTTGAAACACTGTCACACCCAGGAATTATTAACTGGAGCTGTAAGCTAACTCTTTTTTCAGAGAGAGGTAGTGGGGGACAGCACCCCGTAAAGTCAGAGGTGTAGGTGAAAGCACAAAGCAGAAAGTAGGCAGACTCTGGTTTGGGGGGTAGATTGCTCGAGAATTTCCAGGGAGACTCCTGAGGCTTGATCCCACCTTTGCGTATGCCAAGCCTCCTTCCTCATGACCTTTGCCAGGGGCGGAGCTCGCTCCCCACATCTCCCCCTTTTTTATTTCTTAAAACAGCCAGATGCAGCTCAGTCACGAGCTTTTGAATGTTCTGCCGAAGAATCCTGACAATACAAGGAAGAATGATTATGAGAAGAAAAATTAGAACTAAAGATATTAGACAGAATGTTTTTTCCAGAAGTAAAGTTAGAGAAGGTGTGAAATAAGTCATTAGCGGCTCCAGCGGTGGTAAAATCCAGTCGACAGTGTTCCAGGGTCTGTACTTGATTATGAAATTTCCCTAAGTCCAGACCAATGTCAGAGCTGTTGCAAACACCTGAGATATGTTTTTTGATTTTTTCCCATTCATAATCTGTCTCGTTTACCTTTAAAGATGTCACGCATATCCACCAGTAATCAGCGTGGCATGACAGAGCCATTTTCACTTTTAAAGCCTGGAACTCAGTCCCAATATGCATTATTGCCTCTTCTAAGGCGTCTACTCTCATCTCCAATTTTCTATCTATAACTTCCTGTGTTGCTAGAGTTAAAGAGACATTTTTAGACATAGCATCAACATATTGGGCAGTATGCACTTGTTGAGTCAATGATATTGCTGCCACAGTAACAGACGTAATTGCTGCTATTAAAGCTGCTATTGCTAAAATAAGTACCCACAAATTGTCACGATCACATTAAATCTTGTAGTTGTTGTAACACAGCAAGACTATAGTTATATCAATAAGTGGTTACATCATAAGATAAGGTGGACATTGTAACACTACCAAAGAGCAAACATTATATTGAGGGTTTAAACAAGATGAGAGCATGCATTGTTCACAAGTCACTGCACTGGGTCCACCAGTGAAAGTCACATGTACATTAAGTTTTCCAGAATCGAGAAAAACATAAGGAGAGGGTAGACAAGCCAAAACAGAATAAAGTAGAATTATTTTCTGGTTGGAGTTCGAGCTGCAGCAGCCCCGCCGGTCGTGCCAGGATCTCGATGTTTATCTTGCCTCCCCTTCCGGCGGGCTCCTCTTTTGTGATCGAAGCAATGGGGGAACTGGATGTCTGGGGGTCTGCAACATGGCGAATCAACCTGTCTTGGATCTAAATTGGAGAATCTGCATCCTGTGGAAAAATGCAAGCACATCCTCGACCGCTAGTTAATAATGGGTCAGGACCCTTCCATTGTCCGGAGAGGAGGTCCTTCCATTTAACTAATGGTTTTGCATTCAATTGCTCCAGGCACCAATGACGAAGCATTGCAGTAGTTCCAGCCAGATCAGTATTTAGAATATTTATTACGAAAAGAGCAAATATTTATTACAAAAAGAGCATGTTGCAAGATTTGATGGGGACAGCTATACTTAAACTCCCCTTCTTTTAGTTTTTGAATTTGGATTTTTAATGTTTGATGTGCTCTTTCCACAATGGCTTGTCCCTGGGGATTATAAGGGATGCCTGTATTATGTTTAATTTGAAACTTTATACAAAATTCCTGAAAAGACTTAGAAGTATAAGCAGGAGCATTGTCAGTTTTCAAGGCTTTTGGTAGGCCCAAATATGAAAAACAAGTAAAGAGATGTTGTATTACATCTTTAACTGCCTCTCCGGTATGAGCAGTTGCAATAATAAAATGAGAAAAGGTATCTACAGTTACATGAACAAAGGACAGTTTTCCAAATGAAGAGACATGAGTTACATCCATTTGCCAGAGTACATTAGGTTTGAGACTGCGAGGATTAACTCCCATAGGTAGACTATTATAAACAGTGGGGCAGTGTAGACAAGAACGCACAATCTCTCGAGCAGTCTCTCTGGGAATTTGGAATTGATATCTTAAAGCAGTAGCATATTGATGATGAAGTGAGTGAGAGGCTCTGGCCTCCTCAATCACAGTAGCCACTGTATTTCTGGTTAACAAGTTAGCCAAATCATTAAAGGCATTTTAAGGGCCGGGCAATCTGGAATGAGCCCGAATGTGTCCAATGAAAAATATTTTATTTCTTTTCCAATTTGTTGCTGTAATTTACTTAACAAGTGAAATATGGTAGTTTTACTTTCAGGCAAAACCGCAGTTTTAATGTGTGGAAACAACCTGACAATATACTGAGAATCCGAATAAAGGTTAAATTCCTCATCTGCAAACATAGCAAAAGCCTCTATGACTGCTGTTATTTCAGCTCTTTGAGGTGAAGTTTCCCGTGTTTCTAAAACCTTTTGGTGATTTTTAGTAACTATGGAGCTTTACTGTTTGCTGCCTGTCAGTAAAGGTTATCTGTGCATTTAGAATAGGAGAATAGCATCTGACAGGAAAAGTAACTGGATGTTTGGACATAAAATTCAACAAAACATGTGAGGGTAAATGATGCAAAAATTGACCACAATAATTTCCTATGGCAATCTGCCAATCCTCATCAAACATTAGAAGAGCATCAAGTTGTTCCTTATTATATGGAATTACAATCTCTGCTGGCTCTTTGCCGAATAGTTCAATGCTCCGCTTTTTTCCTTTAATATCAAAGTAGCTATCAATCCCGGATAAGAAGCCACTACATTTTTAGTTTGAGCGGGAAGATGGACCCAACTCTAGGGGGCCGTTTTGTTATAAAACCAATTTTTTGTCTGGTTACCCCAATTACACCTATGGGGGTTTTATGGCAAAGGAATTATCAAGCAGTTGTCAATTTAATTTTTAAAATTTACATTTTAACAATATAAATTTAGAGATATGTTAATTTAGGTCTAATGTTTAGTTTAGGTCTCTATAAATTTAAATAATAAATGTATAACCTCCTTATCTCATTTTGATATACAGATATACCTAAATGCAAAATGTATTTATATATGGCAACAAGTATAGACTTATTGACATAATATACTTGAATTAATCTTTATAATTAATGTTAATTAATATATATTACAGCAATATAACACATACACAGCTAATACCAACCAACACAAACCAATGTACTGTAATAATACATGTCACACATATATAATATAATTATACAGTATACAGAACATATATCACAGCACATCAATCTATACCAATTAATATCAGCCACACACATTATATTACTGCAATATATATTTAATTATACAGTATATATATAATATGCATATATAGTATACATACTAATTTATATACAAATTAATTAAGTATAGATCTAAAAATAGAATTAGGTACACCTTTATATATTTTATTTATACCCATATCTAATTAGGCAAACTGTAATTAGGCAAATATATTTATATTACGTATTTATAACAATATATAAAGTATTGTTAATTGTACCTCCTGTTGATAACTAAGAAATTGAGAAAACCCTTCTCTGAGTATCTCCTATTTGAGACAGCATGTCCCTCCCCCATAGGGTAAAGGGGAGCATAGGAACTACATAGGCTTGGAAAGTTCCACAGGTATCCTCAAACTGCCAATCTAACATTTTTGAACTTTTAACTACTGTGGGGGCTTGAGGGCAAATGAAACAAAATTTGACCCCTGAAATCTATCAGGGCAACTTGCCAATCATCACTACTTTGTAAAAGACTTGCAGTTGATCCTTATTGAGTGAAATTACTATATTTGCTACTTCTTTTCTAAAAAGTTCCACATTCTTTTTTTCCTCCTTTTATAATTAATTGTGCCACCAAGCGGGGATAAGATAAAACTATATTTCTTGGGGTCACTGGTAGATGGAACCAATAGGCCTTTTTGTCACAATCACCCTGTAGGTGTGTTTTATGGCAAGAATAATTTAATTTCATCTTTTGGTAATATTAATCCTAATTAACTGATCATTTAAAGTCTCATCTACTTTAACAAGAGCCAACTCTGTCTCATTAGTCAACTTAGAACTGGAATTAGGGTCGCTTTTTAAGCAATTAAACAAAGGCTTTAAATCTGCAGTAGTCAGTTTTAAATGAGGGCGTATCCAATTAATGTCCCCTAATAATTTTTGGAAATCATTTAAAATTAGTAAACGATCTCTCCGCAGCTTCAAAGGGGCATTATCAGTTTTTAAAACTTTTGGCAGACCTAAATATGAGAAGCAAGTAAAGAGGTGTTGCACAACATGTTTATAAGCTTCTCCAGTTATCGTTTTGTAATCTAAATCTGGTCTATAGCCTTTTAGATGACAAGCAACCATCTAATCTTTGCTTGAATACTTCCAGCAACGGGGAACTCACTACTCTTCAAGGTTTTAAACTCTCCCTCACCCTTTTCTCTACAGCATTCCCACCCCGCATACCACTTTTTCTAATCTCAACTCATTTTCAGTAGTATGTGTTGGCCAGGAGTTGGGTCAGTCTTTCCCAGCAATGTTAAGAGACGTCTGTTCCTGTGTCTAATAGCCCTGACATTTTATTTTCTTGAATTAAAAGATCTTTTAAAGGCCTTGGAGCTGTAATTTCCTGCACCCAAAAGGCTAGATCACTAGATCTAAACACTCTGTGGCTCTTAGCTTGAGAAATCAAGTTTTTTCTTGTCTGATAAGGTAAAAGCAAAAGCTGTGTTATTCTTTGACCTTTATTAATTTGCACAGTTTTGGTAGGCGGCGGGATCAAAACTTTAATTTCTCCAATATAATCATAATCTACTACACCATACACCACCCAAATTCCTTGAAAAGAAAGCGAGCTACATCCTAGCACAAGTCCTACAATGCCCTCAGGCGGAGCAACCGCAAGTCAGGGATTAAAATTGTTGCTAAATCCCCTTACCGGTCCGCTTTTTTCTTAGCCTGGGTGAGACCGCCCCCCCCCCCCCCCCCGAGGGGGTTTTCTCCAAGGAGCACTGCATACTGTGCAAGCAGTCTGTTTTAAAATCTCCACTGTTCAAAAAACTTTTTATCTTCCTCAGGCTTAGGCAACACTTTGAGAGGCTTTGGGGGCAAAGTGGGGAACTCTTGGGCCCTGGAAGGCGCAAACGGAGGCGGCAGCAATCGCCTTAAATCAGAAAGTGGTGGATAAGTTTTTTTTTTTTTTTTTTTTTAAAGGTTTGCGCAGAGGGGAGGGAGCTCGCCAGGGCGCGGGGTCCCAGCGTCTCTTACTGTCTCTCTCTCTCTCTCTCCTTCTCTTCCTGCCTTTCTCACTTTTCTCTCCCCCTTGCTTTTTTTGCTACCCTTCTCTTTCCTTCGTTTCTTTCCCTTTACCCTCTTTCTCTCTTTTTCTTCCCTCCTCCCTTCTTTTTCTCTCTGTATCTCTTTTTCTAACTTCCTTTCTTCCTTTCTCAATCTTGCTGCGTTCCCTGATTCCTTCCTTCTCTGTTCCTCTCCTTTTCACTCTTTAGCTCTTTCTCTATCTTTAGATCTTTCTCGATTTTCTTTCCTTTTTTCTTTTTCAGTTTTTTTTTCTTTTTCTTTTTCTTTTTTTTGCTTGGGTGAGGCCCCCCTGAGGGGGTTTTTCTGCAATGAGCAGGCTCTGTATATTGTGTATTCTTTAAAAGCTCCTTTGTTTAAAAGAAATCTTTTTTATCTTTTTCAGCTTTAGGCAATGCTCTGGGAGACTTTGGATGTAAACTGGGGAATTCTTAGGCCCTGGGAGGTGCAAGCAGAGGTGGAGTAGTCACCTTAAATCAGAAATTGTTGGATAAATTTTTAAAGGTTTGTGTAGAGGGGGAGGGGGGTTCGCCCGGGCGCCCGGCTGCAGCGTCCTGTAAGCCCTCTCCTTCCTCCAGAGGTACAGCACAGTCTCCCTCTTTTCCTTCGTCAATGGCAGAAAATATGATCTGCGCAGAAGGTGGAGACCCACTACCATCCACCGCTATAGCCTCTCCCATAGGCTATCCCACAGCCTCATGATGAGGGTCCAGAACATTTTAAATCATATTTATAGGATAGGTTTTTAGTTGTTTTTTACCTTCACCCAAGTATCTAAATTAACAGTAGCCTCTTTAACAGTTTCAAGATTACTTGTATAAAGAGTTGCCATTCTTAGTTTCAGTGTTACCCATGTCAGAAAATTAAGTATAATAGAAGATAAAGCTTTTAGCTTTTAAAAGATCAGGCTTTTCTTTGGCCTTTTAACTCTAGAAACCGGGTTTTCTCTCAAACCCCTTTGACACTTTCAATAAAAACCGGGTTTTCTCTCAAACCCCTTTAACACTTTCAATAAAAACCGGGTTTTCTCTCAAACCCCTTTAACACTTCCCACCACTACTCGCCCTGTCTGTCCTACAGGGGGGTCCGCGGCACCCTGGGTGGGGGCCTATCCGTCCCGTAAATTCAACACTTTCTCAACACTTTTTCAATTCAATACTTTCTCAACACTTTTTCAATTCAACACTTTCTCAACACTTTTTCTGAGGTACCTACCTTCGAATCAGCCTGTTCGGGCGCCACTTGCCTGGGTCCAGCCCCAGTGGATCCAGGGAATTCGAAGCGGGGACGGCGTCGGCGAGGATCAGGAAACAATTGCTTAATTAAACGTTAATTAAGGATATAAAGAGTAATAGAATGAGGATAGCTCAGTGAGGAAATTCAGTGGGGAAAAGAGGCTGAATAATTCAGCCAGAAGGTAAGAGAAAGAACGACATGGTGAGACCAAGTTTCGGTGAACAAGGCCCCGCACTTTAGTTTCCAAAGTAGTTTTTATACCTTAAGTTATGCATAGAGGATAATGGGGGAAGGGGTAGAGTCATGCAGTAAGCCAGGCTTTCTTCCTGCAAACTTATCATATGCAAAAGTTTAGGTGATTTGCATCATCTTCTGGCCCGGAGGCCTTTTTCTCTAAAGGTGATTATTCTAAAGTCAGGCGCCAGCCTCCAAAAAGCATTAGATAAAGTTGCATTCCTACAGAGCAAAGGTGTGGTGGACTATAACAAGAAAAAGAATTAACTCAAGGGTCCCAGGTTACAAACATTAAAGCTACTACTTACACCAATTATATTAATCAATACACTGCCAGGGACACAGCAGATAAGGGATATGGAAACTTAGCAGCAAACATTGGCCCAACAAGTGAAAATCCCTTCACCAATACAATTTCTAATCAATCTTTTAACTGCTCAAAGGAATCTGTATTTAGACAGTTTAGAACACCTCATGCCTCTCAGTTTGGAGGCTCTGAGCAATCACATGTGGCCGGAAAAACCTATTCAGGCAGGCTAGAGGACTTCCAAGGGAGTTTGTAGGTTGAAACACTGTCACACCCAGGAATTATTAACTGGAGCTGTAAGCTAACTCTTTTTTCAGAGAGAGGTAGTGGGGGACAGCACCCCGTAAAGTCAGAGGTGTAGGTGAAAGCACAAAGCAGAAAGTAGGCAGACTCTGGTTTGGGGGGTAGATTGCTCGAGAATTTCCAGGGAGACTCCTGAGGCTTGATCCCGCCTTTGCGTATGCCAAGCCTCCTTCCTCATGACCTTTGCCAGGGGCGGAGCTCGCTCCCCGCACCAGATAAGTCCTGATTTCCCTGCACCGGCTCCAATGGAACACCGAGTATCCTCTCACGACAGGATGGGAGGCCTGTTGGCCTTGCGTATCCTATTGAAAAAGCCCAAATTCCCTGCCTGAACTCGACTGGAGGCCTGACACCCCTTTGACAACTCGAGAGGAATGCAGAGTTCCGTGCTTCAACACCAGACAAGGCCTAACTCCCTAGTTGAACCTTGATAGGAAGCCCGAGATCCCGGTCGCTGCCAGAGAGAAAAACTGAGTTTCCCTACTGAACTCTAGACACGGCCCTATTCGCATGCAGCGGCTTGAGAAGAATCCCGACGTGCCCCTCACAACTCGAAAAGAGACCTGACTTTGATGATGCAACACGAGCGGGTCCCTGAGGTACCCGTCACAACTCGAGAGGAAGCCCAAGTTTCTGGCCACTACTCGAGAAAAACAACGAGATTCTCCCCTCAATGTCAGATGAGGCCCTTTTCCAGAGCAGTGTCTCGAGAAAAATCCCACGATCCCTCTTGAAACGTGAAAGGGAACTTGACACCCTTGATGCAACTCAGGAAGGTCCCCAAGATACCCATCCCCACTTGAGAGGAACACCGAGTTTCATGCCACAACTCAAGAAGATCCCCATTTTCCCCCTCCTCAACTAGAGATTAGGGTTGATTCCCCTGCTTCGTCAGGAAAGGAATCCCAACGTTGCCGTTTCCCATCAAGAGGAGGCCGGTCTCATCTTGAAACTCGAGCTCATATCCGGGAGTCATGCCTCAATTCAAAAAGACCCCGATTTCCCCAGCCACTCCAGATAAGCCTGATTCCCCTGCACTGACTCGACTGGAACCCCGAGGATCGACTCAAAACATGAAGGAAGGTGTGACACCCCATGGCACCTTGAGAAAAAGCCCCAGACCCCTATTTCCACTCGACAGGAAGCCTGACACCTCTTTGAAACCTCAAGAGGGAAGCAGAGTTCCATGTGTCCACACGAGACGAGGCCTGACTCCCCTGTTGAGACTCCATAGGAACCCCGAGATCCATGTCAGAACTCGAGAGGAACCCTAAGGTTCTGGTATCAACTCGAGATGAGGCCATATGCCTCTGCACCGACTGGAGAGGAATCCCAAGAGGCCCCTCGCAAATCGAATGGAGACATGACTTTCCTGAGGCAACATGAGAGGTTTTGAGGTCCCCGTCACAACTCGAGAGGATCCCTAAGTTTCCTGCTGTGACTCGAGAAACCACAGGAAATTCTCCCCTCAACGTGAGATGAGGCCCCTTTCCACTGCAGCGTCTCGAGAGAAATCCCACCTTCCCTCTTGAGCCTTGAAAGGGTACTTGACACCCTTTAGGCAACTCAAGAAGTTCCCCAACACACCCGTCTCCACTAGAGAGGAACACCGAGCTTCCCGCCACAATTCAAGAAGAGCCCAGGTTTCCCCTCCTCATCTCGACATGAGGGCCCATTCCCTTGCTTTGTCTGCAAAGGAATTCCGACGTTGAAATCGCACTTCAGGAGGAGGCCGGTCTCACCTTGAAACTCAAGAGGAACTCCAGGGGTCGTGCCACCGATCGAAAAAATCCCGATGTCCTCATCCACTCAAGATATGGCCTCATTCCCTTGCAACGACACGAATGTCACCCTGAGTATCAACTCACGACACAACGGGATGACTGAGAGCCCCGTGGCACCTCTAGAAATGATCCCTACCTCAACTCGACAGGAGGTCTGACACCCCTATTCCAACTAGAGTGGGAAGGGGAATTCCACGCCCCAACATGAGACAACGTTTGACTCCCCAGTGGACTCTCCATAGGGACCCCGAGGTCACTGTCAGAACTGGAGAGGAACCCTGAGTTTCCTGTCTCATCTCGAGACAAGGCCCTAGTCGCCTGCACCAGCTCGAGAGGAATTCCGAGAGGCCCCTCACAACTTGAAAGGATTCCTGACTTCCCAGAGATGACATGAGAGGCTCCCTAAGGTCCCTGTGGCAACTCGAGGGAACGCATACTTCCTGCCACAACTCAGAAACACCTTGAGATTCCCCCTTCCTTGCGAATTGAGGCCTGATTCCCCTGCCGTGACTCCAGAGCACCCGGGCGCTTACCCTCGCAACTCGAATGGAGACTTGCTTCCCAGAGGCAACACGAGAGGCTGCCTGAGTTACCCATGGTACCTGGAGAAGAATCCCAAGCCTCCCACCGCAACTCGAGACAAACCACGAGATTCCCCCGTCAACGCGAGATGAGGCCCTTTTCTCCTGCAGTGCCTCGAGAGCAAGCCCGAGTTCCTTCTCAAAACTCGAGAGGAGGCTTGAATCCCTTCATGCAACTCTAGGGGGCCCAGAGATCTCCGTCACAACTCAAGATGAAAGCCGAGTTTCCCGCCACAACTGGAGAAGAGCCCTGTGTGTCCCACCTCATCTGGAGATGAGGGCCAATTCCCTGCTTCAACTCAAGAGGAATCCCAACTTCCCCTCGCACCACAAGAGGAGGCCTGTGTAACCAATTGAGTCTCGAGTGGAACCCCGCAGATCCTGCCGGAAGGAAAAAGGATGCTGAGTTCCTCCATATTCCAGATAAGTCCTGATTCCCCCGCACCGGATCCAACGGAACATCGAGTATCCTCTCACGACAGGATGGGTGGCCTGTCGGCCCTCTCTATCCTCTTGAAAAAGCCCAAATTCCCCACCTGAACTCCACTGGAGGCCTGACACCACTTTGACAACTCGAGAGGAATGCAGAGTTCCATGCTTCAACACCAGAGGAGGCCTGACTCCCTAAATGAACCTTGATAGGAAGCCCGAGATCCCTGTCGCAGCCAGAGAGGAACACTGAATTTCCCGACTGAAATCTAGACACGGCCTATTCGCGGGCAGTGTCTCAAGAGGAATCATGACGTGCCCCTTGCAACTCGAAAAGAGACCTGATTTCGATGAGGAATCATGAGCGGGTCCCTAAGGTCCCTGTCACAACTTGAGAGGAACCCCAGGCTTCCCACCGCAACTCGAGAAAAACCACAAGATTCTCCAGTCAACTCAAAATGAGGCCCTTTTCCAGAGCAGTGTCTCGAGAGAAACCCCACGTTCCCTCTTGAAACGTGAAAGGGTACTTGACACCCTTGACACAACTCAGGAAGGTCCCCGAGATACCAGTCCCCACTCGCAAGGAACACCGAGTTTCATGCCACAACTCAAGAAGAGCCCCGTTTTCCCCCTCCTCAACTCGAGATGAGGGTCGATGCTTCTGCTTCGTCGGGAAAGGTATCCCAACATTGCCGTTGCCCCTCAAGATGAAGCTGGTCTCACCCTGAAACTCGAGAGCATCCCCGGGAGACGTGCCTCAATTTGAAAAGACCCCGATTTCCCATTACTCCAGATAAGCCTGATTCCCCTGCACTGACTCGACTGGAACCCCGAGGATCGACTCAGAACACAAGGGAGGTGTGACAGCCCCGTGGCACCTCGAGAAAAAGCCCCAGACCCCTAGGTCCACTCGACAGGAAGTCTGACACCTCTTTGAAACCTCGAGAGGGAAGCGGAGTTCCATGTATCCACACAAGACGAGGCCTGACTCCCCTGTTGACACTCCATAGGAATCCCAAGATCCATATCAGAACTGGAGAGGAACCCTGAGGTTCTGGCCTCAACCCGAGATGAGGCCATATACCGCTGAACCGGCTGGAGAGGAATCCCGAGAGGCCCCTCTCAACTTGAATCGAGAATTGACTTTCCTGAGGCAACGCAAGCGGGTTTGAAGTCCACGTCACAACTCGAGAGGAACCCTGAGTTTCCTGCCACAACTCGGGAAACCCCAGGAGATTCTCCCCTCAAAGCGAGATGAGGCCTTTTCCCACTGCAGCATCTTGAGAGAACTCCCACGTTCCCTCTTGAGGCTCGAAATGGTACTCAACACCCTTTATGCAACTCAAGAAGTTCCCTGACATACCTCACTCAAGAGGAACACCGATTATCTCGGCCCAACTCAATCTGAGCCCCTTTGCCCCTCCTCATCTTGAGATGAGGGTCGATTCCCCTGCTTCATCTGGAGAGGAATGCCGACGTCCCCGTCGCCCCTCAAGAGGAGGCTGGTCTCAACTTGAAACTAGAGAGGAACACGGTGGTCTTGCCACAATTCGAAAGACACGGATTTCCCTATCCACTCGAGATAAGGCCTGATTCCCTTGCACCGATTCGAATGGAACCCCAAGCATCAACTCACAACATGAAGGGAGGACTGATACCCTGGTTACAAATTTGAGAAAAGCCCTAGGCCCCCAATTCAACTTGACTGGAGGCCTGAAACCTCTTTTACAGCTCGAGAGAAAAGCAGAGTTTCATGCCTCAACACAAGTCGAGACATGACTCCCTGTTTGAAACTGCAGACACACCCCGAGATTCACGTCAGAACAGGAGAGGAAACCTGAGGTTCCTGCCTCAACTGGAGATGAGGCCCTCTTCCATTGCACCCACCCCAGAGGAATCCCGAGAGGCCCCTCACAACTCGAAAGGATTCCTGACTTTCCACAGGCACCATGAGAAGCTCCCTGAGGTCACCGTCGCAACTCGAGGGAACCCAAAGTTTCCTCCTGTAAATCGGGAAAGACCTCGAGATTCCCCCTTCAATGCAAATTGAGGCCCGATTCCCCTGCCGTTACTCGAGAAGAATCCCGTGCTCCCCCTCGCAACTCGAAGGGAGATTGGACTTCCCTGGGGCAACACAAGAGGTTCCCTGATTTCCCTGTCATAACTCGATAGAAACCCCAAACTTCTCACCACAACTCAAGAAAAACCACGAGATTCCCCAGTCATCGCCAGATGAGGCCCTTCTTTTCCTGCAGGGCCTAAAGAGCAATCCTTAGTTCCCTCTCAAAGCTCCATAGGAGGCTTGACTTCCTTTAGGTCACTCAAAGGGCTCCAGGAGTACTGGTTGCAACTGGAGAGGAGAGCATAGTGCTTAGCTTCAACTCCAGATGAGGCCTGACTCCCCAGGTGAACCTTGAATGCAATCCCGAGATCCCTGTCACCACTGGAGAGGAACACGGAGTTTCTGGACACAAGTCTAGACAAGGCCTATTTCCCCTGCAGTGACTTGTGTGGAATCCCGTGGTGCCTGTCACAACTTGAAATGAGACCTGACTTCTCTGAGGTAATATGAGCGGGACCCTGAGGTCCACGTCGCAACTTGATAGGAACCCCAAACTTCCAACCAAGCCTCGAGGAAAACCACAGGATTCTCCCCTCAATGCGAGATGAGGCCCTTTCCCACTGCAGTATCTCAAGAGAAGTCCCATGTTCCCTTTTGAAACTCAAAACGGTACTCGACACCCTTTATGAAACTCAGGAAGTTTCCCGACATACCCATTCCCACTCAAGAGGAACACCGATTTTCCCGGCACACCTCAATCTGAGCCCCTTTGCCCCTCCTCATCTCGAGATGAGGGTCGATTCCTTTGCTTTGTCTGGAAAGGAATCCCGACATTCCCATTGCACCTCAAGAGGAGGCCTGTCTCACAGTGAAACTTGACAGGAACGCTCGTGGGTCATGCCACAACGCCAAAGACACTGATTTCCCCATCCACTCGAGATAAGGCTTATGCCCCTGCACCAATTGCAGTGGATCCCCAAGTATCATGAATAAACATTAAAACCATTTTCAGTGAAAAACATCCATATAGAAAAGGCCACACAGATCCCATATTCACGTCTGCTTTAAATACATCAAGTTTGCCCAAATCACTGAAAATTTCAGTTACACTCTTAAAAAGAAAAAAAAAAAAAGGATGGGAAGAAAAGATATATTCATACAATTGAACAATTGCTGAAATATGAGTGGGGCTGTGGATTACATTATACTGTAGAAACGATATATTTTCCTGATTTTGGAGATTATGTGCAGGTTTTGCTGGAGCATGCACCCATTTTGAATAAAACACATAGAGTATTTCAGATGATGTGGCAAATGTGAGCACTTTTTCCCATTGCTAGGTGTTTTCTGTACAGTTCAAATTCCCAGAAAGTAAATTATGTCTCAAAACAAACAAGTCAATATCGTAAAAGAAAATCAGATTAGAAAGGCATGAAACTTTCCTATAGAGGTCAAGACTTACCCAGACAAAGTTCAAGGGAAGCTGTGATGCTCACTGCCCTTGAAGGAGTCCACATGGAATGAAGAAGTACTGTGGGAAGTCTACTAGTAACCACCATGCCTTGGGTCCTCTGGATGACCTATTGCAGGAGAAACAGATTTTACAAATAAAAGTTTCCCCATAACTTCACAAAAAGTTGTTAGATTACATTCAGTAAAGTTGAATAACTTCCAATGAATTTACAATCATATAAAATACTACAACGTACAATCCCAGTCAATATACAAAAATCATTTGTGTTTCTATAAATTAATAACAATCAGAAACAAAAATTAAGAAAATCCCACTTATAATTGCATCTAAAAGAATAAAACATCTAGCAACAAACTTAATCAAGGACATAAAAGACCAGTAGTCAGAAAGCTAGAAAACACTGATAAGAAACCAAAGAAAACACAAATAAACAGAAAACTATTTCACGCCCATGCACTGGAACAATGAGGAATTAAAATGTCCATTCCAACCAAAGCCATCAACAAATACACTGACTGCAATCACAAAATAATATTCAATGGCCTTTTTCACAGAAATAGAAATATTCCAAATATTAGGCTCCTAATATTGAACAGGACCTTAAATGGCCAAGAAGACTCTGAGAAAGAAGAACACAGCTGGAGACATCTTCCTCTCCAACTTCAAACTACATCACAGACCTGTAGTAACCACCACAGTGAGGAACTGGCAGGAACACAGACACATGGACTCCAGGAAAGAATAGAGAGCCCAGGAATGAACCTACACGTACGTGGTCAGTTCATGAAAATCAAACCAGGAACAAGAGAAGAGGAAAGGACAGTCTTCTTAAGAAACAGTGACAGGAAAACTGGCCACCTATTCGGAAGAACATCAGTGAAGGTCATCCTCTAGATCATCTGACAGAAATAAAACTGAAAACCTGCCATTTTGCACATGGAGCTCTTTCCCCCACTGAGTCCTGAGATGGCCCTCCAGTCAGCGCTCAGCTGGACACAGGAAACATTTACTTTATCGTCATTTTTCCCTCTTGCAGCGCCGCCCTGCTGGCAGGCACTGAGGCAACCCCGCTCCTCTCAGCCAGGACGCAGCCCCGTTACCCAGAAGCCTGAGCCCTGAGGGCCCTGAGGAGACAAAACTGCCGCCAGCTGGTCACCGAGCCCAGTCTGAAGGCAAAGCATCCTGCGCCCGCGGGTCAGAGGGGGTTTTGGCGCCCCCTGTGGGCTGCCAGAGAAGAGCAGGCAGCCCTGCCCTCACAGATCTCAGAAGGCTCACCCAGAAGCAGCTCTGCTGTGAGCACTGAGACTGGAAGCCCAAACTGAAATGGAGCAGAATAGCTCCATGACCCTCCTCAAAACATGGCTAAAGTACGATCAGAGCCTGTATGGAATGCAGCCATAAAAAGGAACAAATTTGAGTCAGTTCTAATGAAGGGGATGAACCTAGAGCGTATTAAACAGGGAAGTCAGTCAGAAAGAGAAAAACATGGAATCGAAAAGGATGGGTCTGACGAATCTGTTCACATAGCAGCAACGGAGATGCAGACATAGAGAACAGACTTACTAACAAGGGTAGGGAACAAGAGGGAGAGGGTGAGATGAATGGAGAGAGCAGCATGGATGCATGTACACCAACATTTGTAAACAGACAACCAGTGGGGATTTGCTGTATGACTCAGGAAACTCAAACTGGGGCTCTATAATAACCTAGAGAGGTGTGGATGGATGGGATGTGGGAGGGATATTCAAGAGTGAGGGGACACACGTACACCTATGGTTAATTCATGTGGATGTATGACAAATCAAACCAATATTGTAAAGCAGCAATCAATCAACTAAAAATAAATATCTGTTAAAAAAAAAAGTGAAATGAACAGAAACACAAACTTTGCAACTAACACTGTAATTCAATTTAAAAAATATACAATTTTAGAAAACAACAAAGGATCTACATGACCTTTGGTCAGGTGATGAGTTATAACACACAACAAAAAAGTCAACTTACCAAATTAGGAATATAAATTATTTAAAACACTGACTTGTACAATTTTATACATTTACTCTGTGAAGGACCTTATTCAAGAGAACCAAAAGACAAACTGTTAAATGAACCACTGACCATCCACCCTTGCCAGGCAACAGAGAAGAGAAAACACTTGCAGGAGTCATCTTACAATAGGAGGTCCTGGTAAGGAACAAGGAACTAACAAGCTACCACCAACCAGGATTCTGGAGAGGTCAAAAAGAGATGGGAGACTGCAGTCTAGAGGTCCTACCAACTTCCCAGGATCCTCCTCGTTGGAATCAATTTCAGCTGAGTGATGCGTGTGCCCCCAGGAAGGATCCTGATTCAGAATGACTGGCAAGAGACAAACCAGAAACTAACCCAATGACCATAAATCCTTGACAGTGAGCCACGTGGCAGAGCAGTTCTCTCCGTTTCCCTCACCCTCCTGTCTTCTGCCCCAACAGCCCTTCCCAGTGAAGTCTCTCGCTTGGACGGCACTCCTCTTCTCAAACAATTTGTTTGCAAGTGTCAGACAAGAATCCATTCTCAAGCCCTGGAAGGATCCCCCTTCCTTCATCAAAACCACAATCAGGAGAAAATATCTTCCAAATGCTACCTTGTAGAGAAGGCAATGGCACCCCTCCAGTATTCTGGCCTCAGAAATCCCAGGGACAGAGAAGCTTGGCAGGCTACAGTCCAACAGCAGGGCATTTCTGAGGGGAGGAAACAGTCCCAGGGAAGCTGAGGCGCTTGCCAAAGGCCCCAGAGCTTTGGATGGCACAGCCAGAACTGTGGCTGAGGACTCCCAGTGGCCAGGCCTCTTGATCCTGGCCTCTCTCACCAGGTACATGTGTGGAAAACTAGAATCAAAAATATGAGTGAGGGCTTCCCTGGTAGCTCCGTGGTAAAGAATCTGCTTGCCAGTGCTGGAGATGCAGGTGTGATCCCTGCTATGGGAAGATCCCACATGCTATGGAGCCCGTGTGCCACAACTGCTGAGCCTATGCTCTAGGTCCTGGAAGACACAATGCCGAGCTCACATACTGCAACCACTGAAGCCCGTGAGCCTGTGCCCCACAACAAGAGAAGCCACTGTAGTGAGAAGCCCCCACACCGCTAGTTATGGCCCATGCTCACCCGAACTAGGGAAAAGCCCACACACGAAGACCCAACACAGCCAAAAATAAATACAATTGTTTTCCTTAAAAATGCATATCTGACAAAGAATCTGTACTCAAATTGTCCAAGAACACTAGAACAAACAAGCCCATTCATAATTGGTAAAGATTGAAATAGACACCTGGCCACGGAGGGTATACTGATAGTAAACTATCCTACAGAAACATACGCAAGATACTGGTGGGATGCATGCACAGCCCCCTTTGGAAGACAGTCTGACAGTTTTTTCAGTAACCACATGGGACTAGCACTGAATTCTATACATGACAAGTGGTGGAAGCCAGGTATCTTACCATTGGAATGGGAAGTTATGGAGAAACGAAAGGAAAGGTTCCAAGATCCATGGAGACATCATCACAAATCACCTTTAACTGAATATGTTCAAACGTAAGCTGGAATACATGTATATATTTCCGAGTATGGTCAGCTGAGCATATTTAGCTGCTACATGTATGTTTTGCATATCATTCTCTAATGAAAGGGAACAGAAAATGTCCCTGGTGGTCCGACGGTAAAGGATCTACCTACCAATGCAGGGAACATGGGTTCACTCCCTGGTGCTAGAAGATTCCACATGCCCAGGGACAACTAAGCCCCCATACAACTATTGAAGTACTTGGATGCTCCAGAGCTCAAGTTCTGCAACCAGAGAAACTGCTGCAATGAGAAGCCAGGTCATGGCCACTAGAGAGCAGGCTCTGTTCACTACAACTAGACATCTAGCAACAAAGACCTAGCATAATCAAAAATAATTCAATGTTAAAAAAAAAATAAAAGGACAGAAGTTCTTTGAATAAATGACTGAGATTAGGGGTAAGGCAGTACATATATGAGCCAGGATAATCTTAAAGTATGACAAAGTAAAGAAAGTAAAGACAACTATCAAGCTGTCCAAACTGATACAAATGAATGATTACAGTTTTATCTGTATACACTAGCAAATAATAATCTGAAAAGGAATTAAAAAAAAAAAAAACAATTCCCTTTCAATAATGTCAACATTAATAAAATACTTTGCGATGGATGTAACGAGGATGACAAGACTGGCACACCGGAAATTATACACAATTGCTGAAAAAATATCCTGAATACATGTACAGATATCCCATAGCGATGGAAAGACTTAAGATGGCAATACCATGGAATGCATCTTCAACCTGAAATGAAGATCCAATATGACTTGATCACTCAGAGCTTTTGTGTCATAAAGTTTTATTAAAGTATAAAAGAGAGAAAGCTGCTGATACAGACTTCAGATGGGTGCAGAATACCCCCTGCTGGTCTTTAGCCAGATATTATACAGCCACTGCTAAGTCACTTCCATCGTGTCTGACTCTGTGTGACCCCATAGACGGCAGCCCACCAGGCTTCCCCGTCCCTGGGATTCTCCAGGCAAGAACACTGGAGTGGGTTGCCATTTCCTTCTGCAATGCATGAAAGTGAAAAGTGAAAATGAAATCACTCAGTCGTGTCCCACTCTAGTGGTCCCATGGACTGCAGCCTACCAGACTCCTCCATCCATGGGATTTTCTAGGCAAAAGTACTGGAGTGGGGTGCCATTGCCTTCTCCAATACACCACTAGCAGTCTGCTAAGGAAAGAAAGGCAATGTCTCAGAGAATGACACCATGCCCCTCATCCACACATGCATTGAGATAACATTGGCAGCAGGTGAGTCATCCTGGGCCATAAAATGATTGACATGAATCTTGAAGAAAGGCAGGTTTCCAGGCAAATATATTGTTTCATTAACATAGATTAGGAGAACAAGGTATGAGTAAGACATACTGGTTTGTCAAGTCTGTTCTGAGCCTTTAGGGGGAACCAACCTGAAGACAGAGTCTAGCGGAAATACATAGTATATTAACATAGCTTAAGACAAACATTTCCTTATGAAAAAAATGCGTTGCTTAGCTCAAGGTTTGAGAAAAGTTAAGTTCAGGTGGAGCCAGGAATCGTCACGGCAACACAGAATTTTCAGAGAAACCTCCTTTTAAATTTGTATGGAGAAGGGGAAAAAATGTAACACTAGTTTGTTTCCTCCGGCTGCTTAAGAGAGAGAGAAAAAAACGTCTGACACTTGCAGCCTATTCCCTCTGTCTGGAGACCCCCAGCCTTCCTGCTTGTTACCCTCTCGGGGCCTTTAGGAAGCAATACACAAGCTGACCCTAACATACACATGGAATGACAAGGGACTCCAAAGAGCCAGAATTATCATATGAGTCTGCAATTCTAAGGTCCTCTGGTATGCTGTGCTAAAAGTCACTTCAGTCACGTCTGACTGTCAGAGCCCGCCAGGCTCCTCTGTCCATGGGAATTTTCCAGGCAAGAATACTGGAGTGGGTTGCCCTGCCCTCCTCCAGGGGATCTTCCCAACCCAGGGATCGGATTCCTGCATTGGCAGGGAGGGTCTTTACCACGAGCACCACCTGGGGCAAAAGTGCCTAAATGGAGATCAGGGAAACCCAGTTAGAAGGGACTCAGAGGAAAGGAAGTGAGGGAAGGAGACTCTTAGTCACACTCAGAGAAGCCCAGTAGGTAGTTCTGCAGGTGGAAGAGAGGAGGAAGCAGGCTGAAGCTGTGTAGAAGATGAAAGAGGGAACTAAAGCAGGGGCCCCCAACCTCGAGGATCTAATGCCTGGTGATCTGAGGTGGAGCCGATGAAA
This sequence comes from Bos grunniens, assembly GCF_055505025.1. Taxonomy (NCBI): domain Eukaryota; kingdom Metazoa; phylum Chordata; class Mammalia; order Artiodactyla; family Bovidae; genus Bos; species Bos grunniens. The sequence continues at coordinate 70,478,957 of NC_141185.1, read as the reverse complement.
TAATACTAGAAATAAGTGTTCGATCACTCAGCGGTGTCCAACCCTTTGTAGCCCACCAGGCTCCTCAGTCCATTGAATTCTTCAGGCAAGAATACTGGAGTGGTCTGTCATTTCCTTCTCCAGGAGATCTTCCCGACCCAGGGACTGAACCTGGGTCTCCTGCACTGTGGGCAGACTCTTTACCAACGGAGCCACCAGGGAACAAAAATAGAAATAGAGTGCACAATAAATGGACTGCACTTGAAACATCCCAAAACCTTCCCCCGCCTCTGTCTGTCAAAAAATTGTCTTCCAAAAAAAAACTCCCGAGGTCAAGGAAGGAACTTCAAGTGTACTCGACTGTCCCAGGTTGCTGGCTTAGGGAGATGCTGAAGCAGAGGTGTCCCAAGAGGTAGAACCTCCCTTGCGTGGGTTCCTCAACAGACATCCGATAGCCTTGGTGATGATGGGAAAGATTTGGTTCATTTTTTTAAAATATCCTTGTGGGATAAACTTAAAACGTAGCAATTCTCTTAGAGTCTTCCTAATAAAACGTTTTCTTTCTTTACTGATCTGTGAAGTACCAACTGTGACAATCATTGTTCTAATATACCTCATAGTGTTGCTGACACTATGGATATAATTATGTGAAATTGAACTTACTCAATAAAAATGATGAAGCATCTGCCTGTGCCCAGCACTTTCCAAGGGTTTGGGAGTACAATGAAAATACTCCATGAGATGCACAGCTGGTAGGCACATTCTTTAAAAAAGCCTTTTACATTTCCACCAAGAGTTTATTCTCAATGTCAACACTTGCCAATTAATGACCATGCTGGGTGGGAAGCTCATTAAAAACCCAGGAACCAGGGTTCCTGGAAGGATATCCTATTCTCCCTTGTACAGTCCTCCACCCTCTCTAGCTCTCAGTTTCCTCATCTGCAAAATCATGGACAACTGACTATAATTCATCCCTGGAACCCAAGTCTATTGAGGGGAAGGGGGAAATATTACTCCAAGGCCTGGGTGAGAGACCAGATTGAAAGAAAATGTGTCATTGCTGGTTTTCAGTCAAACAGACAGATACATTGAAGGAAGGAGCCCCTGGCTCTGCGGGATTTGCCTAGGGGTCTAGTCTGGGAAATTCTTACACATCAGGAGATGGCTCTGAGCTGGATTTCCACGAACAAGAACATCCATACAAAGGACAAGCCTGCATAGCTCTGTGCCCATCAGCCACAGGAAGAGACTCCTCCAGACAGTCAGCAGTATTTACAAGTGACCTCCTAAGGCCTTCACCAAACTATAGGGGCACTTCTGAGTTTTCTGTTTCCCTCACTTTTCTGACTCTTTTCTTAAAAAAAACACACATTTCTTCATAGAATGCCACAATGAAAGGAAAATAGGCTTTCAATTTTTAGACCTCAATTTGCAAAGAATTTGGAGCTTGTTTTTTTTTTTTTTTTAATTAAAGCACCACATAATTTAAAAATTTTACACGTTCTAATTATTCATTTCCCAAACCCCAAACTTATTGCACAGGGTCCCCATGGAAAGGTCCCCTCTCAGCAGGACATTCACAGATTCCACCATGAAAGGGCAGCAAGGTGCCCTCCTCCCTTCTTTTCTGCCTGGGTGGCCACCAGATGTTTAAATCCATCCACCCTAAACAATTTCTAGGGTGCAACTGGTGGACCCTTCCGTTTCCCATCCCAGAAGGTGGTCAAGGGCCTGCTGGGCTGCAAAGTGGCAGAAGCAGGGCTGGGCCAGCCAGCCAGAGTAAGAGTTATGAAGTCCCCGCAGGTGAAATCACCAGGAAGGATAAATCCCTAGGACTTCCAGAAGGCACTAGGCTGCTTGGGAAAACCCACATGGGTCTGAGCTTTATGCGAAGGGGTAAAGCAGTAAAGGCCTTGGCCCCAAAGGCAAGGCCTTTCCACGACCGCCAGGTTAGGGGGCTCCGAGACTGTGCCAACAGAGAGGGCGGAATACGTGGTTCCCTGCTCCACTGAGTCCCAGTTCCCTTAACCTGTGGTTCGCACCCCTCTGCTCCGCTCACTGGATGCCGATCCCTGGGGACCCAGGAGTGCACAAAATGAGTGCTCCCAGCCGCAGTGGTGACCCCTGAGAGCACAACTGGAACCCCCTGCCCCAGACACGCTCCCGGTGCGCCTCACCCCACCCCAACACGTGCTCCCGGTGCACCCCGCCCCCACGCCCACTTTCAGGAGAGGCTCGCGGGCCTTGCTACTGCCCCAGATGAAACACAAGTACAAGCAAATCCACCCAACAGAGACAATCCAAGCTTTTTATCAGCTGATCTGTCTATGATTCAGGGATAAAACTACGGCTACAGAAAGGAAAGATGACCTGACCTAGGACAGCCATGATATTCTATAGAACCAGACAAAATTGGTTACAAGGAAACTTCTTTTTTTCTTGGAAACCATAAAGCTGGTTCTTTTGCATATGCAATTAAAAACAATTAGCTTGTTACAAAGGCCTGCCTAGGGCAACACTTGAAGTTAATCCTTGCCACAGAATTCAACAACTTCCCTGGTGGCTCAGACGGTAAAGTGTCTGCCTGTAATGCGGGAGACCAGGGTCCAATCCCTGGGTCGGGACGATCTCCTGGAGAAGGGAATGGCAACCCACTCCAGTGTTCTTGCCACCACCTGCCTCCCCCCACCCTCACTCCCCCAAAAAAAAGCGGCTCAAAGAAATTTTTTAAATCTCAGGTGGAAAACTAGAAGATTCCTTGTCTGTCTGTCTGGATTTATGTATGTCTCAGTGTGAGTCTTCTGTTTTTTGATAATATTGCTCAAGTTCTGAGTTCTTATTTAAATGGAAGCCCTTACAAATCAAACAGTTGAAAATATAAGAAAACATTGACCTAAATGAATTTCAGATTCACGTGAACTGGGAAATTGTCAGTATTAAATATCTAGTATTTTTTTTTTTTCGCTACTCTACTATAGACATATCTAAGAGTCATTAACATTAAGCACAAAATTTTCATAGTGCCTAGGTTTAGTATAAGTTAAAAATTGCTATATTGTTGTATCTGTCACAAGCTTGTCAACAATAAGGTACCTCTAAACAACAACAAAAAATCAAAAAAATGTAAATATGATATGAGCTTTTAGATAAAATATTAATAATTATACTCTAAAATTTATATTTTTATAAATATATTATTATATTCTAAAATTTTTTCTCAACATTGAAACTCTGGTATCTAACACAGCAGCTGCCTCATGGCAGTCACTCAACAGTCACTTTCTAAAGACTGGACTCAACAATTCCACAAAATGAGGTGTGTACTGATATAACATTATACATGTCCACACTCCATGTAATATCCATGGACTGGAAACAGTGTAAGTACCTATCAACAGGGAACTTGATTAAATACACAGTAAGGCATTAATACAATGGAATATGATGCAGCTGTTTAAACCAATATACATGTCTAGATATAGCAAATTACATGTCTACTTACATGTACCCACTTGTGAACAAAGCAGGGCACAACCACGTGTGCACATTGCAGTGCCACTGGTACCAAAATTGTGTGTTAGTCACACAGTCATGTCGACTCTTTGTGACCCCATGGACTGAAGCCCATCAGGCTCCTCTGTCCATGGGATTCTCCAGGCAGGAATATAGGAGTGGGCTGCCATGCCCTTAAAGAAGACAGTGAATCTTGACTGAAGTGTTTGTTGGGGGAGAATACTCATTTGAAGCTTACAAGAAACTATTAACAGTGGTTATTTGGAGGGTAGGTGGGAACTGGATGGATGGGTGCCAAAAGTGGGAGAAAAAAACTCTACTGACTACCATTTTATACTTTCAGATTTGGGAATCCACATGAACATGGTTTACAACTCAGTACATGAATTTTTAACTGCTCTGTGACCAGAACCCAGCAAATTCTGTTGAATGAATTACAACACACATGAGAGCTTCCTCATCATCTGTTCCCCACTCTGCCACCTACCCTTTCACCATTGCTCCCACTGCCACTGCCCTGGCAGAAGCTTTTTAAAAGTTGCATCATCTTTAAGTTTTAAAGCCATACTTTCTAATGATCCATTTATAGTCATAAACCCCTCCATCACTCTTTACAACTGACAAAGTGCTTTCAAACCTATGATCTAATTGGGTCCTTAGAACAACCTGAGACAGTTTATATGTTTTGAAAGTGAAAGTTGCTCAGTGGCTTTGTGACACCATGGACTATAGAGTTCATGGAATTCTCCAGGCCAGGATACTGGAGAGGATAGACTTTCCCTTCTCCAGGGGATTTGCCAACCCAAGGATCGAACCCTGGTCTCTTGCACTGCAGGGGGATTCTTTACTAGTTGAGCCACAAGGGAAGCCCAAGAATACTGGAGTGGGTAGCCTATCCCTTCTCCAGCAGATCTTCCTGACCCAGGAATCAAACTGGGGTCTCCTGCATTGCAGGTAGATTTTTTACCAGCTGAGCTATCAGGGAAGGAGAAAACTGAAGTTTTGGGAAATTAAGGGTTCTGCCTGTGGTCATGCCTCTGAAAATGGCACAGCCAATCCTGATTGCCTGATGAGGATGGCACCTCCCTCACCATCTTTTTCAACTCTAAAAAGGGAAAAAAGAAAGATGACAGGACGTCTTCCACAGATTTTATGTCAGTCCCATGACACTCTAGGTCGGATTGCTGTATGAGGGGGTCAGTCTGGGTCATGGTCCCTTGGAACAGGACTTGCTGAGAGAGGAAAACAGCCAACTTTTGTTTTTATTGTTATACTCACCCAGCAGGGAAGGAAAAAGGAAAGGAAAATGTTCTTGGCTGACGTGGAGAGCACCCTGACAGAAAATGGGATGGATGCTCTAACTTGCCAAAGACATCCCCAGAGGCCCCATTAACACCATGATACTGAACCAGAGAGATGCTGAACACTTGGGAGTGCTGCTGATTCCCTGGCAACTTTTGAAAGCAAGCTTATGTTTCCACTGACTGAAGCAAGGGGCGGGGGCTGGGGGGTGGGTGGAGGGTGGGGGTCGAGGGAGGGGAATGTCTAAGGATGGAATTAGAGAATGGGAGGATTTGGCTGCTGAGGACGGAGTTGCAGGTTGTCCTGGGTATGTATCACAAAAAGTTTCCCTACATCAGATTTTCCTCTGGTTCCATTTCTTAACCTCCAGACTGATCCTAAAGTCCCAGATTCATGTGATGCTGCAAGTGAATGAGAAGGAGGAGATGCACCCTTCATGACCATGATCTAAACACACTGTTCGAGCTGACTGGGGACTTAGAGAAGAGCAGCAACAACAGTGGAAATGATGAGAATTCATCAGTGTGCCCCCTGAATTCATCGTCATCTAAGACACAGCATGTGATATACGGAAATTGTGTAATGTGCACCGTCCAGGGCCATTCACATGTTCCCATTAGCAAGAGTCTAACTGGAATAAAAAAGTGACCCAAACAAGCTCCTCTGACCCCGTCTAAGATGGAAGACCCATCACCTTAGGAAAAACAGACTGTGTAGTAACATGATTTATTTACCCTGCATAGGAGAGAAAGCAGAATACTCATCTTCACACAGAAAAAGCAGAGAGGATGTCCCTGGTGGCACAGTGGATAGGAATTCATCTGCCAGAGCAGGGACATTGGTTCAATCTCTGGTCCAGGAAGATTCCACAAGCTGCAGATCAACTAGGCCTGTGTGCCAAAACTAGTGAGCCCACAACACACAACTACTGAAGCCCATGTGCTCAGAGCCTGTGCTCTGTGACGAGGGAAACTAATGCAATAAGAAGCCTGTGCACTGCAACAAAGAGTAGCCCTTGCTTGCCATAACTAGAGAAAAGCCCTCATGGCAACAAAGATCCAGCACAACTGAACATAAGTTTTTTTTTTTTTTTTTTTAAGGCAGATAATTTTTAGTTTTAGTGTTTGTTTTTTTTTTTTCCCAAGAAAGGAACAAGTAACTGTCCATAACTCTTCATCTAATTCTGACACCTTCAATTCACAACAATTTTAATCACTGCAGATAAAGTAAAAATTTCTCAAGGAATATCACAAAATATAAATGCTAGCACCTTAGTTTTATTTTAAACCTAAATTCTCAAATGAACTAGCTAATTTAACTCAGCTCTGATATGGTATCTTTCAAAGTGGGCAGAAGAAGAAGCCAAGATGTGATACATACAAAGTCCATCAACACCTCAATTTGGCTCTGCAGCAGCTCAGCAACCTGGGACAATTAATTCTCTTTCCCCAAAAGCTTATGATTCAGTGCAAACACACATACCCACCCTCTGTTATCTAAGAGACCAGGATGATGAAAGGGAAAAGGAATTCTCCCCAAGATCAACATCTGACCACCCAAAATAGGACTGCCTTCACATTAAATCAATTTTCCACAGTCTCATTGTTCTATTTGTTTCAAATGATGGAAAATCTAATTGCAGTAAAATGTTAATAGCTTCATTGTGTGACCATAGGGCTAATCAGTTATATATTTAAAGAGTTTGGGGTTCAGCTGTGAGGAATTTTTGGATCAATATCTGATGTCTTGACATCAGTGTACTATTACCAAGGATTTAGGACATGAAGCAAAAATCCAACAAAATGGAGAACCACAGGACCAAGACTAAAAAGATTTAATTTGAACATGCTATGGCCTGACCCAGGCTGGGGATACTCAGGCTTATACTTGGTGGGTCCAGTTCAATGTGGAGTGGGTGCTGGCACAGATTAAGAGTTGGGTAGGGGAAAAAAAAAAAGAGTGGGGCAGGGGGAAACAAAAGTGCTTAGATCCATGTGGGGAGTGAAATATATGACAATCACTCAGAAAATTTTGGCAAATCTTGAAGAGGGGTCAGGGAGTTGAGAACTGTCAGTAGGGTAGGCCTAAGGAAGGAACCCTGGATAATGTATGGAAAGGAAGAATCAACACTTCTCCACAGTCAGATGTACTTGCCCACGATGAGAACAGTTTCTGTGCAAAGAACCTCCAGGTACCATGGAGCCCTGGGCAGGAGGTTAGAAAGAACAAAGGCACTCCCCTAGGCCCACCCAGCAGACAAGAGAAAGATAGCCCCCGCCCCCCCACCAAGGGCACCATAGATGGGGGAAAGAAGGAAACCACCTAATACCTGCACATTGGTTCATTAACCCACATCAGAACTGTCTCCTGTGGTCTGTCACATGGTCCTATAAACATCTTGGTGGGAGACTGGGAGCGATGGGCCACGGCCTCTCTGCTCCCCTGGCTCAGCTGCGACAATGCCACTGCACAGAGAAAGCGATAGTCCTCAAAATATCCCCACAACTCAGGCATCTGCCTCAGACTGAAAGATGCCTTTTCTGTCTTCATGCCCAGAGTGATCCGGATCCTTCTGTTCCATGGGAACTAGGTCCTGCCACTAAGGGTTTGCATGTTGCAACTGAAGATCCTGCATGCTGCAAGGAAGACTGAAGATCCCACATGCCACAACTAAGACCCAGCAGGGCCAAGTAAAAACATACATAAGTATTTAAAATCAACAACAGAAGTAGTCATAACACTCAGTGTATTGAGTGCTTACTCTCAAACACCTCACTAAAGGCTTTACCTATGGACATTCCCTGCCTAGTTAAATCATGTCGCATCTGCCCTAAGATACAGATGTTACAATGGCTTTCAATTTACAGAAGAGGAAACTGAGGCACAGCATGCCAACCATCAGCCTATCTTGTCCCCTCACTCTGTGAGGAACCTCATGCCACACAGTACAGCCTGAGGACTCCAGAGTTTATAAGCAGTGCTTGTCAACTTCTGGGAGGGCTGTGGAGAGGGTGAAAAATACCTCTTGATCTGGACTTGATCTGGACTTGATCTGGAAGAGGACTCTTGATTCCCTTGCTCACAACATTCATATGAGTCATAGCTATCTTATTATTTTGCTGTAGCACAGGGTATACCCAATTCTTACCCTAGTGTCTTCTTGGACCTCCCAGTCACTGGAGAAAGTTGCCACCTGCTGCCCTTGTGAACAGTTTGAAAACTGAAAAAGGCTAGAAAACATCCTTCTGTTCTCTTGAGTGTCTGGAAAGATGGCATCTTGCAAATTGACTCCATGAGGCAAGAGGTTATAGTTCTCATCCATCCTAATGGAAAAAAAGAGGCAAGAGCTGTAGACTGGACACCCATGAGGTGTACCATCTTGAATCGAGAGTCAACAGAAGACTGTGACAGTGTTGCCAGTTATACAACATCTTTTTTATTTTTAAAGTAGAGTTTAATTACAATGTTGTGCTAATTTCTGCTGTAATGTGACTCAGTTATACATATACATACATTTTTTAAATATCTTTTCCATTATGGTTTATCCCAGGAGATTGGATATGGTTCCCTGTGCTAAGGTAGGACCTTGTTGTTTATTCCATATGCAGCAGTTTGCATGTGCTAATCCCAAACACCCAGTTCATCCATCTCCCTCCCTCCATTGCCCTTGGGAACCACAAGTTTATTCTCTGTATCCATTTGTCTGTTTCTGTTTTGTAAACAGGTTCATTCGTGCCATATTTTACATTCCACATATAAGTGATATAACATGGTATTTATTCTTCTCTTTGTGACTTACTCCGCTTAGTATGATTATCTCTATTTCCATCCATGTTGCCACAAATGGCATTCTTTCTTTCTTCTTACGGCTGAGTAATATCCATATATATGTACCACATTTTCTTTAATAATTCAACCATCAAGGGACATTTAGGCTGTTTCCATATCTTGGCTGTTGGGAATAGTGCTGCTATGAACATGGGGGTGCATGTATATTCCTGAATTAAAGTTTTGTCCGGGGATACGCCCATGAGGGGGACTGCTGGGTCATATGGTGGTCCTATGAATTTTCTGAGGATCCCCCATACTGTTTTCCATAGTGGCTACCCCAACTTACATTCCCACCAACAGTGTAGGAGAGTTCCCTTTCGCCACACTCTCTCCAACATTTGCTATTTGTTCTGTTTTTGATGATAGCCATTCTGCCTGATAGGAGATGGTACCTGGCTGCAGCTTTGATTTGCGTTTCTCTAAGAATTAGTGACTCTGAGTATATTTTTATGTGTCTACTGGCCATCTGCATGTCTTCTTTGAAGAAATGTCTATTAAGGTTTTCTGCCCATTTTTTGATTTTTTTTTTTTTATTGTGGTTGAATTGTATGGTCTGTATACTTGAGATTAAGCCCTGGTCTATTGCATCAGTTGCAAATATTTTCTCCCATTTTTTAGGTTGTCTCTCTCTCTTTTTTTTTTTTTTTTTACGGTTTTCTTCACTGTGCAGAAGCTTGTAAGTTTGATCAGGTCCCCTTTGTTCATATTTGGTTTTATTTCTATCACCTTGGGAGACTGACCTAAGGGGAAAAAAAGGTCCAATTTATGTCAGAGAACACTTTGCCCATGTTCTCTTCTAGGAGTTTTATGGCATCATGTCTTATGTTTAAGTCTTTAAACCATTGTGAGATATTTTTGTGCAGTGTGAGGGCATATTCTAACTTCACTGATTTACATGCAACTTCAATTACACATCTACATGACTCACATTAGAGGAGTCACTCTCTCTGATTGTTTCTCTACCTCACACTGCATGTATCTATCCTTAAGTTTTTCAAAATATGTGAATTGGAGGATGGGTGCGAGTGAACATTTGTGAATCTCCCAAGCCGCCTTCCTTCCCCTAGTGGAGTGCTCCTTGTTTCCTGGGCAAAGGAAAGCCAACTGGAATGACCCAAGATTCAAGTCCTATCACTGCTACTTATCTCTTGTTTGACACACAGTGGATTTCTTACATTCTCTAAGATTAAATGTACAATCTATAAAACAAGGATGACAACAGCATCCTTATTTGTTTAATGGTAAGGAGTGCATTTTTTTTTAAAGTAAGTAAAGTATTTGGCACAGAGTAAGCACAGTATAAAATTTAACATTTTTACAGAACCCTGCATAAAGTACCTGTTGGCAAGATAGAGAAGCCAAGAGAAGGAAAAGGAGAGATGGAAGTGGCACTTCAGCCCAATGTAGGCATTTGGGGGCTCACCAGGGAGTCTCCACTGCCACTTTCTCCTTTGACACTGACCAGAATCCTTTCTCCTTTCTGAGGGGCCCAGAATAACAGAGGAATGATTTGTATGTGGTTGTTAACACACACGGAGAAGGCAATGGCAACCCACTTCAGTACTGTTGCCTGGAAAATCCCAAGGACGGAGGAGCCTGGTAGGCTGTAGTCCATGGGGTCTCGAAGAGTTGGACACGACTGAGCGACTTCACTTTCACTTTCATGCATTGGAGAAGGAAATGACAACCCACTCCAGTGTTCTTGCCTGGAGGATCCCAGGGACAGGGGAGCCTGGTGGGCTGGCGTCTATGGGGTCGCACAGAGTTGGACACGACTGAAGCGACTTAGTAGCAGTTAACATGCATCAGGGCAACACAGCCCTGTGAAATAGAAATCTTGTCGGACTACCATTTGACTCTGTATCTCTGCCTTAACATTTTATAAATATGTCAGAGAAAAAGAGGAAAGAGCTGTCTGCCCACCAGAGAGCCAGTGGACAAAACTGCATTTCATTATAAAATCGGAAAAGAAGATAATTTCTTTTTAAGTACTGTGGCTCTTTTTACTTTGGAAAATAAAGTTTTCTTGTTGAATAGTTTTAGAGCTGGTTTTCCTAAATAAAGACATGTAAAAATCTAAGTTTCTCAATATCAAGAAGGTACTACTTCATTCCTTGCCAGTTTTATTTAGAAACTGTACTTCTCCAGTATTTTTTTTTAATTCAACTTAATCTGGCTAAACCACCCAAGCCAACACAAAACACGCCATGTATTCTAAACTTAGATATTCTGGCTTTAATATGGAAAACAGGTGTTACCACGACCTTATGGATGCCCCTCTGTGGAACCTTCTGTCTTCTTTCTCAGTGATGTGAAATCTCAAGACCTCAAAGTTAGTCTGCAGACCAAGGTCATGGCCATTCCAAATATCCTTAATGTTACGCCACATACTGGGAAGATGGGACTTATTGTCCAATCACTATCCATTAGATTGCATTTTGAGGTTCCTCCCAGTTCCTCTGTATCAGCCTCCTCCTCCAACTGGAGAGAACCAATGCATTAGGGTTCCACCTGCTGTTTTGTATTGCAAACTTCAGTTGAGCCCATAACCTGAACCCTTATCTACATACATTTCATCGTGACCACATAAACGTTCATGGAACTTCACAAGATTCCAGGAGTCTCCCAACAGACAAGGCCTGGTCTAATTCACCTCTCTGTTCTTCAAAGTCCTGTGAGCACCTTCCCAATTCCTTAATGCACCCACCCCCAGGCCCTTCCTCTATAAACTTTTGCTATTTGGAAGAGCCCGGCATTGAGGTCTGCTGGCAGCTGATATGAGTGAATCCAAGTGAAACAAGAGGACAGCTGGGCTGCATTCCACACCAGTCCCATCTTGGCATTTAAGCAGGTGTGCAGGATTGAGTAACTACACATTCCTCATCTAACCTGCACCAGGTGTTCTGCACCAGTTACTAGGATTTAATCTCAACCAACCTTGTTTGGCACATTATGAAGGTGAGGCTCTTGAGGTTCTTGACAAGGTCAGTAACTTGCTCAAAATGACAGGAAGAATGGAGCCAGAATTCCAAGAACCATCTGATTCCAAAGGTGTTTGGATTGGTTTTGACCACTGTCCATCCCAAACAACTCCCATGGCATCCACTTTAAAATATAGCTTTCCTCCTCTATAAGGAGTCCACCTCAATTAGGGTTCCACTTTCTTAATTCAAACTCCAGGAGATGCCATAGCCTGAACTCTTATCCACAGGCATCTCATCTGCACCACAGATCAACTTGCATGGAACTCAACCAGAGAGGGCTCCTGTCCGATTGCCATTCATACTTCTCAGAGTGCTGTGACCAGGGCCTTCTTCCCCTATTACCCCCCGCATAAACCTCTGTTATTGGGAATAGGCTGTTTGTTGCTGGAAACCACCTTGAGCTTTGGCCTAAAACACTCTTCCCTGGTCAAGCATGGGAGCCATCCCTGTTTTTCCAACAGTGTTAGCCAGAGGCACCCAAGATCTCTGTAGACTCAACATGAGGAGCACCAAAGAGCAGAAAATGGGAAGGAGACTAGGGCATCACTTAACATCACCCAGACAGGATTCTGGAGGAGTTCCTGAGCCTGCTGGGGATAAAGGTACCTCTGCTGGCCATGCCAGGTGGCCAAAGGGATGGTATGGGCGAGAGGTGGCAGGCTCACCTGAGGAAGAATAGGAGTAATCCTGGACCACGGTGTGGGAGTGACAGGAGAAGTAGCCCAGGCCGGTGAGGTTGAGCCTGGAGCCCCCAGGCACCTCGAGCATGGTGCCCCATGCCTGGTCACACAGCATCTCAATCTCAGCGGAGTAGAAGAGCCCCAAGTCGCTGGCCTCATACCGCCAGGGCAGGTAGTTGTACAGGCCATGCACCTCCTCGTGCAGCGCCAGCATCTTGGCGTGCACGATGATCTCGGCCAGCTCCGCTTGGCAGCCCTCGCTCAGGAGTCTCCACTCCGAGGGCAGCTGGCCGCCGCGGGTGGCCTCCAGCCGGCCTGCCAGGCAGAGCGCGGGGAGCCGCAGCGGGCGCAGCATGCCGGCGGCTAGGGCGGGCGGCGAGAACCGCCGGGTGGGCTCTGTGCTACCGGGGGCGCGTGGCCAGGGGAGGGGGGGAGCCCTGCGGCGGCAGCGAGAGCACTTTTGGGGGAACCGAAAGTGCGGGGCCCCACCAGCGGGAGGCGCAGCCCTAGGAGCTCGGCTCCGCGCACCGCTGCGGAAGTTCAGCGTGCTGCTCCCTCCTCCGCCGGGATCCCCCTGCGGGGCCTGCTTGGGAGGCTTTTAAAAAGGCACGGGGAGGTCCGGCCACCGCTGCCTCCTGCCCGCCCGTGGCTGGGTCGTGGGCGGCAGCGGGAGGGGCGGAGGCGGGAAGCCGTCACGTGGCGCGGGGTTCTGGGGAGACAGCGCAGTTGGCGCTGGACCAGGAGCCCCAGGGCCGAATTCGGTCTTTGCGCCAGCGCAGAGGTCCGCGGCCCAAAAGTCAGTGTGGGGAGAGGCGGCCCGGCCCTCTTCTGGCGCCCTGCGCACCGACCAGGTGGAAGCTTTGCAGGCACAAAGCGCGCGCTCCAGACATGGCCTTCTTAGAATGATTGTCTTCAATTCCCATGAGTACTCAGGGTACGTTTTTGCATTTTCTGAGTAATTCATTTACACTCAAATGGCACAGAAATCTAACTTTACCGTCCCAGAGTTTACCTTGGAAATTCTGTGTGATCTAATGAACTTTTCCGAATCTCTCTCTCCCTTTCCATCTCTTCTGTTTTAAGGATGCTCTTAGGAAAGCCTTCAACATCTGAAAAGCTGTAGGATTTTCCTACAGCTACATGGTCTCATGATTAACCTCATTCCTACGTTCAGATTCAGAACACCCTACACCTGAGAAATAGATTAAGAAGTTTCAAAGATCTTTTCACAAGTCAATGAGTGACTCTGAAGAGACCTAAACCCCACAGTTAAATCTTTATTTCTAAATTAGGCAATTCCTTTTATCTCCCAATTGCCTTAATTATTCTTCATGTAGTAAGAAAAAAAAAAAAGATTATTTATAAATATAAATATTTTGTATAGTCAAAACATCATATATATGAAATAACATGGATATAATATATATATCATCATGCATATGTAATAAATATTATATTTACAATAAGTTGATAAGCAAAACTGCTGTAAAATGGAAGGCTCTTTGTTCTGCAAGCATCTTATTAACAAGGCTTTCTGAAAGTTTAAGTCTTAGAACTCAGCCAAAGTCTTCTCTGACTGAAAGGAAGAGTTCTTAGGGAATTCGGAAAGTAAAGGTAAGGAGAAAATTGCAGGGGGGGGGGGGAGAGAAAATTCCAAGGCCTCACATGCTGTGACAACCAAATCTTCCTGTGATCCCCAAGTCTTCAGTTAGGACAATTAAATTCATGCATGCTTCTTGTGACAGGGCAGAAATCCAGCTGGCATGAGGCAGGGACTCAGGAGGAAGAGGACATGAGCAGCATGGTCTCAGGGAACCAGAAACCCTGGGAGGGCTTTGGGCATGCCTTGAAGTGAAATGGCCAGGACTCCAGCCAGTGTGGCCCAGCTTCTGAGGGAATGAAGGCTAAAGATCCATAGAGTCACACCAATCCAGAATCCAACCAGTGACTCAATGGACAGATGTGTGCTTAATCACTCAGTCATGTCCTACTCTTTGTGACCCCAGGGACTGTAGCCTCCCAGGTGCCTCTGTTCATGGGATTCTCCAGGCAAGAGTACTGGAGTGGGTTGCCATGCCCTCCTCCAGGGGATCTTCCCAACCCAGAGATCGAACCCAGATCTCCCACATTGCAGGCAGATTCTTTATCGTCTGAGCCACCAGGGAAGCAGTGACTCAATGGACCAGATTCTTATTCCTACAAGATCATCTGTGTTGGAAGAGGAAAGAAGTAAGAGTAAGAGCTCCTCACAGACAATAACTATCCTCTACATAGCTGGAAGTCAGCCTGGAGCCTTGATTAATTCTGTAGAAAACAGTTATATTGAGGGAAGCAAGTGGACAGTAGTCCTGATGGTATATGACTCCTCCCAACAACCCCACCACCACCATGGGAGATGGTAGAGTTAAGCTTTTCCCACATGGAGAAATGGCATTTGAGGATGGCATCAGACATCCTACATTAGGACTGCCCATTTGTCTCTCATTCAATATACAAGTTAAAACGTTTCATAACGTCTTAGTCTGTTCAGGGTGTCATGGCAAAATACCACAGCCTGAGGTGCTTAAACAACAGACATTTATTTCCCAAAGTGCTGGAGGCTGGAAGTCCAAGATCAGGGTGTCAGTGGGATTGGTTCCAGGCTAGTAAACGGCCACCTTTCCTCTGTGTCCCCACATGGCCTGTCTTCTTTGTACATGTAGAGAGAAAGAAATGTCTGGCCCTTCTAAGGACACCAGGCCCATCAGATTAGACCACACTCTTGTGACCTCATTTAACCTTAATCACTTCTGTAAAGGTGCTATCTCCAAATACAGTCTCACTGGGTGTTAAAACTTGAACAGAAAAATTCAGGGCAGAGAGGAGGGGATGTCAACAAGGGACAGAATTCAATTCATAACAGTCATTTAGCAGGTGTTCTGCAGGTTTGTAGAGAAAGAGGGAATATAAAATGGTTTATATTTCTAGCACGCTAACTTAGAGCAAGCATTGCCAAATTATAATATTAACAATAACAACTGCTAACATTTATTCACTGCTTACTATGTGCCAAGCACTATTGTAACATATTGCCTATGTTATTGTAATGAATGCTCCAAACACTCAAAATGGACACTGTTACCATCCTCAGTTTAGAGACAGGGGACTTAGGTACGGAGAGGTTAATTGACTTACCCAGGATCACATAGCCAGAAAGGAACTGAGCCAGGATTCAAACACTAGCATCAGATTTCAGAGTTCATGTTCTTAACTACAGCATTAAAATATGGACAAAACAAGCAATGTTTTAAAGGCACAGGTGGGCCCTTTATCAAGAAACAAGTAGAGAGGACTTCCCTAGTGGTCTGTGGCTAAGACTCCATGCTCCAAATTCAGGGAACCCAAGTTCAATCCCTGATCCAGGAAATAGATCCCACATGTTACAATTAAAACCTGGTGCAGCCAAATAAGTAAATGACTATTTAAAAAGAAGCTGAGTTTATAAATAGTAATAACCTTCACAGAATCACCAGTGATGGCTAAATGAGGGAGTAACTGGACTAACATTAATTTTGTTTTTTTTTAATTGTATCTAGTGCTTCAGAGGGCTGGAAAAAGTTTTCTGTTTCTACAGACCTGAAGACCCTGATTATTCTTTCCATTTAGATGAACAAATAAATAAAAATCAGTATGCACAGCTGATGTCTCTCTTGTTGTGTAAACTGGACAGAATCAAAACTCTTCCAGTGCTACCCAGAATGCATTTTCCGGATGCAGGGGCCTGTGAGGGTTGTCCTTCTCCTGGATTCTTCACAGACACATCAGTCATGTTTTTGCTTCTCTAGAAGGTCTGGCAAAGTGCCTCCCTGATTGGGGTTGTTCACCTGGAGCCCTGGACATATGTGAGCATCCCCTGGTGAGCAGCTCCCCTTTGGGGACCAAGATCTCCAAGGAAGCAGAGCTCAAAGAAGCCAGGATGGGAAGCAAAAATTCTACAACTGGGTTGTGCGTTCAGTAGTGAAACAAGCCGCTTCCATCCCTTGATTACAAGACACGTATGTTCTGGCTGTGGGGCGAAGATAGCACCATTATGCTTCAAATATACACTATATCCTTCACAGCATGTACAATACCCTTTAAAACTGCACCCCACCCTTTCAGAATGTTGACTCCCATCTGACACACTTGAGTCTTCATTAGCTGTCACACTGTCTCAGTAAGCTTTCAAAATTTGCCCAGTTGTTTCTAGGTGATGGTGTCCTCGGTAAAACCAGTTAATCCCACAGCCAAGGGCACATTGCTGTATTCCCTTTGCCATCAAAGAAGAGATGCTATGAAAATCACTGATCAGAAGCAATGCTATAGGAAATACCACGATGCTAGAAAATGGGTTCTGTGGACAGAGTTCCTGGAAGAAGCACTCTGGGGCAGGAAAGGCAGATCTACACCTAGAATGTATCTACTCCAGTGAGGACAAAGTCTCTGCTCCCTCCAAGATGGAAGAGGTTCAGTGTAGTCACTTCAGTCATTTCAGTTGCTCGATTGTGACTGACTCTTTGCAACCTCATGGACTGCAGCACACCAGGCTTACCTGTTCATCACCAACTCCCAGAACTTGCTCAGACTCATGTCCATTGAGTCAGTGATGCCATCCAAACATCTCATCCTCTGTCATCCCCTTTTCCTCCTGTCTTCAATCCTTCCCAGCATCAGGGTCTTATCAAATGAATCAGTTCTTCACATCAGGTGTCCGAAGTATTGGATCTTCAGGGTCATTTCTTCCAATGAGTATTCAGGACTGATTTCCTTTAGAATTGACTGGTTTGATCTCTTTCCAAACCAAGGGTCTTCTGCAACACTTGACGTACTCCTTTCCCAATTGGGAATGAGTCCGTTGTTCCATGTCCAGTTCCAACTATTCCATCTTGTCCGCATACAGATTTCTCAGGATACAGGTTAGGTGGTCTGCTATTCCCATCTCTTTAAGACTTTTCCACAGTTTGTTGTGACCCACAAAGTTAAAGGCTTTAGTGGAGTCAATGAAGCAGAAGTAGATATTTTTCTGGAATTCTCTTGCTCTTTCTATGATCCAACAGATGTTGGCAATTTGATCTCTGGTTCTTCTGCCTTTTCTAAATCCAGCTTGAACATCTGGAATTTCATGGTTCATGTACTGTTGAAGTCTGGCTTGGAGAATTTTGAGCATTACTTTATTAACAAGTGAAATGAGTGCAATTGTGTGGTAGTTTGAGCATTCTTTGGAATTGCCTTTCTTTGGCATTGGAATGAAAACCGACTTTTTCCAGTCCTGTGGCCACTGCTGAGTTTTCCAAATTTGCTGGCATATTTGAGTGCAGCACTTTCACAGCATCATCTTTTAGGGTTTGAAGTAGCTCAACAGGAATTCCATCACCTCCACTAGCATTGTTCGTAGTGATGCTTCCTAAGGCCCACTTGACTTCACATTCCAGGGTGTCTGGTTCTAGTTGAGTGATTGCACCATCATGGTTATCTGGATCATGAAGATCTTTTTTGTATAGTTCTTCTGTGTAGTCTTGCCCCCTCTTAATATCTTCTGCTTCTGTTAGATTCATGCCATTTCTGCCCTTTGTTATGCCCATCTTTGCATGAAGTGTTCTCTTGATATCTCTAATTTTCTTGAAGACATCTCTAGGCTTTCCTTTTCTATTGTCTTCCTCTATTTCTTTGCATTGATCACTTAGGAAGGCTTTCTTATTTCTACTTGCTATTCTTTGGAACTCTGCATTCAGATGGATATATTTTTCCTTTTCTCTTTTTCCTTTTACTTCTCTTCTTTTCTTGGTTATTTGTAAAGCCTCCTCAGACAACCATTTTTCCTTTTTGCATTTCTTTTTCTTGGGGATGGTTTTGATTGCTGCCTCCTGTACAGTGTTATGAACCTCCATCCATAGTTCTTCAAGCACTCTGTCTATCAGATCTAATCCCTTGAATCTGTTTGTCACTTCCACTATATAATCATAAGGGATTTGAATTAGGTCATACTTGAATGGTCTAGTGGTTTCCCTACTTTCTTCAATTTAAGTCTGAAGTTTGGTATAGGTCCCAACTACTGACAGAGTAAGCCCTCAGCCTTGGAGTTAGTGAGGCTGACCTTAGTAAGAAAAATTCAGAAGCACAAAGTGAGCAAATACTGGTGGGAAAATGGTACCAACTGACTTGCTCAACACCAGGCAAACACCAGCCAAACACCAAGTTTAACCACAAAACTTCAGTTTGTAAATAAAATATCTGTAAAGTGCAATGAAGTGAAGCATAATGAAATATATATATATATATATATATATATATATATATATCTTCATCTGTTTTTCTGACAATGCCTGACTAGCACACTATCCAATCAAACCCCTTCACCCATCATTTTAATATTGTATATGTGGAACAGGGCTGACCAGAGACATGTGGAAAGGCTGAGCAGAGACCAACAACTTAAAAGACATTCTTCCCATTATATCATATTTCCCAGTTGTATGGTGCCTTTCTTGGAGGTTCTCAATGTGCTATGTAAATATTAAATCAGTCTTCCTTCTGTCCCCTTGGGAGGCAGGAAGCCAGTATTATTTCACAGGCAAAGAAGCTGAGTCCCAAGGATTAAATGCCTTGCCCTGTTCACATAACTACAGGCAGTTAGGGGTGCTGGGAATGGGGCTTGGGGTTAGGAATCCCTGCCTGGGGTCTCTTGGCTCCCAAACAGCACCTTCCTTAAAGATAATTCTGTGTTCAAACTCTGTGGGAATCTTGTCCTATAACAGGGAAGTTATGGGGTTGCTGACATGCCACATACATTGTCCTTCCCTTGCCTGTTCATACAGAGTACATTTTCAGAAGGCAGGTTTAGGACATGTAGGCATTGTCTATAATATCTTCAATCCATCCAATCTGGGGACCAATATTTAGCCTAAACAACCATTCTGATGCTGAATTCATGACAATTCTATCAGGAGAAGATAGAAACAAGAGGGATGGACTCTTGATAGACATCTCACTCTGTAGGTTTCCATGTGTGCATTTCAGAAAAAGAAGGAGCTAAGAGTGGAGTTGACAAGCACCTCGCAGGAATGCATCACTCTGTTAGGTGTTAAACACTGCACTCACATTTTTCCCTCACTCTGTCATGGTGAAGACTTGGCCAGACCCCTTTTCACAGTTGCCAAAACAGAAACAGGGGGACTAGTTGATTTTTCCAGAAGCTGAGCTGAGGGTCTAAGAATTCCTGTTGCAATTTTAAGTCTATCAAACTAAATCCCCATCATCCTCTCGTGTAAGTTTCTAGATGTCAAATGGAAGTGGTTAGGCATAGATTGAGCATCTTGACACTGCTGTCAATCACATGTACATTTCAACAAATAACTTGCAATATTTCGCTTTCAACTACCATGTGTCAGGCACTATTCTAGGCTCTGGGGATACAGAAGTGAATAAAACAGAGCACCCTCCTTTTGGGGGGGAATATCCACCAAAAATCAAATTGGTGCCATCAACAGGTTGGGGAGAGAAAGGCTTGCCTTGGAAGACACAGCCTTTACCTGGGGAAGAATGGCTTGAAAGCCTTGTTCAACGTCCTCGGAAACACCTTCTCTTAAATAAAGTCCATGGAACAGACCACAGTTAAGATTTAGCATGGTGGGGCTCAGATGAGTCTCTAAGGAGCCAAGTTCCCCTTTATATTTCAGAGCATAACCAACCCTCAGACTGAGAGCAAGGTGGTTTCATTGACATTGATATCACACTGTTCCCTTTCACATCAGTATCCTTGGAAGCAAATGGAAATAAGCCACAGTTGAGAAGTGGAGAGAGGGTGTCTGTGTGATTATTCTAATGCTGCTCTGACTTTCCCTGAGATATTATCAAGGAGTGGTTCTTTCCCACAGGAAGTGAAGTCTCCTGGGGAGGTAGTAGAAGCCATGGCAGGCTGAATGGGATACAGTTCTTAAAAGGGAAGAGCCCTCCTGCTAAAGAGAAGACCCACAGCTGAGTCCACTCTCTATACTGTGAATTCACACACTGTGTAGCCTGGACCAATTCTCACCTCCGAGCACTTGCCTGAGTCCTCAGCTCTTCAGTACCTGTCCTGAGAATGTATGAAGCTGACTGAATAGCACACATGGGAAATTTCATTAAGACCCAAGCATACAGACCACTGTGTGTTTTCAATTTGCTGGTTTGATGTTTTGGCCAGCTGCATAGAAGAGTTAAAATCCTGTTGTAAAGTTTGCTGAGAAACAGGCTCTTATTCCAGAGGAAGGATCTCACAGGATTTTTGGCTTGATGGGACACTGTGATGACTGTTGAGAAGAGCTCAACAGTCAACTCCTTTCAGGAGGAGAGCTCATTCCTGAAACCAGCTTCTATCACAGTAGCTAAAGCAGTGCTGCCCAGAAGTGTAGCTTCCTTTGCTCAGTTCTCTTATCTCCTCTACAAAGGGGAAATGTGAAAGGGAAATATAGAGGGATCTGCCCTCTGAGTACAATACCTACCTCCTTTCACTACGTTCTGACCAACCAGCCTCCCATCACCTAATGGATGGATTCTCTCCAGTATGACAGACACTGTAGAGACAGGAGATTCTTTACTCCTTTTTTACTGCTTTACTACTTCTTGACCCACTCCTTCCTCTATCTTCCCACAAGAGATGAAGATGTACTGATTTTGTTGCCCAGCACCCAGGACATGCCTCAGGTCACATTTGCCAGGAGCAGGCTCATGGTGCCTTGGAGGATTCCATGGATAGGGAGAGCTTTCTTGTCAGCGTCCTTCTGTACACTGTGCAGAAGTTCTCTTCACAGAGCATTCATTTCTTTTCTCCACCTCTTCCACACTTTACAATGGCATGCTAAGTAGGCCAGACTTCTCTCTAGTTCTTTTGCACCCCAAAGTTACATCTGAGTGGGTTGCACCAATATTTAGATTCAGGGTTAAAAACATAAGCTCCTCTTAGACAGTGAGCCTGAATCACATACTTCAACTCAGCTTCTACCAGAATGTTAAGCCCTGTCTGGTCCTAGGGCCTGCTCAGTTATAAATTGAGTGGTACTGGAGTGCCTCTCATTATATGAGAATCCAATGTCTGGGTTGTTTAAAAGAAGCAAAACTTCTTAAAGAAAATTATTCATTAATTAACTGACTACTTATAAAATTAATATCTAACTGAAGACCCATTCTTTCAAGACATTAGTATCCATCCTACCAACATTATAGCAGATAATAAATTCAAGGACAGTAAAAGTGAAAACAAATTGTAAATATTGCAAAAGGTGCAGGATTTCATGAAGTTGAGGAAAGCGGTACCATAGAACTGCTTGAAATATGCCAAGTTAATAATAAATGAGAATATACACAGCTTGTGAAGGTGGTGGTTTAATCACTAAGTCATGTCCGACTCTTGCAACCCCATGGACTGTAGTCTGCCAGGCTTCTCTGTCCATGAGATTCTCCAAGCAAGAATACTGGAGTGGGTTGCCATTTCCTTCTCCAGGATATCTTCCTAACACAGGGATCCAACCTGGATCTCCTGCATTGTAGGCAGATTCTTTACCAACTGAGCTTACAAGGGAAGGCCTTATATACAACTTGACCAGTTAACAATTTAAGAAGAGAAAATAAAGATGTTGACAAAAATACAGAGCATGTGGGTAAAAATTAAAATTTTGAATATTTTTGCGAAAGTGGCCCTTTTCTGACCATATGGCCAAAGTCAAACTTGAAGTCAAAAATATTTTATCCTACCATTATTCAAGTGCATCTAAAAACCATTAGTGATCTGTTTGGCTGATCTATTGCTGCGTAAGAAACCACCCATATATTTAAAGACTTAGTAACCATGTAAATTTCTCCCAATTCCTCTGGATGGTCTGGCAGTTCTGCTTTACATGGTACCTTTAAGATTCTTAGAAGTTTTCTTGTTTAGCTGAGAGGATCACTGAGATACTCTTTAAATCTTGCTCATGTTTTCACAGAGACGTTGACCCTGAGGTCATGTTTTACTAACAGCACTCTGGATTTCATCTTCAAACCAAGGCCATTTTTCACTTTGAGAAATTTTCCTTGGAGAGATGAAAGCAATTTTTTAAATCAAACCCACAAGGTCTAGTGCCTTTTCAGTTCTTCTAAATGTGCTTAAAATCTAAACATTTCCTTCTTTAGCTCAAGTAGCTCCTCCTGGACTTTACCACAGGTGTCTAAAAGGAGGCAGATGACACTTTCAACATCCTGTCCAGGAAAATCCTTAGTCAGACCCCAAGTTCATGAGGCGCCTCTTCTAGTTCCCATATTTCCACCAGCATAGTTCCGGTAACTGTTCTGTGGCTATAGAACTCAAGTTCTCTTTCCTGCAGCTTCCAGTAGGATAGTCTTCACTGTGTTTCAGCCTGCACCAAACAGTCTCTTCATCATTCCTCCAAACTTCTCCACTCTACCACCAGGTACAAAATCAATGCCACCTGTGGTGGCAGGACTCCACATGGCTCTGTTTTAGCTATCGACTGCTGCATAACACATCACCCCAAATTTAATGGCTTCTCACAATTTCTTAGTCCTTCTTACAACTCTGGGGGTTGACCACAAGGTTACTAGGCTTCAAGAATGTTGCTGGCTTTGAGTTTGATGTCTAGAAGATCTAAAATGAACTCAGAGATGGATGGAAATCAGTACTGGCTGCAGGCTGGGAGCCCAGTTGGGAGTTGGCTTAAGGCCTCCATTCTCCTCCAAGTGGGCTTCTCCTCATGGCTGCTTATGCTTCTTCAAAGCATGGCAGATGGATTCCAAGAAAACAGAGCCCAATGTGGAAGGACTGACCAGGCTTTCACTTGCATTACTCTTCCTAATGCTCCACTGGTCAAGGCTCATCACATGGCCAAGTCCAGAATCAGTGTGTGAGGGGATGCCCAGGGTACAAGTTTAAAGTAAGCCAGAATACTGAAGTGGGTAGCCTTTCCCTTCTCCAGGGGATCTTCCCAACCCAGGGATTGAACCCAGGTCTCCCACATTGCAGGCCAATTATTTACCAGGGTAAGCCACAAGGGAAGCCCACAGTGTATATGAACCCTCTAACATGGACTTTATCATTTAACTATTGCAGCACTACAAGGTAAATATTATCAGCCTCATTTATTGATAATCAACTAAAGCAATAGTTTAGAGAGGTTATATTAACTTGCTTAAGTTCTCAGGGTCGTACTGCTAGTAAATGCTGGAGCCAACATTTAAACATTCTATCCTATCTTCTCAATTAGTGATGGAAACCAAGGTTAATATTCCTCTTAGGGAGATACCATGATTCTGCAGTGGAATGCTGACCACATTTTTGACCAGGACGCCCTGCTGTACAAGGGGACTTCCGTGGTGGCTCAGACGGTAAAGCATCTGACTACAATGCGGGAGACCCAGGTTCAATCCCTGGGTTAGGAAGATCCCCTGGAGAAGGAAATGGCAATCCACTCCAGTATTCTTGCTGAGCAAAACAAGAGCAAAAAGCACTGAAGCTTGCAGAGGCCACTTCTACCTAGTAAAGTCTCCACATGTAAGATTGCCACCCAGAAATAGAGAGACCCATGGTCCTTCTACTTGGGCATCCTGAAATAATCCCAGAGCTGCATGTTATCCACTTTTAAGTCTCAAACTTCTGGAAATTTTTGTGACATGAGGAAAGCTGCTTTGATACTGCCTGAGGAACTAGTTTCATTCTGTACATTTGAATTACAAACAGAAGAGACTGAAGGAAATCTCTGTAACATGCAGCTCTGGGATTATTTCAGGATGCCTAAGTAGAGCGCACCATGGCTCTCTATTTCTGGGTGACAATCTTACATGTGCGGACTTTACTAGGTGGAAGTGGCCTCTGCAAGCTTCAGTGCTTTTTGCTCCTGTTTTGCTCCAGCATGTCTTACATTAATTTTCTACTAGATTCCTGAAAGTCGGATAAAGTAACTTGCACCTTTTAGCATGACACTATGATGGGTTTTATAGCACAGCAGCCAAACAATAGATATTACTACTACTACTACTAAGTTGCTTCAGTCGTGTCTGACTCTGTGCGACCCCATAGATGGCAGCGACCAGGCTCCCCCGTCCCTGGGATTCTCCAGGCAAGAACATTGGAGTGGGTTGCCATTTCCTTCTCCAGTGCATGAAAGTGAAAAGTGAAAGCGAAGTCGCGCAGTCATGTCCGACCTCAGTGACCCCATGGACTGCAGCCTTCCAGGGTCCTCCATCCATGGGATTTTCCAGGCAAGAGTACTGGAGTGGGGTGCCATAGATATTAGGCACCCCTCCCCCCAAAAAAGAGAGAGAGAGAGAGAAAGAAAGAAAGAAAACGAATACCACCAAAACTTAACAGATGGAACAAAAGACGTTCTCAGAGGAAAGTTTATAACAATAAATGTGTACATTAAGGAAAAAGAACGTTCTCAGATAAGCAACCTAATAAGGAACCAGAAAAAGCGGACCATATCAAGCCCAAAATTAATATAAGGAAAAGAACAGAATGGAAATAAATAGAAACTAAAAAAATAACATAAAATCAATGAAACTAATAAGCTCTGTTTTTTTTTTAATATAAACAAATCTTTAGCTAGACTCATCAAGAAAAAGAAAGGGCTGAAATAAAATTTTAAATGAAGGAGAAGACATTACAAATGATAGGATACAATAACAAAGGATTGTTAGAGACTTCGATGAACAATTATATACCAAAAACTCGGATAACCCTAGCAGATACAGACAAATTCCTCTTTGTTCTCATATATCAAAAAGTTCCTCAAATACCTAAAACATTCTTTTTTACTGTAGGCTTCTTTGAGACAATATGCAAGGTTATTATTATGTGACTTAGGTCTCTTTTCCATTTCTTTCACATTAGAACATTCCCCTTCCTTTCCCATGTCATTGAGTAGCTTGAAAAAACTGGGCTCAGAATTCTGAAGGACTTGCCACACTCTGAATAAGTTATGAAGCCATTTCTTAAGCTGTGAACCACCCCCTGGCCAGCTAGGATTTCTAGAGGCATATCGTTTGATATTGTGGACAATCTGCATTGTCTCACTTAATGAAACTGGTGCATGTATCATCTGTGTCCACACCACCCTACTCCTCCCCTGAATCCACTTAGAACCCCAAGCAATAGCTTTCTTCTCTAGGAGGTCCCTAACAGTTTTCCAAGGAGAGCTGAAAAGGAGAGTAGTGTTTCCACAACCCAGAGAAACAGAAGCTTAGGGTTGTGTAGGCGCTCTGCTGGGAAAGAACAAAAGTTGATTGCCTCAGGAAAACAAACAGCCAACAGTATCTGTGTTCTGGAAGAGGAAGCTCCTATCACAAACACATGTAGAGGACTTGCCGAGGTTCAGCAACAGAGTTGCCACATGTCTTCTTGGAAGGCAGGCAGCAAGCAGCAGGCTGAGGTGCTCAGGTGGATTTCACGTGAACCCAAGTTGCTCCTTTCCTTGTACTTACACGCAGCCTGCATCAACAGGTTAGAAACAATAATATGGATGAAGTACCTGCAGCTCGGAATACCTGGGGGCCAGCACCTTGCTCTGGATAATAAGGATCCTGGGCAGGGGGATTGATGAGCTTGCCAGGGGGCCTCTTCTACACACCACCCCAGCAGCAGTGGCAGCTCATCTTGGCCACATCTTGCGTGGCTTCAAGGTTCTGAACTTCAAGGCAAGAACTCATGCCTTCTGAGTTCCCACTCACCTGGGCTACTTTCAGGGTCCAGTTTCCTCCCAATAATCCAGGGGAGCCTGATAGGAATCCCTGGAGGAATCAGAAATGAAAAACTCTAGGATACTCCTTTTGATAAGCTAAGAGAGCAGCTCAAATGCAAACATGTACGTGCTTCAGTCTGGATGAACACATGCTGGCTGGCTGTCAGCTTTGAGCCAGGCTTGGTGCTCGGCACTGGGGTGTATGGAGAATATTCCAGACTACTCCAGACTGGAATATCCCACTCTTCCCAAAGCTGTCAGTCTGGGCACAGTAGTGTTCTATCCATCCCTGACCTTCTGTTTTTTGTTTTTTTTTTTTTCCCCAAGTATTTTCAGAATGGATTCCAACTTAAATGTTTCTTCTATAGCTTATACTCCTCTTGCTACTGCCTTACACTATAAATGAATATCAAATCATACTAATTAAATACCATTAGCATCTTTGAAGCCTTTTCAGATGGCAGAGTGGTAAAGAATCTGCCTGCCAATGCAGGAGATGCAAGAGAGCTTGGGGTGATGCCCTAGAGGAGGTAATGGCAACCCACTATTCCAGTATTCTTGCCTGGAAATTTGCATGGGCAGAGGAACCTGGTGGTCTACAGCCCATGGGGTCGCAGAGAGTTGGACAAAGCTTGGCAACAAGTATCTTTTGCATGGGACATTACACTGCTTCACAAACACTGGCCATGAGTAGTAAATTCATCTGTAAATTGATTCCAAATTCACAGATGGATAGTAGTAGGTGGGTGTGTAGAGTCAAGAGATATCAGAAAAAATTCTGACTTACCATTAATAACTTGCATTATGATCTCAGGCAAACCCCTCCACCTCCCTGGAGCCCTGTGTCCTCTCTGCATGCAGCACCGGCAGCTGAAAATAAAATGATCCTTGGTATTTGAAACTCTGGGAGAGGTTACTTTTAGTCATCATCATAGTAGCAGAAGCATTATTTATATGTAGAGACCAGGGGTCTAGATGCTGTTTCTCCTGTACAGCAAAGTTTCACAGAAATAGATTTTCCTGCCCCAAATGCCAGGGGAGGTCATTTACACTGGTCTCTTTCACCCTTCCCTGCTGTACAATCTATGCACGTTGGTCACTGACAGTGAGCCTGACTACTCAGCAAGTTGAGCTATGCTCAGAAGGAAACCGGAGAAGGCAATGGCACCCCACCCCAGTACTCTTGCCTGGAAAATCCCATGGATGGAGGCGCCTGGTAGGCTGCAGTCCGTGGGGTTGCTAGGAGTTGGACACAACTGAGCGACTTCACTTTCGTTTTTCACTTTCATGCATTGGAGAGGGAAAGGGCAACCCACTCCAGTATTCTTGCCTGGAGAATCGCAGGGATGGGGGAGCCTGGTGGGCTGCCATCTATGGGGTCTCACAGAGTCGGACACAACTGAAGCGACTTAGCAGCAGCAGCAGCAGAAGGAAACAGCTGGAGCCAATCCACGAGGACAGGTAGAATAAGTCCAGGTTGCTGAACTCCTGGTCATGTGCTCACTTGAAATTCCAGGTAGTCTTGGAGAGCAACCTTCGGCTGTTTGTAATGACACAGTCCTTTCTTTAGTAAATTATGTCCTGTGTGTGCTAAGTGAACTAAAATTATTCACTGTGTATCTGACTTACAGATAAACTCCTTTAAGTCCTAAGGAATCAATCACTCTGTTGTTCAATTGTTGTTTAGACCCTAAGTTGTGTCTGAATTTTTGTGAACCTAAATTCCAACTAACTTTACAAGGGTTGTCTCAAATGAAATACCTCACATTGAAGAATAAAATATAAAGCTCCAAAGTTGGAGTAATTATTTTTTTAACTGTATGTCTGAATGCACTTAAAAAAAAAAAAAAAGGTATCCTCAAAAGTTTTCCAAAAAAAGACACAAAAGCATAGATGAAGTCAACTTAGCCAGAAAAAAACTATAAATTTGGGCACTTTGAGGTAAGTTGAAACAGGTTTAGTATTTCTCTTGGTTTCTAAAAGTCAGTGTCTTTAATTAAAAATAAAACTAAAGTTAGATGACTGGTGTTTTGACATCCAACCAAGTTTTACTTCTGGTACAACTATCCAGACTGAAACACCACTCATGGCAAAACTTGCCCATTTTTATGTGAATGTTTGTTTATACTCAGCTCTCTAAGCTCCACACCATCATGTCCTGTTCTGAGTTAAGTAATCTTGTCCAATGGTATGTGGAAGTACACTTATCTGTTCATTTAGCCTCGCTGTAAGTCCTTTCCAAATGTCTGACAGAAAACCTGGATGAAATGTGAAGGCCCCAGACAGGAGCCATCAGACAAGGCCCACGTGCTAACACCCACCACACTGTTCAGGGTTATATGATCAATAAGGTTTCTGAGTGGGCCACCCCAGACTCAAAAGATTCCAATCGGTTTTCTTTGACCTTGGACTTGCCCATGATGTCATGCATAAGGTGAAGAGTCTGAAGACAGGTGACCTGCTTCCAAATACTAACCCCACCATTTCTTGGTGTGTCATCACAGGCAAACCATGTAAATCCTCTGAGCCCCAGTTTCTTCTTTCTACCTACCTACCTACCTATCCATCCATCCATCCATCTTCTACCTTCATCTATCACAGCAGGTTGTGGTAAGGAGGAAAAGAGGAAGTATAAAGAGGGAGACATTTTGAAAACTGCAAATGCACAAATTAATAGCAGTCATTCAGATGATGATAGATGGACAAGGGCTTAGGGCCTAGGCCTAAACTTGGGCTTTCTATTGTCTGAGAGTTTCTGGGATTTGAGGCAAGAGTGAGACAGGGAGCGTGGGCCAGGGGACGATGACTCCCCGGATAGTTCCATGAGGTGGTCCCAGGGCCAAGTCAACATGATTGTCATTAAGTATGAAAGAAATGAGTGCCACATGTCAGAGGAGGAGAGTAGTGGTAACGTGGAATATAAGTTGGAGCTGAGGACCTATTAGACCTGGATCCTTGACTAGAAGGAGGGCAGTGGGAGGAAGTGTGGAAAGAGCGTGAACCAGACCAAATGGAGCCATTTCTGGACCCCTGTATTTTCATTCTCCTTATGTGCTGTTGGATATAAAAACCTTCCATTTCCTGCTTGGTTACCCCTTAAAGTAATTCTTTAAACTGTATGTTTTTTCAAATTATTCATTTGTGCATCTTTCAAAATGCATAGTAACACTATCATTTGACAAAAAAATAAAAAACCACTGTATGTCTGTTCACATTTGTTTAAGTTAACAGCTAAACCATTTCTTCATCAACTTAAATCATTGCAAAGGATAAAATCTCTGGTGAATCAGAAATAGGAAATTTTAAAAATAAAATTCTAATATGACTTCTTCACTCTTTCCAGGACAATCTAATACCACAGCAATTTGATATCTACCATAATTCATTTTAATATACACCTACAAGCTCATCTTTAGTAGGCAAAAATTATTTCATTTACTCTTTAAATTTGTATTTCCACTCTACTTTCTTCACATATTTTATGTTAATGTGATACATTTTATGCATAAAATCCTTTCATTGATCATCCATAATTATCTGCAGCAAAAATATGTATATAACTTGAATTCAATTTTGTACATTTTAATTTGAAGGTAAAGTTTAAATCCTGTAGCCAAATAGCTCTAGGTATTAAAGAAATAATTCTAAACTGAATTATCACTATAGATACTATTAATATGTGATTTATCACACAGGATTTTATTAATATTAACTATAAAAGGTAAAATTTTATTGGAAAAAACAGTTTTCATCAGACTTACTAAATGAAGATGCATCTATTTCCTAAAACAGATGGCAATCCTCAACAACATTAATCTCAATTTACAATTATTGTTGTTACAGTTGTTGTACACACGATGAAACATTTTTCATGAAAATGAAAGGAACTTTATCATAGTAATGTCCATTACTGAGCTCCTCTTATAGGGTGATCTATCATCAAAATGATTTTTAATGATCTAACTTTTGACAGAGCTCAACTCGGTGTTTCCTCAAATTTCATGAAAGAAAAGTATTAGAAATCATCTGAGTTGGAAAAAGATTTAATACTAAATCAACAGACTTTCACTTTCTCAAAAAACACTATTTTGTCTGGCACTCAAAAGATCTGTGGGCCCTGGAGAAACTCATCATAGTAAACAGAGGGAGAGAGGGCAGGTCTCACCTTTATTGAGAGGTCTTTGTAGAAAGCAAGACCCTCCACCCACCAGGGATTGCTCACTGCTGCTCAGCTCTCGGCAGAACAACCTTTGGAAAGCGTGCATAGGCAGGCTGTGGATCTTCAATTTTTTTTTTTAATCCACGTATTGATGTAACCTTAGCCAGCATTCACATACTGGGGGTTCAATTGTGAAGGCTACCACTTTGGACTGTCTGGGAGCTGACTCCCACTGACCTGGGAGCTGAGTCTCAGCAGAGCTGGCAACTCTGGACAGCGGGAGATTCCCTGACCTCTCCAGCTGGCATTCTCCAAACTGGGTTGGGGCGGGGGCACAGGGGGGCATTTGTGCATGTTGAAAATGTGAGTGATTCCCAGTGAAGACAGAATCCCAGTTGAAAAACATTTGGGAAAAGCTCCCTTTTATTTCCCCCTCTTAGAGATTTGCAATCAAACCAGGATAATAAAGGCTAAAGAAAGCTGTTTAACTTTCTTTAGCATAGATTTTAGGAAATGAATTTGCTCCTCCACCCCAGTCTTTTCTCCCAAAGAACAAACAGTTATATAGAAAGAGACTAAATCATCTGCTCAGATCCCCAGTGCTCCAGACTGAGTCTCCTATGAGATCTATGTGGTCTGACTTGTTCGTGACAGCTACAGGCCTCTCTAGTTTCCAGGGGATCTGAGATTGGTTGGTTTTCAAGGGCTGTTAACCTGCTAGAGCAGTGTTACCCTCTGCCCCAGTCTTCCTACTGAGGTTACCCATTTTTAGATGGATGTTCTAGTACAACAGGAAGGTTTCTGTGCTACTGATGTAGGGGCAGCACCCACTGCAGCCATGAACTTGAAGCTTTCTGATCAGCTCTCAAATAACCACCAGTGGAGGGTCAGTTTGGTGCCTCCCTAGCCGTCTTTCTGCGCCCATGATGGTGTGGGCTGAGTCAAGAGAGGCGTATAATTAGATGCAGAGTACAATTAAAATCAAACATATGTGAGTGGAATGTGTGTGTGAGAAATAGACTGTGTCTCATCATATGACTGTCTTTATTACATCCAGAGCTACGTGGATTATAATCATCTGGTTTGAATTGTCCATCTTTTCATTGTCAAACATGAAGAGTTTGCTACATTACCACGATGAAGATTAAAATACACAGTTCAAGTACCCACTGGGGAGAGACGTCCCTGACACTGTTCACTACATGGGAAAGAGGGCTGGGTCACCTGACTTGGGTCACGTTTTGGAACTTTGCAGGTATTTGATCTAAGACACCACCACTGACAATACACAAGAACAAGTCCCTGCTATCCTTTCCTCCAGGAAGACCCCAGGACTTCAAGTTAGAAATCAGTCAATATGCAATGCACCAGTGCTGAACATTTTGGTTAGCATGGAGATCCAATCAGACTTTCCACTCTGACAGCAGCTCAGAACTCAAACAAATCCGTCATACCTGCTGGCAACAAGGTTGAAGAGTAAGCTGGTGGAGCATCTCTGTTCTTGGAACACAGGAACTGTGAAGCGTTCTGCCTGTACCTTAACTCTGCACACAATCTTCACTCTACACAGAACAAGACAGCAGATGAGAACCGGAGGCCAACCACATGGATGACTGGTCCAGCCTCAAATGGAACTGGTTTGGCCCTTGGGAAGCCTCTGCTCTCACCTGTGAAGCTGCAAAATAACCAATGCATTTTAATAAGCCTCTGCAAACCAAGAACAGAACTCAAAACAGCTGGAAGAAATGAGATAAGGCATCAAAACTAGCTTTTGATCTTAAAACCACTAGAAATTTCCTGGGAAATCATCCTCCCAAACTCCCTTTTATGGGAAGACAAGGGGAGCAGAAATCAAACGGTTTGCCTACAGGTAAAGGGGGAGAGCTCTCAGCATTTCAGGTCATGGATTCTAGATGTTAAGGTTCAGAGAAACCTGCAGGGAAGTGCCAGGGAATAACCACCACACAGCAAGTCTGTGAGCAGGATACTCTACATGCTCAGTGAAACCTCGTGGACAAATTTGGCTTAAATATTTTCTTCTTAATGCTTTGTAGGAGGGCTGGTAAGAAGAGCTGGGTGAGGAAAACAAAGTAATGAGATTAAAATTTCTTCCGTGTAATGAGATAGGCAAAATACAACCTCAAATTATAATATGTCTAAGTGTAAGTCTTAAGGAATACAGCTTTCTTTATTAAACAAGAAATATGGGGTCGCACAGAGTCGGACACGACTGAAGTGACTTAGTAGCAGCAGCAACAACTTTTAATTACACTAACATTCCTCCTTTGGTTTCAAATCGTCCTGATCCTCTTCTTAATATGCTCATTGTCTATGCCCTTCATGTGTCTTATGATCATAAATTTAACTCTTTAAAGCAGCTGGATGATATAAGTATGGATCTGTGAGAAGCATACAATAAATATGTCATGTCAAGCTTTCCTACCATTTACCAACTTATTAATTATTTTTAATATGGTACAATTGAGGCTAGATCACTGAAAAACCAAAGAGATGATCTTGCTAAATTACAAACTTCTGGCTTCTCATCCTTTATAACTGAAGTACCGGGGTCCAGCCCCGGTTGGATCCAGGGATTCCCTCAGGATGACGGCGTCGGCAATTAGAATAGCAAAGCAAAGAGATTAGAGGCTCATTATAACTGGTTTATGCGGAAAATCAATATAACCCATGACACCAGGTTTGCTCTGACCACGGAGGCCGCAGACGCTCTCTCGAATCGCTGAAGGTGCCCCACCTTGGGCACCTTCTCGAGTGGGTCTTAGAAGCCTGAGCAAGTAAGTGGTCTCAGAGGACTTCCGTGCTCCAATTATTTTGGCCTGAAGGAAGATCAGAAGAGAAAAGGAGAAAAAGGAAACAAGAAAGAATGACATGGGGAGACCAAGCTTTGAGCAAGGCCCGTAGCTTTATTTTCAAAGGGAGCTTATATATCTTAAGTTGTGCATAGAGGATAATAGGGGGTGTGAAATCATGCAAAGTCAGCAGTCTTTGATCCTTATCAAGACCAGGCTTTCTTTTCTGCAAGCTTATCGTATACAAATGGTTCAGGTGGTTTACATCATAGAACCATTCAACTTCAGTTTCTTCAGCATTACTGGTTGGAGCATAGACTTGGATTACTGTGATATTGAATGGTTTGCCTTGGAAACGAACAGAGATCATTCTGTCATTTTTGAGATTGCATCCAAGTACTGCATTTCAGACTCTTTTGTTGACCATGATGGCCACTCCATTTCTTCTGAGGGATTCCTGCCTGCAGTAGTAGATATAATGGTCATCTGAGTTAAATTCACCCATTCCAGTCCATTTCAGTTTGCTGATTCCTAGAATGTCGACATTCACTCTTGCCATCTCTTGTTTGACCACTTCCAATTTGCCTTGATTCATGGAAGTGACATTCCAGGTTCCTATGCAATATTGCTCTTTACAGCATCGGACATTGCTTCTATCACCAGTCACATCCACAGCTGGGTATTGTTTTAGCTTTGGCTCCATCCCTTCATTCTTTCTGGAGTTATTTCTCCACTGATCTCCAGTAGCCTATGGGGCACCTACTGACCTGGGGAGTTCCTCTTTCAGTATCCTATCATTTTGCCTTTTCATACTGTTCATGGGGTTCTCAAGGCAAGAATACTGAAGTGGTTTGCCATTCCCTTCTCCAGAGGACCACATTCTGTCAAATCTCTCCACCATGACCCGCCTGTCTTGGATTGCCCCACGGGCATGGCTTAGATTCATTGAGTTAGACAAGGCTGTGGTCCTAGTGCGATTAGATTGACTAGTTTTCTGTGAGTATGGTTTTAGTGTGTTTGCCCTCTGATGCCCTCTTGTAACACCCGTCCCAACCAGTAATGCTGAAGAAACTGAAGTTGAACGGTTCTATGAAGACCTACAAGACCTTTTAGAACTAACACCCAAAAAAGATGTCCTTTTCATTATAGGGGACTGGAATGCAAAACTAGGAAGTCAAGAAACACCTGGAGTAACAGGCAAATTTGGCCTTGGAATACGGAATGAAGCAGGGCAAAGACTGATAGAGTTTTGCCAAGAAAATGCACTGGTCATAACAAACACCCTCTTCCAAAAACACAAGAGAAGATGCTATACATGGACATCACCAGATGGTCAACACTGAAATCAGATTGATTATATTCTTTGCAGCCAAAGATGAAGAAGCTGTATACAGTCAGCAAAAACAAGACCAGGAACTGACTGTGGCTCAGACCATGAACTCCTTATTGCCAAATTCAGACTTAAATTGAAGAAAGTAGGAAAAACCACTAGACCATTCAGGTATGACCTAAATCAAATCCCTTATGATTATACAGTGGAAGTGAGAAATAGATTTAAGGGCCTAGATCTGATAGATAGAGTGCCTGATGAACTATGGAATGAGGTTCGTGACACTGTACAGGAGACAGGGATCAAGACCATCCCCATAGAAAAGAAATGCAAAAAAGCAAAATAGCTGTCTGAGGAGGCCTTACAAATAGCTATGAAAAGAAGAGAAGCAAAAAGCAAAGGAGAAAAGGAAAGATATAAACATCTGAAAGTAGAGTTCCAAAGAATAGCAAGAAGAGATAAGAAAGCCCTCTTCAGCGATCAGTGCAAAGAAATAGAGGAAAACAACAGAATGGGAAAGACTAGGGATCTCTTCAAAAAAATGAGAGATACCAAAGGAACATTTCATGCAAAGATGAGCTCGATAAAGGACAGAAATGGTATGGACCTAACAGAAGCAGAAGATATTAAGAAGACGTGGCAAGAATACACAGAAGTGTACAAAAAAGATCTTCATGACCCAGATAATCACAATGGTGTGATCACTGACCTAGAGCCAGACATCCTGGAATGTGAAGTCAAGTGGGCCTTAGAAAGCATCACTACAAACAAAGCTAGTGGAGGTGATGGAATTCCAGTTGAGCTGTTTCAAATCCTGAAAGATGATGCTGTGAAAGTGCTGCACTCAATATGCCAGCAAATTTTGAAAACCCAGCAGGGGCCACAGGACTGGAAAAGGTCAGTTTTCATTCCAATCCCAAAGAAAGGCAATGCCAAAGAATGCTGAAACTACCACACAGTTGCACTCATCTCACACACTAGTAAAGTAATGCTCAAAATTCTCCAAGCCAGGCTTCAGCAATATGTGAGCCGTGAACTTCCTGTGTTCAAGCTGGTTTTAGAAAAGGCAGGGGAACCAGAGATCAAATTACCAACATCTGCTGGATCATGGAAAAAGCAAGAGAGTTCCAGAAAAACATCTATTTCTGCTTTATTGCCTATGCCAAAACCTTTGACTATGTGGATCACAATAAACTGTGGAAAATTCTGAAAGAGATGGGAATACCATAACAACTGATCTGCCTCTTGAGAAATTTGTATACAGGTCAGGAAGCAACAGTTAGAACTGCACATGAAACAACAGACAGGTTCCAAATAGGAAAAGAAGTACATCAAGGCTGTGCATTGTCACCCTGTTTATTTAACTTATATGCAGAGTACATCATGAGAAACGCTGGACTGGAAGAAACACAAACTGGAATCAAGATTGCCGGGAGAAATATCAATAACCTCAGATGTGCAGATGACACCACCCTTATGGCAGAAAGTGAAGAGGAACTCAAAAGCATCTTGATGAAAGTGAAAGTGGAGAGTGAAAAAGTTGGCTTAAAGCTCAACATTCAGAAAACAAAGATCATGGCATCCGGTCCCATCACTTCATGGGAAATAGATGGGGAAACAGTGGAAACAGTGTCAGACTTTATTTTTCTGGGCTTCAAAATCACTGCAGATGGTGACTGCAGCCATGAAATTAAAAGATGCTTACTCCTTGGAAGGAAAGTTATGACCAACCTAGACAGCATATTCAAAAGCAGAGACATTACTTTGCCAACAGATGTTTGTCTAGTCAAGGTTTTTCCTGTGGTCATGTATGGCTGTGAGAGTTGGACTGTGAAGAAGGCTGAACGCCAAAGAATTGATGCTTTTGAACTGTGGTGTTGGAGAAGACTCTTGAGAGTCCCTTGGACTGCAAGCAGATCCAACTAGTCCATTCTGAAGGAGATCAGCCCTAGAATTTCTTTAGAAGGAATGATGCTAAAGCTGAAACTCCAGAACTTTGGTCACCTCATGCAAAGAGTTGACTCATTGGAAAAGACTCTGATGCTGGGAGGGATTGGGGGCAGGAGGAGAAGGGGACGACAGAGGATGAGATGGCTGGATGGCATCACTGATTCGATGGACATGAGTTTCAGTGAACTCCGGGAGTTGGTGATAGACAGGGAGGCCTGGCGTGCTGCGATTCATAGGGTCGCAAAGAGTCGGACACGACTGAGCGACTGATCTGATCTGATCTGGCCAGAAAGCCTGTTAACATTTTATGACTCTGATAAAGGTTTGTCAAACATAAGACTTATTTTCTCTAAGAGTAATTATTTTAAAGTTTGGTGCCATCCTCTGAAGGTGTTAGATAAAGTTGCATTCCTATAGGGCAGAGGTGCAGTGGGTTTACAACAAGGAAAGAATTTATTACCTTACGGGTCTAAAGTTGTTAGCACCAAGGCCACTACTTATTTTTTCTATGTACCAACTATATTAATCAATACACTTTTAAGGATACAGTACAGGGGATGTGGAAACTTGGCAGCAAGCACTGGCTTAACAATGAAATCTTCTACTAGTTCTAACAATTTCTAACTCTCCGAGAGGCTCTATACTATTTGAATCTCTTAAGCTTCCTGTGCCTCTTGCGGTTGGGAGACTGTAAACAATCGTATGCATAGCTGTAGGAGTCCGGGTAAACCTGTCAGGCAAGTTAGAGAGCCATCTGAGGGGTTTGGATTGAAACACTCCTATTATGCCCAAGAGGCTAATTAGCTAGAGCTCTAATATGATTTCCTTCAGAGAAAGGTGGTCGGGGATAGCCTCCTGTTAATGTCAGAGGAGTTGGTGAAAGTCGTAAAATAGTAAAACAGACAGATTCTGGTTTTGGGGTAGATGCTCAGGCAGGTCCAGGGGGGGCCCTCGAGTCCTGACTTGCCTTTGCATACCAGCCCTCTCCGCATGACCTTTGTCATGGGTGGGAACTTCCATGCTGGCTCCTGGCACTGAAGGTTGTTAACAAGATTATTCTTTTAATCCCTTTGCTACTCTGCCATCTTTACTGTAGGTTTATGGATGTTCATAACATCCTTGCTTAACAACAATTCTAGGAAGCTAATTCTGTTCATTCATCTCAAATATCCTGTTCATTGCCATCAATCAGGGCCCAGGCCATATCCCAGCCCTCCCGACCTAGTCTTCTCTCCCGACCACACTAGCTCACTTCCATGCAACTTCCTCTTAAATTCCTGCCACACTCTCTTTGATATCACTGAAAATTCAAAACTTACCATCTGACATTGTCATTAATATATAAATATATTATATATTATATATATATAATATGTAAAATGTAGTATGTGAATTATACGTAAAATATAATATAGAGAAATTATAAAGAGTCCTTGAAATAAAGAATTCCACTGAATTGGTTCCAAATGACTTGGTATGTTTTTTCTTGTCCTCTACTTGTATGACAGTCATTTGAAATTCAACTATTATTAGAACTGCAAGAAAGAGAGGACTAGGATTTTGCCTCCTGGAGCTCCCTTGTCAGTACTTTTATCCTCCTTCCCTGGTCTCATGCCCCCTTGAGCTCTCCTTTCTCTCTTTATCTCTCTTTCATGACCCACTTTTTTATTCTTTTTATAGGTTTCTCTACAATATTTTCTCTTTACCTTATTTTTTTAAGTATGTTTCATCACCTCCATTCTTTACTGTTTAATCTTTCTCAGAAGCACAAGTACACACACACACACACACACACACACACACAAGTTCCCATACAAGCTCTGTGTTTAGGTGCTGTTTGACTGGGCTGTCTCTGTGTTTGACTCACGTTTTCATATTCCACAATATTACCACATGCCAGGAGAGGCAACCATTTTCCTGTCTGCTTCTCCTTTTGACCCACATTACACTAAAATGAAGCAAAAGGAAGGGTCGCAGACAGACCACTGAATGCTTTAAGATGCTGGCCTTTTAGAATTATATCTCATGTTTTCCAAAGCATCAGAGCCCTGGCCAGTCATTTGGCACCTTCTGCAGGACACAAAGAGCCACAGGCTGGGAAAATCAGATCTGATTTCATGAATCTGATTGAATTTGATTTAATTCAAGGTGGCCACCACACACCCAGAACCACTCTGAATAAACCATTTCCTGCTGTCAAAATAATTGTACTAACCAAAGCAATACACAGATTCGATGCAATTTGTATCAAATTACAAATGGTGTTTCTCATAGAACTAGAACAAAAAATTTTACAGTGTGTATGGAAATACAAAACACCCTGAAGAGTCAAAACAATTTTGAGAAAGAAGAGCAGGAGCTGACAGGATCAGGCTCCCTGACTTCAGACTACACTACAAGCTATAGTGATCAAAACACTGGTACTGGCACAAAACCCAAAATACACTGCATAGATCAATGGGACAGGATAGGAAGTCCAGAGAGAAACCCACGCACTTGTGGTCAGTTAATTTAAGACAAAGGAGGCAAGACTGTACAATGGAGAAAAGACAGCCTCCTTAATAAGCAGTGCTGAGAAAACTGGACAGCTACATGTATAAGAATGAAATCAGAACACTCCCTAACACCATCCACAAAAATAAACTCAAAATGGATTAAAGACCTAAACATAAGGACAGACATTATAAAACTCTTAGAGGAGAACACAGACACAACACTCTGCCACAAATCACAGCAATGTATATTTTTTGACCCACCCATTAGAGTAATGAAACTAAAATCAAAAGTAAGCAAATGGGGGACAATATTTGCAAATGAGGCAACTGACAGATTAATCTCCAAAACATTCAAACAGCTCAAAGAGCTCAATAAAAAAAAAAAAAAAAAAAAAAAAAACAACTACCCAATCAAAAAATGAGTGTAAGATCTAAATAGACATTTCTCTAAAGAACACTTACAGATGACCAAAAAGCACATGAAACGATGCTCAGAAAGGATGCTCAACATCCCTAATTACTAGAGAAGTGCAGAAATACTACAATGGGGTATCATTTCACACCGGTCAGAATAACCAGCATAAAAAATCTGCAAACAATAAATGCTGGAGAGGGTGTGGAGAAAAGGGAGCCCTCCTACAGTGTTCATGGGAATGTAACTAGGTACACCCACTGTGGAGAACAGAATGGAGGTTTCTTGAAAAACTAAATATAGAGTTGCCATACAAGTCAGCAATCCCATTCCTGGTCAATTATCCAGAGGAAACCATAATTTAAAAAGATACATGCACCCCAATATTCATTGCACCAATATTTACAATAGCCAATACATGGAAGCAACCTAAATATCCATCAACAGATGAATGGATAAAGAAGATGTGGTACACACACATACACACAATGGAGTATTCAGTTCAGTTCAGTTCAGTCGCTCAGTTGTGTCCGACTCTTTGCGACCCTATGAATCGCAGCATGCCAGGCCTCCCTGTCCATCACCAACTCCTGGAGTTCACTGAGACTCACGTCCATCAAGTCAGTGATGCCATCCAGCCATCTTGTCCTCTGTAGTCCCCTTCTCCTCCTGCCCCCAATCCCTCCCAGCATCAGAGTCTTTTCCAATGAGTCAACTCTTTGCATGAGGTGACCAAAGTACTGGAGTTTCAGCTTTAGCATCATTCCTTCCAAACAACACCAAGGGCTGATCTCCTTTATGTTTTTTTTTTTTTTTAACTTTACAATATTGTATTGGTTTTGCCAAATATCGAAATGAATCCACCACAGGTATACATGTGTTCCCCATCCTGAACCCTCCTCTCTCCTCCCTCCCCATACCCTCCCTCTGGGTTGTCCCAGTGCACCAGCCCCAAGCATCCAGTATTGTGCATCGAACCTGTACTGACAACTCATTTCATATATGATATTGTACGTATTTCAATGCCATTATCCCAAATCTTCCCACCCTCTCCCTCTCCCACAGAGTCCAAAAGACTGATCTATACATCAGTGTCTCTTTTGCTGTCTCGTATACAGGGTTATTGTTACCATCTTTCTAAATTCCATATATATGCATTAGTATACTGTATTGGTGTTTTTCTTTCTGGCTTACTTCACTCTGTATAATAGGCTCCAGTTTCATCCACCTCATTAGAACTGATTCAAATGTATTCTTTTTAATGGCTGAATAATACTCTGTTGTGTATATGTACCACAGCTTCTTATCCATTCATCTGCTGATGGACATCTAGGTTGCTTCCATGTCCTGGCTATTATAAACAGTGCTGCGATGAACACTGGGGTACACGTGTCTCTTTCCCTTCTGGTTTCCTCAGTGTGTATGCCCAGCAGTGGGATTGCTGGATCATAAGGCAGTTCTATTTCCAGTTTTTTAAGGAATCTCCACACTGTTCTCCATAGTGGCTGTACTAGTTTGCATTCCCACCAACAGTGTAAGAGGGTTCCCTTTTCTCCACACGCTCTCCAGCATTTATTGCTTGTAGACTTTTGGATCACAGCCATTCTGACTTGCATGAAATGGTACCTCATAGTGGATTTGATTTGCATTTCTCTGATAATGAGTGATGTTGAGCATCTTTTCATGTGTTTGTTAGCCACCTGTATGTCTTCTTTGGAGAAATGTCTATTTAGTTCTTTGGCCCATTTTTTGATTGGGTCATTTTTTTTTTTTTCTGGAATTGAGCTGTAGGAGTTGCTTGTATATTTTTGAGATTAGTTGTTTTTCAGTTGCTTCATTTGCTATTATTTTCTCCCATTCTGAAGGCTGTCTTTTCACCTTGCTTATAGTTTCCTTTGTTGTGCAGAAGCTTTTAAGTTTAATTGGGTCCCATTTGTTTATTTTTGCTTTTATTTCCAATATTCTGGGAGGTGGGTCATAGAGGATCCTGCTGTGATGTATGTCAGAGAGTGTTTTGCCTATGTTCTCCTCTAGGAGTTTTATAGTTTCTTATCTTACATTTAGATCTTTAATCCATTTTGAGTTTATTTTTGTGTATGGTGTTAGAAAGTGCTCTAGTTTCATTCTTTTACAAGTGGTTGACCAGTTTTCCCAGCACCACTTGTTAAAGAGATTGTCTTTAATCCGTTGTATATTCTTGCCTCCTTTGTCAAAGATAAGGTGTCCATATGTGCGCAGATTTATCTCTGGGCTTTCTATTTTGTTCCATTGATCTATATTTCTGTCTTTGTGCCAGTACCATACTGTCTTGATGACTGTGGCTTTGTAGTAGAGCCTGAAGTCAGGTAGGTTGATTCCTCCAGTTCCATTCTTCTTTCTCAAGATAGCTTTGGCTATTTGAGTTTTTTTGTATTTCCATACAAATTGTGAAATTATTTGTTCCAGCTCTGTGAAGAATACCATTGGTACCTTGATAGGGATTGCATTGAATCTATAAATTGCTTTGGGTAGTATACTCATTTTCACTATATTGATTTTTCCAATCCGTGAACATGGTATATTTCTCCATCTATTAGTGTTCTCTTTGATTTCTTTCACCAGTGTTTTATAGTTTTCTATATATAGGTCTTTAGTTTCTTTAGGTAAATATATTCCTAAGTATTTTATTCTTTCCGTTGCAATGGTGAATGGAATTGTTTCCTTAATTTCTCTGTTTTCTCATGATTAGTGTATAGGAATGCAAGGGATTTCTATGTGTTGATTTTATATCCTGCAACTTTACTATAATCATTGATTAGTTCTAGTAATTTTCTGGTGGAGTCTTTAGGGTTTTCTATGTAGAGGATCATGTCATCTGCAAATAGTGAGAGTTTTACTTCTTCTTTTCCAATTTGCATTCCTTTTATTTCTTTTTCTGCTCTGATTGCTGTGGCCAAATCTTCCAAAACTATGTTGACTAGTAATGGTGAAAGTGGGCACCCTTGTCTTGTTCCTGACTTTAGAGGAAATGCTTTCCATTTTTCCCCATTGAGGATAATGTTTGCTATGGGTTTGTCGTATATAGCTTTTATTATGTTGAGGTATGTTCCTTCTATTCCTGCTTTCTGGAGAGTTTTTATCATAAATGGATGTTGAATTTTGTCAAAGGCTTTCTCTGCATCTATTGAGATAATCATATGGTTTTTATTTTTCAATTTGTTAATGTAGTGTATTACATTGATTGATTTGCAGATATTGAAGAATCCTTGCATCCCTGGGATAAAGCCCACTTGGTCATGGTGTATGATCTTTTTAATGTGTTGTTGGATTCTGATTGCTAGAATTTTGTTAAGGATTTTTGCATCTATGTTCATCAGTGATATTGGCCTGTAGTTTTCTTTTTTTGTGGGATCTTTGTCAGGTTTTGGTAGTAGGATGATGATGGCCTCATGGAATGAGTTTGGAAGTTTACCTTCCTCTGCAATTTTCTGGAAGAGT
Source organism: Bos grunniens (assembly GCF_055505025.1). Classification (NCBI taxonomy): domain Eukaryota; kingdom Metazoa; phylum Chordata; class Mammalia; order Artiodactyla; family Bovidae; genus Bos; species Bos grunniens. The sequence continues at coordinate 70,436,311 of NC_141185.1, read as the reverse complement.
TTGAGTAGGATAGGTGTTAGCTCTTCTCTAAATTTTTGGTAGAATTCAGCTGTGAAGCCGTCTGGACCGGGGCTTTTGTTTGCTGGAAGATTTTTGATTACAGTTTCAATTTCCATGCTTGTGATGGGTCTGTTAAGATTTTCTATTTCTTCCTGGTCCAGTTTTGCAAAGTTGTACTTTTCTAAGAATTTGTCCATTTCTTCCACGTTGTCCATTTTATTGGCATATAATTGTTGATAGTAGTCTCTTATGATCCTTTGTATTTCGGTGTTGTCTTTTGTGATCTCTCCATTTTCATTTCTAATTTTGTTGATTTGATTTTTCTCCCTTTGTTTCTTGATGAGTCTGGCTAATGGTTTGTCAATTTTATTTATCCTTTCAAAGAACCAGCTTTTGGTTTTCTTGATTTTTGCTATGGTCTCTTTTGTTTCTTTTGCATTTATTTCTGCCCTAATTTTTAAGATTTCTTTCCTTCTACTAACCCTGGGGTTCTTCATTTCTTCCTTTTCTAGTTGCTTTAGGTGTAGAGTTAGGTTATTTATTTGACTTATTTCTTGTTTCTTTAGGTATGCCTGTATTGCTATGAACTTTCCCCTTAGGACTGCTTTTACAGTGTCCCACAGGTTTTGGGTTGTTGTGTTTTCATTTTCATTAGTTTCTATGCAAATTTTGATTTCTTTTTTAATTTCTTCTGTGATTTGTTGGTTATTCAGCAGCGTGTTGTTCAGCCTTCATATTTTGGGATTTTTAATAGTTTTTCTCCCGTAATTGAGATCTAATCTTACTGCATTGTGGTCAGAAAAGATGCTTGGAATGATTTCTATTTTTCTGAATTTACCAAGGCTAGATTTATGGCCCAGGATGTGATCTATCCTGGAGAAGGTTCCATGTGCGCTTGAGAAAAAGGTGAAATTCGTTGTTTTGGGATGAAATGTCCTATAGATATCAATTAGGTCAAACTGGTCTATTGTATCATTTAAAGTTTGTGTTTCCTTGTTAATTTTCTGTTTAGTTGATCTATCCATAGTTGTGAGTGGGGTATTAAAGTCTCCCACTATTATTGTGTTATTGTTAATTTCTCCTTTCATACTTGTTAGCATTTGTCTTACATATTGCAGTGCTCCCATGTTGGGTGCATATATACTTATAATTGTTATATCTTCTTCTTGGATTGATCCTTTGATCATTACGTAGTGACCTTCTTTGTCTCTTTTCACAGCCTTTGTTTTCAAGTCTATATTATCTGATATGAGTATTGCTACTCCTGCTTTCTTTTGGTCCCTATTTGCATGGAAAATCCTTTTCCAGCCCTTCACTTTCAGTCTGTATGTGTCCCCTGTTTGAGGTGGGTCTCTTGTAGACAACATATGTAGGGGTCTTGTTTTTGTATCCATTCAGCCAGTCTTTGTCTTTTTGTTGGGGCATTCAACCCATTTACATTTAAGGTAATTACTGATAATTATGATCCCGTTGCCATTTACTTTATTGTTTTGGGTTTGAATTTATACACCGTTTTTGTGTTTCCTGTCTAGAGAATATCCTTTAGTATTTGTTGGAGAGCTGGTTTGGTGGTGCAGAATTCTCTCAGCTTTTGCTTGTCTGAAAAGCTTTTGATTTCTCCTTCATATTTGAATGAGATCCTTGCTGAGTACAATAATCTGGGCTGTAGGTTATTTTCTTTCATCATTTTAAGTATGTCTTGCCATTCCCTCCTGGCTTGAAGAGTTTCTATTGAAAGATCAGCTGTTATCCTTATGGGAATTCCCTTGTGTGTTATTTGTTTGTTTTTTTTTTTTTTTTTCCCTTGCTGCTTTTAATATTTGTTCTTTGTGTTTGATCTTTGTTAATTTGATTAATATGTGTCTTGGGGTGTTTCACCTTGGGTTTATCCTGTTTGGGACTCTCTGGGTTTCTTGGACTTGGGTCATTATTTCCTTCCCCATTTTAGGGAAGTTTTCAACTATTATCTCCTCAAGTATTTTCTCATGGTCTTTCTTTTTGTCTTCTTCTTCTGGGACCCCTATGATTCAAATGTTGTAGCATTTAATATTGTCCTGGAGGTCTCTGAGATTGTCCTCATTTCTTTTAATTCGTTTTTCTTTTATCCTCTCTGATTAATTTATTTCTACCATTCTATCTTCTAATCCATGAATCCTATCTTCTGCCTCTGTTATTCTACTATTTGTTGCCTCCAGAGTGTTTTTAATTTCATTTATTGCATTAGTCATTATATATTGACTCTTTTTTATTTCTTCTAGGTCATTGTTAAACCTTTCTTGCATCTTCTCAATCCTTGTCTCCAGGCTATTTATCTGTGATTCCATTTTGATTTCAAGGTTTTGGATAAATTTCACTATCATTATTCAGAATTCTTTATCAGGTAGATTCTCTATCTCTTCCTCTTTTGTTTGGTTTGGTGGGCATTTATCCTGTTCCTTTATCTGCTGCATATTCCTCTGTCTCTTCATCTTGCTTAAATTGCTGATTTTGGGGTGTCCTTTCTGTATTCTGGCAGTTTATGGAGTTCTCTTTATTGTGGCATTTCCTCGCTGTGTGTGGGTTTGTACAGGTGGCTGGTCAAGGTTTCCTGGTTAGGGAAGTGTGTGTCGGTGTTCTGGTGGATGGAGCTGTATTTCTTCTCTCTGGAGTGCAATGAAGTGTCCAGTAATGAGTTATGAGATGTCTATTATTTTGGGGTGACTTTGGGCAGCCTGTATCTTGGAGATCAGGGCTGTGTTCCTTTGTTGCTGGAGAATTTGCTTGGTATGTCTTGCCCTGGAACTTGTTGGCCCTTGTGTGGTGCTTGGTTTCAGTGTAGGTATGGAGGCGTTTGATGAGCTCCTGTCAATTAATGTTCCTTGGAGTCAGGAGTTCCCTGGAGTCAGGGTTTGGACTTAAGCCTCCTGCTTCCAGTTATTGGTTTTATTTTTACAGTAGTTTCAAAACTTCTCCTTCTATACAGCACCACTAATAAAACATCTACGTTAAAGACGAAAAGTTTCTCTACTGTGAGGGTCACCCAGAGAGGTTCACAGCGTTACATGGAGAAGAGAAGAGGGAGGAGGGAGTTAGAGGTGACCTGAATGAGATGAGGTGGAATCAATAGAGGAGAGAGTGGGCTAGCCAGTAATCACTTCCTTATGACTGCTCAGAGATGTTCACGGAGTTATACAGAGAAGAGAAGAAGGAGGAAGGAGACAGAGGTGGCCAGGAGGATAAAAGGGGGGAATGAAAAAGAGGGATACAGATTCAGCCAGTAATCAGTTCCGTAAGTGTTCTCCATCGTCTGGAACACACAGAAATTCACAGAGTTGGGTAGAGTAGAGAGGGATTAGGGAGGAGACACAGGCGACCTGGTGGAGAAAAAGGAGAGTCCAAAGGGAGAGAGAGAGCAGTCAATCCAGTAATCTCGCTCCCTAGTGAAAAATGGGTACTGAAGATTGGGTTCTTAAAGGTACAAAATTGGTAACAAATACATAAAAGCAAAAATTAAAAATCTAGAGTAGAGTTTGGAATTTAAAAAATATGGTGTTAAAGAAAAGAAGAAGGAAAAGAAAGAGAAAAAATGAACAAACAAAAACAAAGTCGCAAAAATTATAAAGAAAATACAGGTACAAAATTGGTATCAAATACCAAAAAGCATAAATTAAAAATCTAGAGTAGAGTTTGGAATTTCAGATGTACAATGTTATATAAAAGAAGAAGAGAAAGAAACAAACAAAAAAAAAGTCACAGAAATTATATATATATATAAAAAAAAACTATAGGTACAAAATTGATAACAAATACCAAAAAGCTAAAATTAAAAACCTAGAGTAGAGTTTGGAATTTCAAAAATACAATGTTAAAGAAAAGAAGGAAAAAAAAAAAAAAAAACAAGTTCAAAAAATTATAAAATATATATATATGAAGTTTGCTTTTTAAAAAAAAAGGGTCTTTTTTTTTTGCAAAGTAATAGGTTATAAAAGTGAAAATTAAAGGAATAATAGAGGACTTAATTTTTTTTTTTTTAAATTAAAAAAAAGAAAGAAAGAATGATCGTAAAAATAGTAAAAATATATCTAGGACTTTCTCTGGTTTTGTTGTGAGTATTGTGGGTTCAGTTCATTTTTGGCTAGTTCCTTGGTCTGACTTATATTTCTCAAGATCTATAGGCCCCTTCCTATGTAGTCGGTAGTAACCACAGGGTTTTAATCTATTGTCTGTAGCTTCCAAGGCGGTTCCCTCTGTTATAGCTTCTTCTGTTTGCTGGTCTCTTCAGTGTCTGGTTTCCGCCCTGACACAAAGGGGACGGTGGAGGATGCCTTTTTTTTTTTTTTTTTAGGCTCACTTGTTCAGTCGCGCTGTGGGGAGGGAGGGAGGGATGCTGCAAACAAATAACACTGGTGTGTGCTCACAGTGCCTCAGCCACACTGGGTCTCCCCTGCTCACAGCGCATGTAGCCTCCCTGCCCACACGGCTCAGGCTCTAGGTTGCTCCGCCAGGAACCATCCGTGGCTGGCTCTGGGCTGCCTGCACCTCCCAGGTCCAAGCCGCTCAGGATCAGGCACTCGGGTAGTTCTCAGAGGCACAGACTTGGTTGGGCCTGCGTTTTGTGCCCTTCCCAGGTCCGAGCAGCTCAGGTGATGAGGTGTTTGGCGAGCACAATTGCTGTGATTTATCATCTCTCTGCTGCTCGGTTACCTAGGTGTACAACCAGCACACCTTCTCAGGTAGATGTTGACCATCCAGACCCCCAAGAAGTTTTAGTTAGCAAAGAAGCCTGCTTACAGTTTTATAGATAATGTCTCTCTGGGGCTGCGATTGCCCTCTTCTGGCTGCCTGTCACCGGAGGGGGAAGGTCTGCAGCCGGCTATCTCTGTTCAGTCCTTTGTTCTGTGCACGGGCCTGGCAGTGTCTTAGGTTAGGGCTGGCTTTTCGCATGGTAGATATCCCACAGTCTGGTTTGCTAGCCCAAATTATTTCGCTCAGATAGCGCTCAGGGTATTCAGGCCAGGTCCTTACTCTAAGCGATGCAGCCCGCGCCGCGCCTCCCTGCCCAGCCCCTGCTTGCTAATGGCATGTGCAGGTGTCTGTGCTGCTTCTCTGCTGGGGGAGTTACCGCAGGGCTCGCAATCTGCGGGTTTTAATTATTTATTTATTTTTCCTCCCTGTTATGTTGCCCTCTATGCTTCCAAAGCTCGGCACAGATTTGGCAGTGAGAAGGTTTCCTGGTGTTTGGAAACTTCTCTTTTTAAGACTCCCTTTTGTCTCTTTTTTTTGTCTTTTATATTTTTTCCTACCTCCTTTCGAAGACTTGGGTTGCTTTTCTGGGTGCCTGATATCCTCTGCCGGCATTCAGAAGTGGTTTTGTGGAATTCACTTGGTGTTTAAATGAAAATAACCTACAGCCCAGATTATTGTACCCAGCAAGGATCTCATTCAAGTATGAAGGAGAAATCAAAAGCTTTTCAGACAAGCAAAAGCTGAGAGAATTCTGCACCACCAAACCAGCTCTCCAACAAATACTAAAGGATATTCTCTAGACAGGAAACACAAAAATGGTGCATAAACTCGAACCCAAAACAATAAAGTAAATGGCAACGGGATCATACTTATCAGTAATTACCTTAAACGTAAATGGGTTGAATGCCCCAACAAAAAGACAAAGACTGGCTGAATGGATACAAAAACAAGACCCCTACATATTTTGTCTACAAGAGACCCACCTCAAAACAGGGGACACATACAGACTGAAAGTGAAGGGCTGGAAAAAGATTTTCCATGCAAATAGGGACCAAAAGAAAGCAGGAGTAGCAATACTCATATCAGATAAAATAGACTTGAAAACAAAGGCTGTGAAAAGAGACAAAGATGGTCAGTACATAATGATCAAAGGATCAATCCAAGAAGAAGATATAACAATAATAAATATATATGCACCCAACACAGGAGCACCACAGTACGTAAGACAAATGCTAACAAGTATGAAAGGAGAAATTAACAATAACACAATAATAGTGGGAGACTTTAATACCCCACTTACACCTATGGATAGATCAACTAAACAGAAAATTAACAAGGAAACACAAACTTTAAATGATACAATAGACCAGTTAGACGTAATTGATATCTATAGGACATTTCATCCCAAAACAATGAATTTCACCTTTTTCTCAAGTGCACATGGAACCTTCTCCAGGATAGATCACATCCTGGGCCATAAAGCTAGCCTTGGTAAATTCAAAAAAATAGAAATCATTCCAAGCATTTTTTCTGACCACAATGCAGTAAGATTAGATCTCAATTACGGGAGAAAAACTATTAAAAATTCCAACATATGGAAGCTGAACAACACGCTGCTGAATAACCAACAAATCACAGAAGAAATAAAAAAGAAATCAAAATTTGCATAGAAACTAATGAAAATGAAAACACAACAACCCAAAACCTGTGGGACACGGTAAAAGCAGTCCTAAGGGGAAAGTTCATAGCAATATATGCACACCTCAAGAAACAAGAAAAAGTCAAACAAATAACCTAACTCTACACCTAAAGCAACTAGAAAAGGAAGAAATGAAGAACCCCAGGGTTAGTAGAAGGAAAGAAATCTTAAAAATTAGAGCAGAAATAAATGCAAAAGAAACAAAAGAGACCATAGCAAAAATCAAGAAAACCAAAAGCTGGTTCTTTGAAAGGGTAAATAAAATTGACAAACCATTAGCCAGACTCATCAAGAAACAAAGGGAGAAAAATCAAATCAACAAAATTAGAAACGAAAATGGAGAGATCACAACAGACAACACAGAAATACAAAGGATCATAAGAGACTACTATCAACAATTATATGCCAATAAAATGGACAACGTGGAAGAAGTGGACAAATTCTTAGAAAAGTACAACTTTGCAAAACTGGACCAGGAAGAAATACAAAATCTTAACAGACCCATCACAAGCATGGAAATTGAAACTGTAATCAAAAATCTTCCAGCAAACAAAAGCCCCGGTCCAGACGGCTTCACAGCTGAATTCTACCAAAAATTTAGAGAAGAGCTAACACCTATCCTGCTCAAACTCTTCCAGAAAATTGCAGAGGAAGGTAAACTTCCAAACTCATTCTATGAGGCCATCATCACCCTAATACCAAAACCTGACAAAGATCCCACAAAAAAAGAAAACTACAGGCCAATATCACTGATGAACATAGATGCAAAAATCCTTAACAAAATTCTAGCAATCAGAATCCAACAACACATTAAAAAGATCATACACCATGACCAAGTGGGCTTTATCCCAGGGATGCAAGGATTCTTCAATATCTGCAAATCAATCAATGTAATACACTACATTAACAAATTGAAAAATAAAAACCATATGATTATCTCAATAGATGCAGAGAAAGCCTTTGACAAAATTCAACATCCATTTATGATAAAAACTCTCCAGAAAGCAGGAATAGAAGGAACATACCTCAACATAATAAAAGCTATATATGACAAACCCATAGCAAACATTATCCTCAATGGGGAAAAATGGAAAGCATTTCCTCTAAAGTCAGGAACAAGACAAGGGTGCCCACTTTCACCATTACTAGTCAACATAGTTTTGGAAGATTTGGCCACAGCAATCAGAGCAGAAAAAGAAATAAAAGGAATGCAAATTGGAAAAGAAGAAGTAAAACTCTCACTATTTGCAGATGACATGATCCTCTACATAGAAAACCCTAAAGACTCCACCAGAAAATTACTAGAAATAATCAAAGACTATAGTAAAGTTGCAGGATATAAAATCAACACACAGAAATCCCTTGCATTCCTATACACTAATCATGAGAAAACAGAAAGAGAAATTAAGGAAACAATTCCATTCACCATTGCAACGGAAAGAATAAAATACTTAGGAATATATCTACCTAAAGAAACTAAAGACCTATATATAGAAAACTATAAAACACTGGTGAAAGAAATCGAAGAGGACACTAATAGATGGAGAAATATACCATGTTCACGGATTGGAAGAATCAATATAGTGAAAATGAGTATACTACCCAAAGCAATTTACAGATTCAACGCAATCCCTATCAAGCTACCAACAGTATTCTTCACAGAGCTAGAACAAATAATTTCACAATTTATATGGAAATACAAAAAACCTCGAATAGCCAAAGCGATCTTGAGAAAGAAGAATGGAACTGGAGGAATCAACCTACCTGACTTCAGGCTCTACTACAAAGCCACAGTTATCAAGACAGTATGGTACTGGCACAAAGACAGAAATATTGATCAATGGAATAAAATAGAAAGCCCAGAGATAAATCCACGCACATATGGACACCTTATCCTTGACAAAGGAGGCAAGAATGTACAATGGATTAAAGACAATCTCTTTAACAAGTGGTGCTAGGAAATCTGGTCAACCACTTGTAAAAGAATGAAACTAGACCACTTTCTAACACCATACACAAAAATAAATTCAAAGTGGATTAAAGATCTCAACGTAAGACCAGAAACTATAAAACTCCTAGAGGAGAACATAGGCAAAACACTCTCTGACATACATCACAGCAGGATCCTCTATGACCCACCTCCCAGAATATTGGAAATAAAAGCAAAAATAAACAAATGGGACCTAATTAACCTTAAAAGCTTCTGCACATCAAAGGAAACTATAAGCAAGGTGAAAAGACAGCCTTCAGAATGGGAGAAAATAATAGCAAATGAAACAACCGACAAACAACTAATCTCAAAAATATACAAGCAACTCCTACAGCTCAACTCCAGAAAAATAAACGACCCAATCAAAAAATGGGCCAAAGAACTAAATAGACATTTCTCCAAAGAAGACATACAGATGGCTAACAAACACATGAAAAGATGCTCAACATCACTCATTATCAGAGAAATGCAAATCAAAACCACTATGAGGTACCATTTCACACCAGTCAGAATGGCTGCCATCCAAAAGTCTACAAATAATAAATGCTGGAGAAGGTGTGGAGAAAAGGGAACCCTCTTACACTGTTGGTGGGAATGCAAACTAGTACAGCCACTATGGAGAACAGTGTGGAGATTCCTTAAAAAACTGGAAATAGAACTGCCTTATGATCCAGCAATCCCACTGCTGGGCATACACACTGAGGAAACCAGAAGGGAAAGAGACACGTGTACCCCAGTGTTCATCACAGCACTGTTTATAATAGCCAGGACATGGAAGCAACCTAGATGTCCATCAGCAGATGAATGGATAAGAACGCTGTGGTACATATACACAATGGAGTATTACTCAGCCATTAAAAAGAATACATTTGAATCAGTTCTAATGAGGTGGATGAAACTGGAGCCTATTATACAGAGTGAAGTAAGCCAGAAGGAAAAACATAAATACAGTATACTAATGCATATATATGGAATTTAGAAAGATGGTAACAATAACCCGGTGTACGAGACATCAAAAGAGACACTGATGTATAGAACAGTCTTATGGACTCTGTGGGAGAGGCAGAGGGTGGAAAGATTTGGGAGAATGGCATTGAAACATGTAAAATATCATGTAAGAAATGAGTTGCCAGTCCAGGTTCGATGCACGATACTGGATGCTTGGGGCTAGTGCACTGGGACGACCCAGAGGGATGGTATGGGGAGGGAGGAGAGAGGAGGGTTCAGGATGGGGAACACATGTGTACCTGTGATGGATTCATTTTGATATTTGGCAAAACTAGTACAATTATGTTAAGTTTAAAAATAAAATAAAATTAGAAAAAAAATAAATAAATGTTCTTTTGATGAATTTGTGGGGGAGAAAGTGTTCTCCCCATCCTACTCCTCTGCCGTCTTGGTTCCTCCCCTGGCCTGTTTTATAACAGCTTTTTTTTTTTTTTAATTTTTTAAAGATTTCTTGATGTGGACCACTTTTAAAGTCCTTACTGAATTAGTTCCAATGGTGCTTCTATTTTATGTTTTGGCTGTCTGACCCTGGGTCATGTGAGATCTTAGATTCTATGACTATCAAACCCACACTGCCTACATTGGAAGATGTCTTACTAACCATCTTAACCACTGCACCACCAGTTCAGTTCAGTCACTCAGTCATGTTTGACTGTTTGCAACCCCATGAATTGCAGCACACCAGGTCTCCCTGTCCATCACCACTCCTGGAGTTCACTCAGACTCACATCCATCGAGTCAGTGATGCCATCCAGCATCTCATCCTCTGTCGTCCCCTTCTCCTCCTGCCCCCAATCCCTCCCAGCATCAGAGTCTCTTCCAATGAGTCAACACTTCACATGAGGTGGCCAAAGTACTGGAGTTTCAGCTTCAGCATCTCTCCCTCCAAAGAAATCCCAGGGCTGATCTCTTTCAGAATGGACTGGTTGGATCTCCTTGCAGTCCAAGGGACTCTCAAGAGTCTTCTCCAACACCACAATTCAAAAGCATCAATTCTCCGGTGCTCAGCTTTCTTCACAGTCCAACTCTCACATCCATACATGACCACTGGCACCCCTAGGGAATTCTCCAAAAAAGGTTTTCGTTACCTATTTCTGCATCCATCTCTCCCAACCTATGAAATGTCTAGTTAACACTCATTCTTAGTTTCCATAACAGAGAGTGACAGCCAATGTATCAGCAGAGCCTAAAAATAATTTGTTTTCACTAAAAGTTCTAATAGCTGAACTGAAAATCCAATTGATGGATTGAAATAATTCTTGTTTGCCCAAACTGGAATAAACCTGATGACTTAAAACAAAGTGGAAGAATAGGCTTTTCCTTCTCTATTGTCTGTTCAAGGTTGAGAGACGAATCTGAATCCATCCAAAATAGGAGTCTTGGTCTGTCAGCAGGGATACCACTTTCTGAGATGGCACCACTTCTCTCCTTTACTCTAAGGGATTACAGGGAGTTTCCCCACAATGTCGAAACTTAAAATGTACACAAGTCAAAGAACTAATTTATATCTTTAACTTATATGCTACATGGGTACTTCTCAGTCTCTGCTGAGGGCCATGGGAGTAGATGTGGGAGCCAGGAAGGCCAATTGTCAAATCACAGGTCAGCTCATTTTAACCAGGGTTAATTCAACTATTGCCTAATTAAGTAAAAGTAGGACACAGCTACTTTACAAAGCTGCTGTGATGACTCTATGAGGTCACAAATGTTAAGCACGTAATGCAGTGTCTAACCCAGAGTAGAACACTGAACAACCATTAGTTTCTCTTCTCCATGTTCCCTTAGTTAAACATATAATTTAAAACATCCATAAAATCCTACCTCCTTGAAGAGTCCTCTTCAGAACTCTCATCCACTATTAAAGAAAAAAGCAAGATAAATTTTAAATCAACAGAAGAAAAATACAGAATATTAAAACCTCAAGACTGAGGCTTTGTTTAAAAGTATTCCTTTCAAACCACACCTGGAGGCCACACTAGAGGAAAGGAACAATGGTTGTACTATACTCGTAGGCCACTAATGCCTAAGAACCCTCCCTTTATAGTCATCAAATGCAAAACAAAACAACAAAGAAAAGAACTGCTGTTTACAATGACCATAATCCTAACCAAACTCTAGGAAACTGACAGAAAATGATACTATACCATTAATACAATAAGTACTATAAGCTGAAAATAGCACGCTTAAACAGCACAGTATTTCTGGATTTCTATTGCCTGGAGCACTGAACAGAGACTATTGGTGTCTTACTGGGACATGACAACATCTCTGGCTCTTCAGTTCACAATGAAAACGCCCTATCACAGGGAAGCTTGGTCAAAGGCACTGAACCTCAGAGCAAGGTAAAACATTGGAAACAAAAGTCTTCTCTTCCTGGCCCTCTTTCCAAAGTCAAGAGAAATATGTAGTGATTCCAAGTTTAGAAAGGACAATCTCTTGAAAGGCAGGTGGGGGAGGGCAAACGGGTAAAGAGGCTCAATTCAGTGATGAGAATGTGGACTAGACTTGTAGTAGTGAGCATGAAGTAGGGTACACAAAAGCTGAACTTTTTTTAAAAGTTCCCTATATATTTTTTAAAGAGTTCAGCTTCTGTTTGTGTGTGTGTGTGTGTGTGTGTGTGTATACATATATGGAACTTTTAAAAAAAGTTCAGCTTCTGTGTGTATATATACTAACATGTTTAAAAAGAATCTCTTGGGACTATCTCCTTCCATTGCTCAAGAGCAGGATGGTCCAAAGAGTGCTGTGTACTCTTGAGGGATATCATTATATCAGTCCTTCCCATTATGTAGCAAATGTTTATAGAAATCATGCTTTTTCAGCTTGGAAGACATACATCATCACATTCTAAGCTGATGAACAAGGGGAGGGAGGGAAGGATGGAGGGAGCCACGGACTCTGGTGCTGTTAGACAACATTTCCCAGGGTCGTCATGATCTGATGCTGGAGGGATGACTCACATGCAGTGACTCCACGGGGAGAGGAGCACTGCAAGCTTGAGCAAGGAGAGCAAGGGCAGTGATTTTTAAATGTTTGCACTCTGTGACATCAGAACAATGCTTAGTACTTAAAAGACACTTGAAATTTCTGTTTAGTGAACAAATGAACAAGTAAATAAGCATGTTTTCTTTGAAAATTTTCTTTAGAAAAATATAGAAATTAACCAGAGAAAAATGCTATTCTGAGCGTATTGAAGACCAAGATACTGTCATCTCTGTATCTCCCCTGACTAGTGTAATAAACCAATCTATAGTACTTTGATAGATGTTTTTGTTGTTCAGTCACCAAATGGTGTCTGACTCTTGTGATACTGTGGACTACAGCTCACCAGGCCCTTCTGTCCATGGGATTTCCCAGGCAAGAGTATGGGAGTGGGTTGCCATTTTCTTCTCCACGGGATCTTCCTGACACAGGGATCAAGCCGTATATCCTGCATTGGTGGGTGGATTCTTTACTACTGAGCCACCTGGGAAGCCCCCTTTGATTAGATAGAGGTCTACTCAATTAAAGGTATCCTTGGACACCCTGTACAATGTGCTAAATGCCACATCCTGTGGACCTAATGCTGTTTTTGTTAATGCAAAGTATTTTTATGCTTTTATTAGAACCTGCAGAGTCCCAAGTTGTTCTATTTGAATATCTATTATGATAATCTTTTAATTGATGGCAAGAGAACATCTTGTTCTTACAAAACTATACTCTCACGACAACTGTCCAACACACAAAAGAAAATATCTGATCCTAATAAAGTCAACCTATCTCACTCTCTCTGGATCTGTAAGGATTGAAGTTGGTAATCTAGAACTGTTGGTACAATAGGCAAAATAACTGGTTCTCAACCAGGCATTGCTTTTCTGCCTTCTGTACAATTGGTAGGTATCTTTCAGAAATAATCTCTCACTACTATGCTGCACACTGCCTCAGCTTTGCAGTTATTGTTTATCATTTCTTATCCTACCAGGAAGGGATTATTCAAGCTCCCAGGTTTAATGATGGTAACTATTTTAGTGAAACTAATCACTACACAGTAACTACTAACTATTCATTCACTAAATGTAAACGATTTCTAAAAATGAAAGTTCACTTTCATAAGACGTCCAATCTGCTGTACTATGACTATAGATGAAATATACATTATACTCACTTAAATTTTTTTTCTGATTTACACAAAGATCTAATATAGGACTTTAGGGGCCATATTAAAGAGATGGATTTCTTTTTAGACAATAATGTCTTTGATGTTAAATCGCCTACAATTAACTTCTTAAAGAATTCTGAATACTAGAGTATAAAGAAATTAATTAAAAAAATAAAATACACATGCAATTTACACTAATTTTTTCATAGTTCTTTCACTATTGAAACTTCCTCATTCCTACTTTATCTATGGTAGAATCACCGAGAGTAATTCGGTATCAGATGACGTACCTGGGTTGCTATTGTCAGGAGAAGATTTAGATCTCCTTTCTTTATATTCAGAAATCAGTTGGTGAAAGCTATGTATTAAAAATGCGATAAATAATATTTTAACACTGATATGAAAAACAACTACCAAATTCTTAGATCATTTCAGACAATGTCAGAGATATGAAAACTTCAATTGTCACATACATTTCAAGTTTCTAAGTTCTATAAACTTTTATTTAGCATGTAGTAAAGGAGAAAGTAAAGGTATATTTTCACCCTGCTTATTTAACTTATATGCAGAGTACATTATGAGAAACACTGGGCTGGATGAAGCACAAGCTGGAATCAAGATTGCTGGGAGAAATATCAATAACCTCAGATATGCAGATGACACCACCCTATGGCAGAAAGTGAAGAACTAAAAAGCCTCTTGATGAAAGTGAAAGAAGAGAGTGAAAAAGTTGGCTTAAAGCTCAACATTCAGAAAACTAAGATCATGGCATCCGGTCCCATCACTTCATGGCAAATAGATGGGGAAACAGTGACTTACTTTGCTTTTTGGGGCTCCGAAATCACTGCAGTTGGTGATTGCAGCCAAGAAATCAAAACACGCTTAATCCTTGGAAAGAAAGTTAGACCAACTTAGCATATTAAAAAGCAGAGACATTACTTTCTCAACATAGGTCCGTCTAGTCAAGGTTATGGTTTTTCCAGTAGTCATGTATGGATGTGAGAGTTGGACTATAAAGAAAGCTGAGCACAGAAGAATTGATGCTTCTGAACTGCGGTCTTGGAAAAGACTCTTGAGAGTCCCTTGGACTGCAAGGAGATCCAATCAGTCCATCCTAAAGGAAATCAGTCCTGGGTGTTCATTGGAAGGACTGATGTTGAAGCTGAAACTCCAATATTTTGCCCACCTGATGCGAAGAGCAGACTCATTTGAAAGACCCTGATGCTGGGAAAGATTGAAGGCAGGAGGAGAAGGGGACAACAGAGGATGAGATGGTTGGATGGCATCACTGATTCAATGGACATGATTTTGGGTAAACTCTGGGAGTTGGTGACAGACAGGGAGGCCTGGCATGCTGTGGTTCACGGGGTCCCTAAGAGTCAAACACGACTGAGCAACTGAACTGAAAGGAGAAAGAAAAGGAAGATGAAGTAGTCATGAACTCAGGACAGTACAGCTCCAATAATTAACTAGATTTAGCTTGACATACGGAAAATCTCTTGAGCTTGCAAATCCTACCTCTATAACCAACTGCTCTTTGTTCCTGGAGGAGTTGTTTCTCTTCTGTTCAAAGTCTTCCTCTACACAACTGGGATATTACTACCTTATTTCACAAGAGGATTAATAGGATGTAATGAGATAATATACCCCCAAAATGCTTGCAGAAACAGTCAAATAGTGGAATAATTTCATCTTCAACTTTATTGCTGTAACTACTTTGGAATTCCAAGTAAATCCCAATGTGTGCTTTTTCATACGTTTCACATTCAAGTGTTGCATGAAACTGTTATTAATTCTGGTGATTAGATGTTCTTTGTGGTTTGTAATTTAGGGAATCTCCGCTTTTAGATAATGTGTACCTAAATTTATTTATAACATATGAATTCACTACATTAGAGAACATAATGATCCCCCATTATTGCAGCTAATTACACCAAGAGCAGAAAACTAATCACAATCAAGACCTGGCCTGGACCACTACTCTTCCTTCTCTATCTCCTCAAACTCTGAACCAGCAGATCTTTCTGACAATGATGTTTAATCTCCATGTTCCTCTCCAATTCACTTGGAAGACATATCCCTACTCTTACACTGGGTACTGGCAAGTTCTAAACAGGGCTTACCTCTCTGAATTCCAACTATCTTATTTGAGATTTAGGGATTTCTGCTGAATTGGTTCCTTATGGGGCAGATTCTGAAAACATTTAAGGTGGAGGCAGACAGAAGTCCGTTGGAAATTTTTCATTATTACAGGAAACAGATCCCATGAGGGGCCAAGCATAATTAGGGAATTTCAGGCAAGTTGGCACCCACTACTCTGGGAAGGATGACAGGGAACCTGTGACCTAAGGAAAAGTGCCCCCACAGGACAGAAATCTGCCTTGAGGTTCAAATCTAGATACAAAGGAGAAAGGGAAGTCTGCTCAATCCCTGCAGGAGCACCTGACCCTCTTTGACAGCCTAAAAGGGTCCCCACTGACATCTGCTAGCAGAAAAGACAAATAAGAGCCTCAAGGGCACCTCATCATGACTATCTAGGCTTCCACGTGGGCTCCACATAAGGTTTCTGAGTGAGGGGGGAAGCTAGGCGGCCCAGATGCCTGAATTGGGTGCTGGAGCTTTGTTTGCAACAGTAACTGAGCGACAAGCGTACATATGAGAACAAAGGAGCTCTCACTCTGAAGTAGACATGTGCATCACCTTAAAGGCTGGGGAACCTGGACCCAGAGGGGCAGCCTGGGAGCAAAGGTCAATCATGAGCCCACTGCAGGATGAGTTGTTGTTGTTGTTGTTTTTCCTTTTAAAATGATTTTATTAAAGGTCTTTATAGAACCACATCCAGACTCCAGATCCAGCTGCCAAGGAGACCTTATCAAGACCAGCTGTAGCAGCAGTGCTGCAGCAGTAGAATCAGTGCAAGAAACAGAATGCTGAGAAGGAACTATTTTCTCCCCTCCAAATGACTTGTGGAAGAGGACTGTCTCGTTGATCTTAGGGAATTCTCTGGGTTCTTGGAAAATTCAAGTGAAAGCATATAGACAAGCAAACCCTCAAGGGAAAAAAGGATTTGCTGCTGAAATAAATATTTCAAGATCCAAAGAACTAGGTAGAAATATCACAACTGTGGCACTGTTCATACGCCATACCAAGAGGTCACACTTGGAATGAAATAGCTAATGTCAAGCTTTCTAAGGATCAAGGTCTACATGTCCTGAGATAAAGCATCCCAAACCCACAGCCAAGAGTAACTAATTGGCCTTTGCTTGGCTTTCAGCTCCTGAGGGGAAACATCTCACCACCATTCTCCAAACCGCCTGCACCAAACTGGAGCTCTCACTGGTCATGTAGCAAGTAACAGTTAAAATTATTTTTGGCTGCAGTTTAGTGAGAACTGGCATTTTAATGTGAACACTTACATATTAAAACCACTGATAACAGCATATTCTTCTGCAGTCCATCCAAAAACATCTTGAGAAAAGATGTCAGCACCTTGTTGAAGAAGAAGTCTGACAACATTTGTTGATTCATACTTGACAGCAAGCATGAGGGCTGTTCTAAAACAACAGAGATGACTTCAGCCTCAGGAAGTTGAGTTGACTTAAACAGTTAATTTGAGATGCTTTACCAAGTGAACGCCTTGCCCTTTCATGAAGAACTGACCATTTAGAGGCTCAAGTGTGCATCTTTGCAAATTACCTCCAAGGCTAAAATGAAGGGACAGAAAAGAAGCCTCCTGTCCCACTGGGATGCCAGGTAGCAGCACTTACTATTTCAAAAGTCCCTGTTGGGGACTTCCCTGGTGGGCCAGTGGATAAGACTCCAGGCTCCCAATGCAGGGGGCCTAGGTTCCATCCTTGGTCAGGGAACTTGATCCCATATGCTGCAGCTAAGAGTTCCTACAACTAGGACCCCATGTAGCCAAATAAATAAATGTTTTTTAAAAATAATAATAAAGTCCTTGATGGACAAGAAATGATGCTGAGGTCACTTATCTGAGGCAGATGACTATTGAAGGGATAAATTCCCTATTTCCTCCTTAGTCTGATATATTCGGCTTCAAAGTCAGCTAGAGGTTGGGTTAAGGAAAGGCTACTTGCAGGTTTAAATAAAAAAATATTGATAATAATGGGAATAAAAACAGTCATGGTGGCAGTTAATGATGTGGACAATCGTGTGCTAGGTGTTAAAATGAAATACCATATATAAAATCTTTCTTACACACAGGCACCTTTGAAAGATGCATTACTATTTGCCTTTTGTACCAGGAAACTTATTTGCTGATGATAACCCTAATTGGTAGGAAACCTAGGAATTGAACCTAGCCTGAATCTAAAGCCCATCATTTTCATCTGTATCATTCACCTCTGACTTGTCTTTGTTAAAGGAACTGTTTATCTGATCAAAGCTATCTTTCTTGCTTCTACCTGCATTAAAAATGGAAATATCAAAATGTACTAAAATGAGAAAGGATAAAAACTGATGAGCCCGCAGGATCAGGTGACCGTGAGTAATAATCACCTTTTTGTGGCTGTTGTTATTTAGTCGCTATGTTGTATCTGACTCTTTTGCAACCTAGTAACATCGGCATTCTTCAAACACAGTAATTTAAAACAAAGAGTTATCCAAAAGACAAAATCAAGTCTTTTAGGTTTACTATGCATCTTATAAAAGTATATACATACAGAGTAGAGGTTAAAGAATTCTTTTAAAAGAATTAAGAAACTTGATACTGTCATGAGGTAAACTAAAAAGCAGAATCCATATTTCACAAAGCTAATAAAACTAATTTGAAATCCCTCAGCTATTACAAGATCAACCAACCAAACAAAAAGAGGTTGAATATGACATTGGTCAATATTATAAAGGAATATGAATCCTGCTATATATTGTTCATGATACCCAGTCATAATAATTGATTTTCTACCTAAGTGATGATGTGTTGATCACAAATGAATCCGCTTATTCATTTAATCTTGATATTACCATCCTAGAACAGCACTAAGGGTTTTTTTTTTAAATTTTATTTTATTTTTAAACTTTACAATATTGTATTAGTTTTGCCAAATATCGAAATGGATCCACCACAGGTATACATGTGTTCCCCATCCTGAACCCTCCTCCCTGCTCCCTCCCCATACCATCCCTCTGGGTCGTCCCAGTGCACCAGCCCCAAGCATCCAGCACTAAGGGTTTTAAAAAGAAAAAGAAAAACAGTACCTTTTCATCTTATCAACTGCATTTATATTTGCTTTTTTCTTTACTAAAACCTCCACAATTTGCCCTCTCCTTTCACATATCACAAGTAACAGTGGTGTCAGGTCATCCTATAAAACAGGGAAAACCATTTCTAATGTACACAGTTAACCTATTTCTAAACTGAAATTAAAATCATGCAATAGATTCTCTGAACTTAAAAATAAAAGTCAGAGTAAATGAAAGAGAGCCCCCTCCTCATTGCCCTGTGCACCTTCTTTCTCTTTAATATGTTCCTCCCCTGGGCTTTCCCTGGTGGTCCAGTGGCTAAGTGTCAAGCTCCCAATGCAGGTGTGGGAGCACGTATCATTTAGCTACTGTATCAACTGAATATTTTAGGGACAATGCTGAGGCAGAAATATATAATACTATCTGTAGCATGCATAACCTATCCAAGGATGACCATGAGTAAACTCAAAAGGTTTACAGACATTCCAGTCAAAATATTATTCTCTACATGAACATGCAAAGAGAGAAACTTTTTTTTTTTCTCTTTCAAAAAGTCAACTGTGGGAACCCTGTTTTACTGCTTTCTCAGAAATGTCTCCTGGAATTTAATCTTATTCATTCTCTCTTCCTTGCTTGCTCTTTCCACTGCCCTTCCTTAAGTTAGATATTCTGGCTGAGAGGTCAGCATTAGCTAGATACTAACTGCATGCAGAATGAGCACCCTCCCCGCCTTATCTTCAAAGACCCTTCTTGATGACTCTCATGTGATTACCTCCAGACCACCAGGAGGAAGCTTCCAAAATCCTAGAGTTCTGGTGTCTGTCTTGCTTTACTGCTCTTAGTTAAAGACTGCAACATAAAGTTACCAATGAATACATGCTCAACATTTTCTCGGGGAGTTGCTCTTCCACCAGCTCTCCCTGCACTGTCTCTTATAATCTTGTGTGTTTGTGAGAGTTATTCAGTGTGAAACTGCCACAACCAACTTAAAAATTCTAATTTGAAAAATTCAATCCCATTCTTAAGAGATTTTTTTAAATATGAAATCAATTATAGATTAATTAGGTTGTCTTTAAAAACCTTCAAATATTTATCAAAATAAACTATCAATCAAAAATTGGAAACTCAAATGCTTATGGACGGAAAGCTGATGACCTGAGTAAGTGAAAAAGCCAGGTGAGACTGGTAACCCTGAAAACACATGTCCCACATAGAAGGGGTGGCCTCTGCATGCAGACCAAACAGTAGGATAGGCTCAAGGGAGTCCAGATTTGGTCCTTCTGCAAGAGCCTCCTAAATTTGAAATGTTGACTCAATGTATGGAGGTAAACTAAACATATCCAAGGGCCATGTTTGGGTTATGGCCCACTTTTGGTTTTATGTTTGCTGTTTCCAAACAGGTAGGTATAAAGCAAATATTTGTATGTGAAACATTTCCTTTCTTTAGTATCATATGTTTCACAAAATAAAAATTGGGTCCCAATATGTAATAAATAAGGCTATTAAGACTCATAATTCAATTAAACATAAAGTCTTTTAAAAAGACTCATAATTCACAGTCAAGAATGTTTCCACTGCCTGTTCAAACTACAATCTATCTCTAGAATTCTTCTAGATTGTTAATAAAATGGATCATGAGTTTCCAAGCCTGCTGAAAATAAATGCTTAAAACAATCCCCCTCTGTACTGTTACTAACTTCACGGGTTTTAAAGCTCTCATCTGCTTATGCCAGGGATCAGCAATTCTAACAGACACACTGCAAGAGTCTGTCCTGCAGCTGGCACCAAAAAAGGCTCATGAGTTACTATTACTGCAGTCAGGAAAACCCTGTTGGTAACAAACATCTGTTGACCTAATGACCTGGATGATAAATGAAGGTGCAAAATCCTTAAAGGGTCAGACTCTACATATGAAGTGACTTCACCATGAGCAAATCGCTAAAGACTCTCAGAGTGTCACTGAATGATGAGTGGTTGGAAGGAAAAGAAGTTATTGTTCAAGCCTATAGATATTGCCAAAGATACTCCTTTTAATGTCTCAAGCACAGGGGCAGAGAAAAAGTCAGGCTAATATTGTTGGAAAGGAGGGAGCTGATGGAAGTAGCTAGCATTGATCAAACTCCAACGCTTCAGGAGACTACTTTCTGTTGTGAAGGGTGCATTTAGAAATTACATGTATTCACTCCATAGTTATCCATCAAGGACTAGATCAGAATCTCAAGGGAATAGTTCTAAATACACACGTCCATGCGTTCCTCAATTTACTCAGTCAAAATCTACAGCAAACAGCCTAGGCTTATACATTTTTAAAATAAGTTTTCCCAAATAACTGTGGTTCACCAGCAGAATATAGCTGAGAATTAGTGCAGCAACCACTCCAGTCTCATCTCTTACTCACATGGCCAATTCCTTCTCTTACGTGAAGGTTTGAATAAAAAAGAAAAGTGTAAGAGGCAAGAGTCATCAAAACTGCAATTTTTAAAAATTTTCTGGGTAAACAGTGGTAGAATAGGGTCTAGTAAACCCAAAAGGCAACCTGATCTCATTATTTATAACCCCCTTACTTCCTTCCCATTAAGATATTCTAGATGGGAGAGTAGAGTCTAGACTCTTATCTAAGTGGATGGTTCTGCCAGAATAGGATAATATCAGGTAGTTATTTGTTCTTCTTTCTTAATTCCCACCTAATCACCACCTGTTCACTGTCAGTCTGTTTTGATCAGAGTCTTCTTAAAACTGGCACCTAGGCAAGTTACAATTCACTCACACTGTTTTTCAAAATAGCAACTATTATCCCTGAAAACTGAAAAGCATATAAGAAATATATAAACTGAAGGGAATAAAAAGCACAAACCAAAATCTCAGGACTTCCGTGGTGGTCCCATGGCTGGGTCTCAGTGCTCCCAGGAAAGAGGGCCTGGGTTCGACCCCTGGTCAGAAAACTAGATCCTACATGCTGAAATGAAGCCCAGCTCAGCCAAATAAATAAATATTAAAATAAATAAATCCTCTTCTTGGCATTTCCCAACTGCCAAAATTCCAGCTTGACTTGCACTTTTCACTTGCTTGCTCCTTTTCCTTTCCTTTTACCTTATTAAGACTTGGGCAATGAGAGAGAAACTGTGTTTATATAAACCATTTTTCATAAGATGGGAATTTGTGAACAGCAGCAAGATTTCTAATATGTTGTAAAATGCTTTCGTTATGTTTGAATTTTAAGACAAAGTCTACTGAGACAACTTTTGCTTTACTGTGTTATTTTAGACTGATTACAAAAAAAAAAAAAAAAAACTGGGGTAAAATATTTGGAAAATGTTTTACTTAACAAGTGCAGTGTTATCACAAATACCAGCAATAAACACATAAAGGAATGCTTTACTCTCTAATGCTTGAGAAATATCATGATTTAAAGTGAAATCCTCGTTTGGTTCCTTCAAAATACTTACACTCAGGGAAGGCTGGAGCTTCCAAAGATGGAAAACTGAGCCCACCTGTGAGAGTGGAGGGAGTTCCTGGTGGGGCTGCAGCTGCAGGACGTCACGTGCGTCCTGGAGAAAGCAGGAGGGGCGGCTATACCATCACCAGCTCCACATGCACAGCTGCAACCCCGCTGAGCAGGTCCTGGGGCTGAGCGCAGGAGACCCTGAGGTATACATCATGAACCAAGCAGTCACCAGCACCAGTGAATGCCCTTGCTGGGAGTCAAACATGACCTGACCCTCTTGGCCGGATCTCAGAACCGGGGTCCTGGAGGGCTCAGGGCTCCAGGCTTGCTGCCTCCCAGGCCCACTTGCACTCACCCGGCTGCCCCTCATGGGCACTGGGTCTCCTTCCTCCTCCAACCCACCCCCAGGGGCACCCATTCTTTGAGCCCCTGGAAGCAGCCACTCCTCACATTGCTTCACTCCCCCCAGGCCTTCATCATCTGTGGGCTCTGAGCCTACCACCAACTCCCGGGCATGGTCTGATGGGAAATCTTCCTTCTGAGGTATACAGTTGGCTGGGAGACAGAGCTTTGCCCTCTCTGTGGGCTCCAACATTTTTCCCCACCCCTTGCAGTGGCTTTGGAGTTGTTTCCATGGTAACAGGGCTTGTTGGACACTATTCCGTTTACCTATTTACATAGTTAGAAATAAAACACTTCTAGTTTAAAAAAATGCTTTGCAAATATTTTGTAAATAAAGTTAGTTGAGATATACCTTGTTCATGGCTTCTATATTGGCGTCACAGGAAAGCAGCTTTGCTGTGAGTGATATATTCTGGCAAAAGACAGCGTAGTGGAGAGCGGTGTTCTCACAGACGTCCATGACATTTGGGTTGGCACCATGCTCCAGCAGAAGGGTCGCACACTCCTCTTCTTGGCATTTTATGGCCTGTCAGTGTTGCACCAAGAAACAGAGTGTAAATTCTAGGAATTCAAAGTAAACAGTCCACAAGCTTCACCGGTTTGCTATATCTAAATGAGATGAATTCACTTTTAGTCTCAGTAGTTAAATCACATCCACCTCGTGTGGACATGGTTCACTGCCCCATACCTTCATCAGCGCTGTCCTGTTTTCATCATCACAGAGGTTAAGTAGGCATTTTCTCTCCAGGAGCAGAGTGACCACCACTGCATGGCCATTGGCACAGGCCAAGTGGAGGGCAGTCCTATGAAAGCAAGAGGAGTTTTCAGGAAACTGTAGTGTTACTGTTTCAAAACAAACAACTGTTCCCGTGATTGAAAACATTCAATAGTATGCTGTTCCTATCCCTCTAAAACAAATATTTCGTTTCCTTCTGGAGAAAGAAAGAACATTATACATTAGCATTAGCTCTTCTTGACACAGTAATGAAAGAAAATTTACTTGAATACAATGACCATGACCTTGAGATTCAGCTCAACTTGGATTTGAATTTGACTTTCATTCTGTCACTTAGCTGTCACTCAGCCTCTCTGTGCCTCAATTTCTTCATCAACAAAATGGAGAGAGAGAAGTAGTTCTCTCACAGGACAGCACTGCGATGCTTAAATGAGATCCATGCCTAGAGTTTAGAACCATTTCTGGCACAGGTAACAGCTCAGTAACTGTTAGGTAATATAATCATACTTATTACTATTACTACTTTTTTACAAGGACAACATCTCAATGAAGTCAAAGGATATCATACCTCCTTTGCAGATACATTTTGAGGATTAGAGACAACACTGTGCTTCAGTGATTCTAATATGTTCATTTTCTGACATTTTAACGTCTCTGACATTGGAATGAAATTTATAATTCACAATGTCTGTACAACTATAATTGGTAGCATTTTTGTTTGCTCATTTCTCATTTTTCCTGTTGATCTAATTACCATAAGGTCTTTTGTCTACGGTTGCTTCTTTTTAATTAAAATATAGATGATGCATATTACATATTATTATATATTACAGGTACACAACATTGTGATTCACAATTTTTATAAGTCATACTCCATTTAAAGTTATTATATGGTATTTGCTATGTTCCCCGTGTTGTACAATACATCCCAGCAGCTGGCAGGATTTTAGTTTCCCCACCAGGTATCGAACCCTGGGCCCACAGCAGTGAATCTTAACCATGGATGACCAAGGAACTCCCTAGATTCCCTTGACTTCTGAAAAGGCTGAAAGCTGTCAGAAAATATCAATCCTCAAAACAAATTCTAAAAAAAAATTGAAAGTGAGAAATCATTTTTATCTGTGCCACATTCCTATTAGTGCCAAAAAGACAAGCCCTGTCTGGTAAGCCGACTTGCCTATAGACAGCTTGATCTACAAAGAGTTTTAAATTTTTTGTGTTGTTAAAATGTTAAATCAACATCCAGATTTCTTTTTGTTGTGTGTGTGCGTGTGTGTGTGTGTGTGTGTGTGTGTGTGTGTGTGTGTGTGCTGAAATCCAGGAAACTCCAGAATTCTTACTTTTGAAATCATTCTTAGAAAGGTCTTTGGGGTGGGAGGGAGGCTCATAATGAAGGGGCTATGTGTACACTTACAACTGATTTATGATGTTATACAGCAGAAAACAACACAACATTGTAAAGCAATTATTCTCCAATTTAAAAAAAATTAAGGTTAAGAAACAGTAGAAATAGAAAAAAAAAAAAAAAAAAGGTCTCTGTCCACAGATAAAAAATGTATAAATAGGAACCTGAGTTTTATTCTGGCACTTTTCTCACTGTGCATATTTGAAATGTTTGATCCATACTCTATCTGAAACTTTTTGGTGAGATAAAAATTGAGTTACTTTTCTCTTTTACCAGGTTATTTCTCCACCATCTACACACAGTTTATCATTTCTAACAGAAAAGGTCATCATTTTCAAGTTCTAAAGTTTTACATACATTTGGGTGTTTGGGCATTCTGTTCCATTCATTTATCTATCTTTTCAGTTGTTAGTAAATGAACATTTGTGGGCACTTATAGCACATTTTGATATCTAGAAGGGCAAATCTTCCTCTACTATACAAAACTTTTAATTTCATCACAACAATTAAAGACAGCATATGTAACCCAAAATCTTTAAAATTATGAAATGTTGATTTGCTTTAAATATAGAAAGACCATACATCCTAAGAAAATGTCTTTCTATTCAAGGACACAGCCAGCTTCCTGCTTCAAAGCTGTCTTCTAAGGTCCTTCAGCAAAGAACACATATACCTAAGTGTACACTTATATAAAATGGATATTGAATTGTATTTTTAATCCAGAAGTTGATTTGACATGGGAATTATTTTGCTCACTATGCAGTTTTCTGTACTATATAACCTTACGGTATAAAAAATGTACATTAAAAATAAGATATTGACAACAGCAGAAATCTGTCCACTGCCATGATCCACAATAGGTGATCCATGAAGAAGTGCTTTCATAAATCACATGAGAAAAAATGTGAGAGCCAGAAGGTTCAGAAGATTTCTTGAAGGCTATATAATTTGAGAGTTTTTACTCATGAGTACATCATGCTAACCCATGCAAATAAAAAGTAGGAGGAAGAAAGGAAAAACAGATGCTATTCATGTTTCATTTCATTTCTGTGATTACCGACATTCAGTTAAATGACTTCAAAACTATCAGTAAAGCTCTATAAAGAGAATTATAAGTGGGTCCAAAACCAACTAAGGATTTTTGCTGCCTATAGAGTCTGTGGGGTGCTGGATCCCAGGAAGGTATCCAGGAGCCTTGGAAGGGAAACTCACAGGAGGGATCTCTGCCAGGCCCTTCCACCCCGCTTACCTGTTCATCTTTTCCCTGTCGTTCAGGCCATTTTTCCCAAACAACAGAACATGCTGCACTTTGGCTACGTTGCCCACAATGGCAGCTTCGTGGATCCTTCTGAGGTCTTTGTCTCGGATGCGGTATCCTGGCTGGAAGTTGATTCCATGACCGCTGTCTCTCACCGGGTTGATGGAGGAGACAAAGGGCGACACACCGTTCTTACTCCTGAAGCCAAAACTCTTCTTCATCGCAGAGCCTACGGACTCCAAACACATCTCACCTCTCCCTTGGCTCTTCACAGTCCCCTAAACCCAACACGAGCACTACAGGTAAGCCAGAGCCATCTGCCACAACCTCCAAGCTGGGAAGCTCAATGGTTTGGAAGCTTTCATCCCAGGATGATCATCGCTAAGCAACACCTCTAAACACATTGCCCATGCACACAGAGGCCTGGTGTGCCAGCCCAGTGCTCATATGCAAGAACTGTAAGTTCATTTCCTGAAAGAAACAAACAATATCAATAAACCCTTACCTAAACTAAGAAGGAAAGAGAGGAAACTGAAATATAGAAATGAAAGTGACATTATAACTGTATAACTGTCAAAATAACTATAGTATCCAAAGCAATCTATAGATTAAGTGCAATTTCTATCAAATTACCAATGGCATCTTTCATATAACTGGAACAAAAAATTTTACAGTGTGTATGGAAACAAAAGACCCCAAATAGACAAAGCAATCTTGAGAAAGAAAAGCAAGAGCTGACAGAATCAGGTACCCTGACTGCAGACTACTCTGCAAGCTTCAGTAATCAAAACACAGTACTAGCACAAAAACAGAAATATATTGAATGATCAATATAACAAGATAGAAAGTCCAGAGAGAAACCTACTTACGTACCTGTGGTCAATTAATCTAGGATAAAGGAGGCAAGACTATACAAAGGAGAAAAGACAGCCCCTTCAATATTGGTGCTGAGAAAACTCAACAGCTACATGTATAAGAAGGAAATTAGAATGCTCCCTAACATCATACATAAAAATAAACTCAAAATGGAATAAATACCTAAATATAAGACAGGTCCTGTAAAACTCAGAGGAGAATACAGGCAGAACACACTCTGACATAAATTACAGCAGGATCTTTTTTCATCCACCTCTTAGAGTAATGAAAATAAAAACAGAAATAAGCAAATGGGATATAATTAAACATAAAAGCTTTTGCACAGTGCAGGAAATTGTAAACAAGACAGACCACAACCCACAGAATACTTGCAAATGATGCAATTGACAAGGTATTAATCTCCAACATATTCAAACAGCTCAAAGAACTCAATATCAAAAAGCAAACAACCTGATCAAAAAAATGAGTATAAGATCTAAATACACATTTCTGTAAGGAACACCTACAGACAACCAAAAAGCACATTAGGGATGCTCAGAAAGGATGCTCCACATCACTAATTATTATAGAAATGCAGAAATACTATAATAAGGTATCATTTCACACCAATCAGAATAGCCACCTTCAAAAAATACACAAATAATAAATGCTGGAGAGAGTGTGGAGAAAAGGGAATCCTTCTACACTGCTTATGGAATGCAACGAGGTACACCCACTGTAGAAAACTCTATAGAGGTTGCTATAAAAACTAAATATAGAGTTGCCATATGATTCAGCAATCTCAGTCCTGGGCATATATCTGGAGAAAACCATAATTCAAAAAGGTACATGCACCCCAATGTTCACTGCAGAACTATTTACAATAGCCAAGACATTGAAGCAACCTAAGTGTCCATCAACAGAAGAATGGATGAAGAAGATGCAGTACACACACACACACACACACACACACACAACGAAAATGGAATATTACTCGGCCATAAAAAGAAATAATAATGCCATTTGCAGCAACACACATGGATCTTGAAATTACAACACTAAGTGAAGTAACTCAGACAGAGAAAAACAAGTATCACATCACTTACATGTGGAATTTAATAAAAATAAACTTATTTACACAACAGAAACCAACTCAAAAGATCTCAAAATCAAATTATCATTATGAAAGGGGAAACATGAAGGGAAGGACAAGTTAGGAGATTGGGATTAACATATACACACTATTTTCTAGTAGTCATGTATGGATATGAGAGTTGTACAATAAAGAAGTCTGACTGCCAAATAAGTAGTGCTTTTGAAGTGTGGTGTTGGGAGTAGACTCTTGAGAGTCCTTGGACTGCAAGGAGATTAAACCAGTCAATCCTAAAGGAAATCAATCCTGAATATTCATTGGAAGGACTGATGTTGAGGCTGAAGCACCAATACTTCAGCTACTTGATGTGAAGAGCTGACTCATCAGAAAAGACCCTTATGCTGGGAAAGACGGAAGGCAGGAGGAGAAAGGGGACAACAGAGGACGAGAGTGTTGGATAGCATCACCAACTCAATGGGCATGAATTTGAGCTAACCCCACAAGATAGTGGAGGACAGAGGAGGCTGGCGGGCTGCAGTCCATTGGTCGCAGAGTCGGACACAACTAAGTGACTAACACTTTCACTTTGAATATGGAAAACTTAGTGTTGGTTTTTAAATCGCTTAAGTTAGCTGCAGAGAAAATACTTAGTATCAAAAGTACTTAGATACTACTGTTTAAATGTAGTATTAATACTACTTAAAAGTAGTATTTTTAAAATGCCATATAAATTTTCATCATACACACAAAAATATTTCCCTTTAATAAAGATTTTATCATCATGTTTAATGAGAAACAACTAAAATGTCATGAAAACAGTCCAGAAGGGAAATTTTTACTATTTATCTTTCAGATCATATATTTTTTTCTTCAAAATCTGTACATATTCTTGTGATGTTTTCAAAAGCAGGTCCTGAGACATATTTGACCCATCTGTAGCTCCTAGAGAAGACAATCCACAGGACTCAGATTCAAATTCAGCAGCAGCTGGAAAGAAAAGGGATTACATTCTTTATCTAAAATACTTGAGCTAACTCAGTATTAGTAAAAAAAGAAAAAAAAAAACCCTGAGATATTTCTAAGTGCTCTAAAAAATGAAACATATCTATAAATGACAGAAAACAAAATACAAGATTACAATTATATAATCAGCCCACGGTCCCACACGTGGCTGAGTATCAGAGCTTCTGGCTTTCTCATTCTTCATTCATTTACTCAATAACTGTCAACTAAGGTGCTGTGACAAACACTGGAATTACAAGATGAAGGTGACCCAGTCACCCTGAGAAAGGATAATGCCATAAACTGTAAAAATAGATGAACAGACAATTTCCATATGGTGTCATAAATACTAAGACAGATATACAAGATGGTACAAGGAACACTCAGAAGGGACGGCCGGCTTAGTGTCAATACTGCCAGCTTTTTGGTGGAGGTGCTATGGAAGTAGCTACCTGAAGGACAGTAAAAAGTACAAGAGTCAGAGGGGAGAAGCACGTACAAAGATCAGAGGTGAGGAAACGAATCTGTAGGATCCTACACAGTCTGTCTGGTTAGATGCACAGCTAAGGGGCAGAATAAGGTGGTAAAGAGATAAGGCCAACTACTTTGGAAGAACCGAAATTGATGCAGGTGTTTGGAGCTTTTCCTGAGGGCAAGAGATAAACTAGTGACAAAGTCAATTACACAGAAATTATAAAGTCACCCACCAAGTGACAGCTACACAAACATAATTGCTTGAGTCTGGGTGTTCTAGCCTTAACCACTACCAGACACTTGAGACATTGATTAACTCCATGCTTTCTGAGAATGGTCTCAGGGTGCAGATGGACAGTTCCACAGCGATGGCAGTAGTAGAGAAAGGATACAGCCAGAAATAAATAGAATTACATAGACCTTTTGAGATTTTTTTAAACTATGGAACATGATGAATAAATGAGGAAGAAGAATATTTTTCACTATGACTGCTCATGCTTTCACATTTTTCATTTGCTATGTATACGAAAAAAAATATTTAACATAGCATCTGTTATCCAAACCATGGAAAGAGATGTCATTTTTTGTTTACAGTGTATTTCAGAAATCAATGTCTAAATTTAATTCATACATTTTGGCAACATACCTTCTCTTAGTTCTCTAGTTATACTCCTGTCCAACTCTTGCCGCATCTAAAATAAGTCAAATATTATTTATCTTTAAGTTAAGCAAGAGATATTATCATAGGAATGTTATACAGCTTACTAAATGTGACATTTAAATAATACTTTTAGAGACTAGACCTAACTTGAAGATTACTTAAGTAGAAAAATAATCACATAAATAAAAGAAAATGAATTCCTACTTATTCTGCTTATAGATAACAGAGAACATATATATGGAACGTTAATCTGATAAAAAGTACAATAAATATCAGTCTATCAAGTACACATAATTTCAAAGAATTAAAGAATGACCCATGATCCTAGGAATGACCCACATGATTACTATCTTCTCCCCTTAACAGCTCCTGCCCTAAATACATACTTCTGAGACCTTTATTTTGATTTCTAGGTGAGGATCCTGTTCAAATGGAGGAAGTAGTTTGAGTTGAATGTTATTAAGGAGAACACACCTGCAATTTTCTTTAAACTTTTCCATTTAACAAAAACACAGAAAGGTGAGAAAATTATACATAAGAATAAAATGTACCAGCAAGTTTTTATTCTAAAGGCATTTAGTGAGAAGGATTAACACATAACTGTTAGTTTCTGAACTATGTCCCATAGAAGGGGAAGGTCCCACAGGGGTCACTGCAGGGTTGAGGAACTGAGAAGTCACAAGTGCAGGACCTCTGGCCACTCCTTTGGCTAAAAGGCTTTATACTTGTCTCTGTTTTATATAATATGGTTCCACACAAATTTTTTTTTTTAAGAAAGGTAGTTTTCCTTGAAAAAAAAAAAAAAAGACTTTTTTAAAGGTATGAGAATCATGATTTAGGCAAAGTTCGTAATTCTACAAAAGAAGAAAGCCAATGACTTTCTTACTGAGTCCAGAGTCCTATGCCAGCTACTTCCTCAGATTAAGAAAAAACACATGGATTTTTAATATAATGCAGAGGAAATGAATATGTAAAACCTTCTTACATAGTTCAATAATGCTTGTGGCATGACATGACATAGTAGCTTTCTAACTAAATCATGTTTTAAAGGCGAGAACAAGAATAAATTATTGTCAAACTCCTATATGTAGCAGTCAGTTGATATAGTTAATTTATAAAGCATACATTTTAAAAAAACAAATGACAGGGAACTTGAAGGAGAAAAGTTTCAAGGTGAGGACTTATACTCCTACCCTCCTTATGAGAGGTGAGGAGATTTACCTAACCGGTGAGTTTGGGAGAAGAGTTTGCTTGGTTCCAAATCTCTACTTTGAAAAGATGTGCCCATAGCACCATGAACTTGGGTGTGCAGTAGGCAGCCTGTGTCTGGGACAGGGGTCAAGCATTTGCTTCCTCCTCTTAGGCCTGCGTGGGGAAGTGTCTGACTTGGGATGAAGTGTTTGGAGGCCCGCTGTAACTGCACAGCTAAAGCACGTCCTCCAGTTTCACAGCTCTCAAGTACTAAGACCCAATGTAGATGCAGTGCTGTCAAAGAAACCTTAATTGCTCTCCTACGATGGCAAGAAGCCAAATGAGGAAACAGATTGAGACTGCATTTAACAAGGGCTACTTTTCCATACATCACAAACATCAGGAAAACACCATTAAAACTATAAACCTGTGTGCACTTACTGAAATGGATATTTTAATCACAATGATTCAACAGTGAAAACTGGTTGCAATTTAAAGACTCCCCATCATTGCTATCTTAGATACCACGCATCCAGGTGATGTCAAGATAGAGATAAAGTGAGCTTCATTTATAATGTTTAAATGTTTGAATTAACTACAAATCTAGAAATATTCTAGAAATTCTCAGCAAGATTTTTTTTAAATTTTTAAATAAAAAATGCTATAGGTAAAAAAGCAATTAAAGAAAATGAAAAAAATGTCATTTTTGTAAGAAACGACAAAATGTTTGTAAGAAAATGACAAAAAATGTTAAGCCAAAACTAGAAATTAATGTTTTTGTTTAGTATTTTAAGTTTATTTAATACATAAAAAGGATTTACCTAGGATTCCTTTAAACAAAAAGCATCCATATGTGGTTAGTGTTTAGATGCCAGTGATTCACTTATGCTTAGAGGTAGAAAAACTTTGTTGGGTACAGCAGAGCTTGGAAATGATTATGAACCGTTGCCAACTGAAATCAATGAGAAAGGAAGTGAAACATCTGAAAGAAAACTTTTGGATACTAGGCAATAAGATTTCATTTCTAAAGTAGAATTTAAACGCAGCTTTTCAAGAAATTTAATAATTTAGTAAGTATCTCTTAAAATCAAGAACTCTTGGACAAAAAAATCATAACATTTCTGTCTCCTTTATTAGCACAGCTAATTATGGCTTTTACTTAGTGTGCATTAAGTCAAATAAACAACTCAGAAGTTCACTAAATTAAAAACAAGGATCAATCATATCAGAAATCTGAAACCCAGTGGAAAAAAGATAAGAGGACTAACCTTGGTCAAGTAAGTCTCCATGCTGTTATTCTAAGGGCGTGGAATTGAAGTAGAAAAACCTACCTTTGATCTTGGAGTAAGATTTCCATTGAGCACTAAAGGATTATTGAAATTTCCAACACAAGGGGGGCTCCAGCACTGGCCTTGTGCTAAGAGTGCTGAGTAAAGATTTGTTCTGCTCTTTCTCCACCTCAAGTTTGGTGCTGATCACTGCCAGCCTCTCCTGAGTCCTGGGGAAGATGGAAAACACCAACTTAATGATTTGCATTTTTAAAGTTGCCATATAGTAAATGGAATTCCCAATAAACTGTTTGAACACTGACAACACAGAGCAGACCTCCTGTAAACAATGATAGCTGTAACCTTGCTCTAAAGAAGTACACATGTGTCTAGGGCTCCTCAAGTAACAAGTCACAGTTGGGAGAGGAGAGAAAGGGCATCAGAGAGAAAGGGAGGTGGCCTCACAGTGACACTTGCTGCCCTCTGGGACACACCTGCCTCCAGGAAACAGTTCAGGGATGAAGAAACACCCCATCCCACAAAGCCACTTTCAAGCATTTGCTTTCACCACCCTTGTATACATGTTTCACTCATGACCTCGGAGAAATTAAGCTTTTGCCTCTGAGGAATCATCTAGAGTCACAATCTAGAGGGAAGGACAAGAAAGTCAATGGGTGATTGAAAAGAGCTAAAACAGCCCCAGGAACAATTACAAGTATCCCCTGCTTTTCCAAAGTTCACTTTATGTTACTTCACTTCTAGGAAAGGCCTAACTCAGCATCTGTTTTTGATAATAAAAAAAAAAATTTTTTTTTGAAGAGAATTTTTGATTTCCTAGAAAAAGGTTCAGTGTACGTTTTACAGTGAGAGGCATCGCGCTCCCCAAGCAGGGAGACTGGCCCCACTGAACTCCTTCCCTGGAAGCCACACCCCACATCTCAGTGTCAAGTCACTACAACCCTGAACCCTATCTGGGAGCACCTGTGCTTCACTTGTGCATATTCATTTTAGGCTTCAAGTAGCAGAACGTGCCCTTGGGTACCTGCTTCTTTGCTGTATGCTGTTTTGGCTTATGAAAGGCTTCCCAGGAATGCTCTGCTTTCAGACAGTGGGGAAACCTGGACTAGGCACTGGAGGTGCCATCTGCCCTTTCCATCCTCCACACCCCACCTCAGTCAGGTCGCCATACTATTTCTAGCCACTCTGAATTATCCTGTCTTTCACTCCTGTGTTAATTGCCCCCAATTTCACAAGCATGCCTTTATGCAGTGTGCTGCTGCTGCTAAGTCACCTCAGTCGTTTCCGACTCTGTGTGGTAAAACTTAGAAGGACACTGTATTAATAGTTTATCTTAGCCCACCCTCTAGCAGTGACCATCTAGTTAGCTTTCACTTCCTACTAATCTCATGAACTGTGCTCTACAAAAATTAGGCTTTAGAGACAAATTAATGAACTAAATTTACTTTCTGTGTTTTGACTTACTTGTCTAGTTTACCTTCCAATGACTTTCTAACTTCTAGTTCTACTAGGTAGAGTTGCTTATATTTTTCCAACTCTGCTTTTTTAGAATCTTCTTGCAAAGTTTTCACCTTGGAGAGTTCAGATTCCAAGTCTTTAATTCTGAGTTCCATCTGACTTCTTATGGAAGCATTATTCTTCTCTTGTAACTGCTCTAAGTTCTCCCGAGAGGTGCTTGTATCTAAGGCAAATTTTAAAAGATAACATTTTAAAAATAATCATTAACCTGGAAAATGATATTTGTTCACTTTAGTTTTGAGTCAGTGATTCAGAAAGCAATTTTAAAGGTTAAAAAAAAGCAGAAGTTTAAAACAATTATCATCAATGTGAAGTGAATTATATGAAAATTATAAAATTAAAGTGGAATTATTGTTATAGTGGTGCTTATATAACCTGATAATTCAAAGAACAAGAGGATCAACTTAAAATTTTAAAAATTGAACAAGACAACTTAAAAATAATTCAAGAGGATGGTACCAGTTCTAAACCACAATATTTTCTTTTCCTCCTAGTAGTCTTGTTTTATACCAATTGGTCTTATAAATGAAAGG
Organism: Bos grunniens; assembly: GCF_055505025.1. NCBI lineage: Eukaryota > Metazoa > Chordata > Mammalia > Artiodactyla > Bovidae > Bos > Bos grunniens. The sequence goes on along the minus strand of NC_141185.1, from coordinate 70,401,690 downwards.
ATTCTCTAGTGAGAATCATTCTGATAGGTCAATTTGGTGATAACTGTGATGGAAATGGAAATATTTAAAGGGAGAAACAAGTGTCCCCTTCCTTCCAGAAAACTACCAGATCAATTGCTCTAAGGCAAGTAGAGGAAACACATAAGCTGTATAGATCCAAAACATACTTTACAATGAGATGAATTCAAGCACATGACAGATGAACAAATTAACCTGCAAAAATAGGTTGACTTCCTTTAATTTCTCTATGAGATCCTGTCTCACCCTTTCTTCAATCTCCCATTTATACTGCTCTACTTGACTGTGTTCTATCATATTCATTTCTATATGGCTTCTGAGGTTCACTACTTCTTGCTCCAACTTCTTTTTATTCTTCTCTAGTTTTTCACATTCCTTTGCATTCCTTTCATAGATAATAACTCCTCTCGAAGAACTTAATTTTTTTTTTTTGCATCCAGGTGCAGACGTTTTGAAGATGCAGTTTCCAGCTCTGCTGTAAGATCATCAATCTGCAAGAATAAAACAATACTGTTTGGTAATGAGGCAAGTGGACTGAGCACAGCCTAACTCAAACTCAGGATCAAATAGATATGATGGTATCTGTATTGTAGAATGTAGGACCAGGGATTACTCAGAGAATCAAGAAAGAAGTTCAAACCACCAAGAATCACAACATATACTCTTCACTGTAATAATCTTTGTCACACAACATTTGCACTTGATTTTACACTCTTTTCTATTTTTTCTCCATAAAATGACTACAAGTCACCTCTTAGTAGAATGTCTCTTACTCCTTCCCCCCATTTTAATGCCCCGTGTTTTAAAGAAGTTTGAGGGATACTGTATTGAGTTATCTAGAACTGAGTTAATAAACACTTCCCAAAAGAAGATTGTGAAAATAAGACTCTCATTAATAAATCTTATAAATATGGATTCTAATCCCATAAGTCTTTTTCTGAACTATGAATGGTTTTTGCTAATTTGAACTGCATTCCAAAGAAAAATAATTCAAAAGGTTAAAGAAATTCCATTTCCTAATAGCTTAGTGAGATGACCCATACATTTTTCTGAACAACAGCAACAAAAAAAATGCCTCATTTTTGTAACCATTTGTTACTTTTCACAGAACAGAACATACCAAACAAAACAACAAACAAAATTTGCAGGGAATTTCAGTGACACCGAGTTGCAAAGAACTTTCCTTTAGACAGAATGATTACTCGGTAAGTTGAGGTGAGTAGAGGTGGTGGTATTGAAACTGTCTACAAATTCTTTGACACTTTTCTCTGAAATTCCCTCCCCTTAAATATGTGCTGGCCTCAGTAACTGATTTCTACTGGACAGAGTCTGGGGAAACTGACTTTTGCTCTGTGGGAAAGCCCACACTTAGCATCAGTCACTACACTGTGAAGAAGCCCAGACCACACACTGAACACCTTGTCAGTGCCCCCACTGACCGCCCCCAACTAGTGCCCCATCCAAAAGCCAGCTCCAATTGCTAGACATGTGCATGAACTAATCTTCAGATGACTCTGGTCCCCACCTTCACGACATCTCAGCTGATGCCGACTGGAAAAGAAATGTGCTGGCCTCACTCACTGAGCCTTGCCCCAACACAAATTATTGAACAAAGTAAATGCTCTTTTGAGCCACTAGGCTTTGACTTGCTTTATTATACAATTTGCTGGCAATAAATACCTGGCACAGATACTGATATTAAAAATGCCATTAAAAAAGAACTAAAAGATGTGAGAATGCCTTTCAACCTGGAGGTAGGTGAGATCTGAATGGATGCAGAGAAAGAAATGAAAACCCAAAGGGCTTCATGACATTGTAAACTGAATCCTGATGGCCCTTAAAGAGGCTGCTGGTGACAGCTTCTAGGCAAGAGAAGAAAACTGAAACACAAGGAAAAGGAGACTCTTGTTATGAACCAGCTGAAAGTAACATCAATGAGAGGGATAAGCTATCAAAAAAAAAAGGGGGGGAGGGGACTAATAAATATAAAGGAACCAGTATTAATTATATTTGGGTTCAATATCTGTTATCTCCTTTACAGCATCTCCACATGTCCAGTGGTCACATGATGCTAAAAGAGAGAAACTGCTTCTGGGCTAAGATCAAATCTAGGGTGCGGCCAGGAAAATATGGTCTAAACGTGAAGCCTGTAGACTGTAAAACCCTTCATTAAGACCCTGGAAAGACTTAAGGTGGTCCCTCAAATTCCTTTAAAGATCTTACGGGCATAAGAATTTTAAAGGCATCATCCTCCAAAGCTTCACAAGAAGCCCAAGGTGCAGGGCTTCTCTCAAAAAAAATTTGTGAGGGTAGCCTCTCCAATGACGTGAACCCCAATCCAGTTCAAAGGACACTAAAAGCTTTAAAGAGAACCTTGGGAGCAAAAAAAAAAAAAAAGTGCTTGGCCTAACAGAGACCAAGACATATAAATGAGAATAGGCCTTTGGGATTTTCTTAGAAGTTCAATAAAGAGGAAGCTGGCTTAAGAAACATGACCCAGCTACAGACAGAGGTCATTTCTTATGAAAAGGACAGCACACTGAGCTCAGAGGGTAGAGCAAATGAGAAGCACTCCTATGGGTAGGACCAAGTCCTCATCAAAGGGCTGGCAGGACCAAACTGGACCTCAGAGCTGCTATGGACTACGGTGCCTCCCGTTTCCCATTTCTGAACACAGAATGGTGGGGGTGTGGGTGGCAATAACTTGTCCCTTTAGTTATCAAGTCACACTCTAGAAATCACACCAAGAACCCTCATTTGCTTGTGCCACCTGTACCTGATGAAGACAGTAAGACCCATACTTGAGCCTGGGCCTGACACTGTTAACAACTGAGACTTGTGAGGGAACGGGTAGGGCAAAGGGTATTTTTAATTGGGAGGAATATAAAAAATTGTGGCCAGTGAGTAACTGTGCTAGTTTTTAAATGTACCCATTCGTTTTAAAAACTTTATTCTGTAAAAAATGGTAGAATATAGGCCAAGTATAAGTGACTTGCTCCTATTGAACAGAAGATGATGAAAATGATGCTGTGTGAACTGCAAAGCGAGGTTAGACAAGGCAGCAGAGCTTCTGCCTGGCTCTCAACCTGGGAACCAGGCTCCATGTTGTGAGTAGGGCCAGGCTGCAAACAGAGCCTAGGTGTTCAGGGTAGGTGTTTCACTTGTCTGCCTTCACCAAAGTCCAGCCAACCACAGACACCAACTATCAGACATGGGCATGAACACACCTTCACCCGATTCCAGCCCCCAGCCCTCGAGCTGCCCCACCTGAAGCCAAGGGGATGAGAAGACAGCCGTCCTGGCCACCTTTTCCTAAGTGTAGATTTTGAACGAAACCAATGTTATTTATTGAAGCCACTAAACTTAAAGCTGATTAGGAAAAAACAGAAAAATGGATTTTTGAAAAAGAGAAAATAAAGAAACATAACTTAAATGCAGGTAGAAACTGGTCTCCTGTAAACTGGAATATAATAAAAGGTGAGATTTTTAATGACAATGTTGATGAGAAGAAGCATATAACTAGAAGGAAGACTTAAGAACTATTCAGGAAGAAGTTTTTTCAGGGTTCCCTTCAATTACAATTTCTTACAAATAGGCAGGTGTGACTCCTTACAATTTCTGCTCAAGTTTAAAAGCAATGAAGACTAGTAAGCAATGAGACATATGATTTGTACTATAAGAAATAACTAGAAATAGTTTCATTACCAAAATCAGACTTTTGACCTCATCTCAATTTACTAAAATTCTAAAAGAGATGGGTAGCTTTGAGTAGTTACTAATCTAGAACTCAATCTTCATTGTCTCTCCTCAGAGAGAGAAATAAAACACCACGAGATGCCACTTCATACTTGCTAGGATGGCTATACTCACAGAGACAGGTAATGGCTAGTGTTGACAGGAATGTATAGAAATGGGAACGTTTTACATACTTTGAATAAAAATATAAAATGATGCAGCCATGCTGGAAAACAGTATGGCAGGTCCTCAAAAGGTTAAACATAGTTGCTGTGTAATACAGCAATTCTATTCATAACTGTACTCCCAAAAGAAATGAAAAAATGTGTTCACACCACAGTCAGGGAGTGGAGTCATGGTTCCCTCAGGCTGGGAAGATCAGGAAGGGAAAACTGGCACCCTTCTTTGGAGGGTGATGAAAATGTTCTAACATGGTAATGCCTGTATAACTCTTTAAACACAATAAAGTTACTGAACTGTACAGTTTAAATGAATGAACTGCATGGTATGTTCATTAGATTTCAACAAACCTGTCACCAAAAACAATGGATGCTTTGGGGTCATTAGTGCTGTGCTGCTGAGCTTCAGATCACCAGCCAGGGTTCAAGACAGAGAGAGTCAAGAGTGTGCCCTTTTTATCTCAAAATGATATAGGGAAAGCTGTCTTTTTACTGGTGTCCAACCTAAAAAATTAATAGACAAATCTGTGTTTCACTGCTGAAAGCATGGAATGATTTATATTTCCCCAAATTAAGTGATTAGGGGGTTCTAAACCTGATTAAAAATTACCTTCTGTTTTAGCATATTAATTTGAATATCCATTTCAGTTTGACTGGTTTTTAAATCTCCATGGAAACTAAGCTCTCCATTTTCATATTCATTTAACTTCCTTCTTGTCATTTTTAAGAGTTTCTTAAATCTGTAGAAATGTATAGAATGAGTAAATTCTTTAAGAGCAGATATTTAATAATTAAACAGATATATGTTCTATCAGATAAAACAAACAAATCTATAAATTATAATCCTTTCTCATTGTTTAAATTTAATATTCTTTGAAAGCATAATAACTAAATTCTAATCTTAGATAAATATTATGAAGAAAAATTTTATCACATTTAAATATACTGTGTGTGATATATGTAATATATGAGTTCTTATAAATAAGTTAATGTCAATTTTTAGCATGCTAGTGTGAAATATTAATTTATTATTAAATATTAATTATAAACCAGAGATCAGTATTTAAGCTAAAGATGAAGAGATATATGAATGTTTTTTGAAAAGACATAAGACACATTTGTTCCTACTGACCACAGCCTCTACAAAAAGAAAAGAAAGTAGATATAAAAAACCAACAAGATTCTCACTCAAAATTGAAAAAAAAAAGAAAAATCTTTGGAGCCTGAGTTAAGCGGGAAATAACCCAGGCTGAGAGTTTTAGAAGAAAGGAAATCAGAAGAGAGAGTGTGTGTTCCAGTCTCTTCAAGCTGTTTTAAGAGATGTAGAAATCTTGCCCAGCTCATTGTTAACAAAATGCAAAGCAATGTAGAGAAAATTAAAAGAGAAAAATATTAATGAGAATCAGAGAAGAACCCTGTGTATAATCATCCCTTAGCATCCACAGAGGACTGGTTCAAAAATCCCCCAACACTCCGTGGATACAAAACCAACGGATGCTCATGTCTCCCTAAGCACATCTCCCCTATACTTTCAGTCATCCCTAGATCACTTAGATTATCTAAAACAATGTAAATGCTTTGTAAATAGTTATAAATACAGTGTAAACACTATGGAAATAGTTGCCAGTTTGAGACCAATCCAAGTTTTGCTTTTTGGAACTTTCTCAAATTTTTTTTCCCTGAATACTTTTGATCTTGGGTTGGCTGAATCTGTAGATGATGAGAGTTAACCATACTCAGCAAAAAAACAGAAGCAGATTTTTATCTTACTGATCAAAACATGGTCATTAACTTTGTTATTCTTTAAGTTACACATAGATTTTTGTATGTACATTTTATAACTAAAATTTTGGGGCAAAAAGAAAATATAAGCCAAATCAAGATACTTTTTAATGTTGTTCGACAATAACACAGGTAGGTTTTTAGATAATAAACTACTTGAATGATGAAGGGAAGGAACACTATTAAAAGAAGGCAGGATTACCAAAAAGAACAAAGATACTTTGCAGAAGTAAAAATTCAGCATAGATGATGAGGAAGAGAGTGACATTACTATATGCAGAGGCACGGTTGTTACTGTTTCGGAAATCATTACAGATAAGTATAACACTGCTGCACTCAAAAACATTTCAGATTGTGCTGACTTTCCACAGTAAACTTTGAAATGGGATAATGTGTTTAATTATGAAAATACACATAAAAAATGAATTTGTGTCTAAGGTTTTAAATAAAATAAAATTATACTTTTATTCATAGTTGCGATTATCAGAAATAAAATCTTACCCAGTAATCTCTTTTTCTAACTCACTGTTTTTCTTCTTTTCTTGGTCCAAGCTATTTTCCAGAGATTGTTTTAATTCAATGCATTTCTTTAATTGTTCCTTTTCATCTTCAGACTTAGAAAAAAACAATTTAATAAAATTATTTTTAAACATCTAGAGAGACTTATTCTTTCTTAAAAATATTATTTCTCATGAGTTCACAAGTTAATATGAATTTATAGCAAACACAGGTTTTAAACCTGATTGATGCCAATAACAGATTTCAAAATTGATAACTTTTCTTAAAACAACTTAAAAGGATTTTTCATTTCATCATTTTTTCTGGAGTTTAAATCGCCAACATTTATTTGTTAAAAATAGACACTTTTACACATAAAATACTAAATGTTAATGAAAGTTTTTTTTAAGACTGCCTATTTACATTTTACTTTCTAGAGATAATCTAAAATAATTTTCATCAATGGTTCAAGATATTCCAGGTTTTGTTAAGTCACACCTTACTGAAATAATCTTTGAAAAATTCCCATGCAACCCCCATCTCTTAAAAAAAAAAAAATCCAACAAATGAAAAATACAGTCATTCAGAAAAATGGTTCTATGCAGACATAGTGTTCATTCTTAATGAAGAGAACAAACTACAATAGTTAAAATGATTCATTCTCAAAAATCTCACAGAAAGATCTGGATTACAAAAGAAACTCAAAATTCTCAATCAAATCATTACTCAAATTACTAGACTCAAATAGATGTTTGTGTACCAATGTTCAAAGCAGCATTATTAACAATAATCATAAGGTGGAATTTCATTGACAGATGAATGAACAAACAAAATGTGGTCTATATAAAATATTGCTTTTGGACTGTCACAATTTTTTAAATTAAAATCTTACTATAAAAATCATTAATTTTATGCATTCAGTCGACTTCTTCTATAGAGGAATCACAGTACTAGTAGCAAGCAGTATCAATAAAAATACAATAAGCTAATCAATGAGACTTTTCATATTGTCCGAAATATTCTTATATTTTACTAGTAAAAAAATTAAAATCCTTTCTCAGTATGACAGGAATTAAGAGGTTGACTTACTAATCTTGTACTTAACAGGTTTTTCTGAAGCTGTTCAATTTTGCCCACTTGCTTTTTGACTGTAGTTTGTAACTCGGCATTTTCAATTTCAAGCCTAAAATGCAGATTTTAAAATAATTATTCTCACACATAGGGTTTTTTTTAAGGTTTTTTTTTTTTTTTTTTGGACCTAGACCATTTTTAAAGTCTTTATCGAATTGACTGCAATATTGCTTCTGTTTTATGTTTTGTTTTTTTGGCTGTGAGGCACGTGGGGTCCTAGCTCCCCAATCAGGGATCAAACACACACCCTCTGCCTTGGAAGGCATAGTTTAACCCCTGGACTGTAACGGCATTCCTTCACACATAGATTTTTTAAATATCCCACTGTTTTTGAACAAACATCTGCAGGTTCATTTACATAGGTTCTTAGAATTTTGAAAAGTAGATGATTTGGCAACTGTACTGTTTCTATTTGTGACTAATCGCCTTCCCTGGTGGCTCAGATGGTAAAGAATCTGCTGACAATGCAGGAGACCCAGGTTCGATCCCTGAGTCAGGAAGATCCCCTGGAGAATGGAATGGCAACCCACTCCAGGATTATTGCATGGAGAATTCCATGGACAAAGGAGCCTGGAAGGCTAGAGTCCATGGGGTTGCGAAGAGTCAGACATGACTGAGCGATTAAAACTTTCACTTTTCACTTGTGGATAATATGCAAAATATGGAAATAATGGGGGAAAATTATGCATCTCAAAACAGCTCAAAGCTGAAATGTTACACAGCTTCACGATAATGTGTTTATTATCACTATTGATCTGTTCTCATATTATACTGTTTATCTGCTTTATACTTATTTTCTATGCTGCTTTAAATCATACTTTTGGACGTGATCCTGTGTTTTCTCAGCACATCTCACAGCCTCTGTAAGTTGATCCTGTGCTTCTTGCAACCAAAAAAAAAGAAAAAACAACTGTTTTAACTACTAATAACCTAGTAAATCTGCCATCATTGGTTTTTGTCTCTTTTGTCTGCTTATTGTTAACAGCTGCTTTCCTGCCATACAGCAGAGATGAGTTGTTACAACAGACACCTTACAGACCACAAAGTGAAAATATTTCCTGTCTGCCCTCTGCAGGTTACTGACCTCTCCACTGCACTCAAACACAACATCATCCATGCTTTAAATCAGATTTTCTCAAATAAACACACAAATTTATAAACTACTCAAATGAGGAAAGACAGAAAACTACCTTATGGTAAACAAAAATTTTTTTTTTATCCAGGCTCCACATTGGCCATCACTTTAAACATCCACATATGTAAATGACCACAGATCTTCCAGTGGTTATGAGCGCTAACACTGCTGTTGGTGAAAACAGGATGCTTCAGGAACTAGTGCGAGAGGTAGTAACTACACAGGAGCCAGAATGCGTGGGCCTGTGTCACAGTTCCATCAGTTCTGAGCTGTGTGTCCTGGAGCAAATCACTTAACCTTTCTGTATCTCAGTTTATCATAAAATGGAGATAATGGTAGCATCAATCTCAGTGGGATGTTTGGGCTACAGTCCAACAGCACGGCATTTCTGAGGGGAGGAAACAGTCCCAGGGAAGCTGAGGCGCTCGCCAAAGACCCCAGAGCTTTCGACGGCACAGCCAGAACTGTGGCTGAGGACTCCCAGTGGCCAGGCCTCTTGATCCTGGCCTCTCTCACCAGGTACATGTGTGGAAAACTAGAATCAAAACTATGCCTGAGGGCTTCCCTGGTGGCTCTGTGGTAAAGAATCCACCTGCCAGTGCTGGACACGCAGGTGTGATCCCTGCTATGGGGTGATCCCTGCTATGGGAAGATCCCATATGCTATGGAGCCCGTGCGCCACAACTGCCGAGCCTATGCTCTAGATCCTGGAAGACACAATGCCGAGCTCACATACTGCAACTACTGAAGCCCTTGAGCCTGTGCCCCACAAGAGGAGACACTACAGTGAGAAGCCCCCACACCACTAGTTATGGCCCATGCTCACCCAAACTAGGGGAAAGCCCACACACGAAGACCCAACACAGCCAAAAATAAATACAATTGTTTTCCTTAAAAATGCATATCTGACAAATAATCTGTACTCAAGTTGTCCAAGAACACTAGAGCAAACAAGCCCATTCATAATTGGTAAAGATTGAAATAGACACCTGGCCACGGAGGGTATACTGATAGTAAACTATCCTACAGAAACATACGCAAGATACTGGTGGGATGCATGCACAGCCCCCTTTGGAAGACAGTCTGACAGTTTTTTTCAGTAACCACATGGGACAAGCACTGAATTCTATACATGACAAGTGGTGGAAGCCAGGTGTCTTACCATTGGAATGGGAAGTTATGGAGAAACGAAAGGAAAGGTTCCAAGATCCATGGAGACATCATCACAAATTACCTTTAACTGAATATGTTCAAAGGCAAGCTGGAATACATGTATATATTTCCGAGTATTGTCAGCTGAGCATCTTTAGCTCCTACATGTATGTTTTACATAATATTCTCTAATGAAAGGGAACAGGGAATGTTCCTGGTGGTCCGGTGGTAAAGGATCTGCCTACCAATGCAGGGAACACGGGTTCACTCCCTGGTGCTAGAAGATTCCACATGGTCAGGGGCATCTAAGCCCCCATACAACTACTGAAGTACTTGCATGCTCCAGAGCCCAAGTTCTGCGACCAGAGAAACTGCTGCAATGAGAAGCCAGGGCACGGCCACTAGAGGGCAGCCTCTGCTCACTACAGCTAGACACCTAGCACCAAAGACCCAGCATAGTCAAAAATAATTCAATGTTATCAGTCTTATGGACTCTGTGGGAGAGGAAGAGGGTAGGGAGATTTGGGAGAATGACATTGAAACATGTATAATATCATGTATGAAACGAGTCGCCAGTCCAGGTTCGATGCACGATACTGGATGCTTGGGGCTGGTGCACTGGGACGACCCAGAGGGAGGGTATGGGGAGGGAGGAGGGAGAAGGGAGAAGGGAGAAGGGTGGGGAGCACGGGTATACCTGTGGCGGATTCATTTTGATGTTTGGCAAAACTAATACAATATTGTAAAGTTTAAAAATAAAATAAAATTTAAAAAAGAAAAAAAAATAAAAGGACAGAAGTTCTTTGAATAAATGACTGAGATTAGGGGTGTGAGGTAGTAAATATATGAGCCAGGATAATCTTAAAGTATGAGAAAGTAAAGAAAGTAAAGACAACCATCAAGCTGTCTAAACTGATAAAAATGAATGATTACACAGTTTTATCTGTATACACTAGCAAATAATAATCTGAAAAGGAATTTAAAAAAACAATTCCCTTTCAGTAATGTCAACATTAATAAAATACTTTGCCATGGATGTAACAAGGATGACAAGACTGGCACACATGAAATTATACACAATTGCTGAAAAATATCCTGAATACATGTACAGATATCCCATAGGGATGGAAAGACTTAAGATGGAAATACCATGGAATGCATCTTCAATCTGAAATGAAGATTCACTATGACTTGATCACTCAGAGCTTTTGTGTCATAAAGTTTTATTAAAGTATGAAAGAGATAGAGAAAGCTGCTGACATAGACTTCAGAGCGGGGCAGTAAGAGTACCCCCTGCTGGTCTTTAGCCAAATGTTATACAGCCACTAGCAGTCTGCTAAGGAAAGAAAGGCAATGTCTCAGAGAATGGCACCAGGCCCCTCACCCACAACATGCATTGAGATAACATTGGCAGCAGGTGAGTCATCCTGGGCCATAAAATGATTGACATGAATCTTGAAGAAAGGCAGATTTCCAGGCAAATATATCATTTCATTAACATAGATTAGGAGAACAAGGTATGAGTAAGACATACCGGTTTGTCGAGTCTGTTCTGAGCCTTTAGGAGGAACTGACCTGAAGACAGAGTCTAGCGGAAATACATAGTATATTAACATAGCTTAAGAAAAACATTTCCTTATGAAAAAAAAAATGCATTGCTTAGCTCAAGATTTGAGAAAAGTTAAGTTCAGGTGGAGCCAGGAATTGTCACGGCAACACAGAATTTTCAGAGAAACCTCCTTTTAAATTTGTATGGAGAAGGGGAAAAAATGTAACACTAGTTTGTTTCCTCCGGCTGCTTAAGAGAGAGAGAAAAAAACATCTGACACTTTCAGCCTATTCCCTCTGTCTGGAGACCCCTGGCTTTCCTGCCTGTTACCCTCTCCGGGCCTTTAGGAAGCAATACAGAATCTGATCCTAACATACACGTGGAATGACAAGGGACTCCAAAGAGCCAGAACTATCACGTGAGTCTGCAGTACTAAGGTCCTCTGATATGCTGTGCTAAGTCTCTTCAGTCACGTCTGACTGTCAGAGCCCGCCAGGCTCCTCTGTCCATGGGAATTTTCCAGGCAAGAATACTGGAGTGGGTTGCCCTGCCCTCCTCCAGGGCATCTTCCCAACCCAGGGATCGGATTCCTGCATTGGCAGGGAGGGTCTTTACCACTAGCACCATCTGGGGCAAAAGTGCCTAAACGGAGATCAGATCTCCCAGTTAGGAGAAGGGACTCAGAAGAAAGGAAGTGAGGGAAGGAGACTCTTAGTCACACACAGAGAAGCCCAGCAGGTAGTTCTGCCGGTGGAAGAGGGGAGGAAGCAGGCTGGAGCTGTGTAGAAGATGAAGGAGGGAACTAAAGCAGGGGCCCCCAACCTCAAGGATCTAATGCCTGATGATCTGAGGTGGAGCTGATGGAATAATACTAGAAATAAGTGTTCGGTCACTCAGATGTGTCCAGCCCTTTGTAGCCCACCAGGCTCCTCAGTCCATTGAATTTTTCAGGCAAGAATACTGGAGTGGGCTGTCATTTCCTTCTCTGGGAGATCTTCCTGACCCAGGGACTGAACCCGGGTCTCCCGCATTGAGGGCAGACTCTTTACCAATGGAGCCACCAGGGAAAAAAAATAGAAATAGAGTGCACAATAAATGGACTGCACTTGAAACATCTCAAAACCTTCCCCCACCTCTGTCTGTCAAAAAATTGTCTTCCAAAAAAAAACTCCCGAGGTCAAGGAAGGAACTTTAAGTGTACTCGACTGTCCCAGGTTGCTGGCTTAGGGAGATGCTGAACCAGGGGTGTCCCAAGAGGAAGAATCTCCCTTGCATGGGGTCCTCAACAGACCTCCGATAGCCTTGGTGATGATGGGAAAGATTTGTTTCATTTTTAAAAAATATCCTTGTGGGATAAACTTAAAACGTAGCAATTCTCTTAGAGTCTTCCTAATAAAACGTTTTCTTTCTTTACTGATCTGTGAAGTACCAACTGTGACAATCACTGTTCTAATATACCTCATAGTGTTGCTGACACTATGGATATAATTATGTGAAATTGAACTTACTCAATAAAAATGATGAAGCATCTGCCTGTGCCCAGCACTTTCCAGGGGTTGGGGAGTACAATGAAAATACTCCATGAGATGCACGGCTGGTAGGCACATTCTTTAAAAAAGCCTTTTACATTTCCACCAATCAGATCAGATCAGATCAGTCGCTCAGTCGTGTCCAACTCTTTGCCATCCCATGAATCACAGCACGCCAGGCCTCCCTGTCCATCACCAACTCCCGGAGTTCACTGAGACCCATGTCCATGGAGTCAGTGATGCCATCCAGCCATCTCATCCTCTGCCGTCCCCTTCTCCTCCTGCCCTCAATCCCTCCCAGCATCAGAGTCTTTTCCAATGAGTCAACTCTTCGCATGAGGTCGCCAAGTACTGGAGTTTCAGCTTTAGCATCATTGCTTCCAAAGAAATCCCAGGGCTGATCTCCTTCAGAATGGACTGGTTGGATCTCCTTGCAGTCCAAGGGACTCTCAAGAGTCTTCTCCAACACCACAGTTCAAAAGCATCAATTCTTTGGCACTCAGCCTTCTTCGCAGTCCAACTCTCACATCCATACATGACCACAGGAAAAACCATGGCCTTGACTGGACGAACCTTTGTTGGTAAAGTAATGTCTCTGCTTTTGAATATGCTGTCTAGGTTGGTCATAACTTTCCTTTCAAGGAGTAAGCGTCTTTTCATTTCATGGCTGCAGTCACCATCTGTAGTGATTTTGGAGCCCAAAAAAATAAAGTCTGACACTGTTTCCACTGTTTCCCCATCTATTCCCCATGAAGTGATGGGACCAGATGCCATGATCTTCGTTTTCTGAATGTTGAGCTTTAGGCAAACTTTTTCACTCTCGACTTTCACTTTCATCAAGAGGCTTTCTAGTTCCTCTTCACTTTCTGCCATAAGGGTGGTGTCATCTGCATATCTGAGGTTATTGATATTTCTCCCGGCAATCTTGATTCCAGCTTGTGTTTCTTCCAGTCCAGCGTTTCTCATGGTGTACTCTGCGTATAAGTTAAATGATCAGGGTGATAATATACAGCCTTGACGTACTCCTTTTCCTATTTGGAACCAGTCTGTTGTTTCATGTCCAGTTCTAACTGTTTCTTCCTGACCTGCATACAGATTTCTCAAGAGGAGATCAGGTGGTCTGGTATTCCCATCTCTTTCAGAATTTTCCACAGTTTATTGTGATCCACACAGTCAAAGGCTTTGGCATAGTCAATAAAGCAGAAATAGATGTTTTTCTGGAACTCTCTTGCTTTTTCCATGATCCAGCAGATGTTGGCAATTTGATCTCTGGTTCCTCTTCCTGCCAATTAATGACCATGCTGTGTGGGAAGCTCATTAAAAATCCAGGAGCCAGGCTTCCTGGAAGGATATCCCATTCTCCCTTGGACAGTCCTCCACCCTCTCTGGCTCTCAGTTTCCTCATCTGCAAAATTATGGACAACTGACTATAATTCATCCCTGGAACCCAAGCCTATTGAGGGGGAGGAGAAATATTACTCCAAGGCCTGGATGAGAGACCAGATTGAAAGAAAAATATGTCATTTCTGGTTTTCAGTCAGACAGACAGATACAGTGAAGGAAGGAGCCCCTGGCCCTGTGGGATTTGCCTAGGGTACACATCAGGAGATGGCTCTGAGCTGGATTTCCAACAACATCCATGCAAAGGACAAGCCTGCAGAGCTCTGTGCCCATCAGCCACAGGAAGAGACTGCCTCCTGACAGCCAGCAGCATTTACAAGTGACCTCCTAAGGCCTTCGCCAAACTACAGGGGCACCTCTGGGTTTTATGTTTCCCTCACTTTTCTGACTCTTTTCTTTTAAAAAAAAAAAAATGCACATTTCTTCATAGAATGCCACAGTAGAAGGAAAGTAGGCCTTCAAATTTTAGACCTCAATTTGCAAAAAACTTGGAGCTTGGTTTTTTGTTCCTGTTTTTAATTAAAGAACCACATAATTTAAAAATTTTACACGTTCTAATTATTCAGTTCCAAAACACCAAACTTATTACACGGGGCCCCCATGCAAAGGCCCCCTCTCAGCAGTATAGCCACAGATTCCACAATGAAAGGGCAGCAATGTGCCCTCCTCCCTTCTTTTCTGCCTGGGTGGCCACCAGGTGTTTAAATTCATGCACCCTACTAAGTTTCTAGGGTGCAATTCATGGACCCTTCCCTTTTCCATCCCAACAGGTGGTCAAGGGCCTGCTGGGCTGCAAAGTAGCTGAAGCAGGGCTGGGCCAGCTGGCCAGAGTAAGGGTTATGAAGTCCCCACAGGTGAAATCACCAGGCAGGATATATCCCTTGGACTTCCAGCAGGCACTAGGCTGCTTGGGAAAACCGCGCAGGTCTGAGCTTTATGCGAAGGGGTAAAGCGGTAAAGGCCTTGACCCCAAAGGTGAGGCCTTTCCGTAACCGCCAGGTTAGGGGGCTCCAAGACTGTGCCAACAGAGAGGGTGGAAAACGTGGTTCCCTCCTCCACCGAATCCCAGTTTCCTTATCTGTGGTTCGCTCCCCTCCTCTCCGCTCTCTGGATGCCAATGGATGTGGACCCAGGAGCACAGGAAATGGGCATTCCCAGCCGCAATGGCGACCCCCGAGAGCACAATTGGGACACCCTGCCCCCGACGCGCTCCTGGTGCACCATCCGCCCCACCCCCCACCATGCGCTCCGGTTCGCCCCGCCCCCACCCCCACTTTCAGGAGAGTCCCGCAGGCCTCGCTACTGCCTCCAGGTGAAATACATGGACAAGCAAATCCACCCCACAGAGACAATCCAAGCTTTTGATCAGCTGATCTGTCTGTAGTTCAGGGATAAAACTATGACTACAGAAAGGAAAGATGACCTGACCTAGGATGGCCATGATATTCTATAGAATCAGACAAAATTGGTTACAAGGAAACTTCCTTTTTTTCTTGGAAATTATAAAGCTGGTTCTTTTGCATATGCAATTAAAAACAATTAGCTTGTTACAAAGGCCTGCCAAAGGCAACGCTTGAAGTTAACCCTTGCACAGAATTCAACAACTTCCCTGGTGGCTCAGACGGTAAAGCGTCTGCCTACAATGTGGGAGACCTGGGTCCAATCCCTGGGTCGGGAAGATCTCCTGGAGAAGGGAATGGCAACCCACTCCAGTATTCTTGCCTCCACCCACCTCTCCCCTGCCCGCCCATCCCCCGATAAAAGTGGCTCAAAGATATATTTTAAATCTCGGGAGGAAAACTAGAAAATCCCTTGTCTGTCTGTCTGGATTTATGTATGTCTCAGTGTGGGTCTTCTGTTTTTTGATAATATTGCTCAAGTTCTGAGTTCTTATTTAAATGGTCTCAAGAAAAGGAAACCCTTACAAATTAAACATTTGGAAATACAATAAAACATTGACCTAAATGAATTTCAGATTCATGTGAACTGGGAAATAGTCAATATTAAATATCTAGTATTTTTTTTCCACTACTCTACTATAGACATGTCTAAGACATTAACATTAAGCACAACATTTTCATAGTGCCTAGGTTTTTTATAAGTTAAAAATTGCTATATTGTTACATCTGTCACAAGCTTGTCAACAAGAAAGTACCTCTAAACAACAAAAAAACTTAAAAAATGTAAATGTGATATGAGCTTTTAGATAAACTATTAACAATAAGTATACTCTAAAATATCTGTCTCTAATAGTCTCAACTGAAGGCAGAGGAGAAAGTGATGATAGAGGATAAGATGGTTGGATGGCATCACTGACTCGATGGACATGAGTTTGAGCAAGCCCCTGGAGTTGGTGATGGACAGGGAAGCCTTGCGTCCTGCAGTCCACAGGGTCACAAAGAGTCAGACACGACTGAGCAACTGAACCGAACTGAACTTACAATAGTTTCTCCAGATTTTGGTTACCTGAGTTTCTATCATTGTGCTAAATTAAGTGATGACAGTGTATTGAATAGCTAGGTCATTTCCAAATAAATTAAGGTTCTGAAACATTCACTACTTGAAAGGACCTCCTTCTTACACAGAAACAAAAGAGATTTTTGACTATCTATGAATAGTGTCTGGTGCCATCCTGACATGTTCAGTGTAAGAAAGCATTTTTTTTTTTTTTTTTTTTGGAATTATCACTGATACATACGTTCACGAATCTATAGAATGCCAATATAAAAGTCAGTTCGTGGTTGCTTAAGGGAAATGTATGACTTGTTATTAAAGAAGGTATGAGGAATGAAATCACATTTTATGAAGGAAGACGAAGTAGTTCTGTCTTACAGGTGGCAGTTTCAGGATGGGAGAAGCAAAGGAATGGGTACAGAACGGGATAAGGAGGTTTTATGGAAAGTGGACACCCAGAAAAGAGTTTTGTGCCTAATACAAGTTTTCTTGAGATGTTGAACTGCCTTTGCTAATGGATTTTAAGTTTCTTTACCTCTTAAGTGAGCTGTTCTAGGTTTACCTTTGAAATCTTTTGTTGACTTTGGCTAAGTGGAGAAGTATTGTTTCACAGTGACTTATGTGATCCTACCTGACTGTTATAAACCCTTTTGATATGTATGAACAAGCCTGCCTAAATAATTGGCTTCTAGCTAACTTTGGGATGCTTCAGAGGGCCCCTGAGACCTCCCGAAGAGAGATATTAATCAACCTGAGTTCATTTGGCATGTTAAACTACATGGGAAGTGCTGTCAGAAAGAGTAATGAATCTTCCCAAGTTATATTATATGGTGGATGTTTCTGTAAGGTATAGTTTGGACCGAGTCAGAAAAGAAGGAGAGAAAGATGGCATTTGTAGTTGGGCAGGGGGTGATAAGTCCCAGATAGATACAACTGTCCTGGAGCCTCAGGGCAGGACCTAAAGTTCGCTTTTGTTTTCTCCAAAGTTAGATGATTCAGCAAGGGCCTTTGAGACTGTTGTTTTCTTTTCTAGGCCAAAGACTCCTTCAGTTACTAATATGGGTATCCTAGAAATTATGTGACATCCATGAAAATCTGATACATCCGGGTAAAATGCTGTCAGTTATAATTCTAGTTATCATATTCAAGTGTTTCAAGTCACAGCAGTGACCAGACTACTTTGTCAATTTCTATCTAATCAGGTTTTAAACATGCTTTCTATGGTTTCACACGGATGCCTTCGCAAAAATACTGCTACTTCAAAATACATGTGGACAAGACTTTTCTAAGCTTACCCATAAACAATTTTGTTTGTTTGTTACCTGGTAAGCTGGTACCAGACTGGAATTTAGTCTCCTGTCTAGGTTAAGAGAACAAAATTTCCTTAGAATGCACCTTTCAATCACAGATGATGAATTTCTTTAACTTTCAGTGATTTATATTTGTTTCTATCAGCTGTTTTTTTTACTTCGATAAAGAAAATAAGCATTATTTAAGATTATGGTACATATAGGACAGACCAAGCTTTCCCCACTCCTGCAAATTCCCTTAAGCCCTCATATTCTTCTTATGGGACCAAGGTCTCACTTACCTCCAGAAGGACAATCCAAGCTTTTTATCAGCTGATCAGCCCCTGATATCAGAGTCAATTTGAGCACGAGTTGGTCTATAATTTAGGCATGAAACTATGACTATATAAAGGAAAGATGACTTTTTGATGCAGGATGGCTCTGATATGCCTTGGACTTCAGAGAAAATTGGTTAAAATGAACCTTATTTCCCTTGGAAACTGCAAAGCCAGTTCTTTTAGCATATGCAATTGAAAACATCTAGGTTGTTAGGTCAGGTTTCATTCCAGTCCTAAAGAAAGGCAATGACAAAGCATGTTCAAACTGCCGCACAATTGGACTCATCTCACATGCTAGTAAAGTAATGCTCAAAATTCTCCAAGCCAGGCTTCAGCAATACGTCAACAGTGAACTTCCAAATGTTCAAGATGGATTTAGAAGAGGCAGAGGAACCAGAGATCAAATTGCCAACATCTGCTGGATCATCGAAAAAGCAAGAAGGTTCCAGAAAAACATCTATTTCTCCTTTATTGACTATGCCAAAGTCTTTGACTGTGTGGCTCACAATAAACTGTGGAAAATTCTGAAAGAGATGGGAATACCAGACCATCTGACCTGCCTCTTGAGAAGCTATATGCAGGTCAGGAAACAATAGTTAGAACTGGACATGGAACAACAGACTGGTTCCAAATAGGAAAAGGAGTACGTCAAGGCTGTATATTGTTACCCTGCTTATTTAACTTCTATGCAGAGTACATCATGAGAAACGCTGGGGTGGAAGAAGCACAAGCTGGAATCAAGATTGCCGGGAGAAATATCAATAACCTCAGATATGCAGATGACACCACCCTTATGGCAGAAAGTGAAGACCAAGTAGAAAGCCTCTTGATGAAAGTGAAAGAGAACGAAAAAGTTGGCTTAAAGTTCACCATTCAGAAAACTAAGATCATGGCATCTGGTTCCATCGCTTCATGGGAAATAGATGGGGAAACAGTGTCAGACTTTATTTTGGGGGGCTCCCAAATCACTGCAGATGGTGATTGCAGCCATGAAATTAAAAGATGCTTACTCCTTGGAAGGAAAGTTATGACCAACATAGACAGCATATTCAAAACCAGAGACATTACTCTGCCAACAAATGTCCATCTAGTCAAGGCTATGGTTTTTCTAGTGGTCATGTATGGATATGAAAGTTGGACTGTGAAGAAAGCTGAGCACTGAAGAACTGATGCTTTTGAACTGTGGTGTTGGAGAAGACTCTTGAGAGTCTCTTGGACTGCAAGGAGATCCAACCAGTCTACTCTAAAGGAGATCAGTCCTGGGTTTTCATTGAAAGACTGATACTAAAGCTGAAACTCCAGTACTTTGGCCACCTCACGCGAAGAGTTGACTCATTGGAAAAGACTCTGATGCTGGGAGGGATTGGGGGCAGGAAGAGAAGGGGACGATAGAGGATGAGATGGCTGGATGGCATCACTGACTCCGGACTGCT
Organism: Bos grunniens; assembly: GCF_055505025.1. Taxonomy (NCBI): domain Eukaryota; kingdom Metazoa; phylum Chordata; class Mammalia; order Artiodactyla; family Bovidae; genus Bos; species Bos grunniens. The sequence continues at coordinate 70,382,067 of NC_141185.1, read as the reverse complement.
GGAGTCCAGTCGCGGGTCTTGTGGCTCAAGTACAGTGTGCGCCCCTGTGGAGAGGTGCAGCAGGCCAGCCGGCCGGCCCGACCAGCAGGTCAGAGCGGAAGGGAGGTGCAGCACAGGGTTCTTAGGGCTCCCAGCAGCAGCCACCTCCGTCTAGGGCCACACCACTCTGAACGTGCCTGATCTCCTATGATCTCAAAAGCTAAGCAGGGTCGGGCCTGGTTAGTACTTGGATGGGAGACCGCCTGGGAATACCAGGTGCTGTAGCCTTTTTGCCTCCCCTCTCCTTTAGCCCCTGCCCCCCGTCCCAGATCTTGAACCTCCGCAGCCCCAACCCTCCCAGGGTGGGTGGTCAGGGCACCAACTCCCGCTGCAGACCTGGGTTGCCTCCGTGAATCCCTCAAGCCCCTCCGCATTCGGCTTCCAAGAAACCAGACGACCGTCCCTCGGGTCTCCATCTGGGGCTCACTTGGCATGCCTCAGGCGATCCCGGGGGCCGCACCAGCTCCAGCCCCAGCCCCACCCCCAGCCTCACAGGCGATCGTGCGTGCTCGTGCGTGCCTGTGCACACACAGATATATGTGCACAGATGGTGCATGTATCTTGTTGAATTATAGTTTTGGTGTATATATGCCTGGGAGTGGGGCTGCTGAATAATATGGTACTTCTAGTTTTAGTTTCTTGAGGAACCTCCATACTCTTCCATAGTGGCTGTACCAACTCAGATTCCAACTAACAGTGGAGGAGAGTTCCCTTTTCTCCACATCCTCTCCAGCATTTGTTATCTACAGACTTTGCAATGAGGACCACTCTGACTAATGTGAAGTGGTACCTCATTGTAGTTTGGAGTTGAGTTTCTCCAATCATTAGTGATGTTGAGCAAGATGACCTTTTTAAAATGCAGATCCGATTCTATCACCTCTCTGCTAAAACTGTTCTTGTATTTTCCCATCATATTTAATATATGACCAAATCCCTTCATTGCTTGGTCCCCACTTTCTTCTCTGTCTTTTCACTGGAATGCCCTCTGCACTCTTTTGGTTACATCCCATAGGGCATTTTTCATTTCTTGAATGGACTAAGGTTCCCTTGTCACATAGCCTTCCAAGATGCTATTTTACCTGCCTGAAATTCTTCCTGCATCTCAACCCTGGTTTACGTTGGTTCAACCTATGGATATCAACTCAATTATGACTCTGAAAAGCCTTCTCTGACACCCAGTTTTGGGTGAGGGAAGAGGCCCCTATAGAAGTTCTCAGAGTATCCGCCTGTTATTTATCATTAGATTAGTCTCAGTGAAAGCAGGAACTGTGTGTCTTCTTCTCTCAGCATTCTATTTCCAGAAACATATTACATGCCTACTAGCTCATAGTAGGTGCTCAATATTTATTCCGTGTGTGAAAGACAGAAAAGTTCTGTGAAGCCTCAACTTTTCCCTTGGCTCAGCACTTTTGATCTTTTTGTATCTTTGTTGATTCAGGTCTTTTCTTTCTTCTGTTGATGTGCACACTATATTCAAGGCACAATCTAAGGCATGAAGACATATCAATAAATATAGGTTCTTGCTTTCCAGGAACTCGTACATCAGATTTCTATAATTTAGGGTTTTTTTTTAATGCTCTAGAACAATGTGAACTTTTAGGATTATCCATTTTCATTTCAAAGAAAGATAATGTTACTTACATAGCAAAGGTGGAGACCTTTCGACTTTCAGTCCAATACTTATACCTTTACCATTTCAGGCAACTCTGGTGGTTCCTTCTGTAGGTATGTGGCTCTTCCAGAAATGTGAAGATTTTCCATCGTCCTCAGACTTTTGTGTGATTTGAAATCATCAAGAAAGTTTCCAGTTGTAGGTTCCAGACTACCACCTAGCTAATGGAGTGGATTCCAGGAATATGCACTTTTAACTAGCAACGCTGGTGATTCTGTTGCTACAGACTCAATGCAGTGGGCAGGGCCTGGACTGTCCACTGGGTCTGATGTGGAATCGAAAGAAGGGCTTCCCCACCACTGTTTCTAGCTTTGTGACTAGAAACTGTCCCCAAATAAAAATCAGACAAACAAGATTATCCCAGATCGTAGTCCACGAGATGAAGGAACTAAGCAGCTGGTTGAGATGGAGCCAAGGGGAAAAGTTGCTCATTTTTTCTCCACCTCTACTCCTTTCTTTCTTGATGCCTTAGTGATTCATCGTGGAGATTTGAAATAAAGTTCACAAGAGTCATATTTGTTGAATAAAGATTTTGCATTGAACCAACTCTAAAAAATGAAGACAGTTTCACCTGCCACATGTTTCTTTTAAAAATTCCATTGCTTTTCAACTCTGGGGTTTCTCCATTGCCTTGTTCAAGTAGCCTTAATCATAAAAATAAAATAAAACTAAAAAAAGATTCAAATATACCAACAAAGGAAAGCTTCTGTTTCTTAAATCATCTTTCCAATTAGTAGAACACTAGCTCTTTTCTTTGTATTTTGACTAGGCAATTAGTTGTATCATGGCTCAGATGGAAGGCATCTGCCTGCAGGAGAGTTGGATTTGATCCCTGGGTTGGGAAGATGCCCTGGAGAAGGAAATGGCAACCCACTCCAGTATTCTTCCTGGGAAATACCACGGACAGAGGAGCCTGACGGGCCACAGTCCATGGGTCACATAAAAGTTGGGCACAACTGAGCCACTGAACAGAAGTATTTCCAAGGACCACATTCAAGAGATTTGGAACTCTTGCTTGACTCCCTCATGTTGACCATGTTGACTAGGCAGCAGATAGAAGCTGATTCATCTGTACAATAAAAAAAGAATGTGTCATTCTGTTCTATACTTTTCTGTACTGTAGGAAGAGACTGTACAGAGCAGATGTCTGGACTTGTACAGGACTTTTGATCCTTTAGAGAATTACAGTTGTTGCACCATCAATGCTTGCCAGAGGTGGCAGGAAGGCGGCCCTGAAAGTTTGAGTCCAGACATGTCCAGTGTTTTAGGATATATCAGATGAGTAAGAGTGCATTTACCCTTCACTACGTCTCCACAGAAAGTTGCTTTGGGTTTGGAAGTACACACACACGCCCTGCCGCCGAGACAGGTCAAGAGCTGGAAACCACAGGTAAGGGAGATGGAGAAAGACGGAGAGAGAGACAGCAAGAGGACACGCAAGCTTCCCAACCCCTGGCCTCCACACCCTCCCCCCTCCACTCTGGGTATCCACCCGGCCCCAAGTCGACCCAACCCCACACTGACACACTCACACACATGCTCACACACTCACCCTCTGGCCTGGGGATGGGGGCTGGGTCTCCCCTTAGGTAGCCAGGCTGAAGGGGACCTTTGAGACCTCGGCTTCGAGGAAGTCTTGGGGTCCCCACGGGTGACTGCCAGCCCCAGGGCACCGCGTCCAGCCGGGGCCTGGCCCAAGGCTGATGCCCCCTCCCTTGGGGAATCTGCTTCTTGTGTGTGGCCTCCCTCTGAGGTGCCTCTCGGGCTGTGCCAGTGTGTCTGTCTCGGATCCGATGCCATCCTCTCTCCCCTGTCTGTCTTCCGTTTGCTGTTTCTCTGTCACTCGCTCTGCGTCTCCCTCTCTCTGTCTCTGCCTCCCTGTGTGTGTGTGTGTGTGCGCGTGCGTGCACGTGTATGTCTGTCTGTCTGTATCTCCTTCTCGCTGTCTTGGAGTCTGTCTCTGAACCTTCGTCTCTTTCTGCCTCTGTCTCTCCTGACACCCGGCGCCCATCCGTTCCTCTGGCCCCGGCCTCTCACAGGTGCTATGGCTCTGGCTGATGAGCTTGCACCGGCCGGCTGTCTCCTGTCTGTGTGTCTGTCCGTGTGCCTGCCTGTCGCTCATCTGCTCTCTCAGGAAGGTCGAGTGCTTGGCGGGCTTTGTGGGGGCAAGGGGGGCCTCGGTAGGGCGAAGGGGCAGGGCTGAGGAGTACCGGTGGACTGTGCCTCCGTGGCTCCCGGTGGGTTTGGGCACCGGGCAGATAATGGGCAGGATGGGTGCTCAGGGCCCTGGCTGTGCTGCGCCTAGGCCTGCAGGAGGTTCAGAGGCCCACGGGCTGCAGGGGGTGGGCGGCGGGGCTGGAAGCCAGACACCTCCAGGCCACGTGGCCCTGATCAGTGATCGGGATGGGGGGAGGCCCGGCTCACAGAGTGCGGCTGGGCCTGGAGAGGCCCAGGGTGGGAGGGCGCCAAGACCTCCAAGCCCCTCAGCCCACCCGCCCAGGCCCCGCACGCATGCACGCCCGGCCTGCCGCTGGGGGTCCCGGAAGCCCTCTGGGCCGCTGGACCTGGCCAGGCCTTTGCTGGCCATGGGGTGGTGGTGTTGGGCGGGGGGAGGGTGGCGGTGTTCGGGGGTGTGGCGGCATTGGCCGCCAGGGTCTGGTCACAGGTTGTTCGGCTCAAGTACAGCGTGCGCCCCGTGGAGAGGTGCGGCCGGCTGGCCCGACCTGCAGGTCAGAGCGAAAGGGAGGTGCAGCACAGGGCTCTTAGGGTGCCCCGCAGGAGCCGCCTCCTTCTACGGCCATACCACCCTGAACGCGACTGATCTCATCTGATCTCGAGGTTTCACATTTGATGGTGGTCTTGTCATCTCGTACCTCTTCTCGTAAAGCTGGCAGCTAAGGGAATGAGATAAGTGTAAAATTGAATAACAATAGACTGTGTGGAATCTGTGAATCCGTAGGTCTAAGGAGAGGCTGGCAGCTGCTGACATGGAGTATATGTCCCCATGACAGCGTTTATGTCATCAAATGTGCCATTGACCACCCTCCCCCCATCCCGGGTGGCAGGGACCCCCACGTGGCAGCCCCCAGTCTTGCTCTCTCCAGCTCATCCACCTTCTAGAAGTTTCCCCAGACCTTCAGTAGGAGTGGGCACTGCTGCGGGTGTGCGTTGTGTGTCCTCGTGCCCTGTGTGACATTGCACGACTAACCACACTCTGTGTTTGCACCCTTCCTCCTACGCTCATGGGACCAGGCAGCCTGGCCGGAACGAAGAGGCTGGATTCTGCTACAGTCAGGACTTGCTCCTGATGAGCTTCAGGGTGAGTACAGGCTGGCCTGGTCCCGCAGGGGCACAGAGCCCACGCCCTGGGGAGTGGAGGGTCAGCGGGTCTCTGGAGCTTGGCCTGGGAGAGCCCTCAGCAGCAGACAACGTGACCTTGGCACCCTGCTGCCGCCGGACTGGTCAGAGCATGGCCGACGCCCCTCGAGAAGGGGTGCATAGGTGTCCTTCCCACAGCAGCAGTGCTGCCGGCCACGCCCTGCGTGCACGTTCTCAGAGGGAACAGGGCCCAGAGTATCAGGGTTCAGGAGGCTGCCCTGCCCTGGGCCTCTCTGTGCAGAGGCCAGTGTTTCACATGGAGGTGCACCGGCATCTGGGACTCGGCTGCTGCTGAGTGGCCACCCTCCTTTGCAGGTGCTGCTCTGGGTGGTCCTCTGGTGGGTCCGGCCCTGGGGACCAGCCCTGCTTGAGTGGCTCTGAGGGCAGGAGGCTGTCTGCTCTGTCCTGTTCACATCTCAGCTAGAAAGCTGGATTGGGCTTTTGAGTTTTTTTTTACCAGGAGCTTTTAGCTATATGTCAGAATAAAGTCAACTACAGAGTTCTCTCCTTGATCTGCTTGGTCCTCCATGTTTCTCTGAATTCTCAAAGCAGCTGAAGCCCTGAATGGGGTGGGGGGTGGGGCTATCAGGAGGGGCAGGGACTCCGGCACCAGCTGCCCACCCAGAACTGACTTGTCTGTGTGTTTGTTTCCAGTTTACCTGCACTAATTCTCCAGATGATTATACAGCATCCAGTACACAACAAAGACTACATTTTGAACTCGATGGAATCTTTACTCTGTTAATACTTGTTACATGGACCCGAAGATATTACAGGGTTTTTAATTAGTGAAAAATTCATGAATACCATAGAGAAAATATTTTAGAATTTAATGTTTCTGATATTTATGTAAAGTTATGACTTCATTTATATTATTACTTACTTTTCTTATATATTCAGGCTATAAATATCCTTTCAGATCAGTTCATGTTCTGATACCTGATTTTAGTCTTTCAAATGAATGTACTGTAGTGCTTGTCTGTATAAATCCTATGAACAAATATAGGGCTTTTGTAAATGATGCATTTATTGTAATTATTGCTTAATTTTTAAATGTTAAACCATGAGAGAAGGGGTTTCCCTGCAATTGTAAAATCATCATGACACGGTGTGCATTATCCTTCCAGAATGTAACCAAGCTCTCCAACAATCACTCTGAAATAAGCAAACTTAATTTCAACCAATTGTTGTTGGATGTTAACAACTGGCCTAAACTGTACTTTTTCTAGCAAGAAATGCTTTTTGTCTGCAGCGTGAAGTGATTTAAAAGTACTGGGTGTTAAATGTGAGCTTCTAATGAAATTTGGGCTGAAAGGATGACTAGAAGACTATGAAAATCTCTCCCATAACCTAGTCTCTGTGGACCTGGATCCCTGCTCTCTGGTGAGACTCTTCAGGGACCAATCGTGATGCCCTGCACCCACTGCAGAGCCATCGAGCTGGACAGTGAAGGTGCCACTTCCCAGACAGACAGTGTAGTGCAGCTCTGACAAAGGCCTTATTTTTATGTAAATCATCTTTTTGCCTCTGTTTGTAAACATGTTTAAAGAATGGACCTAGGTGTACATTTTTAGATTGTGAGGACATAGGCATTCTGGATTGTATAAGTAGCAAATGTAATTTTTACTTTTTCAGCAGCACATTAAAAAAGCCAGCAAGAGATGCGTTCAGGTCATGGTGTGATATTATGCAGCTGGTATCTTGGTAGACAAAGACAGCATGTCTCTTTACATGTGGGTTCTGCCTTTAATTTACTTGTACAATTCATTGTTATCGTTCTATTTTCCTATTAATCTTTTGTGAACTTCCCGAATATGTGACAAAGTATGTACAGTCTACTTTTGAACTATTTTTGTCACAGTATTATTTATTGCTTTCTTTCAATAAAGTACTGAAGCAAAATTTCCCAGGGCGAATAAAGAGTGCTGAGGGTAAGCTGTACTCTCACTGAGAACAGACCAGAGCTGGTAATGGGAGCCTGGGTCATCACACGGACATTCTGTTAAGAGAAACAGATGGATACAATGGAAGGGCCAGAAGGTGGAAGCATAGGTGTCCCCAGAGGACAACCGACGGTGTGTTCATGCCCTTGGCTCCAGAGACAAGAGGCTCCATCACTTCAGCATCTGTGGGAACAGGGCCCCTCTGCTGCTGAGGTGCGGGCAGTGGGCTGAGAGTGGGAAAAAAGTTCAGGTGTCGTGGCTTGCTGTCGGTCCCAGGGCGGGGTGGCCGAGGGCAACCCTGACGTGGATCTGAATGATGCACTAGGGAGTGTGCATGTGCACACTTGTGTGTGGGAGCTTTTCATGTTATTTTAGTCAACAGTCTTTATTATTCATATATCCATAGAAACAAGAATGTAACAAAGGGAGGTGGGAGAGAGATTCAAGAGGGACAGGACATATGTACACCTATGGTAATTCATGTTGATGTATGGCAGAAATCAACCGATATTGCACAAAATTATCCTTAAATTAAAAAGAAGATAGCAAGCTGGTCAGGAAAGTATGAAAAACATATTTCTCATAGAGATTTATCCTCAATTCCATGTACATCTGGGAGCAGGCTGCCCACCATCATCAGACCTTTCCCTCAGCATCAGACCCTGGTCCAGCATCAGACTCTAGTCCAGCATCAGACCCTAGTCCAGCATCAGACCCCAGTCCACTATCATGGCCCTAGTCCAGCATCAGGCCCTCCCCCACTCTCAGACCCTCCCCCCACTTCTGACCCTTCCCAGTTTCAGGCCCCCCACCTCCAGTATGAGGTGTGGCAGCCCTACTTGTCTGATGCTCCTGAGCACACTCAGGCAGCCCCAGAGCAGCAGGACAATAGCTCTGGCAGGAGGTGCATCTTTAGGAATCACCTGCGGAGCAGGAGCAGCTGGGGTTTGTTTCAGGTCAAGGAGAGACAAAGAAGAGGCACTTGTTCAGGAGGCGGTGGAGGCTGTGGGCACGTTCCCCAGCTCTGCTTCCTCCCCGTGGGGGCTTTGCTCTCCTGCTCTCTCACAGGCCCCAGGGCAGTGTCCTTCCAGATTCACGGCCTCCTTGATATCTCAAGCCCAAGTCCTGAGTTGCATCCCAGTCTGGCATGGCAGAGGGCTGGGAACACCCAAGCTCAAGGCCTGAAAAGATCACAGGGGGAGAGCTGGGCCCTAGCGGGTGGCAGAGCAGGGGATGAGGGTGGCCGCCCACAGAGGGCCCCAGAGCAGCACTGGAAGGAGAGCAGTGATGCCTTAGCTCACACGGGGATGCTGCCTGGCCTGGCACTGAGATGTTACTGCCAGCAGCTCTGGGGATGCAGGAAGCCTGGTGAGTGGACACCACGCCACCCAGGCCATGTGGTGGGCACTGCTGACCATGGCCTCGGTTTTCACTCTGGTTCCAACTGTCCCTCAAAGGGCTGATGGGCTCCTCGTCCGAATGGCACAGATATTTTCTTTAGGTGGGTGAACGCATCCCTTGTTTCTCTCGGCGCTGTTGTCGCTCATCATGTGTTTTCCTCTTTACAACCTGTGCTTGCTGCTCTTCCAGTTTAACTTAGGAGCAGCCCTTATTTTCTGCAATTCTAGTTGTCAGCATCCACTGGGGGTTTCCAGGTGGTTCTAGGGGTAAAGATCCTGCCTGCCAATGCAATAGATAACGAGAGATGTGGGTTTGATCCCTGGGTCGAGAAGACGCCCTGGAGGAGGGCATGGCAACCCACTCCAGTCTTCTTGCCTGGAGAATCCCATGGACAGAGGAGCTAGTGGGCTACAGTCCCTGGGGTCACAGAGTCAGACAAGACTGGAGCAGGTTAGCACACACCCAGGTTTTAGTTCAGTCGCTCAGTGGTGTCTGACTCTTGCCACTCTGTGGACTACAGCACTCCAGGCTTTCCTGTCCATCACTATCTCCTGGAGTTTGCTCCAACTCATGTCCATTGAATCATCATGCCATAGAGCCATTTCATTCCTATTTCATCCAAGAGAGAGGTGGCTGGGGCTCGGCAAAGTGCCTGGTCCCACTGGGTGTGAACCTGCCCTCACCTCTCCCTAACCACGTGACTGTCATTGTGTTCTCCTCTGTAAATCGGGAGGGGGCAGCACCTGCTTGGTAAGGGGCACACACAGCATCTGGTATATAATCAATGCACCATCCATCTCAGCATTGTATTTATTAATAATAGGGATAGCATTTAATAATCTGCTCTTTTTTCTCTCTTGTCATTTAACTGTGTTCCAGACCGCATCTGCTTTACTTTCCCCTGAAAATCCCACACCCAGCACAAACAAGACTCAACAAATTTGTGGCTGAAGAGGCAGGAACATACGCTGTCCTCAAGGAGAGGAAGCTGAGTGAGATGGGGGCCTGATGATAACCCTGTGTGATGAGGGGACCCCAGGAGGACCTGCATGGCTGTGGGATGGGGTGGGGGTGATGGGCAGAACCCCCGGATGAGCTCCTGGGAATGGGGAAGGTGGCAGGAAAGAGGGCGGGCTGTTCTTTGGATGTCCACAGATTGTACCTCACCCATCACTGATGAGCACTTAGGCCGTTTCCAAACACGTGTCACTGTTAGGATGAAACAATCACTTTCTAGCTCCTACTCAATTTCATAGAATATGTTTCTAGCATTGGAATACAATCATCTGCTTTATTCATTCCATGCTCCATTCATCCACCCATCCAGCCAGCCATCTGTTCATCCAACCACCACTCACTAATCAATCCATCCATCCACTCAATTCATCCATCCATCCACCCATCCACTCATTAACTCATCCGATCATCTCAGACCCATTGAGAAGATAGATGCCTCCTCTGCTCCTGCTCCGAGGAGGACCCCCAGCGTGAGTGACAGGAGCCTCATGGGGACGACAGGGGAGACACAGAAGGGACATGCCTGCAGGCCTTCCTCTCTCTGAACGGTGAAGCACCCACCTCGTCCTAACTCCTCCTTGCCGGGGTGTTCAGGCTGGCCCTTTTCCTTCTTGCAAAACAAGCGGCTGATGGAGGACTTGATGCCCTTCTTCTTTGGGGCTTTGTGCAGCGAGTCCTGCCTGCTGGTGCTGCTGCTGGGGTTGTTCCTGGGGCTGTCCTGAGAGCCTGTTGAGCTTTGGGGAGAGAAAACAACCTTTAACTGGCACCCTCGTGCAAACACACACCCCTCCACAAGAGCTACTGATAGAAATGGGCACCCAGCAACCCCCGCACTTCAACCTCACAGCTGAAGGAGTCTCCTTCACCAACCACACTCCACACAAGCAATGCAGGCTCCCGGCCTCAGACAACCACGCCAGGAAGCTGAGATTCTCTGCCTTGAGCTCTCCCCCAAGGAGGGCTTGACTCCATGCCAGCTGGTGCAGAGGGCGCTCCGACCCTCCCTCAGGGTCGCTGCTCAGAAAGGACGACGCTCCAGGAGAAGGCGAGCTCCCTTGCTCTGGGCAGGTCCCCCGCCCCCCCGCCTCCCACAGGGTGACCATCCCTGGCTGTGGCAGGAGAGTGATGGTCACCGTGCAGCGCTGCTGGTCAGGTGACCACACGTGCCCTCCATTGAGTGCTGCCTGACTCAGGACGGGAGCTCAGCAGGTTGTGGTCTGAATGAGGACAGTGTCAGTCACAGGAGGGGACAGGGTCTCCTGAGAGGAGACCCCTGTGGAAAAGGGAGGGACCCTCAAGGGCAAACCTGAGAGGCACGGGACCGTCACCATCAGGATCGTGCCCCAGGCTGGGCAGACCTCTACCAAGAGCAGGAAGAAAGCTCCCACAGGAGTCAATCTGTAGAGATGAACGTTTTCTAAAATCACTGAGGTCACTGAGCTCTGTTTCCCCAGCACCTGAAGTTCACCACTAAACACAGGCACTGAACCCTGTATTCCTTTAAAATCATCCTTGCAACTCTTTCAAGACAAGAGGCACAGGGCTCCTGAAACTGATGACGTGCACACAGGCCGCTTACTTGTGGGCGTCCCTGAGGTCCTCATGGGTGGCTGTGTGCAGTGCCCCCGTGTGCAGGCGGCCCAGCCGAAGGGACCGCGGCCAGGCGAGGGTCGAGGTTTCACATTTGATGGCGGTCTTGTCATCTCCTACCTCTTCCCGTAAAGCTGGCAGCTGAGGGAGTGAAGTAAGTGTCAAACTGGCTAACAATAGACTGTTTTGAAAATAGTAATCACACAGGCTTTACATTATAACCAGAAACTTATTTGAAAATCTATTAGCTATGCTTTCCCCCAAGTACAAAAAAAAACCCTTGTTCTAGCTTAATGCCATCTTAAAGGAGTGTCTTGTTCAAAAGAAGCAGGGCTATGGGGCAGTGAGAGCATCTGACTGAGTGCAGAGACCCCAGAAGGCAGCATCCCTGCAGCCGGCCTCCGCCCTCCCTGGAATCTAGCGACCAGATGGCCCCACCGGGCAGGACAGCAGAGTGACGCTGGCACAGTGAACCCTGCATGGCATGAACTGCCCTGACTGTGCTCATCGCCAGATGCTGCTCAGAAGCACCACAGCTGGAGTACAAAACCTCTCAGCAAAGCCGTCCAGACCTTTCTGTTTGAAGGAGAAGAAGACACAGCTTGTGCCACCACCCAAGATCATTTGTAGTGATGATGCAGGTTACTGGAACCCATGACAACAAGAGAAACACAGAAAAGGTACCTAACCCCTCCATGCGAACACCATGTGCCTGGATCGTATTTCTCGGTAACATACAGACTCGGGGCTACCCACTGAAGTACTTACACACAGTTCGAGTGTCATTTGCTCACAGTGGTTTCCATAAGGCACCCCCAGGTCTTCACTAAGAGATGATCTTATATCACCCTAGAGCGGTGGGAGGTTCAAAAGGGAGGAGATATATGGGTACCTATGGCTGATTCATGTTGAGGTTTGACAGAAAAGAAAATTCTGTAAAGCAATTATCTTTCAATTAAAAATTAAACTAATTAAAAAAAAAAAAAAAAAAAGATGATCTCTCTTGGACTCCCGGCATTTCCGCTGGTCCTGGGTGTGAGGAAAGGAAAGACAGTGTGGGAACAGATTAACCCCTCAAGGTCCAGACAGCTCTCACTGATCATCTGGGTGTGTGGTTAAGCCAGGGGAGGTTTTAGGAGACATGCATGGTATGTATTTTTATAAACAATGAGTGCATTGTTTCAACCAACTGACCTGTGCCTTTTTACTGGGATTCTGTAAAGAATATTGATCCTGTGCAGTGACAACAAAGTGAGTTAGTGTAAAATACAGCTGAACTCATTTAACAGCAGCTGGATAAACTGGGCAGCCTCCCCTGAGCTCTAACAAGAACCCTCAGACAACAGAAGGCTACAAAGGCTAGAAATTATCCACATGGAACTGAACAGGGATCGATCTCAAATTCAAGTTAAAATAAGCATTTATAAAAATCAGAAAACAGCAACGAACAGAGCAGGCAAGTGACACACCTGGCTTGAATATGGACTCAGTGGAGACAAACACCTGCCTCAGAGTCAGGGCTCAGGCCAGCCCCTTCCCTTGGGCCTCCTCCTGAGGAAGGCCTCTGTGTCCGCAGCCTGGCTGCCCTCCCCCAGGATGGGAGCTGCCCCACTGGTGCCATATGTGGCTAGGATGGGCAGTGCCATGCCCTCACTGAACAGAAGGGCAAAGCAGGCCACAGAGCGGGCGAGCGGCACACCCAGGTCACCAACCCCAGGGGAGTGGCGCTGCTCTGCTGTGTCCAGCAGAAGGGCTCCTGGGCACTGAGCTGCCTGAACTGCAGCGTGGCTGCCCCAGTCCTGCAGAAAGGCCCAGGAGTGCTCAGTCAGCGGGCTGGGAGCAGGAGAGGGACAAGGAAGGCCAGCCCTTAGGGCACTGGATTCCAATAACGGGCCTCATCCAGGTGACCTGAGGGGAGAGGCAGAGGACTCCCTCCTGATGCTCCCTCCATCAGGGATGCCGTGATGGACACGAGAGCCTCTGGAGGAAAGCGGGCTGGACAGCACCACGGTTAAGTGTCCAGGCTCTGATCAGACCAGTCCACACCACACTGCTGGGTGTGAGAGCCTGGGCAGGGTGCCTGGCCTCGCTAAGCCTCAGTGTCTATGTCTGCTGAATGAGGATAGCAGTAGCCTGGACCTCACCTGGGGATGAGATGACAGACTCGGAAAGCATGTGCCCGGCACATAGAGTCTCCTGCACACTGCTACCCACCATCATTAAATTGGCTTCCCTCAAATCTAACATCTATGACTGATTCAGTCATTTCTTTTCTTTTTTTTTTTTTCAGTTTTTTTTTTTTCCAGTCATTTCTTATATGAAAACACTAAGCAGAAATTCCATGGTGGTCCAGAGGTTAAGACTTGGCACTTTCATTGCCGGGACACTGGTCTGATCCCTGGGTGAGGAACTAAGATCCCATAAGCTGTGCAGCATGGCCAAAAAAATAAGTAAAGAAAATTTTAAAAATAATAAATAATACTATGTCTATTATAAAAAAGCATGAGATGATCAGAAGGCAAACAAGTAGGAGAAAGGCAAACTGTTACAATTGTCCCAATGAATGACCAATTTCCAACAGAACCATCAGCACATTTTAAGTGGTGGGTGAGTTTCATTACTTCCATTAAAACATCAATTATTCACCAGGACATAACCACACACTGTTAATTCATGTTAAATGATAAGGACTCTTCAATACTTCACAGAGAAACAAAGGCCTGCTAAATTACTAAATAGTTTACCTTTCGACGCTGCTTCCTTAAATCACTAGGCTGATAGATGCATGCAAAGAAATGAAAATAAACCAGATTTATTGCGACTTTGAAGCTAAAATTTCAAGAATCCGTATAGGCAAATACAGTAAAGCAAAAATGATGGCAAACATGTAAGTGACATGAAGATTTAGAGAACATGTGACTGGAAACAGAACATTTTTTTGACCACAGAAGTTAAATAAGCTATTCAAGATTTACTAGAGAAACACTATAAATTATTACTCAGGAAGATACCATTCTATTACAACATCATGATTTATTAAAGCACAGCATTCTGTACAACAAAGGGCCTTAACAGTTGTCTATTTTCAGCCAAATTTCTCTATATGTTAGTTTCTCTTAATAAAAAACATGTTATACTTTAAATTAGTAATTTAACTAATGAATAAGTTACCATAATACCTAGTTTAACACTGAACAAATCTAACCACCTATTGGACATTAGTGTAAAATCCTGACATAGAATTTGATTTAAAACTTCTCAAAATAAATTCATTAAAGCAAGTTCCCTGTGAAAATATGTAAGAATGAAAGCTAGCATAATAGCAGGTGCAGTCTTTACATTTTATTAACCATAGAAGATACTTTTATAACGAGTCTAATAGAGACATTAACTGTGCAAAAGCTGATGAGATTTACAGTCTTAAATACAAGCACCAACACAGAAAGGATATTGTGTCAGTTCAGTTCAGTTCAGTCGTTCAGTCGTGTCTGACTCTTTGTGACCCCATGAATCGCAGCACACCAGGCCCCCCTGTCCATCACCAACTCCTGGAGTTCGACCAAACTCACGTCCATCGAATCAGTGATGCCTCCAGCCATCTCATCCTCTGTCGTCCCCTTCTCCTCCTGCCCCCAATTCCTCCAAGCCTGAGAGTCTTTTCCAATGAGTCAACTCTTCACTTGAGGTGGCCAAAGTGCTGGAGTTTCAGCTTTAGCATCAGTCCTTCCATGAACACCCAGGACTGATCTTCTTTAGAATGGACTAGTTGCATCTCCTTGCAGTCCTAGGGACTCACTCTCAAGAGGCTTCTCCAATACCACAGCTCAAAAGCATCAATTCTTTGGTGCTCAGCTTTCTTCACAGTCTAACTTTCATATCCATACATGACAACTGGAAAAACCATAGCCTTGACTAGATGGACCTTTGTTGGAAAAGTAATATCTCTGCTTTTTAATACGCTATCTAGGTTGGTCATAACTTTCCTTCCAAGGAGTAAGCGTCTTTTAATTTCATGGCCGCAGTCACCATCTGCAGTGATTTTGGAGCCCCAAAAAATAAAGTCTGACACTGTTTCCCCATTTATTTCCCATGAAGTGATGGGACCGGATACCATGATCTTAGTTTTCTGAATGGTGAGCTTTAAGCCAACTTCTTCACTCTCATCTTTCACTTTCATCAAGAGGCTTTCTAGTTCGTCTTCACTTGCTGCCATAAGGGTGATGCCATCTGCATATCTAAAAGTCTATTAATTCTACACTTAAGAGGATCATTTCTTTATGTAAGCACAATCTTATTTATGAATTACACATGATATGTAGTTTAGGATCCATCTACATTATGTTTATAACTTCGTGCTGCTGCTGCTAAGTCGCTTCAGTCGTGTCTGACTCTGTGGGACCCCATGGACTGCAGCCTACCAGGTTCCTCCGTCCATGGGATTTTCCAGATAAGAGTACTGGAGTGGGTTGCCATTGCCTTCTCCTGTAACTGCATAGTGATAAACCAATTCAAATTACTGCTATGGGGGAAAAACTCCATTTAATGAGCACAAACCCGACTAAGGGGACACACACTGGACCACAGCATGGCTATGACCAGAGCAAGTGGGGGTACGGGGGAGGGGAGATGGATGGGTAAACTACAGCCTCGGGGGCTGGGGAGGGGGGTCTGGATTGATGACGACTAAGAAGACAACAGGATGAGAGAGGAAATCAAAACCAATGATGAAAGCAGACACACTGTCAGATAACTCCAACAGCGAGGAAAACATACAGAACTGTTCTTTTACAAACATTCGGAAAGAAATCAAGCATGAAACCACAGAGAAATCATCAAATAATTTTAAATATCAACTAATTAGCCAATGATGCAAATTATAAAAACAGTGTGTCAAAAGACCACAAAATGGACTAGTTAGCACTTCACAGGCTGCTAAAATGATTCACGGTTAATTTAATTATAAGCTGACTAACAATGCAGCTAACATGAAATGGATGGTAACAGAAAAAAGAGATAATACAAGTCCAGTTACAAAGCAGAGTGTTGTATACATGATTTCACGGGGTAAATAGCAATGCACTCACAAAACCTAAGCTAAACACACAAGAAAGCTGGAACATGTGCTTTAGAGCTGCACACTCTGTCACCAAAAGCCCTAGGTCATCATCCCAGTTTTAGACTTGGAAAAGTGAGGCAGCCCGATGTCTTCCCTGGGGCCCTGGGGCCCTGGGGCCCTGGGCTTTTAACCTGGTTTCACATGCAGAGCTGGCCTGAGTGCGTGGCCAGGTCCATCAGCAAGCAGACCAGTGTAGATTCTTGGTTTTGTTCCCACCACATGCCATGCACCCTGCAGCCAGGCATCCCCAATGGAAAATGTGCTGCACGGCTTTCCCACACCATGAGAGCTGCCTATGGTTACTTTCACGAAGCTGTCTGCTCCCTGAGAACAGAAACTTCCCTGCAGCTGCTGTGCCCAGTACAGGCCAGGCCCAATGTTACAGAGGCAGGCTCTGGCTGAGTTCATGATGACGTGCTAAGTAGTGGTCCAAATATCCAGACTAATTTGTCACTGTGCCATTGTGGAATGATTACAGACTAGGCAGTTTAAAAACTTTTAGACCTCTGAGCGTAGCAAATGTACCTGATTTTCTTCTGGGTAAAAAGAGAAAAACCAAAAAACAAACAAAGAAAAAAAAAAACCAGTGTCCTGGGGGAAGGATGCGGCAGGGAGGAGGCAGACACATACCAGAGTCATGATGCCCAGCCGGTGTCCCTCCTGGGCTGGGCTGTGCTGCCTCCTTCGGGGCTTGGAGTGCCCACTGTGGGGCGGGCAGGAGCCGGCATGCGAGGAGGCGGGAAGCAGGTTGAGGCAGCTCACTGATTTAAAACGACGGAGGCTGCCTAAGCTCCCCCTGCCCTCCCTGCTCTCAGTCTCCTCGGCCTGCTGCTCCGTGTTCTCCTTCTCTTCTTCGATCAACCTAAAATAGAATAAACCCCGTCACCTGCCTTTGTCAGCAGAGGAATGTGTCTGGACAACAAATTTGGGCTAGCATTCTGTGTCATGATAAGCAAATTCCAGAAACAGTTGCTCAATTAACATCTCAGCCAAAAGGTTCTACTTTTCCTCTTTTGAATATTCTCAAACTTAGAATAACTTAGTGTTGAGTCTTACAAACTGTCCTTGATCATTCACACTTGATTTCACTTATTTACTCTAACATTCTGAAGGGGCCCTGGTGGCGACTCTCTCCCTGTGAGGAGATACCTCAAGCTGACAACTTTTACCTCCCCTGCTCTCAGGGCAGAAATGCACGTCAGTGTCTCAAGTCTTTTCTACTGGGAATCGGGAACTCTGTACAATCAAAACACCGATTCAAGAACAAGCTGGAGTTTCTAAACACAAGTCTCCAGACCAGATGAAGTGCTGAGTTGATCTTTTTTTTTTTTTTAAAGGTTGTATATGTACAAACGCATCACTCAATGAAGTTCTCCACCAGCTTTGTGTGAGTTTCTGGATTCATGTCAATGTGCTGCATTAACCTAGAATTCAGTTTCTGCTCTTCTCCCCTAATGTGTGGTGGATGATTTTATATGGCAGTTTAAATACACGATTATGCAAATAAAGTTATTTTCAAATTAAAATACAAGATTCTTACAGGAAGTAAACTCTCCAGCTTCACTTCTACTTTCACATCTTGAAAGTTTTCCACTGTTGATAACAAGTTGATGGACAGAATTTACCATTTACATCAAGTCAACTTGTCCCATAAGGAAAAATCACTTTTACCTGACAACTTGCTGTAAAAATAAAAATATTAATATATAACCGTTCCATACTTCCTGCACGGATGCAGAAAGACCATCTTTCTGAGCTCATCTGTACACAGCCCACAAAGCTGTCTGTCTTGGCATCAAATGGGCAGGTGGCACCACCTGCTTTTGCTGGTTGTCCCGTTCATCCCCTGCCTTTCCCCTGGCCCCCGTGCTCGGCCGACAGGAATGGGCACCTCGGCCTGGGCTGACGTGATGAGAACAGCCTGAGCAGCAGCTCTGCCTGGTCCTGTGCAGGGTCACCAGCCTGCAGCCACTCTGAACGTGGACTTGGGACATGTGCATAGCTGTGCGGGTGTGGCACCAGGCAGGCCTCAGGGCCCCCAGCCACCTAGCTGCACCCAGAACCAAGGCCCCCTGCTCACCACGAGGAAGGCCTTTGGATTCTATCCCATTTTGTAAATTGTTATAACTGCCAAGACGGTGTCTAAAGAAAACATCTTAAATATACTGATGAGATGAGAAAAACTCAAACACATGTCCTTGGACCACTGTCTTACAACAAGCCAATCTTCACACTGCATTAAGTTAAAAAGGAAAATGCAGATCTGAGTGGGAATTTGCCAACCCCAAAACCCCAGCTTTCACCAGGTGGCTTTTCACCAGAAGGTGGGGGGCTCCGAGGGACACAGGAGGGTGCACGGGCCACAGGGGACACCTCCTCGGCACCTCACTCCCCTTGGGGCTCAGAGCTGAGGGGGCATACCCCACCACGCCCCCCCACAGAGTGCTGACACCACACCGTGGACAGAACACCCCAGCTGACAGAGCTCTATAATCAAGGGCAATCTCAAGACTGAAAATTCTTGAAGCAGACCTGAGGTAGGTTTCTTACCATGAAACACTCAGACGTCCCTAGAAGAAGACAGCTCCTCAGAGAAACCGAGTTTCTGGGGAGCTGAGTTCGGGATCACCCACCGGATCTCTTCGTTGATGGCGTCCAGCTGCTCCTGCAGCATCGCACTCAGAGTCTTGGCATCGGCCTGCCTGCTGGGCGACAGCTGAGTGGCCGAGCTGAAGAGGGTGACCCTGTCGCCCTCCCCATCAGACACGCCCTCGTTACTCTCAAATGCCTAGGCCATGTCGGCCAGCACGCTGGCTTGCTGTGCACGCTCCCAGTCCTGCTCCTTCAGGGTCTGCACCTGGGCATGAGAGGACCACATCTCATCTGTGACATTCAGGGCAGCTCAAGTCTATCAGGAACTGAACCCAATTTTATATGGAAGCCCTGACTGTGGATAAATGGGCCATGCTCATGAGACACTGCCATCTCTTAAGCGGGCAGGACTCAAGAAACAGGCAGGGGGAAAATCCAGTTCCTAGATGGCCTGGTGACACTCAGGTCTCAGCGTGGACGGCAGGCAATACTATGAGGTTATTCACAAGGGTGGGCTGATGGAGTCAGAGACAGAAGCCGAAAATTACAAAAATACATCCATGCCTCCATCAACCAGGCTGGAGGAAAATAAGAAAAAAGAACCCTTCAGCTCGGTAGCCGCTGGGTCCCTATCAGCGGTCATCACTGGTACCAGTTCACCGAAGTGTGCCGTCCTCACAGGCTCCCAGCCCTCCGTTTCCCAGGCTGGTTTGAACACCCACAGAGAGGAGTGAGCAGGGGCAGCCAGGAGACGGGAGGGCCAGCCCCCCCGCAGTTCTCCTCTTGGGACACAGGCCCTCGGGCTGTTCTGGGCGACAGACCCTCGCACCACAAGGACGGCTCTGTCATCAGAGACACACGGGAGAGTGCCCGCAGGGCCCCGTGCCGCCCTCCCGCTCTCAAACCTCACACCCTTCTCTCTGCAAACCTCCTCCTTGCCCCACTGTCACCCAGGTCCTGCCTTCTTTCCCAGACATGACCTCAAAGGAACTGAGGGGCAGCCTCGAAGTGCTGGCTTGCTGGCTCCCTGTCCCCTGTGGCCAGTGCCCTCGTCTCCTGTCTTCGTCACGACCCTGCCCCAGGGCTGGACTACCCTCTTCGCTGGCTCCAGACCCACCTGCCATCGTTCCTGCTCCGCTCCAGCGAAACAGCTGCGTATGGGTTCACCCCCATCAGCCCGGTCAGCACATCCTCTCCCTTCTCTCGCCTTCCAATTGCACAAGGGGAACCAGCAGATTCCTCCTCCAGGGCTCCCTGCAGCACCCACTGTGGGTCTCTGAAAGCTCCCTGGGAGCAGCCTCTATGATTCCCCTCCCCGCCAGGTCTCCAAGTCTCTGCCAGCAGGTGGTGTGCCCTGCCCTGCAGAGCACCTCCCTGGGGGCTCCAGGAACCCATGCTACCAAGCCCCCTCCCCTCCTTGCCATCCCCCACGCCCTCCCCCCTGCCCCGCAGCATGTCTCTCCCTGGGCTCCAGGCCCTGCCCTCCCTGCGGTTATTCCTCAGTCCCTTGCACCCCTTCTCAACCTTGGAATGCAGGGTGCCCCACAGCCCTACCCTTGCACCCCATCTCTCTCCGCCGGCACCCGCCTGGTGACTTTACCATGTTCGTGCCTTTAAATGCCATCTGTATGCCCACGACCCCAAGTCCACCCTGAGCTGAATCAGTCCTCTCCCGGATGCAGGCTGGAACACTCAGCTGTTCTCCTGACACGTCCCCGGGACACCCCATGGGCTCGTCCACCTCAACAGGGCTGAGGCCCGGGTCTTAGCTCCCCACCCTGGCAGCCCTGCTCACCTCAGGAAACAGGCTCTGGCCTCGAGTTGCTCAGGCCTGAGCCCAGGCTCCTCCCTGATGTGGCCCACTCTCTCCCTTGTCCCTGCTGGTTGACATGACCCTTTTTCTATCTCCGAGTGGCTACTTCTCTTCCTGCCTCCAGGTCTCTGGTCCAAGGTCACCCTCCTGGTGTCACCTCGCTGGCCACCCTGTTCACACACGATCGTCCTCTTCTTGGACAACTCAGGCACTCTGGTCTCCTTTCTCTGCTCAGTACTGTTCAACAGGCTGTGCGGGTTTAAAAAGGGGTCCACAAATTCTTCCATCCTCCTCCCTTCAAGAGGCAGAAGGGGCAACTCCTGCTCAGCCCCTGAGTGAGGCAGGACTTTGCATCTCACTCTCACAAACAGAAGTGAAGGTGTGCGGCCTCTAGACCAGGGTGCAAAAGGCCCCGGGCTAAACCCCGCGCTCTCACTCTCAGTGGGTGTTCTGAGGAAAGCCAGGCCATGGGAAAGCCACACGGCAGGGACCTGGGCCTGTCCCCAGCAGCCAGGTGAGTCTGAAAGCCTGACATTCAGCCCTGGGGGGCCTTCCCATGTCCGTGCCCTTAGGAGGCCCTGAACCAGGCCCGCCTGCTACAATGCACAGGCACTGTGGACTGTGAGCTGCTCCCTGGGAAGTCACTAAGCTTTGCAATGATTCATTACGTAGCAGTGGATAAAGAACACACACAGTTTTTAATTCACTGCTGGAGTCCTACTTCTGACCATGTCTGGCCCAAACTAACTGCTCACTGAATATGGAAGCTCAAAACACAGACATGTATGAAAAAATACATGTCATGAATGAGGTGAAAATATAAAGGCACTTAAACTTCCAATGAGAATTCTTCTCACTATAAGCTGATGGATACGTGTATCCATTTACTAGTAGAACAATTACAAAACTGTGCTAATTAGTACCATGCTGGGCCTCACAGTAGGCCACAAGTTATCCAAATTGGTTATTTTAAGGGAAAAAAAAAAGCATGCCTTCAAAGTAAACTCTTAGCCAGAAAAAGGAAAATGGGAAGACGTAAAGCTATCTATCAGCGCTTTGCTCCAAACCCACCTCAGGACCACAGTGTGAGGGGGCAGGTGCCTCACAAGACGCCCACCAGGGATGGGAAGGGGGCGGTGGGGTCCTTGCCTCGGATGGCTCGTCGTGCAGAGCTGCCAGCCGGCCTTTCTGGGGGTAACGCAGTACTGCCCCATTGCCCAAGGAGTCTGCCGGCCGGCCAGCCACAGGGGACCTGAGGTCTGGGCTGCTGCCCAAGTGGGGTCGGCTAAAACACACGGGGAAGAAGAGCGCTGTGAGAAGAAAAGAGAGCTCACTATGTCAGTCGAGCCAAAGCCTGTCCATTTGGAAGATTGGCAATTTCACAGCAAAAGGGCCCCCGGGAGGGCACTGCCTTCCTGGCTCCAATAGCAACAGGCCGCCTGCTGCTCTGCAGACACTCAGGGCTCATCCCCAGCAGCTGGAAAACTCCCGTATGTGGGGAAGGCAGTGCTGACGCGAGGGTGTGGAGCTGATTAGGACAGGATCTGCTGTCTGGGGTTGGGGCGTCCAGGGTCCCCCTGGAGCCCACTCTCAGGTCCCAGGGCAGGGCCTGCACCTGCTCTGCTTCCCCTTGGCACCCCACCTCCCCTTCCGCCCGCCCCTGCTCTGACCTCCCTCTCCCACGTGAAGTCCGTGGATCACAAACACAGGTCTGCCTGGAACACTGTCTGCACCGCTCTCAGTGTTTTTAAAGGCGCATCAGACAACCCGCAGCAGAAAGGCGTCCGAACCACAGCTCGGAGCTGAGCACCATTGGTGTCTCCCATTAAACCAGAGGTGAGCGTGTCACCAGACTCTGGGCTGAACAAGGCCCAGCACAGATGCTCAGGGCCTGAGCACTAAGGACTGGGCCTGCAGGTGCCAGGAGCTCACTCAGTAGGGGCCTGCTGAGAGGCAGGGCAGCCCCGCCTTGACTGTGAGCCGCCTGCACTGCAGGACCACCCAGCTCTGCTCAGTCTTGTCTCTGGGAAGAGGGTGGTGCCTTCACGTGCAGGAGTCCCTAAACCCGGGAGACAGGGCCCTCCTCCGAGGACAGGACACCCCATAAGTCTGCAGAGTGGCCAGGGCCAACCACCAGCTCAGCCTGCTCGGGGTCACATGCTGCTCTGCTCGACAGTTTTGCAAACACTGTGCTGCACAAGAGATGGAAGTCTGGAATCCCCCCGAGCCACACCTGTCTTCCCTTCCATCTCTCCTCCCTCCTGACAGAACTGCTCCCTTCTCTGCTCCACTTCCATCCAAGGGTCTGGGGCTAGAGCACACTTGGGAACTGGGTGTGGGGGGTACGACACAGTCCCACTGTGGACTGCAGACCCTCGAGGGTCCTCTGAGGGCCACAGAGGCCTCCGGGTTGGATCGCCCCCCAACATCGGCTCCCAGTCCCCTTGCAGGGTGCAGCCTCCATCTCTCTCCCCCTCCTCACCCGAAGCTCTTTCCTCTGGGAGAAGGTCTCAGAGACAAGGTGACCAATTCCTCTGGGAGGTCCCACCAAATACGCTGTGCCTGCCCTGCCTTTGAGCCAATTTTCAGTCCCCACTTCCTCCCTCCTGAGCCAGCATAGTGCCCCCCACCCAGCCCACACTGCCTGCAAGCTCCACTCCGAGGCCCCACCTGTGCTGCTAAGTCACTGCTGTGACCCCTCCAGAGCTGCCTCCTGGAGACACCCCCCCCCTCGTACCAGCCACTGTGGCCCACTGTCTTCAGAGCACAGCGACCCCTCCTGCCCTATGGCTGCTTCCACTTCTCATCTCTCACTCTCACTGACACACACGGGACTGGTGACCAGGCCCCAGACATCTCCATCTGAACCCCCCAATTGTGCTAGGCCTCGGGTCCTGGCACCAGAGCCCTCCTCATTACCCAAAAAACCCCAAGAGCAGGAGGCCATGCCCACCCCTTCCTCCACTGTCTACGCAGTCCTCCTCACACTCACCTCATCCACCCCGGGAGCAGGGGTTCCCCACCTCTGACACACCAGCCCCTCACCCTGGAGGAGCTCTGCCACCAAGTCTGGCCATGTCCCCTCCCGTTCTGCAGGGCACGTGCTCTCCTTGAACTCCATCCGCCATGGTTTCGGACACAGTTTCTGGCTCTGCCTTTGTCTCAAATGACATCTCCTTTTCTCTAGAAGAAGGCTGGGAGGGGGCCCTGGACTGCGAGGATCCCCTAAGCACACAAACACAGAAATATGCGTATGGACTCCAAACTGTCTCCTAAGTCAGGATTCAAGCAGTAGTCGATTTCCTACAGATGAATGAATGTCACCAGTTAAGCACTTAATGACCTTTGCTAAAGTTTCTCTCTCACTTGTGACCATTTTCTGTGAAGAAGCCAAAGAAACATTTAAATACTTAATAAGAATTACGGCCCCTATAACAATGAGTAAGAAAAAATCAGGATGCTCAGTAATCTGCTCTCCTCATTCACAAGCCAGGTGATTCCTCCCACCGCAGTCAACGGCAAGTCATGTCTCAGTCTCCACTCACATAAAAAAGACTACAGGTCATTAACCTTCTGCAACTCTTCCGAAACATCAGTGTCACAGTCTGTCAGGCCCCTCAAATGAATACACCCAAATATCAGCTGGTCGGCCCCCTACTTCCAAACCTCTGCCTGTGGTTTTGAGTGTTGTCAATACTGTGACTACCACTCCATGGTACCAAGTTTGACCCTAAGGAACGATGCTTGTCTCTTCCCTCTCACTGGCCACGAAGCTACAGTCTCCTTGAGGTGCGACCATGAGCAACACCCAATCATACTGTCCACACACCAGACAGGCCCTTGTTACACTCGACAGCGCTGAGGGGAGCTGCCTGGGGGAGCAGCCTACCTGTGGTGGAAGGGAGCCCCTCGCAGTCTCGTCTGGTCCACTTTGGCTCTCAGGGTTTCCAGGTTTAGAATCAGCTGGTCCTATGAAACAGCAAATGACACAGCCTGCACCGCTTGCTTTCCGGATGTAAAATGACTCACACCAAAATGTGCAGAACAGGTTACTGTAGTAGGTATCAACTCCCAACATTTTAATTCTGAGAAAATGTTCTCTAAGAGTCCTTAGCAAATAGAAACACTCAGAACAATATTAACCCTTATAAACCATAATGAAGAGGAAGTTCCATCTCAGGTGTAGAAAATGTTTCTCTGAAGGAAACATGGCAAGCCATTAACAATGATTAAGTCGGCAGAGAGAAGCTGGACTTGGGGCGGGGGTTTGGGTCAGGGGGACACGACTCCCTCTATTGCCCTCACTGCTTTAAACTGTCTCCATGGAGCTCACCTGCATTCCTCACATTCATTCCTCTACAGCCCGCTTCACTTCCTCATGGGGTAAAACAAGTCAAACGGGCCAAGTTTGTGAGTCACTCAGCTCAACCTGGAAGCTCTGTGCTGTTGGCCACGGCAGTTACTCGCTTCATGCAGCCCCTGAGCACGTGAGACAGGCCGGTGCAAAGCTCAATGTGGAAATCACACAGAGGATTTCAAGACTCGCGGTGAAAGAAGGACGTCAAGTAGCCCGTTGGTTTTTAGGAAATTTTAGATTGTGTAGGTGGCTCGTATTATCTTTCTGACGCACAGCACAGTCCACGTGAAAGGCTCACGCTTTGTCTCAGCTTTCGGGTGATCCCAGAAAGGACTACTCAGAATTCTGAACCACACACAACAGCCACACACTCTAAATCCATCTATAATGCAAACACATTCAGTGTTCAAAACCAGAAGTGCTATACATGTTACAGCAGTGGATTAGCCATGAGGAAAATGTAACTCAACTTCTGCTAAGCATCTGCTCAAACTCATGTCCATTGAGTTGGTGATGCCATCCAACCATCTCATCCTCTGTCATCCACTCACTTCCTGACTTCAATCTTTCCCAGCATTAGGGTCTTTTCCAATATGAAAATCCATATTAAAAAACTGGAAATAAGCAATTTTTAAATGCAATAACAAAGTTGGCAAGTCTGTGTTTTATACAATGAGCATCAATTTCAAGGTTTAAAAAGCTGTTTTAGGACCTACTGTATTAAAAAATAATGGAGAGAAGACAAAATAATGATCTATTTGAGATTGGCTCTGTGTGAGAAGTTGCTGAGACTAATTGACGGGGTAGGTCATGGGTATTTATTATACTACTCCATCCACTTTTGTGCATGTTTGCAATTTTCCATCATAATACATTTAAAAAGTTTATTTTCTGTTAAAGCAGAGTCTTCTCCAGCAACACAATTCGAAAGCATCAGTTCTTCAGTGCTCAGCCTTCTTTATGTTCCAACTCTCACACCCATACGTGACTACCAGAAAAACCATAGTTTTGAGTATATGGACCTTTGTCGGCAAAGTGATGTCTCTACTTTTCAATATGCTGTCTATGTTTGTCATAGCTTTCCAAGGAGCAAGCATTTTTTAATGTCATGGCTGCAGTCACCGTCTGCAGTGCTTTTGAGCCCAAGGAAACAAAACCTTTCACAGCTTCCACAATAAGGCATCAGCATTCAAAGATTTTTAAAGCAAAACAAAAGTTGATTTTGAATTGGCTTAGTCTAGTCATAAACAGCATCCCAATCTCAACAGCCTCCGAGCAGCAGTTATGAAAGTAAGGAAGTACACCCCTGATCGGGAGACATTGAGTTCTCTGCCTAAGAGGGGAGGGCACCTCACCGTGGGTCTCAGGATGGGAATCAGAACCACTGCCCCCTGGAAGCCCACCTGTGAGGCTCTGCGGTCCAGGCCCAAGAACACAGGTATGGTAGGGACAGTACTGACACTTGAGGCTGGACCCGGGATCCCCACTCCATTTCCTGGATGATCTGTATCGCCATGTGGCCAAGATTTCCAGGAAACCTCTCTCAGAACTCAGTGATGCGAGCCTCCACCATCACCCTTTCCTGACGCAGCACAACTGCAGTTCTCCTGCCTAGAGGCAGCCATCCTACACACACACTGTGTCTGGACCAGTGGTTTGGCATGTGGGACTCCAGCACCACGTCCGAGGCAAGCAGGTTCCACACCTGGGCACCATGCCTTCAGTTTCATGGGCCCCAGGCTGGCACCCTCAGGTTTGTTTGAGGGGCAGTCATGAGGTCCACCTGTATCCCAAACAGCTCCCTGGACTGGCTGGTCAGAGCAACAGGCAGCCTCTTTGAATGTGGGGAAGCCCTGGCTCCTGCCCACTGCCTATGGGTGACCACCTCTGGCCCTGCTCCCGAGGAGGTGGGTGCCCGGATCAGCAGATGGGGCCACACAGGCACACACTCGACGCCAGAGATGGGAGTGGTGGAGAAAGGCAGCGCTGGCCCCCGCCCAAGCCACATCTCTCGCCCAGGCGCCACCTTCCCGTCAGCACAGGCACCCACTGCAGCTCCTTGTTCTTTTCCTCCAGTTGGGCCTCCATCTGGCACAGCCTATCCTCAATGCTACCGTGTCTCTCCCCTGCCTGTTGGCCAAGAACAGTGTCAGCTCCGCTCGCAACGACCCTGTCCTGACAGCACACGGGCTGTAACCACAGGGGCGGCAAGTGGGCCATGCTCTGTGCAGACCACTGGCCCCGGGTTCGCAGGGGGCACGCCCGCATGCCTGCTCACACAGCCTGCGTGGCTTCGTGTGTGACACGTGGCTCACGGAGGGTGCTGGTGACCAGCTCGTGAGAGGAGACGTGCTCCCGGTGCCCCGGGCCCCGCGGCTGCTGTGCTCCCTCCTCGGACTGCCTGTGGCGAGCCAGCGTGGGCAGCAGACAGCAGCAAACGCGAGGCACACTTTCTACCTTCCTAAGCTGGGAAGGAATTTCGAACCGTTTAGCCTCCTGAGTGGTAGAGCTTCCGGAAGACAAAAGGTCGGACTACAAGGCCGACCTGGGACGGACAGCAGAGATGCCAGGGGAGAGGAGAAACCAAGCCTGGAGAGGAAGATCATAGGCAGAAGGGTGCCCCCTGGTGGCTGTTAATGACCCTGCTCTGGGAGGGTCTGTGAGCACCGGACACCAGCTGCCTCCCGCGACCTGATGGCCCCTAAGGCATTCACTGAGCTCCTGGCAAGGCTTCCAACAGCCGTGTCAGCACAGACCCGGCCTGACTCTCCATGTCCAGCCAGTGCCCACTGGCAGCGCAGGGCAACACCTTTCCCGCCAGAAGGACGGGGTGACTGGCTGGCTGGCAGTGGGGACGATGCCCCCAGCAGCGCCACATCCCAAGGACGCGGCCTCTCACCCGCGGGCTCCTGGGGACAGCGAGCGGGGAGTGGGGCCCTGAGTCTGCACGTGCCCTGCTGGGACTTCTTCAACGAGTGTATGGATAATGACTTAAAACTGTGTTCATTACAGAGCTATTTTGGCCATCTCTTAAACGAGAATGGGATTTTTCTAGGTCTCTGTCCTGCTAGGCTTTGAGTGGCTGCCTGAACTCTGAGCAGCAGTGACTCAGAGCTTAAGCGTCCTGGGGACACACAGAACTCGGGACAAAACTGGAGGGAAATTAACGTAGGGATGACGCAGAAGCAGGGGCTGCCTGACACTCAGGGAGCGCTCCCATCTCAGATGGGCAGCACGACCCCCGCATCTGCCCTCCTGTGTGGACTGAGCAGCACAGGCAGGGGCGCGGTGGGACAGCAGGGGAACAGGTCCTCCCCACGCGTGCTCCCCAGGGACCCAGAGCAGCACCTTGGAGAGAGAGGCCACCCTCTGCGCCTGCTCCGCCTCCACCTCGGGCAGCATCTCCGCCCTCCGCAGCGTCTGCTGCAGCTTCTCTACCAGCTCCAGGCGCTCCTGCAACTGGCGGTTCTTATCCTCTATCTACAAAGGGAGAGCAGAGGATCAAAACAGGCCGGCAGGTGTAGCCACAGTCATTTTAAGTAAGCTGAGACAAAACCTAAATGCACTGGTCTACTGGATTCCTTCTGTTTTGGAAGCTGAGTCAGGGTAAATTTTCTTTCAGTGTTCCTGGGCTTGGTCTCAGTGAGCAGAACACCTCCTGCCAGAGTATTTGCTTTTCCTAAACGTTCCCCACGGACGTCTTAAAAAAAAAAAAAAAAAAAAAAAAAAGTTCTTATCTATTAAAGAAGATCAGTTTTCTGTAGAATCTTATTCATTCTTATTGACAAGTTAAGGGAAGAAGGGTTCAGTACGGACCCTTCTTAAAACGTCACCAGAATCATCATTTAGAGGGAACCCTATCGACCGCAGATGGCCACGGGCATGTAAGCCAAAATATGGCTTTCATCTCCTCTGAAATACAGACCTGATAAGAGCGTGCCTGGTGAAATGCCAGTCAACTAGTATTTGTAAATGCACGATTATTCTTTTAACAGATCTTCTTACTCTGAAAAACTTTCAATGTAGAACATTTAGACAGATTCTTTTTTTAAAAAGAAAAAAATTAAAGTATCTATAAGCTCAGGTTCCTGAGAGGTTAGCATTTGTTTCTAAGCAGCTTTCTTACTTTTTCTGTGTGTGTATTCCTCTATGTACGTACACAAACAATATGATATGCTTTAAAACCCTCAGAAAACAATAGCATATGGTACATAGTATTTTCTGATCTGCCTTTTACAGCCATTATTTTGTATATCATAATGCTTTTAATTAGCATTCCCCATGATACATTTCAATAGCTTTCTAGTATTTTATTTTTGTGGTGGGGACAATGATACACTTTGGCACACACCAGACTGACTCACTTTGTTTTGGAGAAGCCAGACTTGGTTTGCCTGGTTAAATCCTGATTATCTGAGACCACTCGGGAATAGGAGCGAGTAAGGCTTACCAAACCACAGGAAGTACAAACCCTAATCAGACCGGAGCTCTAACCCTGCCTTTTGTCACAGTGACCCCAGTTCCCAACAGGCAGCCAGCTGCCGTGAAGTTCCCTGCTGCTCTCTGCTCTTTCGGTAAAAACTCTAACAAGCCAACAGATTCATGTTCAAGTAAAACAAGAGTCAAGAATGGAATTCCACAAAATGGTTAAACCAAGTCCCAAATAATTCAAACCTGTAAGTTGCAGTCACCCCCAATTTTTTTAAAATGTATTTCCTTCCAGTACAGCCACACTTTTGAATGCAATATTTTAGGGTCATAAGAACTTTACACTGGGACTTGATTTCCAATGTGGGAGTCACATGAAAAGATCTTTACCTTCCTTCCTCAGTAATTCACTACTATAAAAGTCAGACACAGTTCATAAAGGCCATTACCTGTTGATGCCTAGAATCCTTATTTGCAATTTCATTTTCAAGTTTATCATTGATGTCGTCCTTAGTTTCAAATCAAACATAAAGTTAACATCCTCAAAATAAAAGTCCTAGACATGGCAGTTTTCTCAGACATGAGCAAAAATGCGCCTACCCCAAAGGTCACATTTGCCACGATTGGCACCCATCTGTCTTAATGTTCTGTCCAGCCACTCGGTTTACCTGGCTTCTTTTCTACATAATAAACCCAAACAGCAAACAAAAAGTATACTAAACTACCCTGTTATTGCAAGAATTCCAGGAGGGAAGGTATCTGGCATGAAGTCAGGACCTCTGTCTGCTACACCATACAGGCGGGCTTGACCCAGAACAGGGAGGGACCTTCAACAGATCCAACGGGGAGCTCTGAGGCTCGTTTCCTTGAGGAAAAGTTGGAAAAGTCTCATGCAATTTCCTCAGAATTAAAGTAAGAATATTAACGAGTGGAAACAGAAGTCAAATTGTACACAACTGGGAGCAGCCTTCTCAAGCTTAGTTCTTCAAAAGCAGAGTTACACCACATGTATGAAACGCTCAAAACAGGACCAGAACTTGCTACTGATGCAACTCCTGTCCACCACTTCAAAATCCATTTCAGGTCCCTCCCTGGTCACTAAGTAACCAATGTGGGCAAAGTCCTAACATTAAAAGTGAAAGGTCTTAAAAACGCTTTTTCTAGAATTCTATACGTATTAAACTCTGACACCTAATCTCCTCCTGTTGCCAAAGAGTAGTGTGAATAGCTTATACAAACCTGTGCAAATATTTCTGTTTTGAGTTCTCACACAGAATTACTCACACCAAGCTACTAAACAAGTACACCTGCTGTACCACATGTTGGAGGGGTTCTCTCTGAGATGGTCTCATGGGGGAGGGGTGGGCAGGGTGGGGGCTGTCTGTCTGTGCACAGAGGAGAGGCAAGGCTCACAGGAAGAAGCCTGAGTCCCCAGCACTCTTCTGTTTTCACAGTGACCGCTAGGGAGTTTCTCATAAATCACGACACCCACAGACACGACTGCCAGAAACATCACAATTCCACATGGTTACACAGCTTGGGCCTGAGGATCTGAGGGTGAGCAAACACCACTCGACTTGTCTGACGGCCGGTATCACTGTCACACATCCCTTCAAGGAGCGGAACCTCAGAAAACTAGAGAAGATGGCCAGGCAAGCTGCCTCAGCAGAGCCCACACAGCATGCTCCCATCTCTCCGAGAGAACAGGCTCCACAGGTGTCACCAGACTCGCCTGAGTGAATCAGAAGGAAATTTCAGCATCATCAGGAACACATTTGACAGGCAGTTGCGGGGGGGCGGGGGGAGGGATGAACTGGGAGACTTGGGTTGACATATATACAGCACTGATACTACACATAAAGTCAATGAGTAAGGACCTAGTGTACAGCACAGGGAAGTCTACTCAGTGCTCTGTGGTGAAATAAATGGGCAGGAAATCTAAAAGAGAGACAGATACGTAAATAGATAGATGACTGATTCACTTTGCTGTACAGCAGAAATTGACACAGCAGTGTAAAGCAACTATACGCCAACAAATGAATGAATGGATGGATGAATTTTTAAAAAAGGAACACAATGGGCCCCCTAGAACTTGTGGAAATGAGGAGTCCATACCCAGGGTGCAGCACAGCGCCAGGGCTGCCCTCATGTTGGTCCACTGCCAACGGACCGCCTGGACCAGGCCTCTTCTACCCCAGAGACCTCATCTCAGAGGCAGGGAGGCAGCCAGTCTTGGTCTCTCCAGTGCTCTGCTCTTACTCACGCAGCCATTCCAAGGCTGAGATCCCCGGGAGAACAAGGGAACCACATTCCACCTCAGGACAACAGACACAGCCACCGTCACTCACTTCGCGGACGTCCTGCTCAAGTTTTCTGTTCACGTCCTCGGATTTTAGGAGGTCCTTCCTGGCCGTGTCCAGGTCCTGCTCCAGCTCTGTCACGTGGGCAGAGAGGGCTGCCAAGCGCTCCTTCATCTGGCTCTGCTCCCGCGACTGCCTCTCTATGATTTCCTGGAGCTTGATCACCTTAGCCAGGTCTTCCTCCTGGCTTAGAGAGCCGTCAGAGGGTCTCTAAGGGGGAAAGGAAGCCTTACACAGCCTGGTTTTGGGAGGGAGGGAACACAGTACGTCTGGGCAATCGGTGAGGTCAAAACTGCCTTCTGCGCTCTGGGAGATCACAGGACCCTCATGGCCACCCAGACCTACATGGTGCATCAGTGAGAGGTCCCGACAGCCCTGCACAGACTGGATGGTAAGACGAGAACCAGACAGAGAGCGAGACCAAGGACTTTCCTTTCCATTGGC
The DNA here is from genome assembly GCF_055505025.1 of Bos grunniens. Lineage (NCBI taxonomy): Eukaryota > Metazoa > Chordata > Mammalia > Artiodactyla > Bovidae > Bos > Bos grunniens. The sequence goes on along the minus strand of NC_141185.1, from coordinate 70,349,917 downwards.
GCTTGGCATGTTTTCTTGCTCGTGATGTACATCAAACACCATGTCCGTTAGTATCTTTTCTTCGTTATTCTCCTCTGAAAGAATCATCTGCTAAAACCAGAAAATTGAATCAGAGTAAAGAAATAAGTAAAGACAGCAAAACTCCACCTGGAAAAACTCAACTCTAAACTGAAAACACAACATAAAAAGAAAATACATGGTGATGCTATCCATCCCGAATACCACCAGGTGATTAGAGTCAGAATTTGTCTTCTACTGGACAAAGGGGTACTTAAGAGATCCTGCAACTCTGAGCCACAAGTCTAGTTTACTAGTCATTAAAATAACCCTGGTGGGCGGGTCCTCAATCAGAAAGATAAATAACATCTGATGCCCACCACTACAGCCTTCATTCTTTTTGAAAATGAAAGGATTCAAATGGCAAACCCTTCACTGAAATTACACAATGACTGATCAAACTTACCTCTTTATGTGTGGCACCTAATTCTTCTTCTAACAAACTACACCTTTTGAGTGCTACTCGTAATCACGCTCTCAACTCAAATAAAAGGGGCCAAGTCACTGTGTGTTGATGTGTGTATATACGTTAGTACACTTCTTAGTGTGTACTCACCCTAATACATGGATACTGTCACAGAATACCTTTAATGTCTCTCATTGATCTTAACGTCAAGAAAATCTGCTTGTTAACAGCTTTAAATTCTATGTTTGAGAGAACAAAATGATATCCTAAATTAATTCTATTACCCAGTTTTTTTATTTTTTTTATTTTTAAACTTTACATAATTGTATTAGTTTTGCCAAATATCAAAATGAATCTGCCACAGGTATACATGTGTTCCCTATTACCCAGTTTTTAACTGCAAGTTGATATACAGAACATAATAAATCTTGAGACATTCATGGCAACTAATACTTTTTAACTGGTGGCTTCCCAAGTGGCTCAGTGGTAAAGAATCCGCCTGCCAATGCAAGACGGCAGGTTTGATTCCTGGGTCGGGAATATTCCCTGGAGTAGAAGATGGCAACCCACTCCAGTATTCATGCCTGGGAAGCCCCATCAAGAGAGGAGCATGGTGGGCTATAGTCCATAGTGTTACAAAGATTCGGACATGACTGAGCATGTACACAGGCAACGCTTTTTAACCATATAAAACTCTGACTTCTTACAGAAAAAAATGTATATACAAGAATTCAAGAAGCTCAGAAGTCAACTAGTTACATAAATACGTGCATCATCCACCTAACAAAGCAGCAAGTGTACAAATCCAGGACGGCCGGGTGGCTGGTACCTTCTTGTCCAGGGCCTTGTGGTGCTCAAATAGCAATTTCTGCGCCCTGAGCACCTCCACCTCTCTGGTCATGCCGGCTGGGGACCGTGCCTGCTGCTTGCCCACTGTCATCCGGAGGGATGGCATGTACCGGGAAACCAGGCACTCCAGGTGCTCCAGCAGCAGCTGCAGGGCAGGGCCAAAGGAACACCTTCAACCTCATGCTCGAATTCCAGGCCAATAACTCCTCTCAGCCTCACGCTATAGCCAAAAACATGGTAAGGCACGTCGGAATCCCACCAGTTCAGTCTAAAGTTAGAGTGGACTTCCCCAGGGGCCCAGTAGTTAAGACTCCACACTTCTCCAGGGGTCATGGGTTTTAACCCCTGGTCGGGGAACTAAGATCACACAAAGTGTAGCATGGACAAAACTGTAAGAGAACTCTCTCCTTTCAAATATACTAAAATTACATTAGCTCTCATCAGAAATTTGAAGCAAGGTATGAGAACCCTGAACTGATCCACCCTGGTCTGCTCAGTGGGAAGATGTGAAAAATGACTTGAAAATCAGACAAAGTTTAAAGACAGCAACACGGAGGCCAGTGGTGACCCCCGAGGGACAAATATCAACACGTGAGAATCCCCCTACTGACCCTGGTGTTGTTTCTTTCGGCTTTTAGCTCAGCGATTTCCTCTTCTCTTTTAAGAAACTGCTCCCTGTATATTTTTAGTTCTTCAGGAGTTGGAAACTCCTAGAAAACAGCTAAATGAGAAACTAAATGCAAACATAAATTAAGAAGAGAGTGAGACTGTGAAGACTGACCCTGTCAAGTCTCTCCAGGCTCCACACAAAGGATCTCCATGCCCCTCCAGAGAAGAGGGGTCCACTGACCCCAAGACCACACAGACCACCACAACTCAGACCAGCCTTCAGCCTCTACCTCGACCTGGCAGGCACGTGGCAGGGGAGAACCCGGAATCCAAGCCTGCCTTCTCAAGACCCAGGGACATCTGAGAAACTTTCCAAAATATAAACCTAACAACAAAGTGGTAAAGAGATTCTTAAACAACACACAGACCAGTGACCTAGAGCCACTGGGGAGAGTGAAGAATAATGGGAAGGTCTACAAGGCCACGAGGCTTTGGAGTGTTCCTCTGGGAGAAAGGCAGATGGCACCTCAGGGCCATCTGTTAGCCTGACTCCACTGAAGCCACCCAGTCATTCAATCAACTGGTTAAAATGTTAAATTTATGTTATATGTACTTTACCACAATTTGCGTGCATGCAGGGCCATCCACTTGGTGAACTTGCTCAAACTGAACCACGTGGAGTCTTTCATTCTTCTCTTTTTCTTTGCAGAAATTAAAAAACCCTGGGCTACGTATCCCCTACTACATACTGAGTGTTCAGCACCCAGAACAGCGCCCAGCACTTGTAAGAGGCATGTAGTAGACATGTGTAGCTATGAGGGTATATGTCATACACGTAAGCAGTAGGTACCCATCATTAAAATACTGGACACACTGGTCTGTGCTTTGCAAAATGGGAGACATTAACGGGCTTAGCCTTTCTACTTCAAGGACTGACTCTCTAGCTCGATCCTCATGCCCCAGAGATTCCTCCAGCCCGTATATCCTTTCTTTGCAAGAAGGGAGACATTAAGGGGCTTAGCCTTTCTGCTTCAAGGACTGACTGTATAGCTCAGTCCATGTGCCCCAGTGACTTCTCCAGCCAGTGTTTCCCTTCTTGTGGGGCCCCCGCCCATCCTCCACGCAGCAACTGCACAACCTCTTACAAGGTAAACCTGCTGGGGTCTATCCTGCCCACTAAGGCCAAAACGCCCTGGCCGGCAGGGCCCACAGCCATGCTAACAAAATGAAACACAACCCCAATGCTTCACTGGGTGAGGGCCAATCTGACGGGCCCAGCCCCTGGCTGCTCTCACCTCAGGCCGCTCTGCTTCCAGGATGTGGGCTGAGGCCAAGTCCTTCCTAGTCTTGGCCTTTGCCTTGGGGTTGCAGTGCTGGAATAACGCCCACAGGCGGGCCCTTCTGTGACCCATCCTCGCGGATGCGGGCAGCCCCCCACTCAGGGGCAACCACTATTTCACGGTAGCATACCTCGGCTACCAAGCTATCACCACCAATCTCACACTACGACCACCGCTCTCACACACACTGCTCTCACACACCACTCTCACACACACCGCTCTCACACTATAACCACTGCTCTCACACTATGACCACCAAATGGCATGAAGGCTCTGCCTCCAGCACATCTCCCAGGAGCCCGGAACTGGAACCCGATCAGTCACAAGGGGCTCCGTAGTAACAGGGAGGCTGGCCTCAGGCCCACCGTCAAGGGTGCAGAGAGGGGGGAAGGGCTGACAAAAAGACGACAGGTGAGTGTGGGGTGCAGGAGAAGGAAGGCCATGCCCACGGCTCAGGCCCCCTGTCAAACATGACTCTGCAAGGTACTGGGTCACAGTCGAACCGACCAGTATAAACTTCTTCAGAAACCACCACCCCTGGGAATAAGCACGTCTTTTAAGTGGGCTTCTGCCCCCTCTACCCCCAAAACAAGCCTCCAGTGAGGCTACTGAAAGGGCAGCCCTGAACTCAAGGGCGTCACCAGAACCCACCCAGCTGAGGAGGACTCACTGCGCTAGCTGCTCCTCACTCTCACCCTGAGCTCGGTCCTCCCTGTCGGATTCCCTCACTCGAGCTCAGCAAGGACTTGACCAACCTCGCTCCAGGCACTTAAAATGAACCCACAGTGGGTACAGGGGTTCATTCAACCTGCTGTGAACTCGCCCTTTTAACTTCAACCCTGGGCTGTCAGACCACTCTGCCCCGTGGGGGCTGCACGGTGGAGGTTCAGGGGTGTCCCTGCCTCGAGTTGAGACAGCCAGCACCTCCCAGACCCCGCCTGAGTCTTCCACCCCTCTCCTGGCCCCACTCCACCCTCGCGGCTCTCCACTCACCAGGGCACAGGCCACACTGCTCCTGGCTCAGCCCGGACCTCTGCTGTCACTTGAGGACCTCGGCCCCCAGGGTCCTTGGGGTCCTATATCCACCCATCTCATCAATTACACACTCTGGGAGAGACAGAGTACAGTTTGGGGTTCCGCCAGCAGTTCACCGTGAACACGTTCTCTTTTTTTGGCTTTATCTACTGGAGTTCTCTGAGATGTGTTTTTAAAACCTCAACTGTTGCTTTCAAAAAGACTGTAAAATCACTGTGCTCAACTTTATGAATAAAATATTCATTTTCCAACTTAAAGTGAAACTGGAGGGAAGACTAAAAGCAGTCATTTTTTCAAACTGAAAAAGGAAACCCACATGTGACCAAGTCACAGAGTACAGGCCACGTAACCCCTCCTTCCTCAGCCTTCTCCTCCACCACCAGCAGCCTGTCATTGCAAGGCCTGCCCTGGGCCGGCAGGGGCAAGGGCAGAGGGGAGACCGGCTCCTCTGTCTCCAGGCTGCGTGGGCCGCTTGCTGAAACAGCCACTGAAACAGCCCAGGCAAACTGGGGATTCTGATCAGAAACACAACCATGGGTACCAAGCAAGGACCCCTGGTTCTTGTTTTCCCCGGTATCAAATAAACTTGATCAATACAATTACTGTGACTGTTACATGTGGCTTCAGATGACAGAAGAGCCCCAGGGTGTCTCCACTTCCAGTGACAGATGCAAACAGTTTCTAGCCTACCAAGAGCTAGAAAAGCTAAATACGGTTTAAAAGAGGTCCTTAGGCAGCCACAATTCAAGATTTTAAACAAAAGGGAAGACCAGTGAGGGAGCTGGAGACTGAGAGGGCTGCCCCTTCCCTCGGGGCATGTGAGCAAAGCAGTCTTTGTGAAGAAAAGGCAGGGAAAAAGTCAAGCAGAGGGGGTTGGCTAACACAGCTCTGGAGGGTTCCTTGGGCTGTGGAGACAAAAAATCGAGCTAAGGCCTGACGCGTCAGCCCAGATGTCAGAAAACGTACCCAACGCTCTGCCCAAACCAGCTGAGTGCTGACTATCAGTCACCTTGTGGTGCTCAGGAGACAGACGGTGGGCTTCAGGACCTGCTGAGAAGTAGGAGCCCTGGGAGGCACCCCAGACTTCCAGACGCTGGAAACTCAAGAAAGCTCCTCCCTGGGGTCGGAGGGGAAGGTGAGTGAAGGCTGCTGAGACTGAGCTTACAAGGACCCTCCAGCCTCACGTCCCCCAGGCCCTGAGTGAACAGACAGCTCTGTCCCCACTGGAAGTCTGCATCAGAGGAAACTCTGGAGAAGGCAGCATCACTCAGAACCTCTAGGGCTTTCCAAACATAATGTCCAACATGCAACCAAAAAAGCAAAAGAGGGTGTAACAACAAACAGGACCAAGAGAAAAAGAGCTGAACCAGACCCAGAGGTATCAGATGTATATCAGCATATCAGAGGTATGCTACAGGTATCAGATGCAAACGTCACCTGTTCAAAAATATACTCGACAAAAGGAAAAATTTCTGAGAATCAAAACTAACTCTAGAACTTTACAATAACAGTGACTGAATTTAAGACCTCAGTCTCTGGGCTTAACATCAGATTGGACGTAGCTGAAGAGAGGATCAGTGAACTGAAGGACGGATCGGTTACAATATATATATATAAGAGGGAAAAGGGATAGAATGTATTGAAGGAGCCTGTTGTTAAACTATGTTGTTAAAAACTATAAATGGGGACCCTCATGGTGGAGAAAAGACAGAAAGGGGAATAAGAAATGCCTCCAGGGGTTGAAACTAAAGAGCCTCTTAATGAAAGTGAAAGGGGAGAGTGAAAAAGCTGGCATAAAACTCAACATTCACAAAATGAAGATCACGGCATCCGGCCCCATCACTTCGTGGCAAATAAATGGGGCAACAATGGGAACAATGACAAACTTTATTTTCTTGGGCTCCAAAATTACTACAGATGGTGAAATTAAAAGACGCTTGCTCCTTGGAAGGAAACCTATGACAAACCTAGACAGCATAATAAAAAGCACAGACATTACTCTGCCAACAAAGGTTCATTTAGTCAAAGCTATGTTTTTTCCAGTAGTCATGTATGGATGTGAGAGTTGGCCCATGAAGAAGGCTGAACACCAAAGAATCAATGCTTCTGAACTGGGGAGTTGGAGAAGACTCTTGAGAGCCCCATGGACTACGAGGAGATCCAATCAGTCAATCCTAATGCAAATCAGTCCTGAATATTCATTGGAAAGACTGATGCTGAAGCTCCAATACTTTGGCCACCTGATGCAAAGAACTGACTCATTGGAAAAGAACCTGATGATGGGGAAGACTGAAGGCAGGAGGAGAAGGGGACGACAGAGGATGAGCAGGTTGGATGGCATCACTGACTTGATGGACATGAGCTTGAGCAAGGTCCGGGAGTTGGTGATGGACAGGGAAGCCTGGCATGCTGCAGTCCATGGGGTTGCAACGGGTCAGACATGGAGTGACTGAACTGACTGACAGGGACAGTGGCAAGAGTTGGTTCAAGAATCAGACCATTGACTCAAAAATGAAAACCACACATTGGTTTCAGCAGCTCTGCAGGTGCCTAAGGCAAGAAGAAAATGTTCAAGCGCTCAGAGGAAAAAAGATGTGGCTTTTAATGGCACAACAACACTGAAAGCTGACTTTCCAAGAACAAGGAAGTCAGGAGATAATGGACTGGCATCTGTAAAATGCTGAAAAACAAATAACCATCAACATGGAATTCTATACCCAACAAAAACTCTCTTCGAAAGTGAAAGCAAAATAAAGACTTTTAGGGCAAATGGAAATGAGACAACTCATCACCCACACCCATGAGCTAAAAAAAAATATTAAGGCAGTGCTTTGGGAAAAAGAAAAGTAGTCTCTGATGGAAATATAAAAAACAAGTAAAGACCAACAATGAGGTAACTGTAAGGGTAAATATTAACTCTACAAAACAATGATGTTAACACCAAAATTATATCTAACAGTTTGAAGTGTAGCAGTGACAAGGAGGAAACAGTCGTGTCAGGGAGGCAGTAAAAGTACTAAGTTAGACTTGAATGTAAAACACATGCTGTGTCTGCGAATGTGCACCCAACAACCTGACAGAGGAGCACAGAACTAGAGAAACACTTCATACTTCTAAAAGAAGGCAAGAGCAAAGAACACAGGATAGGTGGGACAAACAGAAAACACACAGCAACATGGTGTCTACACACTGAAATATCAACATTACAAACAGATCAAATACTTTCATTAAAAGATAAAGTGTCAAACTGATTCCTATGAAAACTATACACTATTCAGAGGTACATGTTAAGACGGAAGGTCTTTTAGACAGGTGAAAATAAAAGATACCCAGGCCAACAAGGACAGAAAACTGACATGGCAATATCACTGTCAAATATTGTCTAAAGAAAGAAGCATTACTAGCGATAAAAAGGAGCATCTCATACTGATACAAGTTCAGTCTAGCAAGAAGATGAGGATTCTAAATGTGAATGTACCTAATAACATAACCTCAACATATCAATACATAAAAACTGACAGAAATAGAAAAGGAGTAACAGTCGAGTTCATAATCCCAGTGGGAGACGTTAAGGACACATGTCTTGTGGAACTGGGCACCCTGGTATGTAGTCATCTGCAGCCATGAAGTACCTGAAATGTGGCTGGCTCTACAATGAGATGCGCTGCAAGCCTGAAACACACACTGAATTTTAAAGACTTAACATGAAAAAAAGAACGTGAACTATTTCATTAGCTTTTATCATGTTGATTACACACTGAAATGATAATATTTTGAGTGTGTTAAAATAAAATATATTACAGGTAATTTCACCTACTTCTGCTTTTATTCAACGTGGCCTCCAGAATCTGAATTACATGGTGACAAACCTGATCTAACTGGTATTGCATTCCCACTGATACCTATTATTTTCAAGAGCCCAAGGAACATATAACAAAAAGAATATGTATTGGGCCATTAGGAAAGCTCAAATTATTTCAAAGGACTGTAATAACGCAGGGTGTACTTAGGGATTGCAGTGGGCTGATGGTTTACGGGCCCTCAAACTTCACCCGGCACGTGGTGATGATCTGAGGAGGCAGGCACTCTGGGAGGGGTCTGGCCAGGAGGGAATGGGCTCCTGTGCTGTGAGGACAGGGAGAAGCAGCAGGCAGTCTAGGAACCAGGAAACAGGCCTCACCAGATGTGGCACCTGCTGGTGATCTTGGGACTTCCCAGCCTCCAGGCCTACAAGAAACAACTTTCTGTTGTTTATCATCTAGTCTATGGGATTTATAACAGTAGCCCAAAAAGACGAAGATGGGGCTCTTCATGGAACTAAGCTAGAAATCAAAAAAGGGTCACTAGAAAAACCTTCCCAAACATTGGGAATTTAAATGACATACTGCTTGAAGAATTTCATGAATAATAATTTTAAAAAACACAATGAAAATTAGAAAATACTTTTCCATAAAAGATAGTAAAAATCTGGCTTCTTCAAACTTGTGGGATGCAGCAGACTGTGTTTAGAGAGTAACTTAAAGCCTTAAACACATATACTGGAAAAGAAGGAAGGCTAAAAATCAATTAAGCCTCTATCCCTAGAAACAGAAAAAAAGCAAAGCAAATGAAACACAAGGCAGATGGGGAAAAAAGCAGCAGAAAATAAGGAAACAGAAATCAAATATGAATTTTTTTTTTAAACAAAGCCAAAAGTTGGCTCTTTGAAAGGACCGATAAACCTGATAAACCTCTAAAGAGACTGATTAAGAAAAAGAGACAAAGCACAAATCACGAGCATCGAGGATTTTTAAAAGGGGAGACAACACATCTTGCAGATAAGAAAGATATTATGAACCACAGTTCACTTACTAACTGGAGAGTCTGCTCGCCTCAATAAATTCCTAGCAGGGGGGAAATGCTTTACTGAAATAGACCCAAGAAGACATACAAAATCAGAAAATTTTATTTGCATGAAAAAAATTACACCTGAAATTAAAAGCCTCCCCACAATGAAACCAATTGGTTTTGCCAATCATTTTTTCCAAAACTCTAGGGAAGAAAACAGTAATCTCACAGGAATTCTTGGGGTAAACAAGGAACACTCTCCAACCTTATTTTATAAGACTAGCATAACCTTGATACTAAAACCAACCAGGAAGAAGTACAAGAAAGTAAAATTACAGACTCTGAGTATAGACGAAATAATCCTAAATAAAACACTAACAAATAAAGTCCAACTGAAGGAGAATACATCGAGATCAGGTTGGGGTTGTTTTAGAAACACTAAATTTTTTAAAAGTTAAATTACCACATAAAAGAAAAATCATCTGTTTCAAAATCTGCAGAAAATAAACTTAAGAAAATTTAATGTAATAATTTCAGTTCATGACTAGGAAAAAACTCTTACTAAACTAACAGAGAAGAATTTACATATTTTGATAAAAATATCTACAAAAAAGCTAATATCCTGTGTGATGGTGAAATATTGAAAGCTTTTCCTCTGATAATGGGACAGAGACAAGGATACTTATTCTCACTACTTCTGTTCACCAATGTACTGGAGATCCTAGTCCGTATAATAAGGCAAAAAGAAGAAAAGGGTTATCACAGTTGCAAAGGGAAAAAAAAAAAACTTATTTGCAGACATAATTGTGTATACATAAATAAATACAATTAGAATTATTTGAAATAAATGGATTTAGCAAGTGAATATAGAAAAGTCAGTTCTATATTAGGAATTTATAATGGCACTGAAAATATCAAGATATCTAATTAAACATGTGCAAGACATACAGCAAACTATAAACTTCTAAGATAAATTAAAGAAGATCTAAAAAAATGGAGAGCTATATATATTGTGTTCATGGATTGTAAGAACAACATAAAGACATACACACACACACACAGAGTTAACCGTGTGAGGCGATGCGTATGTTGGGCAATCATTCCACAACGTCTATGGGCATCAAGTCATCACAATGCAGACTTGAAATACACACAAACTGTATCTGTCAATGACTCCTTAGTGAAGCTGGGGGTCTAAAATCAGCGCCTGGCACCTGGCACCTGGCAGGTGTGGGAACCCGGGTTCACGTGCAGGCTGTACACACTCTTAATCACAGGTGAGACCTGAAGCAACCCAGGAACTCTCCATTTTTCTTTTTCTGTTTTGCTCTGTTCCCCTTGCCATTTGTGTTTAACAGATTCCCAGTATCGAGTGAGCAGCGTCAATGCAGCAATAATGTTTCCTCATCTAAGGTGGGAGCATGTAACACCAGCAGACTTCCCAATTGCCCCGAGATAACTGGGGTGCCCCATCACAACAGAAAGCAAAGAAACACAACATTCCCTGAGAGAGAGCTGCCCGACGGCAGGGGGAACTAGGTCCACCAGACGTCCCAAGGGAACCCCCAGGGGCTTGGAGCCCACGCTGGGCCCCTCAGCTTGAGGCCACACTTACCTTTCCACAATTCTGGGGGTCCTGGCAAAAGAAAGCCAGGCGACAGAAGAGGGATGGTGTGGCTGGCCCATGGGACTCAGGGCAGGACTGACTTGGGTCTGTGCTGGGCTCCACGTCCAGTCACCACCCTTGGAGTGTACAAAGCTCTTGGGATCATTGTAGGTTTTTGGCAAAAAGCAATGGAGCCGAAGTCACTTATGATAGATTTTTAAAAAAATCCTCACTGGGGAGTCACTCAGCACCAGCCTCGGCCCCTAGTGAGATGCAGACTCCTGGTCATCCATGGCTCTGCCAGCAGCCTGCCAGGGCAAGGGGAGGCTCCCAGACACCAGGTGCCACGTGGGGTTCTTCCCCCACTTTGAGTGAAGGGCTGCACCCCCCAGGATGAACCTGGCTCAACCCTCCACCTCTGATGCTGAGGTGCCCATGCCTCCCATGACCAGAGGATCCAGTCTCTCCCGGGGCCTCCATGTCACTGCACAGGCCTTGTCCATGCGGCCCCAGCAGGCAGGGTGAGTCCTGTGCAGAGCCTCCCAGCTTGCTGGCCTCGCTGCCCCCATTGGAGCCTTGCAGGAACACTGCGTGTCCAACTGAATGAGTGGATGAGGGCCCCTCACAATGACGGTAATGATGACGAGGAGGAGGAAGTGAAGGGGACTGAGATCCAAGTGTCAGTCCCTGATTCAGGCATCTGTGTGTATTAACTCATTTAACCTCATGACAAGATTGCGTGTCGGGGTGGGAGGGTGGGGGGCGGGTCCTGCCACTGTTCTCACCTTGGAGCCCACAAGTTCACTCTCAGTGTCCAGGGGCGGCTGCAGCCACTGGCCACAGACTGGACAGCTTTAACACAAATTCATTCCCTCCCAATTCTGGAGTCAGAAACCTGTGATCAAGGTGTGGGCAGGGCTGAGCTCCCTCCAGAGGCTCTAGCAGAGGGTCCCTCTGGCCTGGTCCAGCCCTTGGGGGACCCCAGGCCTCCCTGGGCTTGTGTCCACATCACCCCGACCTCTGCATCCATCTGCACAAACCTTCTCCCCTGGGTGGGTCTGTGCCTCAGATCACCCCTCTCTTTTCTTCCAAGGACACCCGTCATTGGATTTAGGGTCCACATGCATCCTGGGAGATCTGGTGCAGAGGTCAGGAACTTACTTCCATCTGCCGAGACCTTTCATCGGAATAAGGCCACCTCTGGAGTCTGCAGAAGGATGGACGGCTTTCGGGGCCACCACTGAGCCCACCACACTTGTCATGAGGCCACAGGGCAGAGCCTCACTGGGCTTGGTGCAGGGAGCTTCAAAGAAGCAGGGCTCAGTCCTGGGGCTGACTCAAGAAAACAGTTAGGATCAGGACACTCGGGCACAGAGACCAGATGGGCAGGGCTCGGAGGTGTGCTGGTGGGCATGCGGCTCACCTGCAGGGAGCCTGGAGCCTGACATGACGGCCCAGGGCTGGGGGACACAGCGTATGGTTTGGGAATGGACACATCCCAGAATGGACGAGGGGAGGCAGGCCCGGGGACTCAGGCCAGGGGAGCCCAGATCTTCCTGCTGCCCTCAAGGGGCAGGTCAGATGGGCACAGGAGGGAGCCATGGTTTCAGCAACCTGGGTCGGAGTCCTGGTCTGCTGCTGTGTGATCTCTGGTGAGTGACTCAGCCTCTCTGAGCCCACCGGAAAAGTGCTCGGGGGTGCCCGGGAAACAGCAAATGCATATTGGAACAGGGAGAAGAATCCTCATCACTTATTGGTACAGCTCGATCTTTTCTGGAGGCCATAACCAATGTCTTTATGTTTGAAGTTCATTTCAAAGTCAAGAAGTTTTTAAAAAGATATGTGTGGCAAAGGATTTAACTGGACTTGGAAAGGCTCTTCTTTCTCCTTTGTGAGCATGGCCATTTCATTATCATATGAGCAATAATGATATATGACTGAATATTCACATCACCAGTGAGAATTTTCCGAGGGCCAGACTCCAAGTTAAGTACTTTAGGATAACCCAGTGATGTAATGACTTGTTCCCCAGGTGGTTCAGCAGAAAAGAACCCAACAGCCAATGGAGGAGATGCAGGAGACCTGGCTTCAATTCCTGGGTCGGGAAGATCCCCTGGAGGAGGAAATGGCAACCCATTTCAGTATTCTTGCCTGAAAAATTCCACAGAGAGAGGATCTTAGGGGATACAGGGCTGCAAAGAGTTTGACACAAATGAGCCACTGAACATGCACACAGTCGTGTAAATACTGTTGTTATCTCTGTTTGACAAATGGTGAAGCTTCAGTGTTGTTGTTTAGTCATCAGATTTTGTCTGATTCTTTGTGACCCCATGGAGTATACACTCCATGGAATTCTCTAGGCCAGAATACTGGAGTGGGTAGTGTTTCCCTTTTCCAGGTTTTTTTTTTTTTTTCTGACTCCCCACATATTTTAAGACTAAACTTGAGAATTCTTGTCTTTTATTTAATTTCAAATAGCCTTTGGGTATCTGAAAGGACAGTGTAGGTACTTTCAAGATGTCTTCTGCAAAACAAAGCCCTTTCAGAAAATGTGGTCATAATATCCAGGTAGGCGTTGCTGTTGTAAGTGTCACATATCAGCCAGAGGCAAATTCTGAGCTCTTCCTCTGGCAGAAACAAATTGACAAAATAAGGCAAGAAAGAGAGCTGGGAAAACAAACCACACCAACAAGTGGAAAAGCGTTCCTCATGAGACAAAGCTAGAGAAAAACCCAACACCCTTGTGGCCCCAAAATCCTCTTGGAAATGAATGTTCAATAAGGAAGAGACGAAACATGTCAAGTTCCAAAGAGAGGCAATGCCCATGGCCAGTGTAGCTTAGAGACGGCCTGACCACTCGATGAAGACACACACCAATGTAAACCCTTTGCAGACAGCAGTGACAGTCATCACCATAGTAAGTGTTTAGTCTGGGGACAACCTGCCCTGGGCTCCAATAAGCGAGCAGACCTGGTTCTCTTCCTCTGCCCCCATGCCATTCACTCATGAAGGCAACTCAGGTGTTATCGTGCCCTGCCTGCCTGTCTGGCTCATCCATGAGCTGTGACCACCTCCAGGGAAGGACTCTGCCTTCTCTTCTCTGTGCGCCATGAATCTGCACACAGTGGGCCTTCAGAACCTCAGGAGACTCACCCCACCCCCACTATAGCCAGACCCTCCCCAGGCATTAAAACACCTGTGGAATCACTTTGGTCCAAGTCCTACTTACGGATCCTTGGAGCCCACTACAGCCTCTACAGAGTGATTAAGCAGGTCCTTTATACACAGATTCCTGCCTGTCAGATCTGAGCTTTGGATTCACGGTCAGCTCTGACCCTCCCGTGGCAGCCAGGTGGGCCGCACTGCAGACAAAGGAGCTCAGGAGCTGAGTGTCAAGGGAAGCATTGAAAGGACAGCGATGGATGCAACCTTTTGCAAACTGATGGAGAGTCCCTGCATGTCTCAGAAACGGCCTCTGGTGTGCAGGTGTGGAGGAGGGCCCCTACGGTGCAAAGGAAAGAAGGGTACTCAGGGGCAAAGTCTCTTGGCCTCTCCGGTAGCAGCTCCAGGTGGTAGCTCGTGAACAGTGGACAGCCAATGTGACATTAGCGTGATGCTTATTCCCTCACAAAAAAAGAGAAAGGGGGCAGGGTGTGGGAGTACCCAGAGGATGTGGTGGGTTGGATGGAGGAACGTATCCTTCCTCTCTCCAGGGCAAATCGCTTTTTTGAGTCTCAGAGCTGCCAGAAGGCAGTTACAAGTCAGGTCCCCACAGTATCCAGCGTGGACTGGGTGTCTTAGCCCCAGTCACATGGACAAGCCACACCATATGGCTTCCCTGAGCTCTAACAGCAGATCTGGGGGTTTTGTCTAGGTACACACTTCCTTGCTGTAGCTGTGTTACCCACTTCTTTGAGCCCCAGTTTTGTCCTCTAGAAAAAGGACATCGATTGCTACCTTAGCAGGTTGCTACCTTAGCAGGTTGGTACCTTAATCCCATGAAGACTAATTAGGGTGATCCTACAATGAATAGTTGGCCTTAAGAGATACTGGGCTTCCCTGATAGCTCAGCTGGTAAAGAATTCTCCTGCCATGCAGGAGACCCCGGTTGGATTCCTGGGTCGGGAATGCTGATCCGCTACAGAAGGGACAGACTACCCACTGCAGTATTCTTGGGCTTCTCTTGTGGCTCAGCTGGTAAAGAATCTGCCTGCAATGCGGGAAACCTGGGTTCAATCCCTGGACTGGGAAGATCCCCTGGAGAAGGGAAAGGCTACCCACTCCAGTATTCTGGCCTGCAGAATTCCATGGACTGTATAGCCCACAGGGTCACCAAGAGGTGGACATGACTGAGGGACTTTCACTTCACTTTCAAGAGATATGACCTGAATCCAGATTAAACTGGAGTCACCCAGTGTCATCTGGCATTTCTTCCCTGAAGCCAGGCAAAATCCACACAGGTGCATTTCCAGGGTCTCCACGTAGCCAGCTGGACAGAAAATCCAGTGTGGTTCAAACAAGCTGACAGACAAGCAGGAGAGGACTCATGGGCAGACGGCTTCCCTCTGGTCTCAGATGGAGCTCCAGAACCACAGCAGGAACCGGCGCTCTCAACCCCTGGGCTCAGCAGTGCCCTACTTCTCAGGCTGGTGGATCTGCCCTGATGGGCGCAGGAAGGTCACCAACTGCCCCAGGTGACCTCACGCCTCCTCCCACTGCTGCAGCATGACCTCACACGGCCTCAGACCTTCTGCAGAGCCAGCCCTCCTCTTCCCTTGATTCCAGCTTGAGCCCTGGTCCTGGGTCCCAATTGGTCAGCACCAATCATGGTGGCCAGGGGTGGAGCACACCGATTGGCCAGGTCCAGGTCATGTGACCATACTCTCCAGGACACGTGTGAGCTTCTCACTCTCTGTCAGGGATGGAGACAGTTCAATGCCCCCAGAGCAGGGCTGAGAATCCGGTCACTGTGTCCGTGTGCTCAGTGTCCTGGGACATGCCTGCGCATCATCTCTACACACCACTTTGTCCCCTCTGCAGACCAAATATTCATGAAACACCTTTTCCCTTCCCAAGCGCTGTTTCACACTCCGACATGCAAGGGAGCAAGACCTCCTTTTGGAAGGTAGGTTTGGACATCCTCTCTTAAACTCTGGACTTGTTTCTTGTATCATGTTAGAATAATTTATTCAGTCTAAAAACCCTCACTGAGCACCACCACATGCTGCTTTGCCTATTCAGGATTCTTAGCTGTTCTGAGTAGAGGGCATGGCCTAGGGGCCTCCCAAAGGGAATGAATTTTGTCCAGGGAAGTACCTGAGAGGCTGAATCACTGAATCACTTTGCTGTACACCTTAAATAAATTATTGTAAATCTACAATACCTCAATTTAAATAAAAGATACTCCCTCATCAAAAATGGTTTGAAATTTTGTAAAGTTTTTCCTTCAATTGTTGGTTTTTAGTATGTGTCTAATTGATTTGGTGCTGTCTTTTGAGGTAGGGATCCAACTTACTTTCCCACATGGATACCAAATTGTCCCAATGGGACGATTCCTTTGTCCTTACTCCTGCAAATGTCCTTTCTGCATTTACACATTAAGAAGCTTCTTTTAAAAATGCCAAGTATCAAGAACTTCAGATCTTTGGATATTTGTACAGCACTCCAGAGGCATGTTTCCATTTCTGTGTCTTCTCTTCACACTTCACCATTGCCTGTTTCTAGTATACACAAGTACCCTCAGAGGGTTCTCTATAGTGAACCATGTATGTTTCTGTGAGGACAGAGGATGTGAGCACAGAGGAGGGACTGAGTGACCATAGTGACCATGTAATCATGCTCAGCAACCCCAATATTAAGTCTGGCTGAGACTTCCTAAGGCAAGGTCTATGTTTCTTCCTCTTGCTGTCTGGATATGCAAAATGATGTTGGTGGATTGGGACTTGGGTCCCTGGGTCCAGCAGTGTAGAGACATACCCACAGCCTGCTTTTCCATTATATTTTCCTCCTGTGGGCTCTGCTGAGCTGGTGTGGAGATATTTCTGCTAAAGGCTTGAGAGGTAGTCAATCCTTCTGCTTCTCATCCCCTGCCCTGTCTGTACTTCTGTCATTTTTTTAATATAGCTAATTTTCAATGTTGTTAGTCCTTGTGTCATTCTGACTCTCAGGCACGTGTGGTTTAATAGACGTCCAAGTCCCAAGAACTCTTTGCCTTGTGGAGACCTGGAGAACTCAGGGAGCAGCACCACATCACACTGGAGCCTGGACCAGAGAGAAGGTTCTTGCCAGGAAGGCTCCATAACTGCTGGGGGGAGGGGTTCGGGGTTCACATCTGACTGTGCATCCCCCAGGCCCTTGGTGCAAGCCCCACTCTGAGATCTGGAAAAGAGGTGGCTTCCCTCCCTGACACAGAACTAGTATTTTTTTTTGTCCTCGTCCTTGTCCAGTCCCATTTGGCTCCCAGGCTCTACACTTGACCCTCACCCACAGGATCAGGAGAGCCCAGTCCTAGAG
This sequence comes from Bos grunniens, assembly GCF_055505025.1. Taxonomy (NCBI): domain Eukaryota; kingdom Metazoa; phylum Chordata; class Mammalia; order Artiodactyla; family Bovidae; genus Bos; species Bos grunniens. The sequence goes on along the minus strand of NC_141185.1, from coordinate 70,332,675 downwards.
GAGTTTCATACAAGAGAGGCTCCCGGAGACACTCCAACACCCGGGCCTAAATAAGCATTTCCTTGGATTTTCACAGCCCTGGGAGGAGATACTGGGTTTATGTCCATTTTACAGTTGAATATGTTGAGCCTCAGATCATTGTGTGATTTGCCCTGGGTCACTCTTCAGGTCAGTGTAAGGTGGGATTTGAACCCAGACTCTATGTCTTGGAGCCTGTGACTGTACAGGTGTTTCTGCTCATCAGTAAAATTTATTTCATGGTTGTTTTTTTATGCATTTGTATATGGTACTGTTCTGTTCTCTCTCTGATGGTTCATATCCTGCTACATTGCTGAGTTTATTAGCTTTAATACTTGTTACTTGGTGGAGTTTTTATGGTTTCATATAAATCCTGTCATAATCGAATAATGGCAGTGTAACTTCATTTGTTCCAATGGGGATGCCTTTATTTCCTTTTCTTGCCTAGTTATTCTGGGTAGGACACTTCCACTACTATGTTGAACAAGATTGGGGAGAGTGGGCATCCTTGTACTATTCCTGATCTCTTAGGAAATTCTTTCACCTCTTTACCACTGACTTGGATGTTAGATGTGGGCTTGTCTTATATACCCTTTAGGTTGTTCCATGTTTAACCACTATATTGATAGATTGTACCAAAATTGATGTTACACTTTGTTGAAAGCTTTTCCTGCAATTATTGAGATCACATGATTTCGTTCTTAATTTTGTTCATATTGTGTATCACAGTGATTGATGTGCAAATAATAAATCATGCTTGCAGGCACAGAATAAATTCCATTTGATCATAGTGTATGATTCTTTTTAATGTGTCTTCAATTTGGTTTGCTAATATTCTTTTGAAGATTTTTACATCCGTGTACACCAGGGTCAGGGTTCTCTGGTAGTTCATGTGGTAAAAAATCTGCCTGCAATGTGGGAGACCAGGGTTTGACCCCTGGGTCAGGAAGATCCCCTCGAGAAAGGAATGGCTACACACTCCAATATTCTTGCCTGGAAAATTCTGTGGACAGAGGACCTGGTGGGCTACAGTCCATGGGTCAGAAATAACTGGACATGACTGAGTGACTCACACTTACAAGAGTGCTTCTTGACATTCTTAATATCTAAATTTAAGATTTTATCTCAGTCAAAAATTACAGCCTAAGGAAAAAATGTCAAAAATCCAAGAGTCCTTAGAAGTAAATGAAAATACAGCATAACAGATGAAAGCAAGAAGGACTCCACATAATTTACTTTTCATAAGAATTTTAGGTCTTCAGAGGAATTCTCATTGAACTGAATTACGATGCAAGCTTTAGTTTAAAATGGAAACCATTTTTGGTATTATGTTTCTATGTTGAAACTGAAATGTTATTATTTATGTGTGAGATATTAAGCAATACTGTGTAGCTATTAAAATCATATTTTCAAAACCTTTAATGACATTTATAAGCACTTATAGTGGAAAAATAGCTAGGAATAGAAGATGATCCCATATAGCTTTAGATGACAGTACAGTGTTGAATGATAGTTTTGAGATTGTATTTATTAATTTTTAATTGAAGGATAACTGCTTTACAATATTTGGTTTGTTTTCCTCATACAACAACACAAATAGGCCATAAGTATATTATCCACTCTTTGGTGAGCCTGCCTCCCACTTCCCACCATCCCACCCTCTAGATTGTCACAGAGCACCATGCTGGGCTCCCCATGTTATATAGCAACTTCCCACTAGCTAGCTATTTTACATATGGTAGTGGCGATGTTTCAGTGCTACTCTCTCAATTCATCCCACCCTCTCCTTCTCCAGCTGAGTTCACAAGTCCTTCCTCTACATCTGTGCATCTATTCCTGCCCTTCAAATATTCACGAGTACCATTTTATAAGATTCCATGTGTATGCATTCATATACTATATTTGTTTTTCTCTTTCTGACTTACTTCACTCTGTATCACAGTTTCTAGGTTCATCCACCTCAGTTAAACTAACTCGTATTGTTCCTTTTCATGGCTGAGTAATATTCCATTGTGTATGTGTTCCACGACTTCTTTATACGTTGTTTTCTTGATAGACATTAGGTTGCTTCCATGCCCTGGCTATTTTAAATAGTGCTGCAGTGGACATTGGGGTACATGTGTCTTTTTAAAGGTATGGTTTTCTCCGGGTATCTGGCCAGTAGGGGATTGTTGCATCATATGGTAGTTTTATTCCTACTTTTTAAAGAAACCTACATTCCTTCTCCATAGTGGCTGTTGGGGATTTTCTCCCCAGGACTTGGAAGCGACAAACCTGAAAGAAGGACACTCAGACAGTCTCTTGCAAGGACTGACAAGTTTATTTCTGCAGTCAAGCCTTTTTATAGAAGTAGGAACAAAGAGCTTAGAGTATACAGCCAGCCGAGTGCGTACAGGGTTAACACCTAATCAGTAAAAATATTTCAAGGACATTGCGCTCTAAGTGACCCATGTGCTTATCCCATAACCTGTTTTCTCAAGCAACATCCTTAATATTTATTATTAAATCTTGGCGCCGGGCATATCCAAAGGCAGGAGATGTTTTTCTGCCCGAGCACACCAAGCCGGTGTATTTCTGGCCCTTCGCCATTTTCCCAAGACTTCCTCCAAGTGGCTATTTTGTACTGGGCTTCCCAACAGTGGCTGTAATCCATTTACATGGCTACCAACAGTGCAAGAGGGTTCCCTTTCTTCCATGTCCTGTCCAGCATTTATTATTTGTAGAATTGTTGATGATGGCCATTCTGACTGGTGTGAGGTGATACCTCATGTAGTTTTGATTAGCGTTTCGTTAATAATGAGTGATGTGGAGCATCTTTGCATGCATTTGGTGGCCTTCTTAATGTCTTCTTTGGAGAAATTTGTTCATGTCTTCTGCTCACTTTTCAGTTGCTTGCTTTTTATCTGATATTAGGCTCGATGATCTACTTGTGTACTTTGTAGATAATCCTTTGTCAATTGCTTCATTTACAATTATTTTCTATTCTGAGGGTTGTTTTTTCATCTTGTTTATAGTTTTCTTTGTTGCTTAAATACTTTGAAGTTTCTCTAGATGCCATTTTTTTTTTATCTTTGTTTTTATTTCAGTCATTCTTGGAGGTCTTGCTGTGATAAATGGCAGAGTGTTCTGCCTATGTTTTCCTCTAAGAATTTTATAGTTTCTGGCCTTACTTTTGGTCTTTAATCCATTGTGAATTATTTTTGTGTATAGTGTGAAGAAGTGTTCCAATTTCATTCTTTTACATGTGGTTGTCCAGTTTCCCAGCACCACTTACTGAAGAGGCTCTCTTTTCTGTCCTTTCTCCGTTGTACATTCTTGCCTCCCTTGTCAAAAAAAGATGCCTATAGGAGTGTGGGTTTATCTTTAGGCTTTGTATCTTGTTCCATTGCTCTATGTTTCTGCTTTTGTGCCTATACCATAGTGTTTTGGTGGTATAGTCTGAAGTCAGAAGGTTGATACCTCCAGTTCCACCTTTCTTTCCAAGATTGCTTTGGCCCTTCTGGGTCTTTTTTCCCCCCATATAAATTGTAAAATTATTAGTCTTAGTTCTTTAAAAAAAAAATGTCATTGGTTGTTTGATAGGGATGAATTGAATCTGCAGATTGCTTTGGGTAGTATAGTCATTTTCACAACATTGATTTCTTTTAAGTTAAGAACAAGGCATATCTTTCCATCTGTTTGTTTCATCTTTGCTATCTTTCATCATACAGCCTGTCTTTCTGCATACATGTGTTTTGTCTGTTTAGGTAACTTTATTCCTAGCTATTGGGGAAGAAAATGGCAACCCACTCCAGTACTGTTGCCTGGAAAATCCCATGGACAAAGGAGCCTGATAGGCTACAGTCCATGAGGTCCCAAAGAGTCGGACACGACTGAGCAATTTCACTTTCACATTTCACTTTCATGCATTGGAGAAGGAAATGGCAACCCACTCCAGTGTTCTTGCCTGGAGAATCCCAGGGATGGGGGAGGCTGGTGGGCTCCCATCTATGGGGTCGCACAGAGTCAGACGTGACTGACGTGACTTAGCAGCAGCAGCATTCCTAGCTATGCTATTCTTGTTGCAGTGGGGAGTGCCACTGTTTCCTTAGTTTCTCTTCCTGATTTTTCTTGTTGTGCTGTAAGTATGCAAAGGATTTCTGTGTATTAATTTTATATCCTGGGCTTTACAAAATTCATTGATTAGCTCTAGTAACTTTCTGGTTCTATCTTTAGGGTCTTCTGTGAATAGAAACAGGTCATCTGCAATCAATGACAGATGGATTTCTTCTTTTTCAATATGCGTTCTTTCTCATTTTCTTCTCTGATTGCTGTGTCTTTGACTCACAAAACTATATTGATTAATAGGAATAAGAGTGGGCACCATGGTCTGGATGCTGATCTTAGAGGAAATGCTTACATTTTGACACCATTGAGAATAATGTTTGCTGAGAGATTTTCCTATATGACCTTTCTTATGTTGAGGTAGGTTTCTTCCATGTCCATTTATGGGGTGCTTTTTAAATCATAAACTTGTATTTAATTTTGTCAAAACCTTTCTCTGCATCGATCAAGATTATCATATGCTTTTTATCTTTCAATTTGTTAATATAGTGTATCACATTGATTGATTTGCAGATAGTGAAGAATCTTTGAATCCCTGGGATAAACCCCACTTGAACTTGGTGTATGATCCTTTTCATGTGTTTTTATTTGGTTTTTGCTACAATTTTCCCCAGGATTTTTGCGTTGATGTTCATCAGTGATGTTAGCCTGTAATTTTCTTTTCTGTGTGGCATTTCTGCTTCCTTTTGGTTCATGGTAATGGTGGCCTCGCAGAATGAGTTGGAAATGCTCCTCCTTCCACATTTTTCTGGAACAGTTTGACCAGCATAGGTATTATCACATCTCTACCATTTGAGAGCATTCATCTGTGAAGTCCCGGGCATTTCTTTGTTGGAGACTTTTGATCCCAGTTAGTAGTGCTTGTGATTGATCTGTTCATAGTTAGAGCTTGTGACTGGTGTTGGTGCTTGACTTATTCATATTTTCTATTTCTGCCTGGTTCAGTCTTAGAAGATTGTACTTTTCTAAGAATTTGTCCATTTGTTCCAGGTTATCCATTTTATTGTCATGCAGTTGTTTCTAATTGTCTCTTATGATCCTTTCTCTTTCTGTGTTGTCTGTTGTAACGTCTCCTTTTTCATTTCGATTTCATTTGAGTGGGCTGCCTTCTATGGGGTCGCATAGAGTTGGACATGACTGAAGTGACTTAGCAGCAGCAGCAGCATATAAGGCTCAGGGACCCCGAGCTTTCCCGAATGTAGGATTTTAGTGCTAAAACCAGGACAGCCCGGGCAAACCAGGATCTTGGTCACCCTAGTTCTGTGTATCATCTTCCTTAATCCTGAATGCTCCCCCTTGTCTGTCCCACCCCGTGTTTACTATCCAATACTCCTCATCTTCCGTTTCTGTTTGCACATCACTTCTGCTGCCCCCAGGGAGTGGTTTATTCGTCCTATCTAGGCGCTCTGGGGCTTCCCAGGAGGCACTGAACAGAAAGTGAAAGTGTTAATCGCTCAGTCGTGTCCTGACTCTTTTGCGACCCCATGGACTGTAGCCCGCCAGGCTCCTCTGTCCATGGAAATCCCAGGCGAGAATACTGGTACCCATGCCCTCCTCCAGGAGATCTTCCTGACCTGGGGATAGGACCCAGGTCTCCTGCACTGCAGGTGAAATCTTTACCATCTGAGTCACCATGGGTGCAAGTGGAAAAGAACCCGCTGCCAGTTTAGGAGATCCAAGAGACATGGGTTTGATCCCTGTGTCTGGAGAAGGAAATGGCAACACCCTCCAGTATTCTTGCCTGGAGAATCCCATGAATAGAGGAGCCTGGTGGGCTACAGTCCAAGGGGTCTCAAAGAGCCGAACATGACCGAGTGACTTAGCACAAATGCTCAGGCTCTCCTGGCAGTGACCACCATGTTCTAACAGCTTCTCTGTCTCTCTTCAAGTTATAAACTCATTAAAGACTGAGGCAGTTTTTTTTTTTTTTTTTTTTCCCCTTCTACCTATAATGTCAGAGCCTAGCAGAGATTTGGGCACACAGTAGGTGTGCAATGAAGTTTTATTGATTTAATGACTATCAGTATCAACATATCAAGTGTCATCTATTTCATATCACTACGTGGGATGTTACGGACTGAATGTTTGGGGTCCCGTCCAAAACTCATATGTTGAAATCTTAACCCCCAGAGTGGCTGTATTTGGATGTGGAGCCTCATCTCCAACTCTCTGTGACCCCATGGACTATAGCCTGCCAGGGTCCTCTGTCCATGGGATTTTCCAGGCAAGGATACTGGAGTGGGTTGCCATTTCCTCCTCCAGGGGATCTTCCTGACTCAGGGATCAAGCCTGTGTCCCAATGCAGGGGTCCTGGGTTTGATCCCTGGTCAGCAAACTAGATCGTACATGCCGCAACTAAGCCCTGGTGTGATCAAATAAATTTTTTTTTTAATTCAAGTAACACTAAATACAACACTATACATTAAAAACAGCATGTGCAGATTGAGCCTATTCCTGTTACAGTCACTCTATCTATGTAGCTCTCTATGCATCCTTCTATCTGTATTTCTTATAATGGTGTTCACCAACTGTGGATATTTATAGTATTTCTGTGATCATAAAGTCAGGACGATTTGAACTTAGGTTAAAAAAAAAAAAAAAAGAAGTGGTGAAGGAAATGACAACCCACTCCAGTGTTCTTGCCTGGATAATCCCAGGGACAGGGGAGCCTGGTGAGCTACCGTCTGTGGGGTTGCACAGATTCGGACACGACTGAAGTGATTTAGCAGCAGCAGCAGCAAAAAAAAAAAGAAAAAAAGAAGAGACAGCAAGATATCACTCTTTTTCCCCCTCCCTCCATCCCCCTTGCTTTTTCCCCCTGCAAAGTCACCCAGGAAAGACCATGTGAGCACACACTGAAAAGGAGCTCCCAAAGGGAGCTCTCAGCAGACATCCACCCTGTCAACATTGGGTCTCAGGCTTCCAGCCTCCAGAGTGGTGATAAAACAAATTTCTGTTGTCCAAGCCACCAGCCTGTGGTATTTTGTTATAGCACCACCAGTGCAATAACACAGGGGTCGTACCCAGTTCATATAACCATGCTGTGACGATTGATGGGTGTGGTCACACAGGCACCCTCCTGAGTCAGAGAGCTGCTTTCTATTCCAGAACTGTTCCAGTAATACTTCCCATCCCATTTTAAGAACATAAGTGTTCAACATGACAAGATTGAAAAACCTATTTTTCTATAATTCTGCTTTACTTCTGCAAACAAGTATCTTAGAATAGGAACTTCTGGGACTGGAAATGGTTACATGAATATGTGGTTCAGTTTTGAATGTATGACTAGTATTTTTTGCAGCTACGTAGCATTTTCTGTTTTCCAATGATACTTTAAAGCCCATTTATGTTACCTGAGTATGCATAATTAATTCCTCCTTTGGAAATATCTTTGTTTTCTCCACTGAGCTGGTGATTCTTCATCGTCCCACTCAAATCCTACCACTGCCCTCCCACCCCTGGCCACACTTGTCATCCTGTTCCCTGCCTCAAAGCCTGATATCTACAAGCTGCACGCCCCAGGCTTCGCTGTTCTCAGTGCCTCTTTCTCGGCTCTTGACCAAAGGGAAGCACTATTAGAGTGTGAAGGGAGAAGTGTGAAGGGCGGGGAAACAGAGGGGCGGGTCTTCTCCCTCCCTCCCTGCCAGAGCCTGGTCTCCACCATGGGTGCCTTCCTCTGTCATATAGCACCAACGCTGGGCGGCCGCTCTTCTATGACCACAGCTCTGGACGTGTTCTAGAAATAGCACACCCTTTCTCTTTTGTTTGTCTAGGCCCAAGGATGATGGAAGCTTCTGCTATTAATAGTTCCCAGTGGCTTCTCCATTAGTCTTGATTCTCTTTACCTTGCCCACAGTGTGAGTTAAGGGTTGAGTTGTAACCCCTGCCCCCCATTCCTATGTTGAAGTTCTAACCCCCAAGACCTCAGAAAGTAACTGTCTTAGGAGAGTGTCTTCAAAAAGGTAATTAAAGTTAAACAAAGTCATACAGGTGGATCCTAATCCAATCTGACTTGTGTCCATATAATAAGAGGCCCAGGTGGCCCTAGTGGTAAAGAACCCGCTTGCCAATGCAGGAGACATAAGAGATGTGGGTTCGATCCCTGGATCTGGAAGATCACCTTGGAGGAGGGCGTGGCAACCCACTCAAGTATTCTTGCCTGGAGAATCCCATGGACAGAGAAGCCTGGTGGGCTACAGTGCATGGGGTGCCAAAGAGTCAGACACAACTGAGAAACTTAACATATACACAGTTAGAGAAGATTAGGACATCAACAAGCAGAGAAGGAAGACAGTCTGTGGGGAAGGCAGCCGTCTGCAAGCCAAAGAGAGAGGCCTCAAAAGAAACCAACCCTGCCCACATCTTAATCTTGGACTTCCCAGCCTCCAGAAAATAAATGTCTGTTGTTTTTAAGCCACTCATCAATTGTGGTGGTGGCTTAGTCACTCAGTCATGTCCAACTCTTTGTGACCCTGTGGGCTGTAGTCCACCAGGCTCCTCTGTCCATGGGATTTCCCAGGCAAGAATACTGGAGTGTGTTGCCATTTTCTTCTCCAGGGCATCTTCCTAATCCAGGGATCAAGCCTAAGTCTCCTACATTGCATGCTGTTTCTTTACCTCTGAGACATCAGGGAAGCCCATTTATCAATGGTACTTTTGTTACAGCAGCCTAAACGGACTAAGGCTTTGTTACAGCATCCCCAGCAAACTATGACACCATGGTCAATCGTCCCATCACTAAACCACTTGTGGAGCCCTGGGGATGTGCTGGTTATATCCTTCTCGGACCTGGTCTCACACAGCCAACCTCACCAAGGACACTTATCATATGTCCCTTTATCCATTCCACGGTATCATCACATTCCTCAGTTTATAAATATGTCAATGTTTGTGTTGTGAATAACTGTTCCTGAAATACTGCAGGACTTGCTTTCACAATAAGGTTCCTAAGCTGTTTCTAAGCGAGGAGCCAAGTGACACCCAAGTCTCTGTGTAGAGCATCTTGTCGTTTTTGGAAAAGTCTTTTCAAATTTTTTACATCAGCTGCTGCTGGAAGGCCTGGGGTGATGACTGAAGTCCAGAGAGCCTCTGGAGATGCTGTGTGAGAGTTTTTGTTGCTGCTTCAGTGGCTGGGAGACCCAGTGGCTGGTGAGGAAGCCGAACAAGGTGAGCTGGAACGTGTAGGGAGGCCCTGGGTTCTGCATTTAAGGGGATCTAGGGAGGAAAAAAGATATCGCTAGAGTGAGAGTTGTTAAAACAGCAGAAAAAGCTATCTAATTCAACTTATTGAAGGAATATAAAGGGCTTCCCTGGTGGCTCAGTGGAAAAGGATCCACCTGCCAAGCAGGAGATGTGGGTTTAATTCCTGGGTTGGGAAAATCCCTGGGAGAAAGGAATGGCCTTGCACTCCAGTATTCTTGCCTGGAGAATTCCATGGACAGAGGAGCCTGGTGGGCTACAGGCGGACACAACCTAGTTATTGACCAACGACAAAGTAGTATAAAACAATTTTATAAAATCATACGACGGGATGGGATTTATTGAGACATCCCAGTTTTACAACCTTCCCCTTCATGCAACCCCTCAAGTATTGAGTTACTCCTAATAAATACATTTCTTTGTCTCCAAAGCACTTTCACAACCATATTTCATTTGAGCCTCAAGGAAATTGTGCGAGGTAGATAGGGAGGTATTAATGTCTCCATTTTACAAATAAATGAAACTGAAGAGCAGGTAGTTGAAATGCCAGCGTTCAAGGAGCTAAAAGGTGTTAGAGCTGGGCCTGGAGACTCGTGATCCTCAGACCAGGTGGGTATTGATAGAGTTCCCATCGTTTACTCTCCCTGCTAATCTGGGCATGCACACAAAAGACTGATGTCACACGTGGACATTCCATCCAAAATTCACAGCGAGGAAGGACTTCTCAACATCTGACCGTGAGCAGAAAAGGCAGAGGAAGGGAGAGAGTGAGAGAAAGACCTAATATGAGCTGAGTTTACAGGGAGAAGGAGGGGGACACATGCACCCTTATCTCAGCCCTGACTGGGCAGAGCAACACAGGAGAGCAAGCAGATGTACAGAGGCTGAGCCTCTCTGAACACAGTCCCCCTCCCGACTCCATATTCAGCTGGCAGGTCCCAGGAGTCAGGTCATCCGTTACCTCCCTCTAATGCTCTGATGGATATGTTTGCAACACACAGGGTTTCCATTAATCTGGGGAAAGTCCTACTTTAGGCTTTCACTGAATCAAAAATTGCTTCAGCCATGACTGCTGTCTCCAGTGAACTGGGTCCCTCTTCCTTCACAGAGATGCCCCACACAGGCTGCTCTCGCCTGCACCCTCCACCTGCCTGTCTCTCTCTATATATATATCTTTAAATTGGAGGATAATTGTGTTACAATGATGTGGTGCTCTCTGCCATACATCAATATTAATCAGTCATAATTATATACATGTATGTATCCCCCTACCCTCTTGAGCCTCCCTCACCCCACATTCCACGCCTCTAGGGCATTACAGGGCTCCCTGTGCTATATAGCAGCCTCCTACAAGTAATGAGCATACATGGGGTTCCTTGGTGGTTCAAATGGTAAAGAATCTGCCTGCAATGAAGGAGACTCAGGTTTGATCCCTGGATTGGGAAGATCTCCTGGAGATGGGAATGGCAACCCACCCCAGTATTTTTGCCTGGGAAATCCCATGGACAGAGGAGCCTGGCAGGCTGTAGTTCATGAGGTCTCAAAGAGTCAGACACATCTGAGTGACTTTGAGAATGAGTGAGTGTATATACATCAATGCTACTTTCTCAACTTGTCCTACCCTCTCCTTCCCCCGCCGTGTCCACAAGTCCATTCCCTACATCTGCATCTCCATTTCTTCTCTGTAAATAGGTTCATTAGTACTGTTTTCCTAGATTCTGTATCTATGTGTGGTGCATGCATGCTGAGTCACTTTGGTCGTGACATTGGTCATATAGACCCCATAGACTGTAGCCTGCCATAATGCATACCATACATGCATTAATATACAATATTTGTTTTTCTCTTTCTGACTTACTCACCTGCTCTCTTTACTCCTTCTCTACATCTGTCCTTGGAGGCTCACCTTCTCCAAGGAGCTTGAGTGTTTCAACCCTCAGGGACAGGGATTTTTGTCTCAGCTGCATTCCTGAAGCCATTATCATGCAGACCCCCAAACTCAGCACTGAACATATGCTCTTCAGGACTAGTTCTCTGATGAGATGTCAGCCCCTGGAGAATCAAGCTGGAATCCCACATCCTACTGAATCTATGCTCCTGCTAGTAGATCCATGCATGTTAGCTGTGACTTTTCTGGGAAAGAATAGGCAAAACTAGGGTTAAACACAGCCAGTCATTGGAATCCAAGAGGAAAGGGGGAAGGAGTGGGAATTTGTCTTCTTGTGTTGGAAGTTTTCACTGTTGTTTCAAGATCCGCGTACAGTCAGCATATTCATGTTGCTCTAGGATTAGCACAAGGTAAGAGAACAAACAGAAGCCTTCCTTTGTGCTATTTTAGGAACAAGGAAAATAAAATAATACCTTCCAAATGGAGGAACAGCCTAGCTTTCTGTGACACAAGAATGGGCTCGTAACACCTCGGCTGTAACAGTTTCATATGGAATCCTATTACAGTGCAGAGTATATTTATCAGTGTATTTGAGGAACCCTTTCTCCTAAGTCCCCCCAGGGGGAGATCCACAGGCCCAGGCAGGCTCCTTTCAAATTCTCCTATTCCACCCTGGCAGGTCCCAGGGATTCCCCCACCCCACCACCTCTCCTCCTGGTAATTGTCACCACCTCCCCAAGCTGTCAAGTTTCTCACCCCTTCCTGAGGGGCTCTGGAGCCAGGTCTCTTTATGCCCACCTGTTGGACTGCACCTCACAGGCCTACAAAGCCTGCATTTGCCCAGCTTCAAGACTGAAGAAAGCCTGGATTGGGCAACAGAGGGCTTCCCTGGTGGCTCAGAGGTGAAGAATCCACTAGTAATACAGGAGACACAGGAGATGGGGGTTCGATCCCTGCACCAGGAAGATCCCCTGGAGAAGGGAATGGCAAACCCACTCCAGTGTTCTTGACCAGAGAATCCCATGAACAAAGGAACCTGCCAGGCTACAGCCCATAAAGTTGCAAAGAGTCAGGCCTGACTGAAGTGCCTTAGCATGCACACGTGCATCAGGCAACAGAGACATCAGTGGTTTGACAGATGGGGAGCTTCTGTGTCTGAAGCAAAGTCCTGGAGCGACCTCCCACCCTGCTGCAGCAGACACCTTCAGGATGTGGCAGCAGTCTTTGCTCCTTGTGGAGGGGTAGATTGCCAGTTACAGGGGAGTTGATATCAGATGGACTCATTGATTACCAGGGAAACCAACAGAAGGGCACACACCTCACCGCCCCTTTGATAAGAACAATCACTAGCTGGCACCCAAGGCAAGTATGTAGGAAGGCCAGAGTAAGTGTAAATGAAGCAGGCACTGGTCGAGCAAGGGACGGACAGAGAGCAAGGGAACAGCTATCTTGAGTGGGCTAGTCAGCCACCACCCTTCCTGGTTGTCCCTGAAAAAAAGCTTGTAGACCCTCTTCATTTTAAGACTTTAATGCCCATCATGACAAGAGGAAAGACAAAATATGGGGAATTACATGCATGTGTGTGTGTGTCCAGTGGCTAAGTTGTGTCTGACTCTTTGCAACCCCGTGGATTGTAGCCTGCCAGGCTCCTCTGTCCATGGAACTTTCCAGACAAGAATACTGGAGTGGGTTGTCATTTCCTCCTCCAGGGGATCTTCCTGACCCAGGGATCAAACCTGTATCTCCTGCATTGGTAGGTGGATTTTTTACCACTTGAGCCACCTGGGAAGCCGGAGGAAATATACAAAGAGTACAAATCTAACAGTCTTGAGTTTGGTTCAGAGCATCTGATGATCTGGTTGAAATAACTGTAAATTTCTTTTATGTCAATATTGGGTGTTGTAAGCAGATAGGGGAGGGGGTCCCTGGAGAAAGAGAATCAAGCATGACCTCATTTTGGTCAAAAACATTTTGTGATCTAAGCCTGGCCACAATGCTTGTCCTTAAACAGGTCTCAGTCATTAATGATCTTAAGGGAAGAAAGGACTGCAGGCACGAAGGGAAAGCAGTCAAGAAACAATGGGTCTAGGACTCCCCTGGTGGTCCAGTAGCTAAGACTCTGAGCTCCCAATGCAAAGGGGCTGGGGTTCCATCCCTTGTCAGGGAACTAGATCCTGCATGCCACAACTAAGGGTTTGCATGCCCAACTAAAGATCCTGCATGCTATATGATGTGGCCATTGAAAAAAATTGGTCCACATTAAAAAATAGAGGTGAGCAAGAAATAATCAACACAGCAACGGCCGGTTTTTGTTCTTCATTTGTCTTTAGCTCTGGGGTAAAACTATCAGTTGTGGGGGAAAGGCTAAGCAGAAAATTCTAGCCAGGGTTTTGAAATTTAAGTCCAAGATTATATAGATGGCACCATTCAGCCTCCCAAATATGTGACATAAAGTTGGGTTGTGCTGCCAAATGTGCACAGGACATTGAGTTCCTATGGTCCTTTGTTAGTAGGGACTATGAATTTACATTTCAAAGCATCCATGTCTGAACAAATTGGCTTCTAACTTAGTTTGCTGTAAAAAGCCAAACTATTTAGTACAAAGGGTTATACACATGCACATACATATAGACTACATATATATATTTTTTAAGAATTTTTTTGATGTGGACCATTTTTAAAGTTGTTTATTGAATTTGTTACAATATTGCTTCTGTTTTTCGTTTTGGTTTTTGAGCAGTGAGACATGTGGGATCTTGGTCCCCCCATCAGGGATTGAACCTGCAGCCCCTGCATTGGAAGGCACAGTCTTAATCACGGCACCACCAGGGAAGTCCCTTTTGTTTAACTCTTAAGTAAAAACAAGAAGCCATTTGGCCCCAGTCTAACTATTCAGGGAAAGAAGTAAGTAGAATTACTCCTGTTGGAAATGCCACGTTAATTTATTATGCATAGCATGATCAAACAAGAGGCCATAAGACAGAACAAGCAGACTATGCTCTTTCAGAGGTAAAAGAGAAATGCAAAGATGCTAAGTCGTGGTCCTTCCTGAGAATTAATTTTGCCCCCAGGATTCTTAGTAATTAAGTCTTTTCATCTTGGAGGTATCAGAGGCAGAGGAGGGCGCACAGCACCAAATCCATGGCACAGAGTTCAACACACAGTATTCTACCTGGGGGCGTGGAATCAAAAACCCAGCACTGAGAAGGAGTCATGCACAGACACAAGACTTATGGAGGCAGTGAAGGGAAAGAAAATATATGGATTACATGTCATACCACTCTGGATGCAATCATTTTTCACACAGTAGAAACTGAGAGAGAAGATAAAGGAGAAAGACAAAGAAAAGTGGGGAGGGGCTTTCCCTGGTGGTCCAGTGGTTAAAAATCTGCCTTCCAATGCAAGGAACGAGGGTTTGATCCCTGGTGGGGGAACTAAGATCCCACAAGCCACAGGGCACTTAAGTTTGCAAGTCACAACTATTGAGCCTGGGAGCCAAATCTAGAGAGAAGCCCGTGCCCCACAGTGAAAGATCCCACATGCTGCAATTGAGACCCACCAAGGTGATGGCAAGCTGGAATCAAGATTGCCGGGAGAAATATCAATAACCTCAGATATGCAGATGACACCACCCTTATGGCAGAAAGTGAAGAGGAACTAATAAGCCTCTTGATGAAAGTGAAAGAGGAGAGTGAAAAAGTTGGCTTAAAGCTCAACATTCAGAAAACGAAGATCATGGCATCTGGTCCCATCACTTCATGGGAAATAGATGGGGAAACAGTGGAAACCGTGTCAGACTTTATTTTTTGGGGCTCCAAAATCACTGCAGATGGTGACTGCAGCCATGAAATTAAAAGATGCTTACTCCTTGGAAGAAAAGTTATGAACAACCTAGATAGCATATTGAAAAGCAGACATTACTTTGCCAACAAAGGTCCGTTAAGTCAAGGCTATGGTCCAGTGGTCATGTATGGATGTGAAAGTTGGCCTGTGAAGAAAGCTGAGCGCCGAAGAATTGATGCTTTTGAACTGTGCTGTTGGAGAAGACTCCTGAGAGTCCCTTGGACTGCAAGGAGATCCAACCAGTCCATTCTAAAGGAGATCAGTCCTGGGTGTTCTTTGGAAGGAATGATGCTAAAGCTGAAACTCCAGTACTTTGGCCACCTCATGTGAAGAGGTAACTCATTGGAAAAGATTCTGATGCTGGGAGGGATTAGGGGCAGGAGGAAAAGGGGACAACAGAATGAGATGGCTGGATGGCATCACCAACTCGATGGATGTGAGTGTGAGTGAACTCCGGGAGTTGGTGATGGACAGGGAGGCCTGGCGTGCTGCGACTCATAGGGCCACAAAGAGTCAGACACAATTGAGTGACTGAACTGAACTGAACTGAACTGAAAGGCGATGGCACCCCACTCCAGTACTCTTGCCTGGAAAATCCAATGGATGCAGGAACCTGGTGGGCTGCAGTCCATGGGGTCGCGAAGAGTTGGACACGTCTGAGCAATTTCACTTTCACTTTTTACTTTCATGCATTGGAGAAGGAAATGGCAGTCCACTCCAGTGTTCTTGCCTGGAGAATCTCAGGGACGAGGAAACCTGGTGGGCTGCGGTCTATGGGGTCGCACAGAGTCGGACATGACTGAAGAGACTTAGCAGCAGCAGCAGCAGCAGCATAGCCAAAAAAATAATTTAAAATATTTTAAAAAAGAAAAGTGGGGCAAGTAAAGGTAAAATCAAGAAAGAGAAGGATGGAGCCTCCTCCTGGTCACCTGGCTGACCCCTTGTCAGTAACTCAGCAGCCACTCAGCATCAGCACTCTCTCAGTATCCCTGCTGTCTCCATGGTGATTTAATGTGATTCTGATGGATCTGACTATTTGATGAATGCTTCCTGCAGCTGGGCACTGTTGTTGACAACTCCATTTTCCAGATGAGAAAACAGTGCTTCCGAGATTGTTAACAAGTTGTCCCAAATCACCGAGTTGCTAAAATTGTGGAATCAGGCCATTGAACCTAGGCTGTTTCAGGCCCAAGCGTGTGCCCTTGGTGAGCAAAGTAAAAAATAAGATGGCGTTTAATGGAGGAGAACATGAACATGTTTGAGTACTTAATATATACCTGGCATGTGATGTTCACAACAGTCCTGCAAGGGAGGTATCATTCCCATTTCATAGATGAAGAAATTGAGGCTCAGTGCTCACTTTGGCAGCACATATACTTAAATTAGAATCATACAAAGAAGATTAGCATGGTCCCTGCTCAAGGATGACATGCAAATTGGTGAAGCATTTCACGTTTTTATGGCAGAAACCATCACAACATTGTAAAGCGATTTTCCTCCAATTAAAAAATAGTTTAAAAAGTATGAATAAAACAGGGAAATTTCTTTAAAAATTGAGGCTCAGAGAGGTTAAGTAACTTATCTAAAGTTGCACTGAAAAGCCCCGGTCTGGGGCACTTCACCTCCTCTGTGTCTATGCTGTGAGTTTTATACTTTCTCTCTGAAATAAATCCTGTTTGCATGCTGCCATGAAAAAGAAAACGGCCAGGTCTCTCAGACTGCAAAGCCCATATTCCATTTGTTAAAAATATATATTGTTGTTTTGCTCCTGAATTTTATTTATTTATTTATTTGGCTTCTTCAGGTCTTGACTGTGGCATGTGGAATCTAGTTTCCTGACGAGGGATCAAACCCAGGCTCCCTACATTGGGACTAGTGTCTTAGCCACTGGACCACCAGGGAAGTCCCCCATACTCTTTCTTATTCTTTCTTCCAGATAGAATTCTCAGGAATTTCATGGATTGAACTAAGTAATTAAAAATCTCTCCTTTAGATATTTTTAGTTCTGCATATCCAAACCAAACACGTAGTGTATTTGTCAGAATTTGAAAGAAGTCTATTAAAGACTGCTTGCAAGAAAACCACTGTATAAAATATGTTTTATAAGTTCTTCTGTTTTAATTAATTAGGTTTTCTAAAGTTTGAATTAAAAAAAAGGAGACAGAAACCAGTTTTTAATGATTTAGAATTAGGATTCATGAATACACCGGATTCTTCCTTGGTACAGGGGAAAGCAGAGAATAAATGTGGTGGGAAACTATGAGGGTCCAGAGATTCAGACTTTAGCCTGGAAGAGACATTAAAGAGGTATTTCAGGGGCTTCCCTGGTGGTCCAGTGGCTAAGACTCTGCTCCCAATGCAGTGGGTGTGGGTTTGATCCCTGGTCAGGGAACTAGATCCCACATGCCACAAGGAAGATTGATCTTATGTGCTGCAACTAAGACCCAGTGCAGTAAAATAACTACTTAATAAATAAAATAAATATTTAAAAGAAACCTCAATTATTAAAAAAAAAAAAAAAGATGCAATTCTAATTTATTTTAGAAATAGCTTGAGTGTCTGCTACACAACAGTAGAGCTAAGGCCAGAACCTGGGGTTTCCCAATTCTTAAACCATTATTTTTTCTTAAACATGAACCATAAATTGCTTTAGAGAATACTCCTTTCTCCTCCTCTCTTAATCCAGATAGGGGGGAAAAAAGTGAGAAAACTTAAAGACTATTAAAAAACAATCAGGACATTAAGAATCAAGTAATCCTGGAAAGAGGTCAAACGGTAACCACAGAGGCTGGAGTTAAGGGGAGGAGCAACAGGCAAGATAAGGTCTTATCTAAAGCAATTGCAGTAAGCACGCAAGCTTTTGTTACTTGTATTTAGCTGAACACTGTGAACAGAAAGCTTTTTGAAATCCTTGGCTAAATCAAAACCTGGAAAGTGAGGACCTCTAACCTTCATGAAAAAAAAAAGCTGAGTGTGAGACAAAAGGGTATTTGTTTTTATACTTAACTTGGGAGGGAAAAGGAAAGAAAAAACAAGATGTCAGTTCAGCTGGGTCCCAATTCCAGCCCTGGGAAGCCCAAAGCCCACCCCTCTTGGTTTTCTTTTTAAGGATAGCATTTTTTCCCTCCCTTGGTCAAGTTCAATGTGTAGGATCTTAGTTCCCTTACCAAGGATCAAACCTTCACCCCCTGGAAGCGTGAAGTCTTAACCACTGGACTGCCAGGGAAGTCCCACCCGCCCCACCTTGGTTTTTGTAAATAGTCCTAAAGGGCTTTCTTGGTTTCTAGACTACTGAGATCTTGCTTCCATGTGTAAATTGAGTCCAATTTCCTAAAGAGATGGAAGGCAGGCTTTACATCCCAGTAATAGGGAACAAATTTGATTGGGAATGGCTGGGTTACCATCTAACACTGACATGTCATTTTCCCCTGCCCGGGCTCAGCTTCCATCCATCCGGCTGGCTTTTCTTTCGTGGTCTTATTTCTTTCCTTTCTGCCCTCTGCCCTCCCCCTGCCAACCTCTCCTTGCAGGAGCAGAAACAAGAAACTCTTCCTCTAATCTCCAGCCTGGCAGGTTTTCCCTCCCCTGGAGTCCAGGTGCCTGTAGCATTTGACCCTCAGTGGCTTTCCCCCAAGGAGACAGCTCCCTCCTTCCTCTTCCCAAAAAGGAATCATGGGGCCAGCTGTTAAGATTTCAAACAATCATTTTTTTCACGTCTTTACTCAACATGGGAAAATTTCTGAAGTTTAAGGTGGCACCTGGATGTCCTGTAGTGCTTGTATTTTTTCAAGGCTTTGTTCTGTCAGGAATTTTATTACAATAACTAATGATGGGACTTCCATAATGGTCCAGTGGTTAAGACTCTGAGCTTCCAATGCAGGGGGTCACAGGTTCAATCCCTGGTCAGGGAATTAAGATCCCACATGCCACATGCTGTGGCCAAAAAGCAAAGCAAACAAACAACCACCACAACAAAAAACTAATGGGAATGAACATACCTTGATATTTACATAATTTTAATAAATCATCTTCAAAATGATAAAGCATTGGTATCAAATAGAGATTCACTCAGACATGTCCAACTCTTTGGGACCCCACAGACTGTAGCCTGTGAGGCTCCTCTGTCCATAGGATTTTC
This sequence comes from Bos grunniens, assembly GCF_055505025.1. Taxonomy (NCBI): domain Eukaryota; kingdom Metazoa; phylum Chordata; class Mammalia; order Artiodactyla; family Bovidae; genus Bos; species Bos grunniens. The sequence continues at coordinate 70,313,485 of NC_141185.1, read as the reverse complement.
ACAGGCAAGAATATTGGAATGGGTTGTCATTTCCTCTCCCAGGGGAATCTTCCTGACTCAGGGATCAAACCTGTGTCTCCAGTATTGGCAGGTGGATTCTTTCCCACTGAGCCACATGGGAAGGCTAGCTTCTATCAATGATTCACACCAAAAGTTGGTTCAGTGAAGCAGCTATGATGAGGCAGTGCTAGAATTCAAAGGGGAATCAGGTACCCTTGAAACTCAAACCTCATAATAGTAGAAAACATCACCCACTGACAGCAATATACACAGATTTGAAACTGTTTCTTTGAGAACGTTTCTTTTTGGGGGGATAATTCTCTTATTTGAAGGCTCTAAGTAATGACAGGCAAACAGACAAGATGCCTCAGTGACCTGATAGCCATGCCCTGGAGAGAGAGCCGAGAGAGGGGTCCCCAACCTCCGGGATCTAATACCTGATGATCTGAGGTGGAGCTGATGTAGTAATAGAAATAAAGTACATAATAAATGTAATGCACTTGAATCATTCTGAAACCATCCCCCCTTCTCCAAGTCATGGGAAAAATTCTCTTTCATAAAACTTCTCCCTGGTGTCAAAAAGTTTGGGGATATTCAAAGGAATGTTCTTTGTCCTTCACACCCGTGCTGTTTGTCTTCTAACCGCCCCATCTCACAAAGCTTTAACCTCTTCTAGCATCACACGCCTCTTCCCACTTTGAGGGGCAGGATGCATGCCAGTGCTCAGGCCTCAGGTCCTCCCTGGGCGCTGGTGATCTGTCCTTCTCATCCTGGCTTTGTAAGGCGCTCCCCTAAGTTTTCCCTGCTCCCCTGTGAGAGGGTAACAGGCAGGAAGGCCAGGGGTCTCCAAATAGAGGAAATAGCCTGCAAGCGTCAGACATTTTTATCTCTCTTAAGCGGCAGGAGGAAACAAACTAGCAATATTTTTTCCTTCTCTATACAAATTTAAAGGGAGGTTTCTCTTAAAATACTGTGTTACTGTGTTGCCATAATGACAGCTGGTTTTGCCTTAGTTAGCTATTCTTGAGCCTAGAGATAACCAATGCCTTTTTCTTATGGAAATGTTTGTCTTAAGCTATGCTAATGTACTATGCCTTTACCCCAAACTCGGTCTCCAAGTCGGTTCCACCTCTTGGCCCAGAACCTACTTGACAAACCAGTATGGATATTGTTCCTCTAATCTATGTAAATGAAACTATTTGTATGGTGGTCTGCCCTGCTTCAAGATTCAAGTTAATCGTTTTATGGCCCAGGATAAACCATTTGGTGCCAAGATTATCCCAAAATGCATCTTATGGGTGAGGGGCCTGGTACCATTCTGAATTTTAAGACATTCCTTTCTTTCATTAACAGACTGCTAGTGACTATATAACATCCAGCTAAAGACTAGCAGGGGGGTGCTCTTTCTGCCCCCTTCTGATGCCTATGTCAGAAGCTTTCTCTATCTCCTTTATACTTTAATAAAACTTTATTACACAAAAGCTCTGAGCGATCAAGCCTCGTCTCTGGCCCCGGATTGAATTCTTCTCCTCTGGGGGCCAAGAATCCTGGTATATTCGCGTGATTCAACAACAACCTTTCACCTGTTTCTCTAGTTCCTCCTCAATCTTCCTAGATAAACCTGTCTAAATGATGCAAGAACTTTCTATCTAATGAATCTGTGATTTTCTCCACTTTAATCACACCTGGGCTGTGTCTACCACACTCTCTCCACAGCTGCACTTGTCATTTCTGTTTCGTTTTCAGCTTTCTATTTTACACTGGAGCACAGCTGATTAACAATGTTGTGATGGCTTCAGGTGGACAGCAAAGGGACTCAGACATACATATTCATGTGTCCATTCTCCCCCAAACCCCTCTCCCATCCAGGCTGCCACATAACATTAAGCAGAGTTCCCTGTGCTGTACAGTAGGTCCTTCATTATCCATTTTATTGTCAGATTTTATTTACTCCTTACTTTCTTTATGTCCCCTAAATGAATTTCCTCAAAACCCAGTTCCTCTCCTCTCAGGCCCCATAGCTATTATTTCATTTTCACAATCACCTTGCCTCATGTAGGGGTGTGGTGGGCGGGGGCGGGGAGGCAAACTGGCACTGTGGAGGGAGGGGGCCTTAGCCACCTCCAGCCTGCGGCCTGAACAGTCACAAGGCTCCCCCAGTGGCAGAGTGGTACAGACTCTGCCTGCCAAGGCAGGAGATGCAGTAGACTCGGGTTCAATCCCTGGGTCTGAAAGATCTCCTGGAGGAGGAAATGGCAACCCACTCCAGTATTCTTGCCTGGAGAATTCCATGGCCAGAGAAGCCTAGAGGGCTACAGTCCACAGGGTCGCAAAGAGTCAGACATGACTGAACAAATAACACACACAAGCAGATCCATATAATCGCACACTTCACCTACTCGTATTTAATGGTGTTCCATCCTTGTTTACTTTGCCCTGGTTTCCCTTTCAGCTTGAATGAGCACTTTTGAAGTCTTTAATTTGTGACAGTTTTAATTTAAGCAAGCCCTGCTAGAGGGTGACATGCCCGCCCGGAAGCTGGGGGGTCCCAGCGGTTGCTGGCCTGGGGTTGACAGTGTTCGGGGGCGTGGCAGCATCGGTAGGCTGGAGTCCCATCGCGGATTCTGCTGCTCAAGTACAGCGCGCGACCCCCAAGGAGAGGTGCGGCCCGTTGGCCCCACCAGCAGGTCAGAGCGAAAGGGAGGCGAAGCTCAAGGCTCTTAGGGCGCCCAGCCGCAGCCGCCTCTGTCTCCTGCCATATCAGCCTGAAGGCACCCAACCTCGTCTAATCTTCGAAGCTATGCAGGGTCAGGCATGGTTAGTACTTGGATGGGAGACCACCTGGGAATACCGGGTGCTGTAGGCTTTTTGCCTACCAGAAGAGGTCCTTTAGCCCCCGCCCCGCGTCCCAATTCTCGGACCCCTCGCAGCCCCAGCCCCTCCCGGGGCCGGGGGATTGAGTGGCCTGGGCCCCGACTCCCGCTGCAGACCTGGGTTGCCTCCGTGCGGCCCGCGAGCCCCTCCGCATTCGCATTCGGCTTCCAGGAAACCAGACCACAGGTCGTCCCGTCTCCGTCTTGGGCTCCCTTGGCGTCCTCAGGCAATCCCAGGAGCTGCACCGGCTCCAGCCCCAGCCCCAGCCCCCGCCCCCGCCCCACCCCCAGGCTCGGAGGCCATCCATCGCGCGTTCCCACGCGCGTGCACGCACAGATATATGTGCCCAAATGGGGCATCTATCTTGTTGACTTATATTTTGGGTGGATCTATGCCTGGGAGTGGGACTGCTGAACCGTAGGCTACGTTTAGTTTTAGTTACTTCAGGAACCTCCAATACTCTTTTCCATACTGGCTGTAGCAACTCCCATTCCTACTCACCTTGAAGGAGAGTTCCCTTTGCTCCACATCTTCTCCAGCATTTGTTATTGACAGACATTGCAATGAGGCCCAATCGGACTCATGTGAAGTGGTCCCTCCTTGTAGTTTGGAGTTAAGTCTCTCCAATCATTAGTGATGTGGAGCAAGATGACCTTTTGGAAATGCAGATGCAATTCTATCACCTCCCTGCTCCAACTGCTCTTGTATTTTCCCATCATATTGAATATAGGACCAATTCCCTTCATGCTTGCTCCTCACGTTCTTCTCTGATATCTTTACATTGGAATGCCCTCTGCACTCTTTGGCTTCCATCCCATAGGGCATTTTTCATTTCTTGAATGTCCTAAGTTTCCCTGGTCACATAGCCTTCCAAGATGCTATTTTCCCTGCCTGAACTTCTTCCTGCATCTCATCCCTGGTTTACGTAGGTTCAACCTATGGATCTCAACTCAATCGTTACTCTGAGAAGCCTTCCCTGACACCCAGGTTTTGGTGAGGGAAGAGGCCCCTCTATAAGTTCTCAAAGTATCTGCCTGAGATTTATCATTAGATTCGTCTCAGTGAAAGAAGGAACTCTGTGTCTTCTTCTCTCCGCATTCTATTTCCAGAAACTTATTACATGCCTCCTAGCTCATCGTAGGTGCTCAGTATTTACTTAGTGTGTGAAAGACAAAAGGCTTCTTGGAAGCCTCAAGGTGTCACTTGGCTCGGCACTTTTGATCTCTTTGTATATTTGGCGATTCAATTCTTTCCTTTCCTGGGTTGATGTGTACACTATATTCAAGGCACAATCTAAGGCATTAAGACATATCCATCAATATAGGTTCTTGCTTTCAAGGAATTCGTACAGCAGATTTCTACAATTTAGGGTTTTTACAATGCTCTAGAAGAATGTGAACATTCAGTATGATCCATTTTCATTTCAAAAAAGATCGTTTGACTTACATAGCCAAGGTGGAGACCTTCCAACATTTAGTCCAATACTTATACCTTTACCATTTCAGGCAAGTCTTGTGGTTCCTTCGGTTGGGGTGTGGCTCTTCCAGAAATGTGAAGATCTTCCATCATCCTCAGACTTTGGTGTGATTTGCAATCATCAAGAAAGTTTCCAGGTATAGGTTCCAGACCACCACCACAAACAGTCAGTAGCGAATGGGGTGGATTCCACGAATATGCATTGTTAACCAGCATCACCGTTGATATTGTTGCTGCACACTCAATGCAGTGGGCAGGGACTGGATTGTCCACTGGATCTCATGTGGAATGGAAAGAAGGGCTTCCCCCTGCCCACTGTTTACAGCCTTGTGACTAGAAACGGTCCCCGAAACAAGAATCAGACAAACCAGATAAGCCCAGATCGTAGTCCATGAGATGAAGGAACTAAGCAGCTGGTTGAGATCGCACCAAGGGGGAAGGTTGCTCTTTTTGTCTCCCCCTCTACTCCTTTCTTCCTGGAGGCCTTAGGGATTCATCATGGAGATTTGAAAGAAAGTTCACAAAAGTCATATGTGTTGAATAAAAATTTTGCATTTAACCATCTCTCAAAAATAAAGAGAGCTTAACCTGCACATGTTTCTTTCAAAAAAGTCAATTGCTTTTCAGTTCTGGGGTTTCTCCCTTGCCTTGTTCAAGTAGCCTTAATAGTAAAAATCAACAAAAACTAAATAAAGATTCAAAGATACCAACAAAGGACACCTTATGCTTCTTAAATCATTTTTCCACTTAGTAGAACATGAGCTCTTTTTGTTGTATTTTGCCTAGGAAATTAGCAGTATCCTGGTTCAGATGGCAAGGCATCCGCCAGCAGGAGACTCGGGTTTGATCGCTGGGTCTGGAAGATCCCCTGGAGAAGGAAACGGCAACCCACTCCAGTATTCTTGCCTGGGAAATGCCACGGACAGAGGAGGCTGATGGGCTGCAGTCCATGGGTCATAGAAAAGTTGGGCTCAACCCAGCAACTATGAACAGAAGTATTTCCAAGGATCACACTCAAATGTGTGTGTGTGTGTGTGTGTGGTGTGTGTGTCTGTATCTCCCTCTCACCATCTTGGAGTCTGTCTCAGAAACTTCATGTATTTCTGCCTCTGTCTTTCCAGAAACCCAGCCGCCCATCCGTTCCTCTGGCCCCAACCTCTCAACGGTGCTATGGCTCTGGCTGAGGAGCTTGAGCCGGCAGGCTGTCTCCCTTCGTGTGGGTGCGTGCGAGTGTCTGTGTGTCTGTCCGTGTGCCTGCCTGAGGCTCCTCTACTTTCTCAGGAAGGTCGAGTGCTTGGTGGGGGCAAGGGGGTGCCTCGGTAGGGTGAAGGGGCGGGACTGAAGCGCTTCGGTCCACTGCGCCTCGTGGCTCCCAGTGGGTTTGGGCACTGGGCAGGTGCTGGGCAAGATGGGTGCTCAGGGCCCAGGCTGGGCTGCGCCTGGGCCCGCAGGAGGCTCAGAGGCCTGTGGCCGCAGAGGTGCGGGCGGCTTCAGGCCCCGAAGCCAGACACCTCCGTGTTGGTGTGGCCCTGAGAAGTGAACGGGATGGAGGGCGGCCCCGCTCGGCAGACGAGGGAGCAGAGCCAGGCCTGTAAGAGGCCCCGGATGGGAGGGCACCCAAACCTCAGGGCCCCTCAGCCTACCCCACAGGCCCCGCATGCACGCCTGCTGGCCCAGTCCCTGGGGGATCCCAGCTGTTGCTGGCCTGGGGTTGCGGTGCTAGAGGGCATGGTGGCGTCGGCAGGCCAGATTCTGGTCCCAGGTCGTGCGGCTCAAGTACAGTGTGCGCCCCCAGAGGAGAGGTGTGGCTGCCTGGCCCTACTGGCAGTTCAGAGTGAAAGGGAGGCACAGCTAAAGGCAGGCGCAGGGAAAGGCTCTTAGGGCACCCCGCAGCAGCCGCCTCCGTCTCCGTCTCTGGCCATACTACCCTGAAAGCACCTGATCTCCTCTGATCTCAAGGTTTCACATTTGATGGTGGTCTTGTCATCTCGTACCTCTTCCCGCAAAACTGGCAGCTGAGGGAATGAAATAAGTGTAAAACTGAGTAACAATAGACTGTGTCGAATCTGTGAATCTGGAGCTCTGTGAATCCATAGGTCTAAGGAGAGACTGGCAGCTGCTCACCAGGAGTAGCTGTCCCCATGACGGCGTTTCTTTCATTGAACGTGCCGTTGTTGCTCTAGTGTGACCGCCTTCCCCCCGCGGATGGCAGGGACCACCACGTGGCAGCCCACTGGCTCGCTCTCTCTGGCTCATCCACCTTCTAGAAGTTTCCCCAGACCCTCAGTAAGAGTGGGCGTCACTGTGGGTGTGAACATGTGTGTCCTCGTGCCCTGTATGGCGTTGCACGACTAACCGCACTCTGTGTTTGCACGCTTCCTCCCACATTCGTGGGACAGGGCAGCGTGGCGGAAACACAGAGGCTGGATTCCGCTACAGTCAGGACTTGCTCCTGCTGAGCTTCAAGGTGAGTACAGGCCAGCCTGGTCCCTCGGGGGCATGGAACCCATGCCCCGGGGAGTGGAGTGTCAGTGGGTCTCCGGAGGTTGGCCTGGGAGAGCCCTCAGCAGCAGAGAACGTAACCCTGGTGCCCCTCTGCCGCCGGAGTGGTGAGAGTAAAGCAGAGGCTCCCTCGCATCAGTGTGCACGGGTTTCCCTCCCACAGCGGCGGTGACCCTGCCCACGCCCTGCGTGCACGTTCTCTGAGGGAGCAGGGCCCAGAGAGTCAGGGTTCACCAGGCTGCCATGCCCTGGGCCTCTCCGTGTGGAGGCCAGCATTTCACACAGAAGTGCACCAGCATCTGGGGCCACCCCTGCTGAAGGGCCACCCTCCCTTGCAGGTGCTGCTCTGGGTGGTCCTCTGGTGGGTCTGGCCCTGGGGCCCAGCCCTGCTCGAGCCGCTCTGAGGGCAGGAGGCTGTCTGCTCTGTCCTGTTCACGTCTCAGCTAGAAAGCTGGATTGGGCTTTTGAGGTTTTTTTTTTTTTTTTTTTTACCAGCAGCTTTTAGCTATATGTCAGAATAAAGTCAGCCACAGAGTTCTCTCCTTGATCTGCTTGGTCCTCCATGTTTCTCTGAATTCTCAAAGCAGCTGAAGCCCTGAATGGGGTGGAGGGGTGTCTGGAGGGGCAGGGGCTTGGGCACCACCTGCCGTCCCAGGACTGATTCATCCGTGTGTTTGTTTCCAGTTTACCTGCATTAATTCTCCAGATGATTATACAAAAGACTACATCTTTAAGTCAACACAATCTTTACTGTGTTAATACCTGTTACATGGACCCGAAGATATTTTATTACAGGGTTTTTAATTAGTGAAAAATTCATGAATACCATAGAGAAAATATTTTAGGATTTAATGTTTCTTATATTTATGTAAACTTATGACTTCATTTATATAATTCCTTACATTTTCTTGTATATTCAGGCTATGAATATCCTTTCAGATCAATTCATGTTCTGATACCTGATTTCAGTCTTTCAAATGAATGTACTATAGTGCTTGTCTGTATACAGCCTATGAACAAATATAGGGCTTTTGTAAATGATGTATTTATTGTAATTATCATTGTTTAATTGTTAAATGTTAAACAATGAGAGATGGGGTTTTCCTGCGATTGTAAAATCATGACACGGTGTGCATGATGTAACCAAGGTCTCCAACAATCACTCTGAGGTAAGCAAACTTATTTCAACCAGTTGTTGTTGGATTTTAACGACTGGCCTAAATTGTACTTTTTCTAGCAAGAAATGCTTTTTGTCTGCAGCGTGAAGTGATTTAAACATACTGGTTGTCAAATGTGAGCTTCTAATGAAATTTGGGCTGAAAGGATGACTAGAAGATGATGAAAATCTCTCCTGTAACCTATTCTCTGTGGACCCGGATCCCTCCTCTCCGGAGAGACTCTTCGGGAACCAATTGCTATGCCCTGCACCCGCTGCGAAGCCATGGAGCTGGCCAGTGAAGGTGCCACTTCCGAGACAGACAGGGTAGTGCAGCTCTGACAAAGGCCTTATTTTTATGTAAATCCTCTTTTTACCTGTTTGTAAACATGTTTAAAGAATGGACCTATGTGTACATTTTTAGATTGTGATGACATAGCCATTCTGGATTGTATAAGTGAAAATATAACTAACTTTTTCAGCGGCACATTAAAAAAGCCAGCAAGAGATGTATTCAGGTCATGGTGCAATATTTATTATTGTTGGGGATTTTCTCCCCGGGACTTGGAAGCGAAGAACCTGAAAGGACACTTGGACAGTCTCTTGCAAGGACTGACAAGTTTATTTCTGCAGTCAAGCTTTTTTATAGAAGCAGAAACAAAGAGCTTAAAGTATGCGGCCAGCAGAGCGCATACGGAGTTAACACATAATCAGTAGAAACATTTCAAGGACAGCGTGCTCTAAATGACTCATGGGCTTCTCCCACAACCCGCTGTCACAAGTAACATCCCTATTTATTATTAACTCTTGGCGCCGAGTATAACCAAAGGCAGGAGATGTCTTTCTGTCCATAGTGCAAAGCCGAGTACTTCTGGCCCTTCGCCATTTTCCCAAGGACTTTCTCCTTTTATGGCTATTTTGAACTACGCTTCCCAACATATCCTCTTTTTGTTTTTAAATTAAGCACGGCAGCAGCTAGTTGGACTCCATTGTAGGAGGCATGGAGTCTTGAGTAGATACTTCTATATCCCATAATCAAGGACAAAAAGAGCAGGGTGATTAATACATATATAAAAATATTGCTTCCTGAAAGCCAAGCTCTAGGGTCTAGAGACGATAGGGTTTTGGTTAAAGTATCATAGAATTGAGTGCTATACAATTCTCTAGGTACTCTAACTTGAAAATTAGCAAGTTGTTGTTTCAACAAATTGATGTCTAAACTTTAGTTACTTGTGGGATCCTGCAAATGCGTCTTAACCTTATTCCAAGGATATTCAGTGCTATTATAGGGCATGTTAGTCAGACAAAAAGAAGTAAAATTCCAGTGACAGCGTATACGTGTTTGGAAAGTCAGTTGCTGCATTTGATCTCCTAAGTAGATAACCACAGTTTGTAACTCATTAATTCGTGTTTGTAATTGCTGATCTATTTGAGCTTGCCGAGTCCACAGATCATGAGAGTCTTTGTGCCAAGCAGTGATAAAATCATGATTTTGTATAGAATTATGTAAAGCCATACCAGACAAAGTTCCTACAGTCACAATGGAGATAAGGCTTAAGATGCCTGCAATAATCCACCCAATGATGTGCTTAGATCGCCTAAGCCTAGTTTTCAACAATACAGAAAGAAATATAGAATCAGTCCAAGGCTCAATTAAGTTTATGGGAAGCCATAACTCAGATCTTTGTTTAACTAGCGCAATGCTAGCATTGTGATATGAAATGGTGTGATTAAGGCAGGTATACAATGCACATGCAGTACAATTGACAATCTTGGCTGATAAGTCAATATCAAAATGCCCTACAATAAACAAGTATGGAAGGTGAAAACATGATTGAATATAGCCAGTACTATTATATAGGAAGGTATAATTAGAAGGACGAAACACACCCATAGTCCCATAAATACTAGTGAAGTGCTCTAAGGCTGCTGGAATTTTCCAAATGTGCCATTGCTCTGGCCCCACAATGGGGACGACAATCCTGGGTCATGGGGGTGATAAGCCCCCATTATACCAATTCAGCAATATGTCCTTATCAGTCGAGAAACTTGTCTTAGATTTATGAAAGCCTCCAATGCTTGATCTATTAAACCAGGAGCAATTATGATGTTCCTCCTGCTCTTCAGAACAGTTTACATTGCCAGAAACAGCTTATCTGGAGTCATAGGAGTTCCAGTACTCTTCAGTGTCTGCTCAGCCTGACGAGTCATGTTTTCACTTGAGCCCATGTCGGGTAAGGATTCAGACAATGGCGTTTCCTCATTGGCTCCTCCATGGTCATTGATGAGACCCTTTGCATCAACTTCATCACTTCCCGAGGGAGTCCGGTCTTGGGGTCCTTCTCGGTAGCAGACATGGTGAAGGGGAACCCAGATTTCCTCTCCATCTGCAATGACAAGACCATAACCCTTGCCTAGGAGTCGTAAGATTCCTGGCAGCCACTGATTAAATTGCTTATACTATATTGGTGTATCTCCTCTTCCATATTCCCCCTTTCTGTTTTAACAAATGAGTTTTAGGGTGCAGTGGGCTCTTTCAATAATGGCTTGCCCCTGAGGATTATAGGGTATTCCTGTAATGTGTGTTATGTTCCATTCTGATAAAAATGAATGAAATGAATGTGAGGTCAATGCAGGTCCATTGTCTGTTTTCAAGACAGAAGGAATCCCCATAATGGGGAAGGTGAGTAAGAGTGTGGAAAAGGCGTGTTTATTGGATTCTGAAGAGACAGGTACTGTCCAGATAAAGTTGGAAAATATATCTATTGAGACAAAAAGTAAAGAAAATTTTCTTTAAGGAGCAGTGGGTGAAGTCAGATTGCTAAAGGGAATTAGGTTGTTGCCCCTGGAGATTAACTCCTGAAATCGTAGTTCGTAAGTGCAGAGGGGCGCAGACATCACAGGTTTTAATAATATGTCGTGTTTCAGTGAGAGGAATATGGTATTTAGAGTGCAATCTGTTAGCATTGGTATGAAGATTAGCATGTTCATCATTGGCAGATGTAAAAATGGGAGCTGTGAGCCTGTCAACAGCATCATTTCTTGTGACCAGAGGGCCAGGTAAACCTGAATGAGCACATATATGTGCAATAAAGAAAGGTTCTGTACGTGAGTGAATTAAAGCTTGAGTCTGTGAAAAGAGAGTATATAATTCTTCATCTAGGTTGTATAAAAAGGCGGTAACAAACTCAGGAAAAAGGGAAGCAAGGTATTTGGAATCAGTATATATGTTGAAGGATAATGGTTGAAGTGACAAAAGAGCATATAAAGCATATAATTCAACTCTTCAACTCATCAGGCCCTAGTCCAGCATCAGACCCTCCTCCAGCATCAGGCTCTCGTCCAGCACCAGACCTTCCCCTAGCATCAGACCCTCCCCCAGCATCAGACCCTAGTCCAGCATCAGGCTCTAGTCCAGCACTAGACCCTAGTCCAGCATCAGGTCCTCCCCCACCCTCAGACCCTCCCCCACCCTCCAACCCTTCCCCAGTATCAGGACCCCTCCTGAAGTATGAGGTGTGGCAGCTCCACTTGTCTGATGCTCCTGAGCACATTCAGGCAGCCCAGAGCAGCAGGACAATAGCTCTTGCAGGAGGTACATCTTTAGGAATCACCTGCAGAGCAGCAGCAGCTGGGCTCTGTTTCAGGCAAACGAGAGGCAAAGAAGAGGCACTTGTGCAGGATGCAGTGGAGCCTGTGGGCACGTTCCCCAGCTCTGCTTCCTCGCCGTGGGGACTTTGCTCTCCTGCTTTCTCATGGGCCCCAGGGCGGTGTCCTTCCAGATTCACGGTCTCCTTAACATCTCAAGGCCAAGTCCTGAGTCACATCCCAGTCCCAAGTGGCAGAGGGCTGGGAACACCCAAGCTCAAGGCCTGAAAAGATCCCAGGGGGACAGCCGGGCCCCAGCGGGTGGCAAGGCAGGGGATGAGGGTGGCTGCCCACAGAGGACCCCACAGCAGCACTGGAAGGAGAGAAGTGATACCTTAGCTCACACCGGGATGCTGCCCGGACTGGCACTCAGAGAGGTTATGGCCAGCAGCTCTGGGGATGCAGGAAGCCCAGTGAGTGACACCACACCACCCAGGCCGTGTGGTGGGCACTGCTGACCGTGGCCTCGGTTTTTATTCTGGTTCCAACTGTCCCTCCAAGGGCTGATGGGTTCCTCTTCTGAATGGCACAGATATTTTCTTTATGTGGGTGAAAGCATCCCTGCTTGTTTCTGTTGGCCCTGTTGTTGCTCATCATGTGTTTTCCTCTTTACAACCTGTGCTTGCTGCTCTTCCAGTTTAACTTAGGAGCAGCCCTTATTTTCTGCATTTCTAGTTGTCAGCATTCACTGAGGCTTTCCAGGTGGTGCTAGGGGTAAAGATCCTGCCTGCCCATGCAACAGATAACAAGAGATGTGTGTTCGATCCGTGGGTCGAGAAGATGCCCTGGAGGAGGGCATGGCAACCCACTCCAGTCTTCTTGCCTGGAGAATCCCATGGACAAAGGAGCTAGTGGGCTACAGTCCCTGGGGTGGCAGAGTCAGACACGACTGAAGCAGGTTAGCACACACTCAGGTTTTAGTTCAACCACTCAGGTGTGTCCGAATCTTTGCCACTCCGTGGACTGCAGCACTCCAGGCTTTCCTGTCCTTCACTATCTCCTGGAATTTGCTCCAACTCATGTCCATTGAATCATCATGCCATAGAACCATCTCATTCCGGTGGCCTCCACCAGAAAGGTGGCTGGGGTTTAGCAAACTGCCTGGTCCCGCTGCATGGGTGTGAACCTGCCCTCACCACTCCCTGACCATGTGACCGTCACAGTGTCCTCCTCTGTAAATCAGGAGGGGGCAGCACCAGCTTGGGAGGGGCATACAAAGCATCTGGTATATAATCAAGGCACCATCCATCTCAGCATTGTATATATTAATAATAGGGATCGCATTTAATAACCTGCTCCTTTTTCTCTCTTGTCACTTAACTGTGCTCCAGATCACATCTGCTTTACTTACCCCTGTAAATCCCACACCCAGCACAAACAAAGACTCAACAAATTTGTGGCTGAAGAGGCAGGAACATACCCTGTCTTCAAGGAGATGAAGCCAAGCAAGAGAAGGCCCTAATGATAACCCTGTGTGATGAGGGGACACCAGGAGGACCTGTGTGGCTCTGAGCTGGAGTGGGGGCATGGGCAGAACCCCTGATGAGCTCATGGGGATGGGGAAGGTGGCAGGAAGGAGGGCAGGCTGTTCCTTGTGGGATGTTCACAGATTGTACTCCACTCCTCACTGATGAGCACTTAGTCAGTTTCCAAACACGTGTCACTGTTAGGAGGAAACAATCATTGCCCAGCTCCTACTCAATCAATTTCGTACAATATGTTTCTAGCATTGGAGTACAATCATCTGCTTTATTCATTCCATGCTCCATCCATCCACCCATCCAGCCAGCCATCTGTTCATCCATCCATTCACTCACTAATCCATCCATCCATCCATTCATTAACTCATCCGATCATATCAGACCCATTGAGAAGACAGATGCCTCTTCCACTCCTGCTCCCAGGAGGACTCCCAGTGAGAGTGACTGGAGCCTCATGGGGACAACGGGGGAGACACAGAGGGACATGCCGGCAGGCCCTCCTCCCTCTGAAAGGTGAAGCATCCACCTGGTCCTAATGCCTCCTTGCTGGGGTTTTCAGGCTGGCCCTTTTCCTTCTTGCAAAACAAGCGGCTGATGGAGGACTTGATTAATGCCCTTTTTCTTTGGGGCTTTGTGCAGCGAGTCCTGCCTGCTGGTGCTGCTGCTGGGGTTGTTCCCAGGGTTGTCCTGAGAGCCTGTCGAGCTTTAGGGAGAGAAAAGGACCTTTAACTGGCACCCTCGTGCAAACACACACCACTCCACAAGAGCTACTGATAGAAACGGGCAGCCAGCAACACCCGCGCCTCAACCTTGCAGCAGACAGTGGAGTCTCCTTCACCAAACACACTCCACACGAGCAATGCAGGCTCCGAGACACAGACAACCACCCCCAGGAAGTTGAGATTCTCTGTCTGGAGCTCTCCCTTGAGGAGGGCTTGACTCCAGGCAAGCTGGTGCAGAGGGCACTCTGACCCTCCAGCAGGGTCGCTGCTCAGCAGGTGAAAACGCTCCGGGAGAAGGCAAGCTCCCCTGCTCTGGGCAGTTCCCCCCGCTTCTTGCAGGGTGACTGTCCCCAGCCGTGGCAAGAGAGCAACAGTCACCGTGCAGGTCTGCTGGCCAAGTGACCACATGCGTCCTCCATCGCGTGATGCCTGGCTCAGGACGGGAGCTCAGGTGGTGGTTTCAATGAGGACAGTGTCAGTCAAAGGAAGGGACAGAGTCTCCTGACAGGAGATCCCTGAGGAAAAGGGAGGGACCCTCAAGAGCGAACCTGAGAGGCACGGGGTCGTCACTGTCAGGAACGTGCCCCAGGCCGGGCAGACCTCTACCAATATCAGGAAGAAAGCTAACACAGGAGTCAATCTGTAGAAAAGGACGTTTTCTAAAATCACTGAGGTCACTGAGCTCTTCTTCCCCAGCACCTGAAGTTCACCACTAAACACAGGCACTGAACCCAATGGTATTCCTTTAAAATCATCCTTGCAACTCTTCGAAGAAAAGAGGCGCAGGGCTCCTGAAACTGACGACGCGCACACAGCCCGCTTACTTGTGGGCATCCCTGATGTCCTCGTGGGTGGCTGTGCAGAGTGCCCCCGTGTGCAGGCGGTCCAGCCAAAGGGACCGCGGCGAGGTGGGGGTCGAGGTTTCACATTTGATGGCGGTCTTGTCATCTCCTACCTCTTCCCGTAAAGCTGGCAGCTAAGGGAGTGAGGTAAGTGTCAAATTGGCTAACAATAGATTGTTTTGAAAATGGCAATCACACAGGCGTTACATTATAACCAGAAACTTATTTGAAAATCTATTAGCTATGCTTTCCCCCAAGTACAAAAAAACCCCTTGTTGTAGCTTAATGCCATCTTAAAGGACTGTCTTGTTCAAGAGAAGCAGGGCTTTGGGGCAGCGAAAGCATCCGACTGAGTGCAGAGACCCTGGACGGGAGCCTCCCTGCAGCCGGGCTCCACCCTCCCTGGAATCCAGAGACCCGATGGCCCTGCCAGGCAGGACAGCAGAGCGATGCTGGCTCCGTGGACCCTGCATGGCATGAACTGCCCTGATGAAAGGACTGTGCTCATCGCCAGATGCTGCTCAGAAGCACCACAACTAGAGTACAAAACCTCTCAGCAAAGCCGACCAGACCTTGCTGTTTGAAGGAGAAAAAGATACAGCTTGTGCCACCACCCAAGATCATTTGTAGTGATGATGCAGGTTACTGGAACCCATGACAACAAGAGAAACACAGAAAAGGTACCTAACCCCTCCACGCGAACACCACGTGCCTGGATTGTATTTCTCGTTAACATACAGACTCGGGGCTACCCACTGAAGTATTTACACACAGTTCAAGTGTCATTCGCTCACAGTGGTTTCCATAAAGCACCCCCTGGTCTTCACTAAGAGATGATCTTGTATCATCCTGGGGGGGGGGGAGGTTCAAAAGTGAGGAGATATATGCGTACATATGGTTGATTCATGTTGAGGTTTGACAGAAAAGAAAATTCTGTAAAGCAATTATCTTTCAACTAATAAATAAACTAATTTAAAAAAAAAGAGATGATCTCTCCTGGACTCCCAGGTTTTCCACTGGTCCTGGATGTAGGACAGGAAAGACAGTGGTGGCAACAGTGTGGGGAACAGATTAACCCCTCAGGGTCCAGTCAGGTCTCACTGATACATCTGGGTGTGTGGTTAAGCCAGGGGAGGTTTAGGAGACATGCATGGCATGTATTTTCATAAACAATGAGTGTGTTGTTTTAACCAACTAAACTGTGCCTTTTTAGTGGGATTCTGTAAAGAATACTGATCCCGTGCAGTCCCACGGGAGCTTGGTGACAGCAAAGTGACTTAGTGCAAAATACAGCTGAACTCGTTTAACAGCAGCTGGATAAACTGGGCCCCCTCCCCTGAGCTCTAACAAGAACCCTCAGACAACAGAAGGCTACAAAAGCTAGAAATTATCCACATGGAACTGAACAGGGATCGATCTCAAATTCAAGTTAAAATAAGCATTTATAAAAATCAGAAAACAGCAACAAACAGAGCAGGCAAGTGATACACCTGGGTTGACTATGGACTCAGTGGAGACAAACACCTGCCTCAAAGTCAGGGACTGCAGCCAGCCCCTTCCCCCGGGCCTCCTCCTGAGGAAGGCCTCTGGGTCTGCAGGATGGCCGCCCTCCCCCAGGATGGGAGCCGCCCCACTGGTGCCCACATGGCCAAGCTGGGTAGCGCCGTGTCCACTTAACAGGAGGGTAAAGCAGGCCACAGGGCAGGCGAGCAGCACACCCAGGTCATCAACCCCAGGGGGATGGCGCTGCTCTGCTGTGCCCAGCAGAAGGGCTCCCAGGCACTGAGCTGCCTGAACTGGAGGGCGGCCACCGCAGTCCTGTGGGAAGGCCCAGGGGTGCTCGGTCAATGGGCTGGGAGCAGGAGAGGGACAAGGAAGGCCAGCCCTTGGGGCACTGGACTCCAACAACAGGGGCTCATCCACGTGACCCGAGGGGAGAGGCAGCGAGCTCCCTCCTGATTCTCCCTCCATCAGGGATGCTGTGATGGACACGAGAGCCTCTGGAGGAAAGCGGGCTGGATGGCACCATGGTTAAGTGTCCAGGCTCTGATCAGAACAGTCCGCACGGCGCTGCTGGGTGTGAGAGACTGGGCAGGGTGCCCGGCCTCACTAAGCCTCAGTGTCTATGTCTGCTGAATGGGGATAGCAGCAGCCTGGACCTCACCTGGAGATGAGATGACAGATTCAGAAAGCACGTGCCCGGTGAACAGAGTCTCCCGCACACTGCTACCCACCATCATTAAATTGGCTTCCTGCAAATCTAACATCTATGGCTCTGATTCAGTCATTTCTTATAAGAAAACACTAAATGGACATTCCATGGCGGTCCAGAGGTTAAGACTTGGCACTTTCACTGCCGGGACACTGGTCTGATCCCTGGTTGGGGAACTAAGATCCCATAAGCTGTGCAGCATGGCCAGAAACATAAGTAAAGAAAATTTTAAAAATAATAAATAATACTATGTCTATTATAAACAAGCATGAGATGATCAGAAGGCAGACAAGTGGGAGAAAGGCAAACTGTTACAATTGTCCCAACGAATGACCAATTTCCAACAGAACCATCAGCACATTTTAAGTGGTGGGTGAGTTTTATTACTTCCATTAAAACGTCAATTATTCACCAGGACATAACCATACAGTGTTCATTCACGTTAAACAATAAGGACTCTTTAATACTTCACAGAGAAACAAGTCTGCTACATTACTAAATAGTTTACCTTTCGACGCTGCTTCCTTAAATCACTAGGCTGATGAATGCATGCAAAGAAATGAAGAGAAATCAGATTCATTGCGACTTTGAAACTAAAATTTCAAGAATCCATAGAGGCAAATACAGTAAAGCAAAAATGATGGCAAACATGTAAGTGACATGAAGATTTAGAGAACATGTGAGTGGAAGCAGAACATTTTTTTTGACCACAGAAGTTAAGTAAGCTATTCAAGATTTACTATAGAAACACTATAAATTATTGCTCAGGAAGATACCATTCTATTACAACATCATGATTTATTAAAGCACAGCATTCTGTACAACAAAGGGCCTTAACAGTTGTCTATTCTCAGCCAAATTTCTCTATAAGTTAGTTTCTCTTATTAAAAAACATGTTATACTTTAAATTAGTAATTTAACTGATGAGGAAGTTACCATAATACTTAGTTTAACATTGAACAAATCTAACCACCTATTGGACATTAGTGTAAAATCCTGACATAGAATTTGATTTAAAACTTCTCAAAATAAATTCATTAAAGCAAGTTCCCTGTGAAAATATGTAAGAATGAAAGCTAGCATAATAGCAGGTGCAGTCTTTACATTTTATTAACCATAGAAGATACTTTTTTAACGAGTCTAATAGAGACATTAACTGTGCAAAAGCTGATGAGATTTACAGTCTTAAATACAAGCACCAACACAGAAAGGATATTGTGTCAGTTCAGTTCAGTTCAGTCCCTCAGTCGTGTCCGATTCTTTGTGACCCCATGAATTGCAGCATGCCAGGCCCCCCTGTCCATCACCAACTCTCAGGATTCAACCAAACTCATGTCCATCAAGTCGGTGATGCCATCCAGCCATCTCATCCTCTGTCGTCCCCTTCTCCTCCTACCCCCAATCCCTCCCAGCATCAGAGTCTTTTCCAAAGAGTCAGCTCTTCACTTGAGGTGGCCAAAGTGCTGGAGTTTCAGCTGTAGCATCAGTCCTTCCATCAACACCCAGGACTGATCTCCTTTAGAATGGACTGGTTGCATCTCCTTGTAGTCCAAGGGACTCAGTCTCAAGAGTCTTCTCCAACACCACAACTCAAAAGCATCAATTCTTCGGTGCTCTGCTTTCTTCACAGTCCAACTTTCATATCCATACATGACAACTGGAAAAACCATAGCCTTGACTAGATGGACCTTTGTTGGAAAAGTAATGTCTCTGCTTTTTAATACACTATCTGGGTTGGTCATTAACTTTCCTTCCAAAGAGTAAGCGTCTTTTTAATTTCATGGCTGCAGTCACCATCTGCCATGATTTTGGAGCCGAAAAAATAAAGTCTGACACTGTTTCCCCATCTATTTCCCATGAAGTTATGGGACCAGATGCCATGATCTTAGTTTTCTGAATGGTGAGCCTTAAGCCAACTGTTTCACTCTCCTTTTTCACTTTCATCAAGAGGCTTTCTAGTTTGTCTTCACTTTCTGCCATAAGGGTGATGTCATCTGAATATCTAAAAGTCCATTAATTCTACACTTAAGAGGATCATTTCTTTATGTAAGCACAATCTCATTTATGAATTACACATAATATGTAGTTTAAGATCCATCTACATTATGCTTATAGCTTCGTGCTGCTGCTGCTAAGTCACTTCAGTCCTGTCCGACTCTGTGTGACCCCATGGACTGCAGCCTACCAGGCTCCTCTGTCCATGGGATTTTCCAGGCAAGAGTACTGGAGTGGATTGCCATTGCCTTCTCCTGTAACTGTATAATGATAAACCAATTCAAATGACTGCTATGGGGGAAAAACACCATTTAATGAGACATGGAGACAAAGCACAAACCCGACTAAGGGGACTCATGCTGTGGACCACAGCACTGCTATGACCAGAGGAAGTGGGTGGACGGGGGATGGAAGATGGATGGGTAAACTACAGCCTCGGGGGCTGGGGGGGGGGGGGTTCTGGATTGATGACGACTAAGCAGACAACAGGATGAGACAGGAAATCAAAACCAATGATGAAAGCAGACACTGTCAGAGAACTCCAACAGCAAGAAAACATACAGAACTGTTCTTTTCCAAATATTCAGAAAGAAATCAAGCATGAAACCACGGAGAAATCATCAAAGAATTTTAAATATCAACTAATTAGCTAATGATGCAAATTATAAAAACAGTGTCAAAAGACCACAAAATGGACTAGTTAGCACTTCACAGGCTGCTAAAATGATTCACGGTTAATTTAATTATAAGCTGACTAACAACACAGCTAACATGAAATGGGTGGTAACAGAAAAAAGAGATAATACAAGTCCAGTTACAAAGCAGAGTGTTGTACACATGATTTCATGGGGTAAATAGCAATGCACTCACAACACCTAAACTAAACATGCAAGAAAGCTGGAACATGTGCTTTACCGCTGCACACTCTGTCACCAAAAGCCCTAGGTTGTCATCCCAGTTTTAGACTTGGAAAAGTGAGGCAGCCCGACGTCTTCCCTGGGGCCCTGGGGCCCTGGGCTTTTAACCTGGTTTCACATGCAGAGCTGGCCTGAGTGCGTGGCCAGGTCCATCAGCAAGCAGACCAGTGTAGATTCTTGGTTTTGTTCCCACTGCATGCCATGCACCCTGAAGCCAGGCATCCCCAATGGAAAATGTGCTGCATGGCTTTCCCACGCCATGAGAGCTGCCTATGGTTACTTTCACGAAGCTGTCTGCTCCCTGAGAACAGAAACCTCCCTGTAGCTGCTGTGCCCAGCACAGGCCAGGCCCAACTTTACAGAGGCAGGCTCTGGCTGAGTTCATGATGACATGCTAAGTTGGTGGTCCAAATATCAAGACTAATTTGTCGCTGTGTCATTGTGGAATGATTAAAGACTAAGCAGTTTAAAATCTTTTAGACCTCTGAGCGTAGCAAATGTACCTGATTTTCTTCTGGGTATAAAGAGAAAAAACAAACAAAAAACCAGCGTGCTGGGGGAGGGATGCAGCAGATAGGAGGCAGACACATACCAGAGTCATGATGCCCAGCCGGTCTCACTCCTGCGCCAGGCTGTGCCGCCTCCTTCTGGGCTTGGGCAGGGGCAGGCAGGAGCCAGCATGTGAGGACGCGGGAAGCAGGTTGAGGGAGCTCACTGATTTAAAACGACGGAGGCTGCCTAAGCTCCCCCTGCCCTCCCTTCTCTCAGTCTCCTCGGCCTGCTGCTCCGTGTTCTCCTTCTCTTCTTCGATCAACCTAAAATAGAATAAACCCTGTCACCTGCCTTTGTCAGCAGAGGAACCTGTCTGGACAATAAATTTGGGCTGGCATTCTGTGTCATGATAAGCAAATTCCAGAAACAGTTGCTCAATTAACATCTCAGCCAAAAGATTCTACGTTTCCTCTTTTGAATATTCTCAAACTTAGAATAACTTAGTGTTGAGTCTTACAAACTGTCCTTGATCATTCACACTTGATTTCACTTATTTACTCTAACATTCTGAAGGGGCCCTGGTGGCGACTCTCTTTCTGTGAGGAGATACCTCAAGTTGACAACCCTTACCTCCCCTGCTCTCAGGGCAGAGATGCATGTCAGTGCCTCAAGTCTTTTCCACTGGGAATCGGGAACTCTGTATAATCAAAACAGCAATTCATGAACAAGCTGCAGTTTCTAAACACAAGTCTCCAGACCAGATGAAGTGCTGAGTTGATCTTTTTTTTTTTTTTAAGGTTGTATATATACAAACGCATCACTTGATGAAGTTCTCCACCAGCTTTGTGTGAGTTTCTGGATTCATGTCAATGTGCTGCATTAACCTAGAATTCACAGTTTCTGCTCTTCTCCCCTAATGTGTGGTGGATGACTTTATATAGCAGTTTAAATACACGATTATGCAAATAAAATGATTTTCAAATTAAAATACAAGATTCTTACAGGAAGTAAACTCTCCAGCTTCACTTCTACTCATACATCTTGAAAGGTTTTCACTGTTGATAACAAGTTGATGGACAGAATTTACCATTTACATCAAGTCAACTTGTCGCATAAGGAAAAATCACTTTTACCTGACAACTTGCTGTAAAATAAAAATATTAATATATAACCGTTCCATATTTCCTGCAGGGACGTGGAAAGACCATCTTTCTGAGCTCGTCTGTGCTCAAACACGGCCCACAAAGCTGTCTGTCTTGGCGTCAAATAGGCAGGCGACACCACCTGCATTTGCTGGCTGTCCCGTTCACCCCCTGCCTTTCCCCCGGAGCCCCGCACTTGGCTGACAGGAACGGGCACCTCGGCCTGGGCTGACATGATGAGAACAGCCTGAGCAGCAGCTCTGCCTGGTACTGTGCAGGGTCACCGGCCTGCGGCCACTCTGAACGTGGACTCGGGACCCAGGCATATCTGTGCGTGTGTGGCACCAGGCAGGCCTCGGGGCCAACAGCCACCTGGCTGCACCCAGACCAAAGGCCCCCTGCTCACCATGAGGAAGGCCTTTGGATTCTATCCCGTTTTGAAAATTGTTATAACTGCCAAGACGGTGTCTAAAGAAAACATCTTAAATATACTGATGAGATGAGAAAAACTCAAACACATGTCCTTGGATCACTGTCTTACAACAAGCCAATCTTCATACTGCATTAAGTTAAAAAGGAAAATGCAGATCTGAGTGGGAAGTTGCCAACCCCAAAACCCCAGCTTTCCCCAGGTGGCCTTTCACCAGAACGTGGGAGGCTCCGAGGGACACAGGAGGGTGCACGGGCTGCAGGGGACACCGCCTCGGCACCTCACCCTCCTTGGGGCTCAGAGCTGAGGGGGAACACCCCACAACACCACCCCACAGAGTGCTGACACCACACCGTGGGCAGAACGCCCTGGCTGACAGAGCTCTATAGTCAAGGGCACTCTCAAAACTGAAAATTCTTGAAGCAGACCTGAGGTCAGGTTTCTTACTATGGAACACTCAGACGTCCCTAGAAGACAGCTCCTCAGAGAAACCGAGTTTCTGGGGAGCCGAGTTTGCGATCACCCACCGGATCTCTTCATTGATGGTGTCCAGTTGCTCCTGCAGCATCACAGTCAGAGTCTCGGCATCGGCCTGCCCGCTGGGCGACAGCTGAGTGACCGAGCTGAAGAGGGTGACCCTGTCGCCCTCACCGTCAGACATGCCCTCGTCACTCTCGAATGCCTGGGCCACTTCAGCCAGCACGCTGGCTTGCTGCGCGCACTCCCAGTCCTGCTCCTTCAGGATCTGCATCTGGGCATGAGAGGACCACGTCTCGTCAGTGACATTTAGAGCAGCTCAAGTCTATCAGGAACTGAACCCAATTTTATATGGAAGCCCTGACTGTGGATAAATGGGCCATGCTCATGAGACACGGCCATCTATTAAGCGAGCAGGACTGAAGAAACGGGCAGGGGGACAATCCAGTTCCTAGATGGCCTGGTGACACCCAGGACGGCAGGCAATCCTATGAGGTTATTCACAAGGGTGGGCTGATGGAGTCAGAGACAGAAACTGAAAATTACAAAAATATGTCCATGCCTCCATCAGCCAGGCTGGAGGAAAATAAGAAAAAAGAACCCTTCACCTCGGCAGCCGCTGGGTCCCTATCAGCGGTCATCTCTGGTACCAGTTCACCAGAGAGTGCCATCCTCTCAGGCTTCCAGCCCTCCATTTCCCAGGCTGGTCTGAACACCCACAGACAGGAGCGAGCAGAGGCAGCCAGGAGACAGGAGGGCCAGGCCCCCTGTAGCTCTCCTCTTGGGACACAGGCCCTTGGGCTATTCTGGGGGACGTGCCCGCGGGGCCCCGTGCCGCCCTCCGGCTCTCACACCTCACACCCTTCTCTCTGCAAATGTCCCCTCTGCCACACTGTCACCCAGGTTCTGCCTTCTTTCCCAGACATGACCTCAAAGGAACTGAGGGGCAGCCTCGAAGTGCTGGCTTGCTGGCTCCCTGTCCCCTGTGGCCAGTGCCCTCGCCTCCTGCCTTCGTCACGACCCCACCCCAGGGCTGGGCTACCCGCTTCGCTGGCTCCAGGCCCACCTGCCATCATTCCTGCTCCGCTCCAGCGAACCAGCTGCGTATGGGTTAACCCCCATCAGCCCGGTCAGCACGTCCTCTCTGTTCTCTTGCCTTCCAATAGCACAAGAGGAACCAGCAGATTCCTCCTCCAGGGCTCCCTGCAGCACCCACTGTGGGTCTCTGAAAGCTCCCTGGGAGTGGCCTCTACGGTCCCCTCCCGCCTGGTCTCTAGCTCTCTGCCAGCAGGCGGTGGATGTGTCCCAACCTGCAGGGCAGCTCCCGGGGGTTCGAGGAACCCTTGTTACTAAGCCCTCTCCCCTCCTGGCCCTCCCCCATGCCCGCCCCAGCATGTCTCTCCCTGGGCTCCAGGCCCTGCCCTCCCTGGGGTTATTCCTCAGTCCCTTGCACCCCTTCTCAATCTTGGAATGCAGGGTGCCCCACAGCTCTACCCTTGCAGCCCATCTCTCTCCACTGGCACCCGCCTGGTGACTTTACTGTGCTCGTGGCTTTAAATGCCGTCTGTATGCCCACAACCCCAAGTCCACCCTGAGCTGAGTGAGTCCTCTCCCGGATGCAGGCCAGAACACTCAGCTGCTCTCCTGACATGTTCCCTGGGACACCCCATGGGCTCATCCACCTCAACAGGGCTGAGGCCCGGCTCTTAGCTCCCCGTCCCGGCAGCCCTCCTCACCTCAGGAAACAGGCTCTGGCCTCAAGCTGCTCAGGCCTGAGCCCAGGCTCCTCCCTGATGTGGCCCACTCTCTCCCTTGTCCCTGCTGGTTGACACGACCCTTTTTCTATCTCTAAGTGGGTACTTCTCTTCCTGCCTCCGGGTCTCTGGTTCAAGGTCACCCTCCTGGTGTCACCTTGCTGGCCACCCCACACACAATCGTCCCTTCCTCCTTGGACAACTCGGGCACTCTGGTCTCCTTTCCCTGCTCATTATTGTTCCACAGGCTGTGTGGGTTTAAAAAGGGGTCCACAAATTCGTCCATCCTCCTCCCTTCAAGAGGCAGAAGGGGCAATTCCTGCTCAGCCCCTGAGCGAGGCAGGACTTCGAAGCTCACTCTCGCAAACAGAAGTGAAGGTGTGCGGCTTCGAGACCAGGGTGCAAAATGCCCCGGGCTAAACCCCAGGCTTTCGCTCTCAGAGGGTGTTCTGAGGAAAGCCAGGCCATGGGAAAGCCACAGGGCAGGGACCTGGGCCTGTCCCCAGCAGCCAGGTGAGTCTGAAAGCCTGACATTCAGCCCTGGGGGGCCTTCCCGTGTCTGTGCCCTCAGGAGGCCCTGAACCAGGCCCGCCTGCTACAATGCACAGGCACTGTGGACTGTGAGCTGCTCCCTGGGAAGTCACTAAGCTTTGCAACGATTTGTTACATAGCAGTGGATAAAGAACACACACGGTTTTTAATTCACTGCTGGAGTCCTACTTCTGACCATGTCTGGCCCAAACTAACTGCTCACTGAATATGGAAGGTCAAAACACAGACATGTATGAACAAATACATGCCATGAATGAGGTGAACATATAAAGGCACTTAAACTTCCAATGAGAATTCTTCTCACTATAAGCTGATGGATATGTGTATCCATTTACTCGTAAGATGATTTCAAAACTGTGCTAATTAGTACCATGCTGGGCCTCACAGTAGGCCACAAGTTATCCAAATTGGTTATTTTAAGAAAAAAAAAAAAGCATGCCTTCAAAGTAAACTCTTAGCCAGAAAAAGGAAAATGGGAAGACATAAAGTGACCTATCAGCGCTTTGTTCCAAACCCATCTCAGGACCACAGTGTGAGGGGGCAGGTGCCTCACAAGGTGCCCACCAGAGACAGGAAGGGGGCGGCAGGGTCCTTGCCTCTGACAGCTCATCGTGCAGCGCTGCCAGCTAGCCTTTCTGGAGGCATCGCAGCACTGCCCCATCTCCTGAGTAGTCTGCCAGCTGGTCTGCCACAGGGAACCTGAGGTCCGGGGCACTACCCAAGAGGGGTCGGCTGAAACACACGGTAAACAGCAGTGCTGTTAGAAGAAAAGAGAGCTTACTCTGTCAGTCGAGCAATAGCCTGTCCATTTGGAAGATCGGCAATTTCACAGCAAATGGGCCCCCGGGAGGGCACTGCCCTCCTGGCTCCAACAGCAACAGGCCGCCTGCTGCTCTGCAGACACTCAGGGCTCATCCCCAGCAGCTGGAAAACTCCCATATGTGGGGAAGGCAGTGCTGACATGAGGGTGTGGAGCTGACTAGGACAGGATCAGCTGTCTGGGGCTGGGGCGTCCAGGGTCCCCCTGGAGCCCACTCTCACGTCCCAGGGCGGGGCCTGTACCTGCTCTGCTTCCCCTTGGCACCCGAGCTCCCCTTCGGCCCGGACCTGCTCTGACCTCCCTGTCCCATGTGAAGTCCGTGGATCACAATCACCGGTCTGCCTGGAACACTGTCTGCACCGCTCTCATTGTTTTTAAAGGTGTCGCAGACAACCTGCAGCAGAAAGGCCTCGGACCCACAGCTCGGAGCTGAGCACCACTGGTGTCTCCCATTAAAACAGAGGTGAGCGTGTCACTGGACTCTGGGCTGAACTAGGCCCAGCACAGATGCTCAGGCCCTGAGCACTAAGACCTGGGCCTGCAGGTACCAGGAGCTCACTCAGCAGGGGCCTGCTGAGAGGCAGGGCAGCCCCGCCTTGACTGTGAGCCACCTGCACTGCAGGACTGCCCGGGCTCTGCTCAGTCTTGTCCCTGGGAAGAGGGTGGTGCCTTCACGTGCAGGAGTCCCTAAACCTGGGAGACAGGGCCCTCTTCCGAGGATAGAACACCCCATACGTCTGCAGAGTGGCCAGGGCCAACCACCAGCTCAGCCTGCTCGGGGTCACACGCTGCTCTGCTCGACGGTTTTGCGAAGAACACTGTGTTGCACAGGAAATGGAAGTCTGGAATCTCCCGGAGCCACACCTGTCTTCCCTCCTGTCTCCTCTCCCTCCTGACAGAACTGCTCCCTTCTCTGCTCCACTTCCACCCAAAGGCCTGGGGCCAGAACACACTTGGGAACTAGGTAGGGGGTAGGACACAGTCCCACTGTGGACTGCAGACCCTCGAGGGTCCTCTGAGGGCCACAGAGGCCTCCAGGTTGTGTCGCCCCCAACCATCACCTCCCAGTCCCCTTGCGGGGTGCAGCCTCCATCTCTTTCCCCCTCGTCACCTGAAGCTCTATCCCCCGGGAGAAGGTCTCAGAGATAAGGTGACCAATTCCTCTGGGAGGCCCCACCAAATATGCCGTGCCTGCCCTGCCTGTGAGGAAGGTTTTCAGTCCCCACTCCCTTTCTCCTGAGCCAGCATAGTGCCCCCCACCCAGCCCACAGTGCCCGCAAGCCCCACTCCAAAACCCCACCTGTGCTGCTAAGTCACTGCCGTGACCCCTCGAGAGCTGCCTCCTGGAGACACCTCTCCCTCGCACAAGCCACTGCGGCCCACTGTCTTCAGAGCACAGTGGGCCCTCCTGCCCCGCGGCTGCTTCCTCTTCTCGTCTCTTACACTCACTGACACACGGTGGACTGGTGACCAGGCCCCAGGCTTCTCCATCTGAGCCCCCCAACCATGCCAGGCCTTGGGTCCTGGCACCAGGGCCCTCCTTATTACCCCAAAACCCCCAAGAGCAGGAGGCCATGTCCACCTCCTCTTTCTCCACTGTCTACACAGTCTGCCTCACACTTACCTTGTCCACCCCGGGAGCAGGGGTTCCCCACTTCTGACAGCACCAGCCTCTCACCTTGGGGGAGCTCTACCAGCAAGTCCAGCCATGTCCCCTGTCCGTTCTGCAGGGCACCTGCTCTCCTTGAACTCCACCCACTGTGGTTTTGGACTCCACCTGCCAATTTCTGGCTCTGCCTTTGTCTCAAATGATATCCCCTTACTCTAGAAGAAGGCTGGGTTGGGTCCCTGGACTGTGAGGATCCCCTAAGTACCCAAACACAGAAATATGCGTATGGGCTCCAAACTGTCTCCTAAGTCAGGCTTCAAGCAGTAGTCGATTTCCTACAGATGAATGAATGTCACCAGTTAAGCACTTAATGACCTTTGCTAAAGTTTCTCTCTCACTTGTGACCATTTTCCCTGAAGAAACATTTAAATACTTAATGAGAATTACCACCCCTAGAACAATGAGTAAGAAAAAATCAGGATGCTCAGTAATCTGCTCGCCTCATTCACAAGCCAGGTGATTCCTCCCACTGCAGTCAACAGCAAGTCATGTCTCAGTCTCCACTCACATAAAAAAGACTACAGGTCATTAACCTTCTGCGACTCTTCAGAAACATCAGTGTCACAGTCTGTCAGGCCTCTCACATGAATACGCCCAAATATCAACTGGTCGCCCCCACACTTCCAAATATCTGCCTGTGGTTTTGAGTGTTGTCAATACTGTGACTACCACTCCATGGTACCAAGTGTGACCCTAAGGAATGATGCTTGTCTCTTCCCTCTCGCTGGCCACGAAGCTACAGGCTCCTTATGTGCGACCATGAGCAACACCCAGTCTTACTGTCCACACATCAGACAGGCCCTTGTCACACTCGACAGCGCTGAGGGGAGCTGCCCGGGGAAGCAGCTTACCCATAGTGGAAGGGAGCCCCTCGCACTCTCGTCTGGTCCAGTTCGGCTCTCAGGGTTTCCAGGTTTACAATCAGCTGGTCCTAAGAAACAGCGAATGACACAGCCTGCACCGCTTGCTTTCCTGATGTAAAATGACTTGCACCAAAATGTGCAGAACAGGTTACATGAGTAGGTATCAACTCCAAACATTTTAAATCTGAGAAAATGTTCTCTAAGAGTCCCTAGAAAATATAAACACTCAGAACAATATTCACCCATAAACCATAATGAGGAGGAAGTTCCATCTCAGGTGTAGAAAAGGTTTCTCTGGAGGAAACATGGCAAGCCATTAATAAAGATGAAGTCTGTAGAGAGAAGCTGGGCTTCAGGCGGGGGTTCAGGTCAGGGGGACAAGACTCACTCTATTGTCCTCACTCCTCTCATTGCTTTAAACGGTCTCCATGGAGCTCACCTGCATTCCTGGGCATTCCTCACATTCATTCCTCTATAGCCCACTTCACTTCCTCATGGGGTAAAACAAGTCAAACGGGCCAAGTTTCCGAGTCACTTGACTCAACCTGGCAGCTCTGTGCTGTCAGCCATGGCAATCACTCGCCTTGTGCAGCCCCTGAGCACGTGAGACAGGCTGGTGCAACACTCGATGTGGAAATCACACAGAAGATTTCAAGACTCGCAGTGAAAGAAGGATGTCAAGTAGCCCGTTGGGTTTAGGAAATTTTAGATTGTGTAGGTGGCTCATATTACCTTTCTGACGCACAGCACAGTCCACGTGAAAGGCTCACGCTTTGTCTCAGCTTTCGGGTGATCCCAGAAAGGACTACTCAGAATTCTGAACCACACATAATGGCCACACACTCTAAATTCAACTATAATGCAAATACATTCAGTGTTCAAAACCGGAAGTGCTATACGTGTTACAGCAGTGGATTACCATAAGGAAAATGTAACTCGACTTCTGCTAAGCATCTGCTCAAACTCATGTCCATTGAGTTGGTGATGCCATCCAACCATCTCATCCTCTGTCATCCACTCTCTTCCTGCCTTCAATGTTTCCCAGCATCAGGGTCTTTTCCAATATGAAAATTCATATTAAAAAACTGGAAATAATTACCTCAAGCATTTTTCAAATGTAATAACAAAGTTGGCAAGGCTGTGTTTTATAAAATAAGCATCAATTTCAAGGTTTAAAAAGCTGTTTTAGAACCTACTGTATAAAAAAAAATGGAGACAAGACAGAAGAATGATCTATTTGAGATTGGCTTTGTGTTAAAAATTGCTGAGACCAATTGACGGGTCATGGGTATTTATTATACTACTCCATCCACTTTTGTTCATGTTTGAAATTTTCCATTGTAATACATTTAAAAACAGTTTATTTTCTGTTAGAACAGAGTCTTCTCCAGCAACACAATTCAAAAGCATCAGTTCTTCAGGGCTCAGCCTTCTTTATGGTCCAATTCTCACACCCATCCGTGACTACTGGAAAAACCATAGCTTTGACTATATGGATCTTTGTTGGCAAAGTGATGTCTCTACTTTTCAATATGCTGTCTATGTTTGTCATAGCTTTCCAAGGAGCAAGCATTTTTTAATGTCATGGCTGCAGTCACCGTCTGCAGTGATTTTGAGCCCAAGGAAAGAAAACCTGTCACAGCTTCCACAATAAGGCATCAGCATTCAAAGATTTTTAAAGCAAAACAAAAGTTGACTTTGAATTGGCTTAATCATAATCAGCATCCTGATCTCAACTGCCTCTGAACAGCAGTTCTGAAAGTAAGGAAGAGCACCCCTGATCGGGAGCCATTGAGCTCTCTGCCTAAGCACGGAGGGCGCCTCACCACAGGTCTCACAATGGGAGTCAGAACCACTGCCCCCTGGGAGCCCGTCTTTGAGGCTCTGCAGTCCAGGCCCAAGAACACAGGCATAGTGGGGACAGTACTGACACATGAGGCTGGACCTGGGATTCCCCACTCCATTTTCTGAATGGTCTGTATCACCGTGTGGCCAACCTTTCCGGGAAACCTCTCTCAGGACTCGGTGATGCGAGCCTCCACCATCACCCTTTCCTGACACGCCTTCTGTCAAAGCACAACTACGGTTCTCGTCCTGCCTAGGAGCAGCCATCCTACACACACAGTGTCTGGACCAGCAGTTTTGCATGTGGGACTCCAGTGCCACGTCCGAGGCAAGCAGGCTCCACACCTGGGCGCCATGCCTTCAATTTCATGGGCCCTGGGCTGGCACCCCCAGGTTTGTCTAAGGGGCAGTCATGAGGTCCACCTGTATCCCAAGCAGCTTCCGGACTGGCTGGTCAGAGCAACAAGCAGCCTCTTTGAACGTGGGGACGCCCTGGCCCCTGCCCACCGCCTATGGGTGACCACCTCTGGCCCTGCTCCCAAGGAGGTGGGTGCCCAGATCAGCAGATGGGGCCACACATGCACACACTCGGCAGCAAAGAAGGGAGCAGCGGAGAAAGGCAGCGCTGGCCCCCACCCAAGCCGTGTCTCCTGCCCAGACGCCGCCTCCCGTCAGCACAGGCACCCGCTGCAGCTCCTTGTTCTTCTCCTCCAGTTGGGCCTCCATCTGGCACAGCCTATTCTCGATGCTGCCATGACTCTCTCCCTCTTGTCGGCCAAGAACAGCATCAGCTCCGCTTGCAACGACCCTGACGGCACGCGGGCTGTGATCACAGGGGCGGCAAGAGGACCATGCTCTGTGTGGACCACAGGCCCCAGGTTCGTGGGGGGCATGCCCACATGCCTACTCACGCAGCCTGTGCAGCTTTGTGTGTGACGCGTGGCTCACAGAGGGTGCTGGTGACCGGCTCATGAGAGGAGACATGCTCCCCCCTGCCCCGGGCCCCGCAAACGCGGCTGCTGCACCCACTCCTCGGACTGCCTGTGGCAAGCCAGCGCAGGCAGCAGGCAGCCCCAAGTGCGGGACACGCGAGGCACACATTCTACCTTCCTAAGCTGGGAAGGAAGTTAGAACCATTTAGCCTCCTTAGTGGCAGAGCTTCCGGAAGACAAAAGGTCGGACTACAAGGCCAACCGTTGACGAACAGCAGAGATGCCAGGAGGGAGGAGAAACCAAGCCTGGAGAGGAAGATCACAGGCTGAAGGGCGCCCCCTGGCGGTTGTTAGTGACCCTGCTCTGGGAGGGTCTGTGAGCACCCGACACCGCCTGCCACCCACCAACGGTCGGCCCCTCAGCTGCTCACTGAGCTCCGGGCAATGCTCCCAATAGCCACGCCAGCACAACCCCGGCCCAACTCTCCATCCCCAGCCAGTGCCCACCGGCAATGTGGGGCAACACTTTCCCACCAGAAGGACAGGGTGGCGGACTGGCTGGCTGGCTGGCAGTGGGGACGATTCCCGTAGCAGTGCCACATCCCCGGGATGTTTCTCATAAATCATGAGCCCCCACAGACACGACCGCCAGAAACATCATGATTCCACATGGTCACACAGCTTGGGCCTGAGGATCTGAGGGTGAGCAAACACCACTCGACTTGTCTGACTGCTGGTATCACTGTCACATCCCTTCAAGGAGCGGAACCTCAGAAAACTAGAGAAGATGGCCAGGCAAGCTGCCTCAGCAGAGCCCACACAGCATGCTCCCATCTCTCTGAGAGAACGGGCTCCACAGATGTCACCAGACTGTCTGAGGGAATCAGGAGGAAATTTCAGCATTCAACAGGCAGGTGGAAGCGGGGATGAACTGGGAGACTGGGGTTGACATATATACAGTACTGATACTACACATAAAGTCAATGAATAAGGACCTAGTGTACAGCACAGGGAAGTCTACTCAGTGCTCTGTGGTGAAGTAAATGGGCAGGAAATCTAAAAGAGAGGCAGATAGATAGATAGATAGATAGATAGATATATGACTGATTGACTTTGCTGTACATTAGAAATTGACATAGCAGTGTAAAGCCACTATACACCAATAAATGAATGAATGGATGAATGAATTTTTACAAAAGGAGCACAGTGGGCCCCCTAGAACTTGTGGAAATGAGGAGTCCACACCCAGGGTGCAGCACAGCACCAGGGCTGCCCTCATGTTGGTCCACTGCCAATGGACTGCCTGGACCAGGCCTCTTGTACTCCAGAGACCTCGACACAGAGGTGGGGAGGCAGCCAGTTGTGGTCTCTCCAGTGCTCTGCTCTTACTCACGCAGCCATCCCAAGGCTGAGATCCCCGGGAGAACAAGAAACCCACATTCCACCTCAGGACAACAGACACGACCGCCGTCACTCACTTCACGGATGTCCCACTGCAGTTTCGTGTTCACGTCCTCAGACTTGAGGAGATCCTTCCTGGCCATGTCCAGGTCCTCCTCCAGCTCTGTAACGTGGAAAGAGAGGGCTGCCAGGCGCTCCTTCAACTGGCTCTCCTCCTGTGACTGCTTGTCTATGACTTCCTGAGTGCAATCACCTTAGTCAGGTCTTCCTCGTGGCTTAGAGAGCCGTAGGAGGGTCTCTAAGGGGGAAAGGAAGCCTTAGCCTTGTTTTGAGAGGGAAGGAACACAGCACTTCCAGGCAATCGGTGAAGTCAAAACAAGGCACTAAGTGTACAAATCCAGGATGGATGGGTGGCTGGTACCTTCTCGTCCAGGGGATTGTGGTGCTCAAACAGCAATTTCAGTGCCCTGAGCACCTCCACCTCTCTGGTCATGCTAGCTGGGGACTGTGCCTGCTGCTTGCCTGCCATAATCTGGAGGGATGGCACGTACCAGGTAACCAGTAACCCCAGGTGCACCAACAGCAGCTTCAGGGCAGGGCCAAAGGAACACTTTCAACCTCATGCTTGACTTCAGGGCCGATAA
Source organism: Bos grunniens (assembly GCF_055505025.1). Classification (NCBI taxonomy): domain Eukaryota; kingdom Metazoa; phylum Chordata; class Mammalia; order Artiodactyla; family Bovidae; genus Bos; species Bos grunniens. The sequence continues at coordinate 70,280,639 of NC_141185.1, read as the reverse complement.
CTCCTTTCAGACTCACACTACAGCTGGAAACACGCTACGGCACGTTGGAGTCCTGCCAGTTCAGTCTAAAGTTAAGAGTGGACTTCCCCAGTGGCCCAGTAGTTAAGACTCCACCCTTCTGCAGGGGTCATGGGTTTTAATCCCTGATTGGGGAACGAACATCCCACACAAAGTGTAGCATGGACAAAAATGTAAGTTGAGAACTCCCCTCTCAAATGTACTAAAATTACATTAGCTCTCATCATAAATTTGAAGTAACGTATGAGAACCACGAACTGATCCACCCTGGTCTTCTCAGTGGGAAGATGTGAAGAATGACTTGAAAATCAGACAGAGTTTAAAGATAGCAACACGGAGGCTAGTGGTGACCCACATGGGGCAAATGTCAACACGTGAGAATCCCCGTACTGACCCTGGTTTTGCTTCTTTCCGCTTTCAGTTCAGTAATTTCTTCTTCTTTTTTAAGAAGCTGCTCCCTGCGTATTTTGAGTTTTACACTAGGAGTTGGAAACTCCTAGAAAACAGTTAAATGAGAAACTAAATGCAAACTTAAATTAAAAAGAGAGTGAGACTGTGAAGACTGACCCTGTCAAGTCTCTCCAGGCTCCACACAAAGGATCTCCTTGCCCCTCCAGAGAAGAGGGGGTCCACTGATCCCAAGACCACACAGACCACCACAACTCAGACTGGCCTTTGGCCTCCACCTTGACCTGGCAGGCACGTGGCAGCGGAGAACCCGGAATCCAAGCCTGCCTTCTAAGACCCAGGGATGTCTGAGAAGCTTTCCAAAACATAAACCTAACAACAAAGTGGATAAAGAGATTCTTAAATGACACACAGACCAATGACCTAGAGCCACTGGGGAGAGCGAAGAATAAAGGGAAGGTCTACAAGGCCACCAAGCTTTGGAGTGTTCCTCTGGGAGAAAGGCAGGTGGCACCCCAAGGCCATCTGTTAGCCTGACTCCACTGAAGCCACCCAGTCATTCAGTCAACTGGTTAAAATGTTAAATTTATGTTATATGTATTTTACCACAATTTACATGCACGTGGGGCCATCCACATGGTGAACTTGCTCAAGCTGAACCACATGGAGTCTTTCGTTCTTCTATTTTTCTTTGCAGAAATATAAAGATCCTGGACTACGTATCCCCTACTACATACTGAGTGTCCAGCACCCAGAACAGTGCCTAGCACTTGTAAGAGGCATGTAGTAGACATGTGAAACTATTACGGTGTATGTCATACACGTAAGCAGTAGGTACCCACCATTAAAATACTGGACACATTGCTCTGTGGTTTGTAAGATGGGAGACATTAACGGGCTTAGCCTTTCTACTTCAAGGACTGACTCTCTAGCTCGATCCTCATGCCCCAGAGACTCCTCCAGCCAGTGTATTCTTTCTTTGGAAGAAGGGAGACGTTAAGGGGCTTAGCCTTTCTGCTTCAAGGACTGACTTGATAGCTCAGTCCACATGCCCCCGTGACTCCTCCAGCCAGTGTTTCCCTTCTTGTGGGGCCCCTGCCCATCCTCCATGCAGCACCTGCACAACCTCTTACAAGGTAAACTGCTGGGGTCGATCCTGCCCACTAAGGCCAAAATGCCCTGGCCAGCAGGGCCCACAACTATGCTAACAAAATGAAACACAACCCCAGCGCTTCACTGGGTGAGGGCCAATCCGACGGGCGTAGTCCCTGGCTGCTCTCACCTTGTTGAAGTCCTTTAATGGATTGGAACCTGGTGGTCTAGAGTCGATGATAAGAAGGTAAAGGAGAGAGAGAGGCTGATATTCCTTGATTTATGCAGCAAGCCAATAAAGCCCCTGAGATGGGACTTGCTCTGTTCACAGAGGCCTCAGGTGCCTTCTCGATGGAGTGAAGATGGAGAGCACCTTCTCGAGAGGGTCTTAGAAGCCCGGGTAGGAAAGTGTACTCAGAGAGCCTCTGCACTCCAAGGGATCAGCCTAAAAATGAGAGAGAGAGAGAGAGAGAAATACATGGGGACCAGAGCTCTGATGGAGCAAAGGTGTTTTAATCAACATGGTGTGGGCATATATACTGTCTTACAAGGTAGTTATTCTCAGCAATGATAAAGATTAAAATTCCAGACTTACAAAACATAGGTGATCCATATTAAAGGGAGAGAGAGTTGTATACAATCAATTTTACCGTATGGTTCACAGGAAGGAAGAGGGTACTTATCACCGTATAGAAAAACTAATGAAGGAAATGCCTGGATTCTTTAGCCCATGGGAGAGGCTTGCCTCTCCTCTTCAGGAATTAAAAAGGAGCAGAGAATTCCTGACAGTTCCAAAACAGCACACAGGAAGCCTCCTGTTAAATGCTTCCTGACAATTCCCTCTATTTTATTATATATTTTTTTTAAAAAAAGGTCTTGACCAAATGAGTTTGGTGAGTATTAACCAACCTTATAGAAAGGCGATGGTAAACAACAAATATAATTATCAAGACAATCACCAAAGCTACAGTTCCAGACCCGATACTGTGGGTAATACTTTGAAACCATCCTCGTGGGTCTAACCCAGGTAATTTGTTCAGCTAAAGTTTCCAAATTAGGGGCAGAGGGCAGATTTTTAGAAAAAGTTTTAAAGATTTTCTTTTATAGTAATTGTACATTCAGAGAGGCATTATCATGTATATTTTTTAAATGAAATTTGATTTGTTCCCAGTTGTAGGCACTATGATTGGAGTGAACAGGAATAACACAAAATTGAGTAGCTTAAAGAAATAGAGGAGTTAATACAAGTATATAGTTTGCAATTAAAACAAGTTACAGAACGTAAAAGTCTTATTAAATTGTAAATTTTCTACGGCTATAACAAAAGGAAGTGGGACATAGGTCTGTATAAAATATGACTGATTGTAGGGAAAGAAATAGTTACTATGACGACTGGTCCCTATGAAATGTCCGGTCCAAGTTCCAAGTTCTTCTGTGCTCTGATGCTCACATCAAGTTTCCAAATGGCCCATTGGTCAGGCCCACTCTGTTTATCGAGGACGATCTTAGGAGGAGGTGGGGCTAATCCACGGTCAAGCCACTCAAGAAGTCCTTTGTTATAGTAATGTTCCACTGTAGTGTCAGTGACCTTCCATATCACACACAGTGTTGTTAATATCATCTAAGCAGTCAGATAACCACATACCATGGGGTCCCCAATCAACAACTGTATGATTAGCCACAAACATTGATTTTCTTGATTTGGTTTGACATTTGTCCCAAGGAATGGGAGTATAAGTAAAGTTTTTATAAGTAAAGCCTTTGCATAAAGTTCTTTGTTCTCTCCCTAACTCTTTCCCTAAAGTTTCAGTAGTATAAACATGGTTTACAGACAAAGATAGGGCAGTAAATAATCCAAGCAGCATCTGAAAGTCTTCTTTTGGAGGCAGGACGAAAGCCCAAATTTGTCAGCCCAAATTTGTCGGCTAACATTTATGCACAATTTTGCTGGGCCCGTGCACAAGGGAAGGACTTCATAGCCTAAAGAAATATTAATGAGTTTTCTTTCCTGCCCAGGGTGTGAGGGCCCTTTCATGTACTAGGGAGAAAGCATATGTATAGGGTCATTAGTTGAAATGATTGGTTCTCTCTCCATCCATTCGACCCCCTGTAATAGAGGGGGGTTGGGTGTTAGTCTGAGCTTGAGCAGGGGGAGGTACAGGCCAAAAGACTGCGCATTGCCAGAAGAATGTATTCAGGACTCGGAGGCAACCCCTGTTGAGAGACCAAAATTTCAGCTTGATTAGTAGGGTTTTTATTTGTCTCCAAGTGAGGAGATCATCGGGGTGATGCCTCCGAGGGCAGTGCTTTCTGGAGATCTTTGGAGCAGACATAGCCCGTATTGGAATTTCTTCTTCCTGGGGTTCTTGTTTCATCTCCATTTTGAATGCCGGGGGCCCCCTTGGGTCGAATCTTAAGAAGAGGTTAAAGAATTTAAAACAAATAAAGCTGTATTAACAATAGTTATAGGTTTAGAAAATATGTTAGAACCTAGTAAAGTCTGCTTTAGATAAGGAAGACAGTAGTGTACCTGTGTATTCCCCTTTTAAAAATTTTTTTATTTGTAACTTTAGTGTGTGATGTGTTTGTTTTGACTATGTCTTGTGTCTGTGGATTATAAGGAATACCTGTAATATGTATTTATTGATAGGTATTACAATTTTATGAGGATCGGAGCCAATTAGAGTTTTAGTTCTAATTCTTCCATTGATAATGATTAGAGCAATTAAATCAAGGTTGGGTGTAAGTGATTTTATTTCCATAAAACGGGTATAGATCCATTTTACTGGGCGTTCTTGTTGGGCAATAAGTCATGTGGGAGAATGAGAGGGGAGTATAAACAATTCTAGAGGTAAATCTATTTTGATATGAGTAAGAAATTGTTTTTGTAATTTATTTTGCACCAAACAGTTCTTCTCGTGCCTCTTGAGAAAGTGAATGAGGGCTATTTAAGTCAGGATCTCCTTTTAAAGTACTAAATAGGTTATTCAGTTGATAATTAGCAGTGCCTAAAGAAGGTCTAATCCAATTAATATCACCTAAGAGCTTTTGAAAATCATTTAAGGTTGATAATTTATCAGCACGGATCTGAGTTAGTTGGGGAGTAATGCGTTGCCTATTAACAACGAACCCCAAGTAATAGTAAGGTGTAGAGGTTTGAATTTTTTCAGGGACAATGATTAATCTAGAGGTTTTAAAGCATAGTTGAGCTATATCAAACATGTGTTCAGTGTTTAAGATAGATGGAGCCGAAAACAATATATCATCCATATAGTGAATAACAAGAAAGTTAGGAAATTGCTTTCTCACAGGCTCAAGGATTTTGGCTACGTAGTATTGACACATGGTGGGAGAATTCATCATCTCTTGTGGCAGTACAGTCTATTGGTACTGTTTAGGAGGTCTAATGTGATTAGGATAAGAAAGAGAGAAAGCGAATCTCTCTTGGTCTAAAGGGTGTAAAGGTATATTAAAAAAGCAATCTTGTCCTGCTTGCAATGCACCCATAGGTTTCATAGACGCACTAACTTTTCTAAGGTCTGTTAGCAGACACCATTTGTTAAATTTTTTTTTTTTTTAATGACAAAAATAGGAGTTCCAAGGAGAACAAGATTCTTCAATATGTTTTAATTCTAGTTGTGCATCTATAAGTTCCTTAGCTGCCTGTAATTTCTCTTTCGTGAGAGGCCATTGCTCTGTCCAAATAGGCTCGTCATTCTTCCAAGTTATCTTAATAATTATATTGTTTGTTAAATGAGCAGTGGTCCCCAGGGAAAATGTGGAATGTATATCTGAGTATGTCATATCTTACATCTTTTTATTAAAAGCATATATCTCACTTTTCCTTAGCAACTATGAAGTGTCTTGTATATTAGCATTTTATAGATTGGTGAATATATCAATATATTATACATTATAAAATATATTTATTAAGTTTAAAATCTCTTTAGTTTTTCTGTAAGAAAAACTTTTTGTAAGAGGAAGTTAATGTTTAGTAATTAATGTTTTAAAATCTTATTTTATTTGGAACTGACCTAGCTATTTAATAAACTTTTATTATTTAGTTTAGTACAACTCTAGAAATTTAAGTTATTCCAATCCTGAGACTATTTTAGATTATAATAAGATTATAATAATAGATTATTCTATTAAAAATATAATTACTTTTAATAGAGTTTATCTAAAAGTTTTTATCTCATTTATATATATATATATATATAAAGAGTTACCTTTTTGTTGACAAATTTAGTTTACCTTAAACCTAGGCATAATAAAAGTATTATACAATGCTGATGACTTAAGACATGTCTTAATTAGATTAGCAAACAATTATATTTGAATTATATTTAAATAATTATATATATTTAATATTTTTCAGTTCACGTGAATTTGAATTTAAATAGAGCTCATTAACTTCATAGTATCTAAAAACAAAGCTGGTATACCATCGATGGCAGCACTGCCAGATGTTGAGGGTTTCAGGTAAAAGATGGAATTTGTCTCAGGTTTTTGTTGACGGGGACGTGGTGGGGGGGTCCCTGCTTGCAGTTTTCTGGAATAGGTTTTCTTTCATTGTCAGATTTAGACTTACAATCTTTGGCCCAATGCATTCCTCTACTGTAGCGATGGCAGATTTTTGGAGGTTTTTTATCTTTATATATTTTTCTTTTCTTTTTTTTTTTAAGCTTTCTTAGGGCCATCCCTTTTTAAATGGTTATTATTTCCACATGTAAAGCATCCTTTATTTCCCTTTCTTAAGGCAGCAGCTATTGTTTCAACTATCATTTGCATCTTTTGAGTTTCTAATCCTAGATTGCGACAAGCCTTCAAATAATCAATAATAGTCCCTTTCTCACGAATTGGAGCTATAGCTTTTTGACATCCCTGATTTGCATTATCACATAATGCAAGTAATTTGCAAGTAATTAAAGGTCTTTTAATCAACATGGTGTGGGCATATATACTGTCTTACAAGGCAGTTATTCTCAGCAAAGATAAAGGTTAAAATTCCAGACTTACAAAACAGGCAATCCATATTAAAGAGAGAGAGAGTTTTAAAGCAAATAATTTCTCTAGTTGCCTTTTGGCTTCTCCAAATACACTACGGGAAATAGCAGTTTCTAATCTAGCTAAAAAATCAGCATGCATTTCGTTAGATCCCTGAACTTTAAATAAGTGATGAAGTAAAGTAGAAAAGTGATGGGGCTTTCCAGCCTTTTTACCCATGTCTTAGTACTTACCGGCCTCAATAGGCCCTGGGGTCACTCCGTCCAAGAATCTGCCTACATGTACCAAGTCCCTGTTCTGGGCGCCACTTGTTGAGGTCCTTTAATGGACTGGAACTTGGTGGTCCAGAGTTGACGATAAGAAGGTAAGGGACAGAAAGAGGCTGATATTCCTTGGTTTATGCAGAAAGCCAATAAAGCCCCTGACACGGGACTTGCTCTGTTCACGGAGGCCTCAGGTGCCCTCTTGATGGAGTGAACATGCAGAGTGCCTTCTCGCGAGGGTCTTAGAAGCCCAGGAAGGAAAGTGAACTCATAGAGCCTCTGAAGAGCTCCAAGGGATCAGCCTGAAAAAGAGAGAGAGAGAGAGAGCAAAAGAAAGACATGCGGACCAGAGCTCTGATGGAACAAAGGTGTTTTAATCAACATGGTGTGGGCATATATACTGTCTTACAAGGTAGTTATTCTCAGCAAAGATAAAAATTAAAATTCCAGACTTACAAAACATAGGTGATCCATATTAAAGAGAGAGAGAGTTGTAAACAGTCACTTTTACCGTATGGTTCCCAAGAAGGAAGAGGGTACTTATCACTGTATAGACAAATTAATGAAGGAAATGCCTGGATTCTTCAGCCCACGGGAGAGGCTTGCCTCTCCTTCAGGAATTATTAAGGAGCAGAGAATTCCTGACAGATCCAAAACAGCACACAGGAAGCCTCCTGTTAAATGCATCCTGACATCACCTCAGGCCACTCTCCTTACAGGACTTGGGCCGAGGCCAAGTTCTTCCTTGTCCTGGCCTTTGCCTTGGGGTTGCAGCACTGAAAAAGCGCCCACAGACGGGCCCTTCTGCAACCCATCCTTGCGGATGGGGGCAGCGCCCCACTCAGGGGCAACTGCTGTTTCACGGTAGGATAACTCTGCTCCTGAGCTATAACCACCGATCTCACACTACAACCACTGCTATTCACACTATGACCACCGCTCTCACACACACTGCTCTCACACACCATTCTTACACACACCACTCCCACACTATGACCACTGCTCTCATACTATGACCACTAGCACCACTGTCTCAAGCAGAAATGGCACAAAGGCTCTGCCTGCAGCACGTCTCCCAGGAGCCTGGAACTGGAACCCACTCAGTCACAAGGGGCTCCATGGTAACAGGGGGGCTGGGCTCAGGCCCACCGTCAAGGGTGCAGAGAGGGGGGACAGGCTGCCAAAAAGATGACAGGTGAGTGTGGGGTGCAGGAGAAGGAAGGCTGTGCCCACGGCTCAGGCCCCCTGTCAAACATGACTCTGCAAGGTACTGGGTCACAGTTGAACCAACCAGTATAAACTCCTTCAGAAACCATCACCCCTGGGAATGAGCACGTCTTCTAAGTGGGCTTCTGCCTCCTTTAAGCCCCAAACAAGTCTCCAGTGAGGCTACTGAAAGGGCACCCATGAACTCAAGGGCGTCCCCAGAACCCACCCGGCTGAGGAGGACTCACCACGTTAGCTGCCCCTCACTCTCCCCCTGAGCTCGGTCTTCCCTGACTGACTCCCACACTCGAGCTCAGCAAGGACTTGACCAACCTCGCTCCAGGCACTTAAAATGAACCCACAGGGGTTCATTCAACCTGCTGTAAACCCGCCCATTTAACTTCGACCCTGGGCTGTCAGACCACTCTGCTCTGTGGGGGCTGCAAGGTAGAGGTTCAGGGGTGTCCCTGCCTCGAGCCACGACAGCCAGCGCCTCCCAGACCCCACCAGGTGCTGTCCCACCCTCCGCCCCCGAGTCTCCCACCCATCTCCTGGCCCCACTCCCACCCTTGAGGCTCTCCACTAGCTAGGGCACAGGCCACTTGTTCCTGGCTAAGCCTGGACCTCTGCTGTCACTTGAGGGCCTCAGTCCCCAGGGTGCTTGGGGTCCTATATCCACCCATCTCAGCAATTACACACTCTGGGAGAGACAGAGTACAGTTTGGGGTCCCACCCGCAGTTCACCTGGAACACGTTCTCTTTTTTGGCTTTATCTACTGGGGTTCTCTGAGATGTGTTTTTAAAACCTCAACTGTTGCTTTCAAAAAGACTGTAAAATCACTGTGCTCAACTTTAATAAAATATTCATTTTCCACCTTAAAGTAAAACTGGAGGGAAGACTAAAAGCAGTCATTTTTTCAAACTGAAAAAGAAAACCCACATGTGACCATGTCACAGAATACAGGTCACGTAACCCCTCCCTCCTCAGCCTTCTTCACCACCAGCAGCCCGTCATCGCAAGGCCTGCCCTGGGCCGGCAGGGGCAATGAAAGAGGGGAGACCAGCTTCTCTGTCTCCAGGCTGTGTGGGCTGCTTGCTCCACCTCCTTCCCAAGTTCACGTGGCACTGAAACAGCCTGGGCAAGCTGGGGATTCTGACCAGAAACACAACCGTGGGTACTAAGCAAGGACCCCTGGTTCTTGTTTTCCCCAGTATCAAAGCTGATCAATACAAGTACTGTGACTGTTACATGTGGCTTCAGATGACAGAATACACCCAGGGTGTCCCCACTTCCAGTGACAGATGCAAGCAGCTTGTAGGTCAGCCTACTGAGAGCTAGAAAAGCTAAATACAGTTTAAAAGAGCTCCTTAGGCAGCCATAATCCAAGATTTCAAATAAAAGGGAAGCCCAGTGAGGGAGCTGAAGACTGAGAGGCCCGCTCCTTCCCTCGGGCCATCTGAACAAAGCTGATTCTGCGAAGAAAAGGCAGGGTAAAAGTCAAGCAGAGGGGACTGGCTAACACAGCTCTGGACGGTTCCTTGGGCTGGGAAGACAAAAATTTGACTGCAGGCCTAGTGAATCAGTTCGGATGTCAGAAAACGTACCCAACACTCTGCCCAAACCGGTTGAGCACTATCTGTCACCTCGTGGTGCTCAGGAGACAGACGGTGGGCTTCAGGACTTGCTGAGAAGGGGGCGGCCCTGGGAGGCAGCCCAGGCTTCCAGATGGAGATGCTGGAAAGCTCCTCCCTGGGCTCGGGGGAAAAGGTGGGTGAAGGCTGCTGAGACTGAGCTTACAAATAACCCCCAGCCTCAAGTCCATCAGGCCCTGAGTGAACAGACACCTCTGTCCCCACTGGAGGTCTGTGTCAGAGGAAACTCTGGAGAAGACAGCATCACTCAGAACCTCTAGGGTTTTCCAAACATAATGTCCATCATGCAATCAAAAAAGCAAAAGAGGGTGTAACAACAAACAGGACCAAAAGAAAAAAAACTGAACCAGATCCAGAGGTATCAGATGTATATAAGCATATCAGAGGTATGCTAGAGGTATCAGATGCAAATGTCACCTGTTGAAAAATATACTTGACAAAAGGAAAAATTTCTGAGAATCAAAACCGACTCTCGAATTTTACAATAACAGTGACTGAATTTAAGAACTCAGTCTTTGGCCTTAATATCAAATTGGACATAGCTGAAGAGATGATCAGTGAACTGAAGGATGGGTCAGGTAAAAAATATATATAAGAGAGAAGAAAAGGGTAGAATGTATTGAAGGAGCCCCTTGTTAAACTACGTTGTTAAAAAGTATAAATGGGGACCCTCATGGTGGAGAAAAGACAGAAAGGAGAATAACAAATGCCTCCAGGGGTTGAAACGAAAGATCCTCTTAATGAAAGTGAAAGAGGAGAGTAAAAAAGCTGGCAAAACTCAACATTCAAAAAAAATGAAGATCACGGCATCCGGCCCCATCACTTCATGGCAAATAAATGGGGCAACAATGGAAACAGTGACAGACTTTATTTTTTTGGGCTCCAAAATTACTGTAGACAGTGAAATTAGAAGATGCTTGCTCCTTGGAAGGAAAGCTATGACAAACCTAGACAGCATATTAAAAAGCAGGGACATTACTTTGCCGATAAAGGTCATTTAGTCAAAGCTATGGTTTTTCCAGTAGTCATGTATGGATGCGAGAGTTGCCCCATGAAGAAGGCTGAACGCCAAAGAATCGATGCTTCTGAACTGGGGAGTTGGAGAAGACTCTTGAGAGCCCCGTGGACTGCCAGGGGATCCAACAAGGCATTCCTAAAGCAAATCAGACCTGAATATTCACTGCAAAGACTGATGCCTAAGCTCCAATATTTTGGCCACCTGATGCGGAAGACTGACTCATTGGAAAAGAACCTGATGCTGGGGAAGACTGAAGGCAGGAGGAGAAGGGGACAACAGAGGATGAGATGGTTGGATGGCATCAATGACTCGATGGTCATGAGCCTGAGCAAGCTCGGGGAGTTGGCGATGGACAGAGAAGCCTAGTGTGCTGCAGTCCATGGGGTCGCAATGGGTCAGATACTGAGCGACTGAACTGACTGACAAGGACAGTGGCAAGAGTTGGTTCAAGAATCAGACCACTGACTCAAAAATGAAAACCACACATTGGTTTCAGCAGATCTTCAGGTGCCTAAGGCAAGAAGAGAATGTTCAAGCACTCAGAGGAAAAAAGGTGTGGCTTTTAGTGGCACAGCAACACTGAGAGCTGACTTTCCAAGAACAAGGAAGTCAGAAGATAACGGACTGGCATCTGTAAAATGCTGAAAAACAAATAACCACCAACCTGGAATTCTATACCCAACAAAAACACTCTTCGAAAGTAAAAGCAAAATAGAGACTTTTAGGGCAAATGGAAATAAGACAACTCATCACCCACACACATGAACTAAAAAAATATTCAGGCAGAGCTTTGGGAAAAAGAAAAGTTGTCTCTGATGGAAATATAAAAAACAAGTAGAGAACAACAATGAGGTAACTGTGAGGGTAAATACTAACTCTACAAAACAATGATGTTAATGCCAAATATATATCTAACTGTTCAAAGTGTAACAGTGACAAGGAGGAAACAGTCGAGTCAGGGAGGCAGTAAAAGTACTAAGTTAGTCTTGAATGTAAAACACACGTTGTGTCTGAAAATGTGCACCTAACAACCTGACAGAGGAGCACAGAACTAGAGAAACACTTTATAGCTTTAAAAGAAGGCAAGAGCAAAGAACACAGACTAGGTAGGACAAACAGAAAACACACAGCAACATGGTGTCTACACATTGAATATCAACATTATAAACAGAGCAAATATTCTCATTAAAAGATAAAGTGTCAAACTGATTCCAATGAAAACTATACACTCTTCACAGAGCTACATGTTAAGATGGAATATCTTTTAGACAGGTGAACCTAAAAGATACCCAGGCCAACAAGGACAGAAAACTGATGTGGCAATATCACTGTCAAATAGTGTCTAAAGAAAGAAGCATTACTAGTGATAAAAAGGAGCATCTCATACTGATACAAGTTCAGTCTAGCAAGAAGATGAGGATTCTAAATGTGAATGTACCTAATAACATAACCTCAACATATCAATACATAAAAACTGACAGAAATAGAAAAGGAGTAACAGCAGAGTTCATAATCCCAGTGGGAGACGTTAAAGACACATCTCTCGTGGAACTGGGCCCCCTGGTATGTAGTCACCTGCAGCCATGAAGTACCTGAAATGTGGCTGGCTTTACAATGAGATGTGCTGCAAGCCTAAAACACATACTGGATTTTAAAGACTTAGCATGAAAAAAAGAACGTGAACTATTTCATTAGGTTTTATCATGTTGATTACACACTGAAATGATATTTTATGTGTGCTAAAATAAAATATATTACAGGTAATTTCACCTACTTCTGCTTTTATTCAACGTGGCTACCGGAATCTGAATTACATGAGTGACAAGCCTGATCTGACTGATACACATGGAAGATTGCATTCCCACTGATACATACTATTTTCAAGAGCCCAAGGAACATACAACAAAAAGAATATGTATTGGGCCATTAGGAAAGCTCAAATTATTTCAAAGGACTGAAATAATGCAGGGTATACTTAGGGATTGCAATGGGCTGACTGTTTATGGGCCCTCAAACTTCACCCGACAGGTGGTGATGATCCTAGGAGGCAGGCACTCTGGGAGGGGTCAGGCCAGGAGGGAATGGGCTCCCGTGCTGTGAGGACAGGGAGAAGCAGCAGGTAGTCTAGGAACCAGGAAACAGGCCTCACCAGATGTGGCACCTGCTGGTGATCTTGGGACTCTGCAGCCTCCAGGCCTACAAGAAACAACTTTCTGTTGTTTATCAGCTAGTCTACGGGATTTTTAACAGTAGCCCAAAAAGACGAAGATGGGGCTCTTCATGGAATTAAGCTAGAAATCAAAAAAGGGTCACTAGAAAAACCTTCCCAAACATTGGGAAGTTAAATGACATACTGCTTGAAGAATTTCATGACTAATAATTTTAAAAAACACAATGAAAATTAGAAAATAATTTTCCATAAAAGATAATGAAAATCTGGCTTATTCAAACTTGTGGGATGCAGCGAACTATGTTTAGAGGGTAACTTAAAGCCTTAAACACATATAATGAAAAGAAGGAAGGCTAAAAATCAATTAAGCCTCTCTCCCAAGAAACCAGAAAAAAAAACCATAGCGAACAAAACACAAGGCAGATGGAAAAAAAAAAGAGCAGAAAACAAGGAAACAGAAAGCAAATATGAAGTTTCTTTAAAAAGAAAGCCAAAAGTTGGCACTTTGAAAGGAATGATAAAACTGATAAACCCCTAGAGAGACTTATTAAGATGCACAAATCACCAGCATCAAGGATTTTTAAAAGGGGAGACAACACATCTTGCAGATAAGAAAGATATTATGAACCACAGTTCACTTACTAATTAGAGAGTCTGCTCATCTCAATAAATTCCTAGCAGGGGGAAATGCTTTACTGAAATAGACCCACGAAGACATACAATATGAGAAAATTTTATTTGTATGAAAAAAATTACACCTGAAATTAAAAGCCTCCCCACAATGAAACCAACTGGTTTTGCCAATCAATTTTTCCAAAAATCTAGGGAAGAAAACAGTAATCTCACAGGAATTCTCGGGGGTAAACAAGGTACACTCTGCAAACTTGTTTTATAAGACTAGCATAACCTTGGTAGTAAAACCAACAAGGAAGAAGTACAAGAAAGTAAAATTACAGACTCTGAGTATAGATGAAATAATCCTAAATAAAACACTAAGAAATAAAGTCCAACTGAAGGAGAATACATTGAGATCAGGTTGGGGTTGTTTTAGAATCACAAAATTTTTAAAAGTTAAATCACCACATAAAAGAAAAATCACCTGTTTCAAAATCTGCAGAAGATAAACTTAAGAAAATTTAATGTAATAATTTTAGTTAATGACTAAGAAAAAACTGCTTAGTAAACTAACAGAGAAGAATTTGCATATTTTGATAAAAATATCTACAAAAAAGCTAATATCCTGTGTGATGGTGAAATAGTGAAAGCTTTTCCTCTGATAATGGGACAGAGACAAGGATACTGACTCTCACTATTTCTGTTCACCAATGTACTGGAGATCCTAGTCCGTACAATAAGTCAAGAAAAAGGAAAGGGTTATCACAGTTGCAAAGGGGAAAAAAAGCACTTATTTGCAGACATAATTGTGTATACATAAAAAAATACAATTAGAATAATTTGAAGTAAGTGGATTTACCAAGGGAATATAGAAAAGTCAATTATATCTCTATTAGGAATTTATAATGGCACTGAAAATATCAAGTTATCTAAATAAACATGTGCAAGACATACAGCAAACTATAAACTTCTAAGATAAATAAGATCTAAAAAAATGGAGAGCTATCTGTATTGTGTTCATGGATTATAAGAACAACATAAAAGGCACATACACACACAGAATTAATCGAGTGAGGCGATGCATATGTGGGGCAATCATTCCACGACGTCTATGAGCATCAAGTCATCACAATGTAGACTTGAAATACACACAAACTGTATCTGTCAATGACTCCTTAGTGAAGCTGGGGGTCTAAAATCAGCGCCTGGCACCTGGTAGCTGGCAGGTGTGGGAACCTGGGTTCACGTGCAGGCTGTACACACTCTTAATCACAGGTGAGACTTGAAGCAACCCAGCAACTCTCCATTTTTCTTTTTCTGTTTTGCTCTGTTCTCATTACCATTTGTGTTTAACAGATATCCAGTATCGAGTGAGCAGCATCAATGCAGCAATGTTTCCCCATCTAAGGCAGGAGTATGTAACACCAGCAGACTTCCCAATCACTCTGAGATAACTGGAGTGCTCCATCACAACAGAAAGCAAAGAAACACGACATTCCCCAAGAGAGAGAGCTGCCTGACGGCAGGGGGAACTAGGTCCACCAGACGTCCCAAAGGGACCCCCAGGGGCTTGGAGCCCACACTGGGCCCCTCAGCTTGAGACCACACTTGCCTTTCCACCATTCTGGGGGTCATGGCAGAAGAAAGCCAGGTCATGGAAGGGGGAGGGTGTGGCCGGCCCGTGGGACTCAGGGCAGGACTGACTTCGGTCTGTGCTGGGCTCTATGTCCAGTCACCACGCTTGGAGTGTACAAAGCTCTTGGGATCATTGTAGGTTTCTGGCAAAAAGCAATGGAGCTGAAGTCACTTAGGATGGCTTTTAAGGAAAAAAATCCTCACTGAGGATTCCCTCAGCGCCAGCCTCAGCCCCTAGTGAAATGCAGACTTCTGGTCATCCATGGCTGTGCCCGCAGCCCACCAGCTCCAGGGAAGGACTCCGCCTTCTCTTCTCTGTGTGCCATGAACCTGCACAGCAGGCCTTCAGAACCTCAGGAGACTCACCCCACCCCCACTATAGCCAGAACCCTCCCCAAGCATTAAAACAGCTGTGGAGTCACTTTGGCCCAAGCCCTGGTTACAGATCCCTGGAGCCCACTACAGCCTCTACAGCATGATTGATCAGGCCCTTTATACACAGATTCCTGCCTGTCAGCTATGAGCTTTGGATTCACGGTCAGCTCTGTCCCTCCCGTGGCAGCCAGGTGGGCCACAATGTAGACAAAGGAGCTCAGGAGCTGAGTGTCAAGGGAAGCACTGAAAGGACAGAGATGGATGCAACCTGTTGCAAACTGAAGGAGGGTCCCTGCATGTCTCAGAAACGGCCTCTGGTGTGCAGGTGTGGAGGAGGGCCCCCACGGTGCAAAGGAAAGGGAGGTACTCAGTGGCAAAGGCTCTTGGCCTCTCCGGTAGCAGCTCCAGGTGGTAGCTCATGAACAATGGACAGCCAATGTGGTCACATGAGCGTGACACTTATTCCATCACAAAGAAAGAGAAAGGGGGCAGGGTGTGGGAGTACCCGGAGTGTGTGGTGGGGAGGATGAAGAGAGGTGTCCCTCCTCTCTTCAGTGCAAATTGCTTTTGTGAGTCTCAGAGCTTCCAGAAGGCAGTTACCAAGTCAGGTCCCCACAGTATCCAGTGTGGGCTGGGTGCCTTAACTCCTGTCACATGGACAAGCCACACTACATGGCTCCCTGAGTTCTAACAGCAGATCTTGGGGTTTTGTCTAGGTACACACTTCCTTGCTGTAGCTGTGTTACCCACTTCTTTGAGCCCCCGTTTTGTCCTCTAGATAGAGGACATCAATTGCTACCTTAGCAGGTTGCCAGCTTAATCCCATGAAGACTAATTAGGGTAATCCTACAATTAATATCTGGCCTTAAGAGATATCAATGAATAGCTGGCCTTAAGAGATATCAATGAATAGCTGGCCTTAAGAGATACTGGGCTTCCCTGATAGCTCAGCTGGTAACGAATCCTCCTGCCATGAGGAGACCCTGGTTTGATTCCTGGGTTGGGAACGCTGAGCCGCTACAGAAGGGACAGGCTACCCACTTCAGTATTCTTGGACTTCTCTTGGGGCTCAGCTGGTAAAGAATCTTCCTGCAATGCAGGAAACCTGGGTTAAATCCCTGGACTGGGAAGATCCCCTGGAGAAGGGAAAGGCTACCCACTCCAGTATTCTGGCCTGCAGAATTCCATGGACTGTATAGCCCATGGGGTTGCCAAGAGTTAGACACGACTGAGGGACTTTCACTTCACTTTCAAGAGATATGACCTGAATCCAGATTAAACTGGAGTCTCCCAGTGTCATCTGGCATTTCTTCCCTGAAGCCAGCCAAAACCCAGGAGCATTTCCAGGGTCTCCACGTAGCCAGCTGGACAGAAAATCCAGTGTGGTTCAAACAAGCTGACAGACAAGCAGGAGAGGACTCACAGGCAGACGGCTTCCCTCCGGTCTCAGGGGAGCTCCGGGACCACAGCAGGAACCGGCGCTCTCAACCCCTGGGCTCAGCAGCGCCCTCCTTCTCATGCCGGCGGCTCTGCTCTGACGGGTGCAGGAAGGCCATCAACTGAGCCAGGCTGACCTCACTCCCCTCCCCCGGCTGTAGCCTGACCTCCCCTGGCCTCACTCCTTCCGGCAGAACCAGCCCTCCTCTTCCCTTGATTCCAGAGTGAGGCCCGGCCCTGGGCCCTGATTGGTCACCGCCCCAGTCCTGAGCCACTCACGGTGGCCAGGGAGGATGGAACACACCAATTGGCCAGGTCCAGATCATGTGACCATACTCTCCAGGATACGTGCGAGCTGCTCACCCTGTGTCAGGGGTAGAGATAGTGTGATGCCCCCAGAGCAGGGCTGAGAGTCCAGTCCATGTGTCCATGTGCTCAGTGTCCTGTGACGTGCCTGCACATCCTCTCTACACACCGCTTTGTCCTCTGCATAAAAAATATTCATGACACACCTCTTCCCTTCCCAAACGCTGTTTCACACACCCACATTCAAGGGAGCAAAACTTCCTGTTTGAAGGTAGGTTTGGAGATCCTCTCTTAACCTCTGGGCTTGTTTCTTGTATTTCTACCAGTGCTACTGCTAAGTCACTTCAGTCGTGTCCGACTCTGTGCGACCCCATAGACGGCAGCCCACCAGGCTCCCCCATCCCTGGGATTCTCCAGGCAAGAACACTGGAGTGGGGTGCCATTTCCTTCTCCGGTTTCTTATATTGTTAGAATAATTTATTCAGTCTAAAAACCCCCACAAGCACCACCATATGCTGCTTTGCCTATTCAGGATTCTTAGCTCTTCTGACGGAAAAGGCAATGTCCCCTCCAGCTTTCTTTTGATTTCCATTTGCATGGAACACCTTTTTCCAGGCCCTCAGTTTTAGTCTGTGTGTGTCCCTAGGTCTGAGGTGGATGTATTATCAACAACATTTATATGGGGCTTGTTTTTGTTTCCATTCAGCCAATCTGTGTTTCAGTTGGACCATTTTATCCATTTATAGGTAAGGTAATTATTGCTATGCATGATACTATTATTTACTTTATTATTCTTTTTTTTTTTTTTTCCATGTCTATTCACTCCCTTCTATTTCCTGCCTAGAGTGCATCCTTTAATATTTGTTGTAAAGCTACTTTGGTGGTGCTGAATTTTTTAACTTTTGCTTATTTGTAAAGGTACTGAGTTCTTTGAATCTGAATGAGATCATAGCTGGTTGGAGTAGTCTTGCTGGTAAGTTTTTCCCTTTCATAACTTTAAGTATATCATGCCACACCCTTCTGGCCTGCAGCGTTTCTTCAGAAAGATCAGCTCTTAAACTTATGGGGATTCCCTTGTTATTTGTTGCTTTTCCCTTTCTGCTTTTAATAGTTTCTCTTTTTGCTAAGTTTTTCTTAGTTTGATTAGTATATGTCTTGGCATGTTTCTCCTTTGGTTTACCCTGTGTTGGACTCTCTGTGCTTCTTGGACATGGGTGTGTTTCCTTCAACAATATAGGGAAATTTTCAGTCATTGTTTCTTCAAGGGAGAGTTTATCTTTCTCTCTTCTCCTTGAATTCCTATAATGTGAATGTTAGTATGCTTGATATTATGCACCAAATGCCTTAAACTATCCTCAATTTTTTGGCTTATTTTCTTCTTTTTGGTGCTCAGATCGGGTGATTTCCACTACTTTGTTTTTCTTTTTATTTTTTTTTTAAATATAAATGTATTTATTTTAATTGGAGGCTAATTAGTTTACAGTACTGTAGTGGTTCTGCGATACATTGACATGAATCTGCCACGGGTGCACACGTGCTCCCCGTCCTGAGGCCCCGCCCCCTCCCTCTGAGTCAGCCCAGTGCACCGGCACTGCTCTGTGTGTCAGCTTACTGATCTGTCCTCTGAATCATCCAATCTCTTGACTCATCTGCTGTATTTTTCATGTCAGTTATTGTATTCTTCCATTATAATCAGTTCTTTTTTATACTTATTGCCTCTTTCTGGAGTTCTCACTCCGTTCTTTCATGCTTCCCCTGATGGAAGTAAATATCTTTTATTCGTTTGTTTAATGGGTCCACTGGGGCTTGCTGTGTCATTGGTTTTCTCTAGTTGCATAGAATGGGGGCTGCACTCAGTTTTGGTGCGTGGGCTTCCCATCATTCTGTCTTCTCTTGTGGAGCACAGGCTCTAGGGTGCATGAGTTCAACAGCTGTGACATGCAGCTTTACTTGCCCCATAGCCTGGGATCTTAGTTCCCAGACTATGGGTTGAATCTTTGTTGCCTACATTGTCCGGAAAATCTTAACAAATGAACCAGCAGGGAAGACCCAGTAAATATCTTTATGACCCTTACTTTGCAGTCATTTGATGTAGATTATTTATCTCCATCTTGTCTAGTTCTTTTTCTGAGTTTATATCTTAGCTGTTCATTTAGCATAGATTCTTTGTCTCTTTATTTTGCCTTTTTGTTTCTATGCATTAATATTAGGTAGATGAACTATGTCTCCATGTTGAATACGTGGATTTTTGTAGAGTGTCTCCTATGCAGCCCAAAGGAACAGTTCCCCCAGGTCACCAGAGACAGGAAATCCAGGGTGTCTCCTGTGTAGGCTGAGTTTGGTGTTCTGTTAGATGTACCCGCGTTGCTTTGGGCATGCTGGTGGGTCTGGCTGGCCCCCAGTGCAGCTGAATGTAAGCCCCACCTCAACAGTTGCAGGTGTACTTGTGGCTGGAGCTGACCTGGAGTGGGAATCACCTTGAGGGAATGCAAGTCACAGCTGAGTCCACCCACTGTGAATGGTAGGAAAGGAGGCGATTGTGTGGGAATCCAGGCCCTTGAGGGCAAAGCCATTTTGGAGGAGCGTTGTGGGCATGGCTGGGCTGGATATGTCTGTTCCACAGGGAATGCAGAGACATAGCAGGGCAAGCAGTGCTAGCAAGGTAAGTTAGGAATGTCAGAAAAGTCTCCTGCTAGCACTGGGACAGCTGGGTACAGGGAGGATTTTTTTAAATGTCAAGTGATTTCATCCCTGGATGAAGTTTCAAGAAATCCTTGCCCCTTTGGCACGTGTCCTAAAATTAGCATATAATTCTCTTTCCCATGTGACCTGTGGCTACATTGAGCGTCATTACTGACAACATTCAGCATCAGTAAGTTTGGCACTAACCTATTAAGCATGGGGTCTTGGCTTACTACAGCCCCAAGCTCTCTCCCAGACGTAGCTCTGCTGGTTTCAAATCAAGATATGGGGGCTTGTCTTCCTCATTCAGGTCACCAGGGCTCAGGTGCTCAGCATGTCCTCCCAGGGAAGATACCAAGTTGGTAATGTCCCCTCCTAATTCTGGGTCACCCATCAGGAGTATGGGTCCTGACTAGAGTCTATCTCTCCCTTCCAATGCATCTCCATATTGTTTTTTCTTTACAACCTTAGTTGTGGAAGAGCTACTCTGCTAATTTTCAAGTTGGCATCTGGGTTTTCCATGTGAGGAAGCTCTCAGAATAGAATAGAGTAAGTGTCTCAAAAAGTGCCATTTCAGTTTCTGTAGAAGCTGTCTCCTTGTGTAAGTCAGTGGTTCTCAAAGTGTCATCACTGGACCAGCCATGTTAGCATCACCTGGGAAGTGGTTAAAACTGGAGTTTCTTAAGGTCCACCCTGATCTACTGTATGAGATGCTCTGAATCATTCCTCCAAGCCATACACATGCTCAATACTAAATTAACCTGAAACACATCTCCCCCAAGGTTCTGGGACCACCGTGCCCCTTAGCTTTAACCAGGTACTACTGTTTTGCAATTCTGAGGAATTTTAGGAATTTGGGGGGCATGTTTCACCACTCTCACTTGGAAGATACTAAGGAATATCTAATAAGTTGGACATGATACTTCTCTCTCGTCACCCATTGTGAGAGTTCTTAGTACACAAAGTAAAAATAAAGAGCAATTTGATTGGTAAAGAAAATCCTACAGCAGGTTGGAAAGGTGCAGATGCTGCATTAAGATCAAGGTCTTGTACAAGGTTCATGGGAGTACAGGATGTACGGATATTTTGTAAACTTCATGGAAAAGAAACAAGGGTGGAGCAGAGTAGCCACTCGGCTTCAGTGACCCCCTACTGATTAGCTGTGCACCTTCCTGCAGGTGTGATCACCACTGGACCCTGGGAAGAGCACTTCACACCTTGAACTGTGAGGCTCCCCAGCAGGCTGGCCTGTGACCTCCTGGGCACCATCACCTTCTGCTGCTTCCTGAACTGGCCACGTTTTCTCCCTCTGCCTTCATCTCCTCTGCCTTTATCTCCTCATCTTTTGTGGGGTTGCCAGTACCTTGTTGTCTGTGCTGGGCCAAGGAAGATGCACCTTTGCGCTTCTGAACTCTACTGGCCCCCTGAAGACACGTCATCCTTCCATGATCGTTAACTCTGGCCCTGATGGGAGAGAGCTGTGTTCACTCACCTCTGATGTACTCTCTTTTAGCTAAAGAAGCAATCCGTTCTAATCATGCTTTTTAGGTGGCTGGATTTACCAAACAGAAATACACAAATCCCAGTTAAATTTGAATTTTAGGGAAACAATGAAAACTTTTTTTTCTCTTTTTTTAGTAGAAGTCCATCTCCTGCAATACTTGGGATGTACTTAATACTAAAAAATTATTCACTGAAAACCAAATTTAACTAAATGTCTTGTTTTTTACCTGACAGGCTTACTCCCAAGGTAAAGGGGTTCCCATTTTAGCTTCCCATCCTAGGAGTGGCACTTTGTCTTAGAAAGAAATGTATTTAGTCATCAAAATAAGGTCAGAATTACCTGCACGCCAGCCATGACTTGTGACATATTGATCACATGTTGAAATGATAATATTTTGTGTTTACTGGATTAAAATATAATTTGAAAATTAATTTCATCTGCTTCTTTATGGTTTTAAATGTGGTTACTAGAAAATTTAAGGTATTATATGGAGCTTGAGTTTGTAGTCCATAGTACACTTCACTGGACAGCTTTGGCCTAGAGCAAAAGCCATGCTGGGGGACCTAACAACCATTGGGCTGGGAGTGGGGCACCCCTCTCCCCAGAAAGAGTTAGACTCTCCCCTTTGGTGTCGTTTGTGGCTGAATTGGTTGGAGGCATACAGATTCCTTGAGTGTAGTTTGTCTTTACAAAGATTTTATTGTTTGAATTTTTCAGTTCTGACCAAATCTTGGTGGTTTTTGATTGACGAGAGACCAAACAGGCCTGGAGTGCATTTACTGTTAAGTATATTTGTAGCAGGGTGCTTCTCAGGTGACTCTGGTGGTATAGAACCCATCTGCCAATTTAGGACACACAGAAGACTAGGGATAAAAGTTTGACCCCTAGGTCAGGAAGATCGCCTGGAGGAGGGCAAGACAACCCACTCCAGTATTTTTGCATGGAGAATCCCATGGACAGAGAATCTTGGTGGGCTACAGTCCATGGGGATGCATTGAGTTAGACATGACTGAAATGACTGAGCACACACGTGTATTTGCAGTTGAATTATGACAGCATATTGCAACACATGGGAAGAAGCATGATGGGTGTGGAAAGGGGGTCTGGTTTCTGGAAGCTGTACCGTGTTGTCCTTTTTACTCCTCTTTTTCTTCTTTTGGTTTTATGATTGCATACTGGTGGTGGCAAGACAACACTGACTGCATTTGCTAGAAGCAGGTGTCCCCATTAATTTAGATTTTAGAGACTGAAATTTAAGGAGGATGCATTATGCAATATGAAAGAAGGAAATGAAAATTTCTTTGGCAACATTCAAACTCTGAATATCTCCTGAGTTGGGTTCGTGGCGGTGGAAGTCTTTTTATATAAGTCTTATATAAGATATAAGACAATATCTTAGGATCATAGTTTAGTTGTAGGACTACAGTTCTCCTTGATCATTCACTGCTTTCCTCTCCCTATCCCCTAACCTTCTGAAGTTCTTAGAAAGTCAAGAAACAGTAGTGAGAGCAAAGCAAATAAAAATGCAAGAGCTTTCAGAGGCCAAGGACTTGGTCTCTGGTCAAATAACCTGACCTTTACTCAGTTCCATTTACAATCTCTCTTCTGGGAAGGCTTGGACAGTAAAAGAATCTGCCTGCAATGCGGGAGACGTGGGTTCGATCCCTGGGTTGGGAAGATCCCCTACTCCAGTATTCTTGCCTGGAGAATCCCCATAGATAGAGGAGCATGGAGGGCTACAGTTCATGAGGTCGCAAAGAGTCAGACATGACTGAGCAACTAAGCATAGCACACGCCAAGCACAGCAACTTGGAGAACCTACTCTTGCTGCAGGATCCACCTTCTGTCCACTTCCACTTTTCCCTCCAGGTCTCACTACCTGCTGATCATGTTGCCAGAGTGTCCCTCATAGGTGTCTTGTCAGCAGTTTGAGGACATGACCTCCAAGATGTCAGGCCAGTGGGAAGTTGATGCCACATATCTTAGCAGCTGGCAGTCTGGCGCATCTGGTGATAATTTCATTAAGCTCAGCCCTCCCCCACCCTAGGTCTTCTTGTTGGCATTGTTGTTAATTTGAGGACTTCTATAGGACACGTGTGACACATGGCTCTTCAGTAAGAGGAGCTGATAGCCTTGGCTGGCAGAATGAGGCATGGGGCTGTGTGCTAGGTTCCATTTTCTGAGGAGGAGAACACCTCAATTTCATGAGGCCTTGAGCTCTCAGACCCAAAGGAGAGAAACCAAGGGTGTAGAAGGTTGACAGGCACTGACTGGAAATCTGTGTGAGAAGGTGTTACTGCTGGCTGTGTCCTGTGTCTCATGCTGAGCCCAGAAAAACTGATGCTTTTGAACTGTGGTGTTGGAGAAGACTCTTGAGAGTCCCTACAACCAGTCCATCCTAAAGGAAATCAGTCCTGGGTGTTCACTGGAAGGACTGATGTTGAGGCTGAAACTCCAACATTTGGCCACCTGATGCGAAGAGCTGACTCATTTGAAAAGACCCTGATGTTGGGAAAGACTGAAAGCTGGAGGAAAAGGGGACAACAGAGGGTGAGATGGTTAGGTGGCATCACCGACTCAATGGACATGCTTTGGGTAAACTCCAGGAGTTGGTAATGGACAGGGAGGCCTGGCGTGCTGCGATTCATGGGGTCACAGAGTCAGATTCGACTGAGCGACTGAACTGACTGACTGACTGACCACCACCATCATCGTGCACGGTCACTGGCCCTTGTTCAAGTCCAACAGGTCCAACTCCCCTTATCCCCTGGCAGCCTTATTCTACCTTGTATTTGCAATGGACTTATCTGGACATCTCACAGTGGAATCATAGATTATTTGTCCATTTCTGTTTAGCTTGTTTCACTTGGCATATGACTTCGAACTTTACTCAATTTGCAACACATGTCATAATGTCCTTAGTTGTTAAAAATAAATAGCACACAGGCTCACCATCATGTACAATCAGGGAATTACAAATTAAAATCGTGATATATCACACCACACCTCTTAGGACTGCTAAACTCCAAATATAAGATAATACTAATTGCTGGAGGGTGAGGAACAAGAGCAATTCCTCATTGCTGGTGGAATGCATGTACAGCCCCCATGAGAGACAGTCTGGTAGTTTTCCCCAAAGCTCAACATGTCTCACCTTGGGATCCAACAATCATGCTTTCAGTATTTACACAGTTGCTCTGAAATTCTATGTCCAAATGCAAACAAGGATGCAGTTTTGCACAGCAGTTCTATTCACAATGGCTACAAACTTGAAGAAATCAGGATATCTTTCAGTAGATGAATGTGCAAGCAAATTGGTGTACACAGACATCAAGGGGACCAGAACACACCACCCCAAATTATGTCTGACATGAGTTAGTTTAGTTTAACTTAAAATAATAATAATAATAAATTCTGAGTAGAGGTTGCCCCCTATTTTTTTTTTTTTTAATGTGTTCATTTCTTTATGGCCACACTGTGTCTTCGTTGCTTTGAGAGGCCTTTCTCTAGTTGTGGAGAGCTGGTTCTGCTCTTGTTGCAGAGCGTGGGCTCTAGGTGTGCAGGCTTCAGTAGTTGTGGCGCCTGCATGTAGTAGTTGTGGCTCCCCAGCTCTAGAGCGCTGGCTCAGTAGTTGTGGTGCATGAGCTCAGCTGCTCTGAGGCATGTGGGATACTCCTGGATCAGGGATAGAACCTGTGTCCACCGCATTAGCAGGCAGATTTTTAGCAGCTAGCTCACCAGGGAAGACTGAGGTTGCCCTTTTGTGAGGTACATTTACATTTATTAGAGAAATCTCCATTTGTAAGGGTGTCCCCTTTTGAACCTAGGAGAGGAATAATTACATCTCAAGGAAGGAACACTTATCAGTGAAGAAGTCAGGACTTAAATCTGCAAACAATCATCTGTTTATTTACTGTGCTTTGCATGATAACCTGCCATAAATGGCCTCTGCCTTCCCCTCAGGGTTTTTCTTCTGTTTGGGGTTGAAGAGCTATTTATGGTGAAGTCTTTGGTCATTTCAGGGAGTGACTCAGTTTTCCTTGGCATCTCCTCTCTATGCAAAAGGTATACATGTTCATTAAACTTCTTTCTCCTGATAATTGGTGTTTAATGATGGAGAAGGAGGGCTCAACCAAGAACCTGGAAGGGGAGAGGGAAATTTGTTTTCCTCTTATATACATGCAAAGGAATAACACTCAACAGTGAAAAGGAATGAAACATCAACCCTTGAAAGACAGGGATAAATCTTAGATGCACATGGCTAAGTGAAAGAATCCAGTTGAAAAGGCTGCACCCAGTATGACCCCATTGTGACATTCTTGGAAAGGTAAATCTACATAGATGATAAGCAGATCACGGAGTGGGGAATTGGAAGTGATCGTTTAGGATGGATACCTGTCAATATGCATTTGTCTAAGCCTGTCACTTTATATAGCACAAAGGGTCAATCAGAATCTATTCAAATGTACTTATGCATTGTATAAGTAAGTCAGGATGGAATACCAAACACAACAGAATCTCAACATCACTCAATATTCTATCACTATTCAGTTCAGTTCAATTCAGTCGCTCAGTCATGTCCGACTGTTTGTGACCCCATGAATTGTTGGTGGGAATGTAAATTGACATAGCCACTTTGGGAGACAGTATGTACGTTCCTTAAAAAACTGAAAAGAGAACCACCATACCACCCAGTAATCCCACTGGGTTTGCTGAGACTACCATAATTCAAAAAGACATATGCACGGTCATGTTCATTGCAGCCCTATTTACAATAACTAGGACATGAAATCTGGAGAAGGAAATGGCAACCCACTCCAGTAATCTTGCCTGGAAAATCCCATGGACGGAGGAGCCTGGTAGATTACAGTCCATGGGGACAGGAAGAGCTGGACAGGACTGACTGAGTTCACTTTCACTTTTCAGTTTCATGCATTGGAGGAGGAAATGGGAATCCACTCCAGTATTCTTGCCTGGAGAATCCCAAGGATGGGGGAACCTGGTGGGCTGCCGTCTATGGGGTTGCACAGAATCAGACACGACTGAAGTGACTTAGCAGCAGCAGGACATGGAATCAACCTAAATGTCCATCAACTGCAAAATGGGTAAGGAAGAGTGCTACATATATACAGTGTAATATTATGTAGGCATTAAAGGAATGAAAGTGGGTCCTCTGAAGAAATGTGGATGGACGGTCAGTCATAAAGTGAAATGAGACAGGAAAACAAAAACATATATTGTATCTTCATATATATTTATTCGTATATATGAATTTATACGTTTATCTGTCTATCTATAGGCTTCCATAGTAGCTCAGCTGGTAAAGAATCCTCCTGTAATGCCGGAGACCCTGGTTCAATTCCTGGGTTGGCAATATCCCCTAAGAAAGGATAAGCTACCCATTCCACTGTTGTTGGGCTTCCCTTGTGGCTCAGACGGTAAAGAATCTGCCTGCAATGTGGGAAACCTGAGTTTGATCCCTGGTTTGGGAAGACACCCTGGAAAAGGGCATGGCAACCCACTCTAGTATACTTGTGTGGAGAATCTCCTTTGGCAGAGGAGCCTTGCAGGCAACAGAATGAACGGGATTGAGCAGCTAAGCACAGCGTATATGGAAAATGGTGCTGAGGCCCTTATCTCCAGAGCCCACATAGAGGCACAGACACAGAGAAGGACCTTGACGACGCAGCAGGGGAGGGAGGAGGGGCAAACTGAGAGGCCAGCAGGGACATGCATGCCCTGCTAGGATGTACATTTCCTGTTGTTTCGTTTGTTTTTAAATTTCCTTTATTTATTTCTAATAATCCTCAGGTCTTTAACCAGACAGCTAGTGGAGAGCAGCTGTCTAATATACAGAGCTCAGCTTGGTGCTCTCCATTGACCTAAAGAAGCGGAATGAGGGGGTGGGTGGGAAGCTCAAATGGGAGCAGATATATATGCACATATAAATGATTTACTTCATTGTACAGCAGAGAATAATGTAACATTGTAAAATGACTATAACACAATTTAAAAAAAGAGAGAGAAAACAAATAGGTGGTCCTGGTGCTACGACTCTGCACTCCCAAAGCAGGGAGCCCAGATTTGACTCATAGTCAGGAAACTTTATCCCACAAACTGCAACTGAGACCAAGCGTAGCCAAATTTTTTTAAAAAAAGAAAAATTACGAATGCCACAGACAGCATAAAAAATAAAATGGTATCCATATATTTCTGATAAACGTTATAAAAAATGGGGACATTTCCTTTTCAGGAAAAGCCCTGACAGTTATTAGAAATAAATTAAGGAAATTTAAAAACAAACAAAAAGCAACAACAGAAAACCTATTATGCCAAACAAAAGAAGTCTGACACACATGCAAACACATGATCTGGTTTTTCTGAAATCCGAGACAATAGATCTAATCTCTCGAAACCAGCAAATCATTGGCTGCCTGGTGTTGATCAAAGTGGTTGGGAAAAGGACAAGAGAAGATTTGTGGTGATGGAAACATTCTGTATCTTGCTTGTGGTGGCTGTACATGGGTGTATTTATCTGTCAGAAATCATAAAACTATACCCTTAAGTTTTATTGCATGTAGATTATACTAAGGTCATGAAACGATACTTAACATGATTTGTCACTAGAGAAATGCAAGTTAAAACCACAATGAGAAACTATCTCACATCTAAGATAGCTTCAATGTAAAGATCAGAAACAACAGAATATGACAAGAGTGCACAGGATTAACAAGTGGTGGGAGAACGTGGAGACACTGGAACCCTGTATCTTGCTGGGGAGAATGGAAGATGATGTGGCCACTGTGGAAAAAAGTTCACACATTCCTCAAAATGTTAAAATTGACCTATGAGCTGGCAAAACTGTTAGGGGAAGCACACTGATTGAAACCGCCCACCCTGGCCAGGCACCATAGTAACCATTTGCATGAGTTGTTTTATGACAGGAGATCCTGATAAGGAATACGGAACTCACCACCAACAGGAAGAGTTCGGGAGAGGTTAAAAGGAGACACTGTGTGTCCGTCCACTTCCCAGAATCCCTCTGGCTAGCATCCATCTTGGCTGAGCGATGCGTGTGCCACCAGGAAAGACTCTGAATTAGAATGATTGGCCAAAAACCACCCAGAAACTAATACCATCACCATAAACCCTGAGACTGCGAACCACATGGCAGCACAGTTCTCCTGGGTTCCCTTACAGTACTGCTCTCCACCCGGGTGCCCTTTCCCAATAAAATCTCTTGCTTTGTCAGCACATGTGTCTCCTTGGACAATTCATTTCTGAGTGTTAGACAAGAGCCCAGTTTCGGGCCCTGGAAGGGGTCTTCCTTCCTGAAACAAAACTACTCTAGGTCTAAACCCAAAAGAATTGCCAGTAGGGACTCCAACAGATACTTGTACACGAATATTCATACCAGCACCATTCACAACAGACAAAAGGGAGATGAAACCCAAACGTTCATCCATGGGCAATGGATAAGCAAAATGCGTTACAAACACAGTTACCCCTCAAACGACACAGATTTGAACTGCACAGGTTCACTTACACCTGTATTTTTTTTCAATAAATATATACTATGGCATGTCCCATGGTTTTTGAATCCACAGACATTAAACCGAGGTTATAAAGGGCTGACTGTAAAGTGTACACAGATTTTTGACTACATGGAGGATCTTAATACTTTCTTGCTTTCAGAGAACTAATTTTGTAAAGGGAATGGTGCTCAGAGATATAACTTGATACTTTCATCTCCACCTGCCTACCTCCCATCTTCATTCTGAAGTCTAAGATCTGCCTCAGTATCAGCAGGGCCACAGCCATGACTTTCCCCCTCTACTCTGTTCCTGCAGGTGCACCCCCACCCCTCCCCCATAGTAGTCACTGCTTATTGTTTCTCAGGCCCAAACAACGATTCCATTCTTGGCTCCTTCCTTCCACCAGCTCCAGACATGAATTGAAGAAAATAAAGTTGATTCTGTCTTTGAGATATATCTAGTTCTACTCATACATGAGTACTTGCTTTATTACAGTACTAGTACCAGTGACTTCCCTGATAGCTCAGATGGTAAAGAATCTTCATGCCATGTAGGAGACCCAAGTTCAATTCCTGGCTAGGGAAGATCCGCTAGAGAAGGGATAGGCTACCCACTCCAGTATTCTGGCCTAGAGAATTCCATGGAGTGTACAGTCCAGGTGGCTGAAAAGAGTCAGACACGACTAAGTGACTTTCATTCATTCACTCACTGACTCAGTACCAGTGAGCAGGCAAGTAGATTTAAAGTAAATGCTGCTTAGTTAACTGCCCATCTAGATGGAATAAAATCGATCCAACAAAAGTCAGTTCCAAGTGAATAGTGAACCTAAGTGGAAAGGAAAGAAAACCCGGTAGATGACATAGGGGAATATCTTCATGGCCTCAGGTAGTCAAAAGTCCAAGGGCAGGAATTTGTGTCTGCTGCATTCATGCCGCATCTCCAGTATAGATGCCCAGTGTTTCCAGAGGGAATATAAAGGAAACTTCAACACCATCTAGAGGAAACTACACACATGCAAGCACTTGGGTCATTGTGAAGACACGCAGTGTTCTTAATGATCAGATTGAATGTCATATACATGTCACTTCTCATTAGTCTAACATCTAATGCAATCCTAATTAACAGCCATTCAGACTGATTTTCAGGATAAACTGATTCTAAGTTTCACATGAAAAATGAGCAAGAATACCTAGGAAAGCCTGAGGGAAAAAAGCCAGGTCCAGTGATGAGGTGTGATAAGGCCTACCAGGAGATAAGACAGATTTTAAAGCCAGGATTATTATCATTTTTTTGTTGTTGTTGAAGAATCCAGGCCACTACTGTTACAAGTTTCATTATTGGCTCGGATACCACTACATAAAACACTATTCCGAAGACTCTTGACTTGTTAGGTGCCTCCTGATTCAGAGATCGGGAGGGCCCTGGGAGGTGCAAACGGAGGTGGCAATCGCCTTAAATCAGAAAGTGGTGGATAAGTTTTTGGTTTGCGCAGAGGGGGAGGGGGATCGCCAGGGTGCCCGGCTGCAGTGCCCTATAAGCCCCCTCCTTTCTCAGGAAGTAGAGCACAGTCTCCCTCCTTTTCTTCATCAATGGCAGAAAAATATGATCTGCGCAGAAAGTGAAGACCCACCACCATCCACCACCATAGCCTCCCCCACAGGCCATCTAACAGCCTCATGACGGGGGTCCAGGACATTTCTAATCACATTCCACAGAGCAAAAGCATCTACAGGAACACTTTTTGGCCCACGTTTCTCTTTCCCTGTTCCGGAGATCTTTTAACTGTTTGGTGACTGAATCTTATGAATGGTCTGATTGGGGATGTTTCTCTTAAGCTCTTAGGAGCAATTTTAGCTAAAAAAGACCAATCTTCATTAGAATGGTATTGGGCTGCTGCCTCTTTTAAATATTTTTCATCTTGAGGTGAAGTATATTAATTATAAACAATTAAATTGTTTTTATTAATAATTTATAATTATTTATGCATTGTCATAAATAAACATATGTATTTATATAATTGTACATTTTAATTAAAGTAATATATTGTAAATGTAAGTATTTACAATACATTTTTGTAATACTATTTATGTAATGTAAATAATTACAATGTAATTCATAGCTAATATTAAATATTAATCATATATAATGTATATGTATATACATAAGTATAATTAATATATATAATACATAATATAATAATGTAATAATAGCATTATTTAATAAATGTAATACATTTATATATTATATTACACAAACATTTATCAATATTAAAAATATATTATTTAATTACAAAATAATATTAATACATTTTAATAAATTAATGTAAATTATTTATATATTTTATTACTAAGTCACGTTGGCAATTAATGTAGTGGATTAACCAGATTCATGAGCAGGATCTAAAGCGTCTCTAATCATATTTCATAGAGAAAAGGTGTCAGTGGGGACCTTTTCTGGGCCATGTAAAGTGTAATAAGTTTTTAGGGGCTTCCCTACCTTTTCCCAGATATCTAGCTTAACAGTGCCCTCTTCTGTAAACCAAGGACAATGCTCTTGTACAAATGTAAAAAATATTGAACATTAGCTTTCTTAAACTTAATTCCTCTTTTGTTTAACAGTTGTAAGATTACTCCTATAAAGAGTTGTTGTTCTTTTGACTCATTGTTACCCGTGTCATAAAATTATCATTTTTACCTCTTTGTCGAAAAGATTTTTACTTCCCACTGTTTTTTACTTTACCTATTTTATGCAGGGGGGTCTGTGCCATCCTGAGTGGGGTCCTAGCCGTCTGAAAAACTGTACAATGGGGGAGACTTACCTTCAGGACCCTGTTTTGGGTGCCACTTAGCGGGGTCCAGCCCCAGTTGGATCCAGGGATTCCCTCAGGAGAACGGCATTGGCAAATAGAGAAAGTAAAGAAGATAGATACAAGGGGAAAAAATAGGCTTAATCTTCCTTGGTTTACACAGAAAGCCAATAAAGTTCCTGACACAGAACTTGTTCTGTTCACGGAGTCCACAGGCGCCCTCTCAGGTGGTGTTAGGACGCAGGATGCCCTCTCCCCGGTGAAGACACAGGGCGCCTTCCCGATTGGGTCTTAGAAGCCCAGGCAAAAAGTGAACAGATAGCCCCTGTGTTTTAAGTAGTCATCCTAAAAAAAGAACAGAGAGAAAAAAATAGTGAAAAGGAAAAAAAAAAAAAAAAAATGACACAGGGAGACCAAGCTCTGATGAAGCTGGGTCTGTAGCTTTATTTTCAAAAGGAGCTTTTATACCCTAAGTTACACATTTCCAGAAGTGAAAGATACAGAGTTATATAGAGTCAGCTCAACACTACATCAGTTTCACCTTTATCAAAAGCAGGACATTTTTTGCATAGCTTTTTATAAACAAGGGTCTTATGTTGTGCACACCATTTTCTGGCCCTGTGGCCTGTTAACATTTTGTAACTTTTTCTTGATAAAGGTTGGTCACCCAGAAAACCTGTTTTCCCTTTATCTTTTTAGTCTGCAGTCCCCCTCAAGAAACAGAGATACATTCTTATGGAACAAAGGCACAGTGGGTTACAACAAAGAAAGAACTTGCTAACTCAAGGGTTTTATGTTGCTAATGCCAAGGCTACTGCTTGTTTTTCTTGCATACCAACTATTTTTGTTAATGTACTCCCAGGCGCACATTGGGTAAAGGACAAGGAAACTTGGCAGCAAACATTGGCTCAACAATGCAGTATTATTTTAATAAAGCTTTTTTATCGCTCGAAGGTTATGCTTGGGGTGTTGTGAACAATCATGTGCATTAGTTGTAAGAATGTGGATAAACCTGCCAAACAAGCTAAAATAGTAACAGAGGGGTTAAAGTAAAAATGTTCCTTTCAAGCCCAGGAGACTTAGTAACTAGAGCCCTAAGTTGATTTGTTTCAGAAAAACGTGGTCAGGGATAGCCCCCTATAAATGTCAAAAAGTTGGTGAAAAGCATAATATAATAAACAGTAGACAGACAGATTTTAGTTTTGGGGTAGATGCTGGAGCAGATCCAGGGAATCGCTGGAGTCCTGTTCCTCCTTTGTCTGTCAGGTCCTCTCCACATGACGTTTGTCATGGTTGGGATCTCTCGTGGTGGCTCCTGACATATATCAGAAGCTTGCTCTATCTCTTTTATACTTTAATAAAACTTTATTACATAAAAAGCTCTGAGCAATCAAGCCTCATCACTGGCCCTGGATCGAATTCCTTTCCTCCAGAGGCCAAGAATCCTGGCATCTGTCACAGCTCATCGCAGCAACATTTCAATACTGAAGAGATCCTCCAAGAACTAAGAGTCTTTTAATAGTACAAAGCCATAGATTACAAAATGAAAATACATATGACCTCCCCTAATTTGTGCAGCTTCACAGGTGCCATTATGTGGGCCAGGAAGATCCCCTGGAGGAGGGCATGGCAATCCACTCCATTGTTCTTGCCTGGAGAATACCTGGACAGAGGAGACTGGCAGGCTACAGCATATAGGGTTGCACAGACTGGGACACGAATGAAGTGACTTTACATTTACACACCTTAATTTGTCAAGAAATAGCTGGAGTAACAGCAAATTTAGCCTTGGTGTACAGAATGAAGCAGGGCAAAGACTAATAGAGTTTTGCCAGGAGAACACATTGGTCATAGCAAACACCCTCTTCCAACAACACAAGAGAAGACTCTACACATGGACATCACCAGATGGTCAACACCGCAATCAGACAGATTATACTCTTTGCAGCCAAAGATAGAGAAGCTCTATACAGTCAGCAAAAACAAGACTGGAAGCTGACTGTGGCTCAGATCATAAACTCTTTATTGCTAAATTCAGACTTCTATTGAAGAAAGTGGGGAAAACTACTAGACAATTCAGGTATGACCTAAATCAAATCCCTTACAATTATGTAGTGGAAGTGATAAAGAGATTCAAGGGAATAAATCTGATAGAGTGCCTGAAGAACTATGGGCGGAAGTTGGTGACATTGTACAGGAAGCAGTAATCAAGACCATCCCCCCAGAAAAAGAAATGTAAAAAAGGCAAAATGGTTTTCTGAGGAGGCCACACAAATAGCTGTGAAAAGAAGAGAAGCAAAAGGCAAAGGAGAAAGGGAAAGATATACCCATTTGAGTGCAGAGTCCCAAAGAATAGCAAGGAGAGATAAGAAAGCCTTCCTCAGTGATCAATCCAAAGAAATAGAGGAAAGCAATAGAATGGGAAAGACTAGAGATCTCTCCAAGAAAATTATAGACACCAAGGGAACTTTTCCTGCAAAGATAGCACAATAAAGGACAGACATGGCATGGACCTAACAAAAGGAGAAGATATTAAGAAGAGGTGGCAAGAATACACAGAAGAACTGTACAAAAAAGATCTTCACAACCAAGATATTCACGATGGTGTGATCACTCACCTAGAGCCAGACATTCTGGAATGTGAAGTCAAGTGGGCCTTAGGAAGCATCACTACGAACAAAGCTAGTGGAGGTGATGGAATTCCAGTTGAGCTATTTCAAATCCTGAAAGACAATGCTGTGAAAGTGCTGAACTCAATATGCCAGCAAATTTGGAAAACTCAGCAGTGGCCACCAGACTGGAAAAGGTCCGTTTTCTTTCCAATCCCAAAGAAAGGCAATGCCAAAGAATGCTCAAACTACTGCACAATTGCATTCATCTCACAAGGTAGCAAAGTAATGCTCAAAATTCTCCAAGGCAGGTTTCAATAGTACATGAACTATGAACTTCCAGATGTTCAAGCTGGATTTAGAAAAGGCAGAGGAATCAGAGATCAAATTTCCAACATACATTGGGTCATTGAAAAAGCAAGAGACTTACAGAAAAGCACATACTTCTGCTTAATTGACTACACCAGAGCCTTTGACTGTGTGTATCACACACAAAAAAAAACTGTAGAAAATGCATCGAGAGATGGGAATACCAGACCACCTGACCTGCCTCCTAAGAAATTTGTATGCAGGTCAAGAAGCAACAGTTAGAACTGGATATGGAACAACAGACTGGTTCAAAATCGGGAAAGGAGTAAGTCAAGGCTGTATATTATCGTCTTCCTTATTTAACTTATATCCAGAGTACATCATGAGAAATGGTGGACTGGATGAAGAAAAAGCTAGAATCAAGATTATCAGGAGAAATATTAGTAACCTCAGATATGCAGATGACACCACCCTTATGGCAGAAAGCCACGAGGACCTTGATGAAGAGCCTCTTGATGAAGGTGAAAAAGATGGCTTGAAACTGAACATTAAAGAAAAAAACTAAGATCATTATTTTGCCATCAAAGGTCCACCTACTTAAAGAAACAGATTTTCCAGTAGTCATGTACAGATGTGAAGTTGGACCGTGAAGAAGGCTGAGCATCAAAGAATTGATGCTTTTCAACTGAGGTGCTGGAAAAGACTCTTGAGAGTCCCCTGGACTGTATGGCAATCAAACCAATGAATCCTAAAGGAAATCAGTCTTGAATATTCATTGGAAGGACTGATGCTGTGGCTGAAGATTCAATACTTGGGCACCTGATGTGAAGAACACACTCCTTGGAAAAGATCCTGATGCTGGGAAAGAGGAAAGGCAGGAGGAGAAGGTGCGACAGAGGACGTGATGGTTGGATGGCATCACTGACTCGATGGACATGAGTTTGAGCAACTTCTGGGAAATAGTGAAGGACAGGGAAGCCTGGCATGCTGCAGTCCATGGGGTCACAAAGGGTCAGGCACGACTGAGCAACTGAACAACAGCAATTATTACAAAGAATTCAAGTGATGCTGCATGTAAAGAAAAATATGTGAAAGCCTATCTCCACTGGCTTTTTTTCCAAAATGAGTTTTCTCACCTTTGGCTTTATAAATTGAATTCATTTTACCCCCTTAATCCAGACTCAAGATTCTGTTTGTATACTGGGAAATTCCTCCACCAACATGTGTGTAAGCTGATCCCCTTTAAAGTCTGCTTGTTTCTGAGTGTAAATCTGCTTGCTCCCCAAGCCCCTGTGACGAGTAATGTCTGGTGACAGTAAGGTCCACCAGGTGCTCTGCCAAAGAGAAGCGTTGGGAGTGACCTTTGACAAGTGAAGTCCCTACCTCCCTCTGCACCTGCCCATCTGCTCTGGTGATGCTTAAGAGCCCACCAGAGATGGCCATGGGAGGGGACTGCCTCGGGAACCAGGACACAGGCCGCTCACGTCGTGGCTCCCTGGTGTTTTAAAAGAAAGACCGTACTTGCTCTTGAAGTTTCTGAGTTTTTGTTTTTCCTGTATTAGGCAATGCAGAGATTAAAAATGAAGAGCACAATAAACACTTATCAGATACCGTGGATAAGCTTCTATCCGAATCAGATGAGAAGCTTCAGCTTCATCTGAAGGAGAGAATGGCTGCTTTGGAGGATAAGGTGAGCCAGCCCCACGGCCTCTTTAGAAAGAGGTGCATCTGGCCTGGCCTGGCCTGGTCTGTGTGTGTGGGGGGGAAATCTCCAGGATAGGAGTTCGAAAACTCTTCCCATAGAGGGCCCCGGAGTGAATGTCTTTACTGGTATGAATAATTGAGTAGCAGCATTTCATCCTAGTGAATAAGCGTGACAGCATCCACAGGCAGTGTGTAAAGGAACAGACATAGATGTGTGCCTGCAACCTTTACAGAAAGCATCAGAGAGCCAGATCCACTGATGGCCCCAGTGTTACCAGCCACCATGCTAGAACTTTCTTCTAGGTTCACCCTTACCTTTTCGTTTCTTTCTTAGAAGTTTATTTCTGGGGCTTTGCTGGCAGTCCAGTGACTGAGAGTCTGCCTTGCAAGGTCAGGGACGCAGGTTCGATGGCTGGTTGGGGAGCTAAGATCCCACAGACCACGTGGCAACCATGACAAAGGAATCCCGCATGATGCAGCTAAGCTAAAGCCTGACACAGTCAAATCAGTAAGTTTAGTTCAGGATCTTTTACATAATGTGATAGAAAAGACTGAATCAACTAAAAGCAAGTATTCTCATATTCCAACTCCAGCGTTCTCTCTTTTCATTTCCTTTGAAAAATGGCTGAGAACCTCCACCAGAGCAGCTCAGTGGGCAACACTCTGGTTCAGGTTCGGTGAAAACCTATCCCAGCTGCACCAGTGCCCTAAAGACAAGGCCCAGAACCTTCCCTGAGGTTGGCGTTTGGGCAACCCTTGTCTGAGAGAGACCAATGGTCACTACAAGTTCTGTGGCACGTTTTTCCCCCACAAAACCCAAGATGAAACACACACCTCACTAGAGACCACACAGTGTGGTCCCCTCACTTCACCCTGACCTGTGGGCTGTCCCTGAGGTGGGGATAGTTTTGTCTCAGGTTTGAATTTGGCATGTGAAACCTGTGCCAGTTTCCTGAGTGACCACTGAACTGCAAAAAGCTAAAAGCAAGTATAAAGCAGTTTCACTTCTCCTGGCCTCCTTGTATCTAAGTGATCAGTCAGGGAAGGAGGAGATTGTCTGTGTACAAGTTCGTCTTAAAAGTTGTCATCCATCCTCGTGCCAGCACTTCACTCTGGGCGCGAGGTCCGCCACTCATCCCAAGGTGCTTTATGTTTTCAGACAGAAGAGTAGCCATCCCGCAGTCCATGCAATGTCTGTAAGAACTGACACTAAAGCTGTTTGTATCTTTTTCAGAATGCTCTCCTATGGGAAGATGAAAATGCTAAAAAGCAATTAGAAGAAATGCAAAACAACAAGCTACTTAAATCTCTAAATCGTATAGAAATTTGTTAAGAGCTGAATTGAGCTGGGTTTGTTGTTCCAGTCACTAAAGATTCTTAGCAGACATCGAGTTACATTTTCCTTAGGGCTAATCCACTGCTGTAACACGTATAGCATATCTGGTTTTGAACACTGAATGTGTTTGCATTATAGATGGATTTAGACTGTGTGGCCATTGTGTGTGGTTCAGAATTCTGAGTAATCCTTTCTGGGTTCACCCGAAAGCTGAGACAAAGCGTGAGCCTTTCACGTGGACTGTGCTGTCCATTAGAAAGATAATATGAGCCACATATGCAATCTAAACTTTCCTAAAAACCAACAGGCTATTTGACGTCCTTTTTTCACTGCAAGTCTTGAAATCCTGTGTGATTTCCACATCGAGGTTTGCACCAGCCTGTCTCACGTGCTCAGGGGCTGCACGAGGCGAGTGACTGCCGTGGCCGACAGCACACAGCTGCCAGGTTGAGTCAAGTGACTCAGAAACTTGGCCCGTTTGACTTGTTTTACCCCATGAAGAAGTGAAGTGGGGTGTAGAGGAATGAATGTGAGGGATGCCCAGGAATGCAAGTGAGCTCCATGGATACAGTTTAAAACAATGAGAGGATCGAGGGCAATAGAGTGAGTCCTACCCCCCTACCCGAACCCCCGCCCCAAGTCCAGCTTCTCTCTACAGACTTCATCATTGTTAATGGCTTGCCATGTTTCCTCCAGAAGCTTTTATACACCTGAGATGGAACTTCTTATTCATTATGGTTTATAGGGTTTAATATAGTTCCGAGTGCTTCTATTTGCTATGGGACACTTAGAGAATATTTTCTCAGAATTAAAATATTCAGAGTTGATAACTACTCCTGTAACCTGTTCTGAACATTTTGGTGCAAGTCATTTTACATCCTGAAAGCAAGCAGTGCAGGCTGTGTCATTTGCTGTTTCATAGCACCAGCTGATTCTAAACCTGGAAACCCTGAGAGCCGAACTGGACCAGACAAGGCTACGAGGGGCTCCCTTCCACCACGGGCAGGCCACTCCCCCGAGCAGCTCCCCTCAGCGCTGTCGAGTGTGACAAGGGCCTGTCTGGTGTGTGGACAGTATGACTGGGTGTCTGTAGCTTGGCCAGTGACAGAGAAGAGACAAACATTGTTCCTTAGGGTCAAACTTGGTACCACGGAGTGGTAGTCCCAGGATTGACAACACTCAAAAACACAGGTGGAGATTTGGAACTGGGCGGGGGGGGGGGGGGGGGGGGGCGACCAGTTGATATTTGGGTGTATTCATTTGAGGGGCCTGACAGACTGTGACACTGCTATTTCTTAAGAGTCACAGAAGGTTAATAACCTGTAGTCTTTTTTACATGAATGGAGACTGAGACATGACTTTTCGTTGACTATGGTGGGAGGAATCACCTGGCTTGTGAATGAGGCAAGCAGATCAAAGTGTAACACAACTGGGCGCAGATTTCTCAAGCCTAGTTCTTCTAAAGCAGAGTTACACCACGTGTATGAAACGCTCAAACCAGGACCAGAACTTGCTGCTGGTACAACTCCTGTGGCCCAGTTTAAAATCCATTTCAGGTCCCTCCCTGGTCATTAGGTAACCAATGTGGGCAAAGTCCTAACATTAAAAGTGAAAGGTCTTAAAAACGCTTTTTCCAGAATTCTGTACGTATTAAACTCTGCCACCTAATCTCCTGTTGCCAAAGAGTAGTGTGAATAGCTGATATAAACCTGTGCAAATATTTCTGTTTTGAGTTCTCACACAGAATTACTCATACCAAGCTACTAAACTGTACCACATGTTGGAGGGGTTCTCTCTGAGACGGTCTCATGGGGGAGGGGTGGGCAGGGTGGGCGCTGTCTGTCTGTGCACAGAGGAGAGGAGAGGCTCACAGGAGGAGGCCTGAACCCCCAGCACCCTTCTGTTTTCACAGTGACCGTTAAGGTAGTTTCTCATAAATCATGACACCCGCAGACACGACCGCCAGAAACATCATGATTCCACATGGTTACACAACTCGGGCCTGAGGATCTGAGGGTGAGCAAATGCCACTCAACTTGTCTGACTGCCGGTATCACTGTCACACATCCCTTCAAGGAGCGGAACCTCAGAAAACTAGAGAAGATGGCCAGGCAAGCTGCCTCAGCAGAGTCCACACAGCATGCTCCCATCTCTCTGGGAGAACGGGCTGCACAGATGTCACCAGACTCGCCTGAGTAAATCAGAAGGAAATTTCAGCATCATCAGGAACACATTTGACAAAGGGAGTTGCGGGGTGGGGGGGCGGGGCGAGGGGGAGGATGAACTGGGAGACTCGGGTTGACATATATACAGCACTGATACTACACATAAAGTCAACGAGTAAGGATCTAGTGCACAGCACAGGGAAGTCTACTCAGTGCTCTGTGGTGAAGTAAATGGGCAGGAAATCTAAAAGAGAGGGAGATACATAGATAGATAGATAGATAGATAGATGTCTGATTCACTTTGCTGTATAGCAGAAATTGACACAGCAGTGTAAAGCAACTATACACCAATAAGTGAATGACTGGATGAATGAATTTTTAAAAAAGGAACACACTGGGCACCCTAGAACTTGTAGAAATGAGGAGTCCACACCCAGGGTGCAGCACAGCGCCAGGGCTGCCCTAATGTTGGTTCACTGCCAACGGACCGCCTGGACCAGGCCTCTTCTACCCCAGAGATCTCAACGCAAAGGCGGGGAGGCAGCCAGTTGCGGTCTCGCTGGAGCTCTGCTCTTGCTCACACAGCCATGCCAAGGCTGTGTTCACCGGGAGAACAAGAGACCCACAGTCCACCTCAGGACAACAGACACAGCCACCGTCACTCACTTCACGGACATCCCACTGCAGTTTCCTGTTAATGTCCTCGGACTTGAGGATGTCCTTCCTGGCAGTGTCCAGGTCCTCCTTCAGCTCTGTCACGTGGGCAGAGAGGGCTGCCAGGTGCTTCTCCATCTGGCTCTGCTCCTGCTTGTCTATGACTTCCTGGAGGTCAATCACCTTAGCCAGGTCTTCCTCGTGGCTTAGAGGGTCTCTAAGGGGGAAAGAAAGCCTTAGACACCCTTGTTTTGAGAGGGAGGGAACACAGCACTTCTGGGCAATTGGTGAGGTCAAAACTGCCTTCTGCACTCTGGGAGCTCACAAGACCCTCACCACCACTCAGACCTACATGGTATGCTGGTGAGAGGTCCCGACAGCCCCACACAGACTGGATGGTAAGACAAGAACCAGACAGAGAGCGAGACCAAGGACTTGCCTTTCCATTGGCGCTTGGCATGTTTTCTTGCTCATGATTTACACCAAGCACCCCGTGTGTTAGTATCTTTTCCTGGTTATTCTCCTCCTTAAGAATCATCTGCTAAAACCAAAAAATTGAATCAGAGTAAAGAAATAAGTAAAGACAGCAAAACACCTGGAAAAATTCAAGTCTAAACTGAAAACGCAACATAAAAAGAGAATACATGGTGATGCTATCCATCCCGAATACCACCAGGTGATTAGAGTCAGAATTTGTCTTCTGCTGGAAAAAGGGGTACTTAAGAGATCCTGAAGCTCTGAGCCACAAGTCTGGTTTACTAGTCATTAAAATAACCCAGGAGGGCGGGTC
Source organism: Bos grunniens (assembly GCF_055505025.1). Lineage (NCBI taxonomy): Eukaryota > Metazoa > Chordata > Mammalia > Artiodactyla > Bovidae > Bos > Bos grunniens. The sequence continues at coordinate 70,239,342 of NC_141185.1, read as the reverse complement.
CTCAATCAGAATGACAAATAACATCTGATGTCCACCACTACAGCTTTCATTCTTTTTTAAAATGAAAGGATTCAAATGACAAACCCTTCACGGAAATTACACAATGACTGATCAAACTTACCTCTTTATGTGTGGCACCTAATTCTTCTAACAAACTACACCTTTCGAGTGCTACTCGTAATCGCGCTCTCAACTCAAGTAAGAGGGGCCGAGTCACTGTGTGTTGATGTGTGTATATACGTTAGTACACTTCTTAGTGTGTACTCACCCTAATACATGGATACTGTCACAGAACACCTATAATGTCTCTCATTGATCTTAACGTTAAGAAAATCTGGTTGTTAATAGCTTTAAATTCTATGTTTGAGAGAACAAAATGTTATCCTAAATTAATTCTATTACCCAGTTTTTAACTGCAAGTTGATATACAGAATATAATAAATCTTGAGACCTTCATGCCAACTAATACTTTTTAACTGGGGGTTTCCCAGGTGGCTCAGTAGTAAAGACTCTGCCTGCCAATGCAAGAGGGCAGGTTCGATCCCTGGGTCGGGAAGATTGCCTGGAGTAGAAGATGGACACCCACTCCAGTATTCATGCCTGGGAAGCCCCATGAAAAGAGGAGAGTGGTGGGCTACAGTCCACAGGGTTGCAAAGATTCGGACATGACTGAGCATGTACGCAGGCAACGCTTTTTAACCATATAAAACTCTGACTTCTTACAGAAAAAAATGTATATACAAGAATTCAAGAAGCTCAAAAGTCAACTAGTTACATAAATAGGTGCATCATCCACCTAACAAGGCAGCAAGTGTACAAATCCAGGACGGCTGGGTGGCTGGTACCTTCTCGTCCAGGGCCTTGTGGTGCTCAAACAGCCATTTCAGCACCCTGAGCACCTACACCTCGCTGGTCATGCCGGCTGGGGACTGCGCCTGATGCTTGCCCACCATCATCCGGAGGGATGGTACATACCGGGAAACCAGGCACTCCAGGTGCTCCAGCAGCAGCTGCAGGGCAGGGCCAAAGGAACACCTTCAACCTCATGCTCGAATTCAGGGCCGCCAACTCCTCTCAGCCTCATGCTATAGCCGGAAACATACTAAGGCATGTCAGAATCCCGCCAGGTCAGTCTAAAGTTAGAGTGGACTTCCCCAGGGGCCCAATAGTTAAGACTCCACACTTCTGCAGGGGACACAGGTTTTAGTCCCTAGTCAGGGAACTAAGATCCCACACAAAGTGTAGTGTGGACAAAATCTAAGTTAAGAGTACTCCCCCCTCAAATATACTAGAAATAAATTACTGCTGCTACTGCTGCTACTGTTGCTGCTAAGTCGCTTCAGTCGTGTCCGACTCTGTGCGATCCCATGATCTGCAGCCTACCAGGCTTCCCCTCCCTGGGATTCTCCAGGCAAGAACAATGGAGTGGGTTGCCATTTCCTTCTCCAATGCATGAAAGGAAAAAGTGAAAGTGAAGTCACTCAGTAACGTCCGACTCTTCGCGACCCCATGGTCTGCAGCTTACCAGGCTCCTCCATCCATGGGATTTTCCAGGCAAGAATACTGGAGTGGGGTGTCATTGCCTTCTCCAACACTACATTAGCTCTCATCATAAATTTGAAGCAAGGTATGAGAACCCCGAACTGATCCACCCTTGTCTGCTCAGTGGGAATATGTGATAAATGACTTGAAAATCAGATAAAGTTTAAAGACAGCAACATGGAGGCTAGCGGAGACCCCCGTGGGGCAAATGTCAACACGTGAGAATCCCCCTACTGACCACGGTGTTGCTTCTTTTGGCTTTTAGCTGAGCGATTTCATCTTCTCTTTTAAGAAGCTGCTCCTTGTACCTTTTGAGGTCTTCACTAGGAGTTGGAAACTCCTAGAAAACAGTTAAAGGAGAAACTAAATGCAAATATAAATTAAAAAGAGAGCGAGACTGTGAAGACTGACCCTGTCAAGTCTCTCCAGGCTCCACACAAAGGATCTTCTTGCCCTCCAGAGAAGAGGGGGTCCACTGACCCCAAGCCCACACAGACCACCACAACTCAGACCGGCCTTCGGCCTCCACCTCGACCTGGCAGGCATGCGGCAGGAGAGAACCCGGAATCCAAGCCTGCCTTCTCAAGACCCAGGGACGTCTGAGAAGCTTTCCAAAACATAAGCCTAAAAACAAAGTGGATAAAGAGATTCTTAAAAGATACACAGACCAATGACCTAGAGCCACTGGGGAGAGTGAAGAATAAAGGGAAGGTCTACAAGGCCACCAAGCTTTGGAGTGTTCCTCTGGGAGAAAGGCAGGTGGCACCCCAAGGCCATCTGTTAGCCTGACTCCACAGAAGCCACCCAGTCATTCAATCAACTGGTTAAAATGTTAAATTTATGTTATATGTAGTTTACCACAATTTGCGTGCATGCAGGGCCATCCACGTGGTGAACTTGCTCAAACTGAACCACACGGAGTCTTTTGTTCTTCTCTTTTTCTTTGCAGAAATTAAAAAATCCTGGGCTACGTATCCCTTACTACATACTGAGTGATCAGCACCCAGAACAGTGCCCAGCACTTGTAAGAGGCATGTAGTAGACATGTGTAGCTATGAGGGTGTATGTCATACACGTAAGCAGTAGGTACCCGTCATTAAAATACTGCAAGCACTGGTCTGTGCTTTGTAAGATGGGAGACATTAACGGGCTTAGCCTTTCTACTTCAAGGACTGACTCTCTAGCTCGATCCTCATGCCCCAGAGACTCCTCCAGCCAGTATATCCTTTCTTTGGAAGAAGGGAGACGTTAAGGGGCTTAGCCTTTCTGCTTCAAGGACTGACTGGATAGCTCAGTCCACGTGCCCCAGTGACTCCTCCAGCCAGTGTTTCCCTTCTTGAGGGGCCTCCGCCCATCCTCCATGCAGCACCTGCACAACCTCTTACAAGGTAAACTGCTGGGGTCGATCCTGCCCACTAAGGCCAAAACACCCTGGCTGGCAGGGCCCACAGCCATGCTAACAAAATGAAACACAACCCCAATGCTTCGCCGGGTGAGGGCCAATCTGACGGGCCCAGCCCCTGGCTGCTCTCACCTCAGGCCACTCTGCTTCCAGGACGTGGGCCGAGGCCACGTTCTTCCTTGTCTTGGCCTTTGCCTTGGGGTTGCAGCACTGGAATAACGCCCACAGGCGGGCCATTCTGTGACCCATCCTCACAGATGGGGGCAGCCCCCCACTCGGGGGCAACCGTTGTTTCACGGTAGGATACCTCGGTTCCTGACCTATCACCACCGATCTCACACGACACCCACCACTATTCACACTATGACCACTGCTCTCACACTATGATCACCAGCACCGCTGTCTCAAGGAGAAATGGCACGAAGGCTCTGCCTCCACCACGTCTCCCAGGAACCCGAAACTGGAACGCTCTCAGTCACAAGGGGCTCCGTAGTAACAGGGGGGCTGGGCTCAGGCCCACCGTCAAGGGTGCAGAGAGGGGGGAGGGGCTGCCAAAAAGATGACAAGTAAGTGTGGGGTGTGGGAGAAGAAAGGCTGTGCCCATAGCTCAGGCCCCCTGTCAAACATGAGCCTGCAAGGTACTGGGTCACAGTCGAACCGACCAGTATAAACTCCTTCAGAAACCACCACCCCTGGGAATGAGTGAGAGAGACATTTCCTAGGCAGGTTGGTAGGGAGTCTAGGGGTCCCCAAGGAGAGAGGGGTCTGGAATTCTCAAGGAGGAAGAAAGGACAAACTTTTTTTCTTTCTCCACATTCCTTAGGATTATATAACAATAATGTATCCTGCCTAAGGACAGTCTTTGGATTCAACCTTCTGTTATCTTAAAATGTTAATTATGGGAGTAGACCTGGTCTTTACAAGGATGTATCTTGCCTGAGGACAGTGTTATCTTAAAATGTAAATTATGGGAGTAGGTCTGATGAGGTTTTTACAACCTCCAGACATTCTTTGGATTATATAACCTCATTGTTAACACTAGCAAGTGGGTACTCTTTCTGCCCCCTTCTGATGCCTATGTCAGAAGCTTTCTCTATCTCCTTTATACTTTAATAAAACTTTATTACACAAAAGCTCTGAGCAATCAAGCCTCGTCTCTGGCCCCGGATTGAATTCTTCTCCTCCGAGGGCTAAGAATCCTGGTGTATTCGTGTGATTCAACAACAACCTTTCATGAGCACATCTTCTAAGTGGGCTTCTGCCCCCTTTAAGCCACAAACAAGCCTCCAGTGAGGCTACTGAAAGGGCACCCATGAACTCAAGGGCGTCCCCAGAACCCACCCGGCTGAGGAGGACTCACCACGCTAGCTGCCCCTCACTCTCACCCTGAGCTCAGTCCTCCCTGACTGACTCCCTTACTCGAGCTCAGCAAGGGCTTGACCAACCCCACTCCAGGCACTTAAAATGAACCCACAGTGGGTACAGGGGTTCTTTCAACCTGCTGCGAACTTGCCCTCTTAACTTCAACCCTGGGATGCCAGAAAACTCTGCCCCATGGGGGCTGCAAGGTGGAGGTTCAGGGGTGTCCCTACCTCGAGCCATGACAGCCAGCGCCTCCCAGACACCGCCTGAGTCTCTCACCCCTCTCCTGGCCCCACTCCCACCCTCGCGGCTCTCCACACTGCTCCTGTTTCAGCCCGGACCTCTACTGTCACTTGAGGACCTTGGTCCCCAGGGTGCTTGGGGTCTTATATCCACCCATCTCAGCAATTACAGACTCTGGGAGAGACAGAGTACAGTTTGGGGTCCCACCCACAGTTCACCCTGAAAACGTTCTCTTTTTGGGGCTTTATCTACTGGAGTTCTCTGAGATGTGTTTTTAAAACCCCAACTGTTGCTTTCAAAAAGACTATAAGGTCTCTGTGCTCAACTTTATGAATAAAATCTTCATTTTCCACCTTAAAGTGAAACTGGAGGGAAGACTAAAAGCAGTCATTTTTTTCTTTTTTTCTTTTTTTAAAGCAGTCATTTTTTCAAACTGAAAAAGAAAACCCACATGTGACCATGTCACAGAGTACAGGTCACATAACCCCTCCATCCTCAGCCTTCTCCTCCACCACCAGCAGCCCGTCATTGCAAGGCATGCCCTAGGCTGGCAGGGGCAAGGGAAGAGGGGAGACCAGCTTCTCTGTCTCCAGGCTGTGTGGGCTGCTTGCTCCACCTCCTTCCCAAGTTCACGGGGCACTGAAACAGCCCGGGCAAGCTGGGGATTGTGATCAGAAACACAACCATGGGTACCAAGCAAGGACCCCTGGTTCTTGTTTTCTCCAGTATCAAATAAACTTGATCTATACAATTACTGTTACTGTTACATGTGGCTTCAGATGACAGAAGACCCCCAGGGTGTCTCCACTTCCAGTGACAGATGCAAGCAGCTTGTAGGTCAGCCTACCAAGAGCTAGAAAAGCTAAATACGGTTTAAAAGAGGTCCTTAGGCAGCCACAATCTAAGATTTTAAACAAAAGGGAAGCCCAGTGAGGGAGCTAGAGACTGAGAGGGCCGCTCCTTCCCTCGGGCATCTGAGCAAAGCAGACTCCGTGAAGAAAAGGCAGGGAAAAAGTCAAGTAGAGGGAGATGGCTAACACAGCTCTGGAGGGTTCCTTGGGCTGTGGAGACAAAAAATCGAGCGCAGGCCTGACGAGTCAGTCCAGATGTCAGAAAACGTACCCAACACTCTGCACAAGTGGCTGAATGCTGAGTGTCAGTCACCTCGTGATGCTCAGCAGACAGACGGTGGGCTTTGGAACCTGCCGAGAAGGGGGGACCTGGGAGGCACCCCAGGCTTCCAGACGCTGGAGATGCTGGAAAGCTCCTCCCTGGGGTCGGGGGGGAAGGTGGGTGAAGGCTGCTGAGAACTGAACTTACAAGGACCCCCCAGCCTAAAGTCCCTCAGGCCCTGAGTGAACAGACAGCTCTGTCCCCACTGTAGGTCTGTGTCAGAGGAAACTCTGGAGAAGGCAGCATCACTCAGAACCTCTAGGGTTTTCCAAACATAATGTCCAACATGCAATCAAAAAAGCAAAAGAGGGTGTAACAAAAAACAGGACCAAGAGAAAAAAAAAAAACTGAACCAGATCCAGAGGTATCAGATGTGTATCAGCATATCAGAGGTATATCTGATACCAGAGGTATCAGATGCAAATGTCACCTGTTCAAAAATATACTTGACAAAAGGAAAAATTTCTGAGAATCAAAACCGACTCTCAAACTTTACAATAACAGTGACTGAATTTAAGACCTCAGTCTCTGGGCTTAACATCAGATTGGACATGGCTGAAGAGAGGATCAGTGAACTGAAGGATGGATTGGTTAAAATATATATATAAGAGGAAGAAAGTATAGACTATATTGAAGGAGCCTGTTGGGAAACTACGTTGTTAAAAACTATAAATGGGGACCCTCATGGTGGAGAAAAGACAGAACGGGGAATAAGAAATGCCTCCAGGGGTTGAAACGAAAGAGCCTCTTAATGAAAGTGAAAGGGGAGAGTGAAAAAGCTGGCATAAAACTCAACATTCAAAAAATGAAGATCATGGCATCCGGCCCCATCACTTCGTGGCAAATAAATGGGGCAACAATGGAAACAGTGACAAACTTTATTTTCTTGGGCTCCAAAATTACTGCAGATGGTGAAATTAAAAGGTGCTTGCTCCTTGGAAGGAAACCTATGACAAACCTAGACAGCATATTAAAAAGCAGAGACATTACTCTGCCAACAAAGGTTCATTGAGTCAAAGCAACGGTTTTTCCAGTAGTCATGTATGGATATGAGAGTTGGCCCATGAAGAAGGGAGAACACCAAAGAATCAATGCTTCTAAACTGGGGACTTGGAGAAGACTCTTGAGAGCTCCATGGAGTACTAGGAGATCCAATCAGTCAATCCTGATGCAAATCATTCCTGAATATTCATTGGAAAGACTGATGCTGAAGCTCCAATACTTTGGCCACCTGATGCAAAGAAGTGACTCATTGGAAAAGAACCTGATGATGGGGAAGACTGAAGGCAGGAGGAGAAGGGGATGACAGAGGATGAGGTGGTTGGACGGCATCACCGACTCGATGGACATGAGCTTGAGCAAGTTCCAGGAGTTGGTGATGGACAGGGAAGCCTGGCGTGCTGCAGTCCATGGGGTTGCAACGGGTCAGACACGGAGCGACTGAACAGACTGACAGGGACAGTGGCAAGAGTTGGTTCAAGAATCAGACCATTGACTCAAAAATGAAAACCACACATTGGTTTCAACAGCTCTGCGTGTGCCTAAGGCAAGAAGAAAGTGTTCAAGCGCTCAGAGGAAGAAAGGTGTGGCTTTTAAAGGCACAACAACACTGAGAGCTGACTTTCCAAGAACAAGGAAGTCAGAAGATAATGGACTGGCATCTGTAAAATGCTGAAAAAAAAAAAAAAAAAAACTGTCAACCGAGAATTCTGTACCCAACAAAAACACTCTTCAAAAGTGAAAGTGAAATAGAGACTTTTAGGGTAAATGGAAATGAGACAACTCATTACCCACAGACATGAACTAAAAAAAATATTAAGGTAGTGCTTTGGAAAAAATAAAAGTAGTCTCTGATGGAAATATAAAAAACAAGTAAAGATCAACAATGAGGTAACTGTGAGGGTAAATATTAACTCTTCAAAACAATGATGTTAACGCCAAAAATGTATCTAACAGTTTAAAGTGTAACAGTGACAAGGAGGAAATAGTCATGTCAGGGAGGCAGTAAAAGTACTAAGTTAGACTTGAATGTAAAACACACGCTGTATCTGCGAATGTGCACCCAATAACCTGACAGAGGAGCACAGAACCAGAGAAACACTTCATACTTCTAAAAGAAGGCAAGAGCAAAGAACACAGACTAGGTGGGACAAACAGAAAACACACAGCAACATGGTGTCTACACATTGAATATCAACATTATAAACAGAGCAAATATTCTCATTAAAAGATAAAGTGTCAAACTGATTCCAGTGAAAACTATACACTCTTCACAGAGCTACATGTTAAGATGGAATATCTTTTAGACAGGTGAACCTAAAAGATACCCAGGCCAACAAGGACAGAAAACTGATGTGGCAATATCACTGTCAAATAGTGTCTAAAGAAAGAAGCATTACTAGTGATAAAAAGGAGCATCTCATACTGATACAAGTTCAGTCTAGCAAGAAGATGAGGATTCTAAATGTGAATGTACCTAATAACATAACCTCAACATATCAATACATAAAAACTGACAGAAATAGAAAAGGAGTAACAGCAGAGTTCATAATCCCAGTGGGAGACGTTAAAGACACATCTCTCATGGAACTGGGTCCCCTGGTACGTAGTCACCTGCAGCCATGAAGTACCTGAAATGTGGCTGGCTCTACAATGAGATGTGCTGCAAGCCTAAAACACACACTGGATTTTAAAGACTTAGCATGAAAAAAAGAACGTGAACTATTTCATTAGGTTTTATCATGTTGATTACACACTGAAATGATAATATTTGGGGTGTGTTAAAATAAAATATATTACAGGTAATTTCACCTACTTCTGCTTTTATTCAACGTGGCTACCGGAATCTGAATTACATGAGTGACAAACCTGATGTAACTAATACACATGGAAGATTGCATTCCCACTGATACATATTATTTTCAAGAGCCCAAGGAACATATAACAAAAAGAATATGTATTGGGCCATTAGGAAAGCTCGAATTATATCAAAGGACTGAAATAATGCAGAGTATACTTAGGGATTGCAATGGGCTGACGGTTTATGGGCCCTCAAACTTCACCCGGCACGTGGTGATGATTCGAGGAGGCAGGAACTCTGGGAGGGGTCAGGCCAGGAGGGAATGGGCTCCCGTGCTGTGAGGACAGGGAGAAGCAGCAGGCAGTCTAGGAACCAGGAAACAGGCCTCACCAGATGTGGCACCTGCTGGTGATCTTGGGACTCCCCAGCCTCTAGGCCTACAAGAAACAACTTTCTGTTGTTTATCAGCTAGTCTATGGGCTTTATAACAGTAGCCCAAAAAGACGAAGATGGGGCTCTTCCATACTGAAGGACAGGGAAGCCTGGAGTGCTGCAGTTCATGTGTCACAAAGAGTCGGACATGACTTAATGAATGACCACCACCACCATGACCAGCTGATCTGAGTTAAGACTAAAATGGAACTCATGGCTTATGCTATTTAATCTATTTAGCGCAGGCCAAAATGACTAGTATATTTTAAAGTATTTATCTAAAAGTGCCCCTTGATAGCATTTTACAGCCTGTACATAATAGGATGTATACTTTTAAAATAAATTTAATAGTCTATACTTCTAAAATATAATATTTCAAAATATTTTCCTATAAGAGACTTCGAATATTTTTTCAGTAACTCTCCCTCTTTCCCTCTATTACAGGCACTGAACAATTTTGAGGGAAAATCAGTTTGGTACTAGGAAGTCACAGGCAGGATACTTACCACTTTAAAGATTAGTAGCAGGAAAAAAAATTTAGTAGTATATACTATATATTTATAGAGAATTATTTGCTGTCATTAATGTTGGAAGAGCAAAACATACCGATTTCTTTATGGTCCTTTCATAAACAATGCTGATTCCTTTTGGTATTATCTGGTGAAGGGGAAACACTGTTATCAGAAAATGAAGTTAAAATCATAAGTTATATATGATGTTATGATTCTATTTTTGTATGTTTCTGAATCAAGATTAGATAAACAACAGATGGGCTGCCTTCTGGGGCTGAAAATAGAAATAATGGGTTTTTTGTTTGTTTTCTACACAAATAATTTTTTAAAAAATTCTACAAATGGCTCTAATGTGAACTTGACAGTTCTGGCTAAGCTGCTTCTATTACGGTAACACATTTCTATTATTGAAACACAGGTTCTAGTATCAAAATTCCTTGGGACATAGATAATTGGATTAGATGGATAAAAGAGAAAAACACGAAGGGGAAACTTTAGGAAAGGAAACATATTCTTTTGAAAAATCAATGTTTAAAAGACAAAATGAGGATTCTAATACAGAATATAAGAACAACTTTTTTTTAAACCTCAGGAATTATGTACTTGTGACAACAGAATAATGAAATTTTTCTTTGTGTATGGCATTCTAGTAAGAGGCTTAACTTTATTTTCTCATTTAATCTTCACAGCCACATATGAGGTAGATATTACTGTATTTAACATAGTATTCCCTATATTTACATGAGGAAACTGAGACTCAAAGTGTTACAGACGGGACTTTAAACCCCATGTTTTTAATAAATATGTTACATGTGAATGGCTTTCTAGAAATATCAACAAACTTTGAAATGTGTAACTCTTTCATAAAATCATTTGAGCCTCTTAGAAGCCCCTAAATAAATAGGAGGAAATACTTTACAAGGCAAAACAAAAAAAAAAAACAACAAAAACAACAACAACAACAAAAAACCTAAGTACCTGGAAAATTACTGTTACTTAAATAATACATAAGATGAAACATATTCTAGGAATAAACTTTACTGATTTTAAACTGTAAAATATACATTATTCTGAAAAGCTATATTTCACGACCAACTCTTTTCAGGCATTAAATATTACATTCTCAAGAATTATTTAACACACATTTTTAAAAAAGTGTTCTTGCAAAAAACAGTTGGTATAAAGCATTTTAAAATCCAAGCAGTGAATTCCTGTTTTCAGCATGGACATTCATCTTAAATATTTTAAAATACTTTACACAAGCCCACTTTTCTTCAAATCAGGGACTTAAATACATGACATTTACTTTAAACCCAACTGGGTATTTTGAAACAATGTGATCAACTACCTCAAACAGTTTTCAAATGTTTGAAAGTTTCATTAGTATGAGAAATGACACTGATAGAAACCGCACTGATAGTCACGTGAACATACATTCAAATATTACATTCTCCAAGACCTGAGGCAGCTACCTCAAGGATAACATCATTACTTAATACATTTTAAAAACCTCTCATTAGGAATTATCATCAAAACTTGAGAAGCATTCTTTTAGGCATGGTCAGTAACAGTAAATCATATTCAATTATGTATGGATATTACTTCAAATAGGAATTCAATAGCTCTAGCGCTCAGTTTACAAGTCTGTATAAAATTCCTCTGAAGTAAAATCCTGAATGAAAACTAATATTATACTTATAGTGTTTGAGTTTCATTAATATGAGGTACCCAGGGCAATCAAATTCATAGAGACATAAAGTAGAACAATGGTTGCCAAAGGCCAGGAGACAGGGAGGAATGGAGAATTACAGAATTTCAGTTTGGAAAGATGAAATTTCTCTCTCTTTACTTCAAAGATACCATGACAGAGGATTTTTACAGGATGAAACACCGACTCTTTCAAAGAGCAGACAGTCCCTATTCATTGTAAAAACTGTTTCCAAGAACAGGAGGAAAAGACCTCACTTTATGAAGCTATTACAGCCTTGACACCAAAAAGGAAAAATACGTGGCAAGAAAAGAAAAACTATTAATATCGCAGTCTATATCTCTCCTGAGTATAGACACAAAAATCTTAAATAAAATATAAGAACTGGAATGTGAGATATGAACTTGGCCTTGCTTGCAGCAACAGGATTTCTACAAAGAATACATAAGAGAATTTACACACAATGGCAACCCACTCCAGTACTCTTGCCTGGAAAATCCCATGGATGGAGGAGCCTGGAAGGCTGCAGTCCATGGGGTTGCTGAGGGTCGGACACGACTGAGCGACTTCACTTTCATGCATTGGAGAAGGAAATGGCAACCCACTCCAGTGTTCTTGCCTGGAGCATCCCAGGGACGGGGGAGCCTGGTGGGCTGTCGTCTATGGGGTCACACAGAGTCGGATACGACTGAAGTGACTTAGCATAGAGCTAGCAGAAGAGTTCAGCAGGGATGCTCAATACAAGGTCAATATATAAAAATCAGTGGCATTCTTGTAGACCACCAAAAACCTACTGAAAAATGTAACAGAAAAGATCTCATTCACAATTGAAACAAATACTGTAAGGTACCTAGGAACAAATCAATGAATACATACATCAAGAAACAAAAAGATACTAAAACTCAGTATCACAAAGACAGAAATTTCCCCTGGATTCATTTAAAACCTAAAACAATTTCAACAAAATGCAAACTGTTTCTCATGAAGAAATTATTCTAAAATTCAAACAGAAGAGTGCCAGGAACAGTTAAAATAATTTTGAAGAAGCATAAGGTAGAGGAAATGTGGGATTGAAACAAGGTTGTTCAAACAGAGCAGTAAATAAGACAGCCTAAAAATGGAACTTGTATGTTACAGTAATGCATTATTATTCACATGGGCTATTTGATAAATGTGGCAAAAAGCACCATTCATAAGAAAAACTAAAATTGTTACTCATAACACAGATAAAAATGAATTTCAAGAGATCAGAGTCATGAATTAAAAGATCAAATTTTAAAAACTGCTGGGAAAAAATGGCAGACCATTTTTATGATTTTTAGAGGTAGGCAGGGATTTCTGAAAACACAAAAGGCAAAGAAAACACAAAGTAAAAAGACAAGCTAGAGAGCAGGATAAGATATCTGCAATGCAAGTAACTGAAGAAGAATTTAAACAAGAATAACAACAGAAGGCAAATAACATGACAGAGCAGAGGACAAAGGCAACAAATAGGCAAATCACAGAAGAGAAACCCCAAACAGCCAATACACATATGAAAACATCGAGGCATAAGGGAAATAAAAATAAACATCAAGACAGGCTTGAGATATTGTTTCAAAGGTTGACAAAAACTTAAAAGCCTGAGAACACCAAGATGGGGCGAAATGGAACATTCCAACTCTATACTGCCAGTGTCAATTAAAATAACCACTTGAGTTGAAGATGCCTATATGTTAAAAGGCTGGGACTACACTTTTGGGTATACACCCCATGAACATTCTTGGTCATGTACAAGGAAGATAGGTATTACAACAGTAAAACACTTGGAACTCTACGTCCCTCAGCAAAATAATGAGTAAATGAATTAAAGTATATTTGTCCATTAAACCTCTCTACTGCAGTTAAAATGAACAAGTTAGTGGTACACATACTGTTGTGTATATTCTCAATAACTTAAACATGGCATTTGCTAAAGTTTGGTACTGAATGGTTTAAAAAACAGTTTATGTATGTATGTGTGTGTGTAAATAACAGTAACAGAAGCAACAATAAATTAAAAAATGAGTAACAGAACTAACATTCGAGCACTTTTTATACAGAAGGCACTCTTCTAACTGCATGTAGATGCCTAAAAACAGTCCTAGGAGACAGATTCTACTACTATTTCTATCTAACATGATTACTCTCTTATTACTATGAGATTCCATTACTCATTCTACAGATGAGGAATTGAAGTGGAAAGAGGTGAAGTTGATCTAAAACTATAAAACTAGTAAATAATAAGAGTGAGATATGAAGCCAGGATTCCTGACCCAGACTTTATACCTTAATAACTATGTTAGTTATTATACCATTTTCTATTCTTTTTAGGATGTTGGAAATCCAACATTATTTCTGGAAGTTGGAAATAAAAAACACTTATAGAACCTACGACTGTAAAGAAATGAATACACACCCAGGTTTTTATATAGCTCAAACTGGTTCTAAAGATGCTAAAAGATTCTCAGGAATATTTTGAAAATAGTGGTGTACCAACTACTCTAATTTACTATTTTATATGTTTGAGGTCTGGTATTTTTCAGATCATTATTTCTGAGCCAAATATTATTTCTTTTATAGTCCTAAGATAATATATATTTGGAATCCTAGAAACCTCACATGGAGAAGCACATGATGTAGTTCAATCATCTCTTTCTCTCTCATCAGAGGCAAAATTTGATTACTTAGCTTCAGGCCTGAAAACTCATATTAAGAGTTTTTAATAAGCAATTCTATCAAGAAATGTAATAAAATTTCAATTATTCATTTTTTCTGGCCTCTCAATTATAGGTTGGTGTTTTAAAAGCCAGTAGCTAATATTTATAATACTATATTATATATAAATTATAAAGATATAATAATTAAAATGTAATTTTGTGTAGAATTATTTACACCACAAAATAAAAAAGGAAATGGCATTTTCAGTCATCAAGCATTTACGAGAATTGACTATGTGCTAATCACACACTCCTTGTTTCCAGTAAAACTGGAACATTTCTTAAAAATGTCTTTTCTTCTCAATCTACACATTCCCATTCTCAATGCCATCATCTACTCACCTATAGAACATGCTTTGAAAAAATATGAAAAAGATGTTCTTGTGTTTAAAGAGTTCACTGTCTACTAGGGGAAAGAGACAAGTAAACAGAAGTTATCTATAATGCGTAAGTACTTTAATAAAGTGAGCAAGTCACTTAACATTTCTAAGCCTCAAATGAGATAGGTGTTTAAGAACTCTAAATTACAGAGGGAACTTGAATAAACCATCTCTAAGGTCCTCTCTAGATCTAAAATTCTATGATTATCCGATGTCTTTAAATTAAAAGATAAATCACAAAATATTCAGTATGCAAAAAAGAAAAACTAAGACCAACTGAAAGATGAAACTGTTTGTACAAATGCATTCTAATTTTTTTTCAAAACTGTTAAAACTTCAGTTCTAAGTATCAGTAAAATTTCCACAGACACTGTCTTTTAATCAACATCTTCCCCTCAAACCTGCAGACTTCTAAGTAATCAACAAGCAACTATTTTGTGATAACAGAAGTAAAGTGCTTAAAAGCCCATGGCTTGGACTCACGGAAGTGATCTTTTAAAACGAAGATGTTAACAGAAAAGTGTGTATGACATTCTTATTACAATAAATTTGTTCATTAACTTCACTTCAAAATTTTAATGTTCAGGTTTTTCATGAAGAGTTAAAAAAAAAAAAAAAAAACAGCTAAGATTAGCTCTTTTCACTGTTAAATATTTTGAAATTTAGAACAAGGTTTCCCTGACCTTATATGGACATGGAATGTGATACGCTCTGCAGCGTTCTTGTATCCACGTTGTTTCCCAGATGCCGCGGTAAGCTTGCTCATAAAAGTAGCATCCAATTACAATCATGAGTGGTACGAGATACAGAGTGCTGAAAACACCAATCCAGATCATAAACTTCACCAGTTTATCCTGGTTCACCTTTTGTAATGGAATCTCAACTCGCACTCTGTTTAGGGATATAATGCCGGCTAAAAGGAGTGAAACCCCAAATACCACATACAGGCAGAGGGGTGCAAGAACAAAATACCTCAAGGCATCACCATCATAGAGGCCAACAAAACACACGCCACTGATACTGTCACCTTCAATTTTATTCATCGCTAAAAGGATGATGGTCAGCGTTCCAGGGACGCCCCACACACTGGCATGGAACAGCAAGGCTTCCTTCCCAATAGCTTCACTACCCGACTTCGGCACAGCTGCCAAGAACCACGTGATGGTAAGAATCACCCACCAAATGCTGCCAGCCATAGTGAAAAAAATAGAGTATCATAAGGAGCATGATACAGGCTTTGTTATGAGATCCTTGGGTGACTGTGGAAGCCTTATACTGTGCAGGGCTGGATGAATTGCAGGCGACTCGGTCCTCAAGCAAAAACCCAATAAAGAAAATTAATAACACCATCATGTAGCAGACGGCATAAATTCTAACGGTTCTTTCAGAATACCGGAATCTTATCACATCAATCAAAAAAGTTAAAAAAGTAAACAACGTGGCAGAGAGGCAAATGACTGAAATCAATCCTATGAAATACCGAGCAAATGAAAGCTCTTCTCTCCTAAAGTACATATTTGGACAAGGAGGTGAACAATCACGCATGTGCAAAAAGCAACAGCCAAGATCAGGATCAATTTTCAACTCTCAGGGACACCAAAAGCCATAGTCCCTCTGCACTGCCACTGAGGCTCCTTCAGTAGGATCGCCAGCTAAATTCAGGTCCACCAGCCGAGGATACGGCTCACCACAATCTGGGAACCTAAAAACACAAGACAAGAATCATTTACTTATTGGGAACCTAATGATTTGGATTTCCACATTTAGCAGTTGTGACTTATTTATGCTTATGTCCTTGGAGAACATTACGGTATGTCGAAGAGATAATGCAAATATCTTGCTTGTGGGTCATATGATGAGATATTCCACAGTTGGCAAAAAAAACAAAAAATGTATACTTAAGTTTGTTTCGGCTTCAAAAAGATTATTCTTTATTAAAACAGGCATAGCCATTAGTAAATAGTGTAATTAATACTATTTATTTAGGACACACAGTTTACAGTAAGATTTCAAACTATAAATAAGTATATATAAAATAAACATACACAAATAAAAAGCTTCAGTAGAACAGTAGCTAAAAGTGTTTTTTTAACATTTAATTACAAGATAGTCCTCAATTTACCCCAGACTCCAATAGAACTTTCTTAAAAATAAGAGGTAAAAATCTTCCCTAGAACAAGATGGTGGAGGAGCAGGTGGACGTGGGGTACATCTCTCTCCAAGGATGCATCAAGAATACACCTTCAAAGACAGAAGTGCATGCAGAACACCAGCTAACAGGTTAGGGACAATAGTACCTGACCAGTGGAAAAGAATATATAGAACCACGCAAAACTTGGTAGGACGAAGGAACTACGGGAAAAACAGGAGTGTTAGAAGGACTGGATCTGCCCTCGGTGGGTAGGGGAACTGAGGCAGGGGTCCAATCCCTGCATGGGGCAATTGTCTGAGTCAGAGGAGAAACATTTAAGGCTGAGAGTGAAACAGCTGATCTGTGGCAGCCTAAATGGAATAAGAATCAGACAGTCCTTACTACAGCCATACACACCCCGGACAGGGACACAGGTCCCCTGGAAGGCCCAGCAGCTGGGAGCTGGAGTTTAGGATTGTGCTGCAATCCCAGGGCGAGGGCTGCTGTTGAGTGCGGAGGGATGGACTGAGGAGTTGTGAGGGAAAAGAGACGGATTGAGGGGATATGAGGGAGGAAAGCCAGGCAGCCACAGAAGCAAAGCGATACTGCTGAGTCAGGGGTAGGGGATGGAGCCATCACCATAGCGTCTCTCCCTCAAAATGCCAGCATCGGCAGCTGGCCCATCAAATGCCTGACACACTGCACTACAGAGCAAGACCCCACCCAGAGTGCCACTTTAAGTGCCAGGGGCGCCAACCTACAGACTAGGATCCCAACCAGGAGGGCCCCTCTATGTGCCTGACACACCGAACAACAGAGAAGGACCCCAGGCAAGGTAGCCCTCTAAGTGCCTGAACAGGCAGAGCTACAGATAGGCCTTTTGATCGCCAGCTACAAGAGGCTCGAAAAAAGACTCTGATAGGGACTTAACTCCTGCAGTGGAGGCAGTCCGTGTCCTTGCACACTTGGCGCTGCCAGGGTCCCTGCAAGCCAAGCAGCTGCATCACCTTCATGCTCAACTCTCACTGGGGCAGAGCTGCCACAGGCTAACAAAGTCTTGCATCTGTGCCCACAGGGTCACTTCAGTCATGTGCAGCTCTTTGCCGCCCTGTAAACTGTGGCCTGCCAGGCATCTCTGTCAGGGAG
Source organism: Bos grunniens (assembly GCF_055505025.1). Taxonomy (NCBI): domain Eukaryota; kingdom Metazoa; phylum Chordata; class Mammalia; order Artiodactyla; family Bovidae; genus Bos; species Bos grunniens. Next base: position 70,221,773 of record NC_141185.1, on the reverse strand, counting down.
GAGGGGGTTCTCCAGGCAAGAATCCTGGAGCGTACTGGCCAATACTGGTTGCCATACCCTTCTAGAGCACTGTATTTCCTGCTGCCCTAGCAGCCAACTCCCCTGAGTACCTGGTGCTGCCAGAACCCCTGCGCCCTAAGCAGCTGCACCACCTCCACACCTGGCCCTCACAGGGGCAAACCCAAGCCCTCCAGGGCAGCCCCGGGAGGAAACCCCAGTGGATGACCCACATATATAGGTGGAAATGTAACCACAGTTGAAACCCAGGGGCAGTGTGGCCAAGGAAGAAGACCTAAAACCTTACCACCAGCTGTACAAGCTGCAGATTAAATCCACACGATCAACTAGGAAGACTCTGTCTCTATGGAACAGAGAAAAGGTCATTGAGAGCTCCCACAAAAGAACACTCACTAGTTCTGATAGCTGTGGACACTGGAGGCAAGAACACACTGGAGTAGAACCAGATTAGAATCTGATCTGCCCCCACAGCAGGTCCAAAGTTCAGCACAGTGGTGGAGGGCATCCGAGGCGGGTAAAGTGGACTATGACTCCCAGCAATGACTCAAGAAAAACACTTATTATTCTTATTTTTTGACTTGTTCTGTAGATTCTTTTGGATTTTTTTTCTTTTTTCTCTTTTTTATCCCCCTCTGTTGTAGCTGTCGATTTTACTGGCACTGTGAAATCCAATTAAGCTTTTGAGCTTTATTTTTTCTAGTCACACTTTTTACTGTTATAAACCTCTGCCTCTATGTTGGGCTTCTGCAGTTCTGTGGAGTTTTCCTCTTTATTTAATTTTTTAAACCTATTTTTATTTTTTCTATATTTCTCAGTTTGCTTTTCTTATGGTTCTTTTCTCCTAGCAGTTAATCTTTAACATATATAAATCTTCTTTATCTACCTTTATCTAACTTTGCATATCTATTCTTTCTTTTGTTTCTTTCTCTCCTTTCCTCTCAACATAGTTGTTAGTTTTAGTTTCAATGCTTTATTCCCCAGTTGGCACTTTGCTTTAGTTTTGTTTTCTAGTTTGTGCTTTGGCTAGTTTTGTTCTGGTAGATATAATTTTTGGTTTCTTTTGTTCACTGGGTCAATCTACTGTACTTTATTTTTGCTGGACTTTTTTGATTTTGCCTATGGGTGTGTTGGAGAAGGAAATGGCACCCTACTCCAGTACTCTTGCCTGGAAAATCCCATGGATGGAGGAGCCCGGTAGGCTACAGTCCATGGGGTCGCTAAGAGTTGGACATGACTGAGCGACTTCACTTTCACTTTTCACTTTCATGCATTGGAGAAGGAAATGGCAACCCAGTCCAGTGTTCTTGCCTGGAGAATCCCAGGGACGGGGGAACCTGGTGGGCTGCCGTCTATGGGGTCGCACAGAGTCGGACATGACTGAAGCGACTTAGCAGCAGCAGCAGCATGGGTGTGTATGTATATGTGCATATTCAGTCACACTTTTTAATGTTGTTATAAACCTCTGCCTCTACATTGGGCTTTTGTAGTTCTGTGGAGTTTTCCTTTTTTCTTTCTTCTTCCATTTTTTTTCTTTTCTCCTCTTTATAATTTTAATTTTTTAAAACCTATTGTATTTTTGGCATATTTATCCCTTTCTTTGCCTTTCCTACTGTTTTTTTCCCCTTGCAGTTAATCTTTGATGTATATAGATCTTCATCTATCTCTATTTAATTTGCATATCCATTCTTTCTTTTCTTTTCTTCCTTTCCTCTCAACATATTTGTTAGTTTTGTTTTCATTGCTCTATCCCCCACTTGGCACATTGCTTTAGTTTTGTTGCCCAGTTTGTGCTTTAGTTAGTTTTGTTCTTAACTGGTAAATATAATTTTTTATTTCCTTTGTTTGCTGGATCAATCTACTGTACTTTATTTTTGTTGGACTGTTTTGACTTTGCTCATGGGTGTATAAGTTTATGTGTATTTTATATAAGTTATGTGTAATTTATATAATTATTTTAACTATTATTTGCCTGATTTTGTAACTGCCATTTGTCTGGGGTTCATCTTTGGTTTCTCATTTTCGGATATTTGTTTTAATCTCACTTAATGCCATAACAAACCACTGTGGAGTCTTTGTTTCTGACCAGAGATCAAGTCTTGAACCTTTGGAGTAGGAGCACTGACTCCAAGACCCTAGACTACCTGAGAACTAACAGTAGGGAGTATCCAATAGTGAGAACTCACACAAAGGAAACCACTTGAACACAAGACCCGGCATCAACCAACCACCAGTAGCACCCTGTGCAGGACGCCTCATCTAAACAACAAACAAAACAAAAATACAAACTGAGTCATCAGCAGACAGGATTACCACCCCACTCAGCCTTACCCATGAGAGGAAACACAAACAAACAAAAACTCAGCACAAATCTCACTCTACACAAAGCTTACACAACCACTGGACCAGGCTTAGGAGGGCAGAAACCAAAAGAAATAATTCAGCCTTCTTCAAGGAAAGAATTCAACTTCGCTTGCAGCCTGGGAAAAGGAGACTTCAAACACAACAAGTGAAGAAAAAATTATGAAAAGGCAGAGAAATACTACACAAATGAAGGAGCAAACCAGAAACACAGAATTCCAAATAAATGAAGAGGAAACAGACAAACTACCTGAAAAACAATTCAGAATAAAGATAGTAAAGATGATCAAAAACCTTGAAAACAAAATGGAGAAAATGCAAGAATCAATTAACAAAGGCCTAGAAGAATTAAAAGAATGAAAAGAACTGAGGATAGTCTCAGAGACCTCTGGGACAACAGCAAATGCACCAACATTCAAATTATAGGGGCCCCAGAAGAATGAGAGAAAAAGAAAGGGTATGAGAAAAATTTTGAGAGATTATAGTTGAAAACTTCTCCAACGTGGAAAAGGAAACAGTCCATCAAATCCAAGAGGCTCACAGAGTCCCATACAGGATAAACACAAGGAGAAACACGCCAAGACAAACACTAATCAAAGTAACAAAAACTAAACACAAAGAAAGAATATTCAAAGCAGCAAGAGAGAAGCAACACGTAACATACAAAGGGAACCCCATACACTTAACAGCTATCTTTCAGCAGAAACTCTTCAGGCCAGAAGGGAATGGCAGGATATATTTCAAGTACTGAAAGGGAAAAATCTACAACCAAGATTACTGTACCTGGCAAGGATCTCATTCAAAATTGATGGAGAAATAAAAAGCTTTTCAGACAAGCAAAAGTTAAGAGAATTCAGTACCACCAAACAAGCTTTACAACAAATGTTAAAAGGACTTATACAGTCAAGAAATAGAACAGAAGAGAAAAGATCTAAAAAATCAACCCCAAACAATTCAGAAAATGGCAATAGGAACATATATAGCAATAATTACTTTAAATGTAAATGGATTAAATGCTCCAACCAAAAGACACAGACTGGCTGAATGGATACAAAAGCAAGACTCATATATATGCCATCTACAAGAAACCCACTTTAGACCTAAAGACACATATAGACTGAAAGTGAGAGGATGGAAAAATATATTGCATGCAAATGGGAAATAAAAGAAAGCTGGAGTAGCAATCCTCATATCAGACAAAGTAAAGAAAAGTACAAGAGATAAGGAAGGACACTACATAATGATCAAGGGATCAGTCCAAAAGGAAGACATAACAATTCTAAATATCTATGCACCCAACATAGGAGCACCTCGATACATAAGACAAACACTAACAGACATAAAAGGAGAAACTGACAGGAACACCATAATAGGAAGAGACTTTAACACCCCACTCACACCAATGGACAGATCATCAAAACAGAAAATTAATAAGGAAACACAAGTCTTAAATGACACATTAGATGCGATGGATCTGATTGATATCTTCAGGACATTCCGTCCAAATGCAGAAGAATACACCTTCTTCCCAAGGGCACATGGAACATTCTCCAGGCTAGACCACATCTTAGGTCACAAATCAAACCTCAGTAAATTTAAGAAAATTGAAATCGTATCAAGCATCTTCTGCAACCACAACGCTATGAGACTAGATATCAATTACAAGAAAAAACCTGTAAGAAACACAAACACAGGGAGATTAAACAACATGTTTCTAAATCACCAACAGGTTACTCAAGAAGATAAAAGGGAAATAAAAAAATTCCTAGAAAAATATGACAACGAAAACATGACAACTCAAAACCTATGGCATGCAGCAAAAGCAGCTCTAAGAGGGAAGTTTATGACAATACAATCCTACCTCAAGAAACAAGAAAAACGTGGAATAGACAACCTAACTTTACACCTAAAACAACTGAAGAAAAAAGAAAAGTCCCAAAATTAGTAGAAGGAAAGAAATCACAAAGATCCAAGCAGAAATAAATGAAAAAGAAATGAAAGAAACAATAATAAAGATTAATAAAACTAAAAGCTGGTTCTTTGAGAAGATAAACAGAGTGACAAATCTTTAGCCAGATTCATCAAGAAAGAGAGAGAGAAGAATCAAATCAACAAAATCAGAAATGAAAATGAGAGGTTACCCCAGACAATGCAGAAAGACAAAGGATTATGAGACTATTATGAACAAAATCGGAGAAGGCAATGGCACCCCACTCCAGTACTCTTGCCTGGAAAATCCCATGGATGGAGGAGCCTGATAGACTGCAGACCATGGGGTCACGAAGAGTTGGACACGACTGAGCGACTTCACTTTCACTTTTCCCTTTCATGCATTGGAGAAGGAAATGGAAACCCAGTCCAGTGTTCTTGCCTGGAGAATCCCAGGGACGGGGGAGCCTGGTGGGCTGCCGTCTATGGGATCGCACAGAGTCGGACACGACTGAAGCGACTTAGCAGCAGTAGCAGTATGGTAATAAAATGGATAACCTGGAAGAAAACGACAGATCCTTAGAAAACTTCTATCTCTCAAGACTGAACCAGGAAGAAATAGAAATTATGAACAACCCAACTGCAAGCACTGAAATTGAAGCTGTGATAAAAAATCTCCCAAAAAACAAAAGCCCAGGACGAGATGGCTTCAAAGGAGAATTCTATCAAACATTTAGAGAACATCTAATACCTATCCTTCTAAAACTCTTTCAAAAATTGCAGAGGAAGGAACACTTCCAAACTCATACTACAAGGCCACCATCAACCTGATACTAAAACCAGACAAAAACAATTAAAACAAACAAACAAACAAACAAAAACCTCCAGGCCAATAACACTGATGAACAGAGATGCAAAAATCCTCAACAAAATTTTAGCTAACAGAATTCAGCAACACATCAAAAAGCTCATACACCATGATCAAGTTGGGTTTATACCAGGAATGCAAGGATTCTTCAATATATGCAAATCAATCAATGTGATACACCATATTAACACATTGAACAAAAGATCATATCATCTCAGTGGATGCAGAAAAAGCCTTTGACAAAATTTAGCACCCATTTATGATTAAAACTCTTCAAAAAGTGGGCACAGAAGGAACCTTCCTCAACACAGCAAAGGGCATATATGATAAGTCTACAGCAAACATTATTCTCAATGGTGAAAAACTGAAAGCATTCCCCCTAAGATCAGGAACAAGATAAGGGTGTCCACTTTCACCACTATTATTCAACATAGTTCTGGAAGTCCTAGCTACAGTAATCAGAGAAGAAAAAGAAATAAAAGGAATTCAGATCAGAAAAGAAGTAAAGCTCTCACTGTCTGCAGATGGCATGATACTGCACATAGAAAACCCTAAAGACAGTATCAGAAAATGACTAGAGCTAATCAGTGAATTTAGCAAAGTTGCAAGATACAAAATCAATACACAGAAATCACTTGCATTTCTATATACTAACCATGAAAAATCATGAAGAGAAATTAAGGAATCAATCCCATTTACCACTGCAACAAAAAAATTAAATATCTAGGAATAAACTTACCTAAGGACACAAAAGAACTGTACAGAGAAAAGTATAAGACACTGATGAAAGAAATCAAAGACGACACAAACAGATGGAGCCATATTCCATGTTTCTGGGTAGGAAGAATCAATATTGTGAAAATGACTATACTACCAAATGCAATCTAAAGATTCAACGCGATCCCTATCAAATTACCAATGGCATTTTTCACAGAACTAGAACAAAAAATTTCACAATTCATATGGAAACACAAAAGATCCCCAATAGCCAAAGCAGTCTTGAGAAAGAATGGAGTTGGAGGAATCAACCTTCCTGACTTTAGATTATACTACAAAGCTACAGTCATCAAGATAGTACGGTACTGACACAAAAATAGAAATATAGACTAATGGAACAAGATAGAAAGCCCAGAAATAAACCCATGCACCTATGGTACCTTATTTTTTACAAAGGAGGCAAGAATTTACAATGGGGCAAAGACAGGCTCTTCAATAAATGGTGCTGGGAAAACTGGACAGCTACATGTAAAAGAATGAAATTAGAACACTTCCTAACATCTACACAAAGATAATCTCAAAATGGATTAAAGACATAAATGTAAGACCAGAAATTATAAAACTCTTAGAGGAAAACATAGAACACTTTATGACATAAATCAAAGCAAGATACTCTATGACCCACCTCCTAGAGTAATGGAAATAAAAACAAAAGTAAACAAGTGGGACCTGATTAAACTTGAAAGCTTTTGCACAGCAAAGCAAATGATAAGCAAGGTGAAAAGACAGCCCTCAGAATGGGAGAAAATGATAGCAAATGAAACAACTGACAAAGGATTAATTTCCAGAATATACAAGCAGCTCATACAAGTCAATGCCAGAAAAACAAACAACCCAACCAAAAAGTAGGAAAAGACCTAAAGAGACATTTCTCCAAAGAAGACATACAGATGGCTAACAAACACATGAAAAGATGCTCAACACTGCTCATTATTAGAGAAATGCAAATCAAAACTACAATGAGATATCACCTCACAGTAGTCAGAATGGCCATCATCAAAAAATCTACAAACAATAAATGCTGGAGAGGGTGTGGGGGAAAGGGAATGCTCTTGCACTACTGATGGGAATGTAAATTGATACAGCCACTATGGAAGATGGTATGGAGATTCCTTAAAAAACTAGGAATAAAACCACCATATGACCCAGCAATCCCACTCCTAAGTATATACCCTGAGGAAACCAAAGTTGAAAAAGACCCATGTATCCCATTGTTCATTGCAGCACTATTTACAATAGCTAGACTATGGAAGCAACCTAGATGTCCATTGACAGATGAATGGATAAAGAAATTGTGCTACATATACGCAATGGAATATTACTCAGCCATCAAAAGGAAGGCATTTGAGTCAGTTCTGATGAGGTGGATGAACCTAGAACCTATTATACAGAGTGAAGTGAGTCAGAAAGAGAAATATAAATATTGTATTCTAATGCATATATATGGAATCTAGAAAAATAGTACTGAAGAATTTATTTATAGGGCAACAATGGACAAACAGACATAGAGAAGAAACTTAAGGACATGGGGAGAGGGTAGGAGAGGATGATACATTTTTCACCACCTCAAATTCTATTTTATTATGCCTGTGGTAGAGCCCAAGAAATCTGCATTTTGACAATTTTCCAGACTTGAGAGAGTATCACACGCACAGTACAGAAAAAAACAGGGATGTGCTGCAGACATTCTCACATGATCGGAAGTACTGTTCTCATGAACTTCCTGCATTTTCAGTTTTCTTGACAGCATGAGTTTCTAAGCCTTCAGACTCCCATCAACTAGATATTCAGTAGTTACATGGATCAAATAGTTTCCAAGAAACTGTCACTGATATTAAGTTTGCCAAATACATGTATAAACTTATACTGAAGCTGATTAATACAAACCATTTTCTTCACAAGGCTTGGATTATAAAGCCAAATGACAGAAACATTGCACAGAGACATTTATTAGAACTCTGTGGTAAGCCAGGGCTTTAAGAGAAAAACACCTAAACAACACTCTTGAGTTCAAAAGAAGGCACAAACTTGTAAACACAATACAAAATACAGCAGCATGACGTATGAAGCAATCAAAATTAGGAGAGACTTCATGTCAGTCCCTCAACACAGGATTTTTGAACTGGTATTTGCCAGTACTGCCAATATGGCAATCAGTATTCTAACAAAAAAGGCGAGCAAAGGCACAGAGGTTCGAACAGGGTGTGTTTAGTACTGCTGGGGCACGAAGAGTGCATGAACTGTAAGCACAAGAGGTAAGCACTTTCAGAAATATGTGTGTGCATGTGTGTGCATACACACTGGTATAAACATATCAATGGATATATCTGTACATCCAACTGCCAATTCACCACATACACACTCCTTACGTTTTAATCCTTCCAAAACCAAACTCTTGATTTCCACTCCTTAGATTCTCCATTTTCACAAATGGTAATCCCATTCTTCTAGTTGCTCAGGCTGAAACCCTTGGGATCCTCCTTGAAACTGCTTCTGTCATGTCCACCTCACAACCTACCAGCACTTCTTGTCATTTGACTTGGCAATGTATCTAGAATCTGAACACTTTCCATGTCCTCCACAGCGTCCACCTAGTTTGAGCTATTAGTACCTCATCCTTGGATTTCTGGAGTGGCTTCCAGTTCATCTCCATTTGTACACAAGAACCAAAGCGATCCTTGAACCAGAGTGATCCTTGAAAGACACGCCACCCCTGTGCTCATCATCATGTTTCTTCTGCTCAAAATCGTCTAACTCACTCAGAATCAAATCCAAATTCCATAAAGGAGCTCTAAACACACCCCCAACCCCAGTGCTTTCTGATCGTATTTCCTTCCCTTCTCCCTTACTCACATGGCTCTAGCCTCTGTCGTGTCCCTGTTGTTCTGTGATATAACCAGCACGCTTCCACTTCAGAGCCTCTGCACGTGTTGCTCTGCTTCTTCTGCCTGGACTGATCTTCCCTAGATATCTGTATCATTTGTTCTCTCATTTCACTCATGTCCCTGTCACAGTGTCTCCGTCTTAAAAAGGACTTCCCTAATATCTCTGTACTATATCACTATCACCTAACTATTCTTTCTTATTGACATTCATTGCCATATGACATCTATTTACTTCCTAGCACTTAATTCTATTCTTTCTTATTGGCATTCACTGCTATCTGACATTTCTGTTTATTTATATCTTACCATTACAACCATCATTAGAACTGTAGCTCCATAAGAACAGACCATGTTTTGTTCACTACTCATCTTCACTATCTGGAATAGTGTCTAGCACATGCTGCTGCTGCTGCTGCTGCTAAGTCGCTTCAGTCATGTCCGACTCTGTGTGACCCCATGGACGGCAGCCCACTGGGGTTACCCCAGTCCCTGGGATTCTCCAGGCAAGAATATTGGAGTGGGTTGCCATTTCCTTCTCCCATGCATGGAAGTGAAAAGTGAAAGTGAAGTCACTCAGTTGTGTCTGACTCTTACTGACCCCATGGACTGCAGCCTACCAGGCTCCTCCGTCCATGGGATTTTCCAGGCAAGAGTACTGGAGTGGGTTGCCATTGCCTTCTCTGGTCAAGCACATGGAAGACATCCAATTAATATTTGCTGAATGGATAACTGTTGACTAAATATTTGCTGAATTGATGACTGTTGACTAAATATATTCATATAGCCCTTACCCAACTTAACAGCTTCCCTGCTGCCTCAACTGGTAAAGAACCTACCTGCTAATGCAGGAGACGCAAGAGACGTGGGTTCGATCCTGGGGTTGGAAAGATCCCCTGGAGAAGGAAATGGCAACCCACTCCAATATTCTTACCTGGAAAATTCCATGCATGGACAGAGGAGCCTGGTGGGCTATATATACCGTCCATGGGGTCTCAAAGAGTTGTACATGACAAAGCACTCACCCCACATACAAGTTAATTAGAAAGATGACTAGAAGGAGTACAGAAGACATTTGAGCTGTACAAAATTGAGAGCAGAGATATCTGATGAGCCATAACTAAAACCAGATAAGGCAGTGAGAATGAGACAGCAATGAAATGAGCTAAATAAAAGCAACAGAATCTACAACTGACTGGATGTGGGAGCTTAGGTCAATGAAGGAGGAATATGCCTTCTAGGAATTAAAAAAAAAAAAATGAGCAAGGAGTAAAATCAATTTTATACATGTTGAAGTTGAGGTACTTGAGACAAATTCAGGTTAGGATATCCAATGGCTGCTTGTTAGGCAGATTTGGAACTTACCAGAAAGATGCCAAGGCTATAGATTTGTATTTAGGAGTCATCAGCATGTGAGTAACAGTTAAAATCAGTGAGATGAAATTACCCAGGGGAAGCATGTAGAATCAAAAAGAACAGAAACAGATTGCTAAGAAGCACCAGGAAGAAGAAGGCTCAAGAAAGGAAATTGAGAAGGACTGGACTGAGATGTAGCAGGCCACAAGAGTGTGCACAAAATGCCAAAGTAATTTTCAGGAAAGGAGGACAGACTGAGGTTGAGGGGAGTAAGGGTCTAATATGGAATAAAGGTGAAATGAAATATAGGTTTGAAGTGAGTGACATAGATTTGGTGTAAGTGCTGAGGAGAATGAATAGAAACTTTCCTGTTGACCACACTGGAAACTGACTAAAGACAAAGAGCAAATAGAGCGGCTATGGTTTAAAATGTCTATCAATAGGAGAACGGATAAGCAAAATACAGTAATCTATACAATGGAAGACAAGAAAAAGGAAAGAACTATTAATGAACACAAAAACATTAATGAGTCTTGAAAATAGAGCAAAGAAGAGCAATCTTAACTCAAGCAAAATAAGAGTTATACAATGTATGACTTCATTTGTATGAAGTTCTAGAATACACAAAGTAATTCTCTAGGAAGGATGCTAAACAGTAGTTGCTTCCAGAGGATGATATAGACATGGGCTGACTATCAAGGAGCATGAGAGCATGAGGTAATGGTAATGATCCAGTTCTACACCCTTCTAAGGATTTGACTCTCTATGCTGCAGATTTTTATCAAAACTCATGTGCTATCTTTAGATTTGTGCATTTCCCTGTAAAGTTTTAAATAGGAAAAAAAAAAAAAAAAACTATAGACAAATGTTTGGTGAAGGACCTGATAAAATATTTGTGAGGACAATACCTGTTGTCTCTAATTTATTTTGAAATACACTCAAAGAATAATGTAGATGAGTGGATCAATAGAGGGATGGACAGATGTGATAAATATAATAAAACAATGATAGAATCTGGACTATAGTAAAACAAAAAAAAAGGAGCGGCTATAGTTTAAATAATTAAATATGCAGCATATTTAATTTGTAAGAAATTAATTGAATTGGTCCAGCTAGAGATCTGAACAAGCACAGTAGACAGAATACATCGAAATTGTTAGCAAAAGTACTATTTTATGTGACAGACAACAAAGCTTAATCTAAGTAAGAAAAGAAATGAGATCAGGAAGGGAGCTATTAGGAAAGGTGAGAGCAAACCCCCAAACTTTGGGGTATCCATAAAACTGAAGAACAGGTGCAGTATGAACAAGGATATGAGAGATGTGGAAGAATGAAAGGTTATTATGAAAGATCAGTTTGTCAGAACTTAAGCAAGAATTCAGAGTTAGGCAATTCCAGGCAAAATAGTGAGGACATAAAACAGATTTAATACTATCAAAACAGAGATCATAATGACATTTCTATAACTGTACATAATCTAATAAAATAAAAAGACCATCAAACAATAGGAGTTAGACACAAAACATAAAATAGGATTCCTGCCGAGGTAATTCATAACTGTTGTTATAAATACCAATAAATTTAGATTTCTAAAATAGGAACTATAAACATTATAAAGTTTTGGGGAGACAGCAGATGAATGGTTTGATGGGTTAGGGTTAGGGTTAGACAAGAGAGTATGTCAAATAGGTGGAAAATAGAGTAGACAAATAAAAGAAAGCAAACTGTCAGTGAACTGACTACAAGTAACTAATATATGTTTTAAGTTTCTCCATCTATCAATGACAGTAACAGCATAGGCTTTTTACCTATCTCCAAGGGCTATTGATGGTTGACTCATTGGAAAAGACTCTGATGCTGGGAGGGATTGGGGGCAGGAGGAGAAGAGGATGACAGTGGATGAGATGGCTGGATGACATCACCGACTCAATGGATGGGAGTCTGAGTGAACTCTTGGAGCTGGTGATGGACAGGGAGACCTGGTATGCTATGACTCATGGGGTCACAAAGAGTCAGACACGACTGAGCGACTGAACTGAACCAAAGGGCCATTGACAGATGATAAATAAAATTAATTTTAAACATGAAGGAGAAAAAAAAGTGTTCTGTGCAGCACTGCCCATGATAGCAAACCCTTGGAAATAACTTAAATAACCATCAGTAGAAGATGGCTAAATAACTACAGATAATAATATTAACACAATTGGCCATTACACAGCAATTAAGAGGAAAGAACCAGACTAACAAATAGAAACAACAGATACAGATATAAACACAGATACATAAACAACACTATATATTTCTATATATATGAAACCTAAAAAAGTATATAATGTTGCTTATGGATATGTTTGTAATGTATAGTAAGAGTATAAAAATAAACATAAGAAGAATTAACAACAAATTCAACATAATGATTATCTCATCTCTGCGGAGAAAAGAAGGAAATGAAATCAAGATGGATACTAATGAAGGAATCTTCAACTCTACCTGTACTGTTTTATTTCTTTAAAAAAGAAATCTGGGGCATTCCCTGGTGGTCCGATGGTTAGGACTTGGTATTCTCACTGTCTGGGCCCCAGGTTCCATCCTTAATTGGGGGAACTAAGATCCTGCAAGCCATAGGGGATCTTGGGTGTGGCCAAGAAAAAAAAATCTGAAGCAAACACTGCAAAATATTATTGGACAAAGCTAGATAGTAAGAGTTTTATAGCTATTCATCTATGCTTTATCCTTGAAACATTTAAGAAAACAAAAAAGGCACATTATAGTATAAAAAATGCAGTATTACTACCATACACGTTATTACTAACAATTATGTTCTCTTATACAAATCTATAGGACTGTCAGGTAAATATCCTCAAGACTTTAGGAACTGCTTACAATCTATATATTGGAAATGATCTGAAAAGTATCTGACATTTTCTGGGTCTGGGTATGTTAATACATGACAGTAAAACAGAACCAAGGGACTTTCCTGGCAGTCCAGTAGTTGATTCCGTGCTTCCAGTGCAGAGGCCATGGGTTCTATCTCTGATCAGGGAACTAAGAGCCCACATGTTGCATGGTCAAAAAAACAAAATTGAAAAAAAAAAAAAAAGAAAGAAAGAAAAATAGAAATGACAGAACTACTATAGTCATTAACACTGAAATCATAAAGATATTCAAGTCCCATTAAATCATTAAAGATGTTTAATAATGAGGCAACAAATGATTATGTTCTCTATATCTTCTCATTTTTTATAAATGGCATTACTTTTATAACCAGGAAAAAAAAAAAAAAAACATAAGGGAAAGATATCAACAATCAATATCTTGATTATGTTTTTCTTAATTGTTTTTAAAATTTCTTCATAGAAATGTTTTTCTTTTTCTACCTTTTTCATTTCATTCCAAATTCCTAAGGAAATGAACAGCTCTGAGGCATGAAACTTCTGTTCAAAATTATAAGTAATATACACACTTTGAAAAGTTCTTAAAAACTGATGAACTAGAAGACAAATAATTTTAAATATGCTGCAAAAGAAGCAATGGTCCATGAAAAATCTATGATTTTCACACCTACTGCATTCCATATCTTCAGGCCAAGCAACACCAAACAGCTCCATGAGCTTCAAACACTCACTGTGAGCCCGCTGACAGAACCTATGGCAGGGAGGTGTGACACAACTGTATTCCACACAGATAGGAGCACAGAGTGCACAGGGAGATGGCCGGAAACCCCGAGAGCAGTCCAAATTCACCACAGGGCGGAATGGCCAGGAAAAAGTTCAAATCAGATCATTAGATGGAGAGTTGTATGTATACAAGTCAAAGTTTTCTTCATATATAATATGGCAATATTCTTGTTTTTTCTGTTTTGGAAGATTTCTGAAGGCAATTAAAATTTTCTGAAGGTAAATTTTTGTTATTTTCAACAAAACCCTCTTCACCCTACCCCTAGAGATTCTGAATTGGTTAAGTATGAGGTGCATTGTAGAATCTATATGGATATTTTCATTATTACAGGTGATATTAATGAAAAGGCCTGGCTGAAAACAACAAATAACAATACAGTCCATTTTACACACAAAAATCCACAAAAGATATGCGTCAAATGCTCAGAAACCTGACTAATCACTGCTTGGTAATGGGATTACAAGAGATTTCAATTTTGTTTTTCTTATGTACTTCAATTTCTGTATTTTTGTCAACTAACATGTATCAATAGGAGAGGAGGATGAAAAATGAAAGAAAAGGAGAGGAGAGGAAGAGTAGTCATTACACATAGTAGTACATATTTTGAGGTGGGAGGTAAAGGAAGAGATATCACTTTGGTCTCATATTTTCCTGTTCTTTTTACATTAAAAGAAAAATTTAAAAACATACACTAGAGTTTTTTGAACTCTGAAATCACAAGATGTAAACAGAGCTAACACTGTAAGCTGATATTAAGGAAACAGAAAAAATAGTGGCCCCAAACATAAAACCATGCTAAAATTATCATCATACCTACAGGAATAGATCAATTATTCCAAGAAGTGTACATCTGGGCTTTTGACTACCAAATTTTTTTTCACATGTTTATGTAACCGGTTTCAGAGTGAGAGGGTAACAGGCAGGAAGGCCAGGGGTCTCCAAACGGAGGAAATAGCCTGCAAGTGTCAGACATTTTTCTCTCTCTTAAAGGGCAGGAGGAAACAAACTAGCGATATTTTTTCTTTCTCTATACAAATTGAAAAGGAGGTTTCTCTTAAAATACTGTGTTGCCATAACGACACCCGGTTTCACCTGAAGTTAACCAATGCCTTTTTCTTATGGGAATGTTTGTCTTAAGCTATGCTAATGTACTATGCATTTACCCCCAAACTCTGTCTTCAAGTTGGTTCTGCCTCTTGGCTCAGAACCTGCTTGACAAACCAGTATGTTAGACTTAGATATTGTTCCCCTAATCTATGTAAATGAAACTATTTGTATGGTGGTCTGCCCTTCTTCAAGATTCAAGTTAATCATTTTATGGCCCAGGATAAACTATTTAGTGCCAAGATTATCCCAAAATGCATCTTATGGGCGAGGGCCCTGGTGCCATTCTGAATTTTTTAAGACATTCCTTTCTTTCATTAACAGACTGCTAATGACTATATAACATCCAGCTGAAGACTAGCAGGCGGGTATTCTTCTGCCCCCTTCTGATGCCTATGTCAGAAGCTTTCTCTATCTCCTTTATACTTTAATAAAACTTTATTACACAAAAGCTCTGAGTGATCAAGCCTCATCTCTGGCCCCAGATTGAATTCTTCTCCTCTGGGGGCCAAGAATCCCGGTGTCTTTGTGTGATTCAACAACAACCTTTCAAGAGTCATTGCTGATTTTTAACTAATAATATATTCTCACCACAAGGCCTTTCCACTAAGACTCAATCAATTTATTTCTACATTGATATAAAACATTTTCCAGAAGACTTCTATACTCAACGCAGTCACAAAACCAAGAGTCACTTAGAGAAACTGGTGTTAAAAGAAGTTAATTGTATAAGAGATGTGATAACTGATACGTAACTATATGTGACAATCATTTTACCAATTATATTAATATATAAAATAACACTACATATAATATTATATATATACACTATATGTAATAAATAGAACATACATTTATATATAGTAACATATAACAAACTATATGCAACCAGCACTTCCAAGCATGAAGAAATAATTTTAAATTAATAACTTTAAATTAAATCAATGTTCCCATCAAGAACATTTTCAAAATATAGGAAAAGTTTTAAAGTATCTATTGAAGGCTACTAGGGAACTACTGAAGGAAAAGAACTAGACAGACCAGGAATCAGAGAGCAGGAAAGCCTGGTAAGTGTGGCCACTTCTCCAAGGAGGTATCTGTTGAACCTGGGTGTAAGGCAAGAGACTGAGAAGCAAGTTTTGCTCAGGCTGATGCTAGAGAACCAAGAAACCAGCAGGGCTCTAGTAGTCGAGCAAGACCATATATAACTGAATCACCTTGCTGTACCCCCTGAAACTAATACAACACTGTTAATAGATGATGCTCCAATATAAAATAAAAATTAGAAGGAAAAAAAAAAAAAAAGACTACAGACAAAATTCAAAACAAAAGTGACAGATGGGTCAAAAGGGAAGTTCCTTGGTTTGGGCCCTTCAAGATATTTGAAAATTCTGGAGATGCACAGGGCAGGAGGTTAAAAAGCTAAGCACAAAACCTCTGAAAAGCAGAGTGGAGATTTTGGCAGCATTATCAGTATGAGGAAACATAAATTAGAGGCTCAAGTCCAGCTAGGGGAAATGAGCATAACTCACTTGCAGCTGGAAGCCCCTCCCCTGAGTGACCACACTTCAGCAGTGGGGGCAAATGACAGGGAGGCAGAGACCGATCAAAACTGAAACCCAGCCTCAACTCAGCTCAGTCCCAAGACTACATGAGAAATATGTTGGAGAAAATAAAAGATGAAGGATTCCAAAAAATTGGAATCTATCATAAGAAGGGCCAAATGGAAATTCTGTAAGTGAAAAATAAACGATGACATTAAGAGCTCATTAGATATACCAGAAGAACGAACTGGCAAAATGGAAAACAAGGCAATAGAAAATATCCAAACCAGAAGCACACAGATCAAAACCTATGGAAAAATACACAAAAAAGCATAACAGATGTGTAAAACACATGAAAATGTTTAGGATATACATAACTGGAACCTCAAAAGCGGGAAGAAAGAATGAACAGAGGCAATATATAAGAAGATGATGGTCAAGAATTTCTCAAAACTGATTAAAGACAACCCATATTCAAAAAGTTATGCAAATCCCCAGAAGAATACATACAAAAGATATACCTAAGCATATCACATTTAAACTGTGGGGGAAAAAAAGAAAAATATTGTAAAAGCAGCCAGTGGCGGGGGAAAAAGATATCTTACCTTCAACAGAACAACTATTGCTGGACTTTGGAATGCTAGAAAACAACAGAATGACTTATTTAAAGAGCTAAGAGAAAGCTGCTTACCATAATACTATGGTCAGAAGAAATAACCTTTAATAAGTGAAGGCAAAGTAAACACATTTTCATATAGGCAAAAACAGAAAAATTACTGGCCCAAACCTACACTAAAAGATAAAAGTAATCTAAGATGAAAATTCAAAAGGAATTAAAAGCCACAAAAGAGGTGAATATGTGGGAAAACAGAAATGAATATTCTCTGTAAAAACAAAAAATGCCTTAAAAGACATATAAAATACAAAATAATTATGTGTAATAAAAAAATGATAAAGACAGGGGCCAGAGGAACACTAATGGGAGACTGATCAAAGTTGTTATTTTTATTAGAATACTGTAAGTCAAGAGTACATATCATAATTTCTGGGGTAAGCAATAAAAGAATGCACAACGAACTTGTTAATCAGAGAAATACAATAATACAAAAGAAGTCAAGACAGGAGAGAGAAAAAGAAAAGCAGTTTGAAAAAACTGAAATCGAATACTAAGATGGCAGATATCAACCCAAGTACATCACCAATTGCATTATATATAAATGAACTATCGACTACATAAGAGAGTAAGATTGCTGGACTAGGTACAAAAAAAATTTGCTGACACGAATGTAAAATGAGGCAACCACTATGGAAAATAGTCTGGTGACTATTCAAGCAGTTAAACATAAAACTGCCACATGATCCAGCAATTCCACTCCTAGGAATATACCCCAAATAATTTTAAATCATGTCTAAGCAAAAATAACCCTGCTTATTTAACTTATATGCAGAGTACATCATGCAAAATGCCAGACTGGACAAAACACAAGCCAGAATCAAGATTGCTGGGAGAAATATCAAGAACCTCAGATGTGTAGATGGCACAACCCTTATGGCAGAAAGCAAAGAAGAACCAAAGAGCCTCTGGATGAAAGTGAAAGAGGAGAGTGAAAAAGTTGGCTTACGACTCAACGTTCAGAAAACTAAGATCACGGCATCCAGTCCCATCACTTCATGGCAAATAGGAAAACAATGGAAACAGTGACAGACTATTTTGGGGGCCTCCAAAATCACTGCAGATGCTGACTGCAACCATGAAATTAAAAGACACTTGCTCCTTGGAAGAAAAGTTATGAACATCCTGGCATAATAAAAAGCAGAGACATTCCTTTGCCAACAAAGGTCCGTCTAATCAAAGCTGTGGTTTTTCCAGTAGTCATGTATGGATGTGAGAGTTGAACTATAAAGAAAGCTGAGTGCCAAAGAATTGATGCTTTTGAAATGTGGTGTTGAAGAAGACTCTTGAGAGTCCCATGTACAGCAAGGAGATCAAACTACTCTGTCATAAAGGAAATCAGTCCTGAATATTCATTGGAAAGACTGATGCTGAAGCTGAAACTCCAATACTTCCACCACCTGATGGGAAGAACTGACTCATTGGGAAAACCCTTGATGCTAGGAAAGATTGAAGGCGGGAGGAGAAGGGGACCACAGAGGATGAGATGGTTGGATGGCATTGCCAACTAAATGGACAGGAGTTTGAGCAAGCTCTGGGAGTTGGTGATGGACAGGGAGGCCTGGCACGCTACAGCCCATGGGGTTGCAGTGAATTGGACACGGCTGAGTGACTGACCTGAACTGAAGCAAAAATGTGCATATGAATGTTCACAACAGAGTAGTGTTATTCATAATAACCACAAAGAGCAAAATAAAGCAAAAGCAAGCAAAGGAAAGGAAATAATAAAGAAGAGAAGTCAATGACACTGAAATCAGAAAATAAATTTTGTAAAAAAGTCACGCAACCCAAGAGCTGGTTCTTTGAAAACTTTAGTACAATTGATAAGGTTCTAGTATGAATGACTTAAAACGACAGAGAAACACAACTTAACCAATATCAAGAATGAAAAAGAGGGTACCACTAGACACTGTACCGACATTAAAAATATAATAAGGAAAGACTTCCCTAGTGGCCCAGTGGTTAAGAATCCGCCTGCCAATGCAGGGGACACAGGTTTGATCTCTGGTCCAGGAAATTCCCTCATGCTTCAGAGTGACATGCCCGTGTGCCACAACTACTGAAGCCCACACACTCTACAGCCCAGGCTCTGCAATGAGAGAAGCCACCACAATGAAAAGCCTAAAACAAAGAGTAGCCCCCACACTCTGCAACTAGGGAAAGACTGCACGCAGCAATGAAAACCCAGCACAGCCAAAACTAACTTTCACTTTCCAATAAAAATGTTAAAAACACCTAAGTAATAATACAAACAACTCTATGCATATAAACCAGACAATTTAGATGAAATAGACCAATTCCTCAGAAGTCAAACTGCCAAAACTCACCCAAGATGAAACAGATAATCTGAACAGTCCTATAACTATTCAACAAATTGAATTTGTAGTTTAAAATCTCCTGAAAAAAGATATTCAGGCCTGATGCTTTTATTGGTAAAATCTAACAATTTTAAAAGAATACCAATTCTACACAATCTCTTCCAGAAAACAGCAGAGAACTAATCCGAACAAATTCTATAAAGTCCGGATTACTTAATATTCAGTTCAGTTTAGTTGCTCAGTCGTGTCCAACTCTTTGAGACCCCATGGATTGCAGCAAGCCAGGTATCCCTGTCCATCAGCAACTCCCAGAGTTTATTCAAACTCATGTCCCCTGAGTTGCTGATGCCATCCAACCATCTCATCCTCTGTGGTCCCCTTCTCCTCCTGCCTTTAATCTTTCCCAGTATCAGAGTCTTTTCAAATGAGTCAGTTCTTCACATCAGCTGGCCAAAGTATTGGAGTTTCAGCTTCAACATCAGTCCTTCCAGTGAATATTCAGGACTGATTTCCTTTAGGATGGACTGGTTGGATCTCCTTGCCACCCAAGGGATTCTCAAGAGTTTTCTCCAACACCACAGTTCAAAAGCATCAATTCTTCAGCACTCAGCTTTCTTTATAGTTCAACTCTCACATCCATACATGACTACTGGAAAAACCATAGCTTTGACTAGACGGACCTTTGTTGGCAAGTAAAGTCTCTGCTTTTTAATATGCTGTCTAGGTTGGTCATAACTTTTCTTCCAAGGAGTAAGTGTCTTAATTTCATGGCTGCAGTCACCATCTACAGTGATTTGGGAGCCCCCCAAAATAAAGAGTGTCACGGTTTCCCCACTTATTTCCTATGAAGTGATGGGACCAGATGCCATGATCTTAGCTTATTTTCTGAATGCTGAAATGATCTGAAAAAGAAAATGATCTTATTTTCTGAATGTTGAGCCTCAAGCCAACTTTTTCACTCTCCTCTTTCACTTTCATCAGGAGGCTCTTTAGTTCTTCACTTTCTGCCATAAGGATGGCATCATTCATCTGCATATCTGAGGTTATTAATATTTCTCCCGGTAATCTTGATTCCAGCTTGTGCTTCCTCCAGCCCAGCGTTTCTCATGATGTACTCTGCATAGAAGTTAAATAAGCAGGGTGACAATATACAGCCTTGACATACTCCTTTTCCTATTTGGAAACAGTCTGTTGTTCCATGTCCAGTTCTAACTGTTGCTTCCTGACCTGCATACAGACTTCTCAAGAGGCAGATCAGGTGATCTGGTATTCCCATCTCTTTAAGAATTTTCCAGAGTTTGTTGTGATTCACATAGTCAAAGGCTTTGGCATAGTCAATAAAGCAGAAATAGATGTTTTTTCTGGAACTCTCTTGCTTTTTTGATGATCCAGTGGATGCTGGCAATTTGATCTCTGGTTCTTCTGCCTTTTCTAAAACCAGCGTGAACATCTGGAAGTTCATGTTCACATACTGTTGAAGCCTGGCTTGGAGAATTTTGAGCATTACTTTACTAGCCTGTGAGATGAGTGCAACTGTGCAGTAGTTCGAGCATTCTTTGGCACTGCCTTTCTTTGGGATTGGAGTGAAAACTGACCTTTTCCAGTTCTGTGGCCACTGCTGAGTTTTCCAAATTTGCTGACATATTGAGTGCAGCACTTTCACAGCATCATCTTTTAGGATTTGAAATAGCTCAAATGGGATTCCATCACCTCCACTAGCTTTGTTCGTAGTGATGCTTCCTAAGGCCCACTTGACTTTGCATTCCAGGATGTCTGGCTCTATGTGAGTGGCCAGACCATCGTGATTATCTGGGTTGTGAAGATCTTTTTTGTATAGTTCTTCTGTGTATTCTCACCACCTCTTCTTAATATCTTCTGCTGCTGTTAGGACCATACCATTTCTGTCCTTTGTGGAGCCAAACAATCTTGCTGTTCCAAAGAATAGCAAGGAGAGATAAGAAAGCCATCTGTCTTCAGTGATCAGTGCAAAGAAATAGAGGAAAACAACAAAATGGGAAAGATTAGCGATCTCTTCAAGAAAGTTAGAGATACCAAGGGAACATTTCATGCAAAGATGGGATCAATAAAGGGCAGAAATGGTATGCACCTAACAGAAGCAGAGGATATTAAGAAGAGGTGGCAAGAATACACAGAAGAACTCTTTAATATTAAAGCAAAACAGAAGTGTGTTAGTCGCTCAGTCATATCTGACTCTTTGTGATCTCGTGGACTGTAGCCCGACAGTCTGCTCTGTCCATGGAAAGCTCCAGGCAAGAATACTGGAGTGGGGTGTCATTCTCTTCTCCAGGGGATCTTCCTGACCCAGGGATTGAACCTGTGTCTCCTGCATTGCAGCCAGATTCTTTACTGTCTGAGTCACCAAGAAAGCCCAACAAAGATAATACAAAAGATGAAAACTATAGACTAATACCACCCCCTTAAAAATGCAAAAATCCTTCATAAAATAGTAGGAAATCAAGTCCAAAAACATACTAAAAGTATTACACAACACCACAACTTAGTAGGATTTGTTCCAGAAATCCAAAGCTGGTTCAATATTCCAACATCAGTCTAATCCACCAAATCAACAGGCTAACATAAAAAGAAAAATCACACGATTATACCAAATGATGCAGAAATAGCATTCATGATTTTAAAAGTTTTCAGCAAACTATGGCAAGTAACTTCTTCAACCTGAAAAAGTATATATAAGAAAACCCTATAGTCAACATCATACTTTGTGGTGAAACACTGGATTTCTATCTTCAATGTTGGAAACAAGGGAAGAATGCCTAGTCCCACCACTCATATTCAGCAGAGTACTAGAAGTCCCATCAGCACAAAACAAGAAAAGGAAATAAAAAGTGTAGAGAGTGGAAAAAGAAAACTGTCCCTTTTTGCATGTGACATTACTGTCTACATAGAACATCCCAAGGGATCTCAAAAAAACATTTTTAAATTAGTAACAACAACAAAAAACTAATACAATTTGTTAGTCCTAGAATGAGTAAGTTCAACAAGGTTGCTGAATACAAGAAAAACATACCTAAAAATTTAATTTCTGTATACAATTGTATTTTTATACATAATGAACATGGAGGAACAAAATTAAAACAATACATTTATAATCACATTTATTTTTTAACAAAGAAACACCTGGGTATATACTTAACAAAACATGTATGTCTTCTGTGCCAAAAACTATAAAATGCTGATGTAATCAAGGAAGATATAAATAAATGAACAGATATATGTTTTATTAGTTTGCTAGGGCTGTTATAACAAAGTCCCTCAAACTGAGTGGCTTAACCAACAGAAATTGATTGTGTCACATTTCTGGAAGCTAAAAGTCTGAGATCAAGGTGCTCCAGAGGATACTCCCTCTAAAGGTGATAGGGAAAGATATGTTCCAGGTATCTTTCTTAGTTTCTAGTAGCTCCTTGCCTTGTGGCAGCACAAACCTAGCCTTCACAGAGCATTCTCTCCATGCTTCTACACGAATCTTCCCTCTATGTGTACCTGTGTCCAAAGTTACCTTTTACAAGGACACCTGTCATACTGGAACAGGAGTCCCTCACTACTTCAGTATTAATCTGTCTTAACTAATAACATTTAGAATGACCCTATTTGAGGTACATTCTGAGGTACTGGAGGTTAGGGCTTATCAGGCGGGCTCAAGGGACTCCCCTGATGGCTCAGACAGCAGAGGATCTGCCTGCAATGCAGTCGAACCAGGTGCAATCCCTGGATCGTAAAGAGCCTCTGGACAAGGGAATGGTTACCCACTCCAGCATTCTTCCCTGGAGAGAATTCCATGGACAGAGGAGCCTGATGGGCTACAGTCCATGGGGTCACAGAGAGTCAGACACGACCAAGCGGCTAACACTTTCACTTTTCAGGGGGACTCAAGTCAATCCATAACAACACTGTTTATGGATTGGAGATTCCACATCTGACCTCCAGACTTAATAACATTTCTGTCAAAATTCAGTAACACTTTTAGTAGTTAAAGACACGCTTATTTTAGATTTTATATGGAAAAGAAAGTAGAATAAAAGAAACAATTTTGAAAAAAAAAAAAGTGGGAAAAAACTCTATCAGTTCACTTCACTTCAGTCACCCAGTTGTGTCCGACTCTTGGCAACCCCATGAATTCCCGCACCCCAGGCCTCCCTGTCCATCACCAACTCCCGGAATTCACTCAGACTCACATCCATCGAGTCGGTGATGCCATCCAGCCATCTCATCCTCTGTGGTCCCCTTCTCCTCCTGCCCCCAATCCCTCCTAGGATCAGAGTCCTTTCCAATAAGTCAACTTTTCGCATCAGGTGGCCAAAGTATTGGAGTTACAGCTTTAGCATCAGTCCTTCCAAAGAACACCCAGGACTGATCTCCTTTAGAATGGACTGGTTGCATCTCTCTGCAGGCCAAGGGACTCTCAAGAGTCTTCTCCAACACCACAGTTCAAAAGCATCAATTCTTCAGCGCTCCAAAAATCAAGACACTGTGGTATTGGTGGTGAAATAGGCACAAAGATCAACAAGACAGAATAGAGAACTCAAATATAAATCTATACAAGGACAGATAACTGATTTTTAAGGAAGAAACAAAAGCAGTTCAATGGTGGAAGGATAGACAGCCTTTCCAACAAATGGCACTGAAGCTAGTGGATATTCACAGGCAAAACAATGAAACTCACTTTATACAAATTAACTCAAAATTGATCATAGATTTAAATGTGAGACATAAAGCTATAAAACTTCAGAGAATTTGCAGACCCAGTGAAGAGTTCTTAGAAATGACACCAAAAACACAGTCCCTAAAAGGAAAAAAGCTTGGTAAACTGGACTTTGTTAAAATTTAAGGCTTCTTTTCTCCTAGGCTTTGTTAAAAGGATGAAAAAGCAAGCTATAGACTAGAATAAACTATTTACAAACTACATTTCCAACAAAGTATTTGTATCTAGAATATATAAAGAACTCTCAAAGCTCAAAAGTAAAAAACAATTCAACTGAAAATGAACAATAGACATGAACAGACATTTGATCAAAGAAGATATATGAATGGCACATGAAAAGATGTTCAATAGTATTAGTCATAAGGGAAATGCAAATTGAAATCATGTAAGATATCACATCATCTGAGAAAAGCTGAATAAAAAATAGTGAAAATACCAAATGGTGGTAAGAATGCTGAGAACACATGTCTCTCATACACTGCTGGCAGAATGTAAAATGGTAGAACTTCTATGGAAAATAGTTGAGTAGTTTCTTAAAAATTCAAAGATATGCTTATCCTATAACCCAGCAATCACAATTCTGGGCATTTATTTACACAAAAGGAAAATTTATGTCTGCACAAAAGCCTGTACATGAATGTTCAGAGCAGCTTTATTTGTAATAGCAAAAAGCTGGAAACAACTCAATATCCTTCAGTGGATGATTAAATAAACTGCAGAACATCTCTATTGCTGGAATACTACTCAGCAATTAAAAACAGTCACTACTGGTACATGAAGAAACTTGGATGGGTCTCAAGGGTATTATGCTAAATGAAAAAAGTCCATCTCAAAAGATTATATACTGTATGAATCTATTTATATAACATTCTTGACAAAATTATAGGGACAGAGAACAAATTAGTGGTTTCCTGGGAATAGGAAAGGGTGGTAGGGAGAAAGGAAGCACAAGAAAGATGTGGTGATAAAA
Source organism: Bos grunniens (assembly GCF_055505025.1). NCBI lineage: Eukaryota > Metazoa > Chordata > Mammalia > Artiodactyla > Bovidae > Bos > Bos grunniens. The sequence goes on along the minus strand of NC_141185.1, from coordinate 70,196,560 downwards.
ACAGTTCTGTATCATTTTGGTGTTTTGTTTTCTTTTTGCCACGCTGTGGGTCTTGTGGGATCTCAGTTCCCCAACCAGGGATCTGAACTCGTGCCCCCTGCAGTGGAAGCACAGAATCCTAACCACTGGACTGCCAGGGAATTTCCACAGTAGCTTAACCAAAGTGATGGCTACATGAACTTATGCATGTGATAAAAATGCAAAGACAATAAAAGTACATGGACATGTGCATATACAGACACAAAAATGAGTACATGTAAAAATGGGTGAAATATGATAAAGGGCTAAAGAGTATACCTATGGTAACTTTCCTTTTTTTTTTTAGATCACCTGTGCCTTTAAAAAGTTTTATTTATGAATTTGGCTGTGCTCGGTCTTCACTGCTGAGTGCAGGCTTTCTCTAGCTGCAGTGAGTGGGGGCTACTCTCTAGTTGTGGTGTGTGGGCTTCTCATTGCAGCAGCTTCTCTTGTTGCAGAACACAGACTCTAGGGCATAGAGGCTTCAGTAGTTGTGGTACATGGGCTTAGCTGTCCCGAAGCATGTGGGATCTTCCTGGATCAGGGATCAAACTGATGTCCCCCGTATCAAACTGGCAGGAGGATTCTTAACCACTTGACCACTAGGGAAGTCCAAGGTCCCAGTTTTGATACTAATGGCTACATAAGATAGCAAGACACCATTCCCCAGCCCCCCGGCCCCGGTGAAACTAGCTACAGTATATAGAATTTCTACACTCCTTAATTTCCTGAGCTGCTGCTGCTGCTAAGTTGCTTCAGTTGTGTCCCACCCTGTGCGACCCCATAGATGGCAGCCCACCAGACTCCCCCGTCCCTGGGATTCTCCAGGCAAGAACACTGGAGTGGGTTGCCATTTCCTTCTCCAATGCATGAAAGTGAAAAGTGAAATTGAAGTCACTCGGTCATGTCCGACTCTTAGCCACCCCATGGCCTGCAGCCTACCAGGCTCGTCCATCCATGGGATTTTCCAGGCAAGAGTATTGGCTTCTCCCTGTGAGTCTATAACTATTTTAAAGTTTAGGGGTTCCCTGGTGGTCCAGTGGTTAAGAATCCACCTTGTAATGCAAGGGACACCAGTTCAATCCCTGGTCTGGGAAGATCCCACATGCCACAGGGCAACTGAGCCAGTGGGCCACAATTAGTGAGTCCGAGCTCTGGAGCCTGCAAGTTGCAACTATTAAGCCCATGCTCCATGACTACTGAAGGCTATGCATTTTTGAGCCTGTGCCCTGAAACAAGAGAAGCCCCTGCAATGGAGAAGCTCTTAAACCACAACTAGAGAAAGACTGTGCACAGCAACAAAGACCCAGTGCCACCAAAAAAAAAAAAAAATTCAAAGCCTAAAAATGCATTATATTCACATGCTGATGTATGTACAGACATCATACATACAAGCATATGTATGCCTTAAGTAAGTCTCAAACTTGCTTAGTCCTCAACTATACAATACCAACTAATCTGATATTGATATGTTACCACATTAGTAAAACCTCCATTTGTGAGCACCATCATGAATTATAAAACTGACTTGAATCACCATTTTGTGCTGCTTGCACTGAGTATAAGGCTTTAAGTGTATGCTTCTGTCACTCACTAGCTGTAAGTATCTTGTGCTGTGGCTCAGCTAGCATTGATGGACACTCACTACAGGCTGGGCAGTGCCGTAAGTGCTTCACACACCTAACTTAATCTTCTCAACGATCCCATAAGGCAGGTACTATCATTAGTCATACCATTTTATAATAAATGTGAAGGAAAGAAGACACAGAAAGTTAAGTAGTTCGCCAGAGATCACATAGCTACAAAGATAGTCCCAAGAGTTAAACCTTGGCATTCTTGTCCAGAGCCCTTGAGCTTATTAACCAGTTTGTTCTCTGTAACCTCTCTAAATTTCAGCTTTTCCTCTATAAAATGGTGTTAATATATATAGAAGTATTAAGGAGATCAAACCAGTCCAGTCAATCCTAAAGGGAATCAACCCTGAATATTCACTGCAAGGACTGATGCTGAAGCTCCAATACTTTGGCCACCTGATGTGAAGAACTGACTCACTAGAAAATATCCTGATGCTGGGAAAGACTGAGGGCAGGAGGAGAAGGAGATGACAGAGGATGAGATGACTGGATGGCATCACAGACTCAATGGAGATGAGTTTGAGCAAATTCCAGGAGATGGTGCAGGACAGGGAAGCCTGGCATGCTGCAGTCCATGGGGTTGCAAAGAGTCGGACACAACATAGCGACCAAACAACAACAACATATACAAATAAGAATATATAAAATAGGATACAGCTCCTAGTAAATGACAGCTTAAAAAGAGATTAGGAAAGAGTTACAAATTAATAAAGCTGCAGAAGGCCTATTTGATGGGCACCAGGAACCCTGCTCAATTCCCTGTGCTCAACTACCAAGTGAAAAAGTCAATTGTCAACTGGAATGGTGTTTTTAAAAAGCAAAATAAAACATGCATTAAAATCTAAATCACAATTCTGAGTGAAGGAAACCAGACATAAAAAAGTAGATGCTATATGTACATTCATATAAAACTCTTAAAATGAACACACTAATCCACAGTGACAGAAAGCAGATCAGTGGTTGCTTCCACAGGGAGTCACCTCAGAGGGGTGGACTACAGTGGGCACAGGGAAGCTTTTGCAGCATAGTAGTGTTAGTTGCCTGGAGAATCCCAGGGATGGGGAAGCCTGGTGGGCTGCCGTTGAAGGGGTCGCACAGAGTCGGACACAACTGAACTGACCTAGCAGCAGCAGCAGCAGTGTTAGTCGCTCAGTTGTGTTGGACTCTTTGCAACCCCATGGACTGTGGCCCACCAGGCTCCTCTGTCCATGGGATTCTCCACGCAACAATACTGGAGTGGATTGCCATTCCCTTCTCCAGAGGATCTTCCCAATCCAGGAATCGAACCTGGGTCTCCTGCAGATTCTTTAGTGTCTGAGCCACAGGGAAGATCCCTAGGAAGCTTTTGAGGTGATGGAAATATATGATATCTTGATAGTGATGATGGTTTCACAGATATATACTTCTGTCAAAACTCAAGCTGAACACTGTTCAATGGGTACAGTTAACTGTATACAAATCATACCTCAATAGAATTATGTAAAAACAAAAAACAGTAATATTTTTCAAATAAGCAAACTGCCCTGATTATAACTCTGAACAATTTTTAACTTCATCAAAGTCAAAATTAAATGTTAGCCAGCATACTGCCAAGTTGAGAATATATATAAGGAACCCAGACTATCAAAGCTCTATAAAGGAGGAAAAAAGAATCTTCAGCTGATAAAATTTTTAAAAGATTCTTACTGAGTACTCCCCTAAGGAGCAGTACTTTTATTCACTAAATTAAGACCAGGGTAAATGAAGTTTACAAACTGAAAAATAACTTTCTAAAATTAAGTTTCTGGTTTCTTCAACAAAGGTGCAAGACAGGGAACCTTCTATTTTTTGTTCAAATTCAAATCAGCCAAGCTTTTGTGCTCCTATTCTCTTTCTTCTTTGAAATTTCCATTCCTGTTACCATAGGAACCTGCTAGCTGACAAGCCTTCAAGCATAGCAACAGCCCAAGCTTAGCAAGAAGTGTGAAAGGGAACAGAGTCAAAGGCCAACATTTGAGTCATGAGAATCAGAATTCCAATCTTTGTCACTCTACAAAGGGTCTGAGAACCCAGAAACTGTATCCTACTGGGTGTGGGAATATTATGACTAAATTTACTAAATGTGAAACCAAATGTGGAATGGCCTTGAAAATTCAAAAATGGTATTCATTCTATTTTAGATCCAAATTAGAGTAAGAAATTATTTTAAACAACTTTTTAGAATAATTTTAAGTAATGTAAAATAAGACCTTTGAAAGCTTTTTTGTAAGGATAAAATTCTAAACAGAAAAGGTCTAAAACTTTAAGAATTACTTTATATATGTGTGTGTGTGTGTGTGTGTGTGTGTATATAATTCTACGTTTGTAAAATACCTTTAGTCCCATAGATTTGCTTTTCTTTTACAAATTTATTTTGTTAATGTCTTATGACAGCATATTAAATACTTTCAAATATTAGTTCAGTGAGCTAGTTTGCAGAAATATGACTTTATCACAGGAGTATATTTATCTTAAGTCAAAGGGGAGCTCCTGGAGCAGCCCATAAAATCTGACTTTCCTTCAGGAAGTACTTTTAACATTTCAAGTATCATGAATGGTTGTGAATTATAGTCTGACTCAAAAGATAAAACTTTACAAACCAAATTCATCACAATTAATACTTTAAAATAAGCATTTTAAGGCATTCTTTTAAAGTGATATAAAATGCAAGAAAATCAATTAAAATTTTAATAGCTTATTTTTTCTTAAAGTCAGAAATAACTAAATGCAATTAATTCTCCACTACTTGTGTATTTTCCACGTTTTTCAATTTAGAAGTTTCCTAATTCCTGGCTTGTTTCCCTATCACACAATAAGCTCTTCAATCCACTTCACCAGGCTGTTGTTTACTTAGGGAAAACCACCATAATAATACTAACCTAAATAGAAGATAATAAGTCAGTCTGCTGGATAATGCACGTATCCTAAAAATATAAGCCATGAGTTTAAAGAATAAATACAATCAAAGAAATTTCATTTCCTCAAATGCCTATCCACAAAATGTTAATCACTGGTACAAAAGGGTATTAAATTATAGTATCCTCTTAGAAACAAAACAACAGAAAACCCTGTGTTTCAAGGTCAATTCAAACATCATCTGCAACTGATCCTTTCCACACATGCTCCTTTTCTCTTTGAATCTTCTCAGCACTATATGCCTTTTTATGGCATTTACCAAGTTCTTCCTTAAGTTTCTGTCATTCAGATAAAAACATATTTAATAAAAGTTACTAAGTCTTAGAAACTGCAACTGGGAGCTAGACAAAAAAGGACAGCTGGGATTTTTAAAAATAAAGTTTCTGTACTAATTTTAGAATTTATAAATACAATGTGTTTCTTACAAAAACATCAGAAAACACAAACATTATATGAAAAACACAGAAAACACAATAAATTGTGCTAATTCAAAAACAATCAACTGTTGGTCTTGACAAAAATCTTTCCAGATCACTTACTCTACATGAACATGAATACACTTCTTTTCTTCAACAAAAACAGGATGGTACCATATGTATTATTTTATTATCTCTTCTTATTTTTTTCCTATTAATTAATGTATCAGATTTGGCTTCAGTGGTGGCTCAGTAGTAAAGAATCCACCTGCCAAGCAGGAGACGCTGGTTCAATCCCTGGCTCAGGGAGATTCCCTGGAGGAGGAAATGGCAAAGCCACTCCAGTATTCTTGCCTGGGAAATCCCACAGACAGAGAAGCCTGGAGGGATCCATCAAGTACAACCATTAGAATTTGACAGGCAAAGATGGAGATGAGATGATTATTTAGGCAGAAAGAGAATGAGAGGTCTAGAGATAAGAAAGTGGGTTTGTTTTAGTCCTTTACTTTACTATACTACTTACAAATGTAAACACATACTGTCGAAAGCTTCAAGTCACTTTGACCTTTCCCCGCTCCAAAAAAAAAAAAAAAAAAAAATGGCTAAGTAAAACACTGGTGTTCACAGGAAAGTGGTATCTCTGGTACTCCTGTCAGGACTACCATTACTAACCCCAACAAACCCACAGCTACTTACAATTCCAGGAGATCCAGCTGTGCTTGGGTACAGCTCTACAACCACAAACACGACTACCACCACCTCTTCCAGAATTCAGTTTATGAAGTTCATTAACTCACTCAAACATTTATTTAGCAGTTATTATATGTTAGGAACTATGTTACCTGCTGGCCCTACAAAGATGAATAAGGACCTCAATAGCAAGTTCTGCTTTCAAAAGCAAATGTCCTGCAGTAGGACCTGAACTAAAAAATGAGGACAAGTTCGTACCCAATACAATGGCTATTATTCCAAAACAAAACCCCAGAAAATAACTAGTGTTGGTGAGGATACAGAGATACTGGAACCCTTGTGCATCGCTAGCAAAAATGTAAAATGGAGGAGCTGCTACACAAAACAGTTTGGAGGGTCCTCAAAAAATTAAACAGAATTATCATGCTATCCTAAAATTTCACTTCTGAGAATAACCAAAAAAAATTTAAAGCAAAGACTGGAACAAATATTTATACATCTGTATTCATAGCAGCTATATTCATAATAGTCAAAAAGTGGAAGGAACTCAAGTGTCTCATGAATGAGTGATTAAACTAAACACTGGGCATAAATATACAATGAAATATTATTCAGTCTTAAAAAGGAAGGAAATTCTGACACTTGTTACAACATGGATGAATCTTGAGGACATTGTACAAAGTGAAATAAGCCAATCACAAAAGGACAAATATTTTATGATTTCACTCAAATGAGGCACTGGAGTAGTCAAATTCAGAGAGAGAGAAAAAAAAAAGTAGAATGGTGGTTGCCAAAGGTTGAGGGGAGGGGGGAACAGGGAATTATTGTTTAATGGGTATAGTGATTCAGTTTCAGAAGCTGAAAAAGTAAAGGATAGTGGTAATGACTTACCAAGGTGATTGTACTTAATGCCACTGAACTGCACACGTAAAAATGATTGGAATGGGGGAATTCCTTGGTGGTCTCATGGTTAGGACTCTGAACTTTCACTGCCGGGGACTGGTTGAGGAATTAAGATCCCAAATGCCAAAAAACAAACAAGAAAAGATTCAAATGGTAAATTTTATGTTATATATATTTTGCGTGCATGCATGCTAAGTCACTTCAGTCATGTCCAACTCTTTGCAACACTATGGATTGTAGCCTGTCACAGTCCTCTGTCCACTGGATTCTCCAGGCAAGAATATTGGATTGGGAAGCCAGCCCTCCTCCAGGGGATCTCCCCGACCCTAGGATCGAACCCACATCTCCTGCATTGGCAGGCGGTTTCTTTACCACTAGTGCAACATGTATATTTTGCCACAATTAAAAAAAAAATTCTGAGGAATATTATCTGTAAGTGCTACTATGAAATAGCCAGGATATATTGTTAAGTAAAAAAAAAAAACAAAAAAACAAGGTAGAGAAAACAAACAGTATGACAATATATCAAAAGAGCGTGAAAAAATATATAGCTATACACAGATATTATATAGACATTTTCTACAATTACTATAACTTTTAATGGAAGAATAAACAAAAAGCTTTAAAAAGACAACTACCCCCAAGGAAAGGAAAGAATAAGGTTAGGATTCAGCTGGTAAAGAATCCAGCTGCAGACTCCGGTTCAATTCCTGGGTCAGGAAGATCCCTTGGAGAAAGGATAGGCTATCCACTCCAGTATTTATGGCCTTCCCTCGTGGCTCAGATGGTAAAAAATTTGCCTGAAATTCAGGAGACCTGAGTTCGATCCCTGGGTTAGGAAGATCCCCTGAAGGAGGGAATGACTACCCACTCCAGTATTCTTGCCTGGAGAATCCCCAAGGAATCAGGAGCCTAACAGGCTACAGTCCATTGGGTCTCAAAGAGTCAGACACAAATGAGTGACTAAGCACAAACACAGTCCAGAAACTAGACTCCTCTGAATGTACCTTGTCATATACATCAAATTTTTAAACATGATTATAAAATAAATTTAAATAAAAAAAATTTTTAAGTCGTTCCTCAAAATCAAAATGAAAAACAAACCTAAACTGTGTATTGAGTTAAACCAAACAGAGAAGTGCTTAACTCTAAAACACAGCAATCTGACTGCACATCCTTGGTGAAATGCGTCCTAAGGACATAAGAAATACAAAGAAACCTTACAGTGCTTTCAGTAATGATACTGATAGTATTCTGAAATTATGTAATGTCTGCATATCATAAGGTTTTGGTATAAGAAGAAACAAAAATTCTAAAAAAATAAAAACTCTCCAATATTATTTAATTACAAGTTATCAGTATAAACTCATGCTGAACTTTCTTTTTGTAAAAAAGTATTTCCTAGATCCATCTTTGAAGAGGCCTATAAATTACTAACCTAGTATAGCACCCAGATAGCAGTCTGTAAATATCCATGAAAATTCCTTCCAACTAAAAGGAGCCAGTGCTCACAAAAGAAACTGATAATTCAAGTTCTGAGGCAGAATTTTACGAAATGAGGTTGGATCATACCAAGAGAGCAAGGAAGCGATCAGAAACCACTAGGGTACTATCAAAACACTTGGGAGCTATCTTGAAGAGGTACTCACTGCCAAAAGCAGAACAGACTGAGCCACAACAAAATAATAACTGCAATGGACTGAAACACATAAAATATGGTAAAAATCCATGACTTCATAATGACAATTGAAAGGAGAATGATGATATTTGAAAGGAGAAAGATCTCATTAATCACTTTTGAAAGATTCTTATGAATCAATTTATTATCCTAAAAACTAACAAAGGAGAACAGCTGCATATTTACTGTCTTTTTTATATAAACATAAGAGTAACTCAACAGTCCAATAAGCAAAATGAGGAAGTTTCTGTTTATAAAGTATTCTAGCTGAGACATGAAGAATGACAGAATATCACCATTTTACAAACCCCTAATAAAATTCTTGACCTAGGGAAAGATTGATGGCTGCTAAAATTAAACAGAGTAACAAGCAGATATTACAGTGCCTTGGAACTATTCTTTCAAAACAAAAACAGACAGAGGAACGTGGTCAAAAACACCACAGGGATGCAAACAGCAAAATAAAGTCTGAGACAATCTGCAGGGCAAGTGTGTTACAAGAAAAAAGGAAGATGGGAAACGGAAGGAAAAACTATAAATTAAGAGGCACATCAGTTCAGTTCAGTCACTCAGTCGTGTCCAACTCTTTGCGACCCCATGAACCCCAGGACACCAGGCCTCGCTGCCCATCACCAACTCCAGAGTCTACCCAAATCCATGTTGATCGAGTCGATGATATCATCCAACCATCTCATCCTCTGTCTTCCCCTTCTCCTCCTGCCCTCAATCTGTCCCAGCATCAGGGTCTTTTCCAATGAGTCAGCTCTTCGCATCAGGTGGCCAAAGTACTGGAGTTTCAACATCAACATCAGTCTGTCCAATGAACACCCAGGACTGACCTCCTTTAGGATGGACTGGTTGGATCTCCTTGCAGTCCAAGGGACTCTCAAGAACCTTCTCCAACACCACAGTTCAAAAGCATCAATTCTTCAGCGCTCAGCTTTCTTTATAGGCCAACTCTCACATCTATACATGACCACTGGAAAAACCATAGCCTTGACTAGACGGACCTTTGTTGGCAAAGTAATGTCTCGGCTTTTTAATATGCTGTCTAGGTTGATCATAACTCGTTCCAAGGAGTAAGTGTCTTTTAATTTCATGGCTGCAATCACCATCTGCAGTGATTTTGGAGCCCCCAAAAAATAAAGTCAGCCACTGTTTCAACCGTGTCCCCATCTCTCTGCCATGAAGTGATGGGACTGGATGCCATGATCTTAATTTTCTACATGTTGAGCTTTAAGCCAACTTTTTCACTCTCCTCTTTCATGTTCATCAAGAGGCTCTTTAATTCTTCTTCACTTTATGCCAAAAGGGTGGTGTTATCTGCATATCTGAGGTTATTGATATTTCTCCCGGCAATCTTGATTGCAGCTTGTGCTTCCTCCAGCCCAGCGTTTCTCATGATGTACTCTGCATAGAAGTTAAATAAGCAGGGTGACCATATACAGCCTTGACGTTCTCCTTTTCCTATTTGGAACCAGTCTGTTGTTCCATGTCCAGTTCTTCTTGACCTGCATACAGGTTTCTCAAGAGGCAGGTCAGGTGGTCTTGTATTCCTATCCCTTTCAGAATTTTCTACAGTTTATTGTGATCCACACAGTCAAAGGCTTTGTCATAGTCAATAAAGCAGAAATAGATGCTTTTCTGGAACTCTCTTGGTTTTTCCATGATCCAGCAGATGTTGGCAATTTGATCCCTGGTTCTTCTGCCTTGTCTAAAACCAGCTTGAACATCTGGAAGTTCTCAGTCAATGTATTGCTGAAGCCTGGCTTGGAGAATTTTAAGCATTACTTAATTGCCAATATCCGCTGGATCATCGAAAAAGCAAGAGAGTTCCAGAAAAACATCTATTTCTGCTTTACTGACTATGCCAAAGCCTTTGACTGTGTCGACCACAATAAACTGTGGAAAATTCTCAAAGAGATGGGGATACCAGACCACCGGACCTGCCTCTTCAGAAACCTATATGCAAGTCAGGCAGCAACAGTTAGAACTGGACATGGAACAACAGACTGGTTCCAAATAGGAAAAGGAGTACGTCAAGGCTGTATATTGTCACCCTGCTTATTTAACTTTTATGCAGACTACATCATGAGAATCGCTGGGCTGGAGGAAACACAAGCTGCAATCAAGATTGCCAGGAGAAATATCAATAACCTCAGATATGCAGATGACACCACCCTTATGGCAGAAAGTGAATAGGAACTAAAAAGCCTCTTGATTAAAGTGAAAGAAGAGAGTGAAAAAGTTGGCTTAAAGCTCAACATGTAGAAAACTAAGATCATGGCATCCAGTCCCATCACTTCATGTCAGAGAGATGGGGACGTGGTGGACACAGTGTCAGACTTTAATTTTTTGGGCTCCAAAATCACTGCAGATGGTGATTGCAGCCATGAAATTAAAAGACGTTTACTCCTTGGAAGGGAAGTTATGACTAACCTAGACAGCACATTGAAAGGCAGAGATATTACTTTGCCAACAAAGGTCCGTCTATTCAAGGCTATGGCTTTTCCAGTGGTCATGTATGGGTGTGAGAGTTGGACTGTGAAGAAAGCTGAGCGCCTAAGAATTGATGCTTTTGAATTGTGGTGTTGGAGAAGACTCTTGAGAGTCCCTTGGACTGCAAGGAGATGCAACCAGTCCATCCTAAAGGAGATCAGTCCCGGGTGTTCAATGGAGGGACTGATGCAGAAGCTGAAAGTCCAATATTTTGGCCACCTCATGCAAAGAGCTGACTCATTGGAAAAGACCCTGATGCTGAAACAGATTGATGGCAGGAGGGGAAGGGGACGACAGAGGATGAGATCACTGGATGGCATCACCGACTTGATGAACATGAGTTTGAGTGAACTCCGGGAGTTGGTGATGGACAGAGAGGCCTGGCATGCTGCGATTCATGGGGTCGCAAAGAGTCGGATGCGACTGAGCAACTGAACTGAACTCGAGTGTGAGATGAGTGCAATTGTGCAGTAGTTTGAGAATTCTTTGCAATTGTCTTTCTTTGGGATTGGAATGAAAACTGACCTTTTGTGGTCCTGTGGCCACTGCTGAGTGTTCCTTATTTGCTGGCATATTGAGTGCAGCACTCTCACAGCGTCATCTTTCAGGATTTGAAATAGCTCAACTGGAATTCCATCACCTCCACTAGCTTTGTTCATACTGATGCTTCCTAAGGCCCACTTGACTTCACATTCCAGGATGCCTGGCTCTAGGTCAGTGATCATACCATCGTGATTATCTGGGTCGTGAAGATCTTTTTTGGACAGTTCTTCTGTGTATTCTTGCCAACTCTTCTTAATATCCTCTGCTTCTGTTATGTCCCTACCATTTCTGTGCTTTATTGAGCCCATCTTTGCATGAAATGTTCCCTTGGTATCTCTAATTTTCTCAAAGAGATCTCTAGTCTTTCCCATTCTATTGTTTTCCTCTGTCTCTTTGCACTGATTGCTGAGGAAGGCTTTCTTATCTCTCCTTGCTATTGCTTGGAACTCTGCATTCCAATGGGGATATCTTTCCTTTACTCCTTTGCTTTTCCCACCCATCTTTTCACAGCTATTTGTAAGGCCTCCTCAGACAGCCATTTTGCTTTTTTGCATTTCTTATTCTTGGGGATGGTCTTGATTCCTGTCTCCTGTACAACGTCAATTGTACATTGGAGACAATTGTACTGTACCATGTACTTGGCAATTGAGACAGTTAAAAATGGGTATGCAAAACTCAGCAATGAGCAATCTTGTTTCTATCAAAAGCCACAATACTCGGGGGAAAGACAGACATCAAGTTAAGAACTTAAGATAAATTTAATGTGTGTGTTTGTGTATAAACACACATTTTGTAAAGTAAGAGAAATAAACTTACTAACAAGGATCTTTTCTCCAATTTAATAAATGGACATTCACCCCATTTATTTGAACATGTTCCAATTTCAATCGAGGTATTGAGGAGGAATTCTCTACACACAATGAAAGAACACCCAACTTGTTGATTGTGAACAATAATAAGCAAATTTGGAATAACCCGAATTCTGCAATTTCTCTCCTGGCATCCTTAGCTCAATACCATATATTATTTCATTCGAAGCACTGATATTGATTTCACCAAACATCAGTATGGGAATGAACCTGAGGCAGGCTTGAAGCCTGGGTCTGCTGAAAGATGCTTTACCTAGGAAATGTCTTTCAACTCATCCATTCCCACAAAGAACACTCAAGAATGTGCTGGGGTTACCTGCTCCAATTATTTGCTCCCACTAAAAGCTGGCAAGCTGATCCAAAGTTCCTGGATCAGAGACAGGAGGGTATCATCAGCAGACAAGTCCTTGTAAGGATCTAAGAGTCCTTACTTCTATTTGCAAGTGTGCTGTGTTGATTGCTGAATTTCCATATCCTTTGCTATTACAGAAACCTTACACTCTCAGACTGTCAGGAGACTCGGTCAGTGGCATCACTGTCCTGATATGACGACCAAGCCAACCATCCCCAACATCACTTTATATCACCAGAGCTTTCTCTTACTCATCTAGGTGCTCTCCCTAAAATGAGTGAAATTCAAAAAGATGCAGTCTCACTGCCAGCAAAATGTCTAGCTTATATGGGCATGTTTGAAGAGAGGACAGAGACAGCTCACAATGCCACCATTATGAAAGCCCCAGGAGCCCACAATGAGAGATGCAAATTCATATGAAACAAACACATCATCTTTCTAGTACTTTCTCTCTAGGGTCACTTAGAAATGAAATTTGGAATAGAATGAACACTTCTGGATCATCTATTTTGCATCATGCATTGTGCTAACTACTTAAATCTCTCATTTAATCCTAATAGCCATTCAAAGTATTTTTGTTATTAGTGCCTTTTCACAAATGATTTTCACAAAGATGTTGAAGTGAAGTGAAGTGACTCTTTGCGACCCCATGGACTGTAGCCTACCGGGCTCCTCTGTCCATGGGATTTTCCAGGCAAGAGTACTGGATTGGGTTGCCATTTCCTTCTCCAGATCCCAAAGATGTTAAGTGACTTAATTTCAAAGTCTGAAAGCTACTACATGAAAGAGGCAAAAGTTAAACCCAAATTAGTATATAAATCTTTATGACTTATTTCTTACAACTCTATTTGCTTTCCAAAGGAGTTATACTGACTTAAAATGATACCAGAACCAAAGATAGTCCTCCTTCATTTTTTTGGTGAGAGAACTGGGTAGTTTTAATACCCAACAGGGACTACCATGCCAGGAACCAAATTCCTATATTAAACCAATACCCATTTTCATCTACCCAATCTAACAGTCTATACCAAATCTCTCCTTACCAGTGAGACTGTGTGTAGTCAGTGGAAGAGCAGAAATATTTTATTCAACCTCTACAATATTTTCAAGTATTTGGACTATACAAGTTGCCCTCTACGTTTCAAAATCTATGAATAATCATCTTTCTACAAAATTTCCCAGATTTATGTTAGTTTACTTGGAAGTATTAAATCTTTGAATTTGACTATAAAATGAAGATTCCAAAACAAGTAGTATTTGATTTGATGAAAGCACTGTAACAAAGGATTAAAGACTAAAATTAAAAAAAAAAAACTTTAAATTCTATGTACTATGTAGCTACATTAATATTAGAATATGAGAAAATGGTAAAAGCTATCACTTTAAGAGAACTTACTCCAAAAGTACTGTGCCAAATACTTTATAAACGCTTCATTTTGTATAAACGCTTCATTTTGCATCTTCCAAAGTGTTAACTCTATTTTACAAGCAAAGTGACAATGGTAAGAAAGCCCAAGTAACTTGACCAAAGTATTACAGATAGAAAGTGGTAGCTGCTGCTGCAGTTTATACAATTCCAAAGCTTTTATCTCTTATTGTCACAGTTTACTGCCCCCTAATTCCTATCTGGTACACATATCTTTGTCCACAATTCTAAAACCATCGTTGAAACACCTACAGAATTATTTAAACCTATTCTTAACTATATCCATAAATTTGTCATAGCTTCTAAAGTAAAATAATTAAAAAGTGCCTAAAGAATTATCATTAGAAAAATTCAAGAAAGGCAACAGATTTTCGTGACGTCCTGAGAGGTCAAAACAGATACTTCACACAACAAAACCTCTATCACTGCTTGGGACTTACTGTTCTTAAACTGATGTAAAGATAGTGAGACCAGGATACCATCGTCAGTATTTAAGACAATGTAAATACTGTAAACCCACCAGCCTAAAGGCTGAACCAAATAACCCATTTTCAAAATCATGTTACCTTCAATATTTACTAAGTGGATTATGAATATTATTATTAGAGTCTGCTCTTTAAAATCTTATTATCAAATAACAGAAAAGATGTAACCATAACTTGAACAATTTAAACTTCTGAAAGGCTAATGTTCCAATGTTTCAAAGTTCTTCATAAAAGAATAATATCTGAAAACTAAGATGAGTAACATCCCCCAAACATGAAATCTTCAATCTATCAGAGTCTGAACCTAAAGACATAACTTTTTAATGTACAAGATGCAGTTAAAAATAACACGTTAGTTGTTCCTGTTGTTTATCAAACACATTCATTAGACTGATTAAAAGGGCAATACAAGAATAATTTTCTACGACACGTCAAATAATAGATGAAGTCTTACCTCCATTGCTAAAACTGCCGTCTGTTGGTCATAGTGATTCAGAAGATTGGGCGTGAAGACAGTGTTATAAAGCAAATCCTGGCACATCCTCAAGGTAATAGGCTCAAAGAAAACAAACTGTGCCTAACTATATGGCCCACAAACATAGTCAAGGGCCACAGATAGCAGACGATCCAACTCATAGCCACGCTTTCTTGATTAAATGGGATTCAGATGATCAGGCCTACTCAATACGTATTTTAGATCTTTGTACACCCGCAGGTCTCAGCTTGAAAGTACTTCTATCTTACTGTTAAGTTCTTCAAACAGAATTACTCTTTGCACCATCAGAGGCTTGTTAGCTTGGTCTCACAAAAGGCGTTTGTTTTTGGTTTCACAATATGGGAAAAGGACATCATCTTGCCTCTTCTTTTCATTTTATTACATCGGGTACCATGTGGCCAACGTGTCAAGTTGATCAACCACTTTCCCAAACAACAGATTCCATCTTAGGAGAAGAGCTATTTCTTCCTTCGACTGAAATATCGGAAAAATAATTTTTTTTTAAAAATGGGAGAAATTTGCAATTTCCTCTTAAAATATGACAGGCTTCATATTAAAACTTTGATTAGCTCAGTAAAGTTACAGGATACAAAATCGTTGCGTTTCTACACACTAACAATCAGCTACTAGAAAGAGAAATTTTAAAACACTGCCTTTGGGACTTTCTGGTGGTCCAGTGATTAAAATTGCACACATCCACTGCTGAGCTCCAGTGCACTCCCTGGTGGAGAACTAAAATTCCAAGTGCCGGGTGTGTGGCTAACATCAACAACAATCACAAACTTTGACGAGAGACACCATACTGCCTTACAGATATCAAATACATGAGTATTTCAGAAAAAAATACAACAGTTTCTCTATCTTCTCATTCTTACTATAGATATACCAAAGAATCCATAAATAGCATTTAAAGGAAAGCACTATTTCCTCCCTCAGTTGTTTATAGAACATATAGTTTAATTTCCCATCTACAATGGTAGTTTTTCATTTGTCACAAGACATAATTGATCCATTTTGAAAAACCTGCATGCTGTTGTCCTAAATTTTATTTAAATATCTGTCACACTTAATAACAAGTTATTTAAATTTTATGATATACGTTTTAATCATTCCAGGATCCAGCAGATGGTATCTGTGAAAGGTGTAAACTATAAAGAAATCAAAAGATGTGGATTGAAGCCTCTTCCCAACTATGTGAATCACTTAACTTCTCTGAGCTCAGAATTTTCCTTTCTAAAAATTGCACCTCCCTATCAAAGATGTATGAGTGAATTATAAAATAATGTACTCTATAAAAGGTAAAGCAACATCAAACTTTAGGTAGTTTTATTACTGAATGACAGCGGATACAAAGACCAACTTCTATCAACCAATACTGAACTGGCAAACAGAAGATTCTAAAAGTAGTATCAGGACATTTTCCCAATAATGCTTCATCCTTTTAGATAGTACAAAATTTTAGTACATAGATAGAGAACACGTTTGACCAACAAATGCTTCAATACACACAGTCAGGCTGCAGAGAAGAGTCAACTCTAGAAAGTTACAGCGTGGAATATGAATGATTTCCAGTTAAGAGTTTCTACCAAGTTTCAGAGTCGGATTTGACACTGCCTTTCCTGGGGGCTTCCCTGGTGGCTCAGACGGTAAAGAATCCACCTGCAATGCTAGAGACATGGGTTCCATCCCTGGGTTGGGAAGATTCCCTGGAGGAGGAAATGGCAACCCACTCAAGTATTCTCGCCTGGAGAATGCCATGGACAGAGGAGCCTGGTAGGCTACAGTCCGTGGGGTCATAGAGAGTTGGATGCAACTTTCACATTGACTTTTTTTCTAGGGACAAAAATATGCATCTCTTTTGGGGCTGGAAGGGTAAGTAGAGTGGAAGGCAGGATTGGTAGGAAAAAAGCATATTCTAAAACTATCATACTTCCATTTGGTTTTGTAATGATGTCAAGTCTGCTTTTACTTTATTTTTGCTTCACAGATGTCAAATATTTCTGTTTGAAGTACACAACCTCGGCTGGGAAAACATGAGAAAGTCCGGTGCATAAATTCTCAGAGACCCAGGTTAACAGGACAACTCAAATAGATATTAGGGCCTGTGACAGAGAACTTGAACTGGCTTGGCTAAAGCAGAGAAAGAAACTGTCCTTTGCGCACTACCAATGACAGGGACCTCTGCGTCCCAAGCATTCATTACTGGGCAGAAAAAAACTATTTGGAGAAAGTAAAGCCATGGCTGAATCTTCCCAATTTCTCCCCCAAGCATATGGTCTTGAGTAGAAGGGAAAAGGAAAGTCTACAACCTTAGGAATTAGAAACACCAAAGTTACAAGCAGCCTCTGCCCCAAACGTCTCATTTCTCTAATATGGAAATCTCTATATCAGAAATATTTATTAAAGCTTCTTGGCCTGCCATATTTTTTCCTCCTTCAAGCTGGGCCCAGAAATCTGATGTCTGGCTATGGAAAAGTGATATTAAACACAGTCATGTATATTTAAGCTTAATTATCATGCAGCACGGTAACAATTATGCATATCATTAAATGTGTCAAATAAGCCCTGGAAACTTTATTTGGCTACAGTATCAAACATCCATATAAATTGCATTTTTGTAGTTTGCTCCTTATGCAGCATGTTCATCTGCTTGCAACTTAAAAAAAATTAAAGGGAACATTGCTCCCTACTGAATATGTACATAACAATGAGAATTTCAAATTTTTAATTTAGACTATTTTTCAAGCAGTATGGGTTCCAAATTTACGGTTCAAAGAAGATGACCACACAAAACTTGAGGAAGAAACAAAGTAATATTGAGTTTTTTTAACTAGATAAGAAACCCCCTTATACTTCTGACTACTCTATTTTACTTGTTTTTCCCTCAGTTATTCCTTTTGCCTCATTTACAAACAATGCTTCTCACAGACTTACAAAAGTGCTTTCCTTTATCTACTTTAACATTCAAATTTCCATATATCAAAACATTTTTGTAGAATTATTGTTAGGCTGGGATAGGATAAAACCTTAATACATTAAGACTGTAGTTTATGATTATTAAGATAAATAAGAAAAAACAGTAGAATGCCATGAGACAAGAAGAGGAACAGTAAAAATATTAAGGAATTCATATTTCTTCCAAATCAGAGGTTCCCTAATTTTAATGTGCAGCAGATTCATAGAAACCCCATGGGTCTAAGAAATCTGAACCTCTGGAAAATGAATGATATACATGCATTCTAATGATTATCTAGGTACTGTTACAAGTGATCTATAAGTCATATTTTGAGAAATGCTATCCTAAAATAGAATAACTTAAAACAGTACAGGATATTTGCACATAATTATGTGCTTAGCAAAAGTAATATATAAAATGAACTTTTTAAAAAGCAGATAAAGAATACTACCTTAATAGAAAAATGGAAAAAGGACATAAATTTACAAATGGCCAACAAACTTATGAAAAGATATTCAACTTTACTAATAAAAACATACAAACATGATATTTAACATTTTTGCCAATCAGATGAGCAAAGTAAGAATAACAGAACACAGTATAGGAGAGGGTGCAGAAAAAGGAATATATTCAACATTCCAACACTTGGAAATACTTTTTTTGGGGGGCTGTCCCACACGGCTTGCAGAATCTTAGTTCCCCAAACAAGGACTGAACCCGGGCCAGAGTAGTGAAGTGTCTAACCACTAGACCGCCAGGAAATTCTCCATTTTCAAATACTACTGGAGGAAAAGCAAACTAGTTGGTATTTCAAAAAAATAGCTATGGACATTAAAAGCCCTTAAAATGTATATAATTTGATTCAGCAGATCTATTCTACAATTTATGCTAAGAAAGTAAACACGAGTACACATGATGTATAACTGAAATGTTAGTACAAAAAATCAGAGACAATCTGAAAGTCTACCAATAAGGAATTGGTTAAACTAAGGTACAACCAACACATAACACACTCACTAAAAATGATGAGCAGGATCTGTATATACTGACTTGAAAAGACAGTAACAATAGAATAAGTGATCGATAAAATTTTAAATGGTTTACAGAACAGCATATAGTCTCCCACTTTTGTCAAAAATATACATACATGGAACAGAATAAAACTACCTGAATTTTTTAAAAATACAATATTATAGGGACTTCCCTGGCAATCCAGTGATGAGGACTCCACAATTCTATGTCAGGGAGCTCGAATTTGATTGCTGGTCAAGGAATTAAGGTCCCACAAGCTGCACAGTGTGGTCAAAAAAACAAAAACAAAACAAAAAAGTAGTAAAGTATTATAAACGCTGCAATGTTATTTTAAAGTCTGTCACATGTTATTTGTGTATGGGAAAATTAAGTCTGCTAAATCTATGAATGTGTGCTGACAATACTACTACTTGAATCAATGATTTACTGGATGTTGATTAAATAACAACCCAAGGGACACAAAAATACCCTACTACAGGTAGCAAGAAAAGCAAAAAAAATGATGATAAATTTAGAATGGGTCAAAAATTGATTTTGAATACTGAAAAAAAATCAGATCACCTCTCAGCTGAACCAAATATTATGCACAGTTAACAAAAACAACTTTTGATATATATTCTAAATTGCTTTTCAATAACATAATGAAATAAATGCTTCTAATCAGGATCACATCAGTATGGATAGCAACAGTCCTTTTTCCTAAGAGATCCATCTTTTGAAGAAGCTGTAAGTTTCAGAGAGGACACAGAAGATTGAGGAAACCAGGAAATACTGACAAAATATAGCAACTGATCACATAAAGATTATAAGATATTTGGCATTCTTTTTGATATTATATCTTTTACTATAGGAATCTGCAGAATCTCAGCTGAATAAAGGGAATTGCTAGATTAACTGGAGGGAACAGTCTCAGACATAAAACCAGTCAAAAATGAGGGGTCTGGCAACAGTTTTTCATGCCCTAACCCTGAGAAAAAACATTCACTTCTTTACAGAGCAATATAAGATATATGGAAAACTAAATTCCAATTAAGTGACCTCATGACTATTTCATCAGAAAACAAAAAGGACTAGATACATTGAACCCTACATTTTAATTTTTATCCATGTGTAACATCAGGAATCTGATATTCCTCAATTTACCAGTTCTCTTTTGATGATAAAAAGTTCAGTTCAGTTCAGTCACTCAGTCATGTCTGACTCTTTGCGACCCCATAAATCACAGCACGCCAGGCCTCCCTGTCCATCACCAACTCCCAGAGTTTACCCAAACTCATATCCATTGAGTCGGTGATGCCATCCAGCCATCTCATCCTCTGTCATCCCCTTCTCCTCCTGACCCCAATCCCTCCCAGAATCAGGGTCTTTTCCAATGAGTCAATTCTTTGCATGAGGTAGCCGAAGTATCGGAGTTTCAGCTTCAGCATCAGTCCTTCCAATGAACACCCAGGACTGACCTCCTTTAGGATGGACTGGTTGGATCTCCTTGCAGTTCAACGGACTCTGAAGAGTCTTCTCCAACACCACACCCAGTTCAAAAGCATTAATTCTTCGGCGCTCAGCTTTCTTCACAGCCCGACTCTCACATCCATACATGACCACAGGAAAAACCATAGCCTTGAATAGTCAGACCTTTGTTGGCAAAGTAATGTCTCGGCTTTTTAATATTCTATCTAGGTTGGTCACAACTTTAGTTCCAAGGAGTAAGCGTCTTTTAATTTCATGGATAAAATCACCATCTGCAGTGATTTTGGAGCCCCCCCCCAAAAAAAAGTCTGACACTGTTTCCCCATCAATTTCCCATGAAGTGATGGGACCAGATGCCATGATCTTCGTTTTCTGCATGTTGAGCTTTAAGCCAACTTTTTCACTCTCCTCTTTCACGTTCATCAAGAGGCTCTTTAATTCTTCTTCACCTTCTGCCATAAGGGTGGTGTCATCTGCATATCTGAGGTTATTGATATTTCTCCTGGCAGTCTTGATTTCAGCTTGTGCTTCTTCCAGCCCAGCATTTCTCATGATATACTCTGCATAGAAGTTAAATAAGCAGGGTGACAATATACAGCCTTGACGTACTCCTTTTCCTATTTGGAACCAGTCTGTTGTTCCATGTCCAGTTCTGTTTAATTTTTATCAATGTGTAACATCAGGAATCTGATATTCCCCAATTTACTAGTTCTCTTTTGATGTTAAAAAGTAAAAGCCCCTAAAATAAGTTGAGTATTTGTTCTGAAGAGCAGCAATAAAGGGGATGCAATCTTGGAAGACTGTCTTCAGAGGCTGGCTACAAACCCAGACCCAAAGAACTCAGGTGGAAAAAGCAGGAGATGGCAACTGTGAAGAGGAAAGAAAGCAGGCAGAATCCCAGAAGAGACAATGACAAAAGTGGGCCCTGGGGGCTTGTCAGAAAGGCCCTGCAACAAAAGATGTTAGCAATTCTACTCCAGTTCACACTTTCTGTACACAAAGTGATTCCTTTCATCTTTCTCAGCTTAGATTTACTTATCTGGACACACTATACATGTACATAACATTTTGCGTTTCCAATTCAGAAATTAAAGGTTGCCTCAAACACACTGGCTACAATGGGAACAGGAGGATATTCTTTTGTCTTCTTTCAGAATTTTCCATGGAGAAGGCGATGGCAACCCACTCCAGTACTCTTGCCTGGAAAATCCCATGGACGGAGGGGCCTGGTGGGCTGCAGTCCATGGGGTCGCTAGGAGTCGGACATACTGAGAAGCTTCACTTTATTTTTTCACTTTCATGCATTGGAGAAGGAAATGGCAACCCACTCCAGTGTTCTTGCCTGGAGAATCCCAGGGATGGGGTAGCCTGGTGGGCTGCCGTCTATGGGGTCGCATAGAGTCAGACACGACTGAAACGACTCAGCAGCAGTTTTCCAAGACTGCATTATAAGGATTCATTATAAGGATTCACTACCTCTGAAGCTTCTTCTTTCAAGGAAATTATCATCTTATAAGAGAGCAAAGTACACACTGAGAGCATATCACTGCTCAAAGTGCTAGATTCCTTTTTCTGAAACTCATGTGGGTTTTGGCCTTTTGTTTTCCATATCTTAGTTAAAAAATAAATTCATTCTCAGGATACTGTTTTCTGCTTGCTAAAGTGTAAGTTCAGTTCAGTGGCTCAGTCATGTTCGACTCTTTGTGACCCCATGAATCGCAGCATGCCAGGCCTCCCTGTCCATCACCAACTCCCAGAGTTCATTCAAACTCATGTCCATCGAGTCAGTGATGCAATCCAGCCATCTCATCCTCTGTCGTCCCCTTCTCCTTCTGCCCTCAATCCCTCCCAGCATGAGTCTTTTCCAATGAGTCAACACTTCGAATGAGGTGGCCAAAGTACTGGAGTTTCAGCTTTAGCATCATTCCTTCCAAAGAAATCCCAGGGCTGATCTCCACTCTGTATTTAATTCATCAGAGAAGGCAATGGCAACCCACTCCAGTACTCTTGCCTGGAAAATCCCATGAACAGAGGAGCCTTGTAGGCTTCAGTCCATGAGGTCGCAGTCAGACACGACTGAGCGACTTCACTTTCACTTTTCACTTTCATGCATCGGGGAAGGAAACAGCAACCCACTCCAGTGTTCTTGCCTGGAGAATCCCAGGGATAGGGGAGCCTGGTGGGCTGCCATCTATTGGGTCGCACAGAGTTGGACACGACTGAAGCCACTTAACAGCAGCATATTTAATTCATAGGGCCTAGATTCTTACTAATCTCAAGGTATCACTTTGCTACTTTATCTAATTTTTAAACTCTGTCTAGCCATCTACTAATTACAAAAGATAATCTAATCTTCCAGTGTGCTGAGTGATGGGGCTTAAAAAAATACAGGAAAAACAAATAAAGTTCAAAACTAAAATGAATAGTAGGCATCAAAATCCAGTCCATCTTACAAATTATACATACTTTTAATACTAGAGAAGGCAGAAGCAGAAGATCTTTTAAAACTAAAAACAAAACTGGAAAGTTAAAAGATGGCCAGAGTCTGGACTTAAAAAAAAAAAAAAAATCAGGTTGAAATTTCAGCTTCGTTTCCCTGTTCCATTAAAATGTATTCAAAAAATACTCTAATAACAAGCTCCTGATTTTTTTTTCCCCTTTAGCATGGCTGCATGTTTTAACTGTAAAATTAGTTTAATGAAATAAACTTTGGGGACCAGGATTTTTTTTTAGGCTTACTAGCCTAGTTGTTCGGAGAAGGCAATGGCACCCCACTCCAGTACCCCTGCCTGGAAAATCCCGTGGATGGAGGAGCCTGGTAGGCTGCAGTCCATGGGATCCCACAGAGTTGGACATGACTGAAGTGACTTAGCAGCAGCAGCAGCCTAGTTGTTTTTTCTTAAACTTCATTCACAGCACATTCCTTGGATCCCCCAAAACTGTTGCTAGTTCTCAGCATAACAAATTGTAACTCAAAGATAGATTCATCATTTCTGATGCAACAGTCAGTTAAAACTAATTTCTACTCAAAGAGGAGCTGGTACTCTTCAAACATTCATTCCTAACCTTCTGGAAATTCCACTATTAAAAACCTTCACCTCTTTCCTCAAGACACTGTGACCCTTCTTCTCCCAAGTCTATACTGAACAATTCCTCTCATACATATTTCAAAGTCTTGCTTTTCATTTGAACTACTGCTCTTATTGTGGGCAGCTGCAGCTTTAAACATCTCTAATTCTAGAGATTTAGGGGTTAAAAAACACTTGAGGCCAACACTGCTCTTCCCTGTGAAAGAAGGTAAAGATGCAGTAAGAATTGTTTCCTATCACATGTCTCCTGAAGAAAATAAAGTCAACAGCAGTCTAACATCAACAAACTAACATGTTCAGAATAAATTTTCAGTATGAAATCTCATAGTTTTACTAACACATACGAAATTTAAGTCAGGGAGAGAGATGTTTTGCCTGCCAAGTGGGCAACAGAGGACTTACAGTGAGTTTAAAACCCCCTCTCTTTGCCCAATGATGACACGCTCACAACACTGTGCTATACAAAAAAAGAATGTGCACTTTACTATTTATCTTCCCCGGAGAAGGCAATGGCACCTCACTCCAGTACTCTTGCCTGGAAAATCCCATGGATGGAGGAGCCTGGTGCACTGCAGTCCATGGGATCACCAAGAGTCGGACACGACTGAGCGACTTCACTTTCACTTTTCACTTTTATGCATTGGAGAAGGAAATGGCAACCCACTCCAGTGTTCTTGCCTGGAGAATCCCAGGGATGGGGTAGCCTGGTGGGATGCTGTTTATGGGGTCGCATAGAGTCGGACACGACTGAAGCGACTTGGCGGCAGCAGCAGCAAGCCTCCCTACTTCAAATATCTCAATCATGGCTGGGGCTCTCTCTAGAAAAATCCACCTAAATGTTCAAAACACAAAATAAAGCTCAGAGGAATATAGTACCTAAGATGAAAAAAGGGATCAAAGAACCTAAAGTCCTTTCTTCCTCTATTAATAGAGCACTGGTAGATTTAGGAGAGATGTAGAGGCAGGGAATATTAGTGTATAAGAAAAAGAAAAAAGAAAAAATGGAGGAGGAGGAAAGAGAAGGTAAGATGATAGGCTTTACTAATTGTTGAGGTCCTTTAATGGACTGGACCAAAGGAGAGAAAGAGGCTAATATTCCTTGGTTTACGCAGAAAGCCAAGAAAGCCCCTGGCACAGGGCTCGCTCAGTTCACGGAGGCCTCAGGCGCCCTCTCGATGCGGTGAAGGCGCACAGTGCCTTCTCAAGAGGGTCTTAGAAGCCCAGGCAGGAAAGTGAATTCAGAGGGCCTCTGCATTCCAAAGAAATAGCCGGATAGAGAAAAAGAAAGACACGGGGACCAGAGCTCTGATGGAGCAAAGATGTTTTAATTAACATGGTGTGGGCATATAGACTGTCTTACAAGGTAGTTGTTCTCAGCAAAGATAAAGATTAAAATTCCAGACTTACAAAACATAGGCGATCCATATTAAATACAGAGAGAGTTGTAAACAATCACTTTTACTGTATGGTTCACAAGAAGGAAGAGGGTACTTTTCTCCATATAGAAAAACTAATGAAGGAAATGCCTGGATTCCTCAGCCCCTGGGAGAGGCTTGAGTATTTAGGAATTAATAAGGAACAGAGAATTCCTGACAGATCCAAAACAGCACACAGGAAACCTCCTGTTAAATGCTTCCTGAAAACTAATTACCTTATTTTCCTGACAGTTTCAAAGCATTTGTGGGGAGGGGGGTAGAGGAGGAACCTGTTATTTCACTAAATAAAAGGCAACACTGTAAGAAGAACTGCATCTCAATTATCTTTTATTTTCAGCTCCATCCTTGCAAGCCTGCCCACTTACGGTTTTACATCACTTTCCTATCTTATTACCTCTACGTTGTGGTTTGGTACTTCAAACAAACACTTTTTTTTTTTTCCTTCTTAAGGAGGAAAAAGATGGTATTGATTTGCTTAAAAGTACAGATGGGAAAAAAAAAAGGGACGGATGGAAAGCATTATCTTGAGGAGTAAATAGTTCTTAATAACAGAACTATGGATTTATCTATCCCTTTGACTGTCAGCACACCACTAAAGGCTAAAAGAAGGCTCAAGAGGGAGGTAACATCCCCCTTGTCAGGTGTTTGTTTCCTTGCTCCTGCGGTATTGGCTTTGCCAAGTAACCCAATTCCCGTATATAAACATTACAGGTCTCTCCAAACTACTTCTATAAAATAAGATATTGTTTGACCAACCTTATGGAGCAGTCATTTATTTCTATAGCTGCTGGTCTGCTCTGCTGCTCTGTCTGCCTACATTCATAAGGGAACCAAAATTCAAAATTTCATTTATTCTGGGCCCAAAACCAGACCTTTTGTCCTTCCTAGATATTTTGCAACTTCAAGTTGACTCCTCTGCCTAAATTAGTGGCATATGCTTTTGTTCTTTGAAGAAAGAAAAAACCACTCCTTATTCTCTTATTGAGGAAGGCACCTAATTCTGAAAAAGCCCTCTAGGAAGATGTTAAAATGTCTTGAAATGTTTAACAGCACCTTATTTCAGAGGCTATGGATGAACCTCCCTGCGGTACCCCAGGGCAAACACACCGAGCGTCCAAGGGGGAAGAGCGGGAAGCCTCAAGGAGGAATATGCAGGCTTTGCAAAACTGACGGGAGGAAGGAGAGGGGACAACTTTCAGGACTAGAAACAGGAAGCAGTCCAGATGCTGGGATGCTGCCCGCGCCCCTGCACCCAGCCCTCAGTGCATCGTCCTCCCTGCCAGCGGCCGCATGCTCCACCCACAGCCCCCAGCGGCCCAGGAGCTCCACAAGCCCCCGTGGGGCCAACCGAGCCCCAGGGCTGGGCTGAGGGTGCGCACAGGGAGCACGGGCCACACTCAAACAGGTTGTTCGGCACGGGCTCGGGACTGAAAGGGTTAATCTAGTCCGCGGGCACAGTCAGCCCAGCCCCAAACGCGGGCTCCCACGCCGGCCCACCACCCACCCAGAGAAAGCCCCGGGACACCCTTCCACAGCACAGCACCCAAGGCTTTTGTTTTGGCGGCGATGAGAATAACGATCCCTGAGGAGGAGGTGCCGTGGCTGCTGGTGGCTCTTCCACACAGGGTTAGATGGAGGCGGGGGCAGCTGCGGAGGCACCTCCTCAGTCCCCACTCCCAAGTCCTTTTCCCGCTGAGCCGGACGGGAAGGGGCCTGCACGACCCGGGGCTCACCTCACACCTCAGGGCAGGGCTCCCGGGGGAGCTGCGGCACCGCCGGGGTGGGCCGCAGGTCCCTCAGGTAAATGGAGCCAGTGAGGACCACCAGTGTGCACCTCGGAGCCACCGTGAGCTTTCGCGACGGCCGGGGCACATGCGCACGCATGTACAGTGCAAGCACACTGCGCGTGCTGGGCCAAGTGCTCCTATTTTGAACCCAGCTTCTGGATACCCGTCTTCAGGTTTCGTTGCTCTTTACCTCGCGCCGAGGCTGATGCCTGGCCCTGTCCTGCTCCATCAGAGTCATTCCGCACTCTGGAAGCTTTTCTTAAATGCCCTCAGTCCCCTTTGCAAAGCTCTCCCTCCCTTCCTTGCTGAGACAGTGCAGCGACTCTCATCACTCAAGCCTGGAATGCTATTACTGAGAGACAACCAAAACTTGTTTGAGAACCAGCGTGCCCCCTGGGAACCGGAGGATTGGAATTGGTTATGAGGCGGGTGCTGAGAGTGGTACTGGGTGCAGATAGAGGTAGTCAACTTTCATATTGCAGAGCTCCAGGCTGAAGCAGCAGAGCAGATACCCTCTTTACCAATACCCACTTTAGTGAGCAGGTGGGGCTTGAGGTTATTGGTGACATTCCCCATCTTCTGTTCTTTGGGAAATGTTTCTTCTCTCTTTTTCTTCATAAGTGATTTTATTTTTTTCTACATAAGCTATTTCAGAACTTAAAGATTCCTTAGAAATAATCTAAACCTAACCTCTCATTATTCAGACGCAGAAAAGAACGGTCCAGAAAGGTTAAAAAGACTTAGCCAAAGCCAGGCAGCGTTTTAAGGGCTGAGTCTGGATTCACTCATTCCAAGCCAAAGCTGTTACCTTTGCCTCTATCATTTTACCTACCTTCCTTTCCTTCCTTTCCCTCCCGTTTCAACCTAGACTTCACAGGCATCATTTTGTTCTATGGTAGCACACATGACTTAAAGAAATACTTTGATCTTGTAGCATAGTATGACTGTACTTAACGTTATTCAACTGTACACTTGGTTAAAATGGTGTATTTTAATATAATCTTCTGTCTGAATCTTTGCCACCCCATGTTAGGAGACTGACCAAAAACAGCTATATAATCTGTGGTTTGTCCAAACCCTTGGGACACATCTCTGTGGCATCTTTAATTATAGGCAACTATTTTATACAAAGAAAAGTGGAAGTGTTAGTCCCTCAGTCATGTCCAACTCTTTGCAATCCAATGGACTGTAGCCCACCAGGCTCCTCTGTCCATGGACTTCTCCAGGCAAGAATACTGGAGTGGGTTGCCATTCCCTTCTCCAGGGGATCTTCCCGACCCAGGGATGGAACCCAGGTCTCCTGCATTGCAGCCAGATTCTTTACTGTTTGAGCCACCAGTGAAACAATCTGTTTTAAAGGTGCTCCCTAAATGATAATAAATACTGAGCTTAGACAGTCATAAATATAGTTTAATGTCAGAAGATGAGCTATGGGAATTGCATCATAAAAGGGATCTGAAATGACATTTTCAACTTCATTAATAAATACTAATGCAGTAATACTTTTTTTTTTAAAAAGTAAGGTTGATCCATAGACTGATTCTTATCAAGTCATTGTGTCTTGTGGAGCCAACACTGCCTCTACTGAGGGTGAGTGAAGCAGCTAAGAGCATTTATGAAAAGCAGTATGGACCTACTTCGGGTACTTCTAGATCCCTTGTACCTTCAGATCCTCTAGAGATGTGCTGCTCTCACATTTTTATGCAATTTACACATGGTCTTGTGAAAACTGTCAGGCATAGAACATATCTTGGCTCCTAGTGGGAGGTGGGGATGATGTAGAAATTATCATTGAATGTATCAACATGATCACATCTCAGAAATAGACCACTGAGTGAAAGAAGCGAACTACAAAGTATGTAAATTATGATAGCTCTTTAAAACAGTCACACTGTTTACAAGGCCAAACATGTATATATAATAAGCATAAAAAGTGGACAAGTAGGCAGCACACTAAATTTTATGACAGTGGATGCCTCTAGGCAGGCAGGGTGGGAAATGAGATCTGGGCAGCATGTAAAAGAGGCTTCAACTGTTAATCACACACATGAAGCAAAATGTTAACATTTTTAAAAATCTCTGCAGGGAGAAAAGCGTGTTTCTTAGGCAAGTATGTAAACTTTTCTTTATGGTTGAAATGTTTCCTTTAAAAATAATGTTGAGGGGCTTCCCTGGTGGTCCAGTAACTAAGATTCTACCCTCCCAATGCAGAGGACCTAGATTTAATCCCTGGTCTGGGAACTAGTGAAAGACAGGGAAGCCTGGAGTGCTACAGTTAATGGGGTTTCAGAGTCAAATACGACTTAACGACTGAAGAACAACTGGGAACTAGATCCCACAAACTGCAACTAAAGATCCAAGATCTTGTGTGCTGCAACTAAGATCCAGTGCAGCCAAATAAATATTTTTAAAAGGAATTTAAAAATTTTTTAATGAAAGTAATCTTAAATTTTCGAGGACATTGAACCAATGTGCTCACTGTGAACACAATGTGAATGGTGGTGTTCATTAGGGGATCAGCAGTCACACTGATGAAGGGCTGAACAAGGAGAGGTCCAGAGGATGCTAGTTGAGAGGATCAAGAAAGGGACCTTATTTTCAGGGATAAAAATATTCAGATCTAACAGGGATAAAGTGTCCGGCTCTCTTTAATCCCATCTTTCTTTCATTCAATGTTATAACCACCAATAGAAAGCCTTAAGGGCTTCCCTGGTAGCTCAGGAACTTCACCGAGACCCAACACTCTCCCAGGGAATTGTTAAAACTGGTTTCTTTCTGGATGAACCCATTTTGAAACCATCCATGTTAACTGGTAATACATGGTAATTTAGTATCGAATCTACTTACCTCCCCCAGGCCTCCACCCCTGCAAAAGTCTTTGTTTATTCATTTTACGAACAACCTGATCATAAAACACACAACCATACTGAAAACCACTGGGCTGGAATTCAGACAACGTTAAGTTATCATTTCAATTTGGCCACTTACTGATCCTTTGTCAACTCCAAAGAAAGCAGCAACCTCTATGAGCTTTACTTTTCATTTTCTTTTTAAATGGGAGATATACAAATGCTGCCTATTTCAAAACAATGAAACAATATAAATATAGGGTTTACATTTATTTACCTTGGAAGAGAATACATTTTTATGTATTTTAGAGAATGTGAGATAATGAGAAAAGTCTTCTTTTTTTAATTTGGTTAGCTGCTGCCCATAAGAACGGTTTTACACTTCCCAGATGTCCCTTCTGAAATGTTGTTTTTCTCCAGCATTAGTTTATAGTTCTATCCCAGTAGTTATTTCTACATTGCATTTTCAAATCCTCCTCATTAGATTTTTTAAAATTCTTTCATTCTCACACTGCCTCTCAGTACATGGTAGATGCTTCATAAATTTCATTAATTATATTAGATCAGATGGTAAAATTTCCCAAAGTTGGAGTTATCCTTATTCAGGCATGCCATCTGCTGGTTCCCTGGTGTATCTGTTAGTCGGCCTGAATTCTTTAATCCAATAAATTACAATTCATGTTGAAGCATTGCTGAGTTTGTGTGTTGAGCAATTTTCCCACGTTCTTTCACTTCCTGTGTGCAGGTGCTATTGTTTCATTGAACCTCTCCAGAATTGTTTTTCCTGCAACCTTCTTTTACCTGTTGGCCACTCTAAAAACCCGGAGAAATGGAGTTTACGTTTCAGAACCCTGGATTGACCAGAACGATATAACTGGGCATGCTCAGTAGGTTGGCCTGATTTGGAACATACTTACGGCTTGAATGGGCGCATTTAATGCTGTTTGTTTCAGGATTGGCTGCATATTCGTCCTAACATTCTACTGAGAGATGGCAGCCTTTCCCACCCTCTGGGCCCTCCCACTTTTCCATTTTGTCCGTGTGCCCAATTTTGGAGCCAGCCCTCTAGGATCTCCCGGCCAATCAAGAGACCACACATTGTTGCCTAAGAGACCCCGGATGCCAGTGAAAAGATTTACAGGTAGTGATTGGCCTACTGGAAGGGGTGGGGGCTAGACGGAGTCACAGAAACAGCTATGGCAACACCAGCACTAGAGGCTTGAGGAGAAAGACTCGAAGAGAAAGACTTAAAGAGGTGAGAGCAGTGATCACTGCATGAAAAAGATGGAGACTTTTAAGAGCTCTTCTCTCAGGTCCTCCTGGGCTTCTCACGAGCCTTGGCAGTGACCCCGGGAATTACATTCTGCTCTGTATTAGCAGTTAAATGACCAGGTGCATCATATATATGAAATTAACAACCAACAAATAATTACTTCTATGCTTATCAAAGCATTAGGTGTTTGCATTGTTTTATAGTTTATCTTTGTTTCCACCTAGTTGAATATAAGATGAATTCATATTTAAATCTAACCATACCCTATTTCCTGATCATTTCCTGGTAATCTCTATTTCCTTCTCTGATGATACTGCAGCGTACAATGGGTGAGCTGTGTGTTAGTGGAGAAACTCAACCGTGTTCTGCTCTGTAAACACCAAATAAAAACCCGATTATCCTGAGTCTAACCCCAGTGCTCGGTTCCTAATGTTGAGTTGTACCTTCTTTGCCACTAGCTTTAATCCTTAAACCACCTCACCTCCACTATTGTGTTCATTCATTCCGCTGATTGAGACAAGGTTTTATTGAGCACCTACTGTGTACTACTGAGTTTAGGATTCAGGTGAGCACATTCAGAAAACCACATTAGCAGAGAAGCACCGGTTTTGTACCACATTCTCTGGTCTGAAGTTCAGTGTGTCTGTACAGATAGTGCATGAAGGGAGAGGAAGGAGGATGAACCAAAAAGGTAAATTCATGGTGTACCTAGATTAGCATGCTAAGGATTCTGTAGCCATTATCGAGTCTCTGAAGGTTTTTGAGCTGAAAAATGACTAACAGACCTTTTAAAAAATACTTCCCTGAATAGAGTAGTGGTTAGCCAAAGTTAGGGAGTAGGAAAGTGTGGAGATATTGATCAAATGGTACAAACCTTCAGTTATAAAAGGAATAAGTTCTGGAGACCTTATATACAGCATGGTGACTATGTGGTGATGGTGGTGGTAGTTTAGTTGCTAAGTTGTGTCCCACTCTTGCAACCCCATGGACTGTAGCCCACCAGGTTCGTCTGTCCATGGAATTCTCCAGGCAAGAATACTGGAGTGGGTTGCCATTTACTTCTTCAGGGGATCTTCCTGCCCAGGGATCATGGTGACTATAGTTAATAATAATATATTATATACTTGAAATTTGCTAGAAGAGTAGATCTCAAGGGTAATCACACACACAGAAGTGCACAAATGCACACACATGCACACACACACAGTAACTATGGGAGGTGATGGATATGTTACATAGTTTGATTGTGGTAAGCATCCCACAATGTGTACATATACTAAAACATCACCTTAAATATATACATTTTTGTTTAAAAAAACCCTCTTGTAATAGACTGTAATCTCCATTATAGTCAAGACTTGTCTTTATACCTGTAATACAGACCTAATAAGTCTTTAGTGAAGTTGTGCATTGGTGACAGTGTGAAGAATGGCTTTGAAGATGGGATTGGAGGTGTGTTACCACTGGAACTTTACCAAAGGACCTATCCTTGCCTTTAAGCATGACACTAGAAGCACACACTGGGGGTAAGGGCCATAAGCCCTTTTTCTTCCCCTTTATCCGAAGAAAAATTAAAGGGGAACATGCAAGGACAGCCATTAAGGGGGAAAGAGGTCATGAAAAAACAACAGCAAGGTTTGTATGTAGAAGGAGGGAAGGCAACTTGCTTTGTCTTGTAATTTTTTTGTATGTTGTATGAAAGCGTCTGAGTGGTCTATACTGTGAACCAGTGTGGGCATGCAGATATGCACACTGCCCATCTTCTAGAGTGGACAGAGGAAAAAGCTGTAAAAGGATAATGACAAAAACCAGGGCAGGATACCTCCATTTGCCTGTTTCAGGAAGACTGTTACCAAGAGGGCTCTTTTTCTCAGCCAGGCCCATCTCATGAAAACCAAACTTTATTCAAGTTGATTTGAAAAAAAAAGCCTAATTGAAATAATTTCTAGCTCTGAAGAACCAGGAAGGGAAAAAAAAAAAAAACAATGCAAAACCTTAGGGAGGACCTGGAAAAGCTACTTTGTCCTAATCAGAAATCATGCTTAGAATCAGTCAGTTTTTTTTCTACTCAAACTGGGAAAAGAGTTTCTGAGCTTACAACAGAAGTTTTTAACCTGGTATAAGCAAAATGTAATGTTAATATGCATTTTTCTAGGGAGAAGATTCATAGTATTCATCATATCCTCAAAGAGTTTTATAGCCCTGAAAAAAATAAAATAAAAGATTGAAAACAATTGGTTTAAGGAATCCCCTGGCTGTCCAGAGTTTGGGACTCTGTACATTCATTGCCGAGGGCCGGGGTCAATCCCTGGTTGGGGACAGATTCTGCAAGCTAAGTGGCTTGGCCTAAACAGATAAATAAAAATTAAAACACACACACACACACAACTTCAATCAGTTTAAATAGAAGAAACATCAAACATGAATAAATAGCAATAAAAAAGGAAATATGTGATTTTTAACTGAGCAGATCTAGACTCAGTGACCATGCTTTATATATTTGCCTGCTCATGTGTATTTTTGTAGCAGCCAATTAATAATACTGTAATGAAATCATTTCTTACACCTTTGCAACTTAGCTGTTAGGAGCTAAGAATGTGAGGGCTCATCTGAACCTCCTTAATTTTCCCTTATTCCAGTGGAATGGTATCAGCAGGCAAGTGCAGGAAGATATTATCTATGGTTTAAAACCCTGAGGTTTTAAAACTATTAGTTTTCTCTTCAGCTCTAATTTAAACCTGAGAGGGAATATTACATGTCAAGTGAGAGTCACAAAATTTCAGATCTAGCATTTGGGGGAATCCTCTGTAAGTCAAAAACTAACGTTTTTTTAATTTTTTTTTTTTTTTTTAAAAACTAAAGCGCGGTCGGCCTCTGGGAGCGTCCGGGGCCCTGGCCGGGCGGGCTCTACCGCGCGCGCCTCCCGCCCCTTCCCAGAAGGCCAGCTCCGGCGCTCCGGGCCTGGTTATCCGCTGGCGCCGCCGCGCAGGCGGAGTTCTCGGGCTCACCAGCCGGCTCCGGGTCGGCCGTTTTTTTAATTTAAAAAAAAAATTTATTTATTTGGCTGTGCCAGGTCTTAGTTGTGGCATGTGAATCAAAATATTGTCTGGGTGAATTCCCTGGTGGTCCACGGGACCTGGGTTCTATCCCTGGTCAGGGAACTACATCCCACATGCCCTAACAAAGACCTGGCTCAGCCAGATAAATAAATAAAAATAAATATTTTTTTAAATTGTCTTATATTTGTTGCTATAATTTTTGGAGCCTTGGGTCAGGCAGGCAAATCCTGTGCAGTCCCCAACTCAGCATCACTGCTTTGGATATGAAACATACCTTCAGAGAGGAAGAAGGCACAAACAAACAGAAACACTGAGGATATATACTGAAAATGCCATCCATCTGCTTTAAATATTTTTTACCTTAAAATATTTTGTTGTGCCCCTTTCAAGGACAGGCTTTGAAGACCTCTGGAAATAACAGGAAGTTCTAAGAAAGTCTGTGGTGATGCTATCTATTTTAATTTTTTAACTTTTTATTTTGTGTTGGAGTGTAACCAATTAACAGTGTTGTGGTAGTTTCACATGAACAATGAAGGGTCTCACCCATACATATACATGTATCCATTCTCCCCCAGCCAGGCTGCCATTGACCACAGTTCCTTGTGCTATATTGTGGTCCCTGTTGGTTATCCATTTTAAATATAGCAGTGTGTACCTGTCCAAGTCAATCCTAAAGGAAATCAGTCCTGAATATTCATTGGAAGGACTGATGCTGAAGCTGAAGCTCCAATTCTTTGGCCACTTGATGCGAAGAGCCCGCACATTAGAAAAGACCCTGATGCTGGGAAAGATTGAAGGCAGGAGGAGAAGGGGATGCCAGAGGACGAGATGGTTGGATGGAATAACTGACTCAATGGACATGAGTTTGAGTAACCTCCAGGAGATGGGAAAGGACAGGGAAGCCTGGTGTGCTGCAGTCCATGGGGTTAGTCGGACACGACTGAGTGACTACTTGCAAAAAGTTTCAAAGCTAGTAAGTTTTAGAGCCAGGATCAAAACTGTGTAATGTAAAAAGTTTTGGTTGCAAACAACAGAAATAGATTATAGCTAATGTGTGCATGCTGTGTGCTTAGTTGCTCAGTTGTTTCCAACTCTTTGTCACCCACCAGGCTCCTCCGTCTATGGGGATTCTCCAGCCAAGAATACTGGAGTGGGTTGCCATGCCCTCCTCCAGGGAATCTTCCCAACCCAGGGATCGAATCCAGGTCTCCCACATTGCAGGCAGATTCCTTACCATCTGAGCCACCGGGGATGCCCCTACAAGAAGGGTCTTCTAGCTAATGTAGGTGAAATTTATTGAAGGCTATCAGGTGGCTCACAAAATGGATAAGAAAGGACATGTGTGCATGCTAAGTTGCTTCAGTCGTTTCTGATTCTTTGTGACCCTGGGGACCATAGCCCACCAGGGTCCTCTGTCCAAGGGATTCTCCAGGCAAGAATACTTGAGTGGACTGCCATGGCCTCCTCCAGGGGATCTTCCTGACCCAGGGATCAAACCTGCATTTCTTATGTCTCCAGCATTGGCAGGCAGATTCCTTACCACTAGCACCACCTAGGAAGCCCCTCCAAGAAGAGTCTAAGAACAGCTTAACAGTCTACTCAGAGCATCTACGGTACTTTGAATGATCACCTTGGCTGTAAAGCAAGGATAAGCCAGCATCAGTTACCTGGCCTAGCTTAATCTCATTACTGGGAAAGGGGAGGCCACCTTGATTAACCAACCCAGCAGACCCTAAACACTGAGGGAAAAGTAATCCCTTATGGAAATTAGAGTGCTTTAATCCAATGAAGGCAGACATAGGGACTTCCCTGGCTGTCCAATGGTTAGAATTGGATCATAAAGAAGGTTGAGCATTGAAGAATCGATGCTTTTTAATTGTGGTACTGGAGAAGACCTTTGAGACTCCCTTGGACAGCAATGAGATCAAATGAGTCAATCCTAAAGGAAATCAACCCTGAATATTCATTGGGAGGACTGATGCTGCAGCTGAAGCTCCAAAACTTTGGCCACCTGATGCGAAGATCCGACTCCTTGGAAAAGACCCTGATGCTGGGAAAGATTGAAGGCAGGAGGAGAAGGGAGGCAAGAGAGTATGAGATGGTTGGATGGCATCACCAACTCAATGGACATGAGTCTGAGCAAACTGGGAGATAGTGAAGGACAGGGAAGCCTGGTGTACTTCAGTCCATGGAGTTGCAAAGAGTTGGACACAACTTAGTGACTGAACAACAGCAGTCATGGTTAAGACTCAACATTTCCAATTCAAGGGATGTGAGTTCCATCTCCGGTGGGAGGACTGAGATCCCACATGCCGTGAGGCCACAAAAATGAAGGCAGACATATACAGTACTGGGTGTACTGTATATTTTCCCCAGTGTATTTTTCTCAATAAACCCAAATCTGTCCATATATAAATTCTTGGCCTTGTCCATTGTACTATTCTACTTCTTAAATATGGTAGCAAGCTAGAACCCTTGTTAGCTAGATGTCAGAAAGTTAACAGAGGAAGGAGGTCACAAGGGACAAAATGGAGTAGTTCAGATTGCACGGTGATTTTATAAATACTTCTTTCTGACCAATATGGTATGTTCTTCGCTAAGAGTGATTCTGATTTTTTCCCCTTGGTCCAGTGAAAATCAAACAGAGTTAAACAGACCTGGATCTGGTTCTGTGTTTCACCACCTACTGTCTGTATAACTCTGGGCAAAGCATGGAACTTCAGTGAGCCTCATTTTCTTCATCTGTAAAATAAGCTAAAACCCACCACCTTACCATATTGTTATGGGTTTTAACTGAGCAAATCTGTTAAGTGCCTGACATATAAAATACTCCCAGTAAATGTTATTCTCCCTCTAGTCCATGTCCCAGTGTACTAAAAAAGATTTATGGTATTAGTATTTTT
Organism: Bos grunniens; assembly: GCF_055505025.1. Taxonomy (NCBI): domain Eukaryota; kingdom Metazoa; phylum Chordata; class Mammalia; order Artiodactyla; family Bovidae; genus Bos; species Bos grunniens. The sequence continues at coordinate 70,159,766 of NC_141185.1, read as the reverse complement.
AGTATTCTGAAGATTGTATGAGTCATTTCTTCTGCAGGTGTAGTTTTTCTTACAGAAGAATATCCAGTTATTTCATGATGGCATTTTCACCTCCAAAAAACAGAAATGGCCCCAAAATGCAGACAAAGATGAGTACCTGGGCACCCCTAAACCATCAGCTTTTGAATGACCGGTTGAGTAATGAGAACTACTGTATTAGTTGAAATCATGCTTTAAAGGAAAAAAAAAAAGCATTAAAATTTTGGTAATCAAACCATGAACAGGAATTGCTTAGGATTGTATAGTGGATAAAAAAAAAATGAAGGATTTCTTCAAAAATTTTAATTGAAAAAAACTGAAATAAATTTAGAACAAAAATAAAGAAAACTTCAATTGAGCCCCAGTTACATGGCCAGAGTTGGCAAGAGATACAGAGTTCCTGCTTAGAAAGAAAGATCTTAGGGACTTCCCTGGTGGTCCAGTGGCTAAGGCTCTTTGCTCCCAGGGCTGGGGCCCAGGTTCTATCACTGGCCAGGAAATTCAGTCCCACATACTGCAACTAAAGACCTTGTGTGCTGCAACTAAGACCCAGCACAGCCAAATAAATTAATAAACATTTTTTAAAAGATTTAGGAGATGAGAAGGAGGAGTGTCTACCAGCTCCCCTTCACCTCCATATCCAACTGGTTTTCAGGTTCTGTGAGTCTTCTTCCGAGGTCTCTTCATCCAGACCCCTCTTCTCCTTTGACTTGTGCACATCCAGCTCCACATTCTCAGTTCACACACTCAGCCCCCTTCGCCTGGCACATTGCAGTAACCCCTCAGCTGGTTTCACTGTCTCTAATCCATCCTCTATTCTGGTCCCAGAATGATCTTTCTAAAATACCAAACTAATCCTATGAAGCAAAAGTGATAACAGACTGCTCCAAAGGATAAATTCCACCCTACCTACTGTGCATAGCACTGAGGACCCTTCATGTGTGTTAGTCACTGAGTCATGTCTGAGTCTTGGAGACCCCATGGACTATAGCCGGCCAGGCTCCTCTGTCTGTGGGATTCTCCAGGCAAGAATACTGGAGTAGGTTGCCATGACCTCCTCCAAGGGATCTTCATGACCCACGGATCGAACCCAGTGTCCTTTATATCACCTGCATTAGCAAGTGAGTTTTCTTTTTTTAATTTATTTGGTTGCAATTTTGTTGAAGCATGTGAACCCTTAGTTGCAGCATGTGGGATCTAGTTCCCTGACCAGAAATCAAACCCAGGCCCCCTGCATTGGGAGCATGGAGTCTTAGCCCCTGGACCACCAGGGAAGTCCCAGCAGGTGAGTTCTTTAACACTGGCTCCACCTGGGAAGCCTGAATAGCTTTTGTCAAATTTTATGAGAATTTCTAGGGAATTCCCTGGTGGCCCAGTGGCTCAGAGTCTGTGCTCCCAATGCAGGGGGCTGGGTTCCATCTGTGTTCAGGAAACTAGATCCCACATGCCGCAAGAGTTTGCATGCTGCAGCTAAAGAACCCACATGGCACAACTAAGACCCAGTGCAGTCAAATAAATAAAAATGTTTAAAAATTTCATGGTTATTTCTAGATGAGCAATGATAAGAGAAATAACAATTTCTATTAGAAATGATATTTATTTTGTTGTTCAGAACTCCCATTTTATCACCACCCCCATTTTTATTTTGGTTTAGTTAGGTTCTAGTTTGGAGTAAAAGTATTTTCAAAAATCTTAGCCTGCCATATGTAAAATAGATAGGCAATGGGAATTTGCTGCGTGGCTCAGGAAACTCACACAGGGCCACTGTATCAACCTAGAGGGGTGGGGTGGGGAGGGAGAGGGGAGGGAGGTTCAAAAGGGAGGGGATATATACATACCTATGGTTGATTCATGTTGAGGTTTGACAGAAAACAACAAAATTCTGTCAAGCAAAATCCTTCAATAAAAAAATAATTAAAATTAAAAAAGTGTCAAATCACCATGTTGTACACCTGAAACTAACATTATATTATATGTCAATTATAATTCAGTAAAAATTAAATATAATAAAAATTAAAAAAATCTTGGCCCGTGTATATACCCATATGTATGTGAATGAATGTATCAGTACTTAGACACTCAAGTGGAATTTGCATATGTATACAGCAAACTGTTAATAGTGTGTGCACATGTGCTCAGTCTTGTCCGACTCTTGGCAACTCCACAGACTGTAGCCCTCCAGGCTCCTCTGTCCATGGAATTTTCCAGGCAAGAATATTAGAGTGGGTTGCCATGCCCTCCTCCAGGGAATCTTCCCATCCCAGGAATTAAACCCACGTCTCTTTATGTCTCCTGCATTGGCAGGTGGGTTCTTTACTGGTTGAGCCATCAGAGAAGCCCAACTATCAATAGTGATTTCCCCTAAAAAGTTGGACAACATGGAAGAGTGGGAGGGAAGTCTGTTGGAAGAGAGAGTTTTTGTTTTTTACCGTATATAGTGCAATGATATTTAACAATTTAAAAAACAAATATAAGTAAAAGCAAGCAAAGAACAGTAATGCTGAAAATTGAAAAACACAGGTTCCAGATCAGCTATACTAAATAATCTCCTGCTTGACTTCAGCGAGTCTCTTATGCCTCTAATCTTTACTACCTGCCTTTGGAAATTGAGTGGCTTGGATCAGATGACCTCAAAGGCCCCTTCCAGGTCTAACATTCTGAGACTGTGAAAAGGGTTAAAAATAGATACCTAAGTTTACAGCTGGGCAGACTGTGTCCATAAGATAACTTCAGGGGCATTTCTACACTTCTATAACAGGGCATTTGCCAATGATCAGCGTAATTTTGAGGTCCTCTTTTTTTGTTTTGGCCACACTGCACAGCATATGGGATTTTAGTTTGCTGGCCAGGGATAGAACTCAGGCATCCTGCATTGCAAGCATGGAGTCTTAAACACTGTACCACTAGGGAAGTCCCTGGTTTTTGTTTTAATTTTGCCTTTTTTCTATTCTGTAGTAAAATGAAAAATATGAAACTGTTTCAGTCTAAAATAAACCTCATAGGAGTTTAACTTCACAAGAGGCTTTAAGCAGAGAGATTGAATTCAAATGTAGATGCAAAAATTATAGCATCCTCAGATTACAAGATAATTCAGACCTTGTGAAAACGTTGAGAGGAGGAATGTTTTATAAGTAAGTATTTCTTTGCTGTCTAGTGTAGGGTTTTTTTTTTTTTTTTCCATTTAGTGTTTTAATTGAAAGTGATCAACATTTCTTTTTTTTTTTTTTTTGTAATATGGTTCACACATGTAGTACAGTACACATGTAGTTAAAAGGGTGTTCTGAGAAAAAGCACCTAACCACCATCCATCGGTCATAATTTAGGAGCCCCAAAATGTCTTATGCCTCCATGGTAATGATGTCACATGGTGAAATATGCAACCACAGTGTCAACAGACTAAAATAACAACCATGGGATTTTAACTTAACAGCAGGCTCTGAGTAAATTGTGATGTAAACAAACTGCAACATTCTGCAAGGAAAGACGATTCTCTCTAATGTTTTCCACTTGAAGTGATACTGTTTCTGGGCTCTTTTTTTATTTTAATTGAATATGGCTGATTTACAATGTTGTGTTAGTTTCAAGTGTACAGCAAAGGGATTCAGTTATACATATCTATTCTTTTTCAGATTCTTTCCCTTATGGGTGATTACACAATATTGAGTAGTGTATGTAGCATAAGTAGGTCCTTGTTGGTTATTTATTTTATATATAACAGTTTGTATATGTTAATCCCAAACTCCCAATTTATCCTTCCAACCCTCTTCCACCTTTTTAAGATCAAAAATCTGATTGCAAATCCTTGGAATGAAGACTTGCTCCCAACCAGAGACTATAAGATTCTGAGTCTGCCTGAGGGCCTGACAGTTAGATAATTTGTTCCAAATTATACTTCTTGTCAAGGGTAGAGTCAGAGCCAGATCTGAGTTTGTCTAGTGTTTATCTTTCTGCCCATCATGCCTATCAGTTCCTACCTGACTCTAATCGCCTTTTGGTGAAGAACTGGATTTGCCTGGACTCTGCTTAGACTTGGTCATTGGCCCTCTGAAGACCCTATCTCCTATCCTCTTTATTTGATTTTATTATCAATGACTGACTTTATTTATTATTTATTTATTTAAATATTTATTTTATTTATTTGTTTGACTACACTGGGTCTTCATTACGGCATGCAGGATCTCTAGATGCAGCGTGTGGAATCTTTTTAGTTGCAGCAAGTGGAATCTAGTTCCCTGACCAGAGATGGAACTCGGGCCCCTACATAGGGAGTTTTGAGTCTTAGCCACTAGACCACCAGGGAAGTCCCCCTGCCACTTTCTTGCTGACTCTCCACACCCCTTCAAGTCAGTGCCCCTTTCTTTCTGATGCCTTCTGTTGTCATTGGACACCACGATGGTCCTCCCAACCTCCTTTTGAAAGGAGGTTGTCATCCTGGGACCTAATTGCTTTTTTTTTTTTCCCATTCTTAGGTCAAACCATGGGCAGCAATTCATTGAGAATGTAGGGCTTGAGGTCAGAATAGGGAAGATCAAGTTTGGGGGTCAGAATAGAAAGACCATGGTTCTAGCAGGGTTTCCTAGGTGTTAGTGATAAAGAATCTGCCAGTCAATGCAGGACATGCAAGAGACGTGGGTTTGATCCCTGGGTCAGGGAGATTCCCCTAGAGTGGGAAATGGCAACCCAGTCCAGTATTCTTGCCTGGGAAATCCCATGGACAGAGGAGCCTGGCAGGCTACAGTCCATGGGGTCTCCAAGACTTGGACATGACTAAGCACGCTTGCACCACATGGCTTTTTAGTGAAGAAACAAGTATATTATTCAGCTGAACATACAGTCTGGAACCAATGATTTTTCTTTAAAATCTATAAAGGTAATCCTTTGGGCCTCTGCTTATCCTCTCTAAAACACAAAAAGTGAACAAAAAGATCCTAAGATTCCTTTTAGCCCTAAAATTCTATGACATCTGAATCTCTTGTTGTTGTTCAGTCAGCAGGTGTTTTGTTGAGAATTTCCCCTGGAACCTGTGGATCATATAAGGGAAAGTAGTTGTAATCTACCTGGGAAGAGAAAATGAACAGAATCACCTGGCGGGCAATAGCGAATCCTAGAAAGGCCAGGTGGAGCATGGGCTGCAAGTGGAGGAGGAGTTGGGAAGAGTGAGACCAGTGGGTGCCAGAAAATTGCTGGTGCCCGAGAGTTAGGAGGGGAATTAGATGCTTGATAGGACTTTGTTAGACACCAGAGAAGGGTTCAGGAAATGTGTGAATCCTGATTTTTCTCTCTTTTTTTTGTTATTCTTTATTTTTTCTTGGCTGCACTGAGTCTTTGTTGGTGCACAAGGGCTTTCTCTAGTTGCAGCGAGCAGGGGCTAGACTCTCCAGCTGCAGTACATGGAGTCTAGGCCGTGTAGGATCAATAGTTGTGGATCACTGGCTTAGCTGCCCTGAGGCATGTGGAATCTTCCCTGACCAGGAATGGAACTTGTATGTCCTGTATCGGCAGGCATATTCTTAACCCCTGGACCACCATGAAAGCCCTGAATTCTGATTTTTCAGTCTTCTAAAAAATTCTATAGGTTGTTTTATTTTATTTTATAGGCTCTCTTCTATTTCCTTTTTCTTTGTTTGCTTGTTTTGACCACTGCATTGGCCTGTGGGACCTTAATTGCCCAACCAGGGATTGAACCCTTGCTTTCTGCAGCGGAAACACAGAGTCTTAACCACTGGACCACCAGGGAAATTCCCTCTACTATTGTCATCTAGAAATTCTGAGATCATCTTTCACTGTTATTTGAGGGTCCTAGTAGCCCAGGGGGCAGTTAATTAGGAAGGAGGAGAAAATGGTATTCTTTTTCTTCTTCTCTAAAGTATAAAAAGTGTCTACCTGTGATATATGATATTCCCTGGGTAGTAGTAAAGATGGCATTTTACAGGCCTTGAGGTTGTTGTTGAATCAATTATTTCAGTCTCCATTTTGCCTGCCCTTTGAAAGCAGAATTTAAGAGTCTAAAAAAAGAAAGGAAAACAGATCTGTTGGAAGTATGAAATCAGCTCCTCATCCTCCTCCACAAAAGGGAAGAAATAGCCCTGAGCTAGTTTCTAAATAGGAATGTTCTGACAGTGCGAGAGAATTTAGAAAGTGCCAGGAGGAAGGGAAAACATGGAGCCCAATTTTGAAAGCCGACAGCACGCAGGGTGGGTGCCAGAGAGACAGTCACACCTGTTACCTGCTGTCTCTTGCTTCCTGGCTCCAGCTTGCCCTCCTCTGCCAAACCTTCTCACTCGAGTTGTCTGTCCCTTCCTCACCCATTCAGATAGATACACAAATGACTGAAGCTCAGGAGGACACCTCTCCACTAATATGTAAATACACTCACATATTAGCGATACATCCAAAAGATATTCATTTGTCACAAGCATATTCATTCCTTCCAGCAAGCTTGAGCACCTGTAATATGCCACGTACAGCACCCTGTGGTGAAGAAGTCAAGGTGAATAAGACATAATTTCTGTCCTCAATGGTATGTAACAACAAACCTATACAGATAAACACTGAGCTATAAGCCCAGAGGTGCACATATGCAAACATATATGTAATGTACACCCACTGGTATGTGAACTCATGAAATAAAAAAACAGAGTTACTCACTCATAAATTTCACAAGTTCTAATACTAGTCATGCTGAAATATTTGGAGGGAGGTTGTCCGTTTTCCTATTTTTCCTTTGTCAGTTTTGTCATCGCCTTTCATATTCCAAAAATGATTTCACTTTATAGTTCCCTTCTTTTCTTATTTCTTGCCTTTAAAAAATTATTTATTTTCTAAGATAAATTGTCTCACATGGAGAAACTGAGAAAAAGGAAAGTTTGCTCAAGTTATAAATAAAGTTACCCTTTCAGGTACAAAATCTGTCTCTTTATACTCGGTTGATAAAATGGAAAAGACTGGCAATATTTAGTGATTGATCCTTTAATGATGTCTTTTTAAAAATTTATTTATTTTATTTTTGACTGTGCTGGGTTTTCACTGCTATGCACGGGCTTTCTTTAGTTTTGGCAAGCAGGGGCCACTCTCTGGCTGCAGTGAGCAGGCTTCTCATTATGGTGGCTTCTCTTGTTGGGGAGCAGGGCTCTAGGGCATGCAGGCTTCAGTTCTTGTAGCACTTGTGCTCAGTTGCACCTAGGCATGTGGGATCTTTTGGAACCAAGGATTGAGCCAATGTCCCCTGCATTGGCAGGCAGATATTTAACCACTGGACCATCAGGGAAGTCCTAATGATGTCTTTTTAATGGGTATTTTGAACCACAAAATATGAAATCATTCCATCTTTTTTTTTAAATTGTAGGTATTTGAAGAAAGAAGAGCTCTGCTTGGAAAATGGGTAACTATTTAAAGTATACTTGATTCTAAGTCAGAAAGAGAAAGACAAACACCATATGAATATCACTTATATGTGGAATCTAAACTGTGGCACCAATGAACCTACCCTCAAAACAGAAACAGACTCACAGACATAGAGATCAGACTTGTGGTTGCCGAGTTGGAGGAGAGAAGGGAGCAGGACAGACCGGGAGTTTGGGGTTGGTAGATGCAAGCTATTACATTTAGAATGGCTAAGCAACAAGGTCCTACTGTATAGCACAGGGAACTATATCTAGTATCCTGGAATAAACCATAATGAAAAAGAACATTAACAAAGGAATGTATATAAATCTATATATCCATATCTAAGTTACTTTCACACTTCCTCAAAGGAAACACAGTCTCGATGACCATTGTCCATGATCAAAGTACAGTAAGTCCACTCTGTATGAATGAGTTCTGTTCCAAAAGTGAATTCATAGGTCCAATTTGATAGTAAATCCAACACAGTCAGCCTTGGTACCCAACTAACACAACTGGCTACACCCCGCTGTTTGTAAGCTTGCTTCCAGACATCCTGGGCTTGAAATTATAAAACTTCTCTACTGTACTGAAAAGTACACAAAAGCACAGCCACCTGTAGTGGATGGACACACATGACCGTGCACACCAGACACATGAACTAATGTGATTGAACATGTGAACACACATTCGCATTTTTGAAAGTTCGAAACTCAAATGTTTTTCTCTATCCATCTCTGGCTAATGTGTATTACTCATCAAATTCCTCTACAGTCTCATTGAGAGTCTCTTCCACCCAAGAGAACTGGAAACATGGTCATACAAAAATGTGTACGCTAATGTCCACAGTGGCATTATTCATAATTGTCAAAAATGTAAACACCCAAACGTCCATTTGGTGAGAAATGGATAAACAAAATGGGGTCTAGCCAAACAATGGAATAGTATTCATCCTTAAAATGAAAGGCAGTTCTATTTCAAGCTACTCATGAATGAACTTTGAAGACATTGTGCTACGTGAAATAAACCAGACACGAAAGGACCAGTATTGTTTGACTCCACTTTTATGAAGTTCTTAAAATAGGCAAATTCACAGAGAAAGAAAGTAAAATAGAGGTTACGAAGAAATAGGGACGTTATTTAACGGGTAGAGTTTCAGCTTGAGTTTTCAAAACAGTTCTGCAGACGGATGGTGGGGATGTTGCACAACAGTGTGAGTGTGTATCATGTCACTGAACTGTACACTTAAAAATGGTTAAATTTTAAAAAGCATGGGCAAGAAAAAAGAATGAAGTACTAATATATGCTACAACATAAACTTTGAACATAGTACGCTGAGTGAAAGAAACCAGACACTGAAGCCATCTAGTATATGATTCCATTTATATGAAATAGTCAAAATAGACAAATCCATACAGACAGAAAATAGATGAGTGGTTTCTAGGGGCCAGGGAGCAGAGGAGGAGTGACTGACTGTAATGGGTATGGAATTTATTTTGGGACGTAATGAAAATGTTCTGAAATTAGACAGTAGTGCTGGCTTTACAGCCCTGTGAATACATGAAAATGCTGGGTGGTGTGGTGTATGAATTGTACCTTAATTTAAAAAAACAAATCAGGATCCCTTTTAAAAAATTATACTTTGATTTCTTTAACTCTAGATGTATATAATGAACTTGAAATAGTCCATCTTTAAAGCATACAGTCAAAGCCTTCTTTCCTTTTAACAGAGCATCTTTGCCCCAGAATATAGCAGTAGACAGAATATCCTACCCTGTGAGTTACTGAGATCCATTTTCCCGTATGTCTTAGTCTATTCCAGGTGCTATAACAGAACACTGGTGGGGGCAGGGGCTTATAAACAGCAGATAATTTATTTCTCATAGTTCTAGAGGCTGGAAAGTCCAAGATCAAGGTGCTAGCAGACTCGGTGTCTGCTGGGAACCTGCTTTCTGGCTCAGAGACTCTCCATGTGTCTTCACATGACAAAAGGGCTAACAGGTCATTCTGTAGTCTCTTTAATAAAGGACACTAAACCCATTCATGAGGGCTTCCCTGGTGGCTCAGTGGTAAAGAATCTGCCTGCCAATCAGGAAACTATGGTTTGCTCTCTGGGTCAGGAAGATCCCCTGAGTAGGAAGTGGCAACCCACTCCAGTATTCTTGCCTGGGAAATCCCATCAACAGAGAAGCCTGGCAGGCTACAATCCATGGGGTGGCAAAGAGTCAGACACAACTGAGAGACTGAGCATGGATGCTCGCAATCCCGTATGTGAATGCTCTCCTTCATGACCTAATCCTCTCAAAGGCCCCACCTACCTCCCTGGGTCATTACCACAGGGTTAGGGTTTCAATTTCAGAATTAGGGGTGACATAAACATTCAATCCATCATAAAGCTCTGTATCTTACTGTTCTTGTTTGTCTGATTTAGTCACCACTTCTTTTCTGTGCTGGTCTATAAGCTCCAGTCTAAAGATATTTACTAACCTAAAGAAGGAAAAAAAAGTCATGTACACAATGTTTCTGGAAGACTTTACATATCCTCTGGAGAAAGAAATGGCAACCCATTCCAGTATTCTTGCCTGGAAAACCCCATGGACAGAGGAGCCTGGCAGGTTACAGTCATGGGGTCGCAAAGAGTTGGACATGACTGATCGACTTCACATTACTTTTACTTTTACAAGAAAAGGGACAATATTGATTTCCTTCAGACAGGAAAACTGTCTAAAGGGTGGAAGAGACTCTTTTTTTTTTTTTTTTAAACTTTACATAATTGTATTAGTTTTGCCAAATATCAAAATGAATCCGCCACAGGTATACATGCTTTCCCCATCCTGAACCCTCCTCCCTCCTCCCTCCCCACACCATCCCTCTGGGTCGTCCCAGTGCACTAGCCCCAAGCATCCAGTATCGTGCATCGAACCTGGACTGGCAACTCGTTTCTTACATGATATTTTACATGTTTCAATGCCATTCTCGCAAATCTTCCCACCCTCTCCCTCTCCCACAGAGTCCATAAGACTGTTCTATACATCAGTGTCTCTTTTGCTGTCTCGTATACCGGGTTATTGTTACCATCTTTCTAAATTCCATATATATGTGTTAGTATACTGTATTGGTGTTTTTCCTTCTGGCTTACTTCACTCTGTATAATAGGCTCCAGTTTCATCCACCTCATTAGAACTGATTCAAATGTATTCTTTTTAATGGCTGAGTAATACTCCATTGTGTATATGTACCATAGCTTTCTTATCCATTCATCTGCTGATGGACATCTAGGTTGCTTCCATGTCCTGGCTATTATAAACAGTGCTGCGATGAACATTGGGGTACATGTGTCTCTTTCCCTTCTGGTTTCCTCAGTGTGTATGCCCAGACAGTATGGTACTGGTACAAAGACAGAAATATAGATCAATAGAACAAAATAGAAAGCCCAGAGATAAATCCACGCACCTATGGACACCTTATCTTTGACAAAGGAGGCAAGAATATACAATGGATTAAAGACAATCTCTTTAACAAGTGGTGCTGGGAAATCTGGTCAACCACTTGTAAAAGAATGAAACTAGAACACTTTCTAACACCATACACAAAAATAAACTCAAAATGGATTAAAGATCTAAACGTAAGACCAGAAACTATAAAACTCCTAGAGGAGAACATAGGCAAAACACTCTCTGGAAGAGACTCTTACCTGGAGAGCCTTTTGTGTCTTTTGAATTTTTAATCATGTGAATCTTTTTAATCATGTGAAGGTAATATCTATTCAAAATAATAACAAAATTTTATAAAATAAATTCACTGAAAATGGCAAAATTAGAAATACCCGAAATTTAAAATCTAGCTAAGTTTTTCTCATATTGTATTTGTGTTTTTAAACTAACTTTGTTACCAACAACTTAAAAAAGAGACTTATAAAAAAAGCAAATAGATAAAATAAAAAGGGACATATTTAAAATGACTATATTTGAATTTTCATTCTACTTACTATGAATGTAAATCCCTAAATTAATATAACCAGGGCTAATGTTCAGGCAGAATTCATTGGTATGGCTGAGCAGCCTCTGCCTATTTTGATTGGTTGATAGCATTGCCAGTTGTTAAACATTTTTAATATCACCCTGGATAAAATTCAAGGTCTTCAAACTTTTAAAAAGATCTTGTTAATTCTTTTATTTTACCATAACTAATAGAAGCCTATATTTCAAAGGTCACTGATATTTGCAAAGATCACTAATTATCTCTCTACTCCAATCAGCCAAACTATAGGGTCAGGCATGGTTTTACCATGCTCCTTGTACATTGCTTGATGCTATCAGGCATTTAATAAATATTTTCTAAATGAATAAATGGTACTCACTGGTTTTTCTCTTTTGCCCAACAGCAAACTTATTCCATAAATTCACTAGATTATATGGTAATCTTTACACCTCCATGAAAGCCACAGGAATTAAGTTTGAAGGGGATATTTCCAGTTTATTTTTATTCAGTTTTCTCTCTCCAGTTTAGGTTTAGGCTTTATTTGTCTGTGTGTTTTATGAACAACATAACAGATTGATAGCATAAGGAATGCATTTTCAATAAAAAAAAAAAAAGAACGGAGAGAAGTAAGTAAGCATACAGGTTTTTTTTTTTTTTTTTTTTTTTAATTTTCCTTTATTTATGGCTGTGCTGAGTCTTCCTCGCTGCACAGGCTTTTCTATAGTTGTGGTGTGCAAGCTTCTCATTGCCAGGGCTTCTCTTGTTGCAGGGACTGGGCTCTAGAGCCTTCTCGTTTAAGTTGTGGTGCATGGGATCAACACAGGCTCAGTAGTTGTGGCACACGGGCTTAGTTGCTCCGCTGCATGTAGGATCTTCCCAGATCAGGGATCAAACCCATGTTACCTGCTTTGGCAGGTAGATTCTTTACCACTGAGCCACCAGGGAAGCCCAAGGATACTGATTTTTAAACTTAGCATTACTTGGGATTTTCATTGTAGGAGTCAAGTATTGGCTTTAAAGCTCAATCCCATATTAGAAGTAAAGTCACTTTTAAAAACAATCTGGATAGTAAGGGGCAAGGTGTAATGTGAAACCTATTCAATGATAGACATTCCAAAAAGTATTTTATATTTAGCCATGTGTGCATGCTCAGTCATGTCTGACTCTTTTGTGACCCCATGAACTATAGCCCACCAAGTTTCTCTGTCCATGGGATTTTTCAAGCAAGAATATTGGAGTGGGTTGCCATTTCCTTCTCCAGGGGATCTTCCCAACCCAGGGATCAAACCCAGGTCTCCTGCATTGCAGACAGATTCTTTACCAGTGATGCCCAGGATAATATAACCAAAAAGCAAAAAATAAAAATAAAAATAACAGCCTCTTCCTTCATCTTGACCTCACTGCCTGAGAACGTTCCTTTCCTTGTCATTTGGTGTGCAATGAATGGCGCTGATGCCCTAGCAATGGTCCTCGCATCTTGAAAGTGCGGCAAGAATCCTTGTAACAACTACTCTGAAAATGGGATTTTCACAATCCTATTGTCAAGAAATCCTGAAAGGCATTAAAAGTAACTATAAAATATAATTGTGATATGATGTAAGATAGTATTGTTGCTGTTTAGTAACTAAGTCGTGTCTTAGTCTTTTGCGACCCCATGGACTGTAAACCCACCAGGCTCCTCTGTCCATGTGATTTCCCAAGCAAGAATACTGGAGCCAGTTGCCATTTCCTTCTTCAAGGGATCTTCCTGACCCAGGGATTGACCCCTTGTCTCCTGCTTGGCAGACGTATTCTTTTCCACTGAGTCACCAGTGATGGTCATATAAGATAGTATAGCATAAAATAATGTAGCACAATGTCGTATACTAATTATATGATGTTAATATTAAAAAGGAACTAACTGTAAAATGAAGTATCATACATGGTACTAGGATAAGAAAACGGTCTTAGCTGCTCCCCTACCTCACACATTAGATCCCTGGCTGTGATGGTATGGCTCTTTTTTCTTAAAGAGCTGAAGCAAGAGATGTGGAACAGATATATATATATACTACTATATATATATATATATATATAAAATAGATTAAAAAAAAACCAAACAAACAGGAACCTACTGTATAGCACAAGGAACTATATCCAGTATCTTATCATAACCTACAGTGGAAAAGAATCTAAAACAGAATATGTGTGTGTGTGTGTGTGTGTGTACATATATAAATCACTATGCTAGATACCTAAAACACTGTAAAACAACAATGCTTCAATTTAGAAATTTTTTTTAAAAAAGAGAAAGATACTGGGCGATTACCAAATTCATGCACAGTTAATTCTTCCATGGATTATCTACTTTTTGGATTATTCCCAGCACCTTTTAAATTCCAAGGGGATTTCCCCCAGCTGTTAAGCATTCTTCTCAGTCATCTATCCACCTGTAACTGGTAGAAGTTCAAGGAATGCAAATTCATTTTCTATTAGACTAAATAAACACAATTAGAAAGGAGAAACCCCCAAGGCAAAGAACACCTATCAAAGCCAAATATAAATTATCTTTGACTGTTATAATCAGGGAAATAAATGAGAAACCAATGTAATTATCTTTTTAATCTCTAGAGGGACAGGTTTGAATATTTTCTTTTATAGATTTCTTCAGTGCTTTATAATCCTAATGTTCTTTTATATTCATTCTAAATCACTGTTCTTCAATCTGAGCCTGTTTTCTTCTGGGCATCCCTGACAATAATTGAGCTGACCTCAATCCTTGCAAATGTGCTTCCTGTCCTTGTTAATGTACAAACATGGTAACTTTATGCTTTGTAATTTAATTATTGTATATCTAATGATTTACCCCTCATGCTTATTATTTTTAATATCACTATGATATTTTCTAACAGGGGTCCCCAACCTCTGGGCCACAGACCCACTGGTACCTCTCATCAGATCAGCAGTGGCATCACATTAGAAATAAAGTGCACAATAAATGTAATGCTGTAGTTTTTCCAGGAGTCATGTATGGATGCGAGAGTTGAACCAGAAAGAAGGCTGAGCGATGAAGAATTGATGCTTTTGAACTGTGGTGTTGGAGAAGACTCTTGAGCATCCCTTGAACTGCAAGGAGATCAAACCAGTCAATCCCAAAGGAAGTCAGTCCTGATTATTCATTGGAAGGACTGATGCTGAAGCTGAAACTCCATACTTGGGCCACCGGATGTGAAGAGCCGACTCATTAGAAAAGACTGATGCTGGGAAAGATTAAAGGCAGGAGGAGAAGGAGACGACAGAGGACCAGAGGGTAGGAAAACATCACTGACCCAATGGAGGTGAGTGTGAGCCAGCTCCAGCAGATGGCGAAGGACAGGGAAGTCTGGCATGCTGCAGCCCATGGAGTTGCAGAGTCAGACATGACTGAGCGACTGAACTACAACAAAATGTAATGCGCTTGAATCACCCTGAAGCCATCCCTCCCTGCCTGTTCCCCCCGTCCGTGGAAAAATTCTCTTCTATGAAACTGGTCCCTGGTGCCAAAAAGTTTGGGCACCACTGTTTATAATATGAGCTACCATGAGTACAATGAGTCATACACTCTTTTAGGAATTTTATACATATTTTCATTTCTTTAATCTTCCCAGTAACTCTAAGTTTAGGTATAATTATTCAATCAATGTATAAAGGAAGAAATTAAGAGATTCTTAGTGAGACTCTGAATGGCCTCACTCTCAAAGCCCCCATGCATCCTTAATGCTGTATTTTCTCTTATCATGTTGATGAGCTGATTCACTATTGTGAGGCATTTGGGGTTATTTCTGATTTACTGTAGTGATAATTATATCCCATAAACATTTCTTCCCTCATCATCCTGGGTCCCCACATAGCTCAGTTTCTACAGAGTAGCACGTAGCACTGCCCAAAGTAATTTTAAAGATGAATACCAATTTTCATGTTGTCTCTCAAAGAAGAATCACAGGGGATTCAATTCAGAACTCATAATACTACTTACCAGACCCGCTTTCTTCATTCCCCAGTCCTCTCACACTGTATAACTGCTGGAAGGACAGTTAAAGTCTGAACCACCACAAACTGCCTACATGCCAAAACCCTGCAGCCCTCCTGTCTCCATATGCCCCCCACTGGCTCCTTTTTTTAGAGATCACCGCAGCATGGTGGGCTGGTCCTTCCCCTGGCCCTCACCACTCTGGTCTGGCTTCTCTATCATTCTAATAACCCATCCCCAAAGGAAATAAGTCTCATATTATGTTAGTTAGAAATATGGACTGTGCAGAAACAGGCGGAGAGGAAATCTGGGAACATTCATACATGAATACATTTTATTCACTTATGTGTAAGTTAAGGTTTCTGATTTTTTTTTTTTTTTTTCATTTGAGAGTCCCCCCTCCCCCTTGAATGATAGTGTCCAAAGTGAGATTGATGAGCACTGAAAAGATCTGGTAACAGTGAATAGTTTTTGTTTTATTTAAAAATCTTTGGTTTGGCTGCACTGGGTCTTTGTTGCAGCACACAGGCTTTCTCTAGTTGTGGCATGTGGGCTCTTAGTTCCCCGAGCAGGTTATCAACCCTAGTCCCTTGCATTGGAAGGCAGATTCTTTTTATTTATTTGTTTATGGCTGAGCTGCGTCTTCGTTGCTGTGTGTGGGCTTTCTCTAGTTGTCGTGAGCATGGGACCACTCCTCCCTACTTAAAGGACGCAGTCTTCCTACTGCAGTGGCTTCTCTGGTTGCAGAGCACAGGCTCTAGGGTGCTTGGGCTTCAGTCACTATGGCGTGTGGGCTCAGCAGTTGTGGCTCTCAGACTTACTTGCCTTGCAGCATGTCGACTCATCCCAGACCAGGGATGGAACCCATGTCCACTGCACTGGCAGATTCTTAACCACTGGACTTCCAGGGAAGTCCCACAGTGAATGGTTTTAATCAGGAAGTACTCCAACTACTTTAAAAAAATAGATCCTATGATTACAAAGAAGTTGACTTGTCATAAAGCTTAAAATACATTTTTACTTTATATGCCTTTTTTATTTTATTTTTTTTTTAAGGGCTTCCCTGGTGGCTCAGATGGTAAAAGCATCTGCCTGCAATGTGGTAGACCTGGGTTCGATTCCTGGGTTGGGAAGATCCCCTGGAGAAGGAAATGGCAATCCACTCCAGCACTCTTGCCTGGAAAATCCCATGGATGGAGGTGCCTGATAGGCTACAGTCCATGGGGTCACAAAGAGTTGGACACGACTTCAGTTTCACTTTCCTGCCTTTTTAGGTGGTCAATATATTTTATGATTAAAACTAAAGTATAAAATTCTGATTACTTTATAATAACTAGCAAATATCTATTGGTGAAATGCAATAGCGTATAAAATACAAGTAGCCCCAAATTTCCCTGTTTTCTCTTCTCTAATGGTCTAAAGAAGAAAAACAGAGATTAAGACTCTGATAACAGCTCCTTCTGCTGCTGGCTGTTGCCATAAGAACCTTTCTTTTGGTTTTGACCAGCTCTCACACTCTCATCTTTGATCAGTCACTAATCTCGGGACTGGTTTGGGGTCATCACTGGGGAAAATTGTCAAGTAACCAAAGCGTTTGTTTGGTATGCCCCAGATTGCTTTGGCATGTACTTCCTGTCTCTGGCACTCTTTTTTTTTTTTTTCCAGGTCCTCCTATCAACTTTTCCTTTCCAATCATATCAATCATTTACATATTAGTAGGACTTTAACTCGGAGAAGGCAATGGCACCCCACTCCAGTACTCTTGCCTGGAAAATCCCATGGGCTGAGGAGCCTGGTAGGCTGCAGTCCATGGGGTCGCTAAGAGTCAGACACAACTGAGCGACTTCACTTTCTTTTTTCACCTTCATGCATTGGAGAAGGAACTGGCAACCCACTCCAGTGTTCTTGCCTGGAGAATCCAAGGGACAGGGGAGTCTGGTGGGCTGCCATCTATGGGGTCGCACAGAGTCGGACACGACTGAATCGACTTAGCAGCAGCAGCAGCAGCAGCAGGACTTTAACTGGAGCTTCCCAGGTGGTGCTAGTGGTAAAGAATCCACCTGCCAATGCAGGAGACCCAAAAGACACAAGTTCGATCCCTGGGTCGGGAAGATCCCTTGGAATAGGAAATGGCACCTCATCCCAGTATTCTTGCCTGGAAAATTCCGTGGACAGAGGAGCCTAGTGGGCTCAGCAAAGAGTCAGACAAGAGTGAGTGACTGAGAACACACACACACAGGACTTTAACCCTATATACTCCCCCTTCTCAGAGATATTTGCTTGTATTGCCTTATCTCTAATTGTGAACGCAAAGGTTTGTTTCTGGTCCTAGAGTTTTAATCACTAATGAGCTGATGTAAACTGTGGGGGAAGACTGACTGCCCAGGTGTCTTCTCTTAAGGTTGTACAGACAGTCCGTGGCTTAAGATGCTTTGGCTTAGCAACTTTTTGGCTTTACAGTGATGCAAAAGTGATAGACGTTCAGTGGACACCATATTTAAAATTTTGTATTTGGGTTTTTTTGGGAAGGGTGGCTAGCCATGTGCAGTAGGATACTTATTTATGATGGTTCTGGGCAGCCAGTGAGCCACAGCTCCCAGTCAGCCACTCGGTCACAAGAGTACAGGCCAAATACACTTAAAACCATCAGTACCCAGACAGCCATTCTGGTTTCACATTCAGTGTGCTTGTATACATGCTAAGTTGTGTCAGTCATGTCCAACTCTGTGCAACCCCATGGCCTGTAGCCCACCAGGCTCCTCTGTCTATGGAACTCTCCAGGCAAGAATACTGGAGTGGGTTGCCATTCCCTTCTCCAGGTGTAGTAGTCAATAAATTACATGAACTAGTCAACGCTTTATTCTAAAATAGGCTTTGTGGTAGATGATTTTGCCCAACTGTAGGTTCATGTGAGGGCTTCCCTGGTGGCTCAGTGATAAAGAATACCTCTGTCAATGCAGGAGACTCAGGTTTGATTCCTGGGTCAGGAAGATCGCATGGAGGAGGGCACGGCAACCCACTCCAGTATTCTTGCCTGGAGAATCCCATGGACACAGGAGCCTGGTGAGCTACAGTCTATGGGGTTGCAAAACAGCTGGATATGACTTAGCGACTAAACAACAGCAAGGAGCATCAGGGTTCATGTAAGCGTTCTGAGCACATTAAGGTAGACTGGGCTAAGCTAGGATGTTTGGTAGGTTAAATGTATTATGTGCATTTTTAATTTATGATACTTTCAACTTATGATGGATTAACTGGGATATAGCCCCATCAGAAGTTAAAGATCTACATTTTACAAGTCTGTATATATTCTCAGTTTACGACTATGACCAGCTCCCAGATTTTTCTGTAACTCCAAGTTTTGAGGTCAAGTGCACGTCTGTCCACACCGGCCTTGCTTGGGCTCACTCACACACATGTGAGAAAGAACAGA
This sequence comes from Bos grunniens, assembly GCF_055505025.1. Classification (NCBI taxonomy): domain Eukaryota; kingdom Metazoa; phylum Chordata; class Mammalia; order Artiodactyla; family Bovidae; genus Bos; species Bos grunniens. The sequence goes on along the minus strand of NC_141185.1, from coordinate 70,140,963 downwards.
TAGGTAGCAAAACATGGGGTGTACTTGTTAGGGAAAGAAATGCATGCAATTCGTTAAGAATAAGTTACTAAACTCACTTTCTATGCAGTTCTTTATCTCTTTCATAATGCGTCTCTGGTGTCAGACTAAACCTGGAGCTTTTTTTTTTTTTTGCTTTCCTTTTTTTTTTTTTCCAGTTTGACAAATGGATGGACACTCAGAGGAGAAGAATCCTGACAGTCCTGTTAGAATGCTGCTCCCTATCACAGCAAAAGTTCTGCTGTTGAAAGCTTCAGGAGAAAATTCCAGCAGAAGCTCTGGATTTTACTACCAAGCTCCCAAAGGTGTTATCTTTATACATCATTTCTTTCCTGGACCCCTAAAACCTTTGTCGCTGTGCACAGGCACAGATAAAGAAGCAGGGTTCGGTGTTTTGTAAAGACAGCCTAGAAAACACTGAACCTTGAGGGAAAAAGAAAGCACACATACAAAACCGAGCACCAACAAGACGCTAACCACGTTTCATTTGCACAGTTTGGATTGGCCCCATCTCTTTGTGTCTGGCTGTGCACTTAGCGCTCAAAGGGGAGAAAAAGTAAGCCATCGCTAAGTGTCCGTAAAATAGTATTAGCTAGTTGGGCAAATATATACACATGTATATAATGGTTCATCATCAGAATAGTCTTATATTGCAGAGCAGAGGACCATAGTAAAACTGAGAGTGTAGAGTGCAGGCCATTCATAAATAGAAAAGCATGAAATAAGGTGCTAATGTGATAAATACAGAAGCATGTGAGACTAAAGGAGTTCAGAGTGGGCAAATGTGCTCACAGGTTGGAAAAGCATCTGACCATTATTTTCTTACAAATAATTTCATGGTGTATTCAAGTATATTTTTTAAGATATAAAATTGATAGTCATTTTGTTGATTTCTTTTCATAGTCTAGAAAGACCAGAAATTCCCTGTTACTGTGCATTCACATGGTAACTTTAGTTTTTAAAATTAAGAAAATGAAAAAAAATTAAGAAAATGAATGCAGTATGATAGATGACATTTAATAATTGATGCTGGGACAATTGGGCAGTATCTGGAAAAAAATTCTAGAAGGATAAAAGATTGACATGAAATTATGGAAAACCATTCCTTACTCAAAGGAGGGAATTCCCTGGTCCAGTGGTTAAGTCTCTGCTCTTTCATTGCTGAGAGCAGAAGTTCAATCCCTGTTTGGGGAACTAAGATCCTGTAAGCCACCAGGCATGACTAAAGAGGAAAAAAGTGTAACTAAAGGAAATCTAGGGAAGGAAGACTTTGTGAGTAATCTATAATATTCAGAGCCTCAAAATAAAATGTATAACTTAAAATCTTTATTTATTTTGTATATTTGGTATATATATTATATATGCTTTATAAATAAAGAAAGCAAGATTTTCAGTTGTGATTATAAAAGTTAAAATTTTCTCCATCGAGAAGAAAACTGTAAATAAATACAGACAGTAAACAGGAGGGAGCTCCCTGGGAGTGGTTAGGACTCAGTGCTTTCACTGATGAGGGCTCAGGTTCAGCCCCTGGCCCAGAGACTATGAACCCACAAGCTGCTGCAGTGTGGCCCCCCAAAATTAAAATGAACGGGGGAAAAACATATTTCCAGCAAAGGGGTAATTTTCTTATTTTTTAAAGAATGACTATAAATCTACATTAAGAAGAAAAAAAAAGTAAAGCCTAGCAGAAAAATGAGCAAAGGAAGTGAACAAATAGCTCACAGAAAGAAAAGCAGATGTTTCTAAAATAGATAAAATGCTTAGCCTCCTTCTCATGCCATCGTTTGTGACTCATATGGATTGAGTTTCTTTTTTTCTTCTTTTAGTTTCTTTTTTGATGATAACATTTTATATTGTTAGGGATGTGGGGAAACAAGCACCTTCATATGTTGCACCTTCATAGATAAATTGATGCAAACACCAAGGAGAGCAATTTGGTAGTACTCAATTTTAAAATAAAGATTCCTGGACATTCCCTGGCGATCCAGTGGCTTTCACTACCAAGGGTGTGAGTTTGATCCCTGGTCGGGGAACTGAGATCCTGCAAGCCATGGGACATGGCTAAAAACTTTAAAAATCTTTTTAATAAAAAAAAAAAAAACACACACACACAAGATTACCTTTGGCCAGTAGTTCCACTTCTTGGAGTTTGTCTGATGGGTATATTTCAACACATGCAAAATGTCTGTCTATATAAGAATATTGCATCATTGTTTGTAGTAGCAAAAGGTTGGAAACAATGGAAATGTCTGCTAATAGCAGACTGGTTGCAACTATCTCCTCAATATATCATCAATAAAACAACAAAGGTGCAGAATTATCCTACCACTTTGGAAGAATAAAATAATGTATCCATATTTGTTGCTCTTCTGGAATGGCACACAAGAAGCCAGTAACAATGGTTACATTCACAGAGGGAAATGAGTGGCTAGATGACAAGGATGATAGAGGCTTTTTTTTTTTTTTTTTTTACTTTTTTTACAGTGTGCCCCTTGGTATCTTTGAATTTAGTATTGATGTACACATATTATTCTAAAATTGCAACAATTTGTTTTTTAAAAAACATAGTGTTTTAAATGCCCAGTAATAGAGTATCACTCCGCCATATAAAGAATTATTAGGCAGTCATTAGAAAACATGTTTTGGAAGAACAGAGATGCTTATTATGTGTAAAATGAAGAAAGCATGATTTTATTTTTTTTATTTTTTATTTTTTTAGAAAGCATGATTTTAAATTGCATGCAGTTTCCCAATTTTGCTTTCATATATACCTGAAAAACAGAAAGGAAAATAACTCTACCAGCTTGTTGATAATGTTTGGTCATCTCTGATTGACAGGGTTCTGGGTATTGTTTTTCTTCAGGTTTCTCAGAATTTTCCATGTTTTTCACAATGAGAATGTTATCATTCCAGGGAGATGTGATACGAAATAGATAATCTTATCATCTATGTATACCATATGTCAATCTTGGTAGATTTCACCATTGTATTTAATTTCCCAGAACTGACTGTGAGGCAATTGTTCTTTAGCTAGATTTAAAGTAAACAATAAAGTCATTGCACCAAGATGAGCTTTGAGCTGTTTAAAAATGTGGTGGGGGTTGTCTTACAGTTTTGAAAGAGCTTCTCTACCCTCAACTTTCCTCATTCCTGTTTAGTTTTAAACAAACAAAAAGCAGCAAAAATCAAAAACAAAGCAAAATTTTATCTATCCCCAGTGCAGGGGGGGGGGACCCCAACTTAACTACCCAGGTCTAAACCCTATCTAAGTCAAAAGAGGAAAAGGATGAGAGTTGAGAAAAACTTTTTCCCCATCACCTCCCTCCCAAACCCCACATCTTGATTGAATTAACTAACCATATGAGGATTAAGGGCAGTGCAGTTTCATTCTGGGTTGCACAAAGTGGTTGTGATCTCTGTTTCTGCCTGCAGTGTTGTATAAGATCCTCTAAGCCTTTTCCTCCATCTAGATCCTGAACCTACTGTTTCTCCTAATTGTGCTCCCCTTCTGCTTCCCTCTCCCCTACATGTCTTACCTTCAGCCCATAAAATAATCCTGGATGTAACACACTGGCCACCTGATGCAAAGAGCTGACTCATTTGAAAAGACCCTGATGTTGGGAAAGATTGAAGGCAGGAGGAGAAGGGGACAACAGAGGATGAGATGGTTGGATGGCATCACCAACTCAATGGACGCGAGTTTGGGTAACTTTGAAACACCGTACACAATGGATGGAAAAAGGAGGAAGAGAGATAGATAGATAAACAGATGGATGGGTAGCGAGTTCCATTACAGAGTGTTCTGCTCCTTTTGGGGGCACTCAAACATTATTTATTATTGAGTTAACCTTGAAAAAGAGGCCAGTTTTCCAAGGATGAAATGAATGTGAAGATTAGCTATCATCTCTGCAATTCATGATAAGAGACATGGAATGCCTAGTCTCAACGTTATATATGGACTTGACTCTAGTTTCTACTAAGACTTATTTAAAACCTGGAATAAATTATTTTAAAAACTACTACACATAATAGGGTCACCTCCACCATTTGCTGGCTATGTAGGATTGAACATAATGCTATGAAAATGGAGATGGTAACGATAATCCTGTATACGAGACAGCAAAAGAGACACTGACGTATAGAACTGTCTTATGGACTCTGTGGGAGAGGGAGAGGGTGGGAAGATTTGGGAGAATGGCATTGAAACATGTAAAATATCATGTATGAAACGAAAAAAAAAAAAAAAGAAAATGGAATGTACAGAATACTTTTTAAAAAATGCACTAATTTGGCAACACCAGATGTCAGTTGCAGCATGTGGAATCCAGTTCCCTAACTAGGGATCAAACCCTGGCCCCCTGCACTGAAAGCATAGAATCTTAGCCACTAGACCACCAGGGAAGTCCTCAGGACAAATAATGCTTTATTGAATCTTAAAGGCTATTTAGGACACACCAATATAGTATTAGTCATTGTGTTCCCTTTATATATTTAGTTAAATCATAAGAATGGAGGGAAAACAGAAGCATATCATGAAAAACAAGCAGTGTGCCAACTGGAGTTTCTGTAGCCTTCATACAATGTTCATATGCAGACTCCCAGAGATCCTTCAGTTCAGTTCAGTTCAGTCACTCAGTCGTGTCTGACTCTTTGTGACCCCATGAATCGCAGCACACCAGGCCTCCCTGTCCATCACCAACTCCCAGAGTTTACCCAAACTCACGTCCATTGAGTTGGTGATGCCATCCAACCATCTCATCCTCTGTTGTCCCCTTCTCCTCCTGCCTTCAATCTTTCACAACATCAGGGTCTTTTCAAATGAGTCAGCTCTTCGCATCAGGTGGCCAAAGTAATGGAGTTTCAGCTTCAACATCTGTCCCTCCAATAAACACCCAGGACTGATCTCCTGTAGGATGGACTGGTTGGATCTCCTCACTGTCCAAGGGACTTTTAAGAGTCTTCTCAAACACCACAGTTCAAAAGCATCAATTCTTCGGTGCTCAGCTTTCTTTATAGTCCAACTCTCACATCCATACATGACTACTGGAGAAACCATAGCCTTGGCTAGACGGACCTTTGTTGGCAAAGTAACGTCTCTTCTTTTTAATATGCTGTCTAAGTTGGTCATAACTTTCCTTTGAAGGAGTAAGCATCTTTTAATTTCATGGCTTCAATTATCATCTGCAGTGATTTTGGAGTCCAGAAAAATAGTCAGCCACTGTTTCCACTGTTTCTCCATCTATTTTGCCATGAAGTGATGGGACCAGATGCCATGATCTTAGTTTTCTGAATGTTGAGCTTTAAGCCAACTTTTTCACTCTCCTCTTTCATCAAGAGGCTCTTTAGTTCTTCTTGACTTTCTGCCATAAGGGTGATGTCACCTGCATATCTGAGGTTATTGATATTTCTCCCAGCAATCTTGATTCCAGCTTGTGCTTTCTCCAGCCCAGCATTTCTCATGATGTACTCTGCATATAAGTTAATAAGCTGGGTGACAATATACAGCCTTGATGTACTCCTTTTCCTATTTGGAACCAGTCTGTTTTTCCATGTCCAGTTCTAACTGTTGCTTCCTGACCTGCATACAGGTTTCTCAAGAGGCAGGTCAGGTGGTCTGGTATTCCCATCTCTTTCAGAATTTTCCACAGTTTGTTGTGATCCACACAGTCAAAGGCTTTGGCATAGCCAGAGATCTTTAGGAAGTTCCAAAGTCTTATCTGAAGCTTAGTTTCCCCATTTGCAAGGGGAGAATATTAATTATACTACTCTTCAGGTTGTGACAAGGATGGTTAATAGGTGCTCGATAAATATTAGTTGACTTGGATTCTGTCTGAATTAACATTAAAAAAGAAAAGAAAAAGGGGTGCCCAAATCCAGTGCTCTGTGAGAACCTGGAGGGATGGGATGGGGAGGGAGGTGGAAGTGGTGTTCAGGTTGGAGGGGACACATGTATACCTATGGCCAATGTATGGCAAAACCATCATAATGTTGTAATTATCCTCCAATTAAAAAAAAAAAATCTTCCTGCCTGGTTAAGAAGCACTTCAGGTAAGAGGTAATTTGGTTATGATTTGGACGAAAAGGACCAAAAAGAAACTACTTGTGAATTCCAGGCCTGGTTTATCAAGTTAAAATTATGTTTGCTCTGATTCATTCATGAATGAATCCATGAATCCACTTCCCCAGTGGCTCAGTGGTAAAGAACCCGCCTGCAGTGCAGAGAAGTGGGTTTGATCCCCGGGTCAGGAAGATCCCTTGGAGGAGGGCATGGCAACCCACTCCAGAAAAGAAATAAAGAAGTTCTCTCAGTACCAGGGTGACGGCTCAAAACCTAGAGAAAGTGGACATGTAAACTGAATAGTTTTTTAACATTGTTTTTTCCAGGGTGAGCTGGCATTGGAAGAATTTAACTGAACTGGATCATCTCTGGATGCTAAAATGTTTATGGTTTAACTGGTATATCAATGTCTCCCCAACTCCCTATGAGCAGGGTGTATGGAAGAAGCATTATATTTAAATGGTGAAAGAACTCCATGTTACCAAGCCCAAGGTAAATTTGGGAAAAGAAGAATTACTAACATCAGCTACTTAGAAATTCTAGAACTAAGTTGGAGAAGGCCATTGGTTCAAAAGAAATATACCATGACTTCAAAATTCCCTTGTTCTAAGAACTTAACAGCTCTTTTCAAGATATCTATGTTAGTTGAAAGTCATCTGACACTCACAAACCACAGTTCCACCCAGGTTATGACTTGGAGCTCCTCATTCTCTCCAGATTCCTGGATTTCTGTGTCTCTGACGCCTAGAGTACACAATTCTGACACTGGGATTCTGTGGATAATGTGCAGTATTTATTACCTATGGGTCATCAAATTTTATTTAACTAATTCAAATTTTCTGTGATTCTACCAGGCAAACTGAAGTTTATGTTTCTATCATTAATAAGGAAAAGTTTGCAAAAAATTAGTAATTAGGAAATGGCATAATGGGCATATTACAGTTCTTTTCACTTTAGAAACTAGCAATGTAAAGTCCTTACATAGAATTGTAAACAGTAAACAGTATGAGCATAAATTTTTCTAGTGGTTTTCTATGCATTGCAACCAATGTTTATGTTCATTATTATAGTCACAGTTAATTAGATAACTTATGGGAAATTTTTATGAGCTTTTTCTTTATGGCATGATCTATATACATACAGAGTTGTGCATCATTTTGTATAATAGAAGAGTTCCTGAAAATTATGTGTAAATTACAATTTTAAAATTATTTTTAAAACCATGGGGATTTTTTTTAATAGAAAAGCTGCAGTGAGTCCTTTTTGAATTGGAGAATCCTTTTGAAATATGAATAGTTGGCTCTTAACATGCTGATTTACATTTCATTTTATTGTGTTTACTTGAAGTAGAAACTCTACATTTAATAAAGTAATAAACTGCATAATTAATATTGTTATAATTACAGTCTTTCTGTAATTATAAAAAACAGTCTTTCTGTTTTTTATAAAAACAGATAAAAAGATGAAAGCAGTCTTTCTGATTTCAATGATGGCTGTTCTTCATGAGAACTTCTTTTAAAAAGAAAAATGTAAAGTGCAGTGGTGGAAAAGTTATTTTATTTTATTTTTTATTTTTTTAATTTTATTTTATTTTTAAACTTTACAATATTGTATTAGTTTTGCCAGATATCAAAATGAATCCACCACAGGTATACCTGTGTTCCCCATCCTGAACCCTCCTCCCTCCTCCCTCCCCATACCCTCCCTCTGGGTCGTCCCAGTGCACCAGCCCCAAGCATCCAGTATCGTGCATTGAACCTGGACTGGCAACTCGTTTCATACATGATATTATACATGTTTCAATGCCATTATAATAGCCAGGAAGAGTTATTTTTAAAATTACAATAGCTATGACTCCTTTTATCATAAGGCTTGCCTTAACTCTCATTCAACGTCACTCATAGCCAGGGAAAGGCTTCAATAGCTGATGTGTGGGCTGTTCTGGGACAGAGGAGAGAAAAGTGATCAACCAGGTTGTAGAATGAAAAAAGGTTTTGAGTATTGTATGTAATACTGATTTTAATACTTGGTCTTCAACAATAACTCTTTTTCCAGAAACTATTTATGCATTTCCTTGGTGGCTCAGATGGTAAGGAATCCACCTGCAATGCAGGAGATGCAGGTTTGCTCCCTGGGTTGGGAGGATCCCCTGGAGAAGGGAATGGCCACCCACTCCAGTATTCTTGCTTGGAGAATCCCCATGGTTGGAGGAGCTCGGTGGGCTACAGTCTGCAGGATCATAAAGATTCGGACATGACTGAGCAACTAACATACACATATTTTAAGATAATGAATAGTTCTGAAACAAGAAAATTGCCACATTGTTACTTAGTATTTCATTTCTTTAGGGAGTAGTTTGTTACAGTAAATTTCAGTTTTTCTATTAAAGAAAAAATTGGCAAATTAAACCTGGTAAGATATAAAAAAGGAATAATACATTATGACCAAGTGGGATGTATCCAAGGAGAGTAAGGTTGGCATAATATTAAAAAATCAGTCCATGTAATTCACAGAATAAAAGAGAAAAGATGTCTGGTTATTTCAATATATGCAAACAAAAACATTTACCATTTTTTCATCATTTGCCATTTAAAAAAGTCTCAAATGGCTTTGGGTAAAGGGAACAAAGTTTTTGTTTACTTAACAGAAAAGTCATCAGTTTTCATTATTATCTATTCTGTTAATGGGTCAAATATTTTGTACTTTTCAGAATTAATTATGTTTGTTTATGTATATAGTTACGAGCATTCATGCCTAAATTTTTTCCCCTGAAAATGCTTTTTTATTATCATGTATTCTTTATTACCAGTGGTGTTAAACAAGACCTCTTCCAGCAAAAATAGATTTCATTTGATATAAACTCAGAGAAATGAAATGAATGTCCATCTTATTTTATTTATTTTATTTTTTTGGCCACCCCGTGTGACTTGGGCTCTTAGTTCCCTCACCAGGGATTGAACTCCTGCTCTTGGCAGTGAAAGTGTGGAGTCCTCAGCACTGGACGACCAGGGAATTCCTTGAATGTCCATTTTAAGTGAGATCCACACTGTGCTGTGCTTAGTTGCTCAGTCGTGTCCAACTCTTTTCAGCCCCATGGCCTGTAGCTCACCAGGCTCCTCTGTCCATGGGGATTCTCCAGGCAAGAGTACTGGAGTGGGTTGCCAGGAGTCACACAAAACACTGAACACTAATCTAGTAATGAGCCATCGATTATATAAAAGTAAAATGTCTTCTTACTCTACTACTTACAATCACTCACTAAATCAGTAAATATGTATTAAATACTGTTATGTGCTAGCTGCTAAGGGTACAATGGTCTTAACCCCACTTTCTTGGAGCCTAGTCTATGGCCCAGGACACAAACAAATAGTTACCACACTGAATACGAAGTACTATCCTGTAAGAGAAATATGCACAAAGAAAGAGCAGTTGAAACAAGGATAATAAACTAACTGATTCTGCTTGGAGGAACTTGGGGAATTTTTAAATTTTCACAAACAATTTAAGCAAACCAATTTACTGAGCAAAGCTTCCCTAATCTCTTAAAGAAAAAAAATAAATTAAACCTTTAATGGTTTCTCAACATAGCAGTATCTCTTCCCTTAGGCTACAACCACATAAAAACTCTTATGAATTTTATATACAAAAAAACAAGACTTTCATTTTGGGCAATTAAAAAATAGACTTTCCAAAAAAAAAAAAAAAAAGACTTTCATTTCCCAATTCTTTAGGAATGGCTGAAGTTTTGATAATTGATAAAATCTATAGTTTACCCCTACATAATGGAAATTGTCTCTGTGTTTTAGATAGGTAGAACAGGGTACTCTTTTTAAGAACGTATATTGTTATGAACAAACTAACTGCAGTTGTGGAATAACTGTATAATAATATGGTAGGAGAGGTGGCAACACAGGATAGAGAAGCTTACTGTGTGGCCTGAAGCTGGAGAGTCCCGGATTCAAATTCTGACCCTGGGTCTTACTGCTTATGTCTTCACAGTAGTGGTGGAAAAATTTATCAGTTTATCCTACCTTCAGTTTTCTCTTCTGTAAAATGGAAACAGTTACGATTACCTTTTAAAGTTATTATGAAGGCTAAATAAAGTAATGTAGGAACGGGACTTTCCTGGTCGTCCAATGGTTAAGACTCTGTGCTTCCAATGTAAGCGGCGCAGTTTCGATCCCTGGTAGGGGGGACTAAGATCCCACATGCCTCACTGTATAACCCCCCTCAAAAAATAATAAGGTAGGAATACTTCCTGAGACAGTGCCTGGCACATACAAGTACCTCTGGGTTGGTGGCTGCTATAATCACTGCCACCATTATCAGTGCCATCATGGTGATGATGATAATGACTTTTTTAAAGGATTTATTTATTTATTAATTTCTGGTTACAAAGGGTCTTCATTACTGCCCTTGGGCATTCTGTAGTTGCAGTGAACAGGGGCTATTCTTTACCTTCCATGCTCAGAATTCTTATTGCAATGGCTTCTCTTGTTGCAGAGCACAGACTCTAGAGCTCTGGCTCAGTGGTTGTGGCACATGGGCATGTGGAATCTTCCTGGACCAGGGATTGACCCAGTATCCCCTGCATTGGCAGGCAGATTCTTAATCACTAGACCACCAGGGAAGTCCATGTTCTTTGTTTTACTTTTGTTATTATTATAGTGTTTTGAGAACAGAAATAATTTTCTCCTTCTGTTGCTGCTGCTGCTAAGTCTCTTCAGTCGTGTCTGACTGTGCAACCCCATAGACAGCAGCCCACCAGGCTCCCCTGTCCCTGGGATTCTCCTGGCAAGAACACTGGAGTGGGTTGCCATTGCCTTCTCTGACAAACTATGAGCACAATCGGACATTTCTCTGGCTTAAAAAACAAAACAAAAATCAAAGGCTAAACAGAAACCCTCTCTCTGGGTTTTTGACATTGACCATCTGTCACCCTCTAGCAGGGCTTGCTTAAAGTTAAAACAGTCATAAATTAAAGACTTCAAAAGTTGTGCTCATTCAAGCTGAAAGGGAAACCAGGGCAATGTAAACACAGATGGAACATCATTAAGCTACGAGTAGGTGAAGTGTGTGATTATATGGACCTACTTGTGTGTGTTATTTGCTCAGTCATGTCTGACTCTTTGCGACCCTGTAGACTGTAGCCTGCCAGACTTCTCTGTCCATGGAATTCTCCAGGCAAGAATACTGGAGTGGTTTGCCATTTCCTCCTTCAGGGGATCTTCTGACCCAGGTATCGAACCTGGGTCTCCTGCATTGCAGGTGGGTTCTTTACCATCTGAGCCACCAGGGAAGCATACTTGTGTGGTTTCTGTAAATATGCTAATTAGAATCACTATTTCTGCTTAATTATGATAAGGAGCATTAAGGCATAATTAAATCCTCCAAAAGTGAGCTGGGATGTTTGACTCCACATTGGTGTCTATGATATGCGTGCATGCTCAGTCTTGTCTGACTCTTTGCAACCCCATGGACTGTAGCCTGCCAGGCTCCTCCTTTCCATGGAATGTTCCAGGCAAGAATACTGCAGTGGGTTGCCATTTCCTACTCCAGGTGATCTTTCAGACCCAGGGATCGAACCCGAGTCTACTCATCTCCTGCGTTGGCAGGCAGAGTCTGTACCACTCTGCCACTGGGGGAGCCTTGTGGCTGTTCAGGCCACAGACTGCAGGTGGCTAAGGCCCCCTCCCTCCACTGCGCCAGTTTGCCCACCCCTCCCACCCCGCCCACCACACCCCTACATGAGGCAAGGTGATTGTGAAAATGAAATACTAGCTATGGGGCCTGAGAAGAGAGGAACTGGGTTTTGAGGAAATTCATTTAGGGGACATAAAGAAAGTAAGGAGTAAATAAAATCTGACAATAAAATGGATAATGAAGGACCTACTGTAAAGCACAGGGAACTCTGCTTAATGTTATGTGACAGCTTGGACGGAAGAGGGGTTTGGGGGAGAATGGACACATGAATACATACGTCTGAGTCCCTTTGCTGTCCACCTGAAGCCATCACAACATTGTTAATCGGCTGTGCTCCAGTGTAAAATAGAAAGCTGAAAACGAAACAGAAACAACAAGTGCAGCTGTGGAGAGAGTGTGGTAGACACAGCCCAGGTGTGATTAAAGTGGAGAAAATCACAGATTCATTAGATAGAAAGTTCTTGCATCATTTAGACAGGTTTATCTAGGAAGATTCAGGAGGAACTAGAGAAACAGAGGAGCAGGGAAAACTTAGGGGAGCGCCTTACAGAGCCAGGATGAGAAGGACAGATCACCAGCGCCCAGGGAGGACCTGAGGCCTGAACATTGGTGTGCACCTTGCCCCTCAAAGTGGGAAGAGGCGTGTGATGCCAGGGGAGGTTAAAGCTTTGTGAGATGGGGCAGTTAGAAGACAAACAGCGTGGGTGTGAAGGACAAAGAACGTTCCTTTGAATATCCCCAAACTTTTTGGCACCAGGGACCAGTTTTATGAAAGGGGATTTTTCCCATGACTTGGAGAAGGGGGGATGGTTTCAGGATGATTCAAGTGCATTACATTTATTGTGTACTTTATTTATATTATTATTACATCAGCTCCACCTCAGATCATCAGGTATTAGATCCCGGAGGTTGGGGACCCCTCTCTCAGCTCTCTCTCCAGGGCATGGCTATCAGGTCACTGAAGCATCTTCTCTGTTTGCCTGTCATTACTTAGAGCCTTCAAATAAGAGAATTATCCCCCCAAACAGAAACATTCTCAAAGAAACAGTTTTAAATCTGTATATATTGCTGTGAGTGGGTGATGTTTTCTACTATTATTAGGTTTGAGTTTCAAGGGTACCTGATTCCCCTTTGAATTCTAGCACTGCCTCATCATAGCTGCTTCATTGAACCACCTTTTGGTGTGAATCATTAATAGAAGCTAGCCTTCCCATGTGGCTCAGTGGTAAAGAATCCACCTGCCAATACTGGAGACACGGGTTTGATCCCTGGGTCGTGAAGATTCCCCTGGGAGAGGAAATGACAACCCATTCCAATATTCTTACCTGGGAAAACCCTATGGACAGAGGAGCCTCGTGGGCTACTGTCTGTGGGGTCCCAAAGAGTTGGATATGACTGAGTGAATCTCTATTTGATTACTAATGCTTTATCATTTTGAAGATGATTTATTAAAATTATGTAAACATCAAGGTATGTTCATTCCCATTAGTTTTTTGTTGCAGTGGTTGTTTGTTTGCTTTGCTTTTTGGCCACACCATGTGGCATGTGAGATCTTAATTCCCTGACCAGGGATTGAACCTGTGACCCCCTGCATTGGAAGCTCAGGATCTTAATCACTGGACCATTATGGAAGTCCCATCATTAGTTATTATAATAAAATTCCAGACAGAACAAAGTCTTGAAAAAAATACAAGCACTACAGGACATCCAGGTGCCACCTTAAACTTCAGAGATTTTCCCAAGTTGAGTAAAGACGTGAAAAAAATAATTGTTTGAAATCTTAATAGCTGGCTCCACGATTCCTTTTTGGGAATAGGAAGGAGGGAGCTGTCTTCTTGGGGGAAAGCCACTGAGGAGCAAATGCTACAGGCACCTGGACTCCAGGGGAGGGAAAACCTGCCAGGCTGGAGATTAGAGGAAGAGTTTCTTGTTTCTGCTCCTGCAAGGAGAGGGGAGTAGGGGCAGAGGGCAGAAAGGAAAGAAATAAGACCACGAAAGAAAAGCCAGCCGGATGGATGGAAGCTGAGCCTGGGCAGGGGAAAATGACATGTCAGTGTTAGATGGTAACCCAGCCATTCCCAATCAAATTTGTTCCCTATTACTGGGATGTAAAGCCTGCCTTCCATCTCTTTAGGAAATTGGACTCAATTTACAGATGGAAGCAATATCTCAGTAGTCTAGAAACCAAGAAAGCCCTTCAGGACTATTTACAAAAACTAAGGTGGGGAGGGCGGGACTTCCCTGGCAGTCCAGTGGTTAAGACTTCACGCTTCCAGGGGGTGAAGGTTTGATCCTTGGTAAGGGAACTAAGATCCTACACACTGAACTTGACCAAGGGAGGGAAAAAATGCTATTCTTAAAAAGAAAACCAAGAGGGGTGGGCTTTGGGCTACCCAGGGCTGGAATTGGGACCCAGCTGAACTGACATCTTGTTTTTTCTTTCCTTTTCCCTACCAAGTTAAATATAAAAACAAATACCTTTTTGTCTCACGCTCAGTTTTTTTTTTTTTCTTGAAGGTTAGAAGTCCTCACTTTCCAGGTTTTGATTTAGCCAAGGATTTCAAAAAGCTTTCTGTTCACAGCATTCAGCTAAATACAAGTAACAAAAGCTTGCGTGCTTACTCCAATTGCTTTAGATTAAGACCTTATCTTGCCTGGTTCTCCTTCCCTTAACTCCAGCCTCTGTGGTTACCGTCTTGACCTCCTTCCAGGATAACTTGATTCTTAATGTCCTGATTGTTTTCTAATAGTCTTTAAGCTTTCTCACTTTTTCCCCCCTATCTGGATTAAGAGAGGAGGAGAAAGGAGTATTCTCTAAAGCAATTCATGGTTCATGTCTAAGAAAAAACAGTGGTTTAAGAATTGGGAAACCCCAGGTTCTGGCCTTAGCTCTACTGTTGACTAGCAGACACTCAAGCTATTTCTAAAATAAATTAGAATTGCATCTTTTTTTTTAATAATTGAGGTTTCTATTAAATATTTAATTTATTGAGTATTTATTTCACTGCACCGGGTCTTAGTTGCAGCACATAAGATCAATCTTCCTTGTGGCACGTGGGATCTAGTTCCCTCACCAGGGATCGAACCCACTGCATTGGGAGCTCAGAGTCTTAGCCACTGGACCACCAGGGAAGCCCCTGAAGTACCTCTTTAATGTCTCTTCCAGGCTCAAGTCTGAATCTCTGGGCCCTCATAGTTTCCCACCACATTTACTCTCTGCTTTCCCCCAGTACCAAGAAAGAATCCAGTGTATTCATGAATCCTAATTCTAAATCATTAAAAACTGGTTTCTGTCTCTTTTTTCCTTCAAACTTTAGAAAACCTAAATAATTAAAACAGAAGAACTTATAAAATATAGTTTATACAGTGGTTTTCTTGCAAGCAGTCTTTAATAGACTTCTTTCAAATTCTGACAAATACACTAGGCATTTGGTTTGGATATGCAGAACTAAAAATATCTAAGGGAGAGATTTTTAATTACTTAGTTCCATTCATGAAATTCCTGCGAATTCTATCTGGAAGAAAGAATAAGAAAGAGAATGGGGGACTTCCCTGGTGGTCCAGTGGCTAAGACACTAGTCCCAATGTAGGGGGCCTGGGTTTGATCCCTGGTCAGGAAACTAGATTCCACATGCCACAGTCAAGACCTGAAGAAGCCAAATAAATAATGATAAATAAATAAAATTCAGGAGCAAAACAACAATATGTATTTTTAACAAATAGAATATGGGCTTTGCAGTCTGAGAGACCTGGCCTTTTTCTTTTTCATGGTAGCAAGCAAACAGGATTTATTTCAGAGAGAAAGTACAAAACTCTCAGCATAGACACAGAGGAGGTGAAGTGCCCCAGACCAGGGCTTTGCAGTGCAACTTTAGATAAGTTACTTAACCTCTCTGAGCCTCAACTTTTAAAGAAATTTCCCTGTTTTATTCATACTTTTTAAACTTTATTTTTTAATTGGAGGAAAATCACTTTACAATGTTGTGATGGTTTCTGCCATAAAAACATGAAATGCTTCACCAATTTGCATGTCATCCTTGAGCAGGGCCATGCTAATCTTCTTTATATCATTCTAATTTAAGTATATGTGCTGCCAAAGTGAGCACTGAGCCTCAATTTCTTCATCTATGAAATGGGAATGATACCTCCCTTGCAGGACTGTTGTGAGGATCACATGCCAGGTATATATTAAGTACTCAATACATGTTCATGTTCTCCTCCATTAAACACCATCTTATTTTTTACTTTGCTCACCAAGAATACATGCTTGGGCCTGAAACAGCCTAGGTTCAATGGCCTGATCCCACAATTTTAGCAACTCGGTGATTTGGGACAAGTTGTTAACAATCTCAGAAGCACTGTTTTCTCATCTGGAAAATGGAGTTAGCAACAACAGTGCCCAGCTGCAGGAAGCATTCATGAACTAGTCACATCCATTAGAATCACATTAAATCACCATGGAGACAGCAGGGATACTGAGAGAGTGCTGATGCTGAGTGGCTGCTGAGTTGGTGATGAGGGGTCAGCCAGGTGGCCAGGAGGAGGCTTCATCCTTCTCTTTCTTGATTTTACCTTTACTTGCCCCACTTTTCTTTTTTTTAATATTTTAAATTATTTTATGGCTATGCTGTTGCTGCTGCTGCTGCTGCTAAGTCGCTTCACTCATGTCCGACTCTGTGCGACCCCATAGACGGCAACCCACCAGGTCCCCTTGTCCCTGGGATTCTCCAGGCAAGAACACTGGGGGTGGGTTGCCATTTCCTTCTCCAATGCATGGAAGTGAAAAGTGAAAGTGAAGTCGCTCAGACGTGTCTGACTCTTCGTGACCCCATGGACTGCAGCCCACCAGGCTCCTCCACCCATGGGATTTTCCAGGCAAGAGTACTGGAGTGGGGTGCCATCCCCTTTCAGTTCAGTTCAGTTCACTGCAGTTCAGTCGCTCAGTTGTGTCCAACTCTTTGCGGCCCCATGAATCGCAGCACGCCAGGCCTCCCTGTCCATTACCAACTCCCAGAGTTCACTCAGACTCACATCCATCGAATTAGTGATGCAATCCAGCCATCTCATTCTGTTGTCCCCTTTTCCTCCTGCCCCTAATCCCTCCCAGCATCAGAGTCCTTCCCAATGAGTCAACTCTTTGCATGAGGTGGCCAAAGTACTGGAGTTTCACCTTTAGCATCATTTCTTCCAAAGGACACCCAGGACTGATCTCCTTTAGAATGGACTGGTTGGATCTCCTTGGAGTCCAAGGGACTCTCAGGAGTCTTCTCCAGCAGCACAGTTCAAAAGCATCAATTTTTCGGCACTCAGCTTTCTTCACAGTCCAACTCTCACATCCATACATGACCACTGGAAAAACCACAGCCTTGACTAGACAGACCTTTGTTGGCAAAGTAATGTCTCTGCTTTTCAATATGCTATCTAGGTTCGTCATAACTTTTCTTCCAAGGAGTAAGCGTCTTTTAATTTCATGGCTGCAGTCACCATCTGCAGTGATTCTGGAGCCCAAAAAAATAAAGTCTGACACTGTTTTCACTGTTTCCCCATCTATTTCCCATGAAGTGATGGGACCAGATGCCATGATCTTAGTTTTCTGAATGTTGAGCCTTAAGCCAACTTTTTCACTCTCCTCTTTCACTTTCATCAAGAGGCTTTTTAGTTCCTCTTCACTTTTTGCCATAAGGGTGGTGTCATCTGCATATCTGAGGTTATTGATATTTCTCCTGGCAATCTTGATTCCAGCTTGCCATCGCCTTGGTGGGTCTCAATTGCAGCATGTGGGATGTTTCATTGTGGGGTGTGGGCTTCTCTCTAGATGTGGCTCCCGGGCTCAGTAGTTGTGACTTGCAAACTTAATTATCCTGTGGCTTGTGGGATCTTAGTTCCCTCACCAGGGATCAAATCCTCGTCCCCTGCATTGGAAGGCAGATTTTTAACCACTGGACCACCAGGGAAAGCCCCTCCCCACTTTTCTTTGTCTTTCTCCTTTATCTTCTCTCTCAGTTTCTGCTGTGTGAAAAATGGTTGCATCCAGAGTGGTATGACATGGAACCCATATATTTTCTTTCCCTGCATGGCCTCCATAAATCTTTTTTTTTTTTTTCCAGTTTTTTAAAAATTTTATTTTATTTTTAAACTTTACATAATTGTATTAGCTTTACCAAATATCAAAATGAATCCACCACAGGTATACATGTGTTTCCCATCCTGAACCCTCCTCCCTCCTCCCTCCCCATACCATCCCTCTGGGTCATCCCAGTGCACTAGCCCCAAGCATCCAGTATTGTGCATCGAACCTGGACTGGCATCTCGTTTCATACATGATATTTTACATGTTTCAATGCCATTCTCCCAAATCTTCCCACATAAATCTTGTGTCTGTGCATGACTCCTTCTCAGTGCTGGGTTTTTGATTCCACGTCCCCAGGTAGAATACTGTATGCTGAACTCTGTGCCATGGATTTGGTGCTGTGCACCCTCCTTTGCCTCTGATACCTCCAAGATGAAAAGACCTAATTGCTAAGAATCCTGGGGGCAAAATTAATTCTCAGGGAGGACCACGACTTAGCATCTTTGCATTTCTCTTTTACCTCTGAAAGAGCATAGTCTGCTTGTTCTGTCTTGTGGCCTCTTGTTTGAGCATGCTATGCATAATAAATTAATGTGGCATTTCCAACAGGAGTAATTCTACTTACTTCTGTCCCTGAATATTTAGATTGTGGCCAAATGGCTTCTTGTTTTTACTTAAGAGTTAAACAAAAGGGACTTCCCTGGTGGTGCCGTGGTTAAGACTGTGCCTTCCAATGCAGGGGCTGCAGGTTCAATCCCTGATGGGGGGACCAAGATCCCACATGCCTCACTGCTCAAAAACCAAAACGAAAAACAGAAGCAATATTGTAACAAATTCAATAAACAACTTTAAAAATGGTCCACATCAAAAAAATTCTTAAAAATTATATATGTGTGCATATGTAGTCTATATGTATGTGCATGAGTATAACCCTTTGTACTAAATAGTTTGTCTTTTTACAGCAAATTACATTAGAAGCCAATTTGTTCAGACATGGATGCTTTGAAATGTAAATTCATAGTCCCTATTAACAAAGAACCATAGGAATTCTATGTTCTGTGCACATTCAGTGGCACAACCCGACTTTATGTCACCTATTTGGGAGGCTGAATGGAATATATATATATATATATATATATATATATATATATATATATCATATAATCTTGGACTTAAATTCCAAAACCCTGGCTAGAAATTTCTGCTTAGCCTTTCCCCCACAACTGATGGTTTTACCCCAGACCTAAAGACAAATGAAGAACAAAAACAGGCCTGTTGCTGTGTTGATTATTTCTTGCTCACCTCTCTCTATTTAAAAAAAAATTTTAAGGTATATATTTTTTAATGTGGACCAATCTTTTTCAATGGCCACATCATACAGCGTGCAGGATCTTTAGTTGGGGCATGCAAACTCTTAGTTGTGGTATGTAGGATATAGTTCCCTGACCAGGGATGGAACCCCAGCCCCTTTGCATTGGGAGCTCGGAGTCTTAGCCACTGGACCACCAGGGGAGTCCTAGACACATTGTTTCTTGACTGCTTTCCCTTCATGCCTGCAGTCCTTTCTTCCCTTAAGATCATTAATGACCGAGACCTGTTTAAGGGCAAGCATTGTGGCCAGGCTTAGATCACAAAATGTTTTTGACCAAAATGAGATCATACTTGATTCTCTTTCTCCAGGGACCCCCTCCCCTATCTGCTTACAACACCCAATGTTGACATAAAGGAAATTTCCAGTTATTTCAACCAGATCATCAGATGTTCTGGACCAAACTCAAGACTGTTAGATTTGTACTCTGTATATTTCCTCAGGCTTCCCAGGTGGCTCAAGTGGTAAAAAAAATCCACCTACCAATGCAGGAGATACAGGTTTGATCCCTGGGTCAGGGAGATCCCCTGGAGGAGGAAATGACAACCCACTCCAGTATTCTTGTCTGGAAAGTTCCATGGACAGAGGAGCCTGGCAGGCTACAATCCACGGAGTTGCAAAGAGTCAGACACAGCTTAGCCGCTGGACACACACACACAGACGCATGTAATTCCCCATATTTTGTCTTTCCTCTTGTCATGATGGGCATTAAAGTCTTAAAATGAGTGTCTACAAGCTTTTTTTCAGGGACAACCAGGAAGGGTGGTGGCTGACTAGCCCACTCAAGATGGCTGTTCCCTTGCTCTCTGTCTATCCCTTACCCGACCAGTGCCTGCTTCATTTACACTTACTCTGGCCTTCCTACATACTTGCCTTGGACGCCAGCTAGTGATTGTTCTTATCAAAGGGGTGGTGAGGTGTGTGCCTTCTGTTGGTTTCCCTGGTAATCAATGAGCCCATCTGACATCAACTCCCCTGTAACTGGCAATCTCCCCCTCCACCAGGAGCAAAGACTGCTGCCACGTCCTGAAGGTGTCTGCTGCACAGGGTGGGGTGTCGCTCCAGGACTTTGCTTCAGACACAGAAGCTCCCCATCTGTCAAACCACTGATGTCTCTGTTGCCTGATGCACGTGTGCATGTTAAGGCACTTCAGTCAGGCTTGACTCTTTTCAACTTTATGGGCTGTAGCCCGGCAGATTCCTCTGTTCATGGGATTCTCTGGTCAATAACACTGGAGTGGGTTTGCCATTCCTTCTCCAGGGGATCTTCCTGGTGCAGGGATTGAACCCCCATCTCCTGTGTCTCCTGCATTGCTAGTGGATTCTTCACCACTGAGCCACCAGGGAAGCCCTCTGTTGCCCAATCCAGGCTTTCGTCAGTCTTGAATCTGGGCAAATACAGGCTTTGTAGGCCTGTGAGGTGCAGTCCAACAGGTGGGCACAAAGAGACCGGTTTCCAGAGCCCCTCAGGAAGGGGTGAGAAACTTGACAGCTTGGGGTGGTGGTGACAATTACCAAGAGGAGAGTTGATGGGGCAGGGGAGCCCCTGGGACCTGCCAGGGTGGAATAGGAGAATTTGAAAGGAGCCTGCCTGGGCCTGTGGATCTCCCCCTGGGGGGACTTAGGAGAAAGGGTTCCTCAAATACACTGATAAATATACTCTGCACTGTAATAGGATTCAATTTGAAACTGTTACAGTTGAGGTGTTATGAGCCCATTCTTGTATCACAGAAAGCTAGGCTGTTTCTCAGTTTGGAAGATATTATTTTATTTTCCTTGTTCCTAAAATAGCACAAAGGAAGGCTTCTGTTTGTTCTTTTACCTTGTGCTAATCCTAGAGCAACATGAATATGCTGACTGTACGTGGATCTTGAAACAACAGCAAAAACTTCCAACACAAGAAGACAATTAATACCCACTCCTTCCCCCTTTCCTCTTGGATTCCAATGACTGGCTGTGTTTAACCCTAGTTTTGCCTATTCTTTCCCAGAAAAGTCACAGCTAGCATGCATGGATCTACTAGCAGGAGCAGAGATTCAGTAGGATGTGGGATTCCAGCTTGATTCTCCAGGGGCTGACATCTCATCAGAGAACTAGTCCTGAAGAGCATATGTTCAGTGCTGAGTTTGGAGGTCTGTATGATAATGGCTTCAGGAATGCAGCTGAGACAAAAATCCCTGAGGGTTGAAACAGTCAAGCTTCTTGGAGAAGGTGGGTCTCCAAGGATAGATGTAGAGAAGGAGTAAAGAGAGCAGGTGAGTAAGTCAGAAAGAGAAAAACAAATATTGTATATTAACGCATGTATGGTATGCATTATGGCAGGCTACAGTCTATGGGGTCTATATGACCAAAGTCACGACCAAAGTGACTCAGCATGCATGCACCACACATATATACAGAATCTAGGAAAACAGTACTGATGAACCTGTTTACAGAGAAGAAATGGAGATGCAGATGTAGGGAATGGACTTGTGGACACGGCGGGGGAAGGAGAGGCTAGGACAAACTGAGAAGGTAGTATTGATGTATATACACTCACTCACTCTCAAAGTCACTCAGATGTGTCTGGCTCTTTGAGACCCCATGGACTGCAGCCCACCAGGCTCCTCTGTCCATGGGATTTCCCAGGCAAAAATACTGGAGTGGGTTGCCATTCCCATCTCCAGGAGATCTTCCCAATCCAGGGATCAAACTTGAGTCTCCTTCATTGCAGGCAGATTCTTCACCATTTGAACCACCAAGGAAGCCCCATGTATGCTCATAACTTGTGGGAGGCTGCTATATAGCACAGGGAGCCCAACCTGGAGTTCTGTGATGACCTAGAGGGGTGGAATGCGGGGGGAGGGAGGCTCGAGAGGGTAAGCAGATATATACATATATATCATTATGACTGATTAATATTGATGTACGGCAGAGAGCACCACACCATTGTAAGGCAATTATCCTCCAATTTAAAGATATATATATAGAGAGACAGGCAGGTGGAGGGTGCAGGCGAGAGCAGCCTGTGTGGGGCATCTCTGTGGAAGAAGAGGGACCCAGTTCACTGGAGACAGCAGTCATGGCTGAAGCAATTTGGAAACCCTGTGTGTTGCAAACATATCCATCAGAGCATTAGAGGGAGGTAACGGATGACCTGACTCCTGGGACCTGCCAGCTGAATATGGAGTCGGGAGGGGGACCGTGTTCGGAGAGGCTCAGCCTCTGTACATCTGCTTGCTCTCCTGTGTTGCTCTGCCCAGTCGGGGCTGAGATAAGAGTGCATGTGCCCCTTCCTGCTCCCTGTAAACTCAGCTCGTATTAGGTCTTCTCTCACTCTCTCCCTTCCTCTGCCTTTTCTGCTCACGGCCAGATGTTGAGAAGTCCTTCCTCGCTGTGAGTTTTGGATGGAATGTCTACGTGTAACATCAGTCTTTTGTGCGCATGCCCAGATTAGCAGGGAGGGAACTCTATCAATAACCACCTGGTCTGAGGATCATGAGTCGCCAGGCCCAGCTCTAACACTTTTAAGCTCCTTGAATGCTGGCATTTCAACTACCTGCTCTTCAGTTCCATTTATTTGTAAAATGGAGACATTAATACCTCCCTATCTACCTCACACAATTTCCTTGAGGCTCAAATGAAATATGGTTGTGAAAGTGCTTTGGAGACAAAGAAATGTATTTTTAGGAATAACTCAATACTTGAGGGGTTGCATGAAGGGGAAGGTGGTAAAACTGGGATGTCTCAATAAATCCCATCCCGTCCTATGATTTTATAAAATTGTTTTACACTACTTTGTTGTTGGTCAGTAACTAGGTTGTGGCCGCCTGTAGCCCACCAGGCTCCTCTGTCCATGGAATTCTCCGGGCAAGAATACTGGAGTGCAAGGCCATTCCTTTCTCCCAGGGATTTTCCCAACCCAGGAATTAAACCCACATCTCCTGCTTGGCAGGTGGATCCTTTACCACTGAGCCACTAGGGAAGCCCTTTATATTCCTTCAATAAGTTGAATTAGATAGCTTTTTCTGCTGTTCTAACAACTCTCACTGTAGCGGTATCTTTTTTCCTCCCTAGATCCCCTTAAATGCAGAACCCAGGGCCTCCGTATACATTCCAGCTCACTTTGCTCAGTTTCCTCACCAGCCACTGGGACTCCCAGCCACTGAAGCAGCAATAAAAACTCTCACACAGTATCTCCAGAGGCTCTCTGGACTTCAGTCATCACCCCAGGCCTTCCAGCAGCAGCTGATGTAAAAAATATGGAAAGATTTTTCCAAAAACGACAAGATGCTCTACACAGAGACTTGGGTGTCATTTGGCTCCTCACTTAGAAACAGCTTAGGAACCTTATTGTAAAAATAAGTCCTGCAGTATTTCAGGAACAGGTATTCACAACACAAACATTGACATATTTATAAACTGAGGAATGTGATGATAGATACCATGGAGTGGATAAAGGGACATATGATAAGCGTCCTTGGTGAGGTTGGCTGTGTGAGACCAGGTCCGAGAAGGATATAACCAGCACATCCCCAGGGCTCCACAAGTGGTTTAGTGATGGGACGATTGACCATGGTGTCATAGTTTGCTGGGGCTGCTGTAACAAAGCCTTAGTCCGTTTAGGCTGCTGTTACAAAAGTACCATTGATAAGTGGGCTTCACCGATGTCTCAGAGGTAAAGAAACAGCATGCAATGCAGGAGACTTGGGTTTGATCCCTGGGTTGGGAAGATGCCCTGGAGAAGGAAATGGCAACCCACTCCAGTATTCTTGCCTGGGAAATCCCATGGACAGAGGAGCCTGGTGGGCTACAGCCCACAGAGTCACAAAGAGTTGGACACGACTGAGTGACTAAGCCACCACCACCGTTGATGAGTGGCTTAAAAACAACAGACATTTATTTTCTGGAGGCTGGGAAGTCCAAGATTAAGATGTGGGCAGGGTTGATTTCTTTGGAGGCCTCTCTCCTTGGCTTTCAGATGGCTGCCTTCCCCACAGACTGTCTTCCTTCTCTGCTTGTTGATGTCCTAATCTTCTCTTACTGTGTATATGCTAAGTTCCTCAGTCATGTCTGACTCTTTGGCACGCCATGGACTGTAGCCCGCCAGGCTCCTCTGTCCATGGGATTCTCCAGGCAAGAATACTTGAGTGGGTTGCCATGCCCTCCTCCAAGGTGATCTTCCAGACCCACGGATCAAACCATCTCTTATGTCTCCTGCATTGGCAAGCGGGTCCTTTACCACTAGTGCCACCTGGACCTCTTATTATATGGACACAAGTCAGATTGGATTAGGGTCCACCTGTATGACTTTGTTTAACTTTAATTACCTTTTTGAAGACACTCTCCTAAGACAGTCACTTTCTGAGGTCTTGGGGGTTAGAACTTCAACATAGGAATGGGGGCAGGGGTTGCAACTCAACCCTTAACTCACACTGTGGGCAAGGTAAAGAGAATCAAGACGAATGGAGAAGCCACTGGGGACTATTAACAGCAGAAGCTTCCATCATCCTTGGGCCTGGAGAAACAAAAGAGAACATGTGTGCTATTCCTAGAACCCATCCAGAGCTGTGGTCACAGGAGAGGGGCCACCCAGCGTGGGTGCTATATGACAGAGGAAGGCACCCATGGTGGAGACCAGGCTCTGGCAGGGAGGGAGGGAGAAGACCCGCCCCTCTCTCTCCCCGCCCTTCACACTCCTCCCTTCACACTGTAATAGTGCTTCCCTTTGGTCAAGAGCCGAGAAAGAGGCGCTGAGAACAGCGAAGCCTGGTGGGTGCAGCTTGTAGATATCAGGCTTTGAGGCAGGGAACAGGATGACAAGTGTGGCCAGGGGTGGGAGGGCAGTGGTAGGATTTGAGTGGGACGATGAAGAATCACCAGCTCAGCGGAGAAAACAAAGATATTTCCAAAGGAGGAATTAATTATGCATACTCAGGTAACATAAATGGGCTTTAAAGTATCATTGGAAAACAGAAAATGCTACGTAGCTGCAAAAAATACTAGTCATACATCCGAAACTGAACCACATATTCATGTAACCATTTCCAGTCCCAGAAGTTCCTATTCTAAGATACTTGTTTGCAGAAGTAAAGCAGAATTATAGAAAAATAGGTTTTTCAATCTTGTCATGTTGAACACTTATGTTCTTAAAATGGGATGGGAAGTATTACTGGAACAGTTTTGGAATAGAAAGCAGCTCTCTGACTCAGGAGGGTGCCTGTGTGACCACACCCATCAATCGTCACAGCATGGTTATATGAACTGGGTACGACCCCTGTGTTATTGCACGGGTGGTGCTATAACAAAATACCACAGGCTGGTGGCTTGGACAACAGAAATTTGTTTTATCACCACTCTGGAGGCTCGAAGCCTGAGACCCAATGTTGACAGGGTGGATGTCTGCTGAGAGCTCCCTTTGGGAGCTCCTTTTCAGTGTCTGCTCACACAGTCTTTCCTAGGTGCCTCTGCAGGGGGAAAAAGCAAGGGGGATGGAGGGAGGGGGAGAAAGAGCGATCTCTTGGTGTCTCCTCTTCTTTTTTTTTTTTTTTTTTGCTGCTGCTGCTAAGTTGTTTCAGTTGTGTCCGACTCTGTGCGACCCCATAGACGGTAGCCCACCAGGCTGTCCCGTTCCTGGGATTCTCCAGGCAAAAACACTGGGTGGGTTGCGATTTCCTTCCCAACTTCTTTTTTTTTACCTAAGTTCAAATCATCCTGACTTTATGATCAGAGAAATACTATAAATATCCACAGTTGGTGAACACTGTTATAACAAATACAGATAGAAGGATGGATGGAGAGCTATATAGATAGAGTGACTGTAACAGGAATAGGCTCAATCTGCACATGCTGTTTTTTAAGTATACTGTTGAATTTAGTGTTACTTGAATTTTAAACAAAATTTATTTAATCACACCAGGGCTTAGTTGCGGCATGTATGATCTAGTTTGCTGACCAGGGATCAAACCCAGGCCCCCTGCATTGGGACACAGGCTTGATCCCTGAGTCAGGAAGATCCCCTGGAGGGGGAAATGGCAACCCATTCCAGTATCCGTGCCTGGAAAATCCCATGGACAGAGGAGCCTGGCAGGCTACAGTCCATGGGGTCACAGTGAGTGGAGACGACTGAGTGAATTAGCACACACTCATGCATTTCCCTAAAGGCTCCACGTCCAAATATAGCCACTCTGGGGGTTAAGACTTCAACATAGGAGTTTTGGAGGGGACCCAAACATTCAGTCCATAACATCCCACGTAGTGATATGAAATAGATGACACTTGATATGTTGATACTGATAGTCATTAAATCAATAAAACTTCATTGCACACCTACTATGCGCCAGAATCTCTGCTAGGCTCTGAGATTATAGGTAGAAGGAAAAAAAAAAAAAAAAACTGCCTCAGTCTTTAATGAGTTTGTAACTGGAAGAGAAACAGAGAAGCTGTTAGAACACAGTGGTCACTGCCAGGAGAGCCTGAGCATTTGTGCTAAGCCACTCGGTCATGTTCGGCTCTTTGAGACCCCTTGGACTGTAGCCCACCAGGCTCCTCTATCAATGGGATTCTCCAGGCAGGAATACTGGAGTGGGTTGCCATTTCCATCTCCAGACCCAAGGATCGAACCCACATCTCTTGCGTCTCCTGAACTGGCAGCGGGTTCTTTTCCACTAGCACCCCTGGTGACTCAGATGGTAAAGATGTCACCTGCAATGTGTGAGACCTGGGTTCTATCCCCAGGTCAGGAAGATTTCCTTGAGGAGGGCATGGGTACCAGTATTCTTGCCTGGGATTTCCATGGACAGAGGAGACTGGTGGGCTACAGTCCATGGGGTCGCAAAAGAGTCAGGACACGACTGAGCGACTAACACTTTCACTTTCTGTTCAGTGCCCCCTGGGAAGCCCTAGAGCACCTAGATAGGACGAATAAACCACTCCCTGGGGGCAGCAGAAGTGATGTGCAAACAGAAATGGAAGATGAGTATTGGATAGTAAACACGGGGTGAGACAGACAAGGGGGAGCATTCAGGATTAATGAAGACGATACACAGAACTAGGGTGACCAGGATCCTGGTTTGCCCGGGGCTGTCCTGGTTTTAGCACTAAAAATCCCACATATGGGAAAGCTCGGGGTCGCTGAGCCTTATATGCTGCTGCTGCTGCTAGGTCGCTTCAGTCGTGTCTAACTCTATGCGACCCCATAGAAGGCAGCCCACTCAAATGAAATCGAAATGAAAAAGGAGACGTTACAACAGACAACACAGAAAGAGAAAGGATCATAAGAGACAATTAGAAACAACTGCATGACAATAAAATGGATAACCTGGAACAAATGAACAAATTCTTAGAAAAGTACAATCTTCTAAGACTGAACCAGGAAGAGATAGAAAATATGAATAAGTCAAGCACCAACACCAGTCACAAGCTCTAACAATGAACAGATCAATCACAAGCACTACTAACTGTGATCAAAAATCTCCAACAAAGAAATGCCCAGGACTTCACAGATGAATGCTCTCAAGTGGTAGAGATGTGATAATACCTATGCTGGTCAAACTGTTCCAGAAAAATGTGGAGGGAGGAGCATTCCCAACTCATTCTGCGAGGCCACCATCACCATGAACCAAAAGGAGGCAGAAATGCCACACAGAAAAGAAAATTACAGGCTAACATAACTGATGAACGTCAACGCAAAAATCCTGGGGAAAACTGTAGCAAAAACCAAACAAAAACACATGAAAAGGATCATACACCAAGTTCAAGTGGGGTTTATCCCAGGGATTCAAAGATTTTTCACTATCTGCAAATCAATCAATGTGATACACTATATTAACAAATTGAAAGATAAAAAGCATATGATAATCTTGATCGATGCAGAGAAAGGTTTTGACAAAATTAAATACCAGTTTATGATTTAAAAAACACTCCATAAATAGGCATGGAAGATACCTACTTCAACATAAGAAAGGTCATATAGGAAAATCTCTCAGCAAACATTATTCTCAATGGTGTCAAATGTAAGCGTTTCCTCTAAGATCATCATCAAGATCATGGTGCCCACTCTATTGCCATTAATCAATATAGTTTTGTAAGTCATAGACAGAGCAATCAGAGAAGAAAACGAGAAAGAATGCATATTGGAAAATAAGAAGTCCATCTGTCATTGATTGCAGATGACCTGTTTCTATTCATAGAAGACCCTAAAGATAGAACCAGAAAATTACTAGAGCTAATCAATGAATTTCATAAAGCCCAGGATACAAAATTAATACACAGAAATCCTTTGCATATTTATAGCACAACAAGAAAAATCAGAAAGAGAAACTAAGAAAAAAGTGCCATTCCCCACTGCAACAAGAAGACTAGCATAGCTAGGAATGCTGCTGCTGCTAAGTCACGTCAGTCACGTCCGACTCTGTGCGACCCCATAGATGGGAGCCCACCAGCCTCCCCCATCCCTGGGATTCTCCAGGAAGAACACTGGAGTGGGTTGCTATTTCCTTCTCCAATGCATGAAAGTGAAATGTGAAAGTGAAGTCGCTCAGTCGTGTCTGACTCTTCGGGACCTCATGGACTGTAGCCTATCAAGCTCCTTGTACATGGGATTTTCCAGGCAAGAGTACTGGAGTGAGTTGCCATTTTTCTTCCCCAATAGCTAGGAATAAAGTTACCTAAACAGACAAAACACATGTATGCAGAAAGACAGGCTGTATGATGAAAGATAGCAAAGATGGAATAAACAGATAGAAAGATATGCCTTGTTCTTGACTTGAAAGAAATCAATGTTGTGAAAATGACTATACTACCCAAAGCAATCAATTCATCCCTATTAAACAACCAATGACATTTTTTTAAGGAACTAGGACTAATAATTTAACAATTTATATGGGGGGGGGGGGGGAGACCCAGAAGGCCAAAGCAATCTTGGAAAGAAAGGTGGAACTGGAGGAATGAACCTTCTGACTTCAGACTATACTACCAAGACACTATGGTACAGGCACAAAAGCAGAAACATAGAGCAATGGCATAGGACACAAAGCTGAGAGATAAACCCACACTCCTATATGAATCTTTTCTTTGACAAGGGAGGCAAAAATGTACAATGGAGAAAGGACAGAAAAGAGAGCCTCTTCAGTAAGTGGTGCTGGGAAACTGGACAACTGCATGTAAAAGAATGGAATTAGAACACTTCTTCATACTATACACAAAAATAATTCACAATGGATTAAAGACCAAAAGTAAGGCCAGAAACTATAAAATTCTTAGAGAAAAACATAGGCAGAACACTCTTTGCCATTTATAACAGCAAGACCTCCAAGAATGACTGAAATAAACATAAAAATAAATGGCATCTAGAGAAACTTCAAAGTATATAAGCAGCAAAGAAAACTGTAAACAAGATGAAAAGACAACCCTCAGAATAGGAGAAAGTAATTGTAAATGAAGCAATTGACACAGGATTATCTACAAAGTACACAAGTAGATCATCGAGCTTTATTATAATATCAGATAAAAAGCAACCAACTGAAAAGTGACCAGAAGACATGAACAAAGTTCTCCAAAGAAGACATTAAGAAGGCCACCAAACACATGCAAAGATGCTCCACATCACTCATTATTAATGAAACGCTAATCAAAACTATGTGAGGTATCACCTCACACCAGTCAGAATGGCCATCATCAACAATTCTACAAATAATAAATGCTGGATAGGACATGGAAGAAAGGGAACCCTCTTGCAACTGTTGGTAGACATGTAAATGGATACAGCCACTATGGAGAAGGAATGTAGGTTTATTTAAAAAGTAGGAATAAAACTACCATATGATGCAACAATCCCCTACTGGCCATATACCCGGAGAAAACCATACCTCTAAAAAGACACATGTACCCCAATGTCCACTGCACCGCTATTTAAAATAGCCAGGGCATGGAAGCAACCTAATGTCTATCAAGAGAACAATGTATAAAGAAGTCGTGGAACATATACACATGGAATATTACTCAGCCATGAAAAGGAACAATACGAGTCAGTTTAACTGAGGTACATGAACCTAGAAACTGTGATACAGAGTGAAGTAAGTCAGAAAGAGAAAAACAAATATAGTATATGAATGCATACACGTGGAATCTTGTAAAATGGTACTGGTGAATATTTGAAGGGCAGGAATAGATACACAGATGTAGAGGAAGGACTTGTGAACTCAGCTGGAGAAGGAGAGGGTGGGATGAATTGAGAGAGTAGCACTGAAACATCACCACTACCATATGTAAAATAGCTAGCTAGTGGGAAGTTGCTATATAACATGGGGAGCCCAGTATTGTCCTCTGTGACAACCTAGAGGGTGGGATGGCGGGAAGTGGGAGGCAGGCTCACCAAAGAGTGGATAATATACTTATGGCCTTTTTGTGTTGTTGTATGAGGAAAACAAACTAAACAATGCAAAGCAGTTATCCTTCAATTAAAAATTAATAAATACAATCTGAAAACTATCATTCAACACATTTGTACTGTCATCTAAAGCTATATGGGATCATCTTCTATTCCCAGCTATTTTTCCACTATAAGTGCTTATAAATGTCATTAAAGGTTTTGAAAATATGATTTTAATAGCTACACAGTATTGCTTAATATCTCACACATAAATAATAACATTTCAGTCTCAACATAGAAACATAATACCAAAAAAGGTTTCCATTTTAAACTAAAGCTTGCATTTTAATTCAGTTCAGTGAGAATTCCTCTGAAGATCTAAAATTCTTATGAAAAGTACATTATGTGGAGTCCTTCTTGCTTTCATCTGTTATGCCGTATTCTCAATTACTTCTAAGGACTCTTGGACTTTTGACATTTTTGCCTTAGGCTGTAATTTTCGACTGAGATAAAATCTTAAATTTAGATATTAAGAATGTCAAGAAGCACTCTTGTAAGTGTGAGTCACTCAGTCATGTCCAGTTATTCGTGACCCATGGACTGTAGCCCACCAGGTCCTCTGTCCACAGAATTTTCCAGGCAAGAATATTGGAGTGTGTAGCCATTCCTTTCTAGAGAGGCTCTTCCTGACCCAGGGGTCAAATCCTGGTCTCCCACATTGCAGGCAGATTCTTTACCATATGAACCACCAGAGAACCCTGACCCTGGTGTACACGGATGTAAAAATCCTCAAAAGAATATTAGCAAACCAAATTGAAGACACATTAAAAAGAATCATACACTATGATCAAATGGAATTTATTCTGTGCCTGCAAGCATGATTTATTATCTGCAAATCAATCACCGTGATACACAATATGAGCAAAATTAAGAATGAAATCATGTGATCTTCTCAATAACTGCAGAAAAAGCTTTCAACAAAGGGTAACACCAATTTTGGAACAATCTCTCAATACAGTGGTTAAACATGGAACATCCTAAAGGGTATATAAGACAAGCCCACAGGTAACATCCAAGTCAGTGGTAAAGAGGTGAAAGATTTTCCTAAGAGATCAGGAATAGTACAAGGATGCCCACTCTCACCAAAGTTGTTCAACATAGTAGTGGAAGTGTCCTACCCAGAATAACTAGGCAAGAAAAGGAAATAAAAGCATCCCCATTGGAACAAATGAAGTTACACTGCCACTATTCAATTATGACAGAATTTATATGAAACCATAAAAACTCCACCAAGTAACAAGTATTAAAATTAATAAATTCAGCAATGTAGCAGGATATGAACCATCAGAGAGAGAACAGAACAGTACCATATACAAATGCATCAAAAAAAAAAAACATGAAATAAATTTTACTGATGAGCAGAAACACCTGTACAGTCACAGGCTCCAAGACATAGAGGCTGGGCTCAAATCCCACCTTACACTGACCTGAAGAGTGACCCAGGGCAAATCACACAATGATCTGAGGCTCAACATATTCAACTGTAAAATGGACACAAACCCAGTATCTCCTCCCAGGGCTGTGAAACTCCAAGGAAATGCTTATTTAGGCCTGGGCATTGGAGTGTCTCCAGGAGCCTCTCCTTGTATGAAACTCCTCTAGAACTGGGCTCTCCTGATCCTGTGGGTGAGGGTCAAGTGTACAGCATGGGAGCCAAATGGGACTGGACAAGGACGAGGACAAAAAAAAATACTAGTTCTGTGTCAGGGAGGGAAGCCACCTCCTTTCCAGATCTCAGAGTGGGGCCTGCACCAAAGGCCAGGGGGATGCACAATCAGATGTGAACCCCAAACCACCCTCCCCACCCCCCAGCAGGGATGGAGCCTTCCTGGCAAGAACCTTCCCTCTGGTCCGGGCTCCAGTGTGATGTGGTGCTGCTCCCTGAGTTCTCCAGGTCTCCACCAGGCAAAGAGCTCTTGGGACTTGGAGGTCTATTAAACCACAGGTGCCTGAGAGTCAGAATGACACAAGGACTAACAACATTGAAAATTAGCTATATTAAAAAAATGACAGAAGTACAGACAGGGCAGGGGATGAGAAGCAGAAGGACTGACTACCTCTCAAGCCTTTAGCAGAAATATCCCCACACCAGCTCAGCAGAACCCACCGGAGGAAAATATAATGGAAAAGCAGGCTATGGGTATGTTTCTACACTGCTGGACCCAGGGATCCAAGTCCCAATCCACCAACATCATATTGCATATCCAGACAGCAAGAGGGAGAAACACAGACCTTGCCTTAGGAAGTCTCAGCCAGACTTAATATTGGTCACTATGGTCACTCAGTTCCTCCTCTGTGCTCACATCCTCTGTCCTCACAGAAACATACATGGTTCACTACAGAGAACCCTCTGAGGGTACTTGTGTATACTAGAAACAGGCAATGGTAAAGTGTGAAGAGAAGACACAGAAATGGAAACATGCCTCTGGGGTGCTGTACAAATTTCCAAAGATCTGAAGTTCTTGATACTTGGCATTTTTAAAAGAAACTTCTTAATGTGTAAATGCAGAAAGGACATTTGCAGGAGTAAGGACAAAGGAATCGTCCCATTGGGACAATTTGGTATCCATGTGGGAAAGTAAGTTGGATCCCTACCTCAAAAGACAGCACCAAATCAATTCGACACATACTAAAAACCAACAATTGAAGGAAAAACTTTACAAAATTTCAAACCATTTTTGATGAGGGAGTATCTTTTCTTTAAATTGAGGTATTGTTGATTTACAATAATTTGTTTAAGGTGTACAGCAAAGTGATTCAGTGATTCAGCCTCTCGGGTACTTCCTTGGACAAAATTCATTCCCTTTGGGAGGCCCCTAGGCCATGCCCTCTACTCAGAACAGCTAAGAATCCTGAATAGGCAAAGCAGCATGTGGTGGTGCTCAGTGAGGGTTTTTAGACTGAATAAATTATTCTAACATGATACAAGGAACAAGCCCAGAGTTTAAGAGAGGATCTCCAAACCTACCTTCCAAAAGGAGGTCTTGCTCCCTTGAATGTCAGTGCGTGAAACAGCGCTTGCGAAGGGAAAAGGTATGTCATGAATATGTGGTCTGCAGAGGGGACCAAGTGGTGTGTAGAGATGACGTGCAGGCATGTCCCAGGACACTGAGCACACGGACAGAGTGACTTCAGCTCTGCTCTGGGGGCATTGCACTCTCTCCATCCCTGACAGAGCGTGAGCAGCTCACACGTGTCTTGGAGAGTATGGTCACATGACCTGGACCTGGCAAATCAGTGTGCTCCATCACTGGCCACCATGATTGGCGCTAACCAATCAGGACCCAGGACCAGGCCTCAAGCTGGATTCAAGGGAAGAGGAGGGCTGGCTCTGCCGGAAAGGCTGGGGCCCTGTGAGGTCAGGTTGCAGCAGTGGGAGGGGGCGTGAGGTCACCTGGAGCAGTTGGTGACCTTCTTGCGCCCGTTAGAGCAGAGCCCCCGGCCTGAGAAGGAGGGTGCTGCTGAGCCCAGGGAGTGAGAGCACCGGTCCTGCTGTGGTCCCGGAGCTCCACCTGAGACCGGAGGGAAGCCGTCTGCCCGTGAGTCCTCTCCTGCTTGTCTGTCAGCTTGTTTGAACCACGCTGGGTTTTCTGTCCAGCTGGCTACGTGGAGACCCTGGAAATGCACCTGTGTGGATTTTGCCTGGCTTCAGGGAAGAAATGCCAGATGACACTGGGAGACTCCAGTTTAATCTGGATTCAGGTCATATCTCTTGAAAGTGAAGTGAAAGTCCCTCAGTCGTGTCCACCTCTTGGCGACCCCATGAGCTATACAGTCCATGGAATTTTGCAGGCCAGAATACTGGAGTGGGTAGCCTTCCCCTTCTCCAGGGGATCTTCCCAGTCCAGGGATTGAACCCAGGTTTCCCACATTGCAGGCAGATTCTTTACCAGCTGAGCTACAAGAGAAGCCCAAGAATACTGCAGTGGGTAGTCTGTCCCTTCTGTAGCGGATCAGCATTCCTGACCCAGGAATCCAACCGGGGTCTCCTGCATGGCAGGAGAATTCTTTACCAGCTGAGCTATCAGGGAAGCCCAGTATCTCTTAAGGCCAACTATTCATTGTAGGATCACCCTAATTAGTCTTCAAGGGATTAACGTAGCAACCTGCTAAGGTAGCAATCGATGTCCTTTTTCTAGAGGACAAAACTGGTGCTCAAAGAAGGGGGTAACACAGCTACAGCAAGAAAGTGTGTACCTAGACAAAACCCCCAGATCTGCTGTTAGAACTCAGGGAAGCCATATGGTGTGGCTTGTCCATGTGACGGGGGCTAAGACACCCAGCCCACACTGGGTGCTGTGGGGACCTGACTTGGTAACTGCCTTCTTGCAGCTCTGAGACTCAAAAAAGTGATTTTCACTGGAGAGAGGAAGGATACATCCCTCCATCCAACCCACCACATCCTCCGGGTACTCCCACACCCTGCCCCCTTTCTCTTTCTTTGTGAGGGAATAAGCGTCACGCTCATGTGACCACATTGGCTGTCCACTGTTCATGAGCTACCACCTGGAGCTGCTACCCGAGAGGCCAAGAGCCTTTGTCCCCGAGTACCCCTCTTTCCTTTGCACTGTGGCGGCCCTCCTCGACACCTGCACACCAGAGGCCATTTCTGAGACATGCAGGGACCCTCCTTCAGTTTGCAACAGGTTTCATCCATCGCTGTCCTTTCAATGCTTCCCTTGACACTCAGCTCCTGAGCTCCTTTGTCTGCATTGCGGCCCACCTGGCTGCCATGGGAGGGACAGAGCTGACCATGAATCCAAAGCTCAGATCTGACAAGCAGGAATCTGTGTATAAAGGGCCTCATTAATCGTGCTGTAGAGGCTGTAGTGGGCTCCAAGGATCCGTAAGTAGGACTTGGGCCAAAGTGATCCCACAGCTGTTTTAATGCCTGGGGAGGGTCTGGCTATAGTGGGGGTTGGGTGAGTCTCCTGAGGTTCTGAAGGCCCACTGTGTGCAGATTCATGGTGCATAGAGAAGAGAAGGCGGAGTCCTTCCCTGGAGGTAGTCACAGCTCATGGATGAGCCAGAGAGGCAGGAAGGGCATGAAAGCACCTGAGTTGCTTTCATGAGTGAATGGTGTGGGGGCAGAGGAAGAGAACCAGGTCTGCTCGCTTATTGGAGCCCAGGGCAGGTTGTCCCCAGACTAAACATTTACTATGGTGATGACCGTCACTGCTGTCTGCAAAGGTGTGTGTCTTACATTGGTGTGTGTCTTCATCAAGCGATCAGGCCATCTCTAAGCTACACTGGCCATGGGCATTGCCTCTCCTTGGAACTTGACATGTTTCGTCTCTTCCTTATTGAACATTCATTTCCAAGAGGGTTTTTGGGCCACAAGGATGTTGGGTTTTTCTCTAGCTTTGTCTCATGAGGTACGCTTTTGCACTTGTTGGTGTGGTTTGTTTCCCCAGCTCTCTTTCTTGCCTTATTTTGTCAATTTGTTTCTGCCAGAGGAAGAGCTCAGAATTTGCCTCTGGCTGATATGTGACACTTACAACAGCAACGCCTACCTGGATATTATGACCACATTTGCCGAAAGGGCTTTGTTTTGCAGAAGACATCTTGAAAGTACCTACACTGTCCTTTCAGATACACAAAGGCTATTTGAAATGAAATAAAATCAAGAATTCTCAAGTTTAGTCTTACAATATGTGGGGAGTCAGGAAAAAATCCCCTGGAGAAGGGAAACACCACCCACTCCAGTATTCTAGCCTAGAGAATTCCATGGAGTGTGTACTCCGTGGGGTCACAAAGAATCAGACAAAATCTGATGACTAATCAACAACACCGAAGCTTCACCATTTGTCAGAGATAACAACAGTATTTACACGACTGTGTGCATGTTCAGTGGCTCATACGTGTCAAACTCTTTGCAGCCCTGTAGCCCCTAAGATCCTCTGTGGAATTTTTCAGGCAAGAATACTGAAATGGGTTGCCATTTCCTCCTCCAGGGGATCTTCCCCACCCAGGAATTGAACCCAGGTCTCCTGCATCTCCTACATTGGCTGTCGGGTTTCTTTTCTGCTGAACCACCTGGGAAACAAGTCATTACATCACTGGGTTATCCTAAAGTACTTAACTTGGAGTCTGGCCCTCGGGAAATTCTCACTGGTGATGTGAATATTCAGTCATATATACTTATTGCTCATATGATAATGAAATGGCCATGCTCATAAAGGAGAAAGAAGATCCTTTCTAAGTCCAATTAAATCCTTTGCCACACATATCTTTTTAAAAACTTCTTGACTTTGAAATGAACATCAAACATAAAGACATTGGTTATGGCCTCCAGAAAAGATCGAGCTGTACCAATAAGTGACGAGGATTGTTCTTCCAGTTCCAATATGCATGCATTGTTTCCTGGGCACCACCGAGCACTTCTCCGGTGGGCTCAGAGAGGCTGAGTCACTCACCAGAGACAACACAGCTGCAGATCAGGACTCTGACCCAGGTCGCTGAAACCACGGCTCCCTCCTGTGCCCATCTGACCTGCCCCTTGAGAGCAGCAGGAAGATCTGGGCTCCCCTGGCCTGAGTCCCTGGGCCTGCCTCCCCTCGTCCACGCTGGGATGTGTCCTTTCCCAAACCATGCGCTGTGTCCCCCAGCCCTGGGCCGTCATGTCAGGCTCCAGGCTCCCTGCAGGTGAGCCCCACGCCCACCAGCACACCTCCGAGCCCTGCCCATCTGGTCTCTGTGTCCGAGTGTCCTGATCCTAACTGTTTTCTTGAGGCAGCCCCAAGACTGAGCCCTGCTTCTTCGAAGCTCCCTTCACCAAGCCCAGTGAGGCTCTGCCCTGTGGCTTCATAACAAGTATGATGGCTCCGAAAGCCGTCCATCCTTCTGCAGCCTCCAGAGGTGGCCTTATTCCGATGAAAGGTCTCGGCAGATGGAAGCAATTTCCTGACCTCTGCACCAGATCACCCGGGATGTGTGTGGACCTTAAATCCAACGACAGGTGTCCTTGGAAGAAAAGAGGGGCTGATCTGAGGCACAGAGCCACCCAGGGGAGAAGGTTTGTGCAGATGCATGCAGAGGTTGGGGTGATGTGGCCACAAGCCCAGGGAGGCCTGGGGTCCCCCAAGGGTTGGACCAGGCCAGAGGGACCCTCTGCTGGAGCCTCTGGAGGGATCTCAGCCCTGCTCACACCTTGATCACAGGTTTCTGACTCCAGAACTGGGGGGGAATCAATTTGTGTTAAAACTGTCCAGTCTGTGGCCAGTGGCTGCAGCCACCCCTGGACACTGAGAGTGAACTTGCCGGCTCCAAGGTGAGAACAGTGGCAGGACCCGCCCCCCACCCTCCAACCCAATACACAATCTTGTCATGAGGTTAAATGAGTTAATACACACAGATGCCTGAATCAGGGACTGACACTTGGATCTCAGCCCGCTTCACTTCCTCCTCCTCCTCACCATCACCATCATTGTGAGGGGCCCTTATCCACTCATTCAGTGGACATGC
The DNA here is from genome assembly GCF_055505025.1 of Bos grunniens. NCBI lineage: Eukaryota > Metazoa > Chordata > Mammalia > Artiodactyla > Bovidae > Bos > Bos grunniens. The sequence goes on along the minus strand of NC_141185.1, from coordinate 70,102,871 downwards.
AAGGCCTTGATGTGGGCAGCGAGGCCAGTGAGCTGGGAGGCTCCTCACAGGACTCAGCCTGCCTGCTGGGGCCGCATGGAAAAGGCTTGTGCAGTGACACAGAGGCCCCGGGAGAGACTGGATCCTCCTGTCATGGGAGGCATGAACGCCTCAGCATCAGAGGTGGAGGGTTGAGCCGGGTTCATCCTGGAGGGGTGCAGCCCTTCACTCAAAGTGGGGGAAGAACCCTATGTGGCACCCAGTGTCCGGTAGCCTCCCCTTGCCCTGGCAGGCTGCGGGCAGAGCCATGGATGACCAGGAGTCTGCATCTCACTAGGGGCTGAGGCTGGCACTGAGGGAATCCTCAGTGAGGATTTTTTTAAAAAACCATCATAAGTGACTTCAGCTCCATTGCTTTTGGCCAAAAACCTACAATGATCCCAAGAGCTTTGTACACTGCAAGGGTGGTGACTGGACGTGGAGCCCAGCACAGACCCAAGTCAGTCCTGCCCTGAGTCCCACGGGCCGGCCACATCATCCCCCTACCTTGGCCTGGCTTTCTTCTGTCAGGACCCCCAGAATGGTGGAAAGGTAAGTGTGGCTTCAAGCTGAGGGGCCCAGCATGGGCTCCAAGCCCCTGGTAGTCCCTTTGGGACGTCTGGTGGACCTAGTTCCCCCTGCCGTCGGGAAGCTCTCTCTCAGGGACTGTCGTGTTTCTTTACTTTCTGTTGTGATGGGGCACCCCAGTTATCTCAGGGTGGTTGGGAAGTCTGTTGGTGTTACATGCTCCTGCCTTAGATGAAGAAACGTTATTGCTGCATTGACACTGCTCACTTGATACTGGGAATATGTTAAACACAAATGGCAAGGGGAACAGAGCAAAACAGAAAAAGAAAAATGGAGAGTTGCTGGGTTGCTTCAGGTCTCACCTGTGATTAAGAGTGTGTACAGCCTGCACGTGAACCTGGGTTCCCACACCTACCAGCTACCAGGTACCAGGCCCTGATTTTAGACACCCAGCTTCACTAAGGAATCATTGACAGATACAGTTTATGTGTATTTAAAGTCTACATTGTGATGACTTGATGCCCATAGACGTTGTGGAATGATTGCCTTACATATGCATCGCCTCACACGGTTAACTGTGTGTGTGTGTATCTTTTATGTTGTTCTTATAATCCATGAACACAATATAGATAGCTCTCCATTTTTTAAGATCTTCTTTAATTTATCTTAGAAGTTTATAGTTTGCTGTATGTCTTGCACATGTTTAATTAGATATCTTGATATTTTCAGTGCCATTATAAATTCCTAATAGATACAGAATTTACTTTTCTATATTCACTTGGTAAATCCATATATTTCAAATCATTCTAATTGTATTTATTTATGTATGCACAATTATGTCTGCAAATAAGTTCTTTTTTTCCCCTTTGCAACTGTGATAACCCTTTACTTTTTCTTGCCTTATTGTATGGACTAGGATCTCCAGTACTGAGTACATTGGTGAACAGAAGTAGTACGAATAAGTATCCTTGTCTCTTTCACATTATCAGAGGAAAAGCTTTCAGTATTTCACCATCATACATGATATTAGCTTTTTTGTAGATATTTTAATCAAAATATGTAAATTCTTCTCTGTTAGTTTACTAAGAGTTTTTTCTTAGTCATGAACTAAAATTATTACATTAAATTTTCTTAAGTTTATTTTCTGCAGATTTTGAAACAGGTAATTTTTATTTTATGTGATTATTTTTCTTTTATGTGATTTAACTTTTAAAAAATTTTGTGATTCTAAAACAACCCCAACCTGATCTCAATGTATTCTCCTTCAGTTGGACTTTATTTCTTAGTGTTTTATTTAGGATTATTTCATCTATACTCAGAGTCTGTAATTTTACTTTCTTGTACTTCTTTCTGGTTGGTTTTAGTATCAAGGTTATGCTAGTCATATAAAACAAGTTTGGAGAGTGTTCCTTGTTTACTGCAAGAATTCCTGTGAGATTACTGTTTTCTTCCCTAGAGTTTTGGAAGAATTGATTGGCAAAACCAGTTGATTTTATTGTAGGGAGGCTTTTAATTTCAGATGTAATTTTTTTCATGCAAATAAAATTTTCTGATTTTGTATGTCTTCTTGGGTCTATTTCGGTAAAGCATTTCCCTCCTGCTAGGAATTTATTGAGGCAAGCAGACTCTCCAACTAGTAAGTGAACTCTGGTTCATAATATTTTTCTTACATGCAAGATGTGTTGTCTCCCCTTTTAAAAACCCCTGATACTGGTGATTTGAGCTTTGTCTCTTTCTCTTAATAAGTCTCTCTAGGGGTTTATCAGTTCTTTCAAAGAGCAAACTTTTGGCTTTGTTATTAAAAAACTTCATATTTGCTTTCTGTTTCCTTGTTTTCTGCTCCTTTTTTCCCCCCCATCTACCTTGTGTTTCTTTTGCTATGTTTTTTTCCTGGTATCTTGGGAGAGAGGCTTAATTGATTTTTAGCCTTCCTTCTTTTCCAGTATATGTGTTTAAGGCTTTAAGTTACCCTCTAAACACAGTTGCTGTGTCCCACAGGTTTGAATAAGCCAGATTTTCATTATCTTTTATGGAAAAGTATTTTCTAATTTTCATTGTGTTTTTTAAAATTATTATTCATGAAATTCTTCAAGCAGTATGTCATTTAACTTCGCAATATTTGGGGAGCTTTTTCCAGTGACCCTTTTTTGATTTCTAGCTTAATTCCATGAAGAGCCCTGTCGTAGGTTTTTGGGGTTACTGTTATAAATACCATAGACTAGCTGATAAACAACAGAAAGTTGTTTCTTGTAGTCCTGGAGGCTGGGGAGTCCCAAGATCACCAGCAGGTGCCACATCTGGTGAGGTCTGCTTCCTGGTTCCTAGGCTGCCTCCTGCTTCTCCCTGTCCTCGCAGCACAGGAGCCCATTCCCTCCTGGCCTGACCCCTCCCAGAGTGCCTGCCTCCTTGGATCATCACCACATGCTGGGTGAAGTTTGAGGTCCCATAAACCGTCAGCCCATTGCAATCCCTAAGTATATTCTGCATTATTTCAGTCCTTTGAAATAATTCAAGCTTTCCTAATGGCTCAATACATATTCTTTCTGTTATATATTCCTTGGGCTCTTGAATATGTATCAGTGGGAATGTAATGTTCCATGTGTATCAGTCAGATCAGGCTTGTCACTCATGTAATTCAGATTCCAGTAGCCACGTTGAATAAAAGCAGAAGTAGGTGAAATTACCTGTAATATATTTTATTTTAACACACACCAAATATTATCATTTCAGTGTGTAATCAACATGATAAAACCTAATGAAATAGTTCACATTCTTTTTTTCATGCTAAGTCTTTAAAATCCAGTGTGTGTTTCATGCTTGCAGCACATCTGGTTGTAGAGCCAACTGCATTTCAGGTACTTCATGGCTGCAGGTGACTTCATACCAGGGGGCCCAGTTCCATGAGAGATGTGTTTTTGATGTCTCCCACTGGGATTATGAACTTGGCTGTTACTCCTTTTCTATTTCTGTTGGTTTTTATGTATTGATATTTTGAGGTTATGTTATTAGGTACATTCACATTTAGAATCCTTATCTTCTTGCTAGACTGAACTTGTATCAGTATGAGATGCTCCTTTTTACCGCTAGAAATGCTTCTCTTTTAGACACTATTTGACAGTGATATTGCCACATCAGTTTTCTGTCCTTATTGGCCTGGGTATCTTTTAGTTTCACCTGTCTAAAAGATATTCCATCTTAACATGTAGCTCTGTGAATAGTGTATAGTTTTCATTGGAATCAGTTTGACACTTTTTCTTTTAATAAGAGTATTTGCTCTGTTTATAATGTTGATATTCAATGTGTAGACACCATGTTGCTGTGTGTTTTCTGTTTGTCCCACCTAGTCTGTGTTCTTTGCTCTTGCCTTCTTTTAGAAGTATGAAGTGTTTCTCTAGTTCTGTGCTCCTCTGTCAGGTTGTTGGGTGCACATTCGCAGATACAGTGTGTGTTTTACACTCAAGACTAACTTAGTACTTTTACTGCCTCCCTGACATGACTGTTTCCTCCTTGTCATTGTTACACTTTGAAATGTTAGATATATATATTTGGTGTTAACATCATTGTTTTGTAAAGTTAGTATTTACCCTCACAGTTACCTCATTGTTGGTCTCTACTTGTTTTTTATATTTCCATCAGAGACTACTTTTATTTTTCCCAAAGCACTGCCTTAATATTTTTTTAGTTCATGTCTGTGGGTGATGAGTTGTCTCATTTCCATTTGCCCTAAAAGTCTTTATTTTGCTTTCATTTTCGAAGAGTGTTTTTGTTGAGTATAGAATTCCAGGTTGGTGGTTATTTGTTTTTCAGCATTTTACAGATGCCAGTCCATTATTTTCTGACTTCCTTATTCTTGAAAAGCCAGCTCTCAGTGTTGCTGTGCCATTAAAAGCCACACCATTTTTCCTCTGAACACTTGAACATTTTCTTCTAACCTTAGGCACCCACAGAGCTGCTGAAACCAATGGGTGGTTTTCATTTTTGAGTCAATGGTCTGATTCTTGAACCAAATCTTGCCACTCTCCCTGTCAGCTGGTTCAGTTGCTCAGTATCTGCCCCGTTGCGACCCCATGGACTGCAGCACACGAGGCTTCCCTGTCCATCACCAACTCCGGAGCTTGCTCAGGCTCATGACCATCAAGTCAGTGATGCCATCCAACCATCTCATCCTCTGTCGTCCCCTTCTCCTCCTGCCTTCAGTCTTCCCGAGCATCAGGTTCTTTTCCAATGAGTCAGTTCTTTGCATCAGGTGGCCAAGTATTGGAGCTTCGGCATCAGTCTTTGCAGTGAATATTCAGGTCTGATTTTCTTTAGGATTGGCTTGTTGGATCTCCTGGCAGTCCAAGGGGCTCTCAAGAGTCTTCTCCAACTCCCCAGTTCAGAAGCATCGATTCTTCGGCATTCAGCCTTCTTCATGGGGCAACTCTTACATCCATATATGACTACTGGAAAAACCATAGCTTTGACTAAATGAACCTTTGTTGGCAAAGTAATGTCTCTGCTTTTTAATATGCTGTCTAGGTTTGTCATAGGTTTCCTTCCAAGGAGCAAGCATCTTTTAATTTCACCATCTGCAGTAATTTTGGAGCCCAAGAAAATAAAGTCTGTCACTGTTTCCATTGTTTCCCCATTTATTTGCCATGAAGTGATGGGGCTGGATGCCATGATCTTCATTTTTTGAATGTTGAGTTTTACGCCAGCTTTTTCACTCTCCTCTTTCACTTTCATTAAGAGGCTCTTTCGTTTCAACCCCTGGAGGCATTTCTTATTCTCCTTTCTGTCTTTTCTCCACCATGAGGGTCCCCATTTATAGTTTTAACAACGTAGTTTAACAAGGGGCTCCTTCAATACATTCTACCCTTTTTTTCTCTCTTATATATATTTTTTACACGACCTATCCTTCAGTTCACTGATCCTCTCTTCAGCTACGTCCAATCTGATGTTAAACCCAGAGACTGAGTTCTTAAATTCAGTCACTGTTATTGTAAAGTTCGAGAGTCGGTTTTGATTCTCAGAAATTTTTCCTTTTGTCAAGTATATTTTTGAACAGGTGACATTTGCATCTGATACCTCTGGTATCAGATATACCTCTGATATGCTGATACACATCTGATACCTCTGGATCTGGTTCAGCTCTTTTTCTCTTTGTCCTGTTTGTTGTTACACCCTTTTTTGCTTCTTTGGTTGCATGTTGGACATTATGTTTGGAAAACCATAGAGGTTCTGAGTGATGCTGTCTTCTCCAGAGTTTCTTCTGACACAGACCTCCAGTGGGGACAGAGCTGTCTGTTCACTTAGGGCCTGAGGGACTTGAGGCTGGGGAGGGGAGTGGGGTCCTTGTAAGCTCAGTCTCAGCAGCCTTCACCCACCTTCCACCCCAAACCCAGGGAGGAGCTTTCCAGCATCTCAGTCTGGAAGCCTAGGCTGCCCCATAGGGCCCCCCATTCTCGGCAGGTCCTGAAGTGGGGGGCTGCCCCCATCTGCGAGGGTGTGTAACAAAAGCGCCCATCTGTGGGCGCTTTTTCAGTGTTGCAACCCCAAGGCAAAGGCCAAGACCAGGAAGAACTTGGCCTTGGCCCAAGTCCTGGAAGCAGAGTGGCCTGAGGTGAGAGCAGCTGGGGGCTAGGCCTGTCAAACTGGCCCTCACCCAGTGAAATGTTGGGGTTGTGTTTCATTTTGTTAGCATAGTTATGGGCCCTGCCAGCCAGGGTGCTTTGGCCTTAGTGGGCAGGATCGACCCCAGCAGGTTTACCTTGTGCTGTGTAAACCCCAGCAGGTTTACAGGTGCTGCGTGGAGGATGGGCGGAGGCCACACAAGAAGGGAAACACTGGCTGGAGGAGTCATAGGGGCACGTGGACTAAGCTATCAAGTCAGTCCTTGAAGCAGAAAGGCTAGGCCCCTTAATGTCTCCCTTCTTCCAAAGAAAGGATACACTGGCTGGAAGAGTCTCTGGGGCATGAGAATCGAGCTAGAGAGTCAGTCCTTGAAGTAGAAAGGCTAAGCCCGTTAATGTCTGCCATCTTACAAAGCACAGACCAGTGTGTCCAGTATTTTAATGATGGGTACCTACTGCTTACGTGTATGACATACACCCTCATAGCTTCACATGTCTACTACATGCCTCTTACAAGTGCTGGGCACTGTTCTGGGTGCTGGACACTCAGTATGTAGTAGGGGATACGTAGCCCAGGATGTTTTTATTTCTGCAAAGAAAAATAGAAGAACGAAAGATTCCGTGTGGTTCAGTTTGAGAAAATTCACCATGTGGAGGGCCCCATGTGCATGCAAATTGTGGTAAAATACATATAACATAAATTTAACATTTTAACCAGTTGACTGAATGACTGGGTGGCTTCAGTGGAGTCAGGCTGACAGACGGCCCTGAGGTGCCATCCGCCTTTCTCCCAGAGGAACACTCCAAATCTTGGTGGCCTTGTAGACCTTCCCTTTATTCTTCACTCTCCGCAGTGGTTCTAGGACATTGGTATGTGTGTCGTTTAAGAATCTCTTTATCCACTTTGTTGTAAGGTTTATGTTTTGGAAAGCTTCTCAGACATCCCTGGGTCTTGAGAAGGCAGGCTTGGATTCCAGGTTCTCCCCTGCCACGTGCCTGCCAGGTCGAGGTGGAGGCTGAAGGCTGATCTGAGTTGTGGTGGTCTGTTGGTCTTGGGGTCAGTGGACCCCCTCTTCTCTGGAGGGGCAAGGAAATCCTTTGTGTGGAGCCTGGAGAGACTTGACAGGGTCAGTCTTCACAGTCTCGCTCTCTTTTTAATTTATGTTTGCACTTAGTTTCTCCTTTAACTGTTTTCTAGGAGTTTCCAACTCCTACTCAAGAACTAAAAATATGCAGGGAGCAGCTTCTTGAAAGAAAAGAAGAAATTGCTAAGCTTAAAGCAGAAAGAAGCAATACCAGGGTCAGTAGGGGGATTCTCAAGTGTTGACATTTGCCCCGCAGTGGTCACCACTGGCCTCCGTTTTGGTGTCTTTAAACTCTGTCTGATTTTCAAGTCATTTTTCACATCTTCCCACTGAGCAGACCAGGGTGGATCAGTTCGGGGTTCTCATACCTTGCTTCAGATTTATGATGAAAGCTAATGTAATTTTAGTATATTTGAGGGGGGAGTTCTCTTAACTTACATTTTTGTCCATGCTACACTTTTGTGTGGGATCTTAGTTCCCCGATCAGGGATTAAAACCAATGACCCCTGGAGAAGTGTGGAGTCTTAACTACTGGGCCCCGGGGGAAGTCCACTCTAACTTTAGCCTGAACTGGCGGGATTCCGATGTGCCTTAGCATGTTTTCCACAATAGGGTGAGTCTAAGAGGAGTTATTGGCCCTGAATCAAGCTTGAGGTTGAAGGTGCTCCTTTGGCCCTGCCCTGCAGCTGCTGCTGGAGTACCTGGAGTGCCTGGTTTCCTGGTATGTGTTGTCCCTCCAGATGATGGTGGGCAAGCAGCAGGCGCAGTCCCCAGCCGGCATGACCAGCGACGTGGGGGTGCTCAGGGCACTGAAATTGCTGTTTGACCACCACAAGGCCCTGGACGAGAAGGTACCAGCCACCCGGCCATCCTGGATTTGTACACTTGCTGTCTTGTTAGGTGGATGATGCACGTATTTATGTAACTACTTGACTTTTGAGCTTCTTGAATTCTTGTATATATATTTTTTCTGTAAGAAGTCAGAGTTTTATGTGGTTAAAAAGCGTTGCCTGTGTACATGCTCAGTCATGTCCAAATCTTTGTGACCCTGTGGACTGTAGCCCACCACGCTCCTCTCTTCATGGGGCTTCCCATGCATGAATACTGGAGTGGCTGTCCATCTTCCACTCCAGGCAATCTTCCCGACCCAGGGATCAAACCTGCCCTCTTGCATTGGCAAGCGGATTCTTTACCACTAAGCCACCTGGGAAACCCCCAGTTAAAAAGTATTAGTTGGCATAAATGTCTCCAGATTTATTATATTCTGTATATCAACTTGCAGTTAAAAACTGGGTAATAGAATTAGTTTAGGATAACATTTTATTCTCTCAAACTTAGAATTTAAAGCTGTTAACAAGCAGATTTTCTTGATGTTAAGGTCAATGAGAGACATTAAAGTGTTCTGTGACAGTATCCATGTATTAGGGTGAGTACACACTAAGAAGTGTCCTAACGTATATACACGCATCAACACACAGTGACTCGGCCCCTCTTACTTGAGTTGAGAGCGTGATTACGAGTAACACTCAAAAGGTGTAGTTTGTTAGAAGAAGAATTAGGTGCCACACATAAAGAGGTAAGGTTGATCAGTCATTGTGTAATTTCCGTGAAGGGTTTGTCATTTGAATCCTTTCATTTTAAAAAAGAATGAAAGCTGTAGTGGTGGGCATCAGCTGTTATTTATCATTCTGATTGAGGACCCGCCCACCTGGGTTATTTTAATGACTAGTAAACTAGACTTGTGGCTCATAGCTGCAGGATCTCTTAAGTACCCCTTTTTCCAGCAGAAGACAAATTCTGACTCTAATCACCTGGTGGTATTCGGGATGGATAGCATCACCATGTATTTTCTTTTTATGTTGCGTTTTCAGTTTAGAGTTGAGTTTTTCCAGGTGTTTTGCTGTCTTTACTTATTTCTTTACTCTGATTAAATTTTTTGGTTTTAGCAGATGATTCTTAAAGAGGAGAATAACCAGGAAAAGATACTAACACACGGGGTGTTTGATGTAAATCATGAGCAAGAAAACATGCCAAGCGCCAATGGAAAGGAAAGTCCTTGGTCTCGCTCTCTGTCTGGTTCTTGTCTTACCATCCAGTCTGTGTGGGGCTGTCGGGACCTCTCACCAACATACCATGTAGGTCTGAGTGGCGGTGAGGGTCTTGTGAGCTCCCAGAGCGCAGAAGGCAGTTTTGACCTCACCGATTGCCCAGAATGCTGTGTTCCCTCCCTCTCAAAACAAGGCTGTCTAAGGCTTCCTTTCCCCCTTAGAGACCCTCTAAGCCAGGAGGAAGACCTGGCTAAGGTGATCGACCTCCAGGAAGTCATAGACAAGCAGGAGCAGAGCCAGATGGAGAAGCGCCTGGCAGCCCTCTCTGCCCACGTGACAGAGCTGAAGGAGGACCTGGACACGGCCAGGAAGGACCTCCTCAAGTCCGAGGATGTGAACAGGAAACTGCAGCGGGATGTCCCCAAAGTGAATGACAGTGGCTGTGTCTGTTGTCCTGAGGTGGACTGTGGGTCCCTTGTTCTCCCGATGATCTCAGCCTTGGCATAGCTGTGGGAGCAAGAGCAGAGCTCTGGCGAGACCTCAACTGGCTGCCTCCCTGCCTCTGCATTGAGATCTCTGGGGTAGAAGAGGGCTGGTCCAGGCGGTCCATTGGCAGTGAACCAACATTAGGGCAGACCTAGTGCTGTGCTGCACCCTGGGTGTGGACTCCTCATTTCTACAAGTTCTAGGGTGCCCAGTGTGTTCCTTTTTAAAAAATTCATTCATCCATTCATTCATTTATTGGCGTATAGTTGCTTTACACTGCTGTGTCAATTTCTGCTGTACAGCAAAGTGAATCAGTCATATATCTGTCTATCTATCTATGTATCTCCCTCTCTTTTAGATTTCCTGCCCATTTACCTCACCACAGAGCACTGAGTAGACTTCCCTGTGCTGTGCACTAGGTCCTTACTCGTTGACTTTATGTGTAGTATGAGTGCTGTATATATGTCAACCGGAGTGTCCCGGTTCATTTTCCCTCCCGCCCCCACCCCGCAACTCCCTGTTAAATGTGTTCTTGATGATGCTGAAATTTCCTTCTGATTTACTCAAGCGAGTCTGGTGATGTCTGTGGAGCCTGTTCTCTCGGAGAGATGGGAGCATTCTGTGTGAACTCTGCTGAGGCAGCTTGCCTGGCCATCTTCTCTAGTTTTCTGAGGTTCTGCTCCTTGAAGGGATGTGTGACAGTGATACCGGTGGTCAGACAAGTCGAGTGGCATTTGCTCACCCTCAGATCCTCAGGCCCGAGTTGTGTAACCATGTGGAATCATGATGTTTCTGGCGGTTGTGTCTGTGGGTGTCATGATTTATGAGAAACTACCTAATGGTCACTGTGAAAACAGAAGAGTGCTGGAGGTTCAGGCCTCCTCCTGTGAGCCTCGCCTCTCCTCTGTGCACAACGTCCACCCTGCCCACCCCTCCCCCTGAGACCGTCTCAGAGAGAACCCCTCCAACATGTAGTACAGCAAGTGTCCTTGTTTAGTAGCTTGGTGTGAGTAATTCTGTGTGAGAACTCAAAACAGAAATATTTTTCACAGGTTTGTGTAAGCTATTCACACTACTCTTTGACAACAGGAGATTAGTTGGCAGAGTTTAATACGTACAGAATTCTGGAAAAAGCGTTTTTAAGACCTTTCACTTTTAATGTTAGGACTTTGCCCACATTGGTTACTTAATGACCAGGGAGGGACCTGAAATGGATTTTGAACTGGCGCACAGGAGTTGTACCAGCAGCAAGTTCTGGTCCTGGTTTGAGCGTTTCATACATGTGATGTAACTCTGCTTTAGAAGAACTAGGCTTGAGAAATCTGCGCCCAGTTGTGTTACACTTTGATCTGCTTGCCTCATTCACAAGCCAGGTGATTCCTCCCACTGTAGTAAATGACAAGTCATGTCTCAGTCTCCATTCATGTAAAAAAGACTACAGGTTATTAACCTTCTGTGACTCTTAAGAAATAGCAGTGTCACAGTCTGTCAGGCCCCTCAAATGAATACACCCAAATATCAACTGGTCGCCCCCCCCCCCCCCCCCCCAGTTCCAAACCTCCGCCTGTGTTTTTGAGTGTTGTCAATCCTGTGACTACCACTCCGTGGTACCAAGTTTGACCCTAAGGAACAATGTTTGTCTCTTCTCTCTCACTGGCCACGAAGCTACAGACACCCAGTCATACTGTCCACACACCAGACAGGCCCTTGTCACACTCGACAACGCTGAGGGGAGCTGCTCGGGGGAGCAGCCTACCCGTGGTGGAAGGGAGCCACTGGTAGCCTCTTCTGGTCCAGTTCGGCTCTCAGGGTTTCCAGGTTTAGAATCAGCTGGTGCTATGAAACAGCAAATGACACAGCCTGTACCACTTGCTTTCTGGATGTAAAATGACTTGCACCAAAATGTGCAGAACAGGTTACAGGAGTAGTTATCAACTCCGAATATTTTAATTCTGAGAAAATATTCTCTAAGTGTCCCATAGCAAATAGAAGCACTCAGAACAATATTAAATCCTATAAACCATAATGAATAAGAAGTTCCATCTCAGGTGTATAAAAGCTTCTGGAGGAAACACAGCAAGCCATTAACAATGATGAAGTCTGTAGAGAGAAGCTGGACTTGGGGCAGGGGTTCAGGTAGGGGGGCAGGACTCACTCTATTGCCCTCACTCCTCTCATTGCTTTAAACTGTATCCATAGAGCTCACCTGCATTCCTGCGCATTCCTCACATTCATTCTTCTACACCCCACTTCGCTTCTTCATGGGGTAAAACAAGTCAAACGGGCCAAGTTTCTGAGTCACTTGACTCAACCTGGCAGCTCTGTGCTGTCGGCCACAGCAGTCATTTGCCTCGTGCAGCCCCTGAGCACGTGAGACAGGCTGGTGCAAACCTCGATGTGGAAATCACACAGGATTTCAAGACTCGCAAAGAAAAAAGGACATCAAATAGCCTGTTGGTTTTTAGGAAAGTTTAGATTGTATATGTGGCACATATTATCTTTCTAACAGACAGCACAGTCCACGTGAAAGGCTCACGCTTTGTTTCAGCTTTCAGGTGAACCCAGAAAGGACTTCTCAGAATTCTGAACCACACACAACAGCCACACACTCTAAATCCATCTATAATGCAAACACATTCAGGGTTCAAAACCAAATATGCTATACGTGTTACAGCGGTGGATTAGCCTTAAGGAAAATGTAATTCGATATCTGCTAAGCATCTTTAGTGACTGGAACAACGAACCCAGCTCAATTCAGCTCTTAACAAATTTCTAAACGATTTAGAGATTTAAATAGCTTGTTGTTTCACATTTCTTCTGATTGCTTTTTAGCATTTTCAGCTTCCCATAGGAGAGCATTCTGAAAAAGATACAAACAGCTTTAGTGTCAATTCTTACAGACGTTGCATGGACTGCGGGATGGCTACTCTTCTGTCTGAAAACATAAAGCACCTCAGGATGAGTGGCGGACCTCACGCCCAGAGTGAAGTGCCGGCACGAGGCTGGATGACAACTTTTAACACTAACTTGTACACAGACAATCTCCTTCTTCCCTGACTGATCTTTTAGATACAAGGAGGCCAGGTCCTGGGAGAAGTGAAACTGCTTTATACTTGCTTTTAGCTTTTTGCAGTTCAGTGGTCACTCAGGAAACTGGCGCAGGTTTCACACGTCAAATTCAAATCTGAGACAAAACTATCCCCACCTCAGGGACAGCCCACAGGTCAGGGTGAAGTGAGGGGACCACACTGTGTGGTCTCTAGTGAGGTGTGTGTTTCATCTTGGGTTTTGTGGGGGGAAAACATGCCACAGAACTTGCAGTGACCATTGGTCTCTCTCAGACAAGCGTTGCCCAAATGCCAACCTCGGGGAAGGTTCTGGGCCTTGTCTTTAGGGCACTGGTGCAGCTGGGATAGGTTTTCACCAAACCTGAACCAGAATGTTGCCCACTGAGCTGCTCTGGTGGAGGTTCTCAGCCATTTTTCAAAGGAAATGAAAAGAGAGAAGGCTGGAGTTGGAATATGAGGATACTTGCTTTTAGTTGATTCAGTCTTTTCTATCACATTATGTAAAAGATCCTGAACTAAACTCATTGATTTGACTGTATCAGGCCTTAGCTTAGCTGCATCATGCGGGATTCCTTTGTCATGGTTGCCACGTGGTCTGTGGGATCTTAGCTCCCCAACCAGCCATCGAACCTGCATCCCTGACCTTGCAAGGCAGACTCTCAGTCACTGGACTGCCAGCAAAGCCCCAGAAATAAACTTCTAAGAAAGAAACAAAAGGGTGAGGGTGGACCTAGAAGAAAGTTCTAGCATGGTGGCTGGTAACACTGGGGCCATCAGTAGATCTGGCTTTCTGATGCTTTCTGTAAAGGTTGCAGGCACACATCTATGTCTGTTCCTTTACACACTGCCTGTGGATGCTGTCACGCTTATTCACGAGCATGAAATCCTGCTACTCAATTATTCATGCCAGTAAAGACATTCACTCCGGGACCCTCTATGGGAAGAGTTTTCCAACTCCTATCCTGGAGATTTCCCCTACATGCAGACCAGGCCGGGTCAGGCCAGGCCAGGCCAGATGCACCTCTTTCTAAAGAGGCCGTGGGGCTGGCTCATCTTATCCTCCAAAGCAGCCATTCTCTCCTTCAGATGAAGCTGAAGCTTCTCATCTGATTCGGATAGAAGCTTATCCACGGTATCTGATAAGTGTTTATTGTGCTCTTCATTTTTAATCTCTGCATCGCCTAAAACAGGGAAAAAAAAAAAAAAAAAAAACTCAGAAACTTCAAGAACAAGTACGGTCTTTCTTTTAAAACACCAAGGAGCCGCCACATGAGTGGCCTGTGTCCTGGTTCCCGAGGCGGTCCCCTCCCATGGCCACCTCTGGTAGGCTCTTAAGCATCACCAGAGCAGATGGGCAGGTGCAGAGGGAGGTAGGGACTTCACTTGTCAAAGGTCACTCCCAACGCTTCTCTTTGGCAGAGCACCTGGTTGACCTTACTGTCACCAGACATTACTCGTCACAGGGGCTTGGGGAGCAAGCAGATTTACACTCAGAAACAAGCAGACTTTAAAGGGGATCGGCTTACACACATGTTGGTGGAGGAATTTCCCAGTCTACAAACAGAATCTTGAGTCTGGATTAAGGGGGTAAAATGAATTCAATTTATAAAGCAAAAGGTGAGAAAATTCATTTTGGAAAAAAAAGCCAGTGGAGATAGGCTTTCACATATTTTTCTTTACATGCAACATCACTTGAATTCCTTGAAATAATTGCTGTTGTTCAGTTGCTCAGTCGTGCCTGACCCTTTGTGACCCCATGGATTGCAGCACGCCAGGCTTCCCTGTCCTTCACTATTTCCCAGAAGTTGCTCAAACTCCATGTCCATCGAGTCAGTGATGCCATCCAACCATCTCGTCCTCTGTTGCACCTTCTCCTCCTGCCTTCGCTCTTTCCCAGCATCAGAATCTTTTCCAAGGAGTGTGTTCTTCACATCAGGTGCCCAAGTATTGAATCTTCAGCTTCAGCATCAGTCCTTCCAATGAATATTCAGGACTGATTTCATTTAGGATTCATTGGTTTGATTGCCATACAGTCCAGGGGACTCTCAAGAGTCTTTTCCAGCACCTCAGTTGAAAAGCATCAATTCTTTGATGCTCAGCCTTCTTCACGGTCCAACTCTCACATCCGTACATGACTACTGGAAAATCCATTTCTTTAAGTAGGTGGACCTTTGATGGCAAAATAATGATCTTAGTTTTTTTTTTTTTTTAATGTTCAGTTTCAATCCATCTTTTTCACTCTTTTTCACCTTCATCAAGAGGCTCCTCATCAAGGTCCTCGTGGCTTTCTGCCATAAGGGTGGTGTCATCTGCATATCTGAGGTTATTGACATTTCTCCTGATAATCTTGATTCTAGCTTTTTCTTCATCCAGTCCAGCAGTTCTCATGATGTACTCTGGATATAAGTTAAATAAGGAGGACAATAATATTCAGCCTTGACTTACTCCTTTCCAGATTTTGAACCAGTCTGTTGTTCCATATCCAGTTCTAACTGTTGCTTCTTGACCTGCATACAAATTTCTTAGGAGGCAGGTCAGGTGGTCTGGTATTCCCATCTCTCGATGAATTTTCCACAGTTTTTTTTTTTGTGATACACACAGTCAAAGGCTCTGGTGTAGTCAATTAAGCAGAAGTATGTGCTTTTCTGTAAGTCTCTTGCTTTTTCAATGACCCAATGTATGTTGGAAATTTGATCTCTGATTCCTCTGCCTTTTCTAAATCCAGCTTGAACATCTGGAAGTTCATAGTTCACATACTATTGAAACCTGCCTTGGAGAATTTTGAGCATTACTTTGCTACCTTGTGAGATGAATGCAATTGTGCAGTAGTTTGAGCATTCTTTGGCATTGCCTTTCTTTGGGATTGGAAAGAAAACGGACCTTTTCCAGTCTGGTGGCCACTGCTGAGTTTTCCAAACTTACTGGCATATTGAGTTCAGCACTTTCACAGCATCGTCCTTCAGGATTTGAAATAGCTCAACTGGAATTCCATCACCCCCACTAGCTTTGTTTGTAGTGATGCTTCCTAAGGCCCAGTTGACTTCACATTCCAGGATGTCTGGCTCTAGGTGAGTGATCACACCATCGTGAATATCTTTGTTGTGAAGATCTTTTTTGTACAGTTCTTCTGTGTATTCTTGCCACCTCTTCTTAATATCTTCTGCTTTTGTTAGGTCCATAACATGTCTGTCCTTTATTGTGCTATCTTTGTAGGAAAAATCCCCTTGGTGTCTCTAATTTTCTTGGAGAGATCTCTAGTCTTTCCCATTCTATTGCTTTCCTCTATTTCTTTGGATTGATCACTGAGGAAGACTTTCTTATCTCTCCTTGCTATTCTTTGGAACTCTGCATTCAAATGGGTGTATCTTTCCTTTTCTGCTTTGCCTTTCGCTTCTCTTCTTTTCACAGCTATTTGTGTGACCTCCTCAGAAAACTGTTTTGCCTTTTTTGCATTTCTTTTTTTGGGGGGATGGTCTTGATTACTGCTTCCTGTACAATGTCACCAACTTCCGCCCTTGGTTCTTCAGGCACTCTATCAGATTTATTCCCTTGAATCTCTTTATCACTTCCACTACATAATTGTAAGGGATTTGATTTAGGTCATACCTGAATTGTCTAGTGGTTTTCCCGACTTTCTTCAGGAGAAGTCTGAATTTAGCAATAAAGAGTTCATGATCTGAGCCACAGTCAGCTTCCTGTCTTGTTTTTGCTGACTGTATAGAGCTTCTCTATCTTTGGCTGCAAAGAGTATAATCTGTCTGATTGCGGTGTTGACCATCTGGTGATGTCTATGTGTAGAGTCTTCTCTTGTGTTGTTGGAAGAGGGTGTTTGTTATGGCCAGTGTGTTTTCCTGGCAAAACTCTATTAGTCTTTGCCCTGCTTCATTCTGTACTCCAAGGCTAAATTTGCTGTTACTCCAGCTATTTCTTGACAAATTAAGGTGTGTGAGTGTAAAGTCACTTCATTCGTGTCCCACTCTGTGCGACCCTATGTGCTGTAGTCTGCCAGTCTCCTCTGTCCATGGTATTCTCCAGGCAAGAACAATGGAGTGGATTGCCATGCCCTCCTCCAGGGGATCTTCCTGACCCACATAGTGGCACCTGTGAAGCTGCACAAATTAGAGGGGGTCATATGTATTTTCATTTTGCAATCTATGGCTTTGTACTATTAAAAGACTCTTAGTTCTTGGAGGATCTCTTCAGTATTGAAATGTTGCTGCGATGAGCTGTGACAGATGCCAGGATTCTTGGCCTCTGGAGGAAAGGAATTCGATCCAGGGACAGTGTTGAGGCTTGATTGCTCAGAGCTTTTTATGTAATAAAGTTTTATTAAAGTATAAAGGAGATAGAGAAAGCTTCTGATATATGTCGGGAGCCACCACGAGAGATCCCAACCATGACAAACGTCATGTGGAGAGGACCTGACAGACAAAGGCTGAGCAGGACTCAAGGGATTCCCTGGATCTGCTCCAGCATCTACCCCAAAACTAAAATCTGTCTGTCTACTGTTTATTATATTATGCTTTTCACCAACTTTTTTGACATTTACAGGGGGCTATCCCTGACCACCTTTTTCTGAAACAAATCAACTTAGGGCTCTAGTTACTAAGTCTCCTGGGCTTGAAAGGAACATTTTTACTTTAACCCCTCTGTTACTATTTTAGCTTGTTTGGCAGGTTTATCCACATTCTTACAACTAATGCACATGATTGTTCACAACACCCCAAGCATAACCTTTGAGAGATAAAAAAAAAAAGCTTTATTAAAATAATACTGCATTGTTGAGCCAATGTTTGCTGCCGAGTTTCCTTGTCCTTTACCCAATGTGTGCCTGGGAGTACATTAACAAAAATAGTTGGTATGCAAGAAAAACAAGCAGTAGCCTTGGCATTAGCAACATAAAACCCTTGAGTTAGTTAGTAAGTTCTTTCTTTTTTGTAACCCACTATGCCTTTGTTCCATGTGAATGTATCTCTGTTTCTTGAGGGGGACTGCAGACTAAAAAGATAAAGGGAAAACAGATTTTCTGGGTGACCAACCTTTATCAAAAAAGAGTTACAAAATGTTAACAGGCCACAGGGCCAGAAGATGGTGTGCACAACATAAGACCCTTGTTTATAAAAAGCTATGCAAAAAATGTCCTGGTTTTGATAAAGGTGAAACTGATGTAATGTTGAGCTGACTCTATATAACTCTGTATTTATCACTTCTGGAAATGTGTAACTTAGGGTATAAACGCTCCTTTTGAAAATAAAGCTACAGACCCAGCTTCATCAGAGCTTGGTCTCCCTGTGTCATTTTTTTTTTTTTTTTCCTTTTCACTCTTTTTTTCTCTCTGTTCTTTTTTTAGGATGACTACTTAAAACACAGGGGCTCTCTGTTCACTTATTGCCTGGGCTTCTAAGAGCCGATCAGGAAGGTGCCCTGCGTCTTCACCGGGGAGAGGGCATCCTGAGTCCTAACCCCACCTGAGAGGGCGCCTGCAGACTCCGTGAACAGAACAAGTTCTGTGTCAGGGACTTTATTGGCTTTCTGTGTAAACCAAGGAAGATTAAGCCTATTTTTTCCCCCTTTTATCTATCTTCTTTACTTTCTCTATTTGCCGACGCTGTTCTCCTGAGGGAATCCCTGGATCCAACTGGGGCTGGACCCTGCTAAGTGGCACCCAAAACAGGGTCCCGAAGTTAAGTCTCCCCCATTGTACAGTTTTTCGGACGGCTAGGACTGCACTCAGGATGCCGCAGACCCCCCTGCATAAAATGGGTAAAGTAAAAAACAGTGGGAAGTAAAAATCTTTTTGATGAAGAGATAAAAAAGATAATTTTCTGACACGGGTAACAATGAGTCAAAAGAACGACAACTCTTTATAGGAGTAATCCTACAACTGTTAAACAAAAGAGGAATTAAGTTTAAGAAAGCTAATGTTCAATATTTTTTACATTTGTACAAGAGCAATGTCCTTGGTTTCCAGAAGAGGGCACTGTTAACCTAGATATCTGGGAAAAGGTAAGGAAGCCCCTAAAAACTTATTACACTTTACATGGCCCAGAAAAGGTCCCCACTGACACCTTTTCTCTATGAAATATGATTAGAGACGCTTTAGATCCTGCTCATGAATCTGGTTAATCCACTACATTAATTGCCAACGTGACTTAGTAATAAAATATATAAATAATTTACATTAATTTATTAAAATGTATTAACATTATTTTGTAATTAAATAATATATTTTAATATTAATAAATGTTTATGTAATCTAATAATTTATAAATGTATTACATTTATTAAATAATGCTATTATTACATTATTATATTATGTATTATATATTAATTATACTTATGTATATACATATACATTATATATGATCAATATTTAATATTAGCTATGAATTACATTATAATTATTTACATTACATAAATATTACAAAAATTCATTGTAAATACTTATATTTACAATATATTACTTTAATTAATTAAAATGTACAATTATATAAATACATATATTTATTTATGACAATGCATACATAACTATAAATTATTAATAAAAACAATTTGTTAATTGTTTATAATTAATATACTTCACCTCAAGATGAAAAAGATTTAAAAGAGGCAGCAGCCCGATACAGTTCTAATGAAGACTGGTGTTTTTTAGCTAAAAATGCTCCTAAGAGCTTAAGAGAAACATCTCCAATCAGACCATCTGTAAGATTCAGTCACCAAACAGTTAAAAGATCTCCGGAACAGGGAAAGAGAAACATGGGCCACAAAGTGTTCCTGTAGATGCTTTTGCTCTGTGGAATGTGATTAGAAATGTCCTGGACCCCCGTCATGAGGCTGTTAGATGGCCTGTGGGGAAGGTTATGGCGGTGGATGGTGGTGGGTTTCCACATTCTGCGCAGATCATATTTTTCTGCCATTGATGAAGAAAAGGAGGGAGACTGTGCTCTACCTCCTGAGAAAGGAGGGGACTTACAGGGCACTGCAGCTGGGCGCCCTGGTGAGCCCCCTCCCCCTCTGCCCAAACCTTTAAAAACTTATCCACCACTTTCTGATTTAAGGCGATTGCCGCCGCCTCCTTTTGCGCCTCCTAGGGCCCTCCCGATTTCTGAATCCGGAGGCACCTAACAAGTCAAGAGTCTTCAGAATAGTGTTTTATGTAGTGGTATCCGAGCCAATAATGAAACTTGTAACAGTAGTGGCCTGGATTCTTCAAAAAAAAAAAAAAATGATAATAATCCTGGCTTTAAAATCTGTCTTATCTCCTGGTAGGCCTTATCACACCTTATCACTGGACCTGGCTTTTTTCCCTCAGGCTTTCCTAGGTATTCTTGCTCATTTTTCATGTGAAACTTAGAATCAGTTTATCCTGAAAATCAGTCTGAATGGCTGTTAATTAGGATTGCATTAGATGTTAGACTAATGAGAAGTGACATGTATATGACATTCAATCTGATCATTAAGAACACTGTGTGTCTTCACAATGACCCAAGTGCTTGCATGTGTGTAGTTTCCTCCAGATGGTGTTGAAGTTTCCTTTATGTTCCCTCTGGAAACACTGGGCATCTATACTGGAGATGCGGCATGAATGCAGCAGACACAAATTCCTGCCCTTGGACTTTTGGCTACCTGAGGCCATGAAGATATTCCCCTATGTCATCTACCGGGTTTTCTTTCCTTTCCACTTAGGTTCACTATTCACTTGGAACTGACTTTTGTTGGATCGATTTTATTCCATCTAGATGGGCAGTTAATTAAGCAGCATTTACTTTAAATCTACTTGCCTGCTCACTGGTACTGAGTCAGTGAGTGAATGAATGAAAGTCACTTAGTCGTGTCTGACTCTTTTCAGCCACCTGGACTGTACACTCCATGGAATTCTCTAGGCCAGAATACTGAGTGGGTAGCCTATCCCTTCTCTAGCGGATCTTCCCAAGCCAGGAATCGAACTTGGGTCTCCTACATGGCATGCAGATTCTTTACCATCTGAGCTATCAGGGAAGTCACTGGTACTAGTAGTGTAATAAAGCAAGTACTCATGTATGAGTAGAACTAGATATATCTCAAAGACAGAATCAACTTTATTTTCTTCAACTCATGTCTGGAGCTGGTGGAAGGAAGGAGCCAAGAATGGAATCGTTGTTTGGGCCTGAGAAACAATAAGCAGTGACTACTATGGGGGAGGGGTGGGGGGGTGCACCTGCAGGAACAGAGTAGAGGCGGAAAGTCATGGCTGTGGCCCTGCTGATACTGAGGCAGATCTTAGACTTCAGAATGAAGATGGGAGGTAGGCAGGTGGAGATGAAAGTATCAAGTTATATCTCTGAGCACCATTCCCTTTACAAAATTAGTTCTCTGAAAGCAAAAAAGTATTAAGATCCTCCATGTAGTCAAAAATCTGTGTACACTTTACAGTCAGCCCTCTATAACCTCTGTTTAACGTCTGTGGATTCAAAAACCATGGGACATGCCATAGTATATATTTATTGAAAAAAATACAGGTGTAAGTGGACCTGTGCAGTTCAAATCTGTGTTGTTTGAGGGGTAACTGTGTTTGTAACGCATTTTGCTTATCCATTGCCCATGGATGAACGTTTGTCCCTTTTCTCTGTTGTGAATGGTGCTGGTATGAATATTCGTGTACAATTATCTGTTGGAGTCCCTACTGGCAATTCTTTTGGGTTTAGACATAGAGTAGTTTTGTTTCAGGAAGGAGGACCCCTTCCAGGGCCCAAAACTGGGCTCTTCTCTAACACTCAGAAATGAATTGTCCAAGGAAACACATGTGCTGACAAAGCAAGAGATTTTATTGGGAAAGGGCACCCGGGTGGAGAGCAGTAGGGTAAGGGAACCCAGGAGAGCTGCTGTGCTGCGTGGCTCGCAGTCTCGGGGTTTATGGAGATGGGATTAGTTTCTGGGTGGTCTTTGGCCAATCATTCAAATTCAGAGTCTTTCCTGGTGGCGCACGCACCGCTCAGCCAAGATGGATGCTAGCGAGAGGGATTCTGGGAAGTGGACGGACACATGGTGTCTCCTTTTAACATTTCCCAAACTCTTCCTGTTGGTGATGGCTTATTAGTTCCGTATTCCTTATCAAGATCTCCTGTCATAAGACAACTCATGCAAATGGTTACTATGGTGCCCGGCCAGGGTGGGCGGTTTCAATCAGTGTGCTTCCCCTAACAGTATTGCCAGCTCATAGGTCAATTTTAACTTTTTGAGGAATGTGTGAACTTTTTTCCACAGTGGCCACATCATCTTCCATTCTCCCCAGCAAGATACAGGGTTCCAGTGTCTCCACGTTCTCCCATCACTTGTTAATCCTGTGCACTCTTGTCATATTCTGTTGTTTCTGATCTTTACATTGAAGCTATCTTAGATGTGAGATAGTTTCTCATTGTGGTTTTGCATTTCTAGAGAAAAAACTTGCATTTCTCTAGTGACAAATCATGTTAAGTATTGCTTCATGACCTTAGTATAATCTACATGCAATAAAACTTAAGGGTATAGTTTTATGATATCTGACAGATAAATACACCCATGTACAGCCACCACAAGCAAGATACAGAATGTTTCCATCACCACAAATCTTCTCTTGTCCTTTTCCCAACCACTTTGATCAACACCAGGCAGCCAATGATTTGCTGGTTTCGAGAGATTAGATCTATTGTCTAGGATTTCAGAAAAACCAGATCATGTGTTTGCATTTGTGTCAGACTTCTTTTGTTTGGCATAATAGGTTTTCTGTTGTTGCTTTTTGTTTGTCTTTAAATTTCCTTAATTTATTTCTAATAACCATCAGGGCTTTTCCTGAAAAGGAAATGTCCCCATTTTTTATAACATTTATCAGAAATATATGGATACCATTTTATTTTTTATGCTGTCTGTGGCATTCGTAATTTTTCTTTCTTTTTTTTTTTTTAAATTTGGCTATGCTGGGTCTCAGTTGCAGTTTGTGGGATAAAGTTCCCTGACTATGAATCAAATCTGGGCTCCCTGCTTTGGGAGTGCAGAGTCGTAGCACCAGGACCACCTATTTGTTTTCTCTCTCTTTTTAAAATTGTGTTATAGTCATTTTACATTGTTACATTATTCTCTGCTGTACAATGAAGTAAATCATTTATATGTGCATATATATCTGCTCCCCTTTGAGCTTCCCACCCACCCCCTCATTCCTCTTCTTTAGGTCAATGGAGAGCACCAAGCTGAGCTCCGTATATTAGACAGCTGCTCTCCACTAGCTGTCTGGTTAAAGACCTGAGGATTTTTAGAAATAAATAAAGGAAATTTAAAAACAAACAAAAGCAACAACAGGAATCGTACATCCTAGCAGGGCATACATGTCCCTGCTGGCCTCTCAGTTTGCCCCTCCTCCCTCCCCTGCTGCGTCGTCAAGGTCCTTCTCTGTGTCTGTGCCTCTATGTGTGCTCTGGAGATAAGGCCCTCAGCACCATTTTCCATATACGCTGTGCTTAGCTGCTCAATCCCATTCATTCTGTTGCCTGCAAGGCTCCTCTGCCAAAGGGGATTCTCCACACAAGTATACTAGAGTGGGTTGCCATGCCCTTTTCCAGGGTGTCTTCCCAAACCAGGGATCAAACTCAGGTTTCCCACATTGCAGGCAGATTCTTTACTGTCTGCGCCACAAGGGAAGCCCAACAATAGTGGAATGGGTAGCTTATCCTTTCTTAGGGGATATTGCCAACCCAGGAAATGAACCAGGGTCTCTGGCATTACAGGAGGATTCTTTACCAGCTGAGCTACTATGGAAGCCTATAGATAGACAGATAAACGTATAAATTCATATATATGAATATATATATATATATATATGAAGATACAATATATGTTTTTGTTTTTCTGTCTCATTTCACTTTATGACTGACCGTCCATCCACATTTCTTCAGAGGGCCAACTTTCATTCCTTTAATGCCTCCATAATATTACACTGTGTATATATAGCACTCTTCCTTACCCATTTCTCAGTTGATGGACATTTAGGTTGATTCCATGTCCTGCTGCTGCTAAGTCACTTCAGTCTTGTCTGATTCTGTTCAACCCCATAGACGGCAGCCCACCAGGTTCCCCCGTCCCTGGGATTCTCCAGGCAAGAATACTGGAGTGGGTTCCCATTTCCTTCTCCAATGCATGAAAGTGAAAAGTGAAAGTGAACTCACTCAGTCCTGACCAGCTCTTCCTGTCCCCATGGACTGTAATCTACCAGGCTCCTCCGTCCATGGGATTTTCCAGGCAAGATTACTGGAGTGGGTTGCCATTTCCTTCTCCAGATTTCATGTCCTAGTTATTGTAAATAGGGCTGCAATGAACATGACTGTGCATATGTCTTTTTGAATTATGGTGGTCTCAGCAAACCCAGTGGGATTACTGGGTGGTATTGTAGTTCTCTTTTCAGTTTTTTAAGGAACTTACATACTGTCCCCCAAAGTGGCTATATCAATTTACATTCCCACCAACAATTCATGGGGTCACAAAGAGTCGGACATGACTGAGTGACTGAACTGAACTGAACAGAATAGTGATAGAATAGTGAGTGATGTTGAGACTCTGTTGTGTTTGGTATTCCATCCTATGACTTACTTATACAATGCATAAGTACATTTGAATAGATTCTGATTGACCCTTTGCGCTATATAAAGTTACAGGCTTAGACAAATTCATATTGACAGGTATCCATCCTAAACTATCACTTCCAATTCCCCAACCTCTGCTTATCATCTATGTAGCTTTACCACTCCAAGAATGTCACAATGGGGTCATACTGGGTGCAGCCTTTTCAACTGGATTCTTTCACTTAGCCATGTGCATCTAAGATTTATTCCTGTCTTTCAAGGGTTGATGTTTCATTCCTTTCCACTGTTGAGTGTTATTCCTTTGCATGTATATAGGAGGAAAATAAATTTCCCTCGCCCCTTCCAGGTTCTTGGTTGAGCCCTCCTTCTCCATCATTAAACACAAATTATCAGGAGAAAGAAGTTTAATGAACATGTATACCTTTTGCATAGAGAGGAGATGCCAAGGAAAACTGAGTCACTCCCTGAAATGACCAAAGACTTCACCATAAATAGCTCTTCAACCCCAAACAGAAGAAAAACCCTGAGGGGAAGGCAGAGGCCATTTATGGCAGGTTATCATGCAAAGCACAGTAAATAAACAGATGATTGTTTGCAGATTTAAGTCCTGACTTCTTCACTGATAAGTGTTCCTTCCTTGAGATGTAATTATTCCTCTCCTAGGTTCAAAAGGGGACACCCTTACAAATGGAGATTTCTCTAATAAATGTAAATGTACCTCACAAAAGGGCAACCTCAGTCTTCCCTGGTGAGCTAGCTGCTAAAAATCTGCCTGCTAATGCGGTGGACACAGGTTCTATCCCTGATCCAGGAGTATGCCACATGCCTCAGAGCAGCTGAGCTCATGCACCACAACTACTGAGCCAGCGCTCTAGAGCTGGGGAGCCACAACTACTACATGCAGGCGCCACAACTACTGAAGCCTGCACACCTAGAGCCCACGCTCTGCAACAAGAGCAGAACCAGCTCTCCACAGCTAGAGAAAGCCCTCTCAAAGCAACGAAGACACCGTGTGGCCATAAAGGAATGAACACATTAAAAAAAAAAAAAAATAGGGGGCAACCTCTACTCAGAATTTTTATTATTATTATTATTTTAAATTAAACTAAACTAACTCACGTCAGACATAATTTGGGGTGGTGTGTTCTGGTCCCCTTGATATCTGTGTACACCAATTTGCTTGCACATTCATCTACTGAAAGACATCCTGATTTCTTCAAGTTTGTAGCCATTGTGAATAGAACTGCTGTGCAAAACTGCATCCTCGTTTGCATTTGGATGTAGAATTTCAGAGCAACTGCGTAAATACTGAAAGCATGATTGTTGGATCCCAAGGTGAGACATGTTGAGCTTTGGGGAAAACTACCAGACTGTCTCTCATGGGGGCTGTACATGCATTCCACCAGCAATGAGGAATTGCTGTTCTTCCTCACCCTCCAGCAATTAGTATTCTCTTATATTTGGAGTTTAGCAGTCCTAAGAGGTGTGGTGTGATATATCACGATTTTAATTTTTAATTCCCTGATTGTACATGATGGTGAGCCTGTGTGCTATTTATTTTTAACAACTAAGGACATTATGACATGTGTTGCAAATTGAGTAAAGTTTGAAGTCATATGCCAAGTGAAAAAAGCTAAACAGAAATGGACAAATAATCTATGATTCTACTGTGAGATGTCCAGATAAGTCCACTGCAAACACAAAGTAGAATAAGGCTGCCAGGGGATAAGGGGAGTTGGACCTGTTGGACTTGAACAAGGGCAAGTGACCGTGCACGATGATGGTGGTGGTCAGTCAGTCAGTCAGTCAGTTCAGTCGCTCAGTCGAATCTGACTCTGTGACCCCATGAATCGCAGCACGCCAGGCCTCCCTGTCCATTACCAACTCCTGGAGTTTACCCAAAGCATGTCCATTGAGTCGGTGATGCCACCTAACCATCTCACCCTCTGTTGTCCCCTTTTCCTCCAGCTTTCAGTCTTTCCCAACATCAGGGTCTTTTCAAATGAGTCAGCTCTTCGCATCAGGTGGCCAAATGTTGGAGTTTCAGCCTCAACATCAGTCCTTCCAGTGAACACCCAGGACTGATTTCCTTTAGGATGGACTGGTTGTAGGGACTCTCAAGAGTCTTCTCCAACACCACAGTTCAAAAGCATCAGTTTTTCTGGGCTCAGCATGAGACACAGGACACAGCCAGCAGTAACACCTTCTCACACAGATTTCCAGTCAGTGCCTGTCAACCTTCTACACCCTTGGTTTCTCTCCTTTGGGTCTGAGAGCTCAAGGCCTCATGAAATTGAGGTGTTCTCCTCCTCAGAAAATGGAACCTAGCACACAGCCCCATGCCTCATTCTGCCAGCCAAGGCTATCAGCTCCTCTTACTGAAGAGCCATGTGTCACACGTGTCCTATAGAAGTCCTCAAATTAACAACAATGCCAACAAGAAGACCTAGGGTGGGGGAGGGCTGAGCTTAATGAAATTATCACCAGATGCGCCAGACTGCCAGCTGCTAAGGTATGTGGCATCAACTTCCCACTGGCCTGACATCTTGGAGGTCATGTCCTCAAACTGGTGACAAGACACCTATGAGGGACACTCTGGCAACATGATCAGCAGGTAGTGAGACCTGTAGGGAAAAGTGGAAGTGGACAGAAGGTGGATCCTGCAGCAAGAGCAGGTTCTCCGAGTTGCTGTGCTTGGCATGTTCTATGCTTAGTTGCTCAGTCATGTCTGACTCTTTGCGACCTGATGAATTGTAGCCCTCCATGCTCCTCTATTCATGGGGATTCTCCAGGCAACAATACTGGAGTAAGGGATCTTCCCAACCCAGGGATCGAACCCACGTCTCCTGCATTGCAGGCAGATTCTTTTTACCGTACAAGCCTTCCCAGAAGAGAGATTGTAAATGGAACTGAGTAAAGGTCAGGTTATTTGACCAGAGACCAAGTCCTTGGCCTCTGAAAGCTCTTGAATTTTTATTTGCTTTGCTCTCACTACTGTTTCTTGACTTTCCAAGAACTTCAGAAGGTTAGGAGATAGGGAGAGGAAAGCAGTGAATGATCAAGGAGAATTGTAGTCCTACAACTAAACTATGATCCTAAGATATTGTCTTATATCTTATATAAGACTTATATAAAAAGACTTTCACCGCCACAAACCCAACTCAGGAGATATTCAGAGTTTGAATGTTGCCAAAGAAATTTTCATTTCCTTCTTTCATATTGCATAATGCATCCTCCTTAATTTTCAGTCTCTAAAGTCTAAATTAATGGGGACACCTGCTTCTAGCAAATGGAGTCAGTGTTGTCTTGCCACCACCAGTATGCCATCATAAAACCAAAGGAAGAAAAAGAGAAGTAAAAGGGACAACACGGTACAGCTTCCAGAAAACAGACCCTTTCCCAAATCACCCCCTTTCCACACCCATCTTGCTTCTTCCCATGTGTCGCAATCTGCTGTCATAATTCAACTGCAAATACACGTGTGCTCAGTCACTTCAGTCATATCTGACTCAGTGCATCCCCATGGACTGTAGCCCACCAGGATTCTCTGTCCATGGGATTCTCCATGCAACAATAATGGAGTAGGTTGTCTTGCCCTCCTCCAGGCGATCTTCCTGACCTAGGGATCAAACTTTTATCCCTAGTCTTCTGTGTGTCCTAAATTGGCAGATGGGTTCTATACCACCAGAGTCACCTGGGAAGCACCCTGCTACAAATATACTTAACAGTAAATGCACTCCAGGCCTGTTTGGTCTCTCGTCAATCAAAAACCACCAAGATTTGGTCAGAACTGAAAAATTCAAACAATAAAATGTTTGTAAAGACAAACTACACTCAAGGAATCTGTATGCCTCCGACCAGTTCAGCCACAAATGACACCAAAAGGGAGAGTCTAACTCTTTCTGGGGAGAGGGGTGCCCCACTCCCAGCCCGATGGTTGTTAGGTCCCCCAGCATGGCTTTTGCTCTAGGCCAAAGCTGTCCAGTGTAATGTACTATGGACTACAAACTCAAGCTCCATATAATACCTTAAATTTTCTAGTAACCACATTTAAAAACATAAAGAAGCAGATGAAATTAATTTTCAAATTATATTTTAATCCAGTAAACAAAAAATATTATCACTTCAACATGTGATCAATATGTCACAAGTCATGTCTGGCATGCAGGTAAGTCTGACCTTATTTTGATGACTAAATACAATCCTTTCTAAGACAAGGTGCCACTCCTAGGATGGGAAGCTAAAATGGGAACCCCTTTACCTTGGGAGTAAGCCTCTCAGGTAAAACACAAGACATCTAGTTAAATTTGGTTTTCAGTGAATAATTTTTTAGTATAAGTACATCCCAAGTATTGCAGGAGATGGACTTCTACTAAAAAAAGAGAAAAATAGTTTTCATTGTTTCCCTAAAATTCAAATTTAACTGGGATTCGTGTATTTCTGTTTGGTAAATCCAGCCACCTAAAAAGCATGATTAGAACAGATTTCTTCTTTAGCTAAAAGAGAGTACACCAGAGGTGAGTGAACACAGCTCCCTCCCATCAGGGCCAGAGTTAACGATCACGGGAGGATGACTTGTCATCAGGTGGCCAGTAGAGTTCAGAAGTGCAAAGGTGCATCTTCCTTGGCCCAGAAGAGACCACAAGGTACTGGCAACCCCACAAAAGACGAGGAGATAAAGGCAGAGGAGATGAAGGCAGAGGGAGAAGACATGGCCAGTTCAGGAAGCAGCAGCAGGTGATGGTGCCCAGGAGGTCACAGGCCAGCCTGCTGGGGACCTTCACAGTTCAAGGTGTGAAGCGCTCTTCCCAGGGTCCAGTGGTGATCACACCTGCAGGAAGGTGCACAGCTAATCAGTAGGGGGTCACTGAAGCCCAGTGGCTACTCTGCTCCACCCTTGTTTCTTTTCCATGAAGTTTACAAAATATCCGTACATCCTGTACTCCCATGAACCTTGTACAAGACCTTTATCTTAATGCAGCAACTGCACCTTTCCAACCTGCTGTAGGATTTACTTTACCAATCAAATTGCTCTTTATTTTTACTTTATGTACTAAGAACTCTCACAATGGGTGACGAGAGAGAAGTATTGTGTCCAACTTATTAGATATTCCTTAGTATCTTCCAAGTGAGAGTGGTGAAACATGCCCCCCAAATTCCTAAAATTCTTCAGAATTGCAAAACAGTAGTACCTGGTTAAAGCTAAGGGGCACGGTGATCCGAGAACCTTGGGGGAGATGTGTTTCAGGTTAATTTAGTATTGAGCATGTGTATGGCTTGGAGGAATGATTCAGAGCATCTCATACAGTAGATCAGGGTGGACCTTAAGAAACTCCAGTTTTAACAGGTGATGCTAACACGGCTGGTCCAGTGATGACACTTTGAGAACCACTGACTTACACAAGGAGACAGCTTCCACAGAAATTGAAATGGCACTTTTTGAGACACTTACTCTATTCTATTCTGAGAGCTTCCTCACATGGAAAACCCAGATGCCAACTTGAAAATTAGCAGAGTAGCTCTTCCACAACTAAGGTTGTAAAGAAAAAACAATATGGAGATGCATTGGAAGGGAGAGATAGAGTCTAGTCAGGACCCATACTCCTGATGGGTGACCCAGAATTAGGAGGGGACATTACCAACTTGGTATCTTCCCTGGGAGGACATGCTGAGCACCTCAGCCCTGGTGACCTGAATAAGGAAGACAAGCCCCCATATCTTGATTTGAAACCAGCAGAGCTACGTCTGGGAGACAGCTGGGGGCTGTGGTAAGCCAAGACCCCATGCTTAATAGGTTAGTGCCAAACTTACTGATGCTGAATGTTGTCAGTAATGACGCTCAATGTAGCCACAGGTCACATGGGAAAGAGAATTATATACTAATTTTGGGACACGTGCCAAAGGGGCAAGGATTTCTTGAAACTTCATCCAGGGATGAAATCACTTGACATTTAAAAAAATCCTCCCTGTACCCAGCTGTCCCAGTGCTAGCAGGAGACTTTTCTGACATGCCTAACTTACCTTGCTAGCACTGCTTGCCCTGCTATGTCTCTGCATTCCCTGTGGAACAGACATATCCAGCCCAGCCATGCCCACAACGCTCCTCCAAAATGGCTTTGCCCTCAAGAGCCTGGATTCCCACACAATCGCCTCCTTTCCTACCATTCACAGTGGGTGGACTCAGCTGTGACTTGCATCCCCTCAAGGTGATTCCCACTCCAGGTCAGCTCCAGCCACAAGTACACCTGCAACTGTTGAGGTGGGGCTTACATTCAGCTGCACTGGGGGCCAGCCAGACCCACCAGCATGCCCAAAGCAACGTGGGTACATCTAACAGAACACCAAACTCAGCCTACACAGGAGACACCCTGGATTTCCTGTCTCTGGTGACCTGGGGGAACTGTTCCTTTGGGCCGCATAGGAGACACTCTACAAAAATCCATGTATTCAACATGGAGACATAGTTCATCTACCTAATATTAATGCATAGAAACAAAAAGGCAAAATAAAGAGACAAAGAATCTATGCTAAATGAACAGCTAAGACATAAACTCAGAAAAAGAACTGAACAAGATGGACATAAATAATCTACATCAAATGACTGCAAAATAAGGGTCATAAAGATATTTACTGGGTCTTCCCTGCTGGTTCATTTGTTAAGATTTTCCGGACAATGTAGGCAACAAGGGTTCAACCGGTGGTCTGGGAACTAAATCCCAGGCTGTGGGGCAAGTAAAGCTGCATGTCACAGCTGTTGAACTCATGCACCCTAGAGCCTGTGCTCCATAAGAGAAGACAGAACGATGGGAAGCCCACGCACCAAAACTGAGTGCAGCCCCCACTCTATGCAACTAGAGAAAGCCAATGACACAGCAAGCCCCAGTGGACCCATTAAATAAACGAATAAAAGATATTTACTTCTATCAGGGGAAGCATGAAAGAACAGAGTGAGAACTCCACAAAGAGGCAATAAGTATAAAAAAGAACTGATTATAATGGAAGAATACAATAACTGACATGAAAAATACAGCAGATGAGTCAACAGATTGGGTGATTCAGAGGACAGATCAGTAAGCTGACACACAGAGCAGTGCCGGTGCACTGGGCTGACCCAGAGGGAGGGGGCAGGGAGGGAGGGGGCGGGGCCTCAGGACGGGGAGCACATGTGCACCCGTGGCGGATTCATGTCAATGTATCACAGAACCACTACAGTACTGTAAACTAATTAGCCTCCAATTAAAATAAATACATTTATATTAAAAAAAAAAAAAGAAAAAGAAATACAGAGTAGTGGAAATCACCCGATCTGAGCACCAAAAAGAAGAAAATAAGCCAAAAAATTGAGGATAGTTTAAGGCATTTGGTGGATAATATCAAGCATACTAACATTCACATTATAGGAATTCAAGGAGAAGAGAGAAAGATAAACTCTCCCTTGAAGAAACAATGGCTGAAAATTTCCCTATATTGTTGAAGGAAACACACCCATGTCCAAGAAGCACAGAGAGTCCAACACAGGGTAAACCAAAGGAGAAACATGCCAAGATATATACTAATCAAACTAAGAAAAACTTAGCAAAAAGAGAAAATATTAAAAGCAGAAAGGGAAAAGCAACAAATACCAAGGGAATCCCCATAAGTTTAAGAGCTGATCTTTCTGAAGAAACGCTGCAGGCCAGAAGGGTGTGGCATGATATACTTAAAGTTATGAAAGGGAAAAACTTACCAGCAAGACTACTCCAACCAGCTACGACCTCACTCAGATTCAAAGAACTCAGTACCTTTACAAATAAGCAAAAGTTAAAAAATTCAGCACCACCAAAGTAGCTTTACAACAAATATTAAAGGATGCACTCTAGGCAGGAAATAGAAGGGAGTGAATAGACATGGGAAAAAAACAGAATAATAAAGTAAATAATAGTATCATGCATAGCAATAATTACCTTACCTATAAATGGATAAAATGGTCCAACTGAAACACAGACTGGCTGAATGGAAACAAAAACAAGTCCCATATAAATGTTGTCGATAATACATCCACCTCAGACCTAGGGACACACACAGACTAAAACTGAGGGCCTGGAAAAAGGTATTCCATGCAAATAGAAATCAAAAGAAAGCTGGAGTAGCAATTCTCATATCAGATAAAATAGACTTTTAAATAAAGACTATTACAAGAGACAAGGAAGGACACTACGTAATGATAAAGAGATTGATCCAGGAAGAGGATATTGCAATAATAATACACACACATCCAACACAGGAGCACCTAAATACGTAAGACAAATACAAATAACCATAAAACAGGGAATCGACAGTAAGAAAATAATACTAGGGGACTTTAACACTCCACTTATACCAATGGACAGATCATCCACAAAGAAAATGAATATAGAAACATAAGCCTTAAATCACACATTAGCCTAGATGGACCTTATTGATATCTTTAGCATATTCCATCACCAAACAGCAGAATACATTTTTTTTTTTTCTCAAGTGCACATGAAACACTCTCTGGAATGGATCACATCTTGGGTCACAAATCAAGCCTTGCAAAATTTAAGAAACTGAAATCACAGCAAGCATCTTTTCTGATCACACTGATACATGATTAGGGATCATTTATAGGAAAATTTGTAAAAAACACAAACACATGGAGAAACCAAACAGGTCACTGAAGAAATCAAAGAGGAAATTTAAAAATACCTAAAAACAAATGGCAATGAATAAATGACAACCCAAAACCTATGTGATGCAATAAATCAATGCTAAGAGGGAAGTTTATAGCAATACAAGAAGCCTACCTCAAGAAATGAAAAGAACATCAAATAAACAACCTAATCTAACACCTAAAGAACCTAGAAAAAGAGGAAAATGGCTACAAAACCTCCAAAGTTAGCAGAAGGAAAGAAATCATAAAGATCAGAGCAGAAGTAAATGGAAATGAAGGAAACACGAGCAAAGATCAATAAAACAATAAGATATGTCTTGGAGAACATAAACAAAATTGACAAATCATTAGCCGGGCTCATCAAGAAAAACAAGGAGAAGACTCAAAGCAACTTGAAATGAAAAAGGAGATGTTACAACAGACCACACAGAAAGACAAAGGGTCATAAGAGACAATTAGAAATAACTGCATGACAATAAAATGGATATCCTGGAACAAAAGGACAAATTCTTTGAAAAGTACGATCTTCTAAAGACTGAACCAGGAAGAAATAAAAAATATGAATAAATCAAGCACAATAATTGAAATATTATTTAAATTAAAATAAATTAAATATTAATTTAAACAAATTAATTTAATATTTAACAGTTAATTTAATCAATATAATAAATTAATTTATAATATTAATATAATAAATAATTTAATATTTAATAATTAAATTAAATCAATAATTTAATTTAATAATTTCGATTATTAAATTTAAAAATATTCAATTACTCAAGGACAAAGGAATCGTCCCATTGGGACAATTTGGTATCCACGTGGGAAGGTAAGTTGGATCCCTACTTCACAAAACACCACCAAACCAATTAGACACATACTAAAAACCAACAATTGAAGGAAAAACTTTACAAAATTTTGAACAATTTTTGATGAGGGAATATCTTTTCTTTAAATTGAGGTATTGGTGATTTACAGTAATTTGTTTGTTTAAGGTGTACAGCAAAGTGATTTAGTGATTCAGCCTCTCAGGTGCTTCCTTGGACAAAATTCATTCCCTTTGGGACGCCTCTGGGCCATGCCCTCAGAACAGCTGCTGCTGCTAAGTCGCTTCAGCCATGTCGGACTCTGTGCGATCCCATAGACCCACCAGGCTCCCCTGTCCCTGGGATTCTCCAGGCAAGAACACTGGAGTGGGTTGCCATTTCCTTCTCCAATGCATGAAAGAGAAAAGTGAAAGGGAAGTCACTCAGTCCTGTCCGACTCTCCGTGACCCCATGGACTGCAGCCTACCAGGCTCCTCTGCCCATGGGACTTTCCAGGCAAGAGTACTGGAGTGGGTTGCCATTGCCTTCTCTGTCAGAACAGCTAAGAATCCTGAATAGGCAAAGCAGCATATGGTGGTGCTCGTGGGGGTTTTTAGACTGAATAAATTATTCTAACAATACAAGAAACCGGAGAAGGCAATGGCACCCCATTCCAGTGTTCTTGCCTGGAGAATCCCAGGGACGGGGGAGCCTGGTGGGCTGCCGTCTATCGGGTCGCACAGAGTCGGACACGACTGAAGTGATAGCAGTAGCAGTGGTAGCAATACAAGAAACAAGCCCAGAGGTTAAGAGAGGATCTCCAAACCTACCTTCAAACAGGAGGTCTTGCTCCCTTGAATGTGGGTGTGTGAAACAGCGCTTGGGAAGGGAAGAGGTGTGTCATGAATATTTTGTATGCAAAGGACAAAGCGGTGTGTAGAGAGGATATGCAGGCACGTCCCAGGACACTGAGCACACGGACACATGGACTGGACTCTCAGCCCTGCTCTGGGGGCATCACACTATCTCTACCCCTGACACAGGGTGAGCAGCTCGCACGTATCCTGGAGAGTATGGTCACATGACCTGGACCTGGCCAATCGGTGTGATCCATCCTCTCTGGCCACCGTGAGTGGCTCAGGACTGGGGCGGTGACCAATCAGGGCTCAGGGCCGGGCCTCACACTGGAATCAAGGGAAGAGGAGGGCTGGTTCTGCGTGAAGGAGTGAGGCCAGGGGAGGTCAGGCTACAGCCGTGGGAGGGGAGTGAGGTCAGCCTGGGGCAGTTGGTGGCCTTCCTGCACCCGTCAGGGCAGAGCCGCTGGCCTGAGAAGGGGGGCGCTGCTGAGCCCAGGGGTTGAGAGCGCCGGTTCCTGCTGTGGTCCCCGAGCTCGCCTGAGACGAGGGAAGCCGTCTGCCTGTGAGTCCTCTCCTGCTTGTCTGTCAGCTTGTTTGAACCACACTGGATTTTCTGTCCAGCTGGCTATGTGGAGACCCTGGAAATGCTCCTGTGTGAGTTTTGGCTGGCTTCAGGGAAGAAATGCCAGATGACACTGGGAGACTCCAGTTTAATCTGGATTCAGGTCATATCTCTTGAAAGTGAAGTGAAAGTCCCTCAGTCGTGTCTAACTCTTGGCAACCCCATGGGCTATACAGTCCATGGAATTCTGCAGGCCAGAATACTGGAGTGGATAGCCTTTCCCTTCTCCAGGGGACCTTCCCAGTCCAGGGATTGAACCCAGGTTTCCTGCATTGCAGGAAGATTCTTTACCAGCTGAGCCCCAAGAGAAGTCCAAGAATACTAAAGTGGGTAGCCTGTCCCTTCTGTAGCGGCTCAGCGTTCCCAACCCAGGAATCAAACCAGGGTCTCCTCATGGCAGGAGGATTCGTTACCAGCTGAGCTATCAGGGAAGCCCAGTATCTCTTAAGGCCAGCTATTCATTGATATCTCTTAAGGCCAGATATTAATTGTAGGATTACCCTAATTAGTCTTCATGGGATTAAGCTGGCAACCTGCTAAGGTAGCAATTGATGTCCTCTATCTAGAGGACAAAACGGGGGCTCAAAGAAGTGGGTAACACAGCTACAGCAAGGAAGTGTGTACCTAGACAAAACTCCCAGATCTGTTGTTAGAACTCAGGGAAGCCATGTGGTGTGGCTTGTCCATGTGATAGGGGCTAAGGCACCCAGCCCACACTGGATACTGTGGGGACCTGACTTGGTAACTACCTTCTGGCAGCTCTGAGACTCAAAAGCAATTTGCACTGAGGAGGGGAGGGACACCTCTCTTCATCCTCCCCACCACACCCTCTGGGTACTCCCACACACTACCCCCTTTCTCTTTCTTTGTGAGGGAATAAGTGTCACGCTCATGTGACCACATTAGCTGTCCACTGTTCATGAGCTACCACCTGGAGCTGCTATCGGAGAGGCCAAAGCCTTTGCCCCTGAGTACCTCTCTTTCCTTTGCACCATGGGGTCCCTCTTCCACACCTGCACACCAGAGGCCATTTCTGAGACATGCAGGGACCCTCCTTCAGTTTGCAACAGGTTTCATCCATCGCTGTCCTTTCAATGCTTCCCTTGACACTCAGCTCCTGAGCTCCTTTGTCTGCATTGTGGCCCACCTGGCTGCCACGGGAAGGACAGAGCTGACCATGAATCCAAAGCTCAGATCTGACAGGCAGGAATCTGTGTATAAAGGGCCTGATTAATCATGCTGTAGAGGCTGTAGTGGGCTCCAGGGATCTGTAACCAGGGCTTGGGCCAAAGTGATCCCACAGCTGTTTTAATGCCTGGGGAGAGTTCTGGCTATGGGGGGGTGGGGTGAGTCTCCTGAGGTTCTGAAGGCCCACTGTGCAGGTTCATGGCACACAGAGAAGAGAAGGCGGAGTCCTTCCCTGGAGCTGGTGGGCTATGGGCACAGCCATGGATGACCAGAAGTCTGCATCTCACTAGGGGCCAAGGCTGGCACTGAGGGAATCCTTAGTGAGGATTTTTTTCCTTAAAAGCCATCCTAAGTGACTTCAGCTCCATTGCTTTTTGCCAGAAACCTACAATGATCCCAAGAACTTTGTACACTCCAAGCGTGGTGACTGGACATAGAGCCCAGCACAGACCGAAGTCAGTCCTGCCCTGAGTCCCACGGGCCAGCCACACTCTCTCCCTTCCATGGCCTGGCTTTCTTCTGCCACGACTCCCAGAATGGTGGAAAGGCAAGTGTGGTCTCAAGCTGAAGGGCCCAGCGTGGGCTCCAAGCCCCTGGGGGTCCCCTTGGGACGTCTGGTGGACCTAGTTCCCCCTGCCGTCGGGAAGCTCTCTCTCTTGGGGAATGTCTTGTTTCTTTGCTTTCTGTTGTGATGGAGCACTCCAGTTATCTCAGGGCGATTGGGAAGTCTGCTGGTGTTATATGCTCCTGCCTTAGATGGGGAAACATTATTGCTGCATTGACGCTGCTCACTCGATACTGGGTATCTGTTAAACACAAATGGCAAGGGGAACAGAGCAAAACAGAAAAAGAAAAATGGAGAGTTGCTGGGTTGCTTCAGGTCTCACCTGTGATTAAGAGTGTGTACAGCCTGCATGTGAACCTGGGTTCCCACACCTGCCAATTACCAGGTGCCAGGTGCTGATTTTAGACCCCCAGCTTCACTAAGGAGTCATTGACAGATACAGTTTATGTGTATTTAAAGTCTGCATTGTGATGACTTGATGCCCATAGACGTCGTGGAATGATTGCCCCACATACACATCGCCTCAAATGATTAACTCTGTGTGTGTGTGTGTGCCTTTTATGTTGTTCTTATAATCCATGAACACAATACAGATAGCTCTCCATTTTTTTTAGATCTTCTTTATCTTAGAAGTTTATAGTTTGCTGTATGTCTTGCACATGTTTAATTAGATAACTTGATATTTTCAGTGCCATTATAAATTCCTAATAGAGATAGAATTGACTTTTCTATATTCCCTTGGTAAATCCACTTACTTCAAATCATTCTAATTGTATTTTTTTATGTATACACAATTATGTCTGCAAATAAGTGCTTTTTTTCCCCTTTGCAACTGTGATAACCCTTTCCTTTTTCTTGACTTATTGTACGGACTAGGATCTCCAGTACATTGGTGAACAGAAGTAGTGAGAATAAGTATCCTTGTGTCTATCCAATTATCAGAGGAAAAGCTTTCACTATTTCACCATCACACAGGATATTAGCTTTTTTGTAGATATTTTTATCAAAATATGTAAATTCTTCTGTTAGTTTACTAAGCAGTTTTTTTTCTTAGTCATGAACTAAAATTATTACATTAAATTTTCTTAAGTTTATCTTCTGCAGATTTTGAAACAGGTGATTTTTCTTTTATGTGGTGATTTAACTTAAAAAAAAATTTTGTGATTCTAAAACAACCCCAACCTGATCTCAATGTATTCTCCTTCAGTTGGACTTTGTTAGTGTTTTATTTAGGATTATTTCATCTATACTCAGAGTCTGTAATTTTACTTTCTTGTACTTCTTCCTGGTTGGTTTTAGTATCAAGGTTATGCTAGTCTTATAAAACAAGTTTGCAGAGTGTTCCTTGTTTACCCTGAGAATTCCTGTGAGATTACTGTTTTCTTCCCTAGATTTTTGGAAAAATTGATTGGCAAAACCAGTTGGTTTCATTGTGGGGAGGCTTTTAATTTCAGATGTAATTTTTTTCATGCAAATAAAATTTTCTCATATTGTATGTCTTCGTGGGTCTATTTCAGTAAAGGATTTCCCCCTGCTAGGAATTTATTGAGATGAGCAGACTCTCCAAATAGTAAGTGAACTGTGGTTCATAATATCTTTCTTATCTGCAAGATGTGTTGTCTCCCCTTTTAAAAATCCTTGATGCTGGTGATTTGTGCTTTGTCTCTTTTTCTTAATAAGTCTCTCTAGGGGTTTATCAGTTTTATCATTCCTTTCAAAGTGCCAACTTTTGGCTTTCTTTTTAAAGAAACTTCATATTTGCTTTCTGTTTCCTTGTTTTCTGCTCTTTTTTTTCCATCTGCCTTGTGTTTCATTCTCTATGGTTTTTTTTCTGGTTTCCTGGGAGAGAGGCTTAATTGATTTTTAGCCTTCCTTCTTTTCCAGTATACGTGTTTAAGGCTTTAAGTTACCCTCTAAACATAGTTCGCTGCATCCCACAAGTTTGAATAAGCCAGATTTTCATTATCTTTTATAGAAAAGTATTTTCTAATTTTCATTGTGCTTTTTAAAATTATTAGTCATGAAATTCTTCAAGCAGTATGTCACTTAACTTCCCAATGTTTGGGGAGGTTTTTCTAATGACCCTCTTTTGATTTCTAGCTTAATTCCATGAAGAGCCCTGTCTTCGTCTTTTTGGGCTACAGTTATAAATCCCAAAGACTAGCTGATAAACAACAGAAAGTTGTTTCTTGTATGCCTGGAGGCTGGGGAGTCCCAAGATCACCAGCAGGTGCCTCATCTGGTGAGGCCTGTTTCCTGGTTCCTAGACTGCCTGCTGCTTCTCCCTGTCCTCGCAGCACGGGAGCCCATTCCCTCCTGGCCTGACCCCTCCCAGAGTGCCTGCCTCCTCGGATCATCACCACCTGTCAGGTGAAGTTTGAGGGCCCATAAACCATCAGCCCATTGCAATCCCTAAGTATACCCTGCATTATTTCAGTCCTTTGAAAAAATTTGAGCTTTCCTAATGGCCCAATATATATTCTTTTTGGTATATGTTCCTTGGGCTCTTGAAAATAATATGTATCAGTGGGAATGCAATGTTCTGTGTGTATCAGTCAGATCAGGCTTGCCACTCATGTAATTCAGATTCCGGTAGCCACGTTGAGTAAAAGCAGAAGTAGGTGAAATTACCTGTAATGTATTTTATTTTAGCACACATAAAATATCATTTCAGTGTGTAATCAACATGATAAAACCTAATGAAATAGTTCACGTTCTTTTTTTCATGCTAAGTCTTTAAAATCCAGTATGTGTTTTAGGCTTTCAGCGCATCTCATTGTAGAGCCAGCCACATTTCAAGTACTTCATGGCTGCAGGTGACTACATACCAGGGGGCCCAGTTCCACGAGAGATGTCTCTTTAACGTCTCCCACTGGGATTATGAACTCGGCTGTTACTCCTTTTCTATTTCTATCAGTTTTTATGTATTGATATTTTGAGGTTATGTTATTAGGTACATTCACATTTAGAATCCTCATCTTCTTGCTAGACTGAACTTGTATCAGTATGAGATGCTCCTTTTTATCACTAATAATGCTTCTTTCTTTAGAGACTATTTGACAGCAATATTGCCACATCAGTTTTCTGTCCTTGTTGGCCTGGGTATCTTTTAGGTTCACCTGTCTAAAAGATATTCCATCTTAACATGTAGCTCTGTGAATAGTGTATAGTTTTCATTGGAATCAGTTTGACACTTTATCTTTTAATGAGAGTATTTGCTCTGTTTATAATGTTGGTATTCAGTGTGTAGACACCGTGTTGCTGTGTGTTTTCTGTTTGTCTCCCCTAGTCTGTGTTCTTTGCTCTTGCCTTCTTTTAAAGCTATGAAGTGTTTCTCTAGTTCTGTGCTCCTCTGTCAGGTTGTTAGGTGCACATTTGCAGACACAGCGTGTGTTTCACACTCAAGACTAACTTAGTACTTTTACTGCCTCCCTGACTTGACTGTTTCCTCCTTGTCACTGTTACACTTTGAACTGTTAGATATATATTTGGCATTAACATCATTGTTTTGTAGAGTTTGTATTTACCCTCACAGTTACCTCATTGTTGGTCTCTACTTGTTTATATTTCTGTCAGAGACTACTTTTCTTTTTCCCAAAGCTCTGCCTGAATATTTTTTAGTTCATGTGTGTGGGTGATGAGTTGTCTCATTTTCATTTGCCCTAAAATCTCTATTTTGCTTTCACTTTTGAAGAGTGTTTTTGTTGAGTATAGAATTCCAGGTTGGTGGTTATTTGTTTTTCAGCATTTTATAGATGCCAGTCCATTATCTTCTGACTTCCTTGTTCTTGGAAAGTCAGCTTTCAGTGTTGCTGTGCCACTAAAAGCCACACCTTTTTTCCTCTGAGTGCTTGTACATTCTCTTCTTGCCTTAGGCACCTGCAGAGCTGCTGAAACCAATGTGTGGTTTTCATTTTTGAGTCAGTGGTCTGATTCTTGAACCAAATCTTGCCACTGTCCCTGTCAGTCAGTTCAGTCGCTCAGTATCTGACCCATTGTGACCTCATGAACTGCAGCACACCAGGCTTCTCTGTCCATCACCAACTCCCCGAGCTTGCTCAGGCTCATGACCATCAAGTCATTGATGCCATCCAACCATCTCGTCCTCTGTTGTCCCTTCTCCTGCTGCCTTCAGTCTTCCCCAGCATCAGGTTCTTTTCCAGTGAGTCAGTCCTTTGCATCAGGTGGCCAAAATATTGGAGATTCTGCATCAGTCTTGGCAGTGAATATTCAGGTCTGATTTGCTTTAGGAGTGACTTGTTGAATCTCCTGGCAGTCCACGGGGCTCTCAAGAGTCTTCTCCAACTCCCCAGTTCAGAAGCATCAATTCTTTGGCGTTCAGCCTTCTTCATGGGGCAACTCTCACATCCATACATGACTACTGGAAAAACCATAGCTTTGACTAAATGGCCTTTGTCGGCAAGTAATGTCTCTGCTTTTTAATATGCTGTCTAGGTTTGTCATAGCTTTCCTTCCAAGGAGCAAGCATCTTCTAATTTCACTGTCTACAGTAATTTTGGAGCCCAAGAAAATAAAGTCTGTCACTGTTTCCATTGTTTCCCCATTTATTTGCCAAGAAGTGATGGGGCCAGATGCCATGATCTTCATTTTTTTGAATGTTGAGTTTTGCCAGCTTTTTTACTCTCTTCTTTCACTTTCATCAAGAGGGTCTTTCGTTTCAGCCCCTGGAGGCATTTCTTATTCCCCTTTCTGTCTTTTCTCCACCATGAGGGTCCCCATTTATACTTTTTAACAACGTAGTTTAACAAGGGGCTCCTTCAATATATTCTATCCTTTTTTTCTCTTATATATATTTTTTACCCGACCCATCCTTCAGTTCACTGATCATCTTTTCAGCTTTGTCCAATTTGATGTTAAGCCCAGAGACTGAATTCTTAAATTCAGTCACTGTTATTGTAAAGTTCGAGAGTCGGTTTTGATTCTCAGAAATTTTTCCTTTTGTCAAGTATATTTTTCAACAGGTGACATTTGCATCTGATACCTCTAGCATACCTCTGATATGCTGATATACATCTGATACCTCTGGATCTGGTTCAGTTTTTTTTTCTCTTGGTCCTGTTTGTTGTTACACCCTCTTTTGCTTTTTTGATTGCATGATGGACATTATGTTTGGAAAACTCTAGAGGTTCTGAGTGATGCTGTCTTCTCCAGAGTTTCCTCTGACACAGACCTCCAGTGGGGACAGAGGTGTCTGTTCACTTAGGGCCTGATAGACTTGTGGCTGGGGGTTCCTTGTAAGCTCAGTCTCAGCAGCCTTCACCCACCTTTCCCCCTGAGCCCAGGTAGGAGCTTTCCAGCATCTCCGTCTGGAAGCCTGGGCTGCCTCCCAGGCTCCCCACTTCTCAGCAGGTCCTGAAGCCTACCGTGTGTCTCCTGAGTACCACGAGGTGACAGATAGTGCTCAACCGGTTTGGGCAGAGTGTTGGGTACGTTTTCTGACATCCGAACTGATTCAGTAGGCCTGCACTCAAATTTTTGTCTTCCCAGCCCAAGGAACCGTCAAGAGCTGTATTAGCCAGCCCCCTCTGCTTGACTTTTACTCTGCCTTTTCTTCACAGAGTCGGCTTTGTTCAGATGGACCGAGGGAAGGAGCGGGCCTCTCAGTCTTCAGCTCCCTCACTGGGCTTCCCTTTTGTTTGAAATCTTTGATTGTGGCTGCCTAAGGACCTCTTTTAAACTGCATTTAGCTTTTCTAGCTCTTGGTAGGCTGACCTACAAGCTGCTTGCATCTGTCACTGGAAGTGGGGACACCCTGGGTGTATTCTGTCATCTGAAGCCACATGTAACAGTCACAGTACTTGTATTGATCAACTTTGATACTGGGGAAAACGAGAACCAGGGGTCCTTGCTTAGTACCCACGGTTGTGTTTCTGGTCAGAATCCCCAGCTTGCCCAGGCTGTTTCAGTGCCATGTGAACTTGGGAAGGAGGTGGAGCAAGCAGCCCACGTGGCCTGGAGACAGAGGAGCCAGTCTCCCCTCTTCCCTTGCCCCTTCTGGCCCAGGGCAGGCCTTGTGATGATGGGCTGCTGGTGGTGGAGGAGAAGGCTGAGGAGGGAGGGTAACGTGACCTGTACTCTGTGACATGGTCACATGTGGGTTTTCTTTTTCAGTTTGAAAAAATGACTGCTTTTAGTCTTCCCTCCAGTTTTACTTTAAGGTGGAAAATGAATATTTTATTAAAGTTGAGCACAGTGATTTTACAGTCTTTTTGAAAGCAACAGTTGAGGTTTTAAAAACACATCTCAGAGAACTCCAGTAGATAAAGTCAAAAAAAGAGAACGTGTTCAGGGTGAACTGTGGGTGGGACCCCAAACTGTACTCTGTCTCTGCCAGAGTGTGTAATTGCTGAGATGGGTGGATATAGGACCCCAAGCACCCTGGGGACTGAGGCCCTCAAGTGACAACAGAGGTCCAGGCTTAGCCAGGAACAAGTGGCCTG
The DNA here is from genome assembly GCF_055505025.1 of Bos grunniens. Lineage (NCBI taxonomy): Eukaryota > Metazoa > Chordata > Mammalia > Artiodactyla > Bovidae > Bos > Bos grunniens. Next base: position 70,059,268 of record NC_141185.1, on the reverse strand, counting down.
TGCCCTAGCTAGTGGAGAGCCTCAAGGGTGGGAGTGGGGCCAGGAGATGGGTGGGAGACTCGGGGGCGGAGGGTGGGACAGCACCTGGTGGGGTCTGGGAGGCGCTGGCTGTCGTGGCTCGAGGCAGGGACACCCCTGAACCTCTACCTTGCAGCCCCCACAGAGCAGAGTCATCTGACAGCCCAGGATCGAAGTTAAATGGGCGAGTTCACAGCAGGTTGAATGAACCCCTGTGGGTTCATTTTAAGTGCCTGGAGTGAGGTTGGTCAAGCCCTTGCTGAGCTCCAGTGTGGGAGTCAGTCAGGGAAGACCGAGCTCAGGGGGAGAGTGAGGGGCAGCTAACGTGGTGAGTCCTCCTCAGCCGGGTGGGTTCTGGGGACGCCCTTGAGTTCATGGGTGCCCTTTCAGTAGCCTCACTGGAGACTTGTTTGGGGCTTAAAGGGGGCAGAAGCCCACTTAGAAGACGTGCTCATTCCCAGGTGTGATGGTTTCTGAAGGAGTTTATACTGGTTGGTTCAACTGTGACCCAGTACCTTGCAGAGTCATGTTTGACAGGGGGCCTGAGCCGTGGGCACAGCCTTCCTTCTCCTGCACCCCACACTCACCTGTCATCTTTTTGGCAGCCTGTCCCCCCCTCTCTGCACCCTTGACGGTGGGCCTGAGCCCAGCCCCCCTGTTACCACGGAGCCCCTTGTGACTGAGTGGGTTCCAGTTCCAGGCTCCTGGGAGACGTGCTGCAGGCAGAGCCTTCGTGCCATTTCTGCTTGAGACAGTGGTGCTAGTGGTCATAGTATGAGAGCAGTGGTCATAGTGTGGGAGCAATGTGTGTAAGAATGGTGTGTGAGAGCAGTGTGTGTGAGAGCGGTGGTCATAGTGTGAATAGCAGTGGTTGTAGTGTGAGATCAGTGGTTATAGCTCAGGAGCAGAGTTATCCTACCGTGAAACAGCAGTTGCCCCTGAGTGGGGGGCTGCCCCCATCCGCAAGGATGGGTTGCAGAAGGGCCCGTCTGTGGGCGCTTTTTCAGTGCTGCAACCCCAAGGCAAAGGCCAGGACAAGGAAGAACTTGGCCTCGGCCCAAGTCCTGTAAGGAGAGTGGCCTGAGGTGATGTCAGGATGCATTTAACAGGAGGCTTCCTGTGTGCTGTTTTGGATCTGTCAGGAATTCTCTGCTCCTTAATAATTCCTGAAGGAGAGGCAAGCCTCTCCCATGGGCTGAAGAATCCAGGCATTTCCTTCATTAATTTGTCTATACAGTGATAAGTACCCTCTTCCTTCTTGTGAACCATACGGTAAAAGTGACTGTTTACAACTCTCTCTCTCTTTAATATGGATCACCTATGTTTTGTAAGTCTGGAATTTTAATTTTTATCTTTGCTGAGAATAACTACCTTGTAAGACAGTATATATGCCCACACCATGTTGATTAAAACACCTTTGTTCCATCAGAGCTCTGGTCCGCATGTCTTTCTTTTGCTCTCTCTCTCTATCTCTTTTTCAGGCTGATCCCTTGAAGCTCTTCAGAGGCTCTATGAGTTCACTTTCCTTCCCGGGCTTCTAAGACCCTCGCGAGAAGGCACTCTGCATGTTCACTCCATCAAGAGGGCACCTGAGGCCTCCGTGAACAGAGCAAGTCCCGTGTCAGGGGCTTTATTGGCTTTCTGCATAAACCAAGGTATATCAGCCTCTTTCTGTCCCTTACCTTCTTATCGTCAACTCTGGACCACCAAGTTCCGGTCCATTAAAGGACCTCAACAAGTGGCGCCCAGAACAGGGACTTGGTACATGTAGGCAGATTCTTGGACGGAGTGACCCCAGGGCCTATTGAGGCCGGTAAGTACTAAGACATGGGTAAAAAGGCTGGAAAGCCCCATCACTTTTCTACTTTACTTCATCACTTATTTAAAGTTCAGGGATCTAACCAAATGCATGCTGATTTTTTAGCTAGATTAGAAACTGCTATTTCCCGTAGTGTATTTGGAGAAGCCAAAAGGCAACTAGAGAAATTATTTGCTTTAAAACTCTCTCTCTCTTTAATATGGATTGCCTGTTTTGTAAGTCTAGAATTTTAATCTTTATCTTTGCTGAGAATAACTGCCTTGTAAGACAGTATATATGCCCACACCATGTTGATTAAAAGACCTTTAATTACTTGCAAATTACTTGCATTATGTGATAATGCAAATCAGGGATGTCAAAAAGCTATAGCTCCAATTCGTGAGAAAGGGACTATTATTGATTATTTGAAGGCTTGTCGCAATCTAGGATTAGAAACTCAAAAGATGCAAATGATAGTTGAAACAATAGCTGCTGCCTTAAGAAAGGGAAATAAAGGATGTTTTACATGTGGAAATAAGAACCATTTAAAAAGGGATGGCCCTAAGAAAGCTTAAAAAAAAAAAAAGAAAAGAAAAATATATAAAGATAAAAAACCTCCAAAAATCTGCCATCGCTACAGTAGAGGAATGCATTGGGCCAAAGATTGTAAGTCTAAATCTGACACTGAAAGAAAACCTATTCCAGAAAACTGCAAGCAGGGACCCCCCCACCACGTCCCCGTCAACAAAAACCTGAGACAAATTCCATCTTTTACCTGAAACCCTCAACATCTGGCAGTGCTGCCATCGATGGTATACCAGCTTTGTTTTTAGATACTATGAAGTTAATGAGCTCTATTTAAATTCAAATTCACGTGAACTGAAAAATATTAAATATATATAATTATTTAAATATAATTTAAATATAATTGCTAATCTAATTAAGATATGTCTTAAGTCATCAGCATTGTATAATACTTTTATTATGCCTAGGTTTAAGGTAAACTAAATTTGTCAACAAAAAGGTAAATCTTTATATATATATATATATATATATATATATATATATAAATGAGATAAAAACTTTTAGATAAACTCTATTAAAAGTAATTATATTTTTAATAGAATAATCTATTATTATAATCTTATTATAATCTAAAATAGTCTCTTAGGATTGGAATAACTTAAATTTCTAGAGTTGTACTAAACTAAATAATAAAAGTTTATTAAATAGCTAGGTCAGTTCCAAATAAAATAAGATTTTAAAACATTAATTACTAAACATTAACTTCCTCTTACAAAAAGTTTTTCTTACAGAAAAACTAAAGAGATTTTAAACTTAATAAATATATTTTATAATGTATAATATATTGATATATTCACCAATCTATAAAATGCTAATATACAAGACACTTCATAGTTGCTAAGGAAAAGTGAGATATATGCTTTTAATAAAAAGATGTAAGATATGACATACTCAGATATACATTCCACATTTTCCCTGGGGGCCACTGCTCATTTAACAAACAATATAATTATTAAGATAACTTGGAAGAATGACGAGCCTATTTGGACAGAGCAATGGCCTCTCACGAAAGAGAAATTACAGGCAGCTAAGGAACTTATAGATGCACAACTAGAATTAAAACATATTGAAGAATCTTGTTCTCCTTGGAACTCTCCTATTGTTGTCATAAAAAAAAAAAAAATTAACAAATGGTGTCTGCTAACAGACCTTAGAAAAGTTAGTGCGTCTATGAAACCTATGGGTGCATTGCAAGCAGGACAAGATTGCTTTTTTAATATACCTTTTATATATACCCTTTAGACCAAGAGAGATTCGCTTTCTCTCTTTCTTATCCTAATCACATTAGACCTCCTAAACAGTACCAATAGACTGTACTGCCACAAGAGATGATGAATTCTCCCACCATGTGTCAGTACTACGTAGCCAAAATCCTTGAGCCTGTGAGAAAGCAATTTCCTAACTTTCTTGTTATTCACTATATGGATGATATATTGTTTTCGGCTCCATCTATCTTAAACACTGAACACATGTTTGATATAGCTCAACTATGCTTTAAAACCTCTAGATTAATCATTGCCCCTGAAAAAATTCAAACCTCTACACCTTACTATTACTTGGGGTTCGTTGTTAATAGGCAACGCATTACTCCCCAACTAACTCAGATCCGTGCTGATAAATTATCAACCTTAAATGATTTTCAAAAGCTCTTAGGTGATATTAATTGGATTAGACCTTCTTTAGGCATTGCTAATTATCAACTGAATAACCTATTTAGTACTTTAAAAGGAGATCCTGACTTAAATAGCCCTCATTCACTTTCTCAAGAGGCACGAGAAGAACTCTGTTTGGTGCAAAATAAATTACAAAAACAATTTCTTACTCATATCAAAATAGATTTACCTCTAGAATTGTTTATACTCCCCTCTCATTCTCCCACATGACTTATTGCCCAACAAGAACGCCCAGTAAAATGGATCTATACCCGTTTTATTGAAATAAAATCACTTACACCCAACCTTGATTTAATTGCTCTAATCATTATCAATGGAAGAATTAGAACTAAAACTCTAATTGGCTCCGATCCTCATAAACTTGTAATACCTATCAATAAATACATATTACAGGTATTCCTTATAATCCACAGACACGAGACATAGTCAAAACAAACACATCACACACTAAAGTTACAAATAAAAAAAATTTTAAAAGGGGAATACACAGGTACACTACTGTCTTCCTTATCTAAAGCAGACTTTACTAGGTTCTAACATATTTTCTAAACCTATAACTATTGTTAATACAGCTTTATTTGTTTTAAATTCTTTAACCTCTTCTTAAGATTCGACCCAAGGGGGCCCCCGGCATTCAAAATGGAGATGAAACAAGAACCCCAGGAAGAAGAAATTCCAGTACGGGCTATGTCTGCTGCAAAGATCTCCAGAAAGCACTGCCCTCGGAGGCATCACCCCGATGATCTCCTCACTTGGAGACAAATAAAAACCCTACTAATCAAGCTGAAATTTTGGTCTCTCAACAGGGGTTGCCTCCGAGTCCTGAATACATTCTTCTGGCAATGCTCAGTCTTTTGGCCTGTACCTCCCCCTGCTCAAGCTCAGACTAACACCCAACCCCCCTCTATTACAGGGGGTCGAATGGATGGAGAGAGAACCAATCATTTCAACTAATGACCCTATACATATGCTTTCTCCCTAGTACATGAAAGGGCCCTCACACCCTGGGCAGGAAAGAAAACTCATTAATATTTCTTTAGGCTATGAAGTCCTTCCCTTGTGCACGGGCCCAGCAAAATTGTGCATAAATGTTAGCCGACAAATTTGGGCTGACAAATTTGGGCTTTCGTCCTGCCTCCAAAAGAAGACTTTCAGACGCTGCTTGGATTATTTACTGCCCTATCTTTGTCTGTAAACCATGTTTATACTACTGAAACTTTAGGGAAAGAGTTAGGGAAAGAACAAAGAACTTTATGCAAAGGCTTTACTTATAAAAACTTTACTTATACTCCCATTCCTTGGGACAAATGTCAAACCAAATCAAGAAAATTAATGTTTGTGGCTAATCATACAGTTGTTGATTGGGGACCCCATGGTATGTGGTTATCTGACTGCTTAGATGATATTAACAACACTGTGTGTGATATGGAAGGTCACTGACACTACAGTGGAACATTACTATAACAAAGGACTTCTTGAGTGGCTTGACCGTGGATTAGCCCCACCTCCTCCTAAGATCGTCCTCGATAAACAGAGTGGGCCTGACCAATGGGCCATTTGGAAACTTGATGTGAGCATCAGAGCACAGAAGAACTTGGAACTTGGACCGGACATTTCATAGGGACCAGTCGTCATAGTAACTATTTCTTTCCCTACAATCAGTCATATTTTATACAGGCCTATGTCCCACTTCCTCTTGTTATAGCCGTAGAAAATTTACAATTTAATAAGACTTTTACGTTCTGTAACTTGTATTAATTGCAAACTATATACTTGTATTAACTCCTCTATTTCTTTAAGCTACTCAATTTTGTGTTATTCCTGTTCACTCCAATCATAGTGCCTACAACTGGGAACAAATCAAATTTCATTTAAAAAATATACATGATAATGCCTCTCTGAATGTACAATTACTATAAAAGAAAATCTTTAAAACTTTTTCTAAAAATCTGCCCTCTGCCCCTAATTTGGAAACTTTAGCTGAACAAATTACCTGGGTTAGACCCACGAGGATGGTTTCAAAGTATTACCCACAGTATCGGGTCTGGAACTGTAGCTTTGGTGATTGTCTTGATAATTATATTTGTTGTTTACCGTCGCCTTTCTATAAGGTTGGTTAATACTCACCAAACTCATTTGGTCAAGACCTTTTTTTAAAAAAAATATATAATAAAATAGAGGGAATTGTCAGGAAGCATTTAACAGGAGGCTTCCTGTGTGCTGTTTTGGAACTGTCAGGAATTCTCTGCTCCTTTTTAATTCCTGAAGAGGAGAGGCAAGCCTCTCCCATGGGCTAAAGAATCCAGGCATTTCCTTCATTAGTTTTTCTATACGGTGATAAGTACCCTCTTCCTTCCTGTGAACCATACGGTAAAAGTGATTGTATACAACTCTCTCTCCCTTTAATATGGATCACCTATGTTTTGTAAGTCTGGAATTTTAATCTTTATCATTGCTGAGAATAACTACCTTGTAAGACAGTATATATGCCCACACCATGTTGATTAAAACACCTTTGCTCCATCAGAGCTCTGGTCCCCATGTATTTCTCTCTCTCTCTCTCTCTCATTTTTAGGCTGATCCCTTGGAGTGCAGAGGCTCTCTGAGTACACTTTCCTACCCGGGCTTCTAAGACCCTCTCGAGAAGGTGCTCTCCATCTTCACTCCATCGAGAAGGCACCTGAGGCCTCTGTGAACAGAGCAAGTCCCATCTCAGGGGCTTTATTGGCTTGCTGCATAAATCAAGGAATATCAGCCTCTCTCTCTCCTTTACCTTCTTATCATCGACTCTAGACCACCAGGTTCCAGTCCATTAAAGGACTTCAACAAGGTGAGAGCAGCCAGGGACTATGCCCATCGGATTGGCCCTCACCCAGTGAAGCGTTGGGGTTGTGTTTCATTTTGTTAGCATAGTTGTGGGCCCTGCTGGCCAGGGCATTTTGGCCTTAGTGGGCAGGATCGACCCCAGCAGTTTACCTTGTAAGAGGTTGTGCAGGTGCTGCATGGAAGATGGGCGGGGGCCCCACAAGAAGGGAAACACTGGCTGGAGGAGTCACGGGGGCACGTGGACTGAGCTATCAAGTCAGTCCTTGAAGCAGAAAGGCTAAGCCCCTTAACGTCTCCCTTCTTCCAAAGAAAGAATACACTGGCTGGAGGAATCTCTGGGGCATGAGGATCAAGCTAGAGAGTCAGTCCTTGAAGTAGAAAGGCTAAGCCCGTTAATGTCTCCCATCTTACAAACCACAGAGCAATGTGTCCAGTATTTTAATGGTGGGTACCTACTGCTTACGTGTATGACATACACCGTAATAGTTTCACATGTCTACTACATGCCTCTTACAAGTGCTAGGCACTGTTCTGGGTGCTGGACACTCAGTATGTAGTAGGGGATACGTAGTCCAGGATCTTTCTATTTCTGCAAAGAAAAATAGAAGAACGAAAGACTCCATGTGGTTCAGCTTGAGCAAGTTCACCATGTGGATGGCCCCACGTGCACGTAAATTGTGGTAAAATACATATAACATAAATTTAACATTTTAACCAGTTGACTGAATGACTGGGTGGCTTCAGTGGAGTCAGGCTAACAGATGGCCTTGGGGTGCCACCCGCCTTTGTCCCAGAGGAACACTCCAAAGCTTGGTGGCCTTGTAGACCTTCCCTTTATTCTTCACTCTCCCCAGTGGCTCTAGGTCATTGGTCTGTGTGTCATTTAAGAATCTCTTTATCCACTTTGTTGTTAGGTTTATGTTTTGGAAAGCTTCTCAGACATCCCTGGGTCTTAGAAGGCAGGCTTGGATTCCGGGTTCTCCGCTGCCACGTGCCTGCCAGGTCGAGGTGGAGGCCAAAGGCCAGTCTGAGTTGTGGTGGTCTGTGTGGTCTTGGGATCAGTGGACCCCCTCTTCTCTGGAGGGGCAAGGAGATCCTTTGTGTGGAGCCTGGAGAGACTTGACAGGGTCAGTCTTCACAGTCTCACTCTCTTTTTAATTTAAGTTTGCATTTAGTTTCTCATTTAACTGTTTTCTAGGAGTTTCCAACTCCTAGTGTAAAACTCAAAATACGCAGGGAGCAGCTTCTTAAAAAAGAAGAAGAAATTACTGAACTGAAAGCGGAAAGAAGCAAAACCAGGGTCAGTACGGGGATTCTCACGTGTTGACATTTGCCCCATGTGGGTCACCACTAGCCTCCGTGTTGCTATCTTTAAACTCTGTCTGATTTTCAAGTCATTCTTCACATCTTCCCACTGAGAAGACCAGGGTGGATCAGTTCGTGGTTCTCATACGTTACTTCAAATTTATGATGAGAGCTAATGTAATTTTAGTACATTTGAGAGGGGAGTTCTCAACTTACATTTTTGTCCATGCTACACTTTGTGTGGGATATTCGTTCCCCAGTCAGGGATTAAAACCCATGACCCCTGCAGAAGGGTGGAGTCTTAACTACTGGGCCACTGGGGAAGTCCACTCTTAACTTTAGACTGAACTGGCAGGACTCCAACGTGCCGTAGCGTGTTTCCAGCTGTAGCATGAGTCTGAAAGGAGTTATCGGCCATGAAGTCAAGCATGAGGTTGAAAGTGCTCCTTTGGCCCTGCCCTGAAGCTGCTGTTGGTGCACCTGGGGTTACTGGTTGCCTGGTACGTGCCATCCTTCCAGATTATGGCAGGCAAGCAGCAGGCACAGTCCCCAGCTAGCATGACCAGAGAGGTGGAGGTGCTCAGGGCACTGAAATTGCTGTTTGAGCACCACAATCCCCTGGACGAGAAGGTACCAGCCACCCATCCGTCCTGGATTTGTACACTTAGTGCCTTGTTTTGACCTCGCCGATTGCCTGGAAGTGCTGTGTTCCTTCCCTCTCAAAACAAGGCTAAGGCTTCCTTTCCCCCTTAGAGACCCTCCTACGGCTCTCTAAGCCACGAGGAAGAACTGACTAAGGTGATTGCACTCAGGAAGTCATAGACAAGCAGTCACAGGAGGAGAGCCAGTTGAAGGAGCGCCTGGCAGCCCTCTCTTTCCACGTTACAGAGCTGGAGGAGGACCTGGACATGGCCAGGAAGGATCTCCTCAAGTCTGAGGACGTGAACACGAAACTGCAGTGGGACATCCGTGAAGTGAGTGACGGCGGTCGTGTCTGTTGTCCTGAGGTGGAATGTGGGTTTCTTGTTCTCCCGGGGATCTCAGCCTTGGGATGGCTGCGTGAGTAAGAGCAGAGCACTGGAGAGACCACAACTGGCTGCCTCCCCACCTCTGTGTCGAGGTCTCTGGAGTAGAAGAGGCCTGGTCCAGGCAGTCCATTGGCAGTGGACCAACATGAGGGCAGCCCTGGTGCTGTGCTGCACCCTGGGTGTGGACTCCTCCTTAACACAAGTTCTAGGGGGCCCACTGTGCTCCTTTTGTAAAAATTCATTCATCCATTCATTCATTTATTGGTGTATAGTGGCTTTATACTGCTATGTCAATTTCTAATGTACAGCAAAGTGAATCAGTCATCTATCTATCTATCTATGTATCTGCCTCTCTTTTAGATTTCCTGCCCATTTACTTCACCACAGAGCACTGAGTAGACTTCCCTGTGCTGTACACTAGGTCCTTATTCATTGACTTTATGTGTAGTATCAGTACTGTATATATGTCAACCCCAGTCTCCAAGTTCATCCCCACTTCCACCTGCCTGTTGAATGCTGAAATTTCCTCCTGATTCCCTCAGACGAGTCTGGTGACATCTGTGGAGCCCGTTCTCTCAGAGAGATGGGAGCATGCTGTGTGGGCTCTGCTGAGGCAGCTTGCCTGGCCATCTTCTCTAGTTTTCTGAGGTTCCGCTCCTTGAAGGGATGTGACAGTGATACCAGCAGTCAGACAAGTCGAGTGGTGTTTGCTCACCCTCAGATCCTCAGGCCCAAGCTGTGTGACCATGTGGAATCATGATGTTTCTGGCGGTCATGTCTGTGGGGGTCATGATTTATGAGAAACATCCCGGGGATGTGGCACTGCTACGGGAATCGTCCCCACTGCCAGCCAGCCAGCCAGTCCGCCACCCTGTCCTTCTGGTGGAAAAGTGTTGCCCCACATTGCCGGTGGGCACTGGCTGGGGATGGAGAGTTGGGCCGGGGTTGTGCTGGCGTGGCTTTTGGGAGCATTGCCCGGAGCTCAGTGAGCAGCTGAGGGGCCGACCATTGGTGGGTGGCAGGCGGTGTCGGGTGCTCACAGACCCTCCCAGAGCAGGGTCACTAACAACCGCCAGGATGCGCCCTTCAGCCTGTGATCTTCCTCTCCAGGCTTGGTTTCTCCTCCCTCCTGGCATCTCTGCTGTTCGTCAATGGTTGGCCTTGTAGTCCGACCTTTTGTCTTCTGGAAGCTCTGCCACTAAGGAGGCTAAATGGTTCTAACTTCCTTCCCAGCTTAGGAAGGTAGAATGTGTGCCTCGCGTGTCCCGCACTTGGGGCTGCCTGCTGCCTGCGCTGGCTTGCCACAGGCAGTCCGAGGAGTGGGTTCAGCAGCCGCGTTTGCGGGGCCCGGGGCAGGGGGGAGCATGTCTCCTCTCATGAGCCGGTCACCAGCACCCTCTGTGAGCCACGCGTCACACACAAAGCTGCACAGGCTGCGTGAGCAGGCATGTGGGCATGCCCCCCACGAACCTGGGGCCTGTGGTCCACACAGAGCATGGTCCTCTTGCCGCCCCTGTGGTCACAGCCCGCGTGCCGTCAGGGTCGTTGCAAGCGGAGCTGATGCTGTTCTTGGCCGACAAGAGGGAGAGAGTCATGGCAGCATCGAGAATAGGCTGTGCCAGATGGAGGCCCAACTGGAGGAGAAGAACAAGGAGCTGCAGCGGGTGCCTGTGCTGACGGGGAGGCGGTGTCTGGGCAGGAGACACGGCTTGGGTGGGGGCCAGCGCTGCCTTTCTCCGCTGCTCCCTTCTTTGCCGCCGAGTGTGTGCATGTGTGGCCCCATCTGCTGATCCGGGCACCCACCTCCTTGGGAGCAGGGCCAGAGGTGGTCACCCATAGGCGGTGGGCAGGGGCCAGGGCGTCCCCACGTTCAAAGAGGCTGCTTGTTGCTCTGACCAGCCAGTCCGGAAGCTGCTTGGGATACAGGTGGACCTCATGACTGCCCCTTAGACAAACCTGGGGGTGCCAGCCCGGGGCCCATGAAATTGAAGGCATGGCGCCCAGGTGTGGAGCCTGCTTGCCTCGGACGTGGCGCTGGAGTCCCACATGCAAAACTGCTGGTCCAGACACTGTGTGTGTGTAGGATGGCTGCTCCTAGGCAGGAGGAGAACCGTAGTTGTGCTTCGACAGAAGGCGTGTCAGGAAAGGGTGATGGTGGAGGCTCGCATCACCGAGTCCTGAGAGAGGTTTCCCGGAAAGGTTGGCCACACGGCGATACAGACCATTCAGAAAATGGAGTGGGGATCCCAGGTCCAGCCTCACGTGTCAGTACTGTCCCCACTATGCCTGTGTTCTTGGGCCTGGACTGCAGAGCCTCAAAGACGGGCTCCCAGGGGGCAGTGGTTCTGACTCCCATTGTGAGACCTGTGGTGAGGCGCCCTCCGTGCTTAGGCAGAGAGCTCAATGGCTCCCGATCAGGGGTGCTCTTCCTTACTTTCAGAACTGCTGTTCAGAGGCAGTTGAGATCAGGATGCTGATTATGATTAAGCCAATTCAAAGTCAACTTTTGTTTTGCTTTAAAAATCTTTGAATGCTGATGCCTTATTGTGGAAGCTGTGACAGGTTTTATTTCCTTGGGCTCAAAATCACTGCAGACGGTGACTGCAGCCATGACATTAAAAAATGCTTGCTCCTTGGAAAGCTATGACAAACATAGACAGCATATTGAAAAGTAGAGACATCACTTTGCCAACAAAGATCCATATAGTCAAAGCTATGGTTTTTCCAGTAGTCATGGATGGGTGTGAGAATTGGACCATAAAGAAGGCTGAGCCCTGAAGAACTGATGCTTTTGAATTGTGTTGCTGGAGAAGACTCTGTTCTAACAGAAAATAAACTGTTTTTAAATGTATTACAATGGAAAATTTCAAACATGAACAAAAGTGGATGGAGTATTATAATAAATACCCATGACCCGTCAATTAGTCTCAGCAATTTTTAACACAAAGCCAATCTCAAATAGATCATTCTTCTGTCTTGTCTCCATTTTTTTTATACAGTAGGTTCTAAAACAGCTTTTTAAACCTTGAAATTGATGCTTATTTTATAAAACACAGCCTTGCCAACTTTGTTATTGCATTTGAAAAATGCTTGAGGTAATTATTTCCAGTTTTTTAATATGAATTTTCATATTGGAAAAGACCCTGATGCTGGGAAACATTGAAGGCAGGAAGAGAGTGGATGACAGAGGATGAGATGGTTGGATGGCATCACCAACTCAATGGACATGAGTTTGAGCAGATGCTTAGCAGAAGTCGAGTCACATTTTCCTTATGGTAATCCACTGCTGTAACACGTATAGCACTTCCGGTTTTGAACACTGAATGTATTTGCATTATAGTTGAATTTAGAGTGTGTGGCCATTATGTGTGGTTCAGAATTCTGAGTAGTCCTTTCTGGGATCACCCGAAAGCTGAGACAAAGCGTGAGCCTTTCACGTGGACTGTGCTGTGCGTCAGAAAGGTAATACGAGCCACCTACACAATCTAAAATTTCCTAAACCCAACGGGCTACTTGACATCCTTCTTTCACTGCGAGTCTTGAAATCTTCTGTGTGATTTCCACATCGAGTGTTGCACCAGCCTGTCTCACGTGCTCAGGGGCTGCACAAGGCGAGTGAATGCCATGGCCGACAGCACAGAGCTGCCAGGTTGAGTCGAGTGACTCGGAAACTTGGCCCGTTTGACTTGTTTTACCCCATGAGGAAGTGAAGTGGGCTGTAGGGGAATGAATGTGAGGAATGCCCAGGAATGCAGGTGAGCTCCATGGAGACCGTTTAAAGCAATGAGAGGAGTGAGGACAATAGAGTGAGTCTTGTCCCCCTGACCCGAACCCCCGCCTGAAGCCCAGCTTCTCTCTACAGACTTCATTGTTGTTAATGGCTTGCCATGTTTCCTCCAGAGAAACCTTTTCTACACCTGAGATGGAACTTCCTCCTCATTATGGTTTATGGGTGAATATTGTTCTGAGTGTTTATATTTTCTAGGGACTCTTAGAGAACATTTTCTCAGATTTAAAATGTTCAGAGTTGATACCTACTCATGTAACCTGTTCTGCACATTTTGGTGCAAGTCATTTTACATCAGGAAAGCAAGCGGTGCAGGCTGTGTCATTCACTGTTTCTTAGGACCAGCTGATTGTAAACCTGGAAACCCTGAGAGCCGAACTGGACCACATGTGAGTGCGAGGGGCGCCCTTCCACTATGGGTAAGCTGCTTCCCCGGGCAGCTCCCCTCAGCGCTGTCGAGTGTGACAAGGGCCTGTCTGATGTGTGGACAGTAAGACTGGGTGTTGCTCATGGTCGCACATAAGGAGCCTGTAGCTTCATGGCCAGCGAGAGGGAAGAGACAAGCATCATTCCTTAGGGTCACACTTGGTACCATGGAGTGGTAGTCACAGTATTGACAACACTCAAAACCAGAGGCAGATATTTGGAAGTGTGGGGGCGACCAGTTGATATTTGGGCGTATTCATGTGAGAGGCCTGTCAGACTGTGACACTGATGTTTCTGAAGAGTCGCAGAAGGTTAATGACCTGTAGTCTTTTTTATGTGAGTGGAGACTGAGACATGACTTGCTGTTGACTGCAGTGGGAGGAATCACCTGGCTTGTGAATGAGGCGAGCAGATTACTGAGCATCCTGATTTTTTCTTACTCATTGTTCTAGGGGTGGTAATTCTCATTAAGTATTTAAATGTTTCTTCAGGGAAAATGGTCACAAGTGAGAGAGAAACTTTAGCAAAGGTCATTAAGTGCTTAACTGGTGACATTCATTCATCTGTAGGAAATCGACTACTGCTTGAAGCCTGACTTAGGAGACAGTTTGGAGCCCATACGCATATTTCTGTGTTTGGGTACTTAGGGGATCCTCACAGTCCAGGGACCCAACCCAGCCTTCTTCTAGAGTAAAGGGATATCATTTGAGACAAAGGCAGAGCCAGAAATTGGCAGGTGGAGTCTGAAACCACAGTGGGTGGAGTTCAAGGAGAGCAGGTGCCCTGCAGAACGGACAGGGGACATGGCTGGACTTGCTGGTAGAGCTCCCCCAAGGTGAGAGGCTGGTTCTGTCAGAAGTGGGGAACCCCTGCTCCTGGGGTGGACAAGGTAAGTGTGAGGCAGACTGTGTAGACAGTGGAGAAAGAGGAGGTGGACATGGCCTCCTGCTCTTGGGGGTTTTGGGGTAATGAGGAGGGCCCTGGTGCCAGGACCCGAGGCCTGGCATGGTTGGGGGGCTCAGATGGAGAAGCCTGGGGCCTGGTCACCAGTCCACTGTGTGTCAGTGAGTGTAAGAGACGAGAAGAGGAAGCAGCCGCGGGGCAGGAGGGCCCACTGTGCTCTGAAGACAGTGGGCCCCAGCGGCTGGTGCGAGGGAGGGGTGTCTCCAGGAGGCAGCTCTCGAGGGGTCACGGCAGTGACTTAGCAGCACAGGTGGGGTTTTGGAGTGGGGCTTGCGGGCACTGTGGGCTGGGTGGGGGGGCACTATGCTGGCTCAGGAGAAAGGGAGTGGGGACTGAAAACCTGGCTCACAGGCAGGGCAGGCACGGCATATTTGGTGGGGCCTCCCAGAGGAATTGGTCACCTTATCTCTGAGACCTTCTCCCGTGGGATAGAGCTTCGGGTGACGAGGGGGAAAGAGATGGAGGCTGCACCCCGCAAGGGGACTGGGAGGTGATGGTTGGGGGCGACACAACCTGGAGGCCTCTGTGGCCCTCAGAGGACCCTCGAGGGTCTGCAGTCCACAGTGGGACTGTGTCCTACCCCCTACCCAGTTCCCAAGTGTGTTCTGGCCCCAGGCCCTTGGGTGGAAGTGGAGCAGAGAAGGGAGCAGTTCTGTCAGGAGGGAGGGGAGACAGGAGGGAAGACAGGTGTGGCTCCGGGAGATTCCAGACTTCCATTTCCTGTGCAACACAGTGTTCCTCGCAAAACCGTCGATCAGAGCAGCGTGTGACCCCGAGCAGGCTGAGCTGGTGGTTGGCCCTGGCCACTCTGCAGACGTATGGGGTGTTCTATCCTCGGAAGAGGGCCCTGTCTCCCAGGTTTAGGGACTCCTGCACGTGAAGGCACCACCCTCTTCCCAGGGACAAGACTGAGCAGAGCCCGGGCAGTCCTGCAGTGCAGGTGGCTCACAGTCAAGTCGGGGCCACCCTGCCTCTCAGCAGGCCCCTGCTGAGCGAGCTCCTGGTACCTGCAGGCCCAGGTCTTAGTGCTCAGGGCCTGAGCATCTGTGCTGGGCCTAGTTCAGCCCAGAGTCCAATGACACGCTCACCTCTGTTTTAATGGGAGACACCAGTGGTGCTCAGCACCGAGCTGTGGGTCCGAGGCCTTTCTGCTGCAGGTTGTCTGCGACACCTTTAAAAACAATGAGAGCGGTGCAGACAGTGTTCCAGGCAGACCGGTGATTGTGATCCATGGACTTCACATGGGAGAGGGAGGTCAGGGCAGGTCTGGGCCGAAGGGGAGCTGGGGTGCCAAGGGGAAGCAGAGCAGGTGCAGGCCCCGCCCTGGGACGTGAGAGTGGGCTCCAGGGGGACCCTGGACGCCCCAGCCCCAGACAGCTGATCATGTCCTAGTCAGCTCCACACCCTCATGTCAGCACTGCCTTCCCCACATATGGGAGTTTTCCAGCTGCTGGGGATGAGCCCTGAGTGTCTGCAGAGCAGCAGGCGGCCTGTTGCTGTTGGAGCCAGGAGGGCAGTGCCCTCCCGGGGGCCCTTTTGCTGTGAAATTGCCGATCTTCCAAATGGACAGGCTATGGCTCGACTGACAGAGTAAGCTCTCTTTTCTTCTAACAGCACTGCTGTTTGCCGTGTGTTTCAGCCGACCCCTCTTGGGTAGTGCCCCGGACCTCAGGTTCCCTGTGGCAGACCAGCTGGCAGACTACTCAGGAGATGGGGCAGTGCTGCGATGCCTCCAGAAAGGCTAGCTGGCAGCGCTGCACGATGAGCTGTCAGAGGCAAGGACCCTGCCGCCCCCTTCCTGTCCCTGGTGGGCACCTTGTGAGGCACCTGCCCCCTCACACTGTGCTCCTGAGGTCGGTTTGGAACAAAGCGCTGATAGGTCACTTTATGTCTTCCCATTTTCCTTTTTCTGGCTAAGAGTTTACTTTGAAGGCATGCTTTTTTTTTTTTCTTAAAATAACCAATTTGGATAACTTGTGGCCTACTGTGAGGCCCAGCATGGTACTAATTAGCACAGTTTTGAAATCATCTTACGAGTAAATGGATACACATATCCATCAGCTTATAGTGAGAAGAATTCTCATTGGAAGTTTAAGTGCCTTTATATGTTCACCTCATTCATGGCATGTATTTGTTCATACATGTCTGTGTTTTGACCTTCCATATTCAGTGAGCAGTTAGTTTGGGCCAGACATGGTCAGAAGTAGGACTCCAGCAGTGAATTAAAAACCATGTGTGTCCTTTATCCACTGCTATGTAACGAATCATTGCAAAGCTTAGTGACTTCCTAGGGAGCAGCTCACAGTCCACAGTGCCTGTGCATTGTAGCAGGCGGGCCTGGTTCAGGGCCTCCTGAGGGCACAGACACGGGAAGGCCCCCCAGGGCTGAATGTCAGGCTTTCAGACTCACCTGGCTGCTGGGGACAGGCCCAGGTCCCTGCCGTGTGGCTTTCCCATGGCCTGGCTTTCCTCAGAACACCCTCTGAGAGCGAAAGCCTGGGGTTTAGCCCGGGGCATTTTGCACCCTGGTCTCGAAGCCGCACACCTTCACTTCTGTTTGCGAGAGTGAGCTGCGAAGTCCTGCCTCGCTCAGGGGCTGAGCAGGAGTTGCCCCTTCTGCCTCTTGAAGGGAGGAGGATGGAAGAATTTGTGGACCCCTTTTTAAACCCACACAGCCTGTGGAACAATAATGAGCAGGGAAAGGAGACCAGAGTGCCCGAGTTGTCCAAGGAGGAAGGGACGATTGTGTGTGGGGTGGCCAGCAAGGTGACACCAGGAGGGTGACCTTGAACCAGAGACCCGGAGGCAGGAAGAGAAGTACCCACTTAGAGATAGAAAAAGGGTCGTGTCAACCAGCGGGGACAAGGGAGAGAGTGGGCCACATCAGGGAGGAGCCTGGGCTCAGGCCTGAGCAGCTTGAGGCCAGAGCCTGTTTCCTGAGGTGAGGAGGGCTGCCGGGACGGGGAGCTAAGAGCCGGGCCTCAGCCCTGTTGAGGTGGATGAGCCCATGGGGTGTCCCAGGGAACATGTCAGGAGAGCAGCTGAGTGTTCTGGCCTGCATCCGGGAGAGGACTCACTCAGCTCAGGGTGGACTTGGGGTTGTGGGCATACAGACGGCATTTAAAGCCACGAGCACAGTAATGTCACCAGGCGGGTGCCAGTGGAGAGAGATGGGCTGCAAGGGTAGAGCTGTGGGGCACCCCCCATTCCAAGGTTGAGAAGGGGCGCAAGGGACTGAGGAATAACCCCAGGGAGGGCAGGGCCTGGAGCCCAGGGAGAGACATGCTGGGGCGGGCATGGGGGAGGGCCAGGAGGGGAGAGGGCTTAGTAACAAGGGTTCCTCGAACCCCCGGGGAGCTGCCCTGCAGGTTGGGACACACCCACCGCCTGCTGGCAGAGAGCTAGAGACTAGGCGGGAGGGGACCGTAGAGGCCACTCCCAGGGAGCTTTCAGAGACCCACAGTGGGTGCTGCAGGGAGCCCTGGAGGAGGAATCTGCTGGTTCCTCTTGTGCTATTGGAAGGCAAGAGAACAGAGAGGACGTGCTGACCGGGCTGATGGGGGTTAACCCATACGCAGCTGGTTCGCTGGAGCGGAGCAGGAATGATGGCAGGTGGTCCTGGAGCCAGCGAAGCGGGTAGCCCAGCCCTGGGGTGGGGTCGTGACGAAGGCAGGAGGCGAGGGCACTGGCCACAGGGAACAGGGAGCCAGCAAGCCAGCACATCGAGGCTGCCCCTCAGTTCCTTTGAGGTCATGTCTGGGAAAGAAGGCAGGACCTGGGTGACAGTGTGGCAGAGGGGACATTTGCAGAGAGAAGGGTGTGAGGTGTGAGAGCCGGAGGGCGGCATGGGGCCCCGCGGGCACGTCCCCCAGAATAGCCCAAGGGCCTGTGTCCCAAGAGGAGAGCTACGGGGGGCCTGGCCCTCCTGTCTCCTGGCTGCCTCTGCTCGCTCCTGTCTGTGGGTGTTCAGACCAGCCTGGGAAATGGAGGGCTGGAAGCCTGAGAGGATGGCACTCTCTGGTGAACTGGTACCAGAGATGACCGCTGATAGCGACCCAGCGGCTGCCGAGGTGAAGGGTTCTTTCTTCTTATTTTCCTCCAGCCTGGCTGATGGAGGCATGGACATATTTTTGTAATTTTCAGTTTCTGTCTCTAACTCCATCAGCCCACCCTTGTGAATAACCTCATAGGATTGCCTGCCGTCCTGGGTGTCACCAGGCCATCTAGGAACTGGATTGTCCCCCTGCCCGTTTCTTCAGTCCTGCTCGCTTAATAGATGGCCGTGTCTCATGAGCATGGCCCATTTATCCACAGTCAGGGCTTCCATATAAAATTGGGTTCAGTTCCTGATAGACTTGAGCTGCTCTAAATGTCACTGACGAGACGTGGTCCTCTCATGCCCAGATGCAGATCCTGAAGGAGCAGGACTGGGAGTGCGCGCAGCAAGCCAGCGTGCTGGCTGAAGTGGCCCAGGCATTCGAGAGTGACGAGGGCGTGTCTGACGGTGAGGGCGACAGGGTCACCCTCTTCAGCTCGGTCACTCAGCTGTCGCCCAGCGGGCAGGCCGATGCCGAGACTCTGACTGTGATGCTGCAGGAGCAACTGGACACCATCAATGAAGAGATCCGGTGGGTGATCGCAAACTCGGCTCCCCAGAAACTCGGTTTCTCTGAGGAGCTGTCTTCTAGGGACGTCTGAGTGTTCCATAGTAAGAAACCTGACCTCAGGTCTGCTTCAAGAATTTTCAGTTTTGAGATTGCCCTTGACTATAGAGCTCGGTCAGCCAGGGCATTCTGTCCACGGTGTGGTGTCAGCACTCTGTGGGGTGGTGTTGTTGGGTGCCCCCCTCAGCTCTGAGCCCCAAGGTGGGTGAGGTGCCAAGGCGGTGTCCCCTGCGGCCCGTGCACCCTCCTGTGTCCCTCGGAGCCTCCCAGGTTCTGGTGAAAGGCCACCTGGGGAAAGCTGGGGTTTTGGGGTTGGCAACTTCCCACTCAGATCCGCATTTTCCTTTTTAACTTAATGCAGTATGAAGATTGGCTTGTTGTAAGACAGTGATCCAAGGACATGTGTTTGAGTTTTTCTCATCTCATCAGTATATTTAAGATGTTTTCTTTAGACACCGTCTTGGCAGTTATAACAATTTTCAAAACGGGATAGAATCCAAAGGCCTTCCTCATGGTGAGCAGGGGGCCTTTGGTCTGGGTGCAGCCAGGTGGCTGTTGGCCCCGAGGCCTGCCTGGTGCCACACACGCACAGATATGCCTGGGTCCCGAGTCCACGTTCAGAGTGGCCGCAGGCCGGTGACCCTGCACAGTACCAGGCAGAGCTGCTGCTCAGGCTGTTCTCATCATGTCAGCCCAGGCCGAGGTGCCTGTTCCTGTCAGCCAAGTGCGGGGCTCCGGGGGAAAGGCAGGGGGTGAACGGGACAGCCAGCAAATGCAGGTGTTGTCGCCTGCCTATTTGACGCCAAGACAGACAGCTTTGTGGGCCGTGTTTGAGCACAGACGAGCTCAGAAAGATGGTCTTTCCACGTCCCTGCAGGAAATATGGAACGGTTATATATTAATATTTTTATTTTACAGCAAGTTGTCAGGTAAAAGTGATTTTTCCTTATGCAACAAGTTGACTTGATGTAAATGGTAAATTCTGTCCATCAACTTGTTATCAACAGTGAAAACCTTTCAAGATGTATGAGTAGAAGTGAAGCTGGAGAGTTTACTTCCTGTAAGAATCTTGTATTTTAATTTGAAAATCAATTTATTTGCATAATCGTGTATTTAAACTGCTATATAAAGTCATCCACCACACATTAGGGGAGAAGAGCAGAAACTGAATTCTAGGTTAATGCAGCACATTGACATGAATCCAGAAACTCACACAAAGCTGGTGGAGAACTTCATCAAGTGATGCGTTTGTATATATACAACCTTAAAAAAAAAAAAAAATGATCAACTCAGCACTTCATCTGGTCTGGAGACTTGTGTTTAGAAACTGCAGATTGTTCATGAATTGCTGTTTTGATTATACAGAGTTCCCGATTCCCAGTGGAAAAGACTTGAGGCACTGACATGCATCTCTGCCCTGAGAGCAGGGGAGGTAAGGGTTGTCAACTTGAGGTATCTCCTCACAGAAAGAGAGTCGCCACCAGGGCCCCTTCAGAATGTTAGAGTAAATAAGTGAAATCAAGTGTGAATGATCAAGGACAGTTTGTAAGACTCAACACTAAGTTATTCTAAGTTTGAGAATATTCAAAAGAGGAAAAGTAGAATCTTTTGGCTGAGATGTTAATTGAGCAACTGTTTCTGGAATTTGCTTATCATGACACAGAATGCCAGCCCAAATTTATTGTCCAGACAGGTTCCTCTGTTGACAAAGGCAGGTGACGGGGTTTATTCTATTTTAGGTTGATCGAAGAAGAGAAGGAGAACACGGAGCAGAGGGCCGAGGAGACTGAGAGCAGGGAGGGCAGGGGGAGCTTAGGCAGCCTCCGTCGTTTTAAATCAGTGAGCTCCCTCAACCTGCTTCCTGCATCCTCGCATGCTGGCTCCTGCCTGCCCCTGCCCAAGCCCAGAAGGAGGCGGCACAGCCTGGCGCAGGAGTGAGACCGGCTGGGCATCATGACTCTGGTATGTGTCTGCCTCCTATCTGCTGCATCCCTCCCCCAGCACGCTGTTTTTTTGTTTGTTTTTTCTCTTTACACCCAGAAGAAAATCAGGTACATTTGCTACGCTCAGAGGTCTAAAAGTTTTTAAACTGCTTAGTCTTTAATCATTCCACAATGACACAGCGACAAATTAGTCTTGATATTTGGACCACCAACTTAGCATGTCATCATGAACTCAGCCAGAGCCTGCCTCTGTAAAGTTGGGCCTGGCCTGTGCTGGGTACAGCAGCTACAGGGAGGTTTCTGTTCTCAGGGAGCAGACAGCTTCGTGAAAGTAACCATAGGCAGCTCTCATGGCGTGGGAAAGCCATGCAGCACATTTTCCATTGGGGATGCCTGGCTTCAGGGTGCATGGCATGCGGTGGGAACAAAACCAAGAATCTACACTGGTCTGCTTGCTGATGGACCTGGCCACGCACTCAGGCCAGCTCTGCATGTGAAACCAGGTTAAAAGCCCAGGGCCCCAGGGCCCCAGGGAAGACGTCGGGCTGCCTCACTTTTCCAAGTCTAAAACTGGGATGACAAGCTAGGGCTTTTGGTGACAGAGTGTGCAGCTGTAAAGCACATGTTCCAGCTATCTTGCATGTTTAGTTTAGGTGTTGTGAGTGCATTGCTATTTACCCCATGAAATCATGTGTACAACACTCTGCTTTGTAACTGGACTTGTATTATCTCTTTTTTCTGTTACCACCCATTTCATGTTAGCTGTGTTGTTAGTCAGCTTATAATTAAATTAACCGTGAATCATTTTAGCAGCCTGTGAAGTGCTAACTAGTCCATTTTGTGGTCTTTTGACACTGTTTTTATAATTTGCATCATTAGCTAATTAGTTGATATTTAAAATTCTTTGATGATTTCTCCGTGGTTTCATGCTTGATTTCTTTCTGAATATTTGGAAAAGAACAGTTCTGTATGTTTTCTTGCTGTTGGAGTTCTCTGACAGTGTCTGCTTTCATCATTGGTTTTGATTTCCTGTCTCATCCTGTTGTCTGCTTAGTCGTCATCAATCCAGAACCCCCCCCCCCAGCCCCCGAGGCTGTAGTTTACCCATCCATCTTCCATCCCCCGTCCACCCACTTCCTCTGGTCATAGCAGTGCTGTGGTCCACAGCATGAGTCCCCTTAGTCGGGTTTGTGCTTTGTCTCCATGTCTCATTAAATGGTGTTTTTCCCCCATAGCAGTAATTTGAATTGGTGGTTATTTGTTTTTCAGCATTTTACAGATGCCAGTCCATTACCTCCTGACTTCCTTGTTCTTGGAAAGTCAGCTTTCAGTGTTGCTGTGCCACTAAAAGCCACACCTTTTTTCCTCTGAGTGCTTGTACATTCTCTTCTTGCCTTAGGCACCTGCAGAGCTGCTGAAACCAATGTGTGGTTTTCATTTTTGAGTCAGTGGTCTGATTCTTGAACCAAATCTTGCCACTGTCCCTGTCAGTCAGTTCAGTCGCTCAGTATCTGACCCATTGTGACCTCATGAACTGCAGCACACCAGGCTTCTCTGTCCATCACCAACTCCCCGAGCTTGCTCAGGCTCATGACCATCAAGTCATTGATGCCATCCAACCATCTCGTCCTCTGTTGTCCCTTCTCCTGCTGCCTTCAGTCTTCCCCAGCATCAGGTTCTTTTCCAGTGAGTCAGTCCTTTGCATCAGGTGGCCAAAATATTGGAGATTCTGCATCAGTCTTGGCAGTGAATATTCAGGTCTGATTTGCTTTAGGAGTGACTTGTTGAATCTCCTGGCAGTCCACGGGGCTCTCAAGAGTCTTCTCCAACTCCCCAGTTCAGAAGCATCAATTCTTTGGCGTTCAGCCTTCTTCATGGGGCAACTCTCACATCCATACATGACTACTGGAAAAACCATAGCTTTGACTAAATGGCCTTTGTCGGCAAAGTAATGTCTCTGCTTTTTAATATGCTGTCTAGGTTTGTCATAGCTTTCCTTCCAAGGAGCAAGCATCTTCTAATTTCACTGTCTACAGTAATTTTGGAGCCCAAGAAAATAAAGTCTGTCACTGTTTCCATTGTTTCCCCATTTATTTGCCAAGAAGTGATGGGGCCAGATGCCATGATCTTCATTTTTTTGAATGTTGAGTTTTGCCAGCTTTTTTACTCTCTTCTTTCACTTTCATCAAGAGGGTCTTTCGTTTCAGCCCCTGGAGGCATTTCTTATTCCCCTTTCTGTCTTTTCTCCACCATGAGGGTCCCCATTTATACTTTTTAACAACGTAGTTTAACAAGGGGCTCCTTCAATATATTCTATCCTTTTTTTCTCTTATATATATTTTTTACCCGACCCATCCTTCAGTTCACTGATCATCTTTTCAGCTTTGTCCAATTTGATGTTAAGCCCAGAGACTGAATTCTTAAATTCAGTCACTGTTATTGTAAAGTTCGAGAGTCGGTTTTGATTCTCAGAAATTTTTCCTTTTGTCAAGTATATTTTTCAACAGGTGACATTTGCATCTGATACCTCTAGCATACCTCTGATATGCTGATATACATCTGATACCTCTGGATCTGGTTCAGTTTTTTTTTCTCTTGGTCCTGTTTGTTGTTACACCCTCTTTTGCTTTTTTGATTGCATGATGGACATTATGTTTGGAAAACTCTAGAGGTTCTGAGTGATGCTGTCTTCTCCAGAGTTTCCTCTGACACAGACCTCCAGTGGGGACAGAGGTGTCTGTTCACTTAGGGCCTGATAGACTTGTGGCTGGGGGTTCCTTGTAAGCTCAGTCTCAGCAGCCTTCACCCACCTTTCCCCCTGAGCCCAGGTAGGAGCTTTCCAGCATCTCCGTCTGGAAGCCTGGGCTGCCTCCCAGGCTCCCCACTTCTCAGCAGGTCCTGAAGCCTACTGTGTGTCTCCTGAGTACCACGAGGTGACAGATAGTGCTCAACCGGTTTGGGCAGAGTGTTGGGTACGTTTTCTGACATCCGAACTGATTCAGTAGGCCTGCACTCAAATTTTTGTCTTCCCAGCCCAAGGAACCGTCAAGAGCTGTATTAGCCAGCCCCCTCTGCTTGACTTTTACCCTGCCTTTTCTTCACAGAGTCGGCTTTGTTCAGATGGACCGAGGGAAGGAGCGGGCCTCTCAGTCTTCAGCTCCCTCACTGGGCTTCCCTTTTGTTTGAAATCTTTGATTGTGGCTGCCTAAGGACCTCTTTTAAACTGCATTTAGCTTTTCTAGCTCTTGGTAGGCTGACCTACAAGCTGCTTGCATCTGTCACTGGAAGTGGGGACACCCTGGGTGTATTCTGTCATCTGAAGCCACATGTAACAGTCACAGTACTTGTATTGATCAACTTTGATACTGGGGAAAACGAGAACCAGGGGTCCTTGCTTAGTACCCACGGTTGTGTTTCTGGTCAGAATCCCCAGCTTGCCCAGGCTGTTTCAGTGCCATGTGAACTTGGGAAGGAGGTGGAGCAAGCAGCCCACGTGGCCTGGAGACAGAGGAGCCAGTCTCCCCTCTTCCCTTGCCCCTTCTGGCCCAGGGCAGGCCTTGTGATGATGGGCTGCTGGTGGTGGAGGAGAAGGCTGAGGAGGGAGGGTAACGTGACCTGTACTCTGTGACATGGTCACATGTGGGTTTTCTTTTTCAGTTTGAAAAAATGACTGCTTTTAGTCTTCCCTCCAGTTTTACATTAAGGTGGAAAATGAATATTTTATTAAAGTTGAGCACAGTGATTTTACAGTCTTTTTGAAAGCAACAGTTGAGGTTTTAAAAACACATCTCAGAGAACTCCAGTAGATAAAGTCAAAAAAAGAGAACGTGTTCAGGGTGAACTGTGGGTGGGACCCCAAACTGTACTCTGTCTCTGCCAGAGTGTGTAATTGCTGAGATGGGTGGATATAGCACCCCAAGCACCCTGGGGACCGAGGCCCTCAAGTGACAACAGAGGTCCAGGCTGAGCCAGGAGCAAGTGACCTATGCCCTGGCTAGTGGAGAGCCGCGAGGGTGGGAGTGGGGCCAGGAGAGGGGTGGGAGACTCGGAGGCGGAGGGTGGGGCAGCACCTGGTGGGGTCTGGGAGGCGCTGGCTGTCGTGACTCGAGGCAGGGACACCCCTGAACCTCCACCTTGCAGCCCCCACAGAGCAGAGTCATCTGACAGCCCAGGGTCGAAGTTAAAAGGGCGAGTTCACAGCAGGTTGAATGAACCGCTGTCCCCATTGTGGGTTCATTTTAAGTGGCTGGAGCGAGGTGGTCAACCCTTGCTGAGCTCGAGTGAGGGAGTCAGTCTGGGAGGATTGAGCTCAGGGTGAGAGTGAGGGGCAGCTAGCGTGGTGAGTCCTCCTCAGCTGGGTGGATTCTGGGGACGCCCTTGAGTTCATAGGTGCCCTTTCAGTACCCTCACTGGAGGCTTGTTTGGGGCTTAAAGGGGGCAGAAGCCCACTTAGAAGATGTGCTCATTCCCAGGGGTGGTGGTTTCTGAAGGAGTTTATTCTGGTTGGTTCGACTGTGACCCAGTATCTTGCAGGCTCATGTTTGACAGGGGGCCTGAGCGGTGGGCATGGCCTTCCTTCTCCCGCACCCCACACTCACCTGTCATCGTTTTGGCAGCCCGTCCCCCCTCTCTGCACCCTTGACGGTGGGCCTGAGCCCAGCCCCCCTGTTACCACGGAGTCCCTTGTGACTGAGTGGGTTCCGGTTCCAGGATCCTGGGAGACGTGCTGGAGGCACAGCCTTCATGCCATTACTCCTTGAGACAGTGGTGCTAGTGGTCATAGTGTGAGAGCAGTGGTCATAGTGTGGGAGCGGTGTGTGTGAGAGTGGTGTGTGAGAGCAGTGTGTGTGAGAGCAGTGGTCATAGTGTGAATAGCAGTGGTTGTAGTGTGGGATCGGTGGTTATAGCTCAGGAGCAGAGGTATCCTACCGTGAAACAGCAGTTGCCCCCGAGTGGGGGTCTGCCCACATCCGCGAGGTTGGGTTGCAGAAGGGCCCGCCTGTGGGCGCTTTTTCAGTGCTGCAACCCCAAGGCAAATGCCAAGACAAGGAAGAATTTGGCCTCGGCCCAAGTCCTATAAGAAGAGTGGCCTGAGGTGATGTCAGGATGCATTTAACAGGAGGCTTCCTGTGTGCTGTTTTGGATCTGTCAGGAATTCTCTGCTCCATTAATTCCTGAATGAGAGCAAGCCTCTCCTGCGGGCTGAAGAATCCAGGCATTTCCTTCATTAATTTTTCTATACAGTGATAAGTACCCTCTTCCTTCTTGTGAACCATATGGTAAAAGTGACTGTTTACAACTCTCTCTCTCTCTGTAATATGGATTGCCTATGTTTTGTAAGTCTGGAATTTTAATTTTTATCTTTGCTGGGAATAACTACCTTGTAAGACAGTATATATTTCCACACCATGTTGCTTAAAACAACTTTGTTCCATCAGAGCTCTGGTCCCCGTGTCTTTCTTTCTCTCTCTCTATCTCTTTTTCAGGCTGATCCCTTGGAGCTCTGCAGAGGCTCTATGAGTTCACTTTCCTACCCGGGCTTCTAAGACCCTCTCGAGAAGGCACTCTGCGTGTTCACTCCATCAAGAGGGCACCTGAGGCCTCCGTGAACAGAGCAAGTCCCTTCTCAGGGGCTTTATTGGCTTTCTGCATAAACCAAGGGATATCAGCCTCTTTCTGTCCCTTACCTTCTTATCGTCAACTCCAGACCACCAAGTTCAGGTCCATTAAAGGACCTCAACAAGTGGCGCCCAGAACAGGGACTTGGTACATGTAGGCAGATTCTTGGACGGAGTGACCCCAGGGCCTATTGAGGCCGGTAAGTATTAAGACATGGGTAAAAAGGCTGGAAAGCCCCATCACTTTTCTACTTTACTTCATCACTTATTTAAAGTTCAGGGATCTAACGAAATGCATGCTGATTTTTTAGCTAGATTAGAAACTGCTATTTCCTGTAGTGTATTTGGAGAAGCCAAAAGGCAACTAAAGAAATTATTTGCTTTAAAACTCTCTCTCTCTTTAATATGGATCGCCTGTTTTGTAAGTCTGAAATTTTAATCTTTATCTTTGCTGAGAATAACTACCTTGTAAGACAGTATATATGCCCACACCATGTTGATTAAAAGACCTTTAATTACTTGCAAATTACTTGCATTATGTGATAATGCAAATCAGGGATGTCAAAAAGCTATAGCTCCAATTCGTGAGAAAGGGACTATTATTGATTATTTGAAGGCTTGTCGCAATCTAGGATTAGAAACTCAAAAGATGCAAATGGTAGCTGAAACAATAGCTGCTGCCTTAAGAAAGGGAAATAAAGGATGCTTTACATGTGGAAATAAGAACCATTTAAAAAGGGATGGCCCTAAGAAAGCTTAAAAAAAAAAAAAGAAAAGAAAAATATATAAGATTAAAAAACCTCCAAAAATCTGCCCTGGCTACAGTACAGGAATGCATTGGGCCAAAGATTGTAAGTCTAAATCTGACAATGAAAGAAAACCTATTCCAGAAAACTCCAAGCAGGGACCCCCCGGGTCCCCTTCAGCAAAAACCTGAGACAAATTCCATCTTTTACCTGAAACCCTCAACATCTGGCAGTGCTGCCATCGATGGTATACCAGCTTTGTTTTTAGATACTATGAAGTTAATGAGCTCTATTTAAATTCAAATTCACGTGAACTGAAAAATATTAAATATATATAAGTATTTAAATATGAATATAATTTAAATATAACTGTTTGCTAATCTAATTAAGACATGTCTTAAGTCATCAGCATTATATAATACTTTTATTATGCCTAGGTTTAAGGTAAACTAAATTTGTCAACAAAAAGGTAACTCTCTCTCTCTATATATATATAAATATATAAATGAGATAAAAACTTTTAGATAAACTATTAAAAGTAATTATATTTTTAATAGAATAATCTATTATTATAATCTAAAATAGTCTCTTAGGATTGGAATAACTTAAATTTCTAGATTTGTACTAAACTAAATAATAAAAGTTTATTAAATAGCTAGGTCATTTCCAAATAAAATAAAAACATTAATTACTAAACATTAACTTCCTCTTACAAAAAGTTTTTCTTACAGAAAAACTAAAGAGATTTTAAACTATTAATAAATATATTTTATAATGTATAATATATTGATATATATAAATATAAATACATATTTATATGTAATAAATATATTCACCAATCTATAAAATGCTAATATACAAGACACTTCATAGTTGCTAAGGAAAAGTGAGATATATGCTTTTAATAAAAAGATATAAGATATGACATACTCAGATATACATTCCACATTTTCCCTGGGGGCCACTGCTCATTTAACAAACAATACAATTATTAAGATAACTTGGAAGAATGACGAGCCTATTTGGACAGAGCAGTGGCCCCTCAGGAAAGAGAAATTACAGGCGGCTAAGGAACTTATAGATGCACAACTAGAATTAAAACATATTGAAGAATCTTGTTCTCCTTGGAACTCTATTTTTGTCTTAAAAAAAAAGAAATCTAACAAATGGCGTCTCCTAACAGACCTTAGAAAAGTTAGTGCATCTATGAAACCTATGGGTGCATTGCAAGCAGGACAAGATTGCTTTTTTAATATACCTTTACACTCTTTAGACCAAGAGAGATTTGCTTTCTCTCTCTCTTATCCTAATCATATTAGACCTCATAAACGGTACCAATAGACGGTACTGCCACAAGAGATGATGAATTCTCCCACCATGTGTCAGTACTACGTAGCCAAAACCCTTGAGCCTGTGAGAAAGCAATTTCCTAACTTTCTTGTTATTCACTATATGGATGATATATTGTTTTCGGCTCCATCTATCTTAAACAGTGAATACATGTTTGATATAGCTCAACCATGCTTTAAAAACTCTAGATTAATCATTGCCCCTGAAAAAATTCAAACCTCTACACCTTACTATTACTTGGGGTTCGTTGTTAATAGGCAACGCATTACTCCCCAACTAACTCAGCTCCGTGCTGATAAATTATCAACCTTAAATGATTTTCAAAAGCTCTTAGGTGATATTAATTGGATTAGACCTTCTTTAGGCATTGCTAATTATCAATTGAATAACCTATTTAGTACTTTAAAAGGAGATCCTGATTTAAATAGCCTTTGTTCACTTTCTCAAGAGGCACGAGAACTCTGGTGCAAAATAAATTACAAAAACAATTTCTTACTGGCATCAAAATAGATTTACCTCTAGAATTGTTTATACTCCCCTCTCATTCTCCCACAGGACTTATTGCCCAACAAGAACACCCAGTAAAATGGATCTATACCCATTTTATGGAAATAAAGTCACTTACACCTGACCTTGAGTTAATTGCTGTAATCATCAATGGAAGAATTAGGACTAAAACTCTAATTGGATCCGATCCTCATAAACTTGTAATACCTATCAATAAATACATATTACAGGTATTCCTTATAATCCACAGACACAAGACATAGTCAAAACAAACACATCACACACTAAAGTTACAAGTAAAAAAATTTTTAAAAGGGGAATACACAGGTACACTACTGTCTTCCTTATCTAAAGCAGACTTTACTAGGTTCTAACATATTTTCTAAACCTATAACTATTGTTAATACAGCTTTATTTGTTTAAAATTTTTTAACCTCTTCTTAAGATTCGACCCAAGGGGGCCCCCGGCATTCAAAATGGAGATGAAACAAGAACCCCAGGAAGAAGAAATTCCAATACGGGCTATGTCTGCTCCAAAGATCTCCAGAAAGCACCGCCCTCGGTGGCATCACCCCAATGATCTCCTCACTTGGAGACAAATAAAAATCCTACTAATCAAGCTGAAAATTTGGTCTCTCAACAGGGGTTGCCTCTGAGTCCTGAATACATTCTCCTGGCAACGCTCAGTCTTTTGGCCTGTACCTCCCCCTGCTCAAGCTTGGACTAACACCCAACTCCCCTCTATTACAAGTGGTCAGATGGATAGAGAGAGGACCAATCATTTCAACTAATGACTCTATACATATGCTTTCTCCCTAGTACATGAAAGGGCCCTCACACCCTGGGCAGGAAAGAAAACTCATTAATATTTCTTTAGGCTATGAAGTCCTTCCCTTGTGCATGGGCCCAGCAAAATTATGCATAAACGTCAGTCGACAAATTTGGGCTGACAAATTTGGGCTTTCGTCCTGCCTCCAAAAGAAGACTTTCGGACACTGCTTGGATTATTTACTGCCCTTTCGTTGTCTGTAAACCATGTTTATATTACTGAAACTTTAGGTAAAGAATTAGGGAAAGAACAAAGAACTTTATGCAAAGGCTTTACTTATAAAAACTTTACTTATACTCCCATTCCTTGGGACAAACATCAAACCAAATCAAGAAAATCAATGTTTATGGCTAATCATACAGTTGTTGATTGGGGACCCCATGGTATGTGGTTATCTGACTGCTCAGATGATATTAACAACACTGTGTGTGATATGGAAGGTCACTGACACTACAATGGAACATTACTATGACAAAGGACTTCTTGAATGGCTTGACTGTGGATTAGCCCCACCTCCTCCTAAGATCCTCCTCGATAAACAGAGTGGGCCTGACCAATGGGCCATTTGGAAACTTGATGTGAGCATCAGAGCACAGAAGAACTTGGAACTTGGACCGGACATTTCATAGGGACCAGTCGTCATAGTAACTATTTCTTTCGCTACAATCAGTCATATTTTATACAGGCCTGTGTCCCACTTCATTTTGTTATAGCCGTAGAAAATTTACAATTTAATAAGACTTTTATGTTCTGCAACTTGTATTAATTGCAAACTATATACTTGTATTAACTCCTCTATGTCTTTAAGCTACTCAGTTTTGTGTTATTCCTGTTCACTTCAATCATAGTGCCTACAACTGGGAACAAATCAAATTTCATTTACAAAATATAAGTGATAATGCCTCTCTGAATGTACAATTACTATAAAAGAAAATCTTTAAAACTTTTTCTAAAAATCTGCCCTCTGCCCCTAATTTGGAAACTTTAGCTGAACAAATTACCTGGGCTAGACCCACGAGGATGGTTTCAAAGTATTACCCACAGTATCGGGTCTGGAACTGTAGCTTTGGTGATTGTCTTGATAATTATATTTGTTGTTTACCGTCGCCTTTCTATAAGGTTGGTTAATACTCACCAAACTCATTTGATCAAGACTTTTTTTTTTAAATATAATAAAATAGAGGGAATTGTCAGGAAGCATTTAACAGGAGGCTTCCTGTGTGCTGTTTTGGAACTGTCAGGAATTCTCTGCTCCTTTTTAATTCCTGAAGAGGAGAGGCAAGCCTCTCCCATGGGCTAAAGAATCCAGGCATTTCCTTCATTAGTTTTTCTATACAGTGATAAGTACCCTCTTCCTTCCTGTGAATCATACAGTAAAAGTGATTGTATACAACTCTCTCTCCCTTTAATATGGATCACCTATGTTTTGTAAGTCTGGAATTTTAATCTTTATCTTTGCTGAGAATAACTACCTTGTAAGACAGTATATATGCCCACACCATGTTGATTAAAACACCTTTGCTCCATCAGAGCTCTGGTCCTCATGTATTTCTCTCTCTCTCTTTTTTAGGTTGATCCCTTGGAGCACAGAGGCTCTCTGAGTACACTTTCCTACCCGGGCTTCTAAGACCCTCTCGAGAAGGTGCTCTCCATCTTCACTCCATCGAGAGGGCACCTGAGGCCTCTGTGAACAGAGCAAGTCCTGTCTCAGGGGCTTTATTGGCTTGCTGCATAAATCAAGGAATATCAGCCTCTTTCTCTCCTTTACCTTCTTATCGTTGACTCTGGACCACCAGGTTACAGTCCATTAAAGGACTTCAACAAGGTGAGAGCAGCCAGGGACTATGCCCATCGGATTGGCCCTCACCCAGTGAAGCGTTGGGGTTGTGTTTCATTTTGTTAGCATAGTTGTGGGCCCTGCCGGCCAGGGAGTTTTGGCCTTAGTGGGCAGGATCGACCCCAGCAGTTTACCTTGTAAGAGGTTGTGCAGGTGTTGCATGGAGGATGGGCGGGGGCCCCACAAGAAGGGAAACACTGGCTGGAGGAGTCACGGGGGCACGTGGACTGAGCTATCAGGTCAGTCCTTGAAGCAGAAAGGCTAGGCCCCTTAAAGTCTCCCTTCTTCCAAAGAAAGAATACACTGGCTGGAGGAGTCTCTGGGGCATGAGGATCCAGCTAGAGAGTCAGTCCTTGAAGTAGAAAGGCTAAGCCCATTAATGTCTCCCATCTTGCAAACCACAGAGCAATGTGTCCAGTACTTTAATGATGGGGACCTTCTGCTTACGTGTATGACATACACCCTTATAGCTTCACATGTCTACTACATGCCTCTTACAAGTGCTGGGCACTGTTCTGGGTGCTGGACACTCAGTATGTAGTAGGGGATACGTAGTCCAGGATCTTTCTATTTCTGCAAAGAAAAATAGAAGAACGAAAGACTCCATGTGGTTCAGCTTGAGTAAGTTCACCACGTCGACAGCTCCGCGTTCATGTAAATTGTGGTAAAATACATATAACATAAATTTAACAATTTAACCAGTTGACTGAATGACTGGGTGGCTTCAGTGGAGTCAGGCTAACAGATGGCCTTGGGGTGCCATCTGCCTTTGTCCCAGAGGAATACTCCAAAACTTGGTGGCCTTGTAGGCCTTCCCTTTATTCTTCACTCTCCCCAGTGGCTCTAGGTCATTGATCTGTGTGTCATTTAAGAATCTCTTTATTCACTTTGTTGTTAGGTTTATGTTTTGGAAAGCTTCTCAGACGTCCCTGGGTCTTGAGAAGGCAGGCTTGGATTCCGGGTTCTCCCCTGCCACGTGCCTGCCAGGTCGAGGTGGAGGCCAAAGGCCAGTCTGAGTTGTGGTGGTCTGTGTGGTCTTGGGGTCAGTGGACCCCCTCTTCTCTGGAGGGGCAAGGAGATCCTTTGTGTGGAGCCTGGAGAGACTTGACAGGGTCAGTCTTCACAGTCTCGCTGTCTTTTTAATTTATGTTTGCATTTAGTTTCTCCTTTAACTGTTTTCTAGGAGTTTTCAACTCCTAGTGTAGAACTCAAAATATGCAGGGAGCAGCTTATTAAAAAAGAAGAAGAAATTGCTGAACTGAAAGCAGAAAGAAGCAACACCAGGGTCAGTACGGGGATTCTCATGTGTTGACATTTGCCCCACGTGGGTCACTGCTAGCCTCCGTGTTGCTATCTATAAACTCTGTCTGATTTTCAAGTCATTTTTCACATCTTCCCACTGAGAAGACCAGGGTGGATCAGTTCGTGATTCTCATACCTTACTTCAAATTTATGATGAGAGCTAATGTAATTTTAGTACATTTGAGAGGGGAGTTCTCAACTTACATTTTTGTCCATGCTACACTTTGCGTGGGATCTTAGTTCCCCAATCAGGGATTAAAACCCATGACCCCTGCAGAAGGGTGGAGTCTTAACTACTGGGCCACTGGGGAAGTCCACTCTTAACTTTAGACAGAACTGGTGGGATTCCAACGTGCCTTAGCATGTTTCCAGCTGTAGCATGAGTCTGAAAGGAGTTATCGGCCCTGAAGTCAAGCATGAGGTTGAAAGTGCTCCTTTGGCCCTGCCCTGCAGCTGCTGTTGGAGCACCTGGGGTTACTGGTTGCCCGGTACATGCTGTCCCTCCGGATTACAGCAGGAAAGCAGCAGGCACAGTCCCCAGCTAGCATGACCAGCGAGGTGGAGGTGCTCAGGGCGCTGAAATTGCTGTTTGAGCACCACAAGGCCCTGGACGAGAAGGTACCAGCCACCCATCCATCCTGGATTTGTACACTTAGTGCCTTGTTTTGACCTCACTGATTGCCTGGAAGTGCTGTGTTCCTTCCCTCTCAAAACAAGGCTAAGGCTTCCTTTCCCCCTTAGAGACCCTCCTACGGCTCTCTAAGCCACGAGGAAGAACTGACTAAGGTGATCGCACTCAGGAAGTTATAGACAAGCAGTCACAGGAGGAGAGCCAGTTTAAGGAACGCCTGGCAGCCCTCTCTTTCCACGTTTCAGAGCTGGAGAAGGACCTGGACACAGCCAGGAAGGATCTCCTCAAGTCCAAGGATGTGAACGTGAAACTGCAGTGGGACATCCGCAAAGTGAGTGACGGCGGTCATGTCTGTTGTCCTGAGGTGGACTGTGGGTCCCTTCTTCTCCCGGTGATCTCAGCCTTGGCATGGCTGCGTGAGTAAGAGCAGAGCACTGGAGAGACCACAACTAGCTGCCTCCCCACCTCTGCGTCGAAGTCTCTGGGGTAGAAGAGGCCTGGTCCAGGCAGTCCGTTGGCAGTGGACCAACATGAGGGCAGCCCTGGCACTGTGCTGCACCCTGGGTGGGGACTCCTTCTTTCCACAAGTTCTAAGGGGCCCACTGTGCTCCTTTTGTAAAAATTCATTCATCCATTCATTCATTTATTGGTGTATAGTGGCTTTAAACTGCTGTGTCAATTTCTGCTGTACAGCAAAGTGAATCAGTCATCTATCTATCTATCTATGTATCTGCCTCTCTTTTAGATTTCCTGCCCATTTACTTCACCACAGAGCACTGAGTAGACTTCCCTGTGCAGTACACTAGGTCCTTACTCATTGACTTTATGTGTAGTATCAGTACTGTATATATGTCAACCCCAGTCTCCCAGTTCATCCCCGCTTCCACCTGCCTGTTGAATGCTGAAATTTCCTCCTGATTCCCTCAGACGAGTCTGGTGACATCTGTGGAGCCCGTTCTCTCAGAGAGATGGGAGCATGCTGTGTGGGCTCTGCTGAGGCAGCTTGCCTGGCCATCTTCTCTAGTTTTCTGAGGTTCCGCTCCTTGAAGGGATGTGTGACAGTGATACCAGCGGTCAGACAAGTCCAGTGTCATTTTCTCACCCTCAGATCCTCAGGCCCAAGCTGTGTGACCATGTGGAATCATGATGTTTCTGGCGGTCGTGTCTGTAGGGGTCATGATTTATGAGAAACATCCCTGGGATGTGGCACTGCTACAGGAATCGTCCCCACTGCCAGCCAGCCAGCTAGTCAGCCACCCTGTCCTTCTGGTGGGAAAGTGTTGCCCTGCACTGCCGGTGGGCACTGGCTGGGGATGGAGATTCGGGCCAGGGTTGTGCTGGTGCGGCTGTTGGGAGCGTTGCCCGGAGCTCAGTGAGCAGCTGAGGGGCCGTCCGTTGGTGGTCGGCGGGTGGTGTCGGGTGCTCGCAGACCCTCCCAGAGCAGGGTCACTAACAACCGCCAGGGGGCGCCCTTCTGCCTGTGATCTTCCTCTCCAGGCTTGGTTTCTCCTCCCCCGCTGGCATCTCTGCTGTCCGTCCCTGGTTGGCCTTGTAGTCCGACCTTTGGTCTTCAAGAAGCTCTGCCACTAAGGAGGCTAAACGGTTCGAACTTCCTTCCCAGCTTAGAAAGGTAGAATGTGTGCCTTGTGCGTCCCACACTTGGCACTGCCTGCTGCCTGCACTGGCTTGCCACAGGCAGTCAAAGGAGAGGGTACAGCAGCCGCGGTTGTGGGGCCCGGGGCAGGGGGGAGCACGTCTCCTCTCATGAGCCGGTCACCAGCACCCTCCGTGAGCCACGCGTCGCACACAAAGCTGCACAGTTTGCATGAGCAGGCATGTGGGCATGCCTCCCACGAACCGGGGCCGTGGTCCACACAGAGCATGGTCCTCTTGCTGCTCCTGCATCACAGCCCGCGTGCCGTCAGGACAGGGTCGTTGCGAGCGGAGCTGATGCTGTTCTTGGCCGACAAGCGGGAGAGAGTCATGGCAGCATTGAGAATAGGCTGTGCCAGATGGAGGCCCAACTGGAGGAGAAGAACAAGGAGCTGCAGTGAGTGCCTGTGCTGATGGGGAGGCGGCGTCTGAGTGGGAGACACGGCTTGGGTGGGAGCCAACGCTCCCTTCCCTGCTGCCGAGTGTGTGCATGTGTGGCCCCATCTGCTGATCCGGGCACCCACCTCCTTGGGAGCAGGGCCAGAGGTGGTCGCCCATAGGTGTTGGGCAGGGGCCAGGGCATCCCCACGTTCAAAGAGGCTGCTTGTTGCTCTGACCAGCCAGTCTGGGAGCTGCTTGGGATACAGGTGGACTTCACGACTGCCCCTCAGACACACCTGCGGGTGCCAGCCCGGGGCCCATGAAACTGAAGGCATGGCGCCCAGGTGTGGAGCCTGCTTGCCTCGGACATGGCGGTGGACTTCCACATGTCAAACCGCTGGTCCAGACACGGTGTGTGTGTAGGATGGCTGCTGCTAGGCAGGAGGAGAACCGTAGTTGCGCTGTGACAGAAGGCGCGTCAGGAAAGGGTGATGGTGGAGGCTCCCATCACTGAGTCCTGAGAGAGGTTTCCTGGAAAGGTTGGCCACAGGGCGATACAGACTATTCAAGAAATGGAGTGGGGATCCCAGGTCCATCCTCACGTGTCAGTACTGTCCCCACTATGCCTGTGTTCTTGGGCCCGGACTGCAGAGCCTCACAGGCGGGCTCCCAGGGGGCAGTGGTTCTGACTCCCATCGTGAGACCCACGGTGAGGCGCCCTCCCCGCTTAGGCAGAGAGCTCAATGGCTCCTGATCAGAGGTGCTCTTCCTTACTTTCAGAATTGCTGTTCAGAGTCTGTTGAGATCAGGATGCTGTTTATGACTAAGCCAATTCAAAGCCAACTTTTGTTTTGCTTTAAAAATCTTTGAATGCTGATGCCTTATTGTGGAAGCTGTGACAGGTTTTCTTTCCTTGGGCTCAAAAATCACTGCAGATGGTGACTGCAGCCATGAGATTAAAAAATGCTTGCGCCTTGGAAAGATATGACAAACATAGCATATTGAAAAGTACAGACATCACTTTGCTGACAAAGATCCATATAGTCAAAGCTATGATTTTTCCAGTAGTCATGGATGGGTGTGAGAATTGGACCATAAAGAAGGCTGAGCCCTGAAGAACTGATGCTTTCGTATTGTGTTTCTGGAGAAGACTGTTCTAACAGAAAATAAACTGTTTTTAAATGTATTACAATGGAAATTTTCAAACATGCACAAAAGTGGATGGAGTAGTATGATAAATACCCATGACCCATCAATTAGTCTCAGCAATTTTTAACACAAAGCCAATCTCAAATAGATCTTTCTTCTGTCTTCTCTCCATTGTTTTTTATACAGTAGGTTCTAAAACAGCTTTTTAAACCTTGAAATTGATGCTCATTTTATAAAACACAGCCTTGCCAACTTTGTTAATACATTTAAAAATTGCTTGAGGTAATTATTTCCAGTTTTTTAATATGAATTTTTATATTGGAAAAGACCCTGATGCTGGGAAAGATTGAAGGCAGGAAGAGAGTAGATGACAGAGGATGACATGGTTGGATGGCATCACCAACTCAATGGACATGAGTTTGAGCAGATGCCTAGCAGAAGTCAAGTTACATTTTCCTTATGGCTAATCCACTGCTGTAACATGTATAGTATTTCTGGTTTTGAACACTGAATGTGTTTGCATTATAGTTGGATCTAGAGTGTGTAGCCATTATGTGTGGTTCAGAATTCTGAGTAATCTTTTCTGGGATCACCCAAAAGCTGAGACACAGCATGAGCCTTTCAAGTGGACTGTGCTGTGCATCAGAAAGATAATACGAGCCACCTACACAATCTAAAATTTCCTAAAACCCAACGGGCTACTTGACATCCTTCTTTCACTGTGAGTCTTGAAATCTTCTGTGTGATTTCCACATCGAGTGTTGCACCAGCCTGTCTCACGTGCTCAGGGGCTGCACGAGGCGAGTGATTGCCATGGCTGACAGCACAGAGATGCCAGGTTGAGTCGAGTGACTCGGAAACTTGGCCCGTTTGACTTGCTTTACTCCATGAGGAAGTGAAATGGGCTGTAGAGGAATGAATGTGAGGAATGCCCAGGAATGCAGGTGAGCTCCATGGAGACCGTTTAAAGCAATGAGAGGAGTGAGGGCAATAGAGTGCGTCATGTGCCCCTGACCCGAACCCCCACCTGAAGTCCAGCTTCTCTCTACAGACTTCATCGTTGTTAATGGCTTGCCATGTTTCCTCCAGAGAAACCTTTTCTACACCTGAGATGGAACTTCCTCCTCATTATGGTTTATGGGTGAATATTGTTCTGAGTGTTTATATTTTCTAGGGACTCTTAGAGAACATTTTCTCAGAATTAAAATGTTCAGAGTTGATACCTACTCATGTAACCTGTTCTGCACATTTTGGTGCAAGTCATTTTACATCAGGAAAGCAAGCGGTGCAGGCTGTGTCATTTGCTGTTTCTTAGGACCAGCTGATTGTAAACCTGGAAACCCTGAGAGCCGAACTGGACCAGACGAGAGTGCGAGGGGCTCCCTTCCACTATGGGTAGGCTGCTCCCCCAGGCAGCTCCCCTCAGCGCTGTTGAGTGTGACAAGGGCCTGTCTGATGTGTGGACAGTATGACTGGGTGTTGCTCATAGTTGCACCTCAAGGAGCCTGTAGCTTCGTGGCCAGCGAGAGGGAAGAGACAAGCATCGTTCCTTAGGATCAAACTTGGTACCATGGAGTGGTAGTCACAGTATTGACAACACTCAAAACCACAGGCAGAGATTTGGAAGTGTGGGGGCGACCAGTTGATATTTGGGTGTATTCATTTGAGGGGCCTGACAGACTGTGACACTGATGTTTCTGAAAAGTTGCAGAAGGTTAATGACCTGTAGTCTTTTTTACATGAATGGAGACTGAGACATGACTTGCTGTTGACTGCAGTGGGAGGAATCACCTGGCTTGTGAATGAGGCGAGCAGATTACTGAGCATCCTGATTTTTTCTTACTCATTGTTTTAGGGGCGGTAATTCTTATTAAGTATTTAAATGTTTCTTTGGCTTCTTCACGGAAAATGGTCACAAGTGAGAGAGAAACTTTAGCAAAGGTTATTAAGTGCTTAACTGGTGACATTCACTCATCTGTAGGAAATCGACTACTACTTGAAGCCTGACTTAGGAGACAATTTGGAGTCCATATGCATATTTCTGTGTTTGTGTACTTCGGGGATCCTCACAGTCCAGGGCCTCAACCCAGCCTTCTTCTAGAGTAAAGGGATATCATTTGAGACAAAGGCAGAGCCAGAAACTGGTAGGTGGAGTCCGAAACCACAGTGGGTGGAGTTCAAGGAGAGCACGTGCCTTGCAGAACGGATAGGGGACTTGGCTGGACTTGCCGGTAGAGCTCCCCCAAGGTGAGAGGCTGGTGCTGTCAGAAGTGGGGAACCCCTGCTCCCGGAGTGGACAAGGTGAGTGTGAGGCAGACTGTGTAGACAGTGGGGAAAGAGGAGGTGGACATGGCCTCCTGCTCTTGGGGGTTTTGGGATAATGAGGAGGGCCCTGGTGCCAGGACCCGAGGCCTGGCATGGTTTGGGGGCTCAGATGGAGAAGCCTAGGGCCTGGTCACCAGTCCCCTGTGTGTCAGTGAGTGTGAGAGACAAGAAGAGGAAGCAGCCACGGGGCAGGAGGGCCCGCTGTACTCTGAAGGCAGTGGGCCCCAGCGGCTGGTGCGAGGGAGGGGTGTCTCCAGGAGGCAGCTCTAGAGGGGTCACGACAGTGACGTAGCAGCACAGGTGGGGCTTCGGAGTGGGGCTTGCGGGCACTGTGGGCTGGGTGGGGGGCACTATGCTGGCTCAGGAGAAAGGGAGTGGGGACTGAAAACCCAGCTCACAGGCAGGGCAGGCATGGCATATTTGGTGGGGCTTCCCAGAGGAATTGGTCACCTTGTCTCTGAGACCTTCTCTGGGGAGATAGAGCTTCGGGTGACGAGGGGGAAAGAGATGGAGGCTGAACCCCATGAGGGGACTAGGAGGTGATGGTTGGGGTGCAACCCAACCCGGAGGCCTCTGTGGCCCTCAGAGGACCCTCGAGGGTCCGCAGTCCACAGTGGGACTGTGTCGTACCCCCTACCCAGTTCCCAAGTGTGTTCTGGCCCCAGACCCTTGGGTGGAAGTGAAGTAGAGAAGGGAACATTTCTGTCAGGAGGGAGGGGAGACAGGAGGGAAGACAGGTGTGGCTCCGGGAGATTCCAGACTTCCATCTCCTGTGCAACACAGTGTTCCTCACAAAACCGTCGATCAGAGCAGCGTGTGACCCCGAGCCAGCTGAGCTGGTGGTTGAACCTGGCCACTCTGCAAACGTATGGGGTGTCCTTTCCTCGGAGGAGGGCCCTGTCTCCCGGGTTTAGGGACTCCTGCACGTGAAGGCACCACCCTCTTCCCAGGGACAAGACTGAGCAGAGCCCGGGCAGTCCTGCAGTGCAGGTGGCTCACAGTCAAGTCGGGGCCACCCTGCCTCTCAGCAGGCCCCTGCTGAGTGAGCTCCTGGCACCTGCAGGCCCAGGCCTTAGTGCTCAGGGCCTGAGCATCTGTGCTGGGCCTTGTTCAGCCCAGAGTCCGGTGATACGCTCACCTCTGTTTTAATGGGAGACACCAGTGGTGTTCAGCTCTGAGCTGTGGGTCCAAGGCCTTTCTGCTGCGGGTTGTCTGCGGCACCTTTAAAAACACTGAGAGCAGTGCAGACAGTGTTCCAGGCAGACCGGTGATTGTGATCCACGGACTTCACACGGGAGACGGAGGTCAGAGAAGGTGCAGGCCAAAGGGGAGGTGGGGTGCCAAGGGGAAAGCAGAGCAGGTGCAGGCCCCACCCTGGGACCTGAGAGTGGGCTCCAGGGGGACCCTGGATGCCCCAGCCCCAGACAGCCGATGCTGTCCTAGTCAGCTCCACAACCTCAAGTCAGCACTGCCTTCCCTACATACGGGAGTTTTCCAGCTGCTGGGGATGAGCCCTGAGTGTCTGCAGAGCAGCAGGCGGCCTGTTGCTGTTGGAGCCAGGAGGGCAGTGCCCTCCCGGGGGCCCTTTTGCTGTGAAATTGCCAATCTTCCAAATGGACAGGCTCTGGCTTGACTGACAGAGTCAGCTCTCTTTTCTGCTAACAGCACTGCTCTTTGCCATGTGTTTCAGCCTACCCCACTTGGGCAGTGCCCTGGACCTCAGGTTCCTGGTGGCAGACCGGCCGGCAGACTACTCAGGAGATGGGGCAGTGCTGCGATGCCTCCAGAAACGCCAGCTGGCAGCGCTGCATGATGAGCCACCAGAAGCAAGGACCCCGCCGCCCCCTTCCCGTCCCTGGTGGGCACCTTGTGAGGCACCTGCCCCCTCACACTGTGCTCCTGAGGTCGGTTTGGAACAAAGTGCTGATAGGTCGCTTTATGTCTTCCCATTTTCCTTTTTCTGGCTAAGAGTTTACTTTTAAAGCATGCTTTTTTTTTTTTTTTCTTAAAATAACCAATTTGGATAACTTGTGGCCTACTGTGAGGCCCAGCATGGTACTAATTAGCATAGTTTTGAAATCATCCTATGAGTAAATGGATACACATATCCATCAGCTTATAGTGAGAAGAATTCTCATTGGAAGTTTAAGTGCTTTTATATTTTCACCTCATTCATGGCATGTATTTGTTCATACATGTCTGTGTTTTGACCTTCCATATTCAGTGAGCAGTTAGTTTGGGCCAGACATGGTCAGAAGTAGGACTCCAGCAGTGAATTAAAAACTGTGTGTGTTCTTTATCCACTGCTATGTAACGAATCATTGCAAAGCTTAGTGACTTCCCAGGGAGCAGCTCACAGTCCACAGTGCCTGTGCATTGTAGCAGGCGGGCCTTGTTCAGGGCCTCCTGAGGGCACAGACACGGGAAGGCCCCCCAGGGCTGGATGGCAGGCTTTCAGACTCACCTGGCTGCAAGGGACAGGCCCAGGTCCCTGCCGTGTGGCTTTCCCATGGCCTGGCTTTCCTCGGAACACCCTCTGAGTGC
Organism: Bos grunniens; assembly: GCF_055505025.1. Lineage (NCBI taxonomy): Eukaryota > Metazoa > Chordata > Mammalia > Artiodactyla > Bovidae > Bos > Bos grunniens. The sequence goes on along the minus strand of NC_141185.1, from coordinate 70,017,380 downwards.
GAGAGCATGGGGTTTTGCCCGGGGCCTTTTGCACCCTCGTCTTGAGGCCGCACACCTTCACTTCTGTTTGTGAGAGTGAGCTGCGAAGTCCTGCCTTGCTCAGGGGCTGAGCAGGAGTTGCCCCTTCTGCCTCTTGAAGGGAGGAGGATGGAAGAATTTGTGGACCCCTTTTTAAACCTACGTAGCCTGTCGAACAGTAATGAGCAGGGAAAGATCAGAGTGCCCGAGTTGTCCGAGGAGGAGGGGACGATTGTGTGTGAACAGGGTGGCCAGCAAGATGACACCAGGAGGGTGACCTTGAACCAGAGACCCGGAGGCAGGAAGAGAAGTAGCCACTTGGAAATAGAAAAAGGGTCGTGTCAACCAGTGGGGACAAGGGAGAGAGCGGGCCACATCAGGGAGGAGCCCGGGCTCAGGCCTGAGCAGCTCGAGGCCAGAGCCTGTTTCCTGAGGTGAGGAGGGCTGCCGGGACGGGAAGCTAAGAGCCAGGCCTCAGCCCTGTTGAGGTGGATGAGCCCATGGGTGTCCCGGGGACGTGTCAGGAGAGCAGCTGAGTGTTCCGTCCTGCATCCGGGAGAGAACTCACTCAGCTCAGGGTGGACTTGGGGTTGTGGGCATACAGATGACATTGAAAGCCACGAACACAGTAAAGTCACCAGGTGGGTGCCGGTGGAGAGAGATGGGGTGCAAGGGTAGAGCTGTGGGGCACCCTGCATTCCAAGGTTGAGAAGGGGTGCAAGGGACTGAGGAATAACCCCAGGGAGGGCAGGGCCTGGAGCCCAGGGAAAGACATGCTGGGGCGGGCGTGGGGGAGGGCAAGGAGGGGAGGGGGCTTGGTAACATGGGTTCCTCGAACCCCCAGGGAGCTGCCCTGCAGAGTGGGGCACACCCACCGCCTGCTGGCAGAGAGCTAGAGACTGGGTGGGGAGGGGACTGTAGAGGCCGCTCCCAGGGAGCTTTCAGAGACCCACAGTGGGTGTTGCAGGGAGCCCCGGAGGAGGAATCTGCTGGTTCCCCTTGTGCTATTGGAAGGCAAGAGAACAGAGAGGACGTGCTGACCAGGCTGATGGGGGTTAACCCATACGCAGCTGGTTCGCTGGAGCGGAGCAGGAATGATGGCAGGTGGTCCTGGAGCCAGCGAAGTGGGTAGCCCAGCCCTGGAGTGGGGTCGTGACGAAGGCAGGAGGCGAGGGCACTGGCCACAGGGAACAGGGAGCAAGCAAGCCAGCACTTCGAGGCTGCCCCTCAGTTCCTTTGAGGTCATGTCTGGGAAAGAAGGCAGGACCTGGGTGACAGTGTGGCAGGGGGGACATTTGCAGAGAGAAGGGTGTGAGGTGTGAGAGCCGGAGGGCGGCACGGGGCCCCGCGGGAACTCTTCCATGTGTCTCTGATGACAGAGCCTCCCTTGTGGTGTGAGGGGCCGTCCTCCAGAACAGCCCGAGGGCCTGTGCCCCGAGAGGAGAACCACGGGGGGGTGGGGGGGGCTGGCCCTCCTGTCTCCTGGCTGCCCCTGCTCGCTCCTGTCTGTGGGTGTTCAGACAAGCCTGGGAAATGGAGGGCTGGAAGCCTGAGAGGATGACACTCCCTGGTGAACTGGTACCAGAGATGACCGCTGATAGGGACCCAGTGGCTGCCGAGCTGAAGGGTTTTTTTTTCTTATTTTCCTCCAGCCTGGCTGATGGAGGCATGGACGTATTTTTGTAATTTTCAGTTTCTGTCTCTGACTCCATCAGCCCACCCTTGTCAATAACCTCATAGGATTGCCTGCCGTCCTGGGTGTCACCAGGCCATCTAGGAACTGGATTGTCCCCCTGCCCGTTTCTTCAGTCCTGCTCGCTTAATAGATGGCCGTGTCTCATGAGCATGGCCATTTATCCACAGTCAGGGCTTCCATGTAAAATTTGGTTCAGTTCCTGATAGACTTGACTGCTCTGAATGTCGCTGACGAGATGTGGTCCTCTCGTGCCCAGATGCACACCCTGAAGGAGCAGGACTGGGAGCACGCGCAGCAAGCCAGTGTGCTGGCCGACGTGACCCAGGCATTCCAGAGTGACGAGGGCATGTCTGACGATGAGGGCAACAGGGTCACCTTCTTCAGCTCGGTCGCTCAGCTGTCACCCAGCAGGCAGGCCGATGCCGAGACTCTGACTGTGATGCTGCAGGAGCAGCTGGACACCATCAATGAAGAGATCTAGTGGGTGATGGCAAACTCGGCTCCCCAGAAACTCGGTTTCTCTGAGGAGCTGTCTTCTAGGGACGTCTGAGTGTTCCGTAGTAAGAAACCTGACCTCAGGTCTGCTTCAAGAATTTTCAGTTTTGAGATTGCCCTTGATTATCGAGCTTGGTGAGCCAGGGCATTCTGTCCACGGTGTGCTGTCAGCACTCTGTGGGGGGGCATTGTGGGGTGTCCCCCTCAGCTCTGAGCCCCAAGGTGGGTGAGGTGCCGAGGCGGTGTCCCCTGCGGCCCGTGCACCCTCCTGTATCCCTCGGAGCCCCCCACGTTCTGGTGAAAGGCCACCTGGGGAAAGCTGGGGTTTTGGGGTTGGCAACTTCCCACTCAGATCTGCATTTTCCTTTTTAACTTAATGCAGTGTGAAGATTGGCTTGTTGTAAGACAGTGGTCCAAGGACATGTGTTTGAGTTTTTCTCATCTCATCAGTATATTTAAGATGTTTTCTTTAGACACCATCTTGGCAGTTATAACAATTTTCAAAACAGGATAGAATCCAAAGGCCTGCCTCGTGGTGAGCAGGGGGCCTTGGGTCTGGGTGCAGCCAGGTGGCTGGGGGCCCCGAGGCCTGCATGGTGCCACACCCGCACAGCTATGCCTGTGTCCCGAGTCCACGTTCAGAGTGGCCGCAGGCCGGTGACACTGCACAGGACCAGGCAGAGCTGCTGCTCAGACTGTTCTCGTCACGTCAGCCCAGGCCGAGGTGCCCATTCCTGTTGGCTGAGCGCGGGGCTCCGGGGGAAAGGCAGGTGGTGAACGGGACAACCAGCAAACGCAGGTGGCGCCGCCTGCCCATTTGACGCCAAGACAAACCTCTTTGTGGGCTGTGTTTGAGCACAGACGAGCTCAGAAAGATGGTCTTTCCACGTCCCTGCAGGAAATATGGAATGGTTATATATTAATATTTTTACTTTACAGAAAGTTGTCAGGTAAAAGTGATTTTTTCTTATGGGACAAGTTGACTTGATGTAAATGGTAAATTCTGTCCATCAACTTGTTATCAACAGTGAAAAACTTTCAAGATGTATAAGTAGAAGTGAAGCTGGAGAGTTTACTTCCTGTAAGAATCTTGTATTTTAATTTGAAAATCATTTTATTTGCATAATCTTGTATTTAAAATGCTATATAAAATCATCCACCACACATTAGGGGAGAAGAGCAGAAACTGTGAATTCTCGGTTAATGCAGCACATTGACATGGATCCAGAAACTCACACAAAGCTGGTGGAGAACTTCATCAAGTGATGTGTTTGTATATACACAACCTTAAAAAAAAAAAAAATGATCAACTCAGCACTTCATCTGGTCTGGAGACTTGTGTTTGGAAACTGCAGCTTGTTCATGAATTGCTGTTTTGATTATACAGAGTTCCCGATTCCCAGTGGAAAAGACTTGAGGCACTGACGTGCATCTCTGCCCTGAGAGCAGGGAGGTAAGGGTTGTCAACTTGAAGTATCTCCTCACAGAAAGAGAGTCACCACCAGGGCCCCTTCAGAATGTTAGAGTAAATAAGTGAAATCAAGTGTGAATGATCAAGGACAGTTTGTAAGACTCAACGCTAAGTTATTCTAAGTTTGAGAATATTAAAAAGAGGAAACGTAGAACCTTTTGGCAGAGATATTAATTGAGCAACTGTTTCTGGAATTTGCTAATCATGACACAGAATGCCAGCCCAAATTTATTGTCCAGACAGGTTCCTCTGCTGACAAAGGCAGGTGACGGGGTTTATTCTATTTTAGGTTGATCGAAGAAGAGAAGGAGAACACGGAGCAGAGGGCCGAGGAGACTGAGAGCAGGGAGGGCAGGGGGAGCTTAGGCAGCCTCCGTCGTTTTAAATCAGTGAGCTCCCTCAACCTGCTTCCCGCCTCCTTGCATACTGGCTCCTGCCTGCTCCTGCCCAAGCCCAAAAGGAGGTGGCACAGCCCGGCACAGGAGTGAGACTGGCTGGGCATCATGACTCTGGTATGTGTCTGCCTCCTCCCTGCCGCATCCCTCCCCCAGCAAACTGGTTTTTTTGTTTGTTTGTTTTTTCTCTTTATACCCAGAAGAAAATCAAGTACATTTGCTACACTCAGAGGTTTAAAAGTTTTTAAACTGCCTAGTCTTTAATCATTCCACAATGGCACAGCAATAAATTAGTCTTGATATTTGGACCACTAACTTAGCACGTCATCATGAACTCATCCAGAGCCTGCCTCTGTAACGTTGGGCCTGGCCTGTGCTGGGCACAGCAGCTGCAGGGAAGTTTCTGTTCTCAGGGAGCAGACAGCTTTGTGAAAGTAACTATAGGCAGCTCTCATGGCATGGGAAAGCCATGCAGCACATTTTCCATTAGGGATGCCTGGCTACAGGGTGCAGGGCATGCGGTGGGAACAAAACCAAGAATCTACACTGGTCTGCTTGCTGATGGACCTGGCCACGCACTCAGGCCAGCTCTGCATGTGAAACCTGGTTAAAAGCCCAGTGCCCCAGGGCCCCAGGGAAGACATCGTGCTGCCTCACTTTTCCGAGTCTAAAACTGGGATGACAAGCTAGGGCTTTTGGTGACAGAGTGTGCAGCTCTAAAGCACATGTTCCAGCTTTCTTGTGTGTTTAGCTTAGGTGTTGTGAGTGCATTGCTGTTTACCCCATAAAATCACGTGTACAACACTCTGCTTTGTAACTGGACTTGTATTATCTCTTTTTTCTGTTACCACCCATTTCATGTTAGCTGCATTGTTAGTCAGCTTATAATTAAATTAACCGTGAATCATTTTAGAGGCCTGTGAAGTGGTAACTAGTCCATTTTGTGGTCTTTTGACACTGTTTTTATAATTGGCATCATTGGCTAATTAGCTGATATTTAAAATTCTTTTATGATTTCTCTGTGGTTTCATGCTTGATTTCTTTCCGAGTATTTGCAAAAGAACAGTTCTGGATGTTTTCCTTGCTGTTGGAGTTCTCTGACGGTGTGTCTGCTTTCATCATTGGATTTGATTTCCTGTCTCATCCTGTTGTCTGCTTAGTCGTCATCAATCCAGACCCCCCCCCTCCAGCCCCCGAGGGCCATCTCCCCTCCATCTACCCATCCATCTCCCCTCCACCGTCCCCCCACTTCCTCTGGTCATAGCAGTGCTGTGGTCCACAGCGTGAGTCCCCTTAGTCGGGTTTGTGCTTTGTCTTCATGTCTCATTAAATGGTGTTTTTCCCCCATAGCATTAATTTGAATTGGTGTATCACTATGCAGTTACAGGAGAAGGCAATGGCAATCCACTCCAGTACTCTTGCCTGGAAAATCCCATGGACGGAGGAGCCTGGTAGGATGCAGCCCATGGGGTCACACAGAGTCAGACAGGACTGAAGCGACTTAGCAGCAGCAGCATGCAGTTATAAGCATAATGTAGATGGATCCTAAACTATATATTATGTGTAATTCATAAATGAGATTGTGCTTACATAAAGAAATGATCCTCTTAAGTGTAGAATTAATGGACTTTTAGATACGCAGATGACACCACCCTTATGGCAGAAAGTGAAGAGGAACTAGAAAGCCTCTTAATGAAAGTGAAAAAGGAGAGTGAAACAGTTGGCTTAAAGCTCACCATTCAGAAAACTAAGACCATGGCATCTGGTCCCATCACTTTATGGGAAAAAGATGGGGAAACAGTGTCAGACTTTTTTTTTTCCTTGGGCTCCAAAATCACGGCAGGTGGTGATTGCAGCCATGAAATTAAAAAGACGCCTACTCCTTAGAAGGAAAGTTAATGACCAACCTGGATAGGTATTAAAAAGCAGAGACATTACTTTTCCAACAAAGGTGCATCTAGTCAAGGCTATGGTTTTTCCATTGGTCATGTATGGATATGAAAGTTGGACTGTGAAGAAAGCAGAGCGCCGAAGAGTTGATGCTTTTGAGCTGTGGTGTTGGAGAAGACTCTTGAGAGTGAGTCCCTTGGACTGCAAGGAGATGCAACCAGTCCATTCTAAAGGAGATCAGTCCTGGGTGTTGATTGGAAGGACTGATGCTAAAGCTGAAACTCCAGTACTTTGGCCATCTCAAGTGAAGAGTTGACTCATTGGAAAAGACTCTGATGCTGGGAGGGATTAGGGGCAGGAGGAGAAGGGGACGACAGAGGATGAGATGGCTGGATGGCATCACAGACTCGATGGACATGAGTTTGGTTGAACTCCGAGAGTTGGTGATGGACAGGGGGACCTGGCATGCTGCGATTCATGGGGTCACAAAGAGTCGGACACGACTGAGCGACTGTACTGAACTGAACTGACACAATATCCTTTCTGTGTTGGTGCTTGTATTTCTGGAAATCTCATCAGCTTTTGCACAGTTAATGTCTATGTTAGACTCATTTAAAAAGTATCATCTATGGTTAATAAAATGTAAAGACTGCACCTGCTATTATGCTAGCTTTCATTCTTACATATTTTCACAGGGAGCTTGCTTTAATGAATTTATTGTGAGAAGTTTTAAATCAAATTCTATGTCAGGATTTTACATTAATATCCAATAGGTGGTTAGATTTGTTCAATGTTAAACTAGGTATCATGGTAAGTTCCTCATCAGTTAAAATACTAATTTAAAGTATAACATGTTTTTTAATAAGAGAAACTAACTTATAGAGAAATTTGGCTGAGAATAGATAACTGTTAAGGCCCTTTGTTGTACAGAATGCTGTGCTTTAATAAATCATGATGTTGTAATAGAGTGGTATTATTCCTGAGTAATAATTTATAGTGTTTCTCTAGTAAATCTTGAACAGCTTATTTAACTTCTGTGGTCAAAAAAAAAAAAAAAAAAAATGTTCTGCTTCCAGTCACATGTTCTCTAAATCTTCATGTCACTTACATGTTTGCCATCATTTTTGCTTTACTGTATTTGCCTCTACAGATTCTTGAAATTTTAGCTTCAAAGTCGCAATAAATCTGGTTTCTCTTCATTTCTTTGCATGAATCCATCAGCCTAGTGATTTAAAGAAGCAGCGTCGAAAGGTAAACTAGTAATTTAGCAGGCCTTTGTTTCTCTGTGAAGTACTAAAGAGTCCTTATTGTTTAACATGAATGAACACTGTGTGGTTATGTCCTGGTGAATAATTGACGTTTTAATGGAAGTAGTAAAACTCACCCACCACTTAAAATGTGCTGATGGTTCTGTTGGAAATAGGTCATTCGTTGGGACAATTGTAACAATTTGCCTTTCTCCCACTTGTTTGCCTTCTCATCATCTCATGCTTGTTTATAATAGACATAGTATTATTTATTATTTTTAAAATGTTCTTTACTTATGTTTTTGGCCATGCTGCACAGCTTATGGGATCTTAGTTCCCCAAGCAGGGATCAGACCAGTGTCCCAGCAGTGAAAGTGCCAAGTCGTAACCTCTGGACCACCATGGAATTTCCGCTTAGTGTTTTCTTATAAGAAATGACTGAATCAGAGCCATAGATGATAGATTTGTGGGAAGCCAATTTAATGATGGTGGGTAGCAGTGTGCAGGAGACTCTGTGCTCTGGGCACATGCTTTCTGAGTCTGTCATCTCATCCCCAGGTGAGGTCCAGGCTGCTTCTATCCCCATTCAGCAGACATAGATAGACACTGAGGCTTAGCGAGGCCAGGCACCCTGCCCAGGCTCTCACACCCAGCAGCGCCGTGCGGACTGGTCTGATCAGAGTCTGGACACTTAAATGTTGTGCCGTCCAGCCCGCTTTCTTCCAGAGGCTCTCGTGTCCATCACAGCATCCCTGATGGAGGGAGCATCAGGAGGGAGCTCACTACCTCTTCCCTCGGGTCACTTGGATGAGCTCCTGTTGTTGGAGTCCAGTGCCCCAAGGGATGGCCTTCCTTGTCCCTGCCCTGCTCCCAGCCCATTGACCAAGCACCCCTGGGCCTTCCCACAGGACTGCGGTGGCCGCCCTCCAGTTCAGGCAGCTCAGTGCCCGGGAGTCCTTCTGCTGGGCACAGCAGAGCAGCGCCATCCCCCTGGGGTTGGTGACCTGGGTGTGCCGCTCGCCTGCTGTGTGGCCTGCTTTGCCCTCCTGTTAAGTGGACATGGCGCTGCCCAGCCTGGCCACGTGGGCACCAGTGGGGCAGCTCCCATCCTGGGGGAGGGTGGCCAGGCTGCAGACCCAGAGGCCTTCCTCAGGAGGAAGGGGCTGGCCTCAGTCCCTGACTTTGAGGCAGGTGTTTGTCTCCACTGAGTCCATAGTCAACCCAGGTGTGTCACTTCCCTGCTCTGTTCGTTGCTGTTTTCTGATTTTTATAGATGCTTATTTTAACTTGAATTTGAGATCGATCCCTGTTCAGTTCCATGTGGATAATTTCTAGCCTTTGTAGCCTTCTATTGTCTAAGGGTTCTTGTTAGACCTCAGGGGAGGGGGCCCAGTTTATCAAGCTGCTGTTAAACGAGTTCATCTGTATTTTGCACTAAGTCACTTTGTTGTCACCAAGCTCCCTTGGGACTGCACGGGATCAGTATTCTTTACAGAATCCCACTAAAAAGTCACAGGTTAGTTGGTTAAAACAACACACTCATTGTTTATAAAAATACATGCCATGAATGTCTCCTAAAACCTCCCCTGGCTTAACCACACACCCAGATGTATCAGTGAGACATGTCTGGACCCTGAGGGGTTAATCTGTTCCCCACACTGTTACCACCACTGTCTTTGTCCTCACATCCAGGACCAGTGGAAAAGCTGGGAGTCCAGGAGAGATCATCTCTTCTTTTTAAAATTAGTTTATTTTTTAGTTGAAAGTTAACTGCTTTACAGAATTTTCTTTTCTGTCAAACCTTAACAAGAATCAGCCATAGGTACCCATATATCTCCTCCCTTTTGAACCTCTCACCCCTCTAGGGTGATACAAGATCATCTCTTAGTGAAGACCCAGGGGTGCTTTATGGAAACCACTGTGAGCGAATGACACTCGAACTGCGTGTAAGTACTTCAGTGGGTAGCCCCGAGTCTGTATGTTACTGAGAAATACGATCCAGGCACATGGTGTTCGCGTGGAGGGGTTAGGTACCTTTTCTGTGTTTCTCTTGTTGTCATGGGTTCCAGTAACCTGCATCATCACTACAAATGATCTTGGGTGGTGGCACAAGCTGTATCTTTTTCTCCTTCAAACAGCAAGGTCTGGTCGGCTTTGCTGAGAGGTTTCATACTCTAGCTGTGGTGCTTCTGAGCAGCATCTGGCGATGAGCACAGTCCTTTCATCAGGGCAGTTCATGCCATGCAGGGTCCACGGTGCCGGTGTCACTCTGCTGTCCTGCCCAGCAGGGCCATCTGGTCGCTGGATTCCAGGGAGGGTGGAGCCCGGCTGCAGGGAGGCTCCCATCCAGGGTCTCTGCATTCAGTTGGATGCTCTCGCTGCCCCATAGCCCTGCTTCTCTTGAACAAGACTTTGTTCTTTATGCTCATTATGTTCAAAATGCCTTTAAGATGGCATTAAGCTACAACAAGGGGGGGTTTTGTACTTGGGGGAAAGCATAGCTAATAGATTTTCAAATAAGTTTCTGGTTATAATGTAATGCCTGTGTGACTGCCATTTTCAAAACAGTCTATTGTTAGCCAATTTGACACTTACCTCACTCCCTCAGCTGCCAGGTTTACGGGAAGAGGTAGGAGATGACAAGACTGCCATCAAATGTGAAACCTCGACCTCCCACCTCGCTGCAGTCCCTTCGGCTGGACCGCCTGCACACGGGGGCGCTGCGCATAGCCACCCACGAGGACATCAGGGACACCCACAAGTAAGCGGCCTGTGTGTGCATCATCAGTTTCAGGAGCCCTGTGCCTCTTGTCTTGAAAGAGTTGCAAGGATGATTTTAAAGGAATACCATTGGGTTCAATGCCTGTGTTTAGTGGTGAACTTCAGGTGCTGGGGAAGAAGAGCTCAGTGACCTCAATGATTTTAGAAAACGTCCTTCTCTACATATTGGCTCTTGTGGTAGCTTTCTTCCTGATATTGGTAGAGGTCTGCCCGGCCTGGGGCACGTTCCTGACAGTGACGACCCCGTGCCTCTCAGGTTCGCTCTTGAGGGTCCCTCCCTTTTCCTCAGGGGTCTCCTCTCAGGAGACTCTGTCCCTTCCTTTGACTGACACTGTCCTCATTGAGACTACCACCTGAGCTCCCGTCCTGAGCCAGGCAGCACTTGATGGAGGACACACGTGGTCACTTGGCCAGCAGACCTGCACGGTGACTGTTGCTCTCCTGCCACGGCTGGGGACAGTCACCCTGCAGGAGGCGGGGGGAACTGCCCAGAGCAGGGGAGCTTGCCTTCTCCTGGAGCATTTTCACCTGCCGAGCAGCGACCCTGATGGAGGGTCGGAGTGCCCTCTGCACCAGCTTTCCTGGAGTCAAGCCCTCCTCGGATGAGAGCTTGAAGCAGAGAATCTCAACTTTCTGGGGTGGTTGTCTGTGTCTCAGAGCCTGCATTGCTCGTGTGGAGTGTGTTTGGTGAAGGAGACTCCACTCTCTGCTGCAAGGTTGAGGTGCGGGTGTTGCTGGGTGCCCGTTTCTATCAGTAGCTCTTGTGGAGTGGTGTGTGTTTGCACGAGGGTGCCAGTTAAAGGTCCTTTTCTCTCCCTAAAGCTCGACAGGCTCTCAGGACAACCCCGGGAACAACCCCAGCAGCAGAACCAGCAGGCAGGACTCGCTGCACAAAGCCCCAAAGAAAAAGGGCATCAGTCAAGTCCTCCATTAGCTGCTTGTTTCGCAAGAAGGAAAAGGGCCAGCCTGAAAACCCCAGCAAGGAGGCATTAGGACCAGGTGGGTGCTTCACTGTTCAGAGGGAGGAGGGCCTGCAGGCATGTCCCTTCTGTGTCTCCTCCATTGTCCCCACGAGGCTCCAGTCACTCACACTGGGAGTCCTCCTGGGAGCAGGAGCAGAAGAGGTGTCTGTCTTCTCAATGGGTCTGAGATGATCAGATGAGCTAATGAGTCGATGGATGGATTGATTAGTGAGTGGATGGATGGATGAACAGATGGCTGGCTGGATGGGTGGATGGATGGAGCATGGAATGAATAAAGCAGATGATTGTACTCCAATGCTAGAAACATATTGTACGAAATTGATTGAGCAGGAGCTGGGCAATGATTGTTTCCTCCTAACAGTGACACGTGTTTGGAAACTGACTAAGTGCTCATCAGTGAGGGGTGAAGTACAATCTGTGGACATCCCACAAGGAACAACCTGCCCTCCTTCCTGCCACCTTCTCCATCCCCAGGAGCTCATCAAGGGTTCTGCCCATGCCCCCAACCCACCCCACAGCCACTCAGGTCCTCCTGGGGTCCCCTCATCACACAGGGTTATCATTAGGCCCTCATCTCCCTTGGCTTCATCTCCTTGAAGACAGGGTATGTTCCTGCCTCTTCAGCCACAAATTTGTTGAGTCTTGTTTGTGCTGGGTGTGGGATTTACAGGGTTAAGTAAAGCAGATGTGATCTGGAGCACAGTTAAGTGACAAGAGAGAAAAAGGAGCAGGTTATTAAATGTGATCCCTATTATTAATAAATACAACACTGAGATGGATGGTGCATTGATTATATACCGATGCTGTGTGTGCCCCTTCCCAAGCAGGTGCTGCCCCCTCCCGATTTACAGAGGAGGACACGGTGACGGTCACACGGTCAGGGAGTGGTGAGGGCAGGTTCACACCCACGCAGCGGGACCAGGCACTTTGCCAAGCCCCAGCCACCTCTCTGGTGGATGCCACCAGAATGAGATGGTTCTACAGCATGATGATTCAATGGACATGAGTTGGAGCAAATTCCAGGAGATAGTGAAGGACAGGAAAGCCTGGAGTGCTGCAGTCCATGGAGTGACAAAGAGTCGGACACACCTGAGTGGCTGAACTAAAACCTGAGTGTGTGCTAACCTGCTTCAGTCGTGTCTGACACTGCGACCCCAGGGACTGTAGCCCACTAGCTCCTCTGTCCATGGGATTCTCCAGGCAAGAATACTGAGTGGGTTGCCACGCCCTCCTCCAGGGCATCTTCTCGACCCATGGATCGAACCCACATCTCTTGTTATCTGTTGCATGGGCAGGCAGCATCTTTACCCCTAGCACCACCTGGAAAGCCCCAGTGAACGCTGACAACTAGAAATGCAGAAAATAAGGGCTGCTCCTAAGTTAAACTGGAAGAGCAGCAAGCACAGGTTGTAAAGAGGAAAACACATGATGAGCAACAACAGGGCTGACAGAAACAAGCAGGGATGCTTTCACCCACATAAAGAAAATATCTGTGCCATTCAGAAGAGGAACCCATCAGCCCTTGGAGGGACAGTTGGAACCAGAATGAAAACCGAGGCCATGGTCAGCAGTGCCCACCACACGGCCTGGGTGGCATGGTGTCACTCACGGGGCTTCCTGCATCCCCAGAGATGCTGGCCATAACGTCTCTGAGTGCCAGGCTGGGCAGCGTCCCTGTGTGAGCTAAGGTATCACTGCTCTCCTTTCAGTGCTGCTGTGGGGCCCTCTGTGGGCAGCCACCCTCATCCTCTGCCCTGCCACCCCCTGGGGCCCGGCTGTCCCCCTGGGATCTTTTCAGGCCTTGAGCTTGGGTGTTCCCAGCCCTCTGCCACTCGGGACTGGGATGCGACTCAGGACTTGGCCTTGAGATGTCAAGGAGACCGTGAATCTGTAAGGACACCACCCTGGGGCCCAAAAGAAAGCAGGAGAGCAAAGCCCCCATGGCGAGGAAGCAGAGCTGTGGAACGTGCCCACAGGCTCCACTGCGTCCTGCACAAGTGCCTCTTCTTTGCCTCTCCTTGGCCTGAAACAGAGCCCAGCTGCTGCTGCTCCGCAGGTGATTCCTAAAGATGTACCTCCTGCAAGAGCTATTGTCCTGCTGCTCTGGGCTGCCTGAATGTGCTCAGGAGCATCAGACAAGTGGAGCTGCCACACCTCATACTTCAGGAGGGGGCCTGATACTGGGGAAGGGTTGGAGGGTGGGGGAGGGTCTGAGGGTGGGGGAGGACCTGATGCTGGACTAGGGCGTGAAGCTGGACTAGGGTCTAATGCTGGACTAGAGCCTGATGCTGGGCTAGGGTCTAATTCTGGGGGAGGGTCTGATGCTGGGGGAAGGTCTGGTGCTGGACAAGAGCCTGATGCTGGAGGAGGGTCTGGCTGGACTAGGGCCTGATGCTGGGGAAGGGCCTGATGCTGGATGAGGGCCTGACACTGGAGGAGGGTCTGATGCTGGGGGGAAGGTCTGATGATGGTGGACAGCCTGCTCCCAGATGTACACGGAGTTAAGGATAAATCTCTATGAGAAATCTTTTTTTCATACTTTCCTAACCACCTTGCTATGTTCTTTTTAACTTAAGGATAATTTTGTGCAATATCGGTTGATTTCTGCCATACATCAACATAAATTACCCATAGGTGTACGTATGTCCTATCCCTCTTGAATCTCCCTCCCACGTCCCCTTGCTACATTCTTGTTTCTATGGATATATGAATAATAAAGACTGTTGACTAAAATAACATGAAAAGCTCCCACACACAAGTGTGCACACACACACTCCCTAATGCATCATTTGGGTCCACGTCAGGGTTGCCCTCGGCACCCGCTGCCCTGGGACCGAAGGTGAGCCTTGACACCTGCACTTTGTTCCCACCCTTGGCCTGCTGCCCGTGCCTCAGCAGCAGAGGGGCCCTGTCCCCGCAGATGCTGAAGTGATGGAGCCTCTTGTCTCCAGAGCCACGGGCATGAACACACCGTCGGTCGTCCTCTGGGGACACCTATGCTTCCACCTTCTGGCCTTTCCATTGTGTCCGTCCATTTCTTTTAACAGAATGTCCGTGTGATGACACAGGCTCCCATTACCAGCTCTGATCTGTTCTCAGTGAGAGTACAGCTTACCCTCGGCACTCTTTATTGGCCCTGGGAAATTTTGCTTCAGTACTTTATTGAAAGAAAGCAATAATCCTGTGATAAACATAGTTCAAAAGTAGACTGTACATACTTTGTCACATATTCAGGAAGTTCACAAAAGGTAAATAGGAAAATAGAATTATAACAATGAATTGTACAAGTAAATTAAAGGTGGAACCCACATGTAAAGAGACATGTTGTCTCTGTCTACTGAGATACCAGCTGCATAATTGTTGGGAAGTGTAGTGCAAAATAGCCATTAAAGGAGAAAGTCCTTGGGAAAATGGTGAAGGGCCAGAAGTACTTGGCTTTGCACTACGTACAGAAAGACATCTCCTGCCTTTGGTTATGCTCAGCGCCAAGAGTTAATAATAAATAGGGATGTTACTTGTGAGAGTGGGTTGTGGATGAAGCCCATGAGTCATTTAGAGCACGCTGTCCTTGAAATGTTTCTACCGATTATGCGTTAACTCCGTATGCGCTCTGCTGGCTGCATACTTTAAGCTCTTTGTTTCTGCTTCTATAAAAAAGCTTGACTGCAGAAATAAACTTGTCAGTATTTGCAAGAGACTGTCCAAGTGTCCTTCTTTCAGATTCGTCGCTTCCAAGTCCCAGGGAGAAAATCCCCAACAAGTGGCGCCATGAACAGGGACTTGAGAGAAAGGCTGAACAAAGCGATGAGCCCCTGCAGAAAGAGGTAAGCAGGATGGGACAACATAGCAGTAAAATTCCTTTCATTTCTATAATGCATCATTTTTTGAAACAAAACGGTGTTAATGTTTCAAGAGATCAGTTGAATGACTGCTATCATATACCAGTGGAACATAAGCCATGGTTCCCGGAGGAGGGGACACTTGATCTTGATGTACGGAAAAGGGTTAAAAATATTATTTTGCGAGCGTATCAGCAAGGGTTACATGGTCACTCATATGGGCTATCATAGAACAAATTGAAGGGCATAACATTGATTTGGAAGTAAAAACTATTCGATATTTACATGAATATGAGCTTAAGGAAGAAGATATGCAAGGTGCTTTGAAATATAAGAATGTTATGCTCAATCAGACACAATCCTTAGAAAAACAACTTAGAGACATATATATATACAGGATATGTCAAAACTGAAGCCACTTGGAACGGAGGTCATT
Organism: Bos grunniens; assembly: GCF_055505025.1. Lineage (NCBI taxonomy): Eukaryota > Metazoa > Chordata > Mammalia > Artiodactyla > Bovidae > Bos > Bos grunniens. The sequence goes on along the minus strand of NC_141185.1, from coordinate 70,002,129 downwards.
TCATTCAACGGACAGCCCAAATCTAAGGTTTTTCCTTCTGCTCCGCCTGTAACAGCAATTGCTAACTTTGCTTGTACTAATCATTTCACTCCTCCTCGGGAGATGCCTGCTTGCACTTTTGCTTTCCCAGTGCAATTTAATCAACCTGCCCAAGACCAAAATACTTAGGCTAATCTAGATTTTGGCATGTTGTCTAGCTTTAAGAAAGCATGTACTCTGTATGGACCTACTTCTCCTTACTGTATAGAATTTCTCAGAGGACGGGCTGACTGTTGGATGCCATATGATTTTTTTCAAGTAACAAAGATGGTTTTAAATCCTCAACAATTACTGCAATGGCAAATGTGGGTTAATGATGAGGCCCAACAGCTGATGATTGACAAGCAATCTCATGGTAACCCTGCCAATTTAACCTATGATATACTCACTGGAACAAGAGCCATGGCCAATATGATTGCACAACTAGCTAATATTACCTCTTAGATGTTACATTTCATTAAAGAAACTGCCTGTAGGGCATAAGCAAGGGTTGATAGCACTAACTCTGATGGTTCATTTGTTAAGATTATTCAAGGACATGAAGAGGAATATTCTCAATTTATAGGAAAATTAAAGGATGCAATTGAGAAATCTATTAAGGATGCGACTTTACAAAATACTATTTTAAAACAACTTGCTTTTGAAAATGCTAATGAGGAATGTTGATCCGTGCTCAGACCTATTCGAGAGACTGGCTCTCTTATGGAATATTTGAAAGCATATAAGGATATCAGATCTATGTCCATAGAACAAAATTGGAAACCTTTAATGTACAAAAGGCTGCTAATGCCAAATGTTTTAACTGTGGGAAGCCCAGCCATAAGAAAAAACAATGCCGCATGCCAACACAGGCCAAAAAAAATAATACTACTTCTAATAAGAAGAGAACCCCAGGAGTATGTCCAAGATGTAAAAGGGGATTTCATTGGCTGAATGAATGTCATTCTAAATTTGATAAGGATAGAAACACTTTAAACCGCAATGCACAGCAAAAACAACAGGGAAACTAGTAAAGGGGCCATCCTCTAGCCCCACTACAAAAGGAGGACCTAGCGTTATGATGCTACAAGCAGCTACATCTAAGAGTGCTTGCATTGATATACCTAGTCCTTATGATATGGAACTAATAGAATTATACAACCCCCACAAAATTCCCACTGGATATTATGGCCCGATTCCACCCCAGGACAATGGGACTGATTTTGGGACGTAGTAGCTACACAATGAGAAGTTTAGTGGTATTGACCGGTGTTGTGGACTAAGATTATGAAGGGGAAATACATGTTATGGTAAATGTTATCAAAATGGAAAATGCATACTTACAAAAAAGGGGAATATTTTGCACAATTATTACTTTTACCATATGCCAAACCAATGAAGACATCTGATAAAGTTCGACAAGGAGGCTTTGGCAATACCAACCTTACTGCTGCACTATCCACCTTACTAAAGGAACATCAGAAACCCATGCTTTCTTTACGCATACGGAGAAAAAAATTCACAGGCATGTTAGATACTGGAGCCGACATTTCAATCATTAGAGCTGCAGAATGGCCCCTCGAATGGGGTAAGGTTATGGCTCCTTCTAGACTATTAGGAATGGATGAAACTGATGCCACACAAACTTTTGTCAGTGCATCCTATTTACAAGTGTATGGCCCTGATCAAATTGTAGCTTATCTTAAACCATATGTTACTAATATCCCAATCAATTTATGGGGACAGGATTTTCTTGAACAAATGAAAGCCACAATTTCTTTAAATGAACCTTTTTAATGGGGGCCATTGAGTTAACAACGCTGCCCCTTGATTGGGAATCTGATACCCCAGTATGGACACCTCAATGGCCCCTAACTAAAGAAAAATTGGCAGCTCTTATGCAATTAGTTAATGAACATTTACAAAAAGCTCATATAGAACCTTCATTTTCCCCATGGAATTCCCTTATTTTTGTAATAAAAAAAGAAATCAGGAAAATGACGAATGTTGATAGATTTAAGAAATGTTAATAATACCATGTCACCTATGGGGCCCTTACAACCCGGATTGCCCTCCCCTTCTATGGTACCAAAAGAATGGTCTGTAGTTATTATTGACTTACAAGACTGCTTTTTTACTATATCTTTGCACCCTAAACATAGAAAACATTTTGCCTTTTCAGTTCCTTCTATAAATCACATGGCTCCTGTTAAAAGATTCCAATGGAAGGTGCTACCTCAGGGAATGATGAACTCCCCTACCATTTGCCAATATCTCATATCTGTTTTATTACAACCCATTAGAGACAAGTATCCTACTGCGTTTATAATTCATTATATGGATGACATACTTCTTTCTATGGAATCTGAATTCTGTTTGCAACAGTTATATAATGAAGTTACTACTACTTTTCAAAATCATGGCCTGCTTGTAGCACCAGATAAAATTCAGTGGAAAGCACCCTTTAATTATTTAGGACATGTTATGGAAGAATCTAAAATCAAACCTCAAAAAACTCAAATTTCTGGGCAATCTCTACACACGCTGAATGATTTTCAAAAATTGCTAGGAGATATTAATTGGCTGTGGCATCTGTTGGCATCCCCACCTATGCCTTACAAAATCTATTTAAAATTTTAGAGGGATCCCCCGACCATAATAGCCCTAGGCAGCTAACAAAAGAGGCCAAAGAAGAACTGGCCTTAATGGAGAAATGCATTCAACAATCTTTTTTCAACTCAGCTAGATTATGATCAACCAGTTTCTTTATATATATTCCCTACTGAACATTCACCCACTGCAATTATAGCTCAGCATAGCCCAATAGAATGTGTATATTTACAAACTAAACAGTCTAAAAAAATTGTAGAATATATTGAGAAAATAGGGCACTTAATTGTGTCAGGAAGAAGCCATGTACAAACTTGGACTGGATTTGATCCATATGCAATACACGTTCCCTTGACAAAACAGGAATTGCAAATCGCCTTCCATTATAACCTGACCATGCAAATGGCATTAAGTGATTTTCAGAATGTTATCTCATTTCATCTGCCGAAAGGAAAATTATGGGACTTTCTACAATGTACTAAATTCATTGTAACTAATATCATTGCATCCCAGCCTATTATCAATGCACCCACCTATTTCATTGATGGCAACAAGAAAGGCAGAGCAGGGATTGTCAGCCCTGATATCAAAGAGAAATTACCCAACACCTATTCTTCAATACAAAGAGTTGAATTATATGCTTTATATGCTCTTTTGTCGCTTCAACCATTATCCTTCAACATATATACTGATTCCAAATACCTTGCTTCCCTTTTTCCTGATTTTGTTACCGCCTTTTTATACAACCTAGATGAAGAATTATATACTCTCTTTTCACAGACTCAAGCTTTAATTCGCTCACGTACAGAACCTTTCTTTATTGCACATATATGTGCTCATTCAGGTTTACCTGGCCCTCTGGTCACAAGAAATGATGCTGTTGACAGGCTCATAGCTCCCATTTTTACATCTGCCAATGATGAACATGCTAATCTTCATACCAATGCTAACAGATTGCAGTCTAAATACCATATTCCTCTCACTGAAACACGACATATTATTAAAACCTGTGTTGTCTGCACCCCTCTGCACTTATGAACTACAATTTCAGGAGTTAATCTCCAGGGGCAACAACCTAATTCCCTTTAGCAATCTGACTTCACTCACTGCTCCTTAAAGAAAATTTTCTTTACTTTTTGTCTCAATAGATATATTTTCCAACTTTATCTGGACAGTACCTGTCTCTTCAGAATCCAATAAACACGCCATTCCCACACTCTTACTCACCTTCCCCATTATGGGGATTCCTTCTGTCTTGAAAACAGACAATGGACCTGCATTCACCTCGCATTCATTTCATTCATTTTTATCAGAATGGAACATAACACACATTACAGGAATACCCTATAATCCTCAGGGGCAAGCCATTATTGAAAGAGCCCACCGCACCCTAAAACTCATTTATGTAAACAGAAAGGGGGAATATGGAAGAGGAGATACACCAATATAGTATAAGCAATTTAATCAGTGGCTGCCAGGAATCTTACGACTCCTAGGCAAGGGTTATGGTCTTGTCATTGCAGATGGAGAGCAAATCTGGGTTCCCCTTCACCATGTCTGCTACCGAGAAGGACCCCAAGACTGGACTCCCTCGGGAAGTGATGAAGTTGACGCAAAGGGTCTCATCAATGACCCTGGAGGAGCCAATGAGGAAACGCCATCTGAATCCTTACCCGACATGGGCTCAAGTGAAAACATGACTTATCAGACTGAGCGGACACTGAAGAGTACTGGAACTCCTATGACTCCAGATAAGCTATTTCTGGCAATGTAAACTGTTCTGAAGGGCAGGAGGAACATCATAATTGCTCCTGGTTTAATAGATCAAGCATTGGAGGCTTTCATAAATCTAAGACAAGTTTCTTGACTGATAAGGACATATTGCTGAATTGGTATAATGGGGGCTTATCACCCCCACGACCCAGGATTGTCATCCCCAATGTGGGGCCAGAGCAATGGCACATTTGGAAAATTCCAGCAGCCTTAGAGCACTTCACTAGTGTTTATGGGACTATGGGTGTGTTTCGTCCTTCTAATTATACCTTCCTATCTAATAGTACTGGCTATATTCAATCATGTGTTCACCTTCCATACTTGTTTATTGTAGGGCATTTTGATATTGACTTGTCAGCCAAGATTGTCAATTGTACTGCATGTGCATTGTATACCTGCCTTAATCACACCATTTCATATCACAATGCTAGCATTGTGCTAGTTAAACAAAGATCTGAGTTATGGCTTCCCGTAAACTTAATTGATCCTTGGACTGATTCTATATTTCTTTCTGTATTGTTGAAAACTAGGCTTAGGCAATCTAAGCATATCATTGGGTGGATTATTGCAGGCATCTTAAACCTTATCTCCATTGTGACTGTAGGAACTTTGTCTGGTATGGCTTTACGTAATTCTATACAAAATCATGATTTTATCACTGCTTGGCACAAAGACTCTCATGATCTGTGGACTTGACAAGCTCAAATAGATCAGCAATTACAAACATGAATTAATGAGTTACAAACTGTGATTATCTACTTAGGAGATCAAATGCAGCAACTGACTTTCCAAACACATATACGCTGTCACTGGAATTTTACTTCTTTTTGTCTGACTAACATGCCCTATAATAGCACTGAATATCCTTGGAATAAGGTTAAGGCGCATTTGCAGGATCTCACAAGTAACTAAAATTTAGACATCAATTTGTTGAAACAACAACTTGCCAATTTTCAAGTTAGGGTACCTAGAGAATTGTATAGCACTCAATTCTATGATACTTTAACCAAAACCCTATCGTCTCTAGACCCTAGAGCTTGGCTTTCAGGAAGCAATATTTTTATATATGTATTAATCACCCTGCTCTTTTTGTCCTTGATTATGGGATATAGAAGTCTCTACTCAAGACTCCATGCCTCCCACAATGGAGTCCAACTAGCTGCCGCTGTGCTTAATTTAAAAACAAAAGGAGGATATGTTGGGAAGCATAGTGCAAAATAGCCATAAAAGGAGAAAGTCCTTGGGAAAATGGTGAAGGGCCAGAAGTACTCGGCTTTGTACTACAGACAGAAAGACATCTCCTGCCTTTGGTTATGCTCAGTGCCAAGAGTTAATAATAAATAGGGATGTTACTTGTGAGAGCGGGTTGTGGGAGAAGCCCATGAGTCATTTAGAGCACGCTGTCCTTGAAATGCTTCTACGGATTATGTGTTAACTCCGTATGCGCTCTGCTGGCCGCATACTTTAAGCTCTTTGTTTCTGCTTCTATAAAAAAGCTTGACTGCAGAAACAAACTTGTCAGTCTTTGCAAGAGACTGTCCAAGTGTCCTTTCGGGTTCGTCGCTTTCAAGTCCCGGGGAGAAAATCCCCAACAATAATAAATATCGCACCATGACCTGAATATATCTCTTGATGGCTTTTTTAATGTGCTGCTGAAAAAGTAAAAGTTACATTTGCCACTTCTACATTCCAGAATGGCTATGTCATCACAATCTAAAAATGTACACCTAGGTCCATTCTTTAAACATGTTTACAAACAGGTAAAAAGATGATTTACATAAAAATAAGGCCTTTGTCAGAGCTGCACTACCCTGTCTGTCTCAGAAGTGGCACCTTCACTGTCCAGCTCCATGGCTCCGCAGCAGGTGCAGGGCATTGCAATTGGTTCCTGAAGAGTCTCTCTGGAGAGGAGGGATCCGGGTCCCCAGAGAATAGGTTATGGGAGAGATTTTCATCATCTTCTAGTCATCCTTTCAGCCCAAATTTCATTAGAAGCTCACATTTAACAACCAGTACGTTTAAATCACTTCACGCTGCAAAAAGCATTTCTTGCTAGAAAAAGTACAATTTAGGCCAGTTCTTAAAATCCAACAACAATTGGTTGAAATAAGTTTGCTTACCTCAGAGTGATTGTTGGAGACCTTGGTTACATCATGCACACCGTGTCATGATGATTTTACAATCACAGAAAAACCTCATCTCTCATGGTTTAACATTTAACAATTAAACAAGGATAATTACAATAAATACATCATTTACAAAAGCCCTATATTTGTTCATAGGCTTTATACAGACAAGCACTACAGCACATTCATTTGAAAGACTGAAATCAGGTATCAGAACATGAATTGATCTGAAAGGATATTCATAGCCTGAATATACAAGAAAAAGTAAGGAATTATATAAATGAAGTCATAAGTTTACATAAATATAAGAAACATTAAATCCTAAAATATTTTCTCTATGGTATTCATGAATTTTTCACTAATTAAAAACCCTGTAATAAAATATCTTCAGGTCCATGTAACAAGTATTAACACAGTAAAGATTGCGTTGAGTTCAAGATGTAGTCTTTTGTATAATCATCTGGAGAATTAATGCAGGTAAACTGGAAACAAACACACAGATGAATCAGACCTGGGACGGCAGGTGGTGCCCAAGCCCCTGCCCCTCCAGACACCCCTCCACCCCATTCGGGGCTTCAGCTGCTTTGAGAATTCAGAGAAACATGGAGGACCAAGCAGATCAAGGAGAGAACTCTGTGGCTGACTTTATTCTGACATATAGCTAAAAGCTGTTGTTAAAAAAAAAAAAAAAAAAACTCAAAAGCCCAATCCAGCTTTCTAGCTGAGACGTGAACAGGACAGAGCAGACAGCCTCCTGCCCTCAGAGCGGCTCGAGCAGGGCTGGGCCCCAGGGCCAGACCCACCAGAGGACCACCCAGAGCAGCACCTGTAAGGGAGGGTGGCCCTTCAGCAGCGGCCGATCCCCAGATGCTGGTGCACCTCCGTGTGAAACGCTGGCCTCCACATGGAGAGGCCCAGGGCATGGCAGCCTGGTGAACCCTGACTCTCTGGGTCCTGCTCCCTCAGAGAACGTGAACGCAGGGTGTGGGTAGAGGCACCGCCAATGAGGGAGGGAAACCCGTGCACACTGACGCGAGGGAACCTCTGCCTTACTCTCACCACTCCGATGGCAGAGGGGCGCCAGGGTTACACTCTCTGCTGCTGAGGGCTCTCCCAGGCCAACCTCCAGAGACCCGCTGACACTCCACTCCCCGGGGCGTGGGTTCCATGCCCCCGAGGGACCAGGCGGGCCTGTACTCACCACGAAGCTCAGCAGGAGCAAGTCCTGACTGTAGTGGAATCCAGCCTCTGCGTTCCCGCCATGCTGCCCAGTCCCACTAGCGTGGGAGGAAGCATGCAAACATAGAGTGCGGTTAGTCGTGCAATGTCATACGGGGCACGAGGAGACACACACTCACACCCACAGTGGCACCCACTCCTACTGAGGGTCTGGGGAAACCTCTAGAAGGTGGATGAGCCAGAGAGAGCGAGCCAGTGGGCTGCCACATGGTGGTCCCTGCCATCCGTGGGGGGAAGACGGTCACACTAGAGCAACAACCGCACGTTCAATGACAGAAACGCCGTCATGGGGACAGCTACTCCTGGTGAGCAGCTGCCAGTCTCTCCTTAGACCTACGGATTCACAGAGCTCCAGATTCACAGATTTGACACAGTCTATTGTTATAAAGTTTTACACTTACTTCATTCCCTCAGCTGCCAGCTTTACAGGAAGAGGTATGAGATGACAAGACCACTATCAAATGTGAAACCTCGAGTTCAGACGAGATCAGGCGCGTTCAGGATGGTATGGCCAGAGACGGAGACGAAGGCGGCTGCCGCGGGGTGCCCTAAGAGCCTTTCCCTATGCCTCCCTTTTGCTGTGCCTCCCTTTCGCTCTGAAATGCCGGTCGGGCCAGGCGGCCACACCTCTCCTCTGGGAACGCATGCTGTACTTGAGCCACACGACCTGGGACTGGACTCCAGCCTGCCGACGGCACCATGCCCCCCAGCACCGCAACCCCAGGCCAGCAACTGCTGGGACCCCCCAGGGACCGGGCGAGCAAGCTTGCATGCGGGGCCTGTGGGGTAGGCTGAGGGGCTCTGAGGTTTCGGTGCCCTCCCACCCGGGGCCTCTACAGGCCTGTCTCTGCTCCCTCGTCCGCTGAGCAGGGCCGCCCCCCATCCCGTTCGCTTCTCAGGGCCACGCGGACCCGGAGGTGTATGGCTTCGGGGCCGAAGCCGCCCGTCCCCCCAGCGGCCCACAAGCCTCTGAGCATCCTGCCGGCCTAGGCGCAGCCCAGCCTGGGCTCTGAGCGCCCATCTTGCCCGACACCTGCCTAGTGCACAAACCCACCAGGAGCCACGTAGGCACGGTGGACCTGAGAGGCTTAGCCCCGCCCCTTCGTCCTACCGAGGCACCCCCTTGCCCCCACGCCGCCCGCCAAGCACTCGACCTTCCTGAGAAAGAAGAGGAGCCTCAGGCAGGCACACGGACAGACACACAGACACTCACATGCACTCACGCGAAGGGAGACAGCCTGCCGGCGCAAGCTCCTCAGCCAGAGCCATAGCACCTGTGACAGGCCGGGGCCAGAGGAAAGGATGGGCGGCTGGGTTTCCAGAAAGACAGAGGCAGAAATACACGAAGCTTCTGAGACCAACTCCAAGACTGTGAGAGGGAGATACAGATAGATAGACATCTACCACACACACACACACACACACACACACACACTTGAGTGTGATCCTTGGAAATATTTCTGTTTGTAGTTGCTGGGTTGAGCCCAACTTTTATGCGACCCATGGACTGCGGCCTGTCAGGCTCCTCTCTCCGTGCCATATCCCAGGCAAGAATACTGGAGTGGGTTGCCATTTCCTTCTCCAGGGGATCTTCCCGACCCAGGGATCAAACCCAAATCTCCTGCAGGTGGATGCCTTGCCATCTGAGACAGGATACTGCTAATTCCCTAGTCAAAATACAAAGAAAAGAGCTCGTGTTCTACTAAGTGGAAAGAGGATTGAAGAAACGGAAGGTGTCCTTTGTTGGTATCTTTGAATCTTTATTTAGTTTTCGTTTATTTTTACTATTATAGCTACTTGAACAAGGCAAGGGAGAAACCCCAGAATTGAAAAGCAATTGACCTTTTTCAAAGAAGCATGTGGCAGGTTAAGCTCTCTTCATTTTTTAGAGGTGGTTAAAGGCAAAATCTTTATTCAACACATATGACTGTGGTGAACTTTATTTCAAATCCCCATGATGAATCCCTAAGACCTCCAGGAAGAAAGGAGTAGAGGGGGAGACAAAAAGAACAACCCTTCCCCTTGGTGCCATCTCAACCAGCTGCTTAGTTCCTTCATCTCACGGACTACTATCTGGGATTATCTGGTTTGTCTGATTCTTGTTTGGGGGACCGTTTCTAGTCACAAGGCTGTAAACAGTTGGGTGGGGGGAAGCCCTTCTTTCCATTCCACATGAGACCCAGTGGACAATCCAGGCCCTGTCCACTGCATTCAGTCTGTAGCAATAGAATCACTGGTGATGCTGGTTAACAAGGCATATTCCTGGAATCCACTCCATTCGCTACTGACTGTTTGTGGTGGTGGTCTGCAAAGTATAACTGCAAGCTTTCTTGATGATTCCAAATCACACCAAAGTCTGAGGATGATGAAAGATCTTCATATTTCTGGAAGAGCCACACACCTACAGAAGGAACCACAAGACTTGCCTGAAATGGTAAAGGTATAAGTACTGGACTAAACATTGGAAGGTCTCCACCTTTGCTATGTAAGTCAAAAGATCTTTCTTTGAAATGAAAATGGATAATACTGAAGGTTCACATTGTGCTAGAGCATTTTAAAAATGCTAAATGGTAGAAATCTGCTGTACGAGTTCCTTGAAAGCAAGCACCTATATTTTTGGATATGTCTTAATGCCTTAGATTGTGCCTTGAATATAGTGTACACATCAACCCAGGAAAGGAAAGAATTGAATCACCAAATATACAAAGAGATCAAAAGTGCCGAGCCAAGTGACACCTTGAGGCTTCCAAGAACTGTTCTGTCTTTCACACACTAAATAAATACTGAGCACCAACAATGAGCTAGGAGGCATGTAATAAGTTTCTGGTAATAGAATGCTGAGAGAAGTAGACACAGAGTTCCTGCTTTCACTGAGACAAATCTAATGATAAATCACAGGCAGATACTTTGAGAACTTATAGAGGGGCCTCATCCCTCAGAAAACCTGGGTGTCAGGGAAGGCTTTTCAGAGTAACGATTGAGTTGGGATCCATAGGTTGAAGCAACGTTAACCACGGTTGAGATGCAGGAAGAATTTCAGGCAGAGAACATAGCATCTTGGAAGGCTATGTGACAAGGGAAACTTAGGACACTCCAGAAATGAAAAATGCCCTACGGGATGGAAGCCAAAGAATGCAGAGGGCATTCCAGTGAAAAAATATCAGAGAAGAACGTGGGGAGCAAGCAATGAAGGGATTTGGTCATATATTCAATATGATGGGAAAATACAAGAGCAGTTGGAGCAGGGAGGTGATAGCATTGCATCTGCATTTCCAAAAGGTCATCTTGCTCCACATCACTAATGATTGGAGAGACTCAACTCCAGATTACAAGGAGGGACCACTTCACATGAGTCCAAATGGTCCTCATTGCAGAGTCTGTCAATAACAAATGCTGGAGAGGATGTGGAGCAAAGGGAACTCTCCTCCCCTGTGAGTAGAAATGGGAGTTGGTACAGCCAGTAGGGAAAAGAGTATGAGGGTTCCTCAAGGAACTAAAAGTAGAAGTAGCCTATGCTTCAGCAGTCCCACTCCTAGGCATAGATCCACCCAAAGTATAAGTCAACAAGATAGATGCCCTGATTGGCCTCATCTATCTGTGCATGCACGCGCGCGGGCCCAGGCACGATTGCCTGCGAGGCTGGGGGTGCGGCGGGGGATGGGGGTGGGGCTGCGGCTGGAGCTGGTGCAACCCCCAGGATTGCCTGAGGCATGCCAAGTTAGCCCCTGACAGAGACCCGAAGGCAGGTCCTCTGGTTTCCTGGAAGCCAAATGCTAATGCGGAGGGGCTCGCGGGCCGCGGGGAGTCAACCCAGGTCTGCAGCAGGAGTCCGGGCCCCTGCCACCCACTCCCCCCGCCCCGGGAGGGGCTGGGGCTGCGGGGGGTCCAAGAGTTGGGACGCGGGGCGGGGGCTAAAGGACCTCTTCTGGTAGGCAAAAAGCCTCCAGCGCCCGGTATTCCCAGGTGGTCTCCCATCCAAGTACTAACCAGACCCGAACCTGCTTAGCTTCCGAGATCAGAGGAGATGGGGCGCCTTCAGGCTGATATGGGCAGAGACGGAGGCGCCTGTCGCTGGGCGCCCTAAGAGCCTTGCGCTGCGCCTCCCTTTCACTCTGACCTGACCGTGGGGCCAATGGGACCCACCTCTCCTCAGGGGCCACGCGCTGGACTTGAGCCACATGACCTGAGATCGGACTCCAGCCTGCCGAGGCCGCCACGCCCCGAACACCACAATCTCAGACCAGCAACTGCTGGGACGCCCCAGCGGCTGGTCGGGCGTGCCTGCGTGCGGGGCCTGGGGGTTTGGCTGAGGGGTGCGGAGGTCTCGGCGCCCTCCCACCCCGGGCCTCTCCAGGCCCGGCCACGCTCGCCGAGCGGGGCCTCCCCCCGATCCCATTCTCTGCTCAGGGCCGCGCGGCCCCAGAGGTGTCCTGTTTCGGGGCCCGCCGCCGCCCGCCCCCTGCGGCCCGCGGGCCTCTGAACCTCCTGCGGGCCTAGGCACAGGGCAGCCAGGGCCCTGAGCGCCCATCTTGCCCGATCCTGCCAGGCGCCCAAACGTACAGGGAGCCACGGAGGCGCAGTCGACTGGAGCGCCTCAGCCCCGCCCCTTCGTCCTACCGAGGCACCCCCTTGCCCCCACGCCGCCCGCCAAGCACTCGACCTTCCTGAGAGAGCAGACGAGCCACAGGCAGGCACACGGACAGACACACAGACACTCGCATGCACCCACGCCAAGGGAGACAGCCGGCCGGGGCCAGCTCCTCAGCCAGAGCCATAGCACCTGTGAGAGGCCAGGGCCAGAGGAACGGACGGGTGGCCAGGTGTCGGGAGAGACACAGGCAGAAATACATGAAGCTTCCGAGACCAACTCCAAGATGGCGAGAGGGAGATACAGACAGACAGACACCCACCACACACACACACACACACACACACACACACTTGAGTGTGATCCTTGGAAATACTTCTGTTCGTAGTTGCTGGGTTGAGCCCAACTTTTCTACAACCCATGGACTGCGGCCCATCAGGCTCCTCTGTCCATGGCATTTCCCAGGCAGGAATACTGGAGTGGGTTGCCATTTCCTTCTCCAGGGGATCTTCCCGACCCAGGGATCAAACCCGAGTCTCCTTCGGGCAGATGCCTTGCCATCTGAACCAGGATACTGCTAATTCCCTAGGCAAAATACAAAGAAAAGAGCTCGTGTTCTACTAAGTGCAAAGATGATTTAAGAAACAGAAGGTGTCATTTGTTGGTATCTTTGAATCTTTATTTAGTTTTCTTTGATTTTTACTATTAAGGCTACTTGAACAAGGCAAGGGAGAAACCCCAGACTTGAAACACAATAGACTTTTTTGAAAGAAACATGTGCAGGTTAAGCTCTCTTCGTTTTTGAGAGATGGTTAAATGCAAAATCTTTATTCAACACATATGACTGTGGTGAACTTTATTTCAAATCCCCATGATGAATTGCTAAGGCCTCCAGGAAGAAAGGAGTAGAGGGGGAGACAGAAAGAGCAACCTTTCCCCTTGGTGCCATCTCAACCAGCTGCTTAGTTCCTTTATCTCATGGACTACGATCTGGGCTTATCTGGTTTGTCTGATCCTTGTTTCGGGACCGTTTCTAGTCACAAGGCTGTAAACAGTGGGGGTATGGGGGGAAGCCCTTCTTTCCATTCCTCATGAGACCCAGTGGACAATCCAGGCCCTGCCCACTGCATTGAGTGTGCAGCAACAATATCAACGGTGATGCTGGTTAACAATGCATATTCCTGGAATCCACTCCATTCACTACTGACTGTTTGTGGTGGTGGTCTGGAACCTATACCTGGAAGCTTTCTTGATGATTGCAAATCACACCAAAGTCTGAGGATGATGAAAGATCTTCACATTTCTGGAAGAGCCACACACCTACAGAAGGAACCACAAGACTTGCCTGAAATGGTAAAGGTATAAGTATTGGACTAAAAATTGGAAGGTCTCCACCTTGGCTATGTAAGTCAAACGATCTTTCTTTGAAATGAAAATGGATCATACTGAACGTTCACATTCTTCTAGAGCATTGTAAAAACCATAAATTGTAGAAATCTGCTGTACGAGTTCCTTGAAAGCATATTGATGGATATGTCTTAATGCCTTAGATTGTGCCTTGAATATAGTGTACACATCAACCCAGGAAAGGAAAGAATTGAATCACCAAATATACAAAGAGATCAAAAGTGCCGAGCCAAGTGACACCTTGAGGCTTCCAAGAACTGTTCTGTCTTTCACACACTGAGTAAATACTGAGCACCTACGATGAGCTAGGAGGCATGTAATAAGTTTCTGGAAATAGAATGCAGAGAGAAGACACAGAGTTCCTGCTTTCACTGAGATGAATCTAATGATAAATCACAGGCAGATACTTTGAGAACTTATAGAGGGGCCTCTTTCCTCACCAAAACCTGGGTGTCAGGGAAGGCTTTTCAGAGTAACGATTGAGTTGAGATCCATAGGTAGAACCTACGTAAACCAGGGTTGAGATGCAGGAACAAGTTCAGGCAGGGAAAATAGCATCTTGGAAGGCTATGTGACAAGGGAAACATAGGACATTCAAGATATGAAACATGCCCTATGGGATGTAAATCAAAGAGTGCAGAGGGCATTCCAGTGAAAAGACATCAGAGAAGAATGTGGGGAAGAAGCAGTGAAGGGATTTGCTCGTATATTCAATATGATGGGAAAATACAAGAGCAGTGGAGCAGGGAGGTGATAGAATTGCATCTGCATTTCAAAAGGTCATCTTGCTCCACAACACTAATGATCGGAGAGACTCAACTCCAAATTACAAGGAGGGACCACTTCACATGAGTCCAAATGGTCCTCATTGCAAAGTCTGTCAATAATAAATGCTGGAGAGGATGTGGAGCAAAGGGAACTCTCTTCCACTGTGAATAGGAATGGGAGTTGGTACAGCCAGTATGGAAAAGAGTATGGAGGTTCCTGAAGGAACTAAAAGTAGAAGTAGCCTATGGTTCAGCAGTCCCACTCCCAGGCATAGATCCACCCAACGTATAAGTCAACAAGTTAGATGCCCCATTTGGGCACATCTATCTGTGAGTGAGCACGCATGCACATGGGTGATCACCTGCGAGGCTGGGGGTGGTGCAGGGGGCTGAGGCTGGGGCTGGAGTTGGTGCAACCCCCAGGATTTCCTGAGGCAAGCCAAGGGAGCCCCAGATGGAGACCCGACAGCCAGTAGTCTGGTTTCCTGGAAGCCGAATGAAAATGCGGAGGGGCTCGCGGGCCACGCGGGTGCAACCCAGGTCTGCAGCGGGAGTCGGGCCCCCGGCCACCCACTCACCCCACCCCGGGAGGGGCTAGGGCTGCGGGGGGTCCAAGAGTTGGGACGCAGGGCGGGGGATAAAAGACCTCTTCTTGTAGGCACAAAGCCTACAGCACCTGGTATTCCCTGGTGGTTTCCCATCCAAGTACTAAGTACAGTGCAGGCCGGACCCTGCATAGCTTCGAAGATCAGACGAGATTGGGAACCTTCAGGCTGATATGGCAGGAGACGGAGGTGGCTGCGGCTGGGCCCCCTAAGAGCCTTGAGCTTGGCCTCCCTTTCGCTCTGTCCTGCTGGTGGGGCCAACGGGCCGCACCTCTCCTTGGGGGTCGCACACTGTACTTGCGCCGCATGATCCGCGACCTGACTCCAGCCTGCCGACGCCGCTATGCCTCCGAACATTGTCAACCCCAGGCCAGCTACCGCTGGGACCCCCAAGCGTCCGGGCGGGCATGTCACCCTCTAGCAGGGCTTGCTTAAATTAAAACCATCATAAATTAAAGACTTCAAAAGTTGTGCTCATTCAAGCTGAAAGGGAAACCAGGGCAAAGTAAACAAGGATGGAACACCATTAAGCTACGAGTAGGTGAAGTGTGTGATTATATGGATCTACTTGTGTGTGTTATTTGTTCAGTCATGTCTGACTCTTTGCGACCCTGTTGACTGTAGCCCGCTAGGCTTCTCTATCCATGCAATTCTCCAGGCAAGAATACTGGAGTGGTTTGCCATTTCCTCCTCCAGGGGATTTTATGACCCAGGGATTGAACCTGGGTCTCCTGCATTGCAGGTGGGTTCTTTACCATCTGAGCCACCAGGGAAGCATACTTGTGTGGTTTCTGTAAATATGCTAATTAGAACCACTATTTCTGCTTAATTATGATAAGGAGCATTAAGGCATAATTAAACCCTCCAAAAGTAAGCTGGGATGTTTAACTCAACATTGGCGTCTATGATGTGCATGCATGCTCAGTCTTGTCTGACTCTTTGCAACCCCATGGACTGTAGACTGCCAGGCTCCTCCTTTCCATGGAATTTTCCAGGCAAGAATACTGCAGTGGGTTGCCATTTCGTACTCCAGGAGATCTTTCAGACCCAGGGATTGAACCCGAGTCTACTGCATCTCCTGCCTTGGCAGGCAGAGTCTGTACCACTCTGCCACTGGGGGAGCCTTGTGGCTGTTCAGGTCGGAGGCTGCAGGTGGCTAAGGCCCCCTCCCTCCACTGCACCAGTTTGCCCCCTCCCACTCCCGCCTACCACACCCCTACATGAGGCAAGGTGATTGTCAAAATGAAATACTAGCTATGGGGCTTGAGAAGAGAGGAACTGGGTTTTGAGGAAATTCATTTAGGGGACATAAAGAAAGTAAGGAGTAAATAAAATCTGACAATAAAATGGATAATGAAGGACCTACTGTACAACACAGAGAACTCTGCTTAATGTTATGTGGCAGCCTGGATGGGAGAGGGGTTTGGGGGTGAATGGACACAGGAATACATACGTCTGAGTCCCTTTGCTGTCCACCTGAAGCCATCACAACATTGTTAATCGGCTGTGCTCCAGTGTAAAATAGAAAGCTGAAAACAAAACAGAAGCGACAAGTGCAGCTGTGGAAAGAGTGTGGTAGACACAGCCCAGGTGTGATTAAAGTGGAGAAAATCACAGATTCATTAGATAGAAAGTTCTTGCATCATTTAGACAGGTTTATCTAGGAAGATTGAGGAGAAACTAGAGAAACAGGGGAGCAGGGAAAACTTAGGGGAGCACCTTACAAAGGCAGGATGAGAAGGACAGATCACCAGCGCCCAGGGAGGACCTGAGGCCTGAGCACTGGCGTGCACCCTGCCCCTCAAAGTGGGAAGGGGCGTGTGACACTAGGAGAGGTTAAAGCTTTGTGAGATGGGGCGGTTAGAAGACAAACAGCGTGGGTGTGAAGGACAAAGAACGTTCCTTTGAATATCCCCAAACTTTTTGGCACCAGGGACCAGTTTTATGAAAGAGAATTTTTCCCATGATTTGTAGAAGGGGGATGGTTTCAGGATGATTCAAGTGCATTACATTTATTGTGTACTTTATTTCTATTATTACTACATCAGCTCCACCTCAGATCATCAGGTATTAGATCCCGGAGATTGGGGACCCCTCTCTCAGCTCTCTCTCCAGGGCATGGCTATCAGGTCACTGAGGCATCTTCTCTGTTTGCCTGTCGTTACTTAGAGCCTTCAAATAAGAGAATTATCCCCCAAACAGAAACATTCTCAAAGAAACAGTTTCAAATCTGTGTATATTGCTGTCAGTGGGTGATGTTTTCTACTATTCTGAGGTTTGAGTTTCAAGGGTACCTGATTCCCCTTTGAATTCTAGCACTGCCTCATCATAGCTGCTTCACTGAACCAACTTTTGGTGTGAATCATTGATAGAAGCTAGCCTTCCCACGTGGCTCAGTGGTAAAGAATCCACCTGCCAATACTGGAGACACAGGTTTGATCCCTGGGTTGGGAAGATTCCCCTGGGAGAGGAAATGACAACCCATTCCAATATTCTTGCCTGGGAAAATCCTATGGACAGAGGAGCCTCGCGGGCTACAGTCTGTGGGGTCCCAAAGAGTTGGACATGACTGAGTGAATCTCTATTTGATTACCAATGCTTTATAATTTTGAAGATGATTTATTAAAATTATGTAAACATCAAGGTATGTTCATTCCCATTAGTTTTTTGTTGCAGTGGTTGTTTGTTTGCTTTGCTTTTTGGCCACACCATGTGGCATGTGGGATCTTAATTCCCTGACCAGGGATTGAACCTGTGACTCCCTGCATTGGACGCTCAGAATCTTAACCACTGGACCATTAAGGAAGTCCCATCATTAGTTATTATAATAAAATTCCAGACAGAACAAAGTCTTGAGAAAATACAAGCACTACAGGACAGCCAGGTGCCACCTTAAATTTCAGAGATTTTCCCATGTTGAGTAAAGACGTGAAAAAATAATTGAAATCTTAACAGCTGGCCCCAGGATTCCTTTTGGGGATGAGGAAGGAGGGAGCTGTCTCCCTAGGGGAAAGCCACTGAGGAGTAAATGCTACAGGCACCTGGACTCCAGGGGAGGGAAAACCTGCCAGGCTGGAGATTAGAGGAAGAGTTTCTTGTTTCTGCTCCTGCAAGGAGAGGTTGGTGGGGGGACGGCAGAGGGCAGAAAGGAAAGAAATAAGACCACTAAAGAAAAGCCAGCCGATGGAGGGAAGCTGAGCCCCGGCAGGGGAAAATGACATGTCAGTGTTAGATGGTAACCCAGCCATTCCCAATCAAATTTTTCCCTATTACTGGGATATAAAGCCTGCCTTCAACCTCTTTAGGAAATTGGACTCAATTTACACATGGAAGCAAGATCTCAGTAGTCTAGAAACCAAGAAAGCCCTTCAGGACTATTTACAAAAACTAAGGTGGGGAGGGCGGGACTTCCCTGGCCTTCCAGTGGTTAAGACTTCACGCTTCCAGGGGGTGAAGGTTTGATCCTTGGTAAGGGAACTAAGATCCTACACATTGAACTTGGCCAAGGGAGGGAAAAAATGCTATCCTTAAAAAGAAAACCAACAAGGGTGGGCTTTGGGCTTCCCAGGGCTGGAATTGGGACCCAGCTGAATTGACATCTTGTTTTTTCTTTCCCTTTTCCTCCCAAGTTAAGTATAAAAACAAATACCTTTTTGTCTCACGCTCAGCTTTTTTTTTCCTGAAGGTTAGAGGTCCTCACTTTCCAGGTTTTGATTTAGCCAAGGATTTCAAAAAGCTTTCTGTTCATAGTGTTCAGCTAAATACAAGTAACAAAAGCTTGCCTGCTTACTCTAATTGCTTTAGATAAGACCTTATCTTGCCTGTTGCTCCTCCCCTTAACACTAGCCTCTGTGGTTACCACCTTGATCTCCTTCCAGGATAACTTGATTCTTAATGTCCTGATTGTTTTTTAATAGTCTTTAAGTTTTCTCACTCCCCCGCCCCCCAATCTGGATTAAGAGAGGAGGAGAAAGGAGTTGAAAGGTTGTTGTTGAATCACACAAATACACCGGGATTCTTGGCCCCCGGAGGAGAAGAATTCAACCCGGGGCCAGAGCCGAGGCTTGATCACTCAGAGCTTTTGTGTAATAAAGTTTTATTAAAGTATAAAGGAGATAGAGAAAGCTTCTGACATAGGCCTCAGAAGGGGGCAGAAAGAGTACCCGCTTGCTAGTGTTAACAATGAGGTTATATAATCCAAAGAATGTCTGGAGGTTGTAAAGACCTCATCAGACCTACTCCCATAATTTACGTTTTAAGATAACACTGTCCTCAGGCAAGATACATCCTTGTAAAGACCAGGTCTACTCCCATAATCAACATTTTAAGATAACAGAAGGTTGAATCCAAAGACTGTCCTCAGGCAGGATACATTATTGTTATATAATCCCAAGGAATGTGGAGAAAGAAAAAGTTTGTCCTTTCTTCCTCCTTGAGAATTCCAGACCCCTCCCTCCTTGGGGACCCCTAGACTCCCTATCAACCTGCCTAGGAACTGACTCTCATTCCCCCCTTTTCTTTTAGGAGAATTATGTTGCATAGGGAAAAGGGGCGTCGTTCTCGGTCCATAACTACTTCCGAGCTGACAAGGAGCGTTGTCCCTAAATTGGTGAGGCAACATATTCTCCTATTCCTCATATTGAGGATATCTGATCCAGGGGCCCCAAATAGTAGCTGGAGGAAGCTACAGCAGTAGCAGGAGTTTGAGCAACCATTTGTAACTTAAAAGCTTTCATGTGGCTAGAAACAAATCCAGTTATACAGTTACAGATGCAGGGAGCAAACAGCAAGAACAAAATAATCAGAATCAAAATTAAAAGTCACATTATGTCCATAGTTAAAGTACAAAGTGTTGCACCAGTCCATTTTAGGGTTGGTAGATGTCATCAGATGAATAAGAGGCATTGCATATGATTGTTGTCAAAGGTATTCACAGACTTGGAGAAAGCCCTTTCCTTGAAGTGGGGATGTCCACCACGGGAAGCCTTCCACTGATGAAGAGGGGAGCACTCCGCAGACCCAGCAGTTTATCCTTTAGATCCTCCCGAGCTGCATAGTTTAAAGTTAGGAATTGAGAACAATCGTGATCAGGTGTTTCATTTTCCTTCTCAGGAAGGAAAGTGGCAGGATTTAAATTTCCACAAACTTTAAGCGTAGTTACTGGTCCTTCTAACAACAATGACTGATACTTAGGAAGCCTACTGTCTGTCATCCAAATATTAACCTTAAAATTTAAGATTCCACTCACATCATGAGAAGTCAGTACAGTAAGGTTTCGTCCATTAATTATTTTTAAAGCTTCAGGTGCTAATAAAGCCACTGCCCCAATTACTCTTAGGCAGTGGGACCACCCACATGAAACCACATCTAAT
Source organism: Bos grunniens (assembly GCF_055505025.1). NCBI lineage: Eukaryota > Metazoa > Chordata > Mammalia > Artiodactyla > Bovidae > Bos > Bos grunniens. The sequence goes on along the minus strand of NC_141185.1, from coordinate 69,981,624 downwards.
CCTCTGCTTAGATAAGCAATAGGTTGCTGGTGAGGCCCTTGGGGTTGTGTCAAAACTCCCAATGCCACACATTTTGTTTCAGTGACAAACAAACTCTGACCCTGTGGGCAAGCTCAGAGCTGAAGCTTGCAGGAGAGCAGTCTGAAGAACCTTAAAAGCCTTTTGAGTTTCTGGAGACCAAACCAGTTTGTCAGTTTGGGCCTGCTGAGTTTCAGCTATAAGTTTATATAAAGGCCGGGCCAGTTCCCCATAACCCGGAATCCAAATGGGACAGTAACCTGTGATTCCCCAAAATCCTCTCAATTGTCTTAAAGTCATAGGTAGGAGGTGATTTAGTATAGGTTTAATTCTCTCAGGGACTATGGCCCTAGTCCCTTCTGATATGACTAGGCCCAGATATCTAACCAATTGTTGACAAAGCTGAGCCTTTTTTCTTGATGCCTTGTAACCACAGTCTGCCAGAAAGTTTAAGAAATCTTCTGAGGCTCACGAACAAGCTTCCTCTGTCTCAGCACAGAGCAAAATATCATCTACATATTGTAACACCACTGCTTCAGAGCTGTTAAAGTTTTGTAGATCCTGTGACAAACTTTGTACAAATAAGTGAGGACTGTCACGAAATCCCTGGGGCAAAACTGTCCAGGTTAACTGAGAAGATGGCTGTGTAGGGTCTTCAAAGGCAAATAGAAATTGACTTTCTTCCGCCAAAGGCACTGAAAAGAAGGCATTCTTTAAATCAATTACTGAGAAATATTTGGCCCGTTCAGGAATTTCAAACAATAGAGTATAAGGATTAGGCACCACGGGGTGTAAAGGAACTACAGCCTCATTTATTATTCGTAAATCTTGAACTAGTCTCCATTTACCATTCGATTTCTTTATACCCCAAATAGAAGTGTTGCAAGGACTGTTACAGGGAATTAATAGTCCCTGCTCCTTTAAATTTTCGATGATGGGTTTTAGCCCTTCCTTAACTTCAGGTTTCAGTGGATACTGCTTCTTATGTGGAAATACATGTGGGTCTTTGAGCTTAACAACTACAGGAATAGCATCTTGTGCTCGACCCACAGATTTTCCATCAGCCCATACTCTAGGATTTACATTTTGTTCAACCAAAAGGAGAGAAAGGAAGGGCTCCATATTCATGAAAACAGAGGCATGGACCTTGCTCAGTATATCCCTTCCCAAAAGGGGTGAGGGAGATTCTGGCACGATCAGAAACTCGTGTGAAAACAGCACAGAATCCCAGTTGCAAGATAAAGAATAACTGAAATAATACCTTTTGGCTCGTCCAGACAGTCCCATTATGGAAGCAGATGGGGAAGAAAGTGGGCCAGGGGCTTCAGTAAGCACAGAATAAGTTGCCCCAGTATCTAAAAGGCAATCGATGGATTGACCCCCCAACAATTATTAATACCCGGGGTTCCTCAGGTGTAATTAGGACGGGAGCTTGTGTGGGGACCCCCGGGTACCTTCAGTCCTGATTGTCTTGAGAGTCTGACCCGTTAGACCTACGCCTCTGGGGCAGTCTCTCTTCCAGTGTGGTCCTTTGCAGACCGAACATGCAGCCGGGGGTGGCTTAGATGCCTGAGGGCAATCCCGCTTGAGGTGCCCCTCCTTTCCACAGTAAGAGCAAACCCATCCCTTTTCACCTGGGCCCCTCTAGGCATTTTTCTCAGGCTGTTTAAGAACGTTTTTCATAGCCATGGCGAATGCTTCCACCTTTTCCTTTGTCTTTTTTTTTTTTTTTTGCCTTTCTTTCTTTTCCTCATATTCCCTACCATAATAAACTGTCTGAGCCGGTTGTAACAGAGTATCTAAAGACTGATTTGGTCCATACGCCCGTTTTAATAGCTTACAGCGGCTATCTGGAGCCGACTGAGTGAGAAATCTATCCTTTAAGATCACTTTTCCCTCTTCACTTTTGGGATCAATCTCAGTGAATCTGTGAAGGCCTTCTCTCAGTCTATCTAGGAATTTACCAGGAGCTTCCTTCTCCTCCGATTCTATGTCTGCCAATTTGCCATAGTTTAAAGGCTTAGAATGTGCCTGCCTAAGTCCTTCAAGAATACATCTAAGAAAATGACTCTGATCCCATCTTCCTTTAGCTGTGTTGTAGTCCCAGTCTGGTTCTATAGTTGGGACCGCCTGATTCCCAGTGGGGAGGGCCGATATCTCATTCTTCCTCTTCCCTACTGATTTATTACCAAGCCATTCATCTCCATAAGCAGCCGCTTTCCCCAAAACTCGAGTCTTTGACTTGAGAGTCAGCATTTGTCCCAAGATATACATCACATCCTTCCAAGTGAAATCATAAAGCAGAGTAACACCTTTAAAATCTCTAATATATTTTTCTGGGTCCTCTAAATAGTCTTGCAAATCCTCCTTGATTCTTTGTATTTCTTGATAAGAGAAAGACTTATTAGCACTCACAGACTGATTATTTCTCCTGGTGGGTGTTTCATAAAGAGGCAACAGCTTGTGTGGCTGTTCCTCAGTCTCTTTGGCTGCTCTGTGCATATGATCCCAGGGATAGATTGGAGAAACCTGTTTTTCCTCTTCTCTTTATCTCCTGTCCTCCATCTCATCTCTTACTTCGATGGTCTGAGTTTCTACTGAAACCAGAGTAGTCTGAGGTCGTACTGAGACAGGAGTTGTTTGGACCTCCATGTGGGCAGTTTGAATCCCAGTTTGGAGTCCCAGGTACGGGGCAAAGTAAGAGGACAGGAGGGAGCTGAAGGTTTCACGCCCAAATCTATACCCTTAGGACATAAGTCTGGCATATTTCACAGAGAGAAAAAGGGCAACACATATGCTACTTCTACCCATTTCCCTTGTTCCTTACAGAACCGGTCTAATTGTAGAACAGTATTATACTTAAGAGATTCTACAACTGGCCACCGTTTGCCATCCTCCAATGGATACCGTGGCCATGCAGTATCACATAGGAAAACCAGGTGTGTCTTCTTTAAGCCCTGGGGATAAAATCTATCCCAGTTTTTCAGGATACAGTTCAAAGGAGTGAGGCTGGAATTGTTAGCTCCCATCTGTAAGAGAGAAAAAAAGCGACCAAGGCCATTTTTCTACCAGAGGCGTCCCTCCTTGCTCTAGATGAGGGTGTCGACAGACGTTACACCAAAAGCTTTTCCTTCCTGGTTGGACTTAGTCTGTCCCTTACCGACACAGGTGCCGTACTCGTCCCTCCCAGTTCTACCACCGAGATGGGGTGGGGATGTACCAGGGGTAGACTTGATAGCATCCCTACTTGACGTCCAGCTCTTCACCTTTAACATTGCTTGCCTCTGATATCACACAGGGTGAATCAGAGTAACCTTCCGGAATGCCTCCCAAGCTAAGACTGCTGTGGGAAACATTTGTCACCTGAGTGCCTGTGCACGACCCTATTTCCTGACCACAATAAGACCGACACGAGCATAAAACTGAGATGTTCTTTCCAAGCATCACCACACCAGTATAAGAGCCTCCTCTGATCTACTAAGAGCCGGCATTACCAAAGAAAAAAACCCATTGTAGTCCCAATAACCTCTAACCTCAGAGATGTTCTGGGAGCTAGAGCTCCATCTAGCTTCCGAACTTTCGATTCCTAGCGAGGCTAGGTGCTTTCTTGACTATCAATCCAAGTTTGGGACCTAAGCCACAGTACAAAATAACAGTATAGATCACAAGTCCCTTGAAAGTCTATGATCCGATAGTTTAGGTTAGTACTTCTAATTCCCAAGGAGTTATGAAATGGTCAAAGAGACCGAAAAGTTTGAGAAAGGAGAGTTCGGTCCACACGCTTTGCCCATTTCTGGTCGGTTCCCGAAGGAGACATTGGGTGCCTCTTGGCATTGGCAGTTCGGTATAATGCCCTGACAGGTTTCTGCCATAAGCCCTATGAGATCACCGTGGAACCGCAGAGCAGGGCTCCTTACTTGATTTACGCAGGGCATGCCATTCATTTGCACAAGCACATGGTAGAGTTAGTAAAGTACAGCAGAAAACGTGTTCGCTAAGAGAACAAAGAACTAAAGCTCCAAGCATCCTTACCTTGTACTGAAGGATCCCAGATGAGCCCCCAAGATGAAAGGTTGTTGTTCAATCATGTGAATACACCAGGATTCTTGGCCCCCGGAGGAGAAGAATTCAACCCGGGGCCAGAGCCGAGGCTTGATCACTCAGAGCTTTTGTGTAATAAAGTTTTATTAAAGTATAAAGGAGATAGAGAAAGCTTCTGACATAGGCCTCAGAAGGGGGCGGAAAGAGTACCCGCTTGCTAGTGTTAACAATGAGGTTATATAATCCAAAGAATGTCTGGAGGTTGTAAAGACCTCATCAGACCTACTCCCATAATTTACGTTTTAAGATAACACTGTCCTCAGGCAAGATACATCCTTGTAAAGACCAGGTCTACTCCCATAATCAACATTTTAAGATAATAGAAGGTTGAATCCAAAGACTGTCCTTAGGCAGGATACATTATTGTTATATAATCCTAAGGAATTTGGAGAAAGAAAAAAAGTTTGTCCTTTCTTCCTCCTTGAGAATTCCAGACCCCTCTCTCCTTGGGGACCCCTAGACTCCCTATCAACCTGCCTAGGAACTGACTCTTTCAGAGTATTCTCTAAAGCAAATCATGGTTCATGTTTAAGAAAAAACAATGGTTTAAGAATTGGGAAACCCCAGCCTTAGCTCTACTGTTGACTAGCAGACACTCAAGCTATTTCTAAAATAAATTAGAATTGCATCTTTTTTTTTTTTTTAATAATTGAGGTTTCTTTTAAATATTTATTTAATTTATTAAGGAGTTATTTCACTGCACCGGGTCTTAGTTGCAGCACATAAGAACTTCAATCTTCCTTGTGGCATGTGGGATCTAGTTCCCTGACCAGGGATCACACCCACACCCACTGCATTGGGAGCAGAGTCTTAGCCACTGGACCACCAGGGAAGCCCCTGAAATACCTCTTTAATGTCTCTTCCAGGCTAAAGTCTGAATCTCTGGACCCTCATAGTTTCCCACCACATTTATTCTTTGCTTTCCCCCGTACCAAGGAAGAATCCAGTGTATTCATGAATCCTAATTCTAAATCATTAAAAACTGGTTTCTGTCTCCTTTTTTTCCCTTCGAACTTTAGAAAACCTAATTAATTAAAACAGAAGAACTTATAAAACATAATTTATACAGTGGTTTTCTTGCAAGCAGTCTTTAATAGACTTCTTTCAAATTCTGACAAATACACTAGGTGTTTGGTTTAGATATGCAGAACTAAAAATATCTAAAGGAGAGATTTTTAATTACTTAGTTCAATCCGTGAAATTCCTGAGAATTCTATCTGGAAGAAAGAATAAGAAAGAGTATGGGGGACTTCCCTGGTGGTCCAGTGGCTAAGACACTAGTCCCAATGTAGGGGGCCTGGGTTTGATCCCTGGTCAGGAAACTAGATTCCACATGCCACAGTGAAGACCTGAAGAAGCCAAATAAATAAATAAATAAAACTCAGGAGCAAAACAACAATATATATTTTTAACAAATGGAATATGGGCTTTGCAGTCTGAGAGACCTGGCCTTTTTCTTTTTCATGGTAGCGTGCAAACAGGATTTACTTCAGAGAGAAAGTACAAAACTCTCAGCATAGACACAGAGGAGGTGAAGTGCCCCAGACTGGGGCTCTGCAGTGCAACTTTAGATAAGTTACTTAACCTCTCTGAGCCTCAATTTTTAAAGAAATTTCCCAGTTTTATTCATACTTTTTAAACTATTTTTTTATTGGAGGAAAATCGCCTTACAATGTTGTAATGGTTTCTGCCATAAAAACATGAACTGCTTCACCAATTTGCATGTCATCCTTGAGCAGGGGCCATGCTAATCTTCTTTGTATCATTCTAATTTAAGTATATGTGCTGCCAAAGTGAGCACTGAGCCTCAATTTCTTCATCTATGAAATGGGAATGATACCTCCCTTGCAGGACTGTTGTGAGGATCACATGCCAGGTATATATTAAGTACTCAAACATGTTCACGTTCTCCTCCATTAAACACCATCTTATTTTTTCACTTTGCTCACCAAGAGCACACGCTTGGGCCTGAAACAACCTAGGTTCAGTGGCCTGATCCCACAATTTTAGCAACTTGGTGATTTGGGACAAGTTGTTAACAATCTCGGAAGCACTGTTTTCTCATCTGGAAAATGGAGTTAGCAACAACAGTGCCCAGCTACAGGAAGCCTTCATGAACTAGTCAGACCCATCAGAATCACATTAAATCACCATGGAGACAGCAGGGATACTGAGAGAGTGCTGATGCTGAGTGGCTGCTGAGCTGCTGACAAGGGGTCAGCCAGGTGGCCAGGAGGAGGCTCCATCCTTCTCTTTCTTGATTTTACCTTTACTTGCCCCGCTTTTCTTTTTTTTAAAAATATTTTAAATTATTTTATGGCTATGCTGCTGCTGCTGCTAAGTCGCTTCAGTGATGTCCAACTCTGTGCGACCCCATAGACGGCAGCCTCTCGTTCCCTCGTCCCTGGGATTCTCCAGGCAAGAACACTGGAGTGGACTGCCATTTCCTTCTCCAATGTATGAAAGTGAAAAGTGAAAGTGAAGCCACTCAGACGTGTCTGACTCTTCGCGACCCCATGAACTGCAGCCCACCAGGGTCCTCCACCCATGGGATTTTCCAGGCAAGAGTACTGGAGTGGGGTGCCATCCCCTTTCAGTTCAGTTCAGTTCAGTCACTCAGTTGTGTCTGACTACTTGCAGCATGAATCGCAGCACACCAGGCCTCCCTGATCATCACCAACTCCCGGAGTTCACTCAAACTCATATCCATCGAGAGGGTGATGCCAACCAGCCATCTCATTCTGTTGTCCCCTTTTCCTCCTGCCCCTAATCCCTCCCAGCATCAGAGTCTTTTCCAATGAGTCAACTCTTTGCATGAGATGGCCAAAGCACTGGAGTTTCAGCTTTAGCATCACTCCTTCCAAAGAACACCCAGGACTGATCTCCTTTAGAATGGACTGGTTGGATCTCCTTGCAGTCCAAGGGACTCTCAAGAGTCTTCTCCAGCAGCACAGTTCAAAAGCATCAATTCTTCAGTGCTCAGCTTTCTTCACAGTCCAACTCTTACCTCCATACATGACCACTGGAAAAACCATAGCCCTGACTAAACGGACCTTTGTTGTCAAAGTAATGTCTCTGCTTTTCAATATGCTATCTAGGTTGCTCATAACTTTTCTTCCAAAGAGTAAGTGTCTTTTAATTTCATGGCTGCAGTCACCATCTGCAGTGATTTTGGAGCCCCAAAAAGTAAAGTCTGACAGGGTTTCCACTGTTTCCCCATCTATTTCCCATGAAGTGATGGGACCAGATGCCATGATCTTAGTTTTCTGAATGTTGAGCTTTAAGCCAACTTTTTCACTCTCCTCTTTCAGTTTCATCAAGAGGCTTTTTAGTTCCTCTTCACTTTCTGCCATAAGGGTGGTATTCATCTGCATATCTGAGGTTATTGATATTTCTCCCGGCAATCTTGATTCCAGCTTGCCATCGCATTGGTGGGTCTGAATTGCAGCATGTGGGATCTTTCACTGTGGGGCGTGGGCTTCTCTCTAAATTTGGCTCCCAGGCTCAGTAGTTGTGACTTGTAAACTTAATTGCCCTGTGGCTTGTGGGATCTTAGTTCCCCCACCAGGGATCAAACCCTCGTTCCCTGCATTGGAAGGCAGATTTTTAACCACTGGACAACCAGGGAAAGCCCCTCCCCACTTTCTTTGTCTTTCTCCTTTATCTTCTCTCTCAGTTTCTGCTGTGTGAAAAATGGTTGCATCCAGAGCGGTATGACATGTAACCCATTTATTTTCTTTCCCTGCACGGCCTTCATAAGTCTTGTGTCTGTGCATGACTCCTTCTCAGTGCTGGGTTTTTGATTCCACGCCCCCAGGTAGAATACTGTGTGTTGAACTCTGTGCCATGGATTTGGTGCTGTGCACCCTCCTCTGCCTCTGATACCTCCAAGATGAAAAGACCCAATTGCTAAGAATCCTGGGGGCACAATTAATTCTCAGGAAGGACTACAACTTAGCATCTTTGCATTACTCTTTTACCTCTGAAAGAGCATAGTCTGCTTGTTCTGTCTTGTGGCCTCTTGTTTGATCATGCTATGCATAATAAATTAACGTGGCATTTCCAACAGGAGTAATTCTACTTACTTCTTTCCCTGAATAGTTAGACTGGGGCCAAATGGCTTCTTGTTTTTACTTAAGAGTTAAACAAAAGGGGCTTCCCTGGTGGTGCCGTGGTTAAGACTGTGCCTTCCAATGCAGAGGCTGCAGGTTCAATCCCTGATGGGGGAACCAAGATCTCACATGTCTCACTGCTCAAAAACCAAAACAAAAAACAGAAGCAATATTGTAACAAATTCAATAAACAACTTTAAAAATGGTCCACATCAAAAATATGTATGTGCATGTGTACAACCCTTTGTACTAAATAGCTTGGCTTTTTACAGCAAACTAAGTTAGAAGCCAATTTGTTCAGACATGGATGCTTTGAAATGTAAATTCATAGTCCCTACTAACAAAGAACCATAGGAATTCAATGTCCTTTGCACATTTGGCAGCACAACCCAACTTTATGTCACGTATTTGGGAGGCTGAATGGTGCCATCATATAATCTTGGACTTAAACTTCAAAACCCTGGCTAGAATTTTCTGCTTAGCCTTTCCCCTACAACTGATAGTTTTACTCCAGAGCTAAAGACAAATGAAGAACAAAAACCGGCCGTTGCTGTGTTGATTATTACTTGCTCACCTATTTCTCTATTAAAAAAAATTTTAAGGTATAATTTTTTAATGAGGACCAATTTTTTTCAATGGCCACATCATACAGCATGCAGGATCTTTAGTTGGGGCATGAAAACTCTTAGTTGTGGCATGCAGGATACAGTTCCCTGACAGGGATGGAACCCAGCCCCTTTGCATTGGGAGCTCAGAGTCTTAGCCACTGGACCACCAGGGGAGTCCTAGACCCATTGTTTCTTGACTGCTTTCCCTTCATGCCTGCAGTCCCTTCTTCCCTTAAGATCATAAATAACTGAGACCTGTTTAAGGGCAAGCATTGTGGCCAGGCTTAGGTCACAAAATGTCTTGGACCAAAATGAGGTCATGCTTGATTCTCTTTCTCCAGGGACCCCCTCCCCTATCTGATTACAACACCCAATGTTGACATAAAGGAAATTTCCAGTTATTGCAACCAGATCATCAGATGCTCTGGAACAAGCTCAAGACTGTTAGATTTGTACTCTTTGTCTATTTCCTCAGGCTTCCCAGGTGGCTCAAGTGGTAAAAAAATCCACCTACCAATGCAGGAGATACAGGTTTGATCCCTGGGTCAGGAAGATCCCCTGGAGGAGGAAATGACAACCCACTCCAGTATTCTTGTCTGGAAAGTTCCATGGACAGAGGAGCCTGGCAGGCTACAATCCACGGGGTTACAAAGAGTCAGACACAGCTCAGCCACTGGACATACACACACACTCATGTAATTCCCCATATTTTGTCTTTCCTCTTGTCATGATAGGCATTAAAGTCTTAAAATGAGGGTCTACAAGGTTTTTTTTCAGGGACAACCAAGAAGGGTGGTGGCTGACTAGCCCACTCAAGATGGCTGTTCCTTGCTCTCTGTCCGTCCCTTGCCCGACCAGTGCCTGCTTCATTTACACTTACTCTGGCCTTCCTACATACTTGCCTTGGGCGCCAGCTAGTGATGTTCTTATCAAAGGGGTGGTGAGGTGTGTGCCCTTCTTTTGGTTTCCCTGGTAATCGATGAGCCCATCTGACATCAACTCCCCTGTAACTGGCAATCTCCCCCTCCACCAGGAGCAAAGACTGCTGCCACATCCTGAAGGTGTCTGCTGCACAGGGTGGGGGGTCGTTCCAGGACTTTGCTTCAGACACAGAAGCTCCCCATCTGTCAAACCACTGATGTCTCTGTTGCCTGATGCACGTGTGCATGCTAAGGCACTTCAGTCAGGCCTGACTCTTTTCAGCTTTATGGACTGTAGCCCGGCAGATTCCTCTGTTCATGGGATTCTCTGGTCAAGAACACTGGAGTGGGTTTGCCATTCCCTTCTCCAGGGGATCTTCCTGGTGCAGGGATCGAACCCCCATCTCCTGTGTCTCCTGCATTGCTAGTGGATTCTTCACCGCTGAGCCACCAGGGAAGCCCTCTGTTGCCCAATCCAGGCTTTCTTCAGTCTTGAAGCTGGGCAAATGCAGGCTTTGTAGGCCTGTGAGGTGCAGTCCAACAGATGGGCATAAAGAGACCGGTTTCCAGAGCCCCTCAGGAAGGGGTGAGAAACTTGACAGCTTTGGGAGGTGGTGACAATTACCAAGAGGAGAGGTGGTGGGGCAGGGGAATCCCTGGGACTTGCCAGGGTGGAATAGGAGAGTTTGAGAGGAGCCTGCCTGGGCCTGTGGATCTCCCCCTGGGGGGACTTAGGAGAAAGGGTTCCTCAAATACACTGATAAATATACTCTGCACTGTAATTGGATTCCATTTGAAACTGTTACAGCCGAGGTGTTACGAGCCTATTCTTGTGTCACAGAAAGCTAGGCTGTTCCTTCATTTGGAAGGTATTATTTTATTTTCCTTGTTCCTAAAATAGCACAAAGGAAGGCTTCTGTTTGTTCTCTTACCTTGTGCTAATCCTAGAGCAACATGAATATGCTGACTGTACGTGGATCTTGAAACAACAGAAAAACTTCCAACACAAGAAGACAAATTCCCACTCCTTCCCCCTTTCCTCTTGGATTCCAATGACTGGCTGTGTTTAACCAGAGTTTTGCCTACTCTTTCCCAGAAAAGTCACAGCTAACATGCATGGATCAGTAGGATGTGGGATTCCAGCTTGATTCTCCAGGGGCTGACATCTCATCAGAGAACTAGTCCTGAAGAGCATATGTTCAGTGCTGAGTTTGGGGGTCTGCATGATAATGGCTTCAGGAATGCAGCTGAGACAAAAATCCCCGTCCCTGAGGGTTGAAACACTCAAGCTTCTTGGAGAAGGTGGGCCCCCAAGGATAGATGTAGAGAAGGAGTAAAGAGAGCAGGTGAGTAAGTCAGAAAGAGAAAAACAAATATTGTATATTAACGCATGTATGATATGCATTATGGCAGGCTACAGTCTATATGACCAAAGTCACGACCAAAGTGACTCAACATGCATGCACCACACATATATACAGAATCTAGGAAAACAGTACTGATGAACCTGTTTACAGAGAAGAAATGGAGATGCAGATGTAGGGAATGGACTTGTGGACACGGCGGGGGAAGGAGAGGCTAGGACAAACTGAGAAGGTAGTATTGATGTATATACACTCACTCACTCTCAAAGTCACTCAGATGTGTCTGACTCTTTGAGACCTCATGAACTACAGCCTGCCAGGCTCCTCTGTCCATGGGATTTCCCAGGCAAAAATACTGGAGTGGGTTGCCATTCCCATCTCCAGGAGATCTTCCCAATCCAGGGATCAAACCTGAGTCTCCTGCATTGCAGGCAGATTCTTTACCATTTGAACCACCAAGGAACCCCCATGTATGCTCATAACTTGTGGGAGGCTGCTATATAGCACAGGGAGCCCAACCTGGAGTTCTGTGATGCCCTAGAGGGGTGGAATGCGGGGCAAAGGAGGCTCAAGAGCGTGGGGGGATACATATATGTATATCATTATAACTTGCTGGGAGCCAGCTAGAGACATTCCACTCATGACAAAGGTCATGAGGAAGGAGGCTCGGCACACGCAAAGGCGGGATCGAGCCTCAGGAGTCCCCCTGGATATTCTCGAGCATCTACCCCCAAAAACCAGAGTCTGCCTACTTTATTGCTTTGTGCTCTCACCTATAACTTTACTGGGGGCTGTCCCCTACCACCATCTCACTCTCTCTGTCAAAGAGTTAACTTACAGCTCCAATTAATGAAGTTCCTGGGCAATTAGGAGTGTTTAAATCCAAACCCCTCAGATAGCTCTCTAATTCGCCTGACAAGTTTACCCGGACTCCTACAGCTATGCATACGATTGTTTACAGTCTCTCAGCCTCGAGAGGCTTGGGAAGCTTAAGATATTCAAATAGATTAGAGCCTCTCAGAGAGTTAGAAACTGTCAGAATAAAGCTAGTAAACGATTTAATTGATGAGCCAATGCTTGTTGCCAAGTTTTCATATCCCCTGAATTGTATCCTTGAATGTGTATTAATTAATAGTTGGTATGTAGAAAAAATAAGTAGTGGCCTTGGTGTTAGTAACTTTAGACCCTTAAGGTAATAAATGCTTTCCTTTGTTGTAAACCCATTACACATCCACCCTACAGGAATGCAATTTTATCTAACATCTTCGGAAGATGGCGCCAAACCTTAAAATAATTACTCTTAGAGAAAATAAGTCTTATGGTTGATAAGTCTTTGTCAAGAGTCATAAAATGTTAATAGGCCTTCTGGCCAGAAGATGATGTAAATCACCTAAACCATTTGTATACGATAAATTTGCAGGAAAGAAACCCTGGTTTTTGATAAGGATCAAGGACTGCTGACTTTGCATCCCCTATTATCCTCTATGTGTAACTTAGGGTATAAAAGCCCCTGTTGAAAATAAAGCTACGGGCCTTGCTCACCAGAGCTTGGTCTCCCCATATCATTTCACTCCTTAACTTCCAGCTGAGTCTCCATCTGGAGCGCAGATATCCTCTGTGACCATTTATTTGCCTGGGCTTCTAAGACCCACTCGAGAAGGTGTCTAAGGTGGGGGCACCTTCCGCTATTCGAGAGGGCACCTGCGGCCTCCGTGGTCAGAGCTAATCTGGTGTTATGGGTTATATTGATTTTCTGCGTAAACCAAGCTACTCAGCTTCTTTTCTCCACTGAATTTTCCTACTGAGCTATCCTCATTCTATTACTCTTTATATCTCTAATTAACATTTGAATAGGTCGCTGACGCCATCTCCCCTTCGAATACCCTGGATCAGCTGGGGCTGGACCTCGGCAGGTGGCGCCTGAGACAGGCGTTTCGAAGGTAAGTCCCCAACCCCATTCCCCCAGTGTTGAGTTCTTGGGACGGATAGGACCCCACTTAGGGTGCTGCAGACCCCCCTGTAGAATAGACAGGGTGAGAGGAGTGGGAAGTGTTGAAAGTGTTGAAGAGTTAGAGAGAAAAAACGGTTTCTAAAAAGGCTGACAAAAAAGGCCTAATCTTTTGATAGCTAAAAGCAAAATCTTTTACTATACTTAATTTTCTGACATGGGTAACACTGAATCAAATGAAAGACAACTCTTTATAGGAGTAATTTTACAGTTATTAAGTAAAAGAGGAATAAGAGTTAAAAAATCTGCCATTCAATCATTTTTTTTTTTTTTTCATTTGTACAAGACCACTGCCCTTGGTTTCTACAACAGGGCACTGTTAACCTAGATATCTGGGAAAAAGTAGGGAAACAGCTAAGAGCTTATTGTGTTCAGCATGGCTTGGAGAAAATCCCTACTTACACCTTTCCTCTGTGGAATATGACTAGAGATGCTTTAGATCCAGCTCATGAGTTTAAAATGTACCTGTTACAGAGGAAAGTTAAGTCGGAAAAGTACCTGTTAAACAGAAAAGCGAATCTGAAAAGGTACCTGTTATAAAGGAAAGTGAAAATGAAGAGGCTATACCTAGCTATTGGCAGCTAAACAAATGGCTAGCCGCTATGACTGCCAATGAGCATGTAAAAAATAGGGATGAGAAAAAAGATCAACTCTCCCCTCAGGATAAAAAAGATTTAGAAAAAACAACAGCTCGATACCATTCTGATGAGCATTGGTCTTTTTTAGCTAAAGATGCTCCTAAAAGTTTAAGAAAAACATCCCTAATCAGACCATCCGCTCCTAGGAGCTTGAGGGAAACATCCCCGATCAGATCGTCCGTAAGATTTAGTCACCAAACAGTTAAAGGATCTCCGGAACAGGAGAGGAGAAATACGGGATGCTCCCATCCCCCCATGCCTCCTCCTCCATGTCGGGGTAAGGGGCCTCTGCTAGGAGTTTCCCAGAGAAGGGTTTTCTCTAGTCCAGAGGATAAATTTGATCCTCACCTTGAGGCTTCTTTTCTAGTCCCTGCTGCAGTTTAGCCAGGGTAAAGAGGTTACAAAATAAATAAAAATATTCTCAAAAAAAAATTTAAAAAATGGGTTTCTCTGCATCTAAGAATAGACAAATGTTTATTGGCTCTGTGAAATATGATTAGAAATGTCCTAGACCCCTGTCATGAGGCTGTTAGATAGCCTATGGGGGAGGCTATAGCGGTAGATGGTGGTGAGTCTCCACTTTCTGCACAGATCATAATTTCTGCTATTGGAAAAAAAGAAAAAAAAGGAGAGAGAAACTGCTCTACCTCCCAAGGAAGGAGAGGGCTTACAGGACGCTGTGGCCGAGTGCCCTGGCGAGCTCCCTCCCCCTCTGTGCAAACCTTTAAAAAACTTATCCACCACTTTCTGATTTAAGGCGATCGCCACTGCCTCCGTTTGTGCCTCCCAGGACCCAGGATTTCCCCACTTTGCCCCCCAAACCTCTCAAAGCGTTGCCTAAGCCTGAGGAAGATAAAAAGTTTTTTAAACAAAGGAGCTTTTAAAACAGACTGTGTGCACAATATGCAGAGCATGCTCCTTAGAGAAAACCCCCTCGGTGGGGGGGTCTCACCCAGGCTAAGAGAAAAGAAGAACTGGTGAGGGGATTTAGCAACAATATTAACCCTTGATGTGCCGCTTACTCCAATTCCAACGGGAGTGGCTGGCCCCCTACCCGAGGACATTGTAAGATTTGTCCTGGGGCGTAGCTCGCTTTCTTAAAAAAAAAAAGAAAGAAATTTCAGTGGTGCATGGTGTAGTAGATTCTGATTATATTGAGAAATTAAAGTCTTCATCTCACCGCCTACCTAAACTGTACAAATTAATAAAGGTCAAAGAGTAACACAGCTTTTGCTTTTACCTTATTATCAGATAGGAAAAAACTTGACTTCTCAAGCTAGGAGCCACAAAATATTTGGATCTAGTGATCTAGCCTTTTGGGTGCAGGAAATTACAGCTCCAAGCCCTTTAAAAGATCTTTTAACTCAAGAGAATAAAATGCCAGGGCTATTAGACACAGGAACAGATGTCTTTAACATTGCTGGGAAAGACTGGCCCAGCTCCTGGCCAACACATACTACTGAAAATGAGTTGGTGGGATTAGAGAAAGTGGTATGTGGGGTGGGGATGCTGTACAGGTGGTACATTTAACAATACTTTATATATTGTTATAAATACATAATATAAATATATTTGCCTAATTACAGTTTGGCTAATTAGGTATGGGTATAAATAAAATATAATAAAGGTATAACTAATTCTATTTATAGATCTATACTTAATTAATTTGTATATAAATTAATATATATACTATATATACATATATATACTGTATAATTAAATATATATTGCAGTAATATAATGTGTGTGTGGCTGATGTTAATTGGTATGGATTGATGTGCTGTGATGATATATGTTCTATATACTGTATAATTATATATGTGTGACATGTATTATTGCAGTACATTGGTTTGTGTTGGTTGGTATTAGCTGTGTACATGCTGTATTACTGTAATATATATTAATTAATATATTAATTATAAAGATTAATTCAAGTATATTGATTTATATATATTATATGTCAATAAGTTTATACTTGTTGCCATATATAAATATATATATATAAATACATTTTGCATTTAGGTATATCTGTATACCAAAATGAGATAAGGAGGTTATACATTTATTATTTAAATTTATATAGAGACCTAAACTAAACATTAAACCTAAATTAACATATCCCTAGGAAAACAGCTGGACAAATAGTAAAGTTATGTCCAAATTGTAATTAATCACTTAAACGTAAACACACAGGGGCAGACTACAATGATGAGACACTAGATGCCTGAATTACAGGCTACAACTTGGCCCCTGGTCAAGTAAAAAGACCTCCTTACTGGAAAGTGAAAAAGGCCAGATGTGTTGCCAACTTGTGGGAGAGGGTATGCTTGTGTATTTCTACAGAATGCAGATTCTCCGATTTGGATCTCAGAAAAATTCATCATGTCACATTCCCCAAAGACCAGGTTCATGGTGCGTGCACTCGCTCGCTCCCCCTCCCCCAGCCAGCTCTCGCCTTCGCGCCGCCAGCAGCGCCCCGCACCCCCTCGCTGCACCCTGTGACCAAGAGCTAAGAAATCTGTGTGGCGAGTGAGGGCCAGAAAGAAAAGTGTGCCCGCGGAGTGCCGTCCAGACCAGCACGGCCCCACTGGCAAGAGGGGAACGCCCCAAGCCCAAGCAGCGGCGGCTAGCCCGAGTCCGCAAACCCCGCCCGTCCACCTGCTGTAAGGGCCGCGGCCCACAGCCTGCCATTCGCATTCTGCCTCCTGCTGCTGGGGACACTGCTCCCCTGGGCCGATGCCTACAGCTGCTCCCTGGTTCATCTTGTTTAAATCCTCAATATAATGTTTGTTCCTTTGTGGTGTTGTTGTGGACAATGTATGCACTCATCTTGTTTAAACCCTCAATATAATGTTTGCTCCTTTGTAATGTTACAACATCCACCTTATCTTATGATGTAACCACTTGTTGAGTTATGCTCTTGCTGTATTACAACAACTATAGGATTTAATGCGAACACAATGGTTCGTGGGCTTACTTATCTTGGGAATAGCAGCTTTGATAAGTGCAATTACTTCCGTTACTGTGGCAGCAATATCATTGACTCAACAAGTACATACTGCTCAATATGTTGATTCTATGTCCAAAAATGTTTCTTTAGCATTGACAACACAGGAAGCTATAGACAGAAAATTAGAAATGAGGGTAGACGCCCTAGAGGAAGCAGTAATACATATTGGGACTGAATTGCAGGCTTTAAAGGTAAAAATGGCATTGTCCTGTCATGCTGACTACCGGTGGATGTGCGTAACACCCCTGAAAGTAAATGAGGCAGATTTTGAATGGGAAAAGATTAAAAACCATATTTCAGGTATCTGGAACAGCTCTGATATTGGTTTAGACTTAGGGAAACTTCACAATCAAATAGCAACCATTGAACACTTCCGATTAGATTTTACTGCTACTGGAACAGCAAGTGATTTCTTCCATACTTTCTCTAACTACATCTCAAGAAAGAATATTCTGTCTACCGTCCTTAGCTATGCTGCAGTGGCTGCTTTAATTCTGCTTCTCATAATCATTCTCCCTTGTACTGTCAGGATTCTTAGGCAGAGCATTCAGAGGCTCGCGACTGAGCTACATCTGGCTGCTTTAAGAAATAAAAAAGGGGGAGATTCCAGGAGCCGGCAAGAGACATTCCACTCATGACAAAGGTCATGAGGAAGGAGGCTCGGCACACGCAAAGGTGGGATCGAGCCTCAGGAGTCCCCCTGGATATTCTCGAGCATCTACCCTCCTAAAACCAGAGTCTGCCTACTTTATTGCTTCGTGCTCTCACCTCTGACTTTACTGGGAGCTGTCCCCTACCACCATCTCGCTCTCTCTGACAAAGGGTTAACTTACAGCTCCAATTAATAAAGGTCCTGGGCAATTAGGAGTGTTTAAATCCAAACCCCTCAGATAGCTCTCTAACTCGCCTGACAAGTTTACCCGGACTCCTACAGCTATGCATACATTTGTTTACAGTCTCTCAGCCTCGAGAGGCACGGGAAGCTTAAGATATTGAAATAGCTTAGAGCCTCTCAGAAAATTAGAAACTGTCAGAATAAAACTAGTAAACGATTCCATTGATGAGCCAATGCTTGTTGCCAAGTTTTCACATCCCCTGAATTGTATCCTTGAATGTGTATTAATTAATATAGTTGGTATGTAGAAAAAATAAGTAGTGGCCTTGGTGTTAGTAACTTTAGACCCTTAAGGTAATAAATGCTTTCCTTTGTTGTAAACCCATTACACATCCACCCTACAGGAATGCAATTTTATCTTTGGAAGATGGTGCCAAACCTTAAAATAATTACTCTTAGAGAAAATAAGTCTTATGGTTGATAAGTCTTTGTCAAGAGTCATAAAATGTTAATAGGCCTTCTGGCCAGAAGATGATGTAAATCACCTAAACCATTTGTATACGATAAATTTGCAGGAAAGAAACCCTGGTTTTTGATAAGGATCAAGGACTGCTGACTTTGCATCCCCTATTATCCTCTATGTGTAACTTAGGGTATAAAAGCCCCTGTTGAAAATAAAGCTACGGGCCTTGCTCACCAGAGCTTGGTCTCCCCATGTCATTTTACTCCTTAACTTCCAGCTGAGTCTCCATCTGGAGCGCGGATATCCTTTGTGACCATTTATTTGCCTGGGCTTCTAAGACCCACTCGAGAAGGTGTCTAAGGTGGGGGCACCTTCCGCTATTCGAGAGGGCACCTGCGGCCTCCGTGGTCAAAGCTAACCTGGTGTCATGGGTTATATTGATTTCCGTGTAAACTAAGCTACTCAGCTTCTTTTCTCCACTGAATTTTCCTACTGAGCTATCCTCATTCTATTACTCTTTATATCTCTAATTAACATTTGAATAGGTCGCCGACGCCATCTCCCCTTCGAATACCCTGGATCAGCTGGGGCTGGACCTCAGCACTCGGGGTCACTGAGCCTTAAATGCTGCTGCTGCTGCTAAGTCACTTCAGTCGTGTCCAACTCTATGCAACCCCATAGAAGGCAGCCCACTCAAATGAACTGGAAAGGAAAAAGGAGACGTTACAACAGACAACACAGAAAGAGAAAGGATCATAAGAGACAATTAGAAACAACTGCATGATAATAAAATGGATAACCTGGAACAAATGGACAAATTCTTAGAAAAGTACAATCTTCTAAGACTGAACCAGGAAGAAATAGAAAATATGAATAAGTCAAGCACCAACACCAGTCACAAGCTCTAACTATGAACAGATCAATCACAAGCACTACTAACTGTGATAAAAAGTCTCCAACAAAGAAATGCCCGGGACTTCACAGATGAATACTCTCAAATGGTAGAGATGTGATAATACCTAGGGTGGTCAAACCATTCCAGAAAAATGTGGAGGGAGGAGCATTCCCAACTCATTCTGAGAGGCCACCATCACCATGAACCAAAAGGAAGCAGAAATGCCACACAGAAAAGAAAATTACAGGCTAACATCACTGATGAACATCAACGCAAAAATCCTGGGGAAAATTGTAGCAAAAACCAAACAAAAACACATGAAAAGGATCATACACCAAGTTCAAGTGGGGTTTATCCCAGGGATTCAAAGATTCTTCACTATCTGCAAATCAATCAATGTGATACACTATATTAACAAATTAAAAGATAAAAAGCATATGATAATCTTGATCAATGAAGAGAAAGGTTTTGACAAAATTAAATACAAGTTTATGATTTAAAAAGCACCCCATAAATGGACATGGAAGAAACCTACCTCAACATAAGAAAGGTCATATAGGAAAATCTCTCAGCAAACATTATTGTCAATGGTGTCAAAATGTAAGCATTTCCTCTAAGATCAGCATCAAGACAATGGTGCCCACTCTTATTCCTATTAATCAATATAGTTTTGTGAGTCAAAGACACAGCAATCAGAGAAGAAAATGAGAAAGAATGCATATTGGAAAAGAAGAAGTCCATCTGTCATTGATTGCAGATGACCTGTTTCTATTCACAGAAGACCCTAAAGATAGAACCAGAAAATTACTAGAGCTAATCAATGAATTTCGTAAAGCCCAGGATACAAAATTAATACACAGAAATCCTTTGCATACTTATAGCACAACAAGAAAAATCAGAAAGAGAAACTAAGGAAACAATGCCACTCCCCACTGCAAAAAGAATAGCATAGCTAGGAATGCTGCTGCTGCTAAGTCATGTCAGTCACATCTGACTCTGTGCGACCCCATAGATGGGAGCCCACCAGCCTCCCCCATCCCTGGGATTCTCCAGGCAAGAACACTGGAGTGAGTTGCCATTTCCTTCTCCAATGCGTGAAAGTGAAATGTGAAAGTGAAGTTGCTCAGTCGTGTCCGACTCTTTGGGACCTCATGGACTGTAGCCTATCAGGCTCCTTCGTCCATGGGATTTTCCAGGCAAGAGTACTGGAGTGGGTTGCCATTTTCTTCCCCAATAGCTAGAAATAAAGTTACCTAAACAGACAAAACACACGTATGCAGAAAGACAGGCTGTATGATGAAAGATAGCAAAGATGAAACAAACAGAAAGATATGCCTTTTTCTTAACTTGACAGAAATCAATGTTGTGAAAATGACTATACTACCCAAAGCAATCTGCAGATTCAATTCATCCCTATCAAACAACCAATGACATTTTTTAAAAGAAGTAGGACTAATAATTTTACAATTTATATGGGGGGAAAAAAGACCCAGAAGGGCCAAAGCAATTTTGGAAAGAAAGGTAGAACTGGAGGAATCAACCTTCTGACTACAGACTATACTACCAAGACACTATTATACAGGAACAAAAGCAGAAACATAGAGCAATGGAACAAGATACAAAGCTGAGAGACAAACCCACACTCCTATGGTCATCTTTTCTTTGACAAGGCAGGCAAGAATGTACCATGGAGAAAGGACAGAAAAGAGAGCCTCTTCAGTAAGTGATGCTGGGAAACTGGACAACTACATGTAAAAGAATGAAATTGGAACACTTCTTCACACTATACACAAAAATAATTCACAATGGATTAAAGACCAAAAGTAAGGCCAGAAACTATAAAATTCTTAGAGGAAAACATAGGCAGAACACTCTTTGCCATTTATCACAGCAAGACCTCCAAGAATGACTGAAATAAAAACAAAAATAAAAAAAATGGCATCTAGAGAAACTTCAAAGTATTTAAGCAGAAAAGAAAACTATAAACAAGATGAAAAGACAACCCTCAGAATAGGAGAAAAGAAGTGTAAATTAAGCAATTGACAAAGGATTATCTACAAAGTACACAAGTAGATCATCGAGCCTAATATCAGATAAAAAGCAACCAACTGAAAAGTGAGCAGCAGACATGAACAAATTTCTCCAAAGAAGACATTAAGAAGGCCACCAAACGCGTGCAAAGTTGCTCCACATCACTCATTATTAAGGAAATGCTAATCAAAACTACATGAGGTATCACCTCACACCAGTCAGAATGGCCATCATCAACAATTCTACAAATAATAAATGCTGGACAGGACACGGAAGAAAGGGAACCCTCTTGCACTGTTGGTAGACATGTAAATGGATACAGCCACTGTTGGGAAGCCCAGTACAAAATAGCCGGTTGGAGGAAGTCCTTGGGAAAATGGCGAAGGGCCAGAAATACCCAGGCTTGGTGTGCTTGGGCAGAAAAACATCTCCTGCCTTTGGATATGCTTGGCGCCAAGATTTAATAATAAATATTAAGGATATTGCTTGAGAAAACAGGTTATGGGATAAGCACATGGGTCACTTAGAGCGCGCTGTCCTTGAAATATTTTTACTGATTAGGTGTTAACCCTGTATGCACTCTGCTGGCTGTATACTCTAAGCTCTTTGTTCCTTCTTCCATAAAAAAGCTTGACTGCAGAAATAAACTTGTCAGTCCTTGCAAGAGACTGTCCGAGTGTCCTTCTTTCAGGTTCGTCACTTCCAAGTCCCGGGGAGAAAATCCCCAACAGCCACTATGGAGAAGGAATGTAGGTTTCTTTAAAAAGTAGGAATAAAACTACCATATGATGCAACAATCCCCTAGTGGACATATACCCGGAGAAAACCATACCTCTAAAAAGACATATGTACCCCAATGTCCACTGCAGCACTATTTAAAATAGCCAGGGCATGGAAGCAACCTAATGTCTATCAAGAAAACAACGTATAAAGAAGTCGTGGAACACATACACAATGGAATATTACTCAGCCATGAAAAGGAACAATACGAGTTAGTTTAACTGAGGTGGATGAACCTAGAAACTGTGATACAGAGTGAAGTAAGTCAGAAAGAGAAAAACAAATATAGTATATGAATGCATACACATGGAATCTTGTAAAATGGTACTGGTGAATATTTGAAGGGCAGAAATAGATACACAGATGTAGAGGAAGGACTTGTGAACTCGGCTGGAGAAGGAGAGGGTGGGATGAATTGAGAGAGTAGCATTGAAACATCGCCACTACCATATGTAAAATAGCTAGCTAGTGGGAAGTTGCTATATAACATGGGGAGCCCAGCATGGTGCTCTGTGACGACCAGAGGGTGGGATGGCGGGAAGTGGGAGGCAGGCTAACCAAAGAGTGGATAATACACTTATGGCCTATTTGTGTTGTTGTATGAGGAAAACAAACCAAACATTGTAAAGCAGTTATCCTTCAATTAAAAATAAATAAATACAATCTAAAAACTATCGTTCAACGCATCTATACTATCATCTAAAGCTATATTGGATCATCTTCTATTCCTAACTATTTTTCCACTATAAGTGCTTATAAATGTCATTAAAGGTTTTGAAAATATGATTTTAATAGCTACACAGTATTGCTTAATATCTCACATATAAATAATAACATTTCAGTCTCAACATAGAAACATAATACCAAAAAAGTTTTCCATTTTAAACTAAAGCTTGCATTTTAATTCAGTTCAATGAGAATTCCTCTGAAGATCTAAAATTCTTATGAAAAGTAAATTATGTGGAGTCCTTCGTGCTTTCATCTGTTATGCTGTATTCTCATTTACTTCTAAGGACTCTTGGACTTTTGACATTTTTGCCTTAGGCTGTAATTTTTGACTGAGATAAAATCTTAAATTTAGATATTAAGAATGTCAAGAAGCACTCTTGTAAGTGTGAGTCAGTCAGTCATGTCCAGTTATTTGTGACCCATGGACTGTAGCTCACCAGGTCCTCTGTCCACAGAATTTTCCAGGCAAGAATATTGGAGTGTGTAGCCATTCCTTTCTCGAGGGGATCTTCCTGACCCAGGGGTCAAACCCTGATCTCCCGCATTGCAGGCAGACTCTTTACCATATGAACCACCAGAGAACCCTGACCCTGGTGTACACAGAAAAATCTTCAAAAGAATATTAGCAAACCAAATTGAAGACACATTAAAAAGAATCATACACTATGATCAAATGGAATTTATTCTGTGCCTGCAAGCATGATTTATTATTTGCACATCAATCACTGTGATACACAATATGAACAAAATTAAGAACGAAATCATGTGATCTTCTCAATAATTGCAGAAAAAGCGTTCAACAAAGTGTAACATCAATTTTGGTACAATCTCTCAATATAGTGGTTAAACATGGAACATCCTAAAGGGTATATAAGACAAACCCACAGCTAACATCCAAGTCAGTGGTAAAGAGGTGAAAGAATTTCCTAAAAGATCAGGAATAGTACAAGGATGCCCACTCTCACCAATCTTGTTCAACATAGTAGTGGAAGTGTCCTACCCAGAATAACTAGGCAAGAAAAGGAAATAAAAGCATCCCCATTGGAACAAATGAAGTTACACTGCCACTATTCAATTATGGCAGGATTTATATGAAGCCATAAAAACTCCACCAAGTAACAAGTATTAAAGCTAATAAACTCAGCAATGTAGCAGGATATGAACCATCAGAGAGAGAACAGAACAGTACCATATACAAATGCATAAAAAAAACAACCATGAAATAAATTTGACTGACAAGCAGAAACACCTGTATAGTCACAGGCTCCAAGACATAGAGGCTGGGTTCAAATCCCACCTTACACTGACCTGCAGAGTGACTCAGGCCAAATCACACAATGATCTGAGGCTCAACATATTCAACTGTAAAATGGACACAAACCCAGTATCTCCTCCCAGGGCTGTGAAACTCCAAGGAAATACTTATTTAGGCCCGGGTGTTGGAGTGTCTCTGGGAGCCTCTCCTTGTATGAAACTCCTCTAGAACTGGGCTCTCCTGATCCTGTGGGTGAGGGTCAAGTGTACAGCCTGGGAGCCAAATGGGACTGGACAAGGACGAGGACAAAAAAAAAAATACTAGTTCTGTGTCAGGGAGGGAAGCCACCTCCTTTCCAGATCTCAGAGTGGGGCCTGCACCAAAGGCCCAAGGGATGCACAATCAGATGTGAACCCTGAACCACTCCCCAGAAGGTATGGAGCCTTCCTGGCAAGAACCTTCTCTCTGGTCCAGGTTCCAGTATGATGTGGTGCTGCTCCCTGAGTTCTCCAGGTCTCCACCAGGCAAAGAGCTCTTGGGACTTGGACGTCTATTAAACCACAGGTGCCTGAGAGTCAGAATGACACAAGGACTAACAACATTGAAAATTAGCTATATTTACGAAAGTGACAGAAGTACAGACAGGGCAGGGGATGAGAAGCAGAAGGACTGACTACCTCTCAAGCCTTTAGCAGAAATATATCCACACCAGCTCAGCAGAGCCCACAGGAGGAAAATATAATGGAAAAGCAGGCTATGGGTATGTCTCTACACTGCTGGACCCAGGGACCCAAGTCCCAATCCAACATCATTTTGCATATCCAGACAGCAAGAGGAAGAAACATAGACCTTGCCTTAGGAAGTCTCAGCCAGACTTAATATTGGGGTTGCTGAGCATGGTTACATGGTCACTATGGTCACTCAGTCACTCTTCCATGCTCACATCCTCTGTCCTCACAGAAACATACATGGTTCACTACAGAGAACCCTCTGAGGGTACTTGTGTATACTAGAAACAGGCAATGGTGAAGTGTGAAGAGAAGACACAGAAATGGAAACATGCCTCTGGGGTGCTGTACAAATTTCCAAAGATCTGAAGTTCTTGATACTTGGCATTTTTAAAAGAAGCTTCTTAATGTGTAAATGCAGAAAGGACATTTCCAGAAGAAAGGACAAAGGAATTGTCCCATTGGGACAATTTGTTATCCATGTGGGAAAGTAAGTTGGATCCCTACCTCAAAAGACAGCACCAAATCAATTAGACACATACTAAAAACCAACAATTGAAGGAAAAACTTTACAAAATTTCAAACCATTTTTGATGGGGGAATATCTTTTCTTTAAATTGAGGTATTGTTGATTTACAATAATTTGTTTAAGGTGTACAGCAAAGTGATTCAGTGATTCAGCCTCTCAGGTACTTCCCTGGACAAAATTCATTCCCTTTGGGAGGCCCCTAGGCCATGCTCTCTACTCAGAACAGCTAAGAATCCTGAATAGGCAAAGCAGCATGTGGTGGTGCTCAGTGGGGGTTTTTAGACTGAATAAATTATTCTAACATGATACAAGAAACAAGTCCAGAGTTTAAAAGAGGATCTCCAAACCTACCTTCCAAAAGGAGGTCTTGCTCCCTTGGACGTTGGTGTGTGAAACAGCGCTTGGGAAGGGGAAAGGTATGTCATGAATATTTGGTCTGCAGAGGGGACAAAGTGGTGTGTAGAGATGACGTGCAGGCATGTCCCAGGACACTGAGCACACGGACAGAGTGATCGGACTCTCAGCCCTGCTCTGGGGGCATTGCACTGTCTCCATCCCTGACAGAGCATGAGCAGCTCACACGTGTCCTGAAGAGTATGGTCACATGACATGGACCTGGCCAATCGGTGTGCTCCACCCCTGGCCACCATGATTGGTGCTGACCAATTGGGACCCAGGACCAGGGCTCAAGCTGGAATCAAGGGAAGAGGAGGGCTGGCTCTGCAGAAGGGCTGGGGCCCTGTGAGGTCATGCTGCAGCAGTGGGAGGGGGCGTGAGGTCACCTGGGGCAGTTGGTGACCTTCCTGCGCCCGTCAGGGCCGATCTGCTGGCCTGAGAAGAAGGGCACTGCTGAGCCCAGGGGTTGAGATGCTGGTTCCTGCTGTGGTCGCGGAGCTCCACCTGAGACCGGAGGGAAGCCATCTGCCCATGAGTCCTCTCCTGCTTGTCTGTCAGCTTGTTTGAACCACGCTGGGTTTTCTGTCCAGCTGGCTACGTGGAGACCCTGGAAATGCACCTGTGTGGGTTTTGGCTGGCTTCAGGGAAGAAATGCCAGATGACACTGGGAGACTCCAGTTTAATCTGGATTCAGGTCATATCTCTTGAAAGTGAAGTGAAAGTCCTTCAGTCGTGTCCACCTCTTGGCGACCCTGTGGGCTATACAGTCCATGGAATTCTGCAGGCCAGAATACTGGAGTGGGTAGCCTTTCCCTTCTCCAGGGGATCTTCCCAGTCCAGGGATTGAACCCAGGTTTCCCGCATTGCAGGCAGATTCTTTACCAGCTGAGCCACAAGAGAAACTCAAGAATACTGCAGTGGGTAGTCTGTCCCTTCTGTAGCGGATCAGCATTCCCGACCCAGGAATCCAACCGGGGTCTCCTGCATGGCAGGAGAATTCTTTACCAGCTGAGCTATCAGGGAAGCCCAGTATCTCTTAAGGCCAACTATTCATTGTAGGATCACCCTAATTAGTCTTCATGGGATTAAGGTAGCAACCTGCTAAGGTAGCAATCGATGTCCTTTTTCTAGAGGACAAAACTGGGGCTCAAAGAAGGGGGTAACACAGCTACCGCAAGAAAGTGTGTACCTAGACAAAACCCCCAGATCCTGCCGTTAGAACTCAGGGAAGCCATATGGTGTGGCTTGTCCATGTGACGGGGGCTAGGACACCCAGCCCACACTGGATACTGTGGGGACCTGACCTGTAACTGCCTTCTGGCAGCTCTGAGACTCAAAAAAGCAATTTTCACTGAAGAGAGGAAGGATACGTCCCTCCATCCAACCCACCACATCCTCCGGGTACTCCCACACCCTGCCCCCTTTCTCTTTCTTTGTGAGGGAATAAGTGTCACGCTCATGTGACCACATTGGCTGTCCACTGTTCACGAGCTACCACCTGGAGCTGCTACCGGAGAGGCCAAGAGCCTTTGCCCCCGAGTACCCCTCTTTCCTTTGCACTGTGGCGGCCCTCCTCGACACCTGCACACCAGAGGCCGTTTCTGAGACACGCAGGGACCCTCCTTCAGTTTGCAACAGGTTGCATCCATCGCTGTCATTTCAATGCTTCCCTTGACACACAGTTCCTGAGCTCCTTTGTCTGCAATGTGGCCCACCTGGCTGCCACGGGAGGGACAGAGCTGACCATGAATTCAAAGTTCAGATCTGACAGGCAGGAATCTGTGTTTAGAGGGCCTGCTTAATCACTCCGTAGAGGCTGTAGTGGGCTCCAAGGATCCGTAAGTAGGACTTGGACCAAAGTGATTCCACAGCTGTTTTAATGCCTGGGGAGGGTCTGGCTATAGTGGGGGTGGGGTGAGTCTCCTGAGGCCCTGAAGGCCCACTGTGTGAAGATTCATGGCGCAGAGAGAAGAGAAGGCGGAGTCCTTCCCTGGAGGTGGTCACAGCTCATGAATGAGCCAGACAGGCAGGCAGGGTATGATAGAACCTGAGCTGCCTTCATGAGTGAATGGTGTGGGGGCGGTGGAAGAGAACCAGGTCTGCTCGCTTATTGGAGCCCAGGGCAGGTTGTCCCCAGACTAAATACTTACTATGGTGATGACCGTCACTGCTGTCTGCAAAGGGTTTACATTGGCGTGTGTCTTCATCGAGTGGTCAGGCCGTCTCTAAGCTACACTGGCCATGGGCATTGCCTCTCCTTGGAACTTGACATGTTTCATCTCTTCCTTATTGAACATTCATTTCTAAGAGGGTTTTGGGGTCACAAAGATGTTGGGTTTTTCTCTAGCTCTGTCTCATGAGGAACGCTTTTCCACTTGTTGGTGTGGTTTGTTTTCCCAGCTCTCTTTCTTGCCTTATTTTGTCAATTTGTTTCTGCCAGAGGAAGAGCTCAGAATTTGCCTCTGGCTGATATGTGACACTTACAACAGCAACGCCTACCTGGATATTATGACCACATTTGCCGAAAGGGCTTTGTTTTGCAGAAGACATCTTGAAAGTACCTACACTGTCCTTTCAGATACCCAAAGGCTATTTGAAATGAAACAAAAACAAGAATTCTCAAGTTTAGTCTTACAATATGTGGGGAGTCAGAAAAATCCCCTGGAGAAGGGAAACACCACCCACTCCAGTATTCTGGCCTAGAAAATTCCATGGAGTGCATACTCCATGGGGTCACAAAGAATCAGACAAAATCTGATGAATAACAACAACAACACCGAAGCTTCACCATTTGTCAGAGATAACAACAGTATTTACATGACTGTGTGCATGTTCAGTGGCTCTTACGTGTCAAACTCTTTGCAACCCTGTAACCCCTAAGATCCTCTCTCCGTGGAATTTTTCAGACAAGAATACTGAAATGGGTTGCCGTTTCCTCCTGCAGGGGATCTTCCCCACCCAGGAATTGAACCCAGGTCTCCTGCATCTCCTCCATTGGCTGTCAGGTTCTTTTCTGCTGAACCACCTGGGAAACAAGTCATTACATCACTGGGTTATCCTAAAGTACTAAACTTGGTGTCTGGCACTCGGGAAATTCTCACTGGTGATGTGAATATCCAGTAATATATCATTATTGCTCATATGATAATGAAATGGCCATGCTCATAAAAGAGAAAGAAGATCCTTTCAAAGTCCAATTAAATCCTTTGCCACACATATCTTTTAAAAAACTTGTTGACTTTGAAATGAACATCAAGCATAAAGACATTGGTTATGGCCTCCAGAAAAGATTGAGCTGTACCAATAAGTGACGAGGATTCTCCCAGTTCCAATATGCATGCATTGTTTCCCGGGCACCACCGAGCACTTCTCCGGTGGGCTCAGAGAGGCTGAGTCACTCACCAGAGACAACACAGCAGCAGACCAGGACTCTGACCCAGGTCGCTGAAACCATGGCTCCCTCCTGTGCCCATCTGACCTGCCCCTTGAGGGCAGCAGGAAGATCTGGGCTCCCCTGGCCTGAGCCCCCGGGCCTGCCTCCCCTCGTCCGTGCTGGGATGTGTCCATTCCCAAACCACGCGCTGTGTCCCCCAGCCCTGGGCTGTCATGTCAGGCTCCAGGCTCCCTGCAGGTGAGCCCCACACCCACCAGCACACCTCCGAGCCCTGCCCATCTGGTCTCTGTGCCCGAGTGTCCTGATCCTAACTGTTTTCTTGAGGCAGCCCCAGGACTGAGCCCTGCTTTTTCAAAGCTCCCTTCACCAAGCCCAGTGAGGCTCTGCCCTGTGGCCTCATGACAAGTGTGGTGGGCTCAGTGGTGGCCCCGAAAGCCGTCCATCATTCTGCAGACTCCAGAGGTGGCCTTATTCCGATGAAAGGTCTCAGCAGATGGAAGTAAGTTTCTGACCTCCGCACCAGATCACCCGGGATGCATGCGGACCCTAAATCCAATGACAGGTGTCCTTGGAAGAGAAGAGGGGGTGATCTGAGGCACAGAGCCACCCAAGGGAGAAGGTTTGTGCAGATGGATGCAGAGGTCGTGGTGATGTAGCCACAAGCCCAGGGAGGCCTGGGGTACCCCAAGGGCTGGACCAGGCCAGAGGGACCCTCTGCTGGAGCCTCTGGAGGGAGCTCAGCCCTGCCCACACCTTGATCACAGGTTTCTGACTCCAGAACTGGGGGGGAATCAATTTGTGTTAAAGCTGTCCAGTCTGTGGCCAATGGCTGCAGCCACCCCTGGACACTGAGAGTGAACTTGCCGGCTCCAAGGTGAGAAGAGTGGCAGGACCCGCCTCCCACACCCCACCCTGACACACAATCTTGTCATGAGGTTAAATGAGTTAATACACACAGATGCCTGAATCAGGGACTGACACTTGGATTTCAGCCCCCTTCACTTCCTCCTCCTCGTCATCATCACTGTCATTGTGAGGGGCCCTCATCCACTCATTCAGTGAACACACAGTGTTCCTCCAAGGCCCTGATGTGGGCAGTGAGGCCTGCGAGCTGGGAGGCTCCGCACAGGACTCACCCTGCTTGCTGGGGTCGCATGGACAAGGCCTGTGCAGTGACATGGAGGCCCCGGGAGAGGCTGGATCCTCTGGTCATGGGAGGCATGGGCGCCTCAGCATCAGAGGTGGAGGGTTGAGTCGTGTTCATCCTGGGGGGTGCAGCCCTTCACTCAAAGTGGGGAAAGAACCCCACGTGGCACCTGGTGTCTGGGAGCCTCCCCTTGCCCTGGCAGGCTGCGGGCAGAGTCATGGATGATCACGAGTCTGCATCTCACTAGGGGCCGAGGCTGGTGCTGAGTGACTCCCCAGTGAGGATTTTTTAAAAAAAAACCATCATAAGTGACTTCGGCTCCATTGCTTTTTGCTAAAAACCTACAATGATTCCCAAGAGCTTTGTACACTTCAAGGGCGGTGACTAGACGCGGAGCCCAGCACAGACCCAAGTCAGTCCTGCCCTGAGTCCCATGGGCCAGCCACACCATCCCCTTTCTGTGGCCTGACTTTCTTCTGCCAGGACCCCCAGAATGGTGGAAAGGCAAGTGTGGCCTCAAGCTGAGGGACCCAGTGTGGGCTCCAAGCCCCTTGGGGTCCCCTTGGGACTTCTGGTGGACCTAGTTCCCCCTGCCATCGGGCAGCTCTCTCTCAGGGAATGTTGTGTTTCTTTACTTTCTGTTGTGATGGGGCACCCCAGGTATCTCGGGTTGATTGGGAAGTCTGTTGGTGTTACATGCTCCTGCCTTAGATGGGGAAACATTATTGCTGCATTGACACTGCTCACTCGATACTGGGAATATGTTAAACACAAATGGCAAGGGGAACATAGCAAAACAGAAAAAGAAAAATGGAGAGTTTCTGGGTTGCTTCAGGTCTCACCTGTGATTAAGAGTGTGTACAGCCTGCACGTGAACCCAGGTTCCCATACCTGCCAGGTACCAGGCGCTGATTTTGGACCCCCAGCTTCACTAAGGAGTCATTGACAGATACAGTTTGTGTGTATTTCAAGTCTACATTTTGATGACTTGATGTCCATAGATGTCGTGGAATGACTGCCAAACATACGCATCACCTCACACGGTTAACTCTGTGTGTGTATGTGTGTGTGTCTTTTATGTTGTTCTTATAATCCATGAACACAATATAGATAGCACTCCATTTTTTTTAGATCTTCTTTACCTTATCTTAGAAGTTTATAGTTTGCTGTATGTCTTGCACATGTTTAATTAGATATTTGATATTTTCAGTGTCTTTATAAATTCCTAATATAGAATTGACTTTTCTATATTCACTTGCTAAATCCATTTATTTCAAATAATTTTAATTATATTTATTTATGTGTACATAATTATGTCTGCAAATAAGTTATTTTTTTTCCCTTTTGCAACTGTGATTACCCTTTTCTTCTTCTTGCCTTATTGTATGCCCAAGGATCTCCAATACAGCGTACATTGGTGAACAGAAGTAGTGAGAAGAAGTATCCTTGTCTCTGTCCCATTATCAGAGGTAAAGCTTTTAGTATTTCTCCATCACACAGAATATTAGCTTTTCTGTAGATATTTTTATCAAAATATGTAAATTCTTCTCTGTTAGTTTACTAAGAGTTTTTTCTTAGTCATGAACTAAAATTATTACATTAAATTTTCTTAAGTTTATTTTCTGCAGATTTTGAAACAGGTGATTTTTCTTTTATGTGGTAATTTAACTTAAAAAAAAATTTTGTGTTTCTAAAACAACCCCAACCTGATCTCGATGTATTCTCCTTCTTTTGGACTTTATTTGTTAGTGTTTTATTTAGGATTATTTCATCTATACTCAGAGTCTGTAATTTTACTTTCTTGTACTTCTTCCTGGTTGGTTTTAGTACCAAGGTTAAGCTAGTCTTATAAAACAAGGTTGGAGAGTGTTCCTTGTTTACCCTGAGAATGCCTGTGAGGTTACTGCTTTCTTCCCTAGAGTTTTGGAAGAATTGATTGGCAAAACCAGTTGGTTTCATTGTGGGGAGGCTTTTAATTTCAGATGTAATTTTTTCATGCAAATACAATTTTTTGATTTTGTATGTCTTCCTGGGTCTATTTCAGTAAAGCATTTCCCTCCTGCTAGGAATTTATTGAGGCGAGCAGACTCTCCAGTTAGTAAGTGAACTGTGGTTCAGAATATCTTTCTTATCTGTAAGATGTGTTGTCTCCCCTTTTAAAAATCTTCGATGCTGATGATTTGTGCTTTGTCTCTTTTTCTTAATCAGTCTCTCTAGGGGTTTATCAGGTTTATCGGCCCTTTCAAAGAGCCAACTTTTGGCTTTGTTTTTTTAAAAATTCATATTTGATTTCTGTTTCCTTATTTTCTGCTCCTTTTTTCCCCATCTGCCTTGTGTTTCGTTTGCTTTGCCTTTTTTCTGGTTTCTAGGGATACAGGCTTAATGTATTTTTAGCCTTCCTTCTTTTCCAGTATATGTGTTTAAGGCTTTAAGCTGCTCTCTACACACAGTTTGCTGCATCCCACAAGTTTGAAGAAGCCAGATTTTCATTATCTTTTATGGAAAAGTATTTTCTAATTTTCATTGTGTTTTTTAAAATTATTATTCATGAAATTCTTCAAGCAGTATGTCATTTATCTTCCCAATGTTTGGGGAGGTTTTTCTAGTGACCCTTTTTTGATTTCTAGCTTAGTTCCATGAAGAGCCCTGTCTTTGTCTTTTTGGGCTACTATTATAAATACTGTAGGCTAGATGATAAACAACAGAAAGTTGTTTCTTGTAGGCCTGGAGGCTGAGGAGTCCCAAGATCACCAGCAGGTGCCACGTCTGGTGAGGCCTGTTTCCTGGTTCCTAGACTGCCTGCTGCTTCTCCCTGTCCTCGCAGCACGGGAGCCCATTCCCTCCTGGCCTGACCCCTCCCAGAGTGCCTGCCTCCTCGGATCATCACCACCTGCCGGGTGAAGTTTGAAGGCCCATAAACCATCAGCCCATTGCAATCCCTAAGTATACCCTGCATTATTCAGTCCTTTGAAATAATTTGAGCTTTCCTAATGGCCCAATATATATTCTTTTTGGTATATGTTCCTTGGGCTCTTGAAAATAATATATATCAGTGGGAATGCAATGTTGTGTGTATCAGTCAGATCAGGCTTGTCATTCATGTAATTCAGATTCCGGTAGCCACGTTGAGTAAAAGCAGAAGTAGGTGAAATTACCTGTAATATATTTTATTTTAGCACACCCAAAATATCATTTCAGTGTGTAATCAACATGATAAAACCTAATGAAATAGGTCACGTTCTTTTTTTCATACTAAGTCTTTAAAATCCAGTGTGTGTTTCAGACTTGCAGCGCATATCATTGTAGAACCAGCTGCATTTCAGGTACCTCATGGCTGCAGGTGACTTCATAACAGGGGGCTCAGTTCCACAAGAGATGTGTCTTTAACCTCTCCCACTGGGATTATGAACTTGGCTGTTACTCCTTTTCTATTTCTGTTGGTTTTTATGTATTGATATTTTGAAGTTATGTTATTAGGTACATTCAAATTCAGACTTGTCATCTTGCTAGACTGAACTTGTATCAGTATGAGATGCTCCTTTTTATCACTAATAATCCTTCTTTCTTTAGAGAATATTGACAGTGATATTGCCACGTCAGTTTTCTGTCGTTGTTGGCCTGGGTATCTTTTAGGTTCACCTGTCTAAAAGATATTCCATCTTAACATGTAGCTCTGTGAATAGTGTATGGTTTTCATTGGAATCAGTTTGACACTTTATCTTTTAATGAGAATATTTGCTCTGTTTATAATGTTGATATTCAGTGTGTAGACATCATGTTGCTGTGTGTTTTCTGTTTGTCCCACCTAGTCTGTGTTCTTTGCTCTTGCCTTCTTTTAGAAGTTTGAAGTGTTTCTCTAGTTCTGTGCTCCTCTGTCAGGTTGTTGTGTGTACATTCACAGACACAGCGTGTGTTTTACATTCAAGTCTAACTTAGTACTTTTACTGCCTCCCTGACACAACTGTTTCCTCCTTGTCACTGTTACACTTTGAACTGTTAGATATATATTTGGTGTTAACATCGTTTTGTAGAGTTAGTATTTACCCTCACAGTTACCTCGTTGTTGGTCTCTACTTGTTTTTTATATTTCCGTCAGAGACTACTTTTCTTTTTCCCAAAGCACTGCCTGAATATTTTTTTAGTTCATGTGTGTGGGTGATGAGTTGTCTCATTTCCATTTGCCCTAAAAGTCTTTATTTGCTTTCACTTTCGAAGAATGTTTTTCTTGGGTATAGAATTCCAGGTTTGTGGTTATTTGTTTTTCAGCATTTTATAGATGCCAGTCCATTATCTTCTGACTTCCTTGTTCTTGAAAAGTCAGCTCTCAGTGTTGCTGTGCCACTAAAAGCCACACCTTTTTTCCTCTGAGCACTTGAACATTTTCTTCTTGCCTTAGGCACCTGCAGGGCTGCTGAAACCAATGTGTGGTTTTCATTTTTGAGTCAGTGGTCTGATTCTTGAACCAAATCTTGTCACTGTCCCTGTCAGTCAGTTCAGTCGCTCAGTATCTGACCCATTGCGACCCCATGGACTGCAGCACACCAGGCTTCTCTGTCCATCACCAACTCCCCGAGCTTGCTCAGGCTCATGACCATCGAGTCATTGATGCCATCCAACCATCTCATCCTCTGTCATCCCCTTCTCCTGCTGCCTTCAGTCTTCCCCAGCATCAGGTTCTTTTCCAATGAGTCAGTTCTTAGCATCAGATGGCCAAAGTATTGGGGCTTCGGCATCAGTCTTTGCAGTGAATATTCAGGTATGATTTTCTTTAGGATTGACTTGTTGGATCTCCTAGCAGTCCACGGGGCTCTCAAGAGTCTTCTCCAACTCCCCAGTTCAGAAGCATCAATTCTTCGGTGTTCAGCCTTCTTCATGGGGCAACTCTCACATCCATACATGACTACTGGAAAAACCATTGTTTTGACTCAATGAACCTTTGTCTGCGAAGTAATGTCTCTGCTTTTTAATATGCTTTCTAAGTTTGTCATAGGTTTCCTTCCAAGGAGCAACCATCTTTTAATTTCACCATCTGCAGTAGTTTTGGAGCCCAAGAAAATAAAGTTTGTCACTGTTTCCATTGTTGCCCCATTTATTTGCCAAGAAGTGATGGGGCCGTATGCCATAATCTTCATTTTGTGAATGTTGAGATTTATGCCAGCTTTTTCACTCTCCTCTTTCACTTTCATCAAGAGGCTCTTTCGTTTCAACCCCTAGAGGCATTTCTTATTCCCCTTTCTGTCTTTTCTCCACCATGAGGGTCCCCATTTATACTTTTTAACAATGTAGTTTAACAAGGGGCTCCTTCAATATATTCTATCCTTTTTTCTCTCTTATATATATTTTTTACCTGACCCATCCTTCAGTTCACTGATCCTCTCTTCAGCTACGTCCAGTCAGATGTTAAGCCCAGAGACTGAGTTCTTAAATTCAGTCATTGTTATTGTAAAGTTCGAGAGTCGGTTTTGATTCTCAGAAATTTTTCCTTTTGTCAAGTATATTTTTGAACAGGTGACGTTTGCATCTGTATGCCTGTAGCATACCTCTGATATGCTGATATACATCTGATACCTCTGGATCTGGTTCAGTTTTGTTTTGTTTTTTTTTTTCTCTTGGTCCTGTTTGTTGTTAAACTCTCTTTTGCTTTTTTGGTTGCATGTTGGACATTATGTTTGGATAACCCTAGAGGTTCTGAGGGATTCTGTCTTCTCCAGAGTTTCCTCTGACACAGACCTCCAGTGGGGACAGAGCTGTCTGTTCACTCAGGGCCTGACGGACTTGAGGCTGGGGGTTCCTTGTAAGCTCAGTCTCAGCAGCCTTCACCCACCTTCCCCCCCGATCCCAGGGAGGAGCTTTCCAGCATCTCGGTCTGGAAGCCTCGGCTGCCTCCCAGCCCACCACCCCCCCCCCCCCCCACACACACACCTTCTCAGCAAGTCCTGAAACCCACCGTCTGTCTCCTGAGCACCACGACGTGACAGATAGCACTCAGCCGGTTTGGGCAGAGTGTTGGGTACGTTTTCTGACATCTGGACTGACTCGTCAGGCCTGCGCTCCATTATTTGTCTCCACAGCCCAAGGAACCCTCCAGAGCTGTGTTAGCTATCCCCTTCTACTTGACTTTTTCCCTGCCTTTTCTTCACAGAGTTGGCTTTGCTCAGATGCCCGAGGGAAGGAGCGGCCCTCTCAGTCTTCAGCTCCCTCACTAGGCTTCCCTTTTGTTTGAAATCTTGGATTGTGGCTGCCTAAGGACCTCTTTTAAACTGTATTTAGCTTTTCTAGCTATTGGTAGGCTGACCTACAAGCTGCTTGCCTCTGTCACTGGAAGTGTAGACACCCTGGGGGTCTTCTGTCATCTGAAGCCACATGTAACAGTCACAGTAATTGTATAAATCAAGTTTATTTGATACCGGGGAAAACAAGAACCAGGACTCCTTGCTTGGTACCCATGGTTGTGTTTCTGATCAGAATCCCCAGGTTGCCCGGGCTGTTTCAGTGCCACATGAACTTGGGAAGGAGGTGGAGCAAGCAGCCCATGCAGGCTGAAGACAGAGGAGCCGGTCTCCCCTCTTCCCTTGCCCCTGCAGACCCAGGACAGGCCTTCCAATGACGGGCTGCTGGTGGTGGAGGAGAAGGCTGAGGAGGGAGGGGTTACGTGACCTGTACTCTGTGACATGGTCACATGCGGGTTTTCTTTTTCAGTTTGAAAAAAAGACTGCTTTTAGTCTTCCCTCCAGTTTCACTTTAAGGTGGAAAATGAAGATTGTATTCGTAAAGTTGAGCACAGAGACCTTATAGTCTTTTTGAAAGCAACAGTTGAGGTTTTAAAAACACATCTCAGAGAACTCCAGTAGATAAAGCCAAAAAAAGAGAACGTGTTCAGGGTGAACTGCGGGCGGGACCCCAGACTGTACTCTGTCTCTCCCAGAGTGTGTAATAGCTGAGATGGGTGGATATAGCACCCCCAGCACCCTGGGGACCAAGGTCCTCAAGTGACAGCAGAGGTCCGAGCTGAGACAGGAGCAGTGGGGCCTGTGCCCTGGCTAGTGGAGAGCCGCGAGGGTAGGAGTGGGGCCAGGAGAGGGGTGGGAGACTCAGGCGGGGGTCTGGGAGGCGCTGGCTGTCACGGCTCGAGGCAAGCACACCCCTGAACCTCCACCTTGCAGCCCCCATGGGGCAGAGTTGTCTGGCAGCCCAGGGTCGAAGTTAAGAGGGCAAGTTCGTAGCAGGTTGAAAGAACCCCTGTACCCACTCTGGGTTCATTTTAAGTGCCTGGAGGGAGGTTGGTCAAGCCCTTGCTGAGCTCGAGTGAGGGAGTCAGTCAGGGAGGACCGAGCTCAGGGTGAGAGTGAGGGGCAGTTAACGCGGGGAGTCCTCCTCAGCTGGGTGGGTTCTGGGGACACACTTGAGTTCATGGGTGCCCTTTCAGTAGCCTCACTGGAGGCTTGTTTGGGGGTTAGAGGGGGCAGAAGCCCACTTAGAATACGTGCTCATGAAAGGTTATTGTTGAATCACGCAAATACACCAGGATTCGTGGCCCCCAGAGGAGAAGAATTCAATCCGGGGCCAGAGACGAGGCTTGATCACTCAGAGCTTTTGTGTAATAAAGTTTTATTAAAGTATAAAGGAGATAGAGAAAGCTTCTGACATAAGCATCAGAAGGGGGCAGAAAGAGTACCCACTTGCTAGTGTTAACAATGAGGTTATATAATCCAAAGAATGTCTGGAGGTTGTAAAGACCTCATCAGACCTACTCCCATAATTTACATTTTAAGATAACACTGTCCTCAGGCAAGATACATCCTTGTAAAGACCAGGTCTACTCCCATAATTAACATTTTAAGATAACAGAAGGTTGAATCCAAAGACTGTCCTTAGGCAGGATACATTATTGTTATATAATCCTAAGGAATGTGAAGAAAGAAAAAAAGTTTGTCCTTTCTTCCTCCTTGAGAATTCCAGACCCCTCTCTCCTTGGGGACCCCTAGACTCCCTATCAACCTGCCTAGGAAATGACTCTCTCACTCATTCCCAGGGGTGGTGGTTTCTGAAAGAGTTTATACTGGTTGGTTCGACTGTGACCCAGTACCTTGCAGGCTCATGTTTGACAGGGGGCCTGAGCTGTGGGCACGGCCTTCCTTCTCCTGCACCCCACACTCACTTGTCATCTTTTTGGCAGCCCCTCCCCCCTCTCTGCACCCTTGACGGTAGGCCTGAGCCCAGCCCCCCTGTTACCATGGAGTCCCTTGTGACTGAGTGGGTTCCGATTCCGGGCTCCTGGGAGACGTGGTGGAGGCATAGCCTTCATGCCATTTCTCCTTAAGACAGCGGTGCTGGTGATCATAGTGTGAGAGCAGTGGTCATAGTGTGAGAGCGGTGTGTGTGAGAGCGGTGTGTGATAGCAGTGTGTGTGGCAGCAGTGGTCGTAGCATGAATATTGGTGGTGGTAGTGTGAGATCGGTGGTGATAGGTCAGGAGCTGAGGTATCCTACCATGAAACAACGGTTGCCCCTGAGTGGGTGGCTGCCTCCATCCGTGAGGATGGGTCACAGAACGGCCCGCCTGTGGGCGTTATTCCAGTGCTGCAACCCCAAGGCAAAGGCCAAGACAAGGAAGAACGTGGCCTCGGCCCACGTCCTGGAAGCAGAGTGGCCTGAGGTGAGAGCAGCCGGGGGCTGGGCCTGTCAGATTGGCCCTCATCCGGTGAAGCATTGGGATTGTGTTTCATTTTGTTAGCATGGCTGTGGGCCCTGCCGGCCAGGGTGTTTTGGCCTTAGTGAGCAGGATCGACCCCAGCAGATTACCTTGTAAGAGGTTGTGCAGATGCTGTGTGGAGGATGGGTGGAGGCCCCAGAAGAAGGGAAACACTGGCTGGAGGAGTCACTGGCGCATGTGGACTGAGCTATCGAGTCAGTCCTTGAAGCAGAAAGGCTAAGCCCCTTAACGTCTCCCTTCTTCCAAAGAAAGGATATACTGGCTGGAGGAGTCTCTGGGGTATGAGATCGAGCTAGAGAGTCAGTCCTTGAAGTAGAAAGGCTAAGCATGTAAATGTCTCCCATCTTACAAAGCACAGACCAGTGTTTGCAGTATTTTAATGATGGGTACCTACTGCTTACATGTATGACATATACCCTCATAGCTACACATGTCTACTACATGCCTCTTACAAGTGCTGGGCACTGTTCTGGGTGCTGAACACTCAGTATGTAGTAGGGGATATGTAGCCCAGGATTTTTTAATTTCTGCAAAGAAAAAGAGAAGAACAAAAGACTCCGTGTGGTTCAGTTGGAGCAAGTTCACCACATGGGTGGCCCCACATGGACACAAATTGTGGTGAAGTACATATAACATAAATTTAATATTTTAACCAGTTGACTGAATGACTGGGTGGCTTCAGTGGAGTCAGGCTAACAGATGGCCCTGAGGTGCCATCCGCCGTTCTCCCAGAGGAACACTCCAAAGCTTGATGGCCTTGTAGACTTTCCCTTTATTCTTCACTCTCCCTAGTGGCTCTAGGTGATTGGTCTCTGTGGCGTTTAAGAATCTCTTTATCCACTTTGTTGTTAGGCTTATGTTTTGGAAAGCTTCTCAGATGTCCCTGGGTCTTGAGAAGGCGGGCTTGGATTCCGGGTTCTCTCCTGCCACATGCCTGCCAGGTCGAGGTGGAGGCCGAAGGCCAGTCTGAGTTGTGGTGGTCTGTGTGGTCTTGGGGTCAGCGGACCCCCTCTTCTCTGGAGGGGCATGGAGATCCTTTGTGTGGAGCCTGGAGAGACTTGACAGGGTCAGTCTTCACAGTCTCACTCTCTTTTTAATTTATGTTTGCATTTAGTTTCTCCTTTAACTGTTTTCTAGGAGTTTCCAACTCCTAGTGAAGACCTCAAAAGGTAAAAGGAGCAGCTTCTTAAAAGAGAAGACGAAATCGCTCAGCTAAAAGCCAAAAGAAGCAACACCATGGTCAGTAGGGGGATTCTCAGGTGTTGACATTTGCCCCGTGGGGGTCACCGCTAGCCTCCGTGTTGCTGTCTTTAAACTTTGTGTGATTTTCAAGTCATCTTTCACATATTCCCACTGAGCAGACTAGGGTGGATCAGTTCGGGGTTCTCATACCTTGTTTCAAATTTACGATGAGAGCTAATGTAGTTTTGGAGAAGGCAATGACACCCCACTCCAGTATTCTTGCCTGGAAAAT
Source organism: Bos grunniens (assembly GCF_055505025.1). Lineage (NCBI taxonomy): Eukaryota > Metazoa > Chordata > Mammalia > Artiodactyla > Bovidae > Bos > Bos grunniens. The sequence goes on along the minus strand of NC_141185.1, from coordinate 69,941,477 downwards.
CCCATGGATGGAGGAGCCTGGTAGGCTGCAGACCATGGGGTCACAAAGAGTCAGACATGACTGAGCGACTTCACATTCACTTTTCACTTTCATGCATTGGAGAAGGAAATGGCAACCCACTCCATTGTTCTTGCTTGGAGAATCCCAGGGAGGGGGAGCCTGGTAGGCTGCAGATCATGGGATCGCACAGAGTCAGACACGACTGAAGCAACTTAGCAGCAACAGTAGCAGCAGTAGAAGCAGTAATTTAGTTCTAGTACATTTGAGGGAGGAGTACTCTTAACTTAGATTTTTGTCCACACTACACTTTGTGTGCGATCTTAGTTTCCCGACTAGGGATTAAAACCCGTGTCCCCTGCAGAAGTGTGGAGTCTTAACTACTGGGCCCCTGGGGAAGTCCACTCTAACTTTAGACTGAACTGGTGGGATTCTGACATGCCTTAGCATGTTTCCGGCTATAGCATGAGGCTGAGAGGAGTTATCGGCCCTGAATTCAAGCATGAGGTTGAAGGTGCTCCTTTGGCCCTGCCCTGCAGCTGCTGCTGGAGCACCTGGAGTGCCTGGTTTCCTGGTATGTACCATCCCTCCAGATGACGGCGGGCAAGCAGCAGGCGCAGTCCCCAGCCAGCATGACCAGAAAGGTGGAGGTGCTCAGGGCACTGAAATGGCTGTATGAGCACCACAAGGCCCTGGACGAGAAGGTACCAGCAACCCAGCTATCCTGGATTTGTACACTTGCTGCCTTGTTAGGTGGATGATACAAGTATTTATGCAACTAGTTGACTTTTGAACTTGAATTCTTGTATATACATTTTTTTCTGTAAGAAGTCAGAGTTTTATGTGGTTAAAAAGCGTTGCCTGCGTACATGCACAGTCATGTCCGAATCTTTGCAACCCTGTGGACTGTAGCCCACCACGCTCCTCTCTTCATGGGGCTTCCCAGGCATGAATACTGGAGTGGGTGTCCATCTTCTACTCCAGGCAATCTTCCCGACCCAGGGATCGAACCTGCCCTCTTGCATTGGCAGGAAGATTCTTTACTACTGAGCCACCTGGGAAGCCCCCAGTTAAAAAGTATTAGTTGGCATGAAGGTCTGAAGATTTATTATATTCTGTATATCAACTTGCAGTTAAAAACTGGGTAATAGAATTAGTTTAGGATAACATTTTGTTCTCTCAAACTTAGAATTTAAAGCTATTAACAAGCAGATTTTCTTGACGTTAAGATCAATGAGAGACATTAAAGGTATTCTGTGACAGTATCCATGTATTAGGGTGAGTACACACTAAGAAGTGTACTAATGTATATACACACATCAACACACAGTGACTCAGCCCCTTTTATTTGAGTTGAGAGCACAATTACGAGTAGCACTCGAAAGGTATAGTTTGTTAGAAGAAGAATTAGGTGCCACACATAAAGAGGTAAGTTTGATCAGTCATTGTGTAATTTCCGTGAAGGGTTTGTCATTTGAATCTTTTTGTTTTAAAAAAGAATGAAGGCTGTAGTGGTGGGCATTAGATGTTATTTATCTTTCTGATTGAGGACCCTCCCTCCTGGGTTATTTTAATGACTGGTAAACTAGACTTGTGGCTCAGAGCTGCAGATTTCTTAGTACCCCTTTGTCCAGTAGAAGACAAATTCTGACTCTAATCACCTGGTGGTATTCCGGATGGATAGCATCACCATATATTTTCTTTTTATGTTGTGTTTTCAGTTTAAAGTTGAGTTTTTCCAGGTGGAGTTTTGCTGTATTTACTTATTTCTTTACTCTGATTCAATTTTTTTGGTTTTAGCAGATGATTCTTACAGAGGATAATAACCAGGAAAAGATACTAACGGACAGGGTGCTTGATGTACATCACGAGCAAGAAAACATGTCCAGCGCCAATGGAAATGCACGTCCTTGGTCTCACTCTCTGTCTGGTTCTTGTCTTACCATCCAGTCTGTGTGGGGCTGTCAGGACCTCTCACCGATGCACCATGTAGTTCTGAGCAACCGTGAGGATCCTGTGAGCTCCCAGAGCGCAGAAGGCAGTTTTGACCTCACCGATTGCCCAGAAGTACTGTATTCCTTCCCTCCCAAAACCAGGCTGTGTAAGGCTTCCTTTCCCCCTTAGAGATCCTCTGACTGCTCTCTAGGCCACGAGGAAGACCTGGCTAAGGTGATCGAGCTCCAGAAAATCATAGAGAGGCAGTCTCGGGAGCAGAGCCAGATGAAGGAGCGCCTGGAAGCCCTCTCTGCCCATGTGACAGAGATGGAGGAGGACTCCTCAAGTCCACGGACGTGAACAGGAAACTGAAGCGGGACATCCATGAAGTGAGTGACAGCAGCTGTGTCTGTTGTCCTGAGGTGGAATGTGGGTCCCTTGTTCTCCCGGGGGTCTCAGCCTTGGCATGGCTGCGTGAGTAAGAGCAGAGCACTGGAGAGACCACAACTGGCTGCCTCCCTGCCTCTGCGTCGAGGTCTCCAGGGTAGAAGAGGCCTGGTCCAGGCGGTTGGTTGGCAGTGGACCAACATGAGGGCATCCCTGGTGCTGTGCTGCACCCTGGGTGTGGACTCCTCATTTCCACAAGTTCTAGGGGGCCCACTGTGTTCCTTTTTTAAAAATTCATTCATCCATTCATTCATTTATTGGCGTATAGTGGCTTTACACTGCTGTGTCAATTTCTGCTGTACAGCAAAGTGAATCAGTCATATGTCTATCTATTTATGTATCTGCCTCTCTTTTAGATTTCCTGCCCCTTTACTTCACCACAGGGCACTGAGTAGACTTCCCTGTGCTGTACACTAGGTCCTTACTCGTTGACTTTATGTGTAGTATCAATGCTGTATATATGTCAACCTGAGTCTCCCGGTTCATCACCCCCCACCCCCCGCCCCCCGCCCCACAACTGCCTGTCGAATGTGTTCCTGATGATGCTGAAATTTCCTTCTGATTCACTCAGGCGAGTCTGATTACACCTGTGGAGCTCGTTCTCTCGGAGAGATGGGAGCATGTTGTGTGGGCTCTGCTGAGGCAGCTTGCCTGGCCATCTTCTCTAGTTTTCTTAGGTTCTGCTCCTTGAAGGGAGCTGTGACAGTGATACCGGCAGTCAGACAAGTTGAGTGGCATTTGCTCACCCTCAGATCCTCAGGCCCGAGCTGTGTAACCATGTGGAATCATGATGTTTCTGGCGGTCGTGTCTGCAGGTGTCGTGATTTATGAGAAACTCTCTAGCAGTCACTGTGAAAACAGAAGAGTGCTGGGGACTCAGGCCTCCTCCTGTGAGCCTCGCCTCTCCTCTGTGTGCAGACAGACAGCACCCATCCTGCCCACCCCTCCCCCATGACACCGTCTCAGAGAGAACCCCTCCAACATGTAGTACAGCAGGTGTCCTTGTTCAGTAGCTTGGTGTGAGTAATTCTGTGTGAGAACTCAAAACAGAAATATTTGCACAGGTTTGTATAAGCTATTCACACTACTCTTTGGCAACAGGAGGAGATTAGGTATCAGAGTTTAATACATATAGAATTCTTGAAAAAGCATTTTTAAGACCTTTCATTTCTAATGTTAGGACTTGGCCCACATTGGTTACTTAGTGACAAGGGAGGGACCTGAAATGGATTTTGAACTGGCGGATAGGAGTTGCACCAGCAGCAAGTTCTGGTCCTGGTTTGAGCGTTTCATCCATGTGGTGTAACTCTGCTTTAGCAGAACTAGGCTTGAGAAGGCTGCTCCCAGTTGCGTACAATTTGACTTCTGTTTCCACTCGTTAATATTCTTACTTTAATTCTGAGAAAATTGCATGAGACTTTTCCAACTTTTCCTCAAGGAAACGAGCCTCAGAGCTCCCCATTGGATCTGTTGAAGGTCCCTCCCTGTTCTGGGTCAAGCCCACATGTATGGTGTAGCAGACAGAGGTCCTGACTTCATGCCAGATACCTTCCCTCCTGGAATTCTTGCAATAACAAGGTAGTTTAGTATACTTTTTGTTTGCTGTTTGGGTTCATTATGTAGAAAAGAAGCTTGGTAAACCAAGTGGCTGGACAGAACCTTAAGACAGATGGGTGCCAATCGTGGCAAATGTGACCTTTGGGGTAGGCACATTTTTGCTCGCCTCTGAGAAAACTGCCATGTTTAGGACTTTTATTTTGAGGACATTAACTTTATGTTTGATTTGAAACTTAGGATGACCTCAGTGATAAACTTGAAAATGAAATTACAAATAAGGATTCTAGGCATCGACAGCTAATGGCCTTTATGAACTGTGTCTGACTTTTATAGTAGTGAATTCCTGAGGAAGGAAGGTAAAGATCTTTTCATGTGACTCCCACGTTGGAAATCAAGTCCCAGTGCAAAGTTCTTATGACCCTAAAATATTGCGTTCAAAAGTGTGGATGTGCATCATTGTAAATCAGCTGTACTGGAAGAAATACATTTTTAAAAATTTGGGGGTGACTGCAACTTACAGGTTTGAATTATTTGGGACTTAGTTTAACCATTTTGTGGAATTCCACTCCTGACTCTTTTGTTTTTCTTGAACGTGAATCTGGTGGCTTGGTAGGGTTTTTACTGAAAGAGCAGAATGCAGCAGGGAACTTCATGGCAGCTGGCTGCCTGTTGGGAACTGGGGTCACTGTGACAAAAGGCAGGGTTAGAGCTCCAGTCTGATTAGGATTTGTACTTCCTGTGGTTTGGTGAGCCTTACTCACTCCTGTTCCAAGTGGTCTCAGATAATCAGGATTTAACCAGGAAAACCCAATCTGGCTTCTCCAAAACAAAATGAGTCAGTCTGGTGTGTGCCAAAGTGTATCATTGTCCCCACATGCCAAAGTGTATCATTGTCCCCACCACAAAAATAAAATACTAGAAAGCCATTGAAATGTATGATGGGGAATGCTAATTAAGAGCATTACGATATACAAAATAATGGCTGTAAAAGGCAGATCAGAAAATATTGTGTACCATATGCTATTGTTTTCTGAGGGTTTTAAAGCATATCATATTGTTTGTGTATGTACATAGAGTAATACACACACAGAAAAAGTAATAAAGCTGCTTAGAAACAAATGCTAACCTCTCAGGAACCTGAGCTTATAGATACTTTAATTTTTTTCTTTTTTAAAAACGAATCTGTCTAAATGTTCTACATTGAAAGTTTTTCAGAGTAAGAAGATCTGTTAAAAGAATAATCGTGCATTTACAAATATTAGTTGACTGGCATTTCCCCAGGCATGCTCTTATCAGGTCTGTATTTCAGAGGAGATGCAAGCCATATTTTGGCTTACACATCCGTGGCCATGTGCTGTCAGTAGGGTTCCCTCTAAATGATGATTCTGGTGATGTTTTAAGAAGGGTCCGTACTGAACCCTTCTTCCCTTAACTTGTCAATAAGAATGAATAAGACTCTACGGAAAAATGATCTTCTTTACTATATAAGAACTTTTTTTTTTTTTTTTTAATACGTCCTTGGGGAACATTTAAGAAAAGCAAATACTCTGGCAGGAGGTGTTCTGCTGAGACCAAGCCCAGGAACACTGGGACAAAATTTACCCTGATGCAGCTTCCAAAACAGAAGGAATCCAGTAGACACGTGCATTTAGGTTTTGTCTCAGCTTACTTAAAGTGACAGTGGCTACACCTCTCGGTCTGTTTTGATCCTCTGCTCTCCCTTTGTAGACAGAGGATAAGAACCGCCAGTTGCAGGAGCGCCTGGAGCTGGTAGAGGAGCTGCAGCAGACGCTGCGGAGGGTGGAGACGTTGCCTGAGGTGGAGGCGGAGCAGGCGCAGAGGGTGGCCTCTCTCTCCAAGGTGCTGTTCTGGGTCCCTGGCGGGGTGGGCGCTGGGAGGGCCTGTTCCCCTGCTGTCCCACCGTGCCCCTGCCCATGCTGCTTGGTCCACACAGGAGCGCAGACTCGGGGGTCCTGCTGCCCGTCTGAGATGGGAGCGCTCCCTGAGTGTCAGGCAGCCCCCGCTTCTGTGTCATCCCTAAGTTAATTTCCCTCCAGTTTTGTCCCATGTTCTGTGTGTCCCTAGGACGCTTCAGCTCCGAGTCACTGCTGCTCAGAGTTCAGTCAGCTACTCAAAACCTAGCAAGATAGAGACATCGAAAAATCCCATTCTCGTTTAAGAGATGGCCAAAATAGCTCTGTAATGAACACAGTTTTAAGTCATTATCCATACACTTGTTGAAGAAGTCCCAGCAGGGCACATGCAGACCCGGGGCCCCACTCCCCACTGGCCGTCCCCAGGAGCCCGCGGGTGAGAGGCCGCGTCCCTGGGATATGGCGCTGCTGGGGGCACCATCCCCACTGCCAGCCAGCCAGCCACCCCGTCCTTCTGGCGGGAAAGGTGTTGCCCCGCCCTGCCGGTGGGCACTGGCTGGGCATGGAGAGTCGGGCCGGGTCTGCTGGCGCGGCTGTCGGAAGCGTTGCCCGGGGCTCAGTGAGCACCTGAGGGGCCGTCAGGTCGCGGGCGGCCGGCGGTGTCGGGTGCTCGCAGACCCTGCCAGAGCAGGGTCACTAACAGCCGCCAGGGGGCACCCTTCTGCCTGTGATCTTCCTCTCCAGGCTTGGTTTCTCCTTTCCCCTGGCATCTCTGCTGTCCGTCCCCGGTCTGCCTTGTAGTCCGACCTTTTGTCTTCCGGAAGCTCTACCACTCAGGAGGCTAAACGATTTGAACTTCTTTCCCAGCTTAGGAAGGTAGAACGTGTACCATGTGCTTGCAGCTGCTGCCCACGCTGGCTCACCACAGGCAGTCCGAGGAGGGAGCACAGCGGCCATGGGTGCAGGGCCTGGGGCAGGGGGAGCACGTCTCCTCTCACGAGCTGGTCACCAGCACCCTCCGTGAGCCATGTGTCACACATGAAGCTGTGCAGGCTGCATGAGCAGGTGTGCGGATGTGCCCCCCCTTGAACCCGAGCCCCGTGGTCTGCATAGAGCATGGCCCAATTGCCGCCCCTGCGGTCACAGCCCGAGTGCTGTCAGGACAGGGTCGTTGCAAGCGGAGCTGATGCTGTTCTTGGGCGACAGGCGGGACAGAGTCACGGCAGCATAGAAGATAGGCTGCGCCAGATGGAGGCCCAACTGGAGGAGAAGATCAAGGAACTGCAGCGGGTGCCTGTGCTGACGGGGAAGCGGTGTCTGGGCAGGAGACACGGCTTGGGTGGGGGCCAGTGCTGCCTTTCTCCGCCACTCCCATCTCTGCTGCTGAGTGTGTGCCTGTGTGGCCCCATCTGCTGATCCGGGCATCCACCTCCTCGGGAACAGGGCCAGAGGTGGTCGCCCATAGGTGGTGGGCAGGGGCCAGGGCGTCCCCACGTTCAAAGAGGCTGCTTGTTGCTCTGACTAGCCAGTCTGGGAGCTGCTTGGGATACAGGTGGACCTCAGGACTGCCCCTCAAACAAACCTGAGGTTGCCAGCCTGGGGCCTATGAAACTGAAGGCATGGCGACCAGGTGTGGAGCCTGTTTGCCTCGGACGTGGCACTGGAGTCCCAAATGCCAAACTGGTGTTCCAGACACGGTGTGTAGTAGGATGGCTGCTCCTAGGCAGGAGGAGAACAGTAGTTGCGCTTCGACAGAAGGCGCATCAGGAAAGGGCGATGGTGGAGGCTCACATCACCAAGTCCTGAGAGAGGTTTCCCGGAAAGGTTGGCTACATGGTGATACAGACCATCCAGGAAATGGAGTGGGGATCCCAGGTCCAGCCTCACGTGTCCGTACTGTCCCCACCATGCCTGTGTTCTTGGGCCTGGACTGCAGAGCCTCACAGGCGGGCTCCCAGGGGGCAGTGGTTCTGACTCCCATCGTGAAACCCACAGTGAGGCACCCTCCCCGCTTAGGCAGAGAGCTCAATGTTTCCCGATCAAGGGTGCTCTTCCTTACTTTCAGAACTGCTGCTCAGAGGCTGTTGAGATCAGGATGCTGTTTATGACTAAGCCAATTCAAAGTCAACTTTTGTTTTGCTTTAAAAATCTTTGAATGCTGATGCCTTACTGTGGAAGCTGTGACAGGTTTTCTTTCCTTGGGCTCAAAAATCACTGTCGATCGTGACTGCAGCCATGAGATTAAAAAATGTTTGCTCCTTGGAAAGCTATGACAAACATAGACAGCATATTGAAAAGTACAGACATCACTTTGCCGACAAAGGTCCATATCGTCAAAGCCATGGTTTTTCCGGTAGTCACGTATGGGTGTGAGAGTTGGACCATAAAGAAGGCTGAGCACTGAAGAATTGATGCTTTCGAATTGTGTTGCTGGAGAAGACTCTGCTTTATCAGAAAATAAACTGTTTTTAAATGTATTACAATGGAAAATTTCAAACATGCACAAAAGTGGATGGAGTAGTATAATAAATACCCATGACCCATCCCGTCAATTAATCTCAGCAAATTCTCACACAGAGCCAATCTCAAATAGACCATTCTCTTGTCTTCTCTCCATTTTATTTTTTAATACAGTAAGTCCTAAAACAGCTTTTTAAACCTTGAAATTGATGCTCATTTTATAAAACACAGACTTTCCAACTTTGTTATTACATTTAAAAATTGCTTGAGGTAATTATTTCGTTTTTAATATGAATTTTCATATTGGAAAAGACCCTGGTGCTGGAAAAGATTGAAGGCAGGAAGAGAGCAGATGACAGAGCATGAGATGGTTAGTCGGCATCACCAGCTCAATGGACATGAGTTTGAGCAGATGCTTGCGGAAGTCGAGTTACATTTTCCTTATGGCTAATCCAGTGCTGTAACACGTATAGCATTTCTGGTTTTGAACACTGAATGTGTTTGCATTATAGATGGGTTTAGAGTGTGTGGCCATTATGTGTGGTTCAGAATTCTGAGCAGTCCTTTGTGGGTTCACCCGAAAGCTGAGACAAAGCGTGAGCCTTTCACATGGACTGTGCTGTGCGTCAGAAAGATAATATGAGCCACCTACACAATCTAAAATTTCCTAAAAACAAATAGGCTACTTGACGTCCTTCTTTCACTGCGAATCTTGAAATCCTCTGTGTGATTTCCACATCGAGCTTTGCACCAGCCTGTCTCACGTGCTCAGGGGCTGCACGAGGCGGGTGACTGCTGTGGCCGACAGCACAGAGCTTCCAGGTTGACTTGAGTGACTCATAAACTTGGCCCATTTGACTTGTTTTACCCCATGAGGAAGTGAAGTGGGCTGTAGAGGAATGAATGTGAGGAATGCACGTGAGCTCCATGGAGACACTTTAAAGCAGTGAGGGCAATAGAGTGAGTCATGTCCCCGTGACCCAAACCCCCGCCCCAAGTCCAGCTTCTCTCTACCCACTTCATCATTGTTCATGGCTTACGATGTTTCCTCCAGAGAAACCTTTTCTACACCTGAGATGGAACTTCCTCTTCATTATGGTTTATAAGGGTTAATATTGTTCTGAGTGTTTATATTTGCTAGGGACACTTAGAGAACATTTTCTCAGAATTAAAATGTTCGGAGTTGATACCTACTCATGTAACCTGTTCTGCACATTTTGGTGCAAGTCATTTTATATCCAGAAAGCAAGTGGTGCAGGCTGTGTCATTTGCTGTTTCGTAGGACCAGCTGATTCTAAACCTGGAAACCCTGAGAGCCGAAGTGGAGCAGACGAGACTGTGAGGGGCTCCCTTCCACCACAGGTAGGCTGCTCCCCCGGGCAGCTCCCCTCAGCACTGTCAAGTGTGACAAGGGCCTGTCTGGTATGTGGACAGTATGACTGGGTGTTGCTCATGGTCACACCTCAAGGAGCCTGTAGCTTCGTGGCCAGCGAGAGGGAAGAGACAAGCATCGTTCCTTAGGGTCAAACTTGGTACCATGGAGTGGTAGTCACAGGATTGACAACATTTAAAACCACAGGCAGAGGTTTGGAAGTGGGGAGCCGACCAGTTGATATTTGGGTGTATTCATTTGAGGGGCCTGAGAGACTGTGACACTGATGTTTCTGAAGAGTCACAGAAGGTTAATGACCTGTAGTCTTTTTTATGTGAGTGGAGACTGAGACATGACTTGCCGTTGACTGCAATGGGAGGAATCACCTGGCTTGTGAATGAGGAGAGCAGATTACTGAGCATCCTGATTTTTTCTTACTCGTTGTTATAGGGGCAGTAATTCTTAAGTATTTAAATGTTTCTTTGACTTCTTCACGGAAAATGGTCACAAGTGAGAGAGAAACTTTAGCAAAGGTTATTAAGTGCTTAACTGGTGACATTCATTCATCTGTAGGAAATCGACTACTGCTTGAATCCTGACTTAGGAGACAGTTTGGAGCCCATACTTCTGTGTTTGTGTGCTTAGGGGATCCTTGCAGTTCAGGGCCCCCACCCAGCCTTCTTGTAGAGAAAAGGAGATGTCATTTGAGACAAAGGCAGAGCCAGAAATTGGTCCTGTGTCTGAAACCATGGCAGGTGGAGTTGAAGGAGAGCACGTGCCCTGCAGAACGGGAGGGGACATGGCCGGACTTGGTGGCAGAGCTCTTTCAGGGTGAGGGGCTGGTGCTGTCAGAGGTGGGGAACCCCTGCTCCCCGGGTGGATGAGGTGTGAGGAGGACTGCGTAGACAGTGGAGGAAGAGGAGGTGGACACGGCCTCCTGCTCTTGGGGGTTTTTGGGTAATGAGGAGGGCCCTGGTGCCAAGACCCGAGGCCTGGCACAATTGGGGGGTTAAGATGGAGAAGCCTGGGGCCTGGTCACCATTCCACTGTGTGTCAGTGAGAGTGAGAGATGAGAAGAGGAAGAAGCCGTGGGGCAGGAGGGGCCTCTGTGCTCTGAAGACAGTGGGCCACAGCGGCTGGTGTGAGGGAGGGATGTCTCTAGGAGGCAGCTCTCGAGGGGTCACGACAGTGACTTAGCAGCACAGGTGGGATTTCGGAGTGGGGCTTGCAGGCAGTGTGGGCTGGGTGGGGGGCACTATGCTGGCTCAGGAGGAAGGGAGTGGGGACTGAAAACCTGGCTCACAGGCAGGGCAGGCACGGCGTATTTGGTGGGACCTCCTAGAGGAACTGGTTACCTTGTCTCTGAGACCTTCTCCGGGAGGATAGAGCTTCGGGTGAGGAGGGGGAAAGAGATGGAGGGTGCACCCCGCGAGGGGACTGGGAGGTGATGGTTGGGGGGCTACCCAACCCGGAGGCCTCTGTGGCCCTCAGAGGACCCTCGAGGGTCCGCAGTCCACAGTGGGACTGTGTCGTACCCCCTACCCAGTTCCCAAGGGTGTTCTGGCCCCAGGCCCTTGGTGGAAGTGGAGCAGAGAAGGGAGCAATTCTGTCAGGAGGGAGGGGAGACGGGAGGGAAGACAGGTGTGGCTCCGGGAGATTTCAGACTTCCATCTCCTGTGCAGCACAATGTTCCTCGCAAATCCATCGAGCAGAGCAGCGTGTGACCCCGAGCAAGCTGAGCTTGTTGTTGGCCCTGACCACGTGCAGACGTATGGGGTGTCCTGTCCTTGGAGGAGGGCCCTATCTCCCGGGTTTATGGACTCCTGCATGTGAAAGCGCCACCCTCTTCCCAGGGACAAGACTGAGCAGAGCCCAGGAGGTCCTGCAGTGCAGGTGGCTCACAGTCAAGGCTGGCCACCCTGCCTCTCAGCAGGCCCCTGCTGAGTGAGCTCCTGGTAGCTGCAGGCCCAGGCCTTAGAGCTCAGGGCCCGAGCATCTGTGCTGGGCCTTGTTCAGCCCAGAGTCTGGTGACATGCTCACCTCTGCTTTAATGGGAGACACCAATGGTGCTCAGCTCCGAGCTGTGGGTCCGAGGCCTTTCTGCTGCGGGTTGTCTGAGGCGCCTTTAAAAACACTGACAGCAGTGCAGACGGTGTTCCAGGCAGACCGTTGATTGTGATCCATGGACTTCACATGGGAGAGGGAGGTCAGAGCAGGTGCGGGCCGAAGGGGAGGTAGGGTGCCAAGGGGAAAGCAGAGCAGGTGCAGGCCCCGCCCTGGGACCTGAGAGTGGGCTCCAGGGGGACCCTGGATGCCCCAGCCCCAGACAACCGATCCTGTCCTAGTCCCACACCCTCACGTCAGCACTGCCTTCCCCACATATGGGAGTTTTCCAGCTGCTGGGGATGAGCCCTGAGTGTCTGTGGAGCAGCGGGTGGCCTGTTGCTGTTGGAGCCAGGAGGGCAGTGCCCTCCCGTGGGCCCTTTTGCTGTGAAATTGCCTATCTTCCAAACGGACAGGCTCTGGCTTAATTGACAGAGTGAGCTCTCTTTTCTTCTAACAGCGCTGCTCTTTGCTGTGTTTTTCAGCCAACCCCACTTGGGCAGTGCCCCGGATCTCAGGTTCCCTGCGGTGGACTGGCCAGCAGACTACTCGGGCAATGGGGTGGTGCTGGGATGCCCCCAGAAAGGCAGGCTGGCAGCGCTGCACGGTGAGCCGTCTGAGGCAAGGACCCGCCGCCACCTTCCCATCCCTGGTGGCACCTTGTGAGGCACCTGCCCCCTCACACTGTGGTCCTGAGGTGGGTTTGGAACAAAGCGCTGATACATCACTTTACGTCTTTCCATTTTCCTTTTGCTGGCTATGAGTTTACTTTTAAGGCATGCTTTTTTTCCTTAAAATAACCAATTTGGATAACTTGTGGCTTACTGTGAGGCCCAGCATGGTACTAATTAGCATAGTTTTGAAATCATCCTACGAGTAAATGGATACACATATCCATCAGCTTATAATGAGAAGAATTCTCATTGGAAGTTTAAGTGCCTTTATATTTCCACCTCATTCATGGCATGTATTTGTTCATACATGTCTGTGTTTAGAGCTTCCATATTCAGTGAGCAGTTAGTTTGGGCCAGACATGGTCAGAAGTAGGGCTCCAGTAGTGAATTAAAAACTGTGTGTGTTCTTTATCCACTGCTATGTAACGAATCATTGCAAAGCTTAGTGACTTCCTAGGGAGCAGCTCACAGTCCACAGTACTTGTGCATTGTAGCAGGCAGGCCTGGTTCAGGGCCTCCTGAGGGCACAGACACGGGAAGGCGCCCCCAGGGCTGGATGGCAGGCTTTCAGACTCACCTGGCTGCAAGGGACAGGCCCAGGTCCCTGCCGTGTGGCTTTCCCATGACCTGGCTTTCTTTGGAACACCCTCTCAGAGCGAGAGCATGGGGTGTAGCCTGGGGTCTTTGGCGCCCTGGTCTCGAGGCCACACACCTTCACTTCTGTTTGTGAGAGTGAGCTGCGAAGTCCTGCCTTGCTCAGGGGCTGAGCAGGAGTCGCCCCTTCTGCCTCTTGAAGGGAGGAGGATGGAAGAATTTGTGGACCCCTTTTTAAACTGGTGCAACCTGTCAGACAGTAATGAGCAGGGAAAGGAGACCAGAGTGCCCGAGTTGTCCGAGGAGGAGGGGATGATCATGTGTGAACAGGGTGGCCAGCGAGGTGACACAAGGAGGGTGTCCTTGAACCAGAGACCCGGAGTTAGGAAGAGAAGTAGCTGCTCGGAGATAGAGAAAGGGTCGTGTCAACCAGCAGGGACAAGGGAGAGAGCAGGCCGCATCAGGGAGGAGCCTGGGCTCAGGCCTCAGCAGCTCGAGCCCAGAGCCTGTTTCCTGAGGTGAGGAGGGCTGCTGGGGCGGGGAGCTAAGAGCTGGACCTCAGCCCTGTTGAGGTGGACGAGCCCATGGGGTGTCCCAGGGACATGTCAGGAGAGCAGTCTGAGTGTTCTGGCCTGCATCCGGGAGAGGATTCACTCAGCTCAGGGTGGACTTGGGGTCGTGGGCATACAGATGGCATTTAAAGCCACGAGCATGGTAAAGTCACCAGGCGGGTGCCAGTGGAGAGAGATGGGCTGCAAGGGTAGAGCTCTAGGGCACCCCCCATTCCAAGGATGAGAAGGGCACAAGGGACTGAGGAATAACCGCAGGGAGGGCAGGGCCTGGAGCCCAGGGAGAGACATGCTGGGGCAGGCATGGGGGAGGGCAAGGAGGGGAGGGGGCTTGATAACACGCGTTCCTGGAACCCCCAGGGAGCTGCCCTGCAGGGCAGGGCCCACTGCCTGCTGGTAGAGAACTGGAGACCAGGCGGGGAGGTGGACTGTAGAGGCCACTCCCAGGAAGCTTTCAGAGACCAGCAGAGGGTGCTGCAGGGAGCCCTGGAGGAGGAATCTGCTGGTTCCCCTTGTGTGATTGGAAGGCGAGAGAAGGGAGAGGACGTGCTGACCGGGCTGATGGGGGTGAACCCATAGGCAGCTGGTTTGCTGGACCAGAGGAGGAATGATGGCAGGTGGTCCTGGAGCCAGCAAAGGGGGTAGCCCGGCCCTGGGGCAGGGTCATGATGAAGACAGGAGGCAAGGGCACTGGCCACAGGGGACAGGGAGCCAGCAAGCCAGCACCTCGAGGCTGCCCCTCAGTTCCTTTGAGGTCATGTCTGGGAAAGAAGGCAGGACCTGGGTGACAGTGTGGCAGGGGGGACGTTTTCAGAGAGAAGGGTGTGAGGTGTGAGAGCAGGAGGGCGGCACGGGGCCCCACAGTCACTCGCCCGTGTGTCTCTGATGACAGAGCCACCCTTGCGGTGTGAGGAGCCATCCCCCAGAACAGCCCAAGGGCCTGTGCCCCAAGAGAAGAACCGTGGAGGGGCTGGCCCTCCCGTCCCCTGGCTGCCCCTGCTCACTCCTGTCTGTGGATGTTCAGACCAGCCTGGGAAACGGAGGGCTGGGAGCCTGCGAGGACGGGACTCTCTGGTGAACTGGTACCAGTGATGACCGCTGATAGGAACACAGTGGCTGCCAAGCTGAAGTGTTCTTTTTTCTTATTTTCCTCCAGCCTGGCTGATGGAGGCATGGATGTATTTTTGTAATTTTCGGTTTCTGTCTCTGACTCCATCAGCCCACCCTTGTGAATATCCTCATAGGTATGCCTGAGACCTGAGTGTCACAAGGCCGTCTAGGAACTGGATTGTCCCTGTGCCTGTTTCTTCAATCCTGCTCACTTAAGAGATGGCAGTGTCTCATGAGCATGGCCCATTTATCCACAGTCAGGGCTTCCATGTAAAATTGGGTTCAGTTCCTGATAGACTTGAGCTGCCCTGAATGTCGCTGACGAGAAGTGGTCCTCTCATGCCCAGATGCACACCCTGAAGAAGCAGGACTGGGAGCGTGCTCAGCAAGCCAGCGTGCTGGCCAACGTGGCTCAGGCATTCAAGAGTGACGAGGGCGTGTCTGACGGTGAGGGCGACAGGGTCACCCTCTTCAGCTCGCCAACTCAGCTGTTGCCCAGCGGGCAGGCTGATGCCGAGACTCTGACTGTGATGCTGCAGAAGCAGCTGGACGCCATCAACGAAGAGATCCAGTGGGTGATTGCAAAGTCAGCTCCCCAGAAACTCGGTTTCTCTGAGGAGCTGTCTTCTCCTAGGGACGTCTGAGTGTTCCATAGTAAGAAACCTGACCTCAGGTCTGCTTCAAGAATTTTCAGTTTTGAGATTGCCTTTGATTATAGAGCTCGGTCAGCCAGGGCATTCTGTCCATGGTGCGGTGTCAGCACTCTGTGGGGGGGCGTTGTGGGGTGCCCCCCTCAGCTCTGAGCCCCAAGGTGGGTGAGGTGCAGATGCGGTGTCCCCTGTGGCCCGTGCACACTCCTGTGTCCCTCGGAGCCCCCCCACGTTCTGGTGAAAAGCCACCTGGTGAAAGCTGGGGTTTTGGGGTTGGCAAATTCCCACTCAGATCTGCATTTTCCTTTTTAACTTAATGCAGTGTGAAGACTGACTTGTTGTAAAACAGTGGTCCAAGGACATGTGTTTGAGTTTTTCTCATTTCATCAGTATATTTAAGATGTTTTCTTTAGACACCGTCTTGGCAGTTATAACAATTTTCAAAACGAGATAGAATCCAAAGGCCTGCTTCTTGGTGAGCAGGGGGCCTTGGGTCTGGGTGCAGTCGGGTGGCTGGGGGCACTGAGGCCTGCCTGGTGTCACACCCGCACAGCTATGCCCATGTCCCGAGTCCACATTCAGAGTGGCCGCAGGCCGCTGACCCTGCACAGTACCAGGCAGAGCTGCTGCTCAGACTGTTCTTGTCACGTCAGCCCAGGCCAAGGTGCCCACTCCTGTTGGCCGAGAGCGAGGGGCCTGGGGAAAGGCAGGAGGTGAACAGGACAACCAGCAAATGCAGGTGGTACAGCCTGCCCATTTGACGCCAAGACAGACAGCTTTGTGGGCCGTGTTTGAGCACAGACAAGCTCAGAAAGATGGTCTTTCTGTGTCCCTGCAGGAAGTAAGGAATGGTTATATATTAATGTTTTTATTTTTACAGCAAGTTGTCAGGTAAAAGTGATTTTTCCTTATGCAACAAGTTGACTTGATGTAAATGGTAAATTTTGTCCATCAACTTGTTATCAACAGTGAAAACCTTTCAAGATGTATAAGTAGAAGTGAAGCTGGAGAGTTTACTTCTTGTAACAATCTTGTATTTCAATTTGAAAATCATTTTTTTTGCATAACTGTGTATTTAAAATGCTATATAAAATCATCCACCACACATTAGGGGAGAAGAGCAGAAACTGTGAATTCTAGGTTAATGCAGCACATTGACATGAATCCAGAAACTCACACAAAGCTGGTGGAGAACTTCATCAAGTGATGCATTTGTATATATACAACCCTAAAAAAAAAAAAAAAAATCAACTCAGCACTTCATCTGGTCTGAATACTTGTGTTTCAAAACTCCAGCTTGTTCGTGAATTGCTGTTTTGATTGTACAGAGTTCCCGATTCCCAGTGGAAAAGACTTGAGGCACTGACATGCATCTCTGCCCTGAGAGCAGGCATGGTAAGGGTTGTCAACTTGAGGTACCTTCTCACATGAAAAGAGTCGCCACCAGGGCCCCTTCAGAATGTTAGAGTAAATAAGTAAAATCAAGCATCAATGATCAGGGCCAGTTTGTAAGACTCAACGCTGTTATTCTAGGTTTGAGAATATTCAGAAGAGGAAAAGTAGAAATTTTTGGCAGAGATGTTAATTGAGCAACTGTTTCTGGAATTTGCTAATCATGACACAGAATGCCAGCCCAAATTTATTGTCCAGACAGGTTCCTCTGCTGACAAAGGCAGGTGACAGGTTTTATTCTATTTTAGGTTGATCGAAGAAGAGGAGAACATGAAGCAGCGAGCCGAGGAGACTGACAGCAGGGAGGGCAGGGGGAGGTTAGGCAGCCTCCATCGTTTTAAATCAATGAGCTCCCTCAACCTGCTTGCCACCTCCTCGCATGCCGGCTCCTGCCCGCCCCAACCCAAGCCCAGAAGGAGGCGGCACAGCCCGGCGCGGGAGGGAGACCGGCTGGGCATCATGACTCTGGTATCTGTCTGCCTCCTCCCTGCCACATCCCTCCCCCAGCAAACTCTTTTTTTGTTTGTTTGTTTGGTTTTTGTTTTTTGTCTTTATACCCAGAAGAAAATCAGGTACATTTGCTACACTCAGAGGTCTAAAAGTTTTTGAACTGCCTAGTCTTTAATCATTCCACAATGGCACAGTGACAAATTAGTCTTGATATTTGGACCACCAGCTGAGCATGTCATCATGAACTCAGCCAGAGCCTGCTTCTGTAACCTTGGGCCTGGCCTGTGCTGGGCACAGCAGCTTCATGGAAGTTTCTGTTCTCAGGGAGCAGACAGCTTCGTGAAAGTAACCATAGGCAGCTCTCATGGCATGGGAAAGCCGTGCAGCACATTTTCCATTGAGGAAGCCTGGCTGCAGGGTGCAGGGCATGCGGTGAGAACAAAACCAAGAATCTACACTGGTCTGCTTGCTGATGGACCTGGCTACGTGCTCAGGCCAGCTCTGCATGTGAGACCAGGTTAAAAGCCCAGTGCCCCAGGGCCCCAGGGAAGACGTTGGGCTGCCTCACTTTTCCAAGTCTAAAACTGGGATGACGACCTAGGGCATTTGGTGACAGAGTGTGCAGCTGTAAAGCACATGTTCCAGCTTTCTTGCATGTTTAGCTTAGGTTTTGTGAGTGCATTGCTATTTACCCCATGAAATCACTTGTACAACACTCTGCTTTGTTACTGGACTTGTATTATCTCTTTTTTCTGTTACCACCCATTTCATGTTAGCTGCATTGTTAGTCAGCTTATAATTAAATTAACCGTGAATCATTTTAGCAGCCTGTGAAGTGGTAACTAGGCCATTTTGTGGTCTTCTGACACACTGTTTTTGGAATTCGCGTCATTGGCTAATTAGGTGATATTTAAAATTCTTTGATGATTTCTCTGTGGTTTCATGCTTGATTTCTTTCTGAGTATTTGGAAAAGAACAGTTCTGTATGTTTTCCTTGCTGTTGGAGTTCTCTGACGGTGTGTCTGCTTTCATCATTGGTTTTGATTTCCTGTCTCATCCTGTTGTCTGCTTAGTCGTCGTCAATCCAGATCCCCCCCCAGCGCCCGAGGCTGTAGTTTGCCCATCCATCTCCCCTCCCCCATCCCCCCACTTGCTCTGGTCATAGCAGTGCTGTGGTCCACAGCGTGTGTCCCCTTAGTCAGGTTTGTGATTTGTCTTCATGTCTCATTAAATGGTGTTTTTCCCCCATAGCAGTAATTTGAATTGGTGTATCACAGTGCAGTTACAGGCAAAGGCAATGGCAACCCACTTCAGTACTCTTGCCTGGAAAATCCCATGGACGGAGGAGCTTGGTGGGGTCCATGGGGTCCAACAGAGTCAGACACGACTGAAGTGACTTCGCAGCAGCTGCACGCAGTTATAGGCATAATGTAGATGGATCCTAAACTACATATCATGTGTAATTCATAAATGAGATTGTGCTTACATAAAGAAATGATCCTCTTAAGTGTAGAATTAATGGACTTTTAGATATGCAGATGACACCACCCTTATGGCAGAAAGTGAAGAGGAACTAGAAAGCCTCTTGATGAAAGTGAAAGAGGAGAGTGAAAAAGTTGGCTTGAAGCTCACCATTCAGAAAACTAAGATCATGGCATCTGGTTCCATCACTTCATGGGAAATAGATGAGGAAACAGTGTCAGACTTTATTTTTTGGGGCTCCAAAATCACTACAGATAGTGATTGCAGCCATGAAATTAAAAAGACGCTTACTCCTTGGAAGGAAAGTTAATGACCAACCTAGATAGGGTATTAAAAAGCAGAGACATTACTTTGCCAACAAAGGTCCATGTAGTCAAGGCTATGGTTTTTCCAGTTGTCATGTATGGATATGAATGTTGGACTGTGAAGAAAGCTGAGCACCAAAGAATTGATGCTTTTGAGCTGTGGTGTTGGAGAAGACTCTTGAGAGTGAGTCCCTTGGACTGCAAGGAAATGCAACCAGTCCATTCTAAAAGAGATCAGTCCTGGGTGTTGATTGGAAGGACTGATGCTAAAGCTGAAACTCCAGTACTTTGGCCACGTCAAGTGAAGAGTTGACTCATTGGAAAAGACTCTCATGCTGGGAGGAATTGGGGGCAGGAGGTGAAGGGAACGACAGAGGATGAGATGGCTGGATGGCATCACCAACTCGATGGACATGAGTTTGGTTGAACTCTGAGTGTTGGTGATGGACAGGGGGGCCTGGCGTGCTGCAATTCATGGGGTCACAAAGAGTTTGACACGATTGAGTGACTGAACTGCACTGAACTGACACAATATCCTTTCTGTGTTGGTGCTTGTATTTTAGACTGTAAATCTCATCAGCTTTTGCACAGTTAATGTCTCTATTAGACTCATTAAAAAAGTATCTTCTATGGTTAATAAATTGTAAAGACTGTACCTGCTATTATGCTAGCGCTCATTCTTACATATTTTCACAGGGAACTTGCTTTAATGAATTTATTTTGAGAAGTTTTAAATCAAATTCTATGTCAGGATTTTACATTAATGTCCAATAGGTGGTTAGATTTGTTCAATGTTAAACTAGGTATTATGGTAACTTCCTTATCAGTTAAATTACTAATTTAAAGTATATCATGTTTTTTATTAAGAGAAACTAACTTATAGAGAAATTTGGCTGAGAATAGACAACTGTTAAGGCCTTTTGTTGTACAGAATGCTGTGCTTTAATAAATCATGATGTTGTAATAGAATAATATCTTCCAGAGTAATAATTTTTACTGTTTCTCTAGTAAATCTTGATTGGCAACCCACTCCAGTACTCTTGCCTGGACAGTCCCATGGACAGAGGAGCCTGGTAGGCTGCAGTCCATGGGGTCACTAAGAGTCGGACACGACTGAGTGACTTCACTTTCACTTTTCACTTTCATGCATTGGAGAAGGAAATGGCAACCCACTCCAGTGTTCTTGCCTGGAGAATCCCAGGGACAGGGGAGCCTGGTGGGCTGCCATCTATGGGGTCACACAGAGTCAGACACTACTGAAGCAACTTAGCAGCAGTAAATCTTGAATAGCTTATTTAACTTCTGTGCTCAAAACAAATGTTCTGTTTCCAGTCACATGTTCTCTAAATCTTCATGTCACTTAACGCGTTTGCCATCATTTTTGCTTTATTGTATTTGCCTATACGGATTCTTGAAATTTTAGCTTCAAAGTCACAACTAATCTGGTTTCTCTTCATTTCTTTGCATGCATCTATTGGCCTAGTGATTTAAGGAAGCAGCATTGAAAGGTAAACTATTTAGTAATTAAGCAGGCCTTTGTTTCTCTGTGAAGTATTAAAGAGTCCTTATCGTTTAACATGAATGAATACTGTGTGGTTATGTCCTGGTGAATAATTGATGTTTTAATGGAAGTAATGAAACTCACCCACCACTTAAAATGTGCTGATGGTTCTGTTGGAAATTGGTCATTCGTTGGGACAATTGTAACAGTTTGCCTTTCTCCCACTTGTTTGCCTTCTCATCATCTCATGCTTGTTTATAATAGACATAGTATTATTTATTATTTTTAAAATGTTCTTTACTTATGTTTTTGGCCATGCTGCACAGCTTATGGGATCTTAGTTCCCCAAGCAGGGATCAGACCAGTGTCCCGGCAGTGAAAGTGCCAAGTCTTAACCTCTGGACCGCCATGGAATGTCCACTTAGTGTTTTCTTATAAGAAATGACTGAATCAGAGACATAGATGTTAGATTTGCGGGAAGCCAATTTAATGATGGTGGGTAGCAGTGTGCAGGAGGCTCTATGCGCTATGCACGTGCTTTCTGAGTCTGTCATCTCATCCCCAGGTGAGCTCCAGGCTGCTGCCATCCGCATTCAGCAGACATAGACACTGAGGCTTAGCGAGGCCGGGCACCCTGCCCAGGCTCTCACACCCAGCAGTGCGGTGCGGACTGGTCTGATCAGAGCCTAGACAATTAACTGTGGAGCCATCCAGCCTGCTTTCCTCCAGAGGCTCTCGTGTCCATCACGCCATCCCTGATGGAGGGAGCATCAGGAGGGAGCTCGTTGCCTCTCCCCTTGAGTCTCTTGGATGAGCCCCTGTTGTTGGAGTCCAGTGCCCCAAGTGTTGGCCTTCCTTATCCTTCTGCTGCTCCCAGCCCGCTGACCAAGCACTCCTGGGCCTTCCCGCAGGACTGGGGCAGCAGCGCTCCAGTTCAGGCAGCTCAGTGACCAGGAGCCCTTCTGCTGTGCACAGCAGAGCAGCGCTGTCCCCCTGGGGTTTGTGACCTGGGTATGCCGCTCGCCTGCTCTGTTCCAAATCTCTTCTTTGAAAAGATGTAGGTGCCCCCAGCACCGTGAACTTGGGTGTGCAGTAGGCAGCCTGTGTCTGGGATGGGGGTCAAGCATTTGCTTCCTCCCCTTAGGCCTGCATGGGGAAGTGTCTGACTTGGGATGAAGTTTTCGGAGGCCTGCTGTGACTGCACAGCTAAAGCACGTCCTCCAGTTTCACGGCTCTCAAGTACTAAGACCCAACATAGACACAGTGCTGTAGAAGAAACTTTGGGTTGCTCTTCTATGATGGCAAGATGTCAAATGAGAAAACAGGTTGAGACTGCATTTAACAAGGGCTACTTGTCTCTGCATCACCAACATCACAGAAACAGTATCAAAATGATAAACCCATGTGCACAGACTGAAATGGATATTCTAACTACAATGATTACAAAATGAAAACTGGTTGCAATTTCAAGACTCCCTATCATTGCTATCTTAGATACCATTTATCCAGATGATGTCAAGATAGAAATAAAGTGAGATAAAGTCCGTGGTATTTTCCTGGCAAGAGTATTGGAATGGGTTGCCAGTGTCACTTATGCTTAGGTGTAGATAAACTGTGGTGGGTGCAGCAAAGCTTGGAAATGATTATGAACCACTGCCAAAGTGAAATCAATTGGAAAGTAAGTCAAACATCTTAAAGTATACTCTCAGTTACTAGGCAATAAGATTTCATTTCTAAAGTAGAATATCAATGCAGCTTTTCAAGAAATTTAAAAGTATCTCTTAAAACCAGAGATCTAGGACAAAAAAAAAAAAAAATCATTAAATGTCTCCTTGATTAGCACAGTTAATGACAGCTTTTACTTAGTGTGCATAAGTCAAATAAACAACTTATAAGTTCACCAAATTAAAAACAAGGATCATTCATATCAGAAATCTGAAACCCAATGAACAAAAGATAATAGAACTAACGTCGGTCAAGTAAGTCTCCATGCTGTTTTTCGAAGGGCGTGGAATTGAGGTAGAAAACTCTATGTTTGCTCTTGGAGTAGGATTTCCGTTGAGCACTAAAGGATTATTGAAATTTCCAACACAACAGGGCTCCAGGACTGGCCTCGTGCTAAGAGGACTGAGTAAAGATCTGTTCTGCTCTTTCTTCACCTCAAGTTTGGTGCTGATCACCGCCAGCTTCTCATGAGTCCTGGGGAAGATGGAAAACACCAACTTTACTCATGTTTCCCCAAATTATCTGCATTTTAAAGTTGCCATATAGTAAATGGAATTCCCAATAAACTGTTTGAACACTGAAAACACAGAGCAGACCTCCTATAAACAATGATAGTTGTAACCTTGTTCTAAAGAACTACACATGTGTCTAGGGCTCCTCAATCAACAAATCACAGTTGGGAGAGGAGAGAAAGGGCATCAGAGAGAAAAGGAGGTGGCTTCACAGTGACACCTGCTGCCATCTGGGACACACCTGCCTCCAGGAAACAGTTCAGGGATGAAGAAACACCCCATCCCACAAAGCCACTTTCAAGCATTTGCTTTCACCACCCTTGTATACATGTTTCACTCATGACCTTGGAGAAATTAAGCTTTTGGCTCTGAGGTATCACTTAGAGCCACATTCTGAAGTGAGGCTGAGAAAGTCAAAGGATGAGGCCGAAAAGAGCTAAAACAGCCCCAGGATCAGTTACAAGTACCCCGTGCTTTTCCACAGTTCACTTTAGGTTACTTCACTTCTACGAAGGACCTATGTCAGTACCTGTTTTTGATGATAGAGAAATAAAAAATCTGAAGACAATTTCTGGTCTCATTTAAAAAGCCAAAACTCTAAACAGTGTTCAGTGTACAGTTTTACAGTGAGAGGCATTGCACTCCCCCAGCAGGGAGACTGGCCCCACTGAGCTCTTTCCCCAGAAGCCACACCCCACATCTCAGCATCAAGTCCCCAAAGCCCTGTCTGGGAGCACCTGTGCTTCACTTGTGCATATTCATTTTATGTATCAACTAGCAGAATGTGTCCTTGGGTACCTGCTTCTTTGCTTTATGCTGCTTTGGCTTATGAAAGGCTTCCTAGGAGTGCTCTGCTTTCAGATAGTTGGGGAAACTTGGACTAGGCACTGCAGGTGGGATCTGCCCTTTCCATTCTCCAGACCCCTCAGTCAGGTCACTATATTACTTTTAGCCACTTTGTGATTTATCCTGCCTTTAACCCATGTGTTCATTTCCCCCTATTTCATAAGTATGCCTTTACATAGTGTGGAAAAACTTGATACAGTACTAATAATTTGTCTTAAAGCGTCCGCTTAGCAGTGACCATGTAGTTAGCTTTCACTTCCTACTCATCTCATGTACCCCACTCTATAAAAATTAGGCTTCAGAGACAAATTAATGAACTAAATTTAGTTTCTGTGATTCTGTGTTTTGACTTGCTTTTCTAGTTTATCTTCCAATGACTTTCTAACTTCACATTCTACTAGGTAGAGATGCTTATATTTTTCCAACTCTGCTTTGTTAGAATCTTCTTGCAAATTTTTCATTTTGGACAGTTCGGATTCCAAGTCTTTAATTCTGAGTTTCATCTGTTGAAATTCAGCTTGTGTCTAAGGCAAATTGAAAAAGATAACATTTTTAAAATAATCATTAACCTTGAAAATTATACTTGTTCCCTTTACTTTTGAGTCAGTGATTCAGAGAGTGATTTTAAAGGTGAAAAAAAAAAAAAAAGAGCAGAAGTTTAAAACAATTATCCTTAATGTGAAGTGAATTAAATCTGAATTATAAAATTAAAGTGGAATCACTGTTATAGTAGTACTTATATAATCTGATAATTCACAGAATAAGAGGATCAACTTAAAATTTTAAAAATTGAACAAGATGACTTAAGAATAATTCAAGAGGATGGTACCAGTTTTAAACCACAATATTTTCTTTTCTTCCTAATGACCTTGTTTTTTACCAATTGGTCTTATAAGTAAAAGGATTCTCTAGTGAGAATCATTCTGAAAGATCAATTTAGTGATAACTGTGATGGAAACTGAAATATTTAAAGGGAAAACAAGTGCCTCCCTTCCTTCCAGAAATCAACAAAACTAACTGCTCTAAGGGAGGTAGAGAAAACATGTAAGCTGTATAGATCTAAAATGTAATGTACAGTGAAAGTGAATTCAAGCATATGACAGATCAACAAATTAACCTGAAAAAATAGGTTGCATTCTTTTCATTTCTCTACAAGATCCTGTCTCACTCTTTCTTCAGTCTCCTGCTGATATTGCTCTCCTTGAGTGTGTTCTATCATATTCATTTCTATATGACTTCTGAGGTTCACTACTTCTTACTCCAACTTCTTTTTCTTCTTCCCTAGTTTTTACATTTCTTTTGCATTAGTTTCATAGATAATAACTCCTGTTGAAAAACTTGATTTTTTGCATCCAGGTGCAGACATTTTGAAGATGCAGTTTCCAGCTCTGCTGGAAAATCATCAGTCTTCAAGAATAATAAGATACTGTTTGCTAGTGAAGAAAGTGGACTGAGCACAGCCTAACTCAAATTCAGGATCAAATAAGTATGACGATATCTGTATTATAGAATATAGGACTAGGGATTACTTAGAGAATCAAGAAAGAAGTTCAAACCAAGAGTCACAAAATATGTTCTTCACTGTCATCTTTGTCACACAACAATTGCACTTGATTTTACACTCTTTTATTGTTCTACAATAATGTTTTTCTTTCTTCAGAAAATGACTACAAGTCACCTCTTAGTAGAATGTCTGTTACTCCTCCCCCATTTTAATATCACAGGATTTTAAAGAAGTTCAGGGATACTGTACTGAGTTATCTAGGGCTAAGTTAATAAGTCCCTCCCAAAAGAAGACTGTGAGAATAAGACTCTAATTAATAAATCTTATAAATATGGATTCTAATCCCATAAGCCTTTTTCTGAAGTACTAAGACTTTTTGCTAATTTGAATTGCATTCCAAAGAGAATTATTTGCAAAGTTAAAGAAATCCCATTTCCTAACAGTTTACAGAGATGATCCACACATTTTTCTGAACAGCAACAATAAAAAATGCCTCATTCTTGTAATCCTTTGTTACTGTCCATTTATACAAGACAAGTGATGTGCATATCAATAAATATTCCCTATTACACCAATGTATACTTAGCCAAGATTCCCCCTCATGCAAGAAATGTCAACAGTGTAAAATTAGGGGCTAAACTCTTCCTCAGAGACTAGGTAACAAGTGCTGATGTGAAAAGGCTCAAAGAGCTGGACAGTCACAAAAGCTCCACGAAGGACGAGAGACTGGGCTCCAGGTCTCAAATAATGAAGGACTACCGAAGAGGAAAAGAAACTGTAAAGACAGAAATGACAGTCTGAGCAAGGGCCAAGAAAAGGTGAAATCAGCCAGCTAACTTTGAGGATAAGATCCAACCACAGGGAAATAAAACCATGTGCACACAGAATCATGGAAATCAATGTTCAAAACAGCATTATTAATAGTCCCAAAGCAGAAACAACCCAAAGTTCCATCAAGTGATGATGGATACATGGCTTAGCTTACTGTTGACAACCAACAGAAATGGAAAAACTGATACTTGTTATCACATGGATGAACTGTGAAAACATGAAATCAAATGAGCAAAGCTAATTCCATTTATATAAAACACCGAGGACAGGCCTGTCTACAGAGACAGATATTAGACTGGGGGTTGCCTGGGGCTGAGGGAGATGGGAAGCCATGAGTGGTGGCTAAAGGATGCAGGGTTTCCTTTAGTGGGTGATGGAAATGCTCTAAAATTGACTGTAGTCACCGGTTACACCTCTCTAGCCTAAGAGATACTGAACTACACATGTTGAGTGGGTGTACCTCCATGCTTTTACAACATCCTTAAAATGAAAAGGAAAGAAGGCAATGCCTAAACTTCAACTGGTTTGTATAATACCCTTTCTGCACAAGTTATTCTGAAATCCATGAAATAAATATATACAGAACTCTACAGCCATTCACAAAAGGAAAGATGAGAAATGATAATTTTCTGAATATTCCATTAAATTTATATTATCCTCTGATTTTAATCTGGCTTGCCTCATCATGGTAATACAGCTATCACTTTTAAAAGTATTGTTTCAAAGGAAAAAAAGGCTCTCAACTTGTGTGAATAATGAGGCACAATTCTCAACTTTCCTAAGGATAAATAATATAAGGAAAAAGTAATATAATGCAAATGGTAGGCTGAAAGTCAGAGTTTAAGGAACGAGTACATTATAAAGATAAGAAAATTATAGTAAGTTACTTGTAACAAAAATACAGAAGAAAGCTGACCATGAAAATGAGCGTCCTAAAACACTTTATCCTACATATTAACTGTTAACACGTTCAATTTCATACATACTTGACTTGTGAGTTGACGTAGTTGTAGTAGTTTACAATTGTTCTTCAAATCCTGAGCCTCAGCACAAAAACTTAGCACAATAACATGACATGACTTTCAGTTAAGCCTCCAACATAGACTGCTTTTTTACAGCGTCATCCAGTTCCTGTTGAAGTTGTCTCACAACTGCCTAATAAGATGCTCTCTCACTGAGTTTATCAAACCACTTTACTATTATGTTATGTTAATAATAGGTAACTCCAACATATGGACTTTGAAAACCATCACCACAGACAGCAACTCATCTTCTTTTTCCTCCTCACTGACTCTGGTTATAGACACAGAAGGGGCCACCCTCCAGCCTTCCTGATATTAAGTTACTCAGACAAAGGATGTGGCCCCACTGTCCACACCTTGCCCCTCCCAATAAATCTGCAGAGCTTCACCACCTCACGTCCAGAAAGAAATGAATGTGTAGGTGGGAAAAGTGATGGAAAATTCCACACTATGGAAACAATGTGGAAATATTTTCCTTTCCTTTTTTATTAGAAGCTTTGATTAACTCAGAGATCTTCACATATTCCAACCGTTGCTCAGATCTTTCCAATAGATTCCTACCTCAGCAGAAAAATGAAGCCATTCCCTTGTGGCTTATCTATTTTATATATAGTAGTGTGTCTATATTAATCCCAAACTCCTAATTTATCACTCCTCCCCACCTTTGCCCTTAGCTAACCGCTTTCCTCAATATTTTGTAGTCACCTACCTGGGAAAAGGAACTGAAAAATAATGGATATAGTGTACAAGTAACTGAATCAACTTGCTGTACATCTGAAACTAACACAAAATTATAATCAACCATCAGTTCAGTTCAGTTCAGTCACTCAATCATGTCCAACTCTTTGCAACCCCATGAATTGCAGCACACCAGGCCTCCCTGTCCATCATCAACTCCCAGAGTTCAATCAGACTCACGTCCATTGAGTCAGTGATGCCATCCGGCCATCTCATCCTCTGTCCTCCCCTTCTCCTCCTGCCCCCAATCCCTCCCAGCATCAGAGTCTTTTCCAATGAGTCAACTCTTCACATGAGGTGGCCAAAGTACTGGAGCTTCAGCTTTAGCGTCATTCCTTCCAAAGAAATCCCAGGGCTGATCTCCTTCAGAATGGACTGGTTGGATCTCCTTGCAGTCCAAGGGACTCTCAAGAGTCTTCACCCACACCACAGTTCAAAAGCATAAATTCTTCCGTGCTCAGCCTTCTTCACAGTCCAACTCTCACATCCATACATGACCACAGGAAAAATCATAGCCTTGACCTTTGTTGGCAAAGTAATGTCTCTGCTTTTGAATATGCTATCTAGGTTGGTCATAACTTTCCTTCCAAGGAGTAAGCGTCTTTTAATTTCATGGCTGCAGTCACCATCTGCAGTGATTTTGGAGCCCCAAAAAATAAAGTCTGACTTTATTGTTTCCACTGTTTCCCCATCTATTTCCCATGAAGTGATGGGACCAGATGCTATGATCTTCGTTTTCTGAATGTTGAGCTTTAATCCAACTTTTTCACTCTCCACTTTCACTTTCATCAAGAGGCTTTTTAGTTCTTCTTCACTTTCTGCCATAAGGGTGTTGTCATCTGCGTATCTGAGGTTATTGATATTTCTCCCGGCAATCTTGATTCCCGCTTGTGCTTCCTCCAGCCCAGTGTTTCTCATGATGTACTCTGCATATAAGTTAAATAAGCAGGGTGACAATATACAGCCTTGACGTACTCCTTTTCCTGTTTGGAACCAGTCTGTTGTTCCATGTTCAGTTCTAACTGTTGCTACCTGACCTGCATACACATTTCTCAAGAGGCAGGTCAGGTGGTCTGGTATTCCCATCTCTTTCAGAATTTTCCACAGTTTATTGTGATCCACACAGTCAAAGGTTTTGGCATAATCAATAAAGCAGAAATAGGTGTTTTTCTGGAATTCTCTTGCTTTTTCCATGATCCAGTGGATGTTGGAAATTTGATCTCTGGTTCCTCTGCCTTTTCTAAAACCAGCTTGAACATCAGGAAGTTCACAGTTCATGTATTGCTGAAGCCTGTCTTGGAGAATTTTAAGCATTTCTTTACTAGCATGTGAGATAAGTGCAATTGTGTGGTAGTTTGAGCATTCTTTGTCATTGCCTTTCTTTGGGATTGGAATGAAAATTGACCTTTTCCAGTCCAGTGGCCACTGCTGAGTTTTCCATATTTGCTGGCAAATTGAGTGCCGCAGTTTCACAGCATCATCTTTCAGGATTTGAAAGAGCTCAACTGGAATTCCATCACCTCCACTAGCTTTGTTCATAGTGATGCTTTGTAAGGCCCACTTGACTTCACATTCCAGGATGTCTGGCTATAGGTCAGTGATCACACCATCATGATTATTCCAATATAAAAGAAAAATGCAATCTAAAAAATGAGGTTGCTCCCATGGCCTTCAAGGAGCCTTGATAACCTGGCCTCTACCTGCTTCCAGATTGCAGATCCTACAACCCTCTCCCTGACTCACTCCATTCCTGCTGCTCACGAATCCTACCATCCTTCATTTTTAGAGGACCAGCTTGTATTCAAATGATAGTAATTGATACTTGAAATGAGAATTATGAGGAAATTGTTTGTAAAAATGTTAAGTAAATCATAAATACCAGTGGGAAAATTAAATCAAGAATAGTTTTGCTAAAACTCAACACCTGAGTCCCAAATTATGATTTAATGATAAGTAGATGCATTTGAAGAGTTGGGAGGCTTAAAGAATAAATTATTCAAGGCTAAAGTGTTTCCCATATTAACTCAAACTGACTTGAATAAAAATAAAATTGTACCAACAAATATAACAAAAAGCTATGATAAGCTACTGAAGCCAAAGTACGATATATAAAATACAGCCTCTGGGAAATCTGGAATTGACTATCAAGATAATCCAGGTAACTGAAGCTTCATTTCAAAATTTTTATTTCAGGTTTGAGCATTTCATTTATCTTCTTTGTCATGATACTGAAATGTGGTAACATAAAGATTAAAATTATTACCTTAATAAAGAGTAAATTACCAGTACCTGTCTATGTTAACAATTTAGAACTAAATCTCTTAACATTTCATAAATGACACGATGTCCCTACTCAAAGTAAAGGATTTCTTCGGTCTAATTTTTATTTGCTGGATACAAGGTATGCTTTTAGGCTGGTTGAGAGGCCATAGATTCACAGCCTGTGTATTTTTGTATTCAACTAGATTCAACACTTCGGAGAAGGCAATGGCACCCCACTCCAGTACTCTTGCCTGGAAAATCCCATGGATGGAGGAGCCTGGTAGGCTGCAGTCCATGGGGTCGCTAAGAGTCAGACACAACTGAGCAACTTCACTTTCACTTTTCACTTTCATGCATTGGAGAAGGAAATGGCAACCCACTCCAGTGTTCTTGCCTGGAGAATCCCAGGGACAGGGGAGCCTGGTGGGCTGCCGTCTATGGGGTCACACAGAGTCAGACACGACTGAAGCGACTTAGCAGCAGCAGCAGTAGCAGATTCAACACTTAGCCAGAATGAAGAATCACTTTGAACTTTTTTCAGGAAGTCTGAGAATTATTTCTCCTTCTGGATACTCATTTCTCCTTCTGCTTTCTTATTTTCATACCAATACATTCTCTCTTTTAAATGATTCCATTCCTTGATTAACTCCTTGTTTCTTTTCTTGAGCATCAGACCTTGTTTCTCACATTCAGCCTGAAATTTTCTCATGATCTGCTCAAACTGGTCTTGGATGCTAATGACCGTCTTCTCTTTACTGTTGGCTCTGTTTCATGCATTACCCAGTTGCTGTCAGAGCAACATGTTTTCACTCTGGAGTTGAGATAATCTATCCTCTAAGGACTCCTGCTTTCCAAGGTATGTATTCACTTTGCTTTGTTCATTCTGATACATGTGTTCAATTTCCTGCTTTTGACACTTTGATTGGCTTAGATCTCTCTGGACACATTCTAACATCAAAGTCTTTTCTCTAAGATCATCTCTCATGTGATGCAGCTTGATTTTCAGCTTATTGAATATACTTTCCACTGTAGGTGGTTGCTGGGAAAGCATCTTGATGTTATCTTTTAGATTAGCCACATCATACTTCATTTTTTCCCGCAAACATAACCACTCGTCTCTTGCTCTCCAGAAGGCAAGTTCCAGATCTCTTTTTGATGTCTGACCTTGATCATGATCATGTAAGGCAGCAGCCAGTCTAGAACGGTAGGATTTTACTTCCGTTTCCAGTCTTTGTTTGCTTTCTTTTTCATTCTCCAGCTTAGAGTTTAGCACTGTATTCTCAGCTGTCTGAGCATTAAGCTGGCCTGTATAGTAGGATATAGTCTTTGTTAACATTTCCTCATTCAGTTTTATTGCCTTTTGAAGATCATTATTCTTTACTTTGAGAATGTCAATGTCCTCAAAATAGTTCTCTTCCTTTTCCCGGTGCTGATTTTTCAGTGCATCTATCTCCAGTCTTAGCATGGCAATTTCCTCTTGCAACATGTGCTTTTTGTGCAACAGGTCTTTTGTTTCTTCACAACTATCATAAACCTAAGTGAAACAAAGGAGATGTTTAGCTAGTACTCAGTAAACTGACATTCTATGATTTCTTCTGAAATGAAAGACTAACTTGTATGTTTATACAATGAGAAGACTGCACCAAGTGTGTCTCCAACAGGAAAAAAAATAAGGTTCAATACAAATCTCAGACTTTATACAAGCATAAATTCCCAAAGGTTCAAAAATTTAATGGAAGACAATGAATCCACGAAAGTCAAAAAGAAATCCCAAGAGACTTTTCAAGAAGCTCAGAACTGGAAAGGCTTCTCTCTGAACTACAACAAACCCAGAAGGCTTAAAATAAAAGATTCATAGATCTGACTACACTTAAAAATTGCATCTGATGTGGAATATTTATATAATGGAAAACTAGTAAGCCATAAAACAGAATGAAATAATGCTATTTGCAGCAACAGGGACGGACCTAGACATTATCACCCTAAGTGATGTAAATCAGACAAAGATATGTGTGAGTGAGTGTGTATGTGTTTTAGTCACTCAGTCATGTCCAACTCTTTGGGACCCCATAGAATATAGCCTGCCAGGCTCCTCTGTCCATGGAATTTCCCAGGCAAGAATAGTGGAATGGGTAGCCATTTCCTTCTCCAGGCTGCTGCTGCTACTGCTGCTAAGTTGCTTCAGTCGTGTCTGACTCGGTGCGACTCCTTAGACTTTAGCCCAACAGGCTCTCCCATCCCTGGGGTTCTCCAGGCAAGAACACTGGAGTGGGTTGTCTTTTCCTTCTCCAATGCATGAAAGTGAAAAGTGAAACTGAAGTCGCTCGGTCGTGTCTGACTCTTAGCGACCTCATGGACTGCAGCCTACCAGGCTCTTCCGCCCATGGGATTTTCCAGGCAAGAGTACTGGAGTGGGGTGCCATTGCCTTCTCCGCCTTCTCCAGGGGATCTTCCAAACCCAAGGACTGAACCCAGGTCTCCTGCATTGCAGGCAGATTCTTTACAGTCTGAGCCAACAGGGAAGCCCCATTTATATAATATACACACACATATACATATATATCTGAATCACTGTGCTGTATACCTGAAACTAACAGAATATTGCTAATTAACTATAATTCAATAAACAACACCACTTTCTAGGTTTATAAACACTACATTTGATACCTCCTATAAATCTACTTCACAGTAAGAGCCTTAACTCTTTATAAATAGACTAAATTTTGTACAAAAGTTTTTCCTTGAGAATATGCTACCTTCTAACATTTTAATAGGCAATTACAAGAATTATACCTATTGACAACTGTACTAGGCACTTCTACAAACATTAATTAACTCATTAGCTGTAATGATTCTGGAAAGGAAAAAGTTAAAAATATGAGTAAGCTGCAGCCTTTCTCCAGGTCTTTGGACTCTACTAGTCTTCTTACATCAAACCACATGTCTCTAGTACAAACATATCAATACAAAATAAGCTTCCTATTTCATTCATGGTACATACACTAATGGTAAATAAGCTAAAATTTAGAAAGCTCTTAGAAAACTATAAGATTATTTGCTGCTGCAATAACTTTCATTATCTCTCCATAATGTTTAAAATAGTAAAATGGGGAAAATACAATGAAAAACACTTAATAACTATCACTAAATATATATTATGTCATATCTATCACTGTTTTCAAAAGTTCCTTGTACTGAAATAGGACACTCACAGAGCAGAGTGCTCATTTTCTCACAAGTAGAAGAATCACACCCAAAATGTGGTCTCTGAACTGCCTATAGTTACCTCTTTACCATTAGGGAAAGTGATAAGCTAACCTAATGATCAATCAAGGAAGTGAAATCATTACCAAAACCCAGAATATCTTTAATTGGTAGCAAGAGTCCCCCCTCCTCCCCAACTTGGTGTGGGGGAGGCACTTTTATAAGTTTATTCTGAAGAAACGAATTTTTAAAGTGTTCAAAAGTGTTTTTACAACTGATGTCATAGTTTTTACAAAATGAAAAACAGTAAATGATGTGAAAAGATCGTTGACAGGGTATTGGTTAAAGAAATGACAGTGGAGCCAAGAATGAACTCTGATTCAGACACTGAAGGTGATGATGTGCGTGGAGTGACTGACACCTTCACTCCAAAGCAGAGGGACTTGGTAGACCACACATGGTCTTCCTTGCCTAAATCACAATCAGGGTGCCGGCTCCTCTGAGATAGTCACAAAAATTTTGAGATTGATTCCTATGGAAATATTAAAGGCCTCTCCTTGGATGAGGCCATCGTATGTCACCACCTGACTGCTCTAGACAAATGGATTTGAATTAAAAATACTACTTTCCCGAGCTCTTCCCGAGACGTTTTATTGTGGGAGATCTGTTGCTAGGACCTCGGGGATGGGACCCAGTCCATGTTTGAGAGGGACATCGGGTGTGGAAGCAAATTCCTCTGCTGTGAGATGCCACTCGAGAACTCTGCCAAAGGAAGGACAATCAACTTCAAGAATGTCTGGTTTCTACCAACTGCTGGAAAAAAAATTCCTGCACCTTTCAAGGATGCCAGTTAACACCTGTCCTTGATTACTCTGCTGTGAGGGAGAACACAGCTGAGAAAGCTGTAGCCTGTTCTGAGCTGTTCATGGGGCAGGTGGACTGGAGGGCTGATGGGCACAGAGGGAGGGGGGTCCACGACCCTCAGCCACCTGCCAGATTGAAGACCAGAGGCAACTTGATGTAAAATTAGGCACGATGGTCCCTCCCAGCACCCCTTCTCTTCTAGACCTATTCACTCACGAATGGTCTGTCAAGGCTGAAGGATCGGTTGCCTGAGGTGGGCTGAGAGCTTAACCTCCGGTTTCTACACCATTCTCAACCCTGTAGTTTCTCAAGATCTATTGTGTGAGCTATTGCTGTGACCTCTTCATCCCTCTGCTCGAAAAAGTGCACCTAGCACGTCAGGATCATGCAATTCTTATTTCTGGCCTTGTTACTTTGGGAACTTTGAATTTCTTTTCTTTTGTTTTTAACAATTTACCTAAAATTTCCCATAACACTAAACAAAATGACACTAAATAAATGATATTTTTTTAAAGGGGATATTATAAATAATATTGATAAAATCGTATTTGAAATTTCCACCAAAGATTACTCTACCTGATTCAGATTATTTCTCTCAGTCTTCACTTTCGCTTCTACTGCTTGGAAAGTGAGTTCTAGGTACTGTTTCACTTCAACTTCTTTACTATATCGGTCTTCTTTTCTTCTTAAATGCTCCCTCATTTTTTCATGCAACATCTTGGTATTTCTTCTGTTCTCTTCTTCTTGCTTTAAGGTGAATCTGCAAAATTTAAAACTCTTCTTAGAAAATCATGAGGTTATTCACTGTTGCAATAACTTTCGTTCCCTCTTCACAATGTTTAAAATAGTAAATTTGGGGGGAATACAATATAATGGTCACTGTTTTAAGACAGAGGGTTAAGAATAAAACTGCATAAATTTTGTTTTCATCTTCTCTTGAGAAAAATGGCTACTTCATAAATCTGTGGGTGGGAGTGTAAAGTAATATAAACTTTCCTAAGAATAGTTTAGAAACATAGATCACAGACCATTTTTAAGTTCTCATACTTTGACCAAATTATAGGATATTATTAAAGAAAATGCATTTAAAATAATTAGAAAGGTAGAAATGAATTTATAGAAAAGGTGTTCCTTGCAGTATTAAATAGAATACAGAAAAGTGAAAAACAACTGAAAGTCAATTTGGTAAATATTTAATGGGGTTTCCATTATGGTGGACCTCTGTATACTCATGAAAATGATGATTTGGAAAAATGTACATTAAGTTATTAGAAGCATTCACTGTTAAGAACCTGCTATATTATTTCCAAGAATTTCACACTCCACAATACTAGTAACACTTTCTCCCCTGTAAAATCCTAGAGGATAAGTTAGTCCTTACAACATGTCTATGTCTCTGCAGTATTAAAGGAAACAATAGTTCAAATATTTCTTTAAAATCGAGGTGTACAGTACCTCAAGCTGCTGAGCTCTCGTTCCCACTTCACTTTCTGTTGCTCTAACTGTAATTCCACTTCTTTGGTTTCTGACAGCTCTTTTTGTAGCCCATGAACCTTACTTTTCTTTCTGTAAAATTCTCCTCTAAGTAGTTCACAGTGGCTTTGAAAATCTACTAATCTTTCCTGCAAAAGAATTGTATCCTGAATTTTCAACAAGCTAACAGAATCTGCATGATGAAGAAAACAAAGATAGAAACAAACAAAAAAAATTATATGAGTAATTTTTGAGCATAAAGGACTGTGCCTTTCATGTTCACTCATCCACGCACTGAACAAGTATTAAGGGTCTATAATGTGAAAGACATTATTCTAAAGCTCTACAAATGAAACAGATGCTCCTGGGTCTTTTTTAGCTTGAAGTCTAGTAGAATACAAAGACAAATAAAATAATTATGAACTTAGATAGATGCTCTAAGAAAAGAGAGTTCTATGATCACATAACAGAACTTGGCATATACTGGGTCCAAGAAAGATTTCCCTGGGGAAGAGATGTCACACTGAGAAATGGATGAGCAGGAAG
This sequence comes from Bos grunniens, assembly GCF_055505025.1. Classification (NCBI taxonomy): domain Eukaryota; kingdom Metazoa; phylum Chordata; class Mammalia; order Artiodactyla; family Bovidae; genus Bos; species Bos grunniens. The sequence continues at coordinate 69,905,418 of NC_141185.1, read as the reverse complement.
TAGTAAGTAGAGTAGGAAGAACAACCCTGTGGACAGTCTCCAGCTGCCATTATGTTTTTAACCAAGACAGAGTGAACAGCTACTGATTTACCTTCCTGAGGGGAGCAAGCAAAAACAACGCCGACAAAATACATTAAACAATGATTTTCATGACAAAGGACTTCAGGGAATGAAAGACAATGATCCTGGAAACACATGAGGTTAGCCTAAGGAATGCCCCAGCTCACTGCCTTGAGAGAATTTCCAGGCCCCAACACAGGGAGAAGGAATGGAAGCTGAGTTAACCAGACTCCCTGACAGGAGGTGATGAAGCTGACAGTCTGGTGAACTGTGGTGAAAGGGGGCAGAGATCACAGATCAGAACCACGGAGAGGAGAGAGTGGAACAGAGAGAAAAAGGACCCTGGAGATCTAAGGAGGAGCCCTTCGGGTATTCAGCAGAGGAATGAACAGAGCCCATCTGGGAGAAACCACCTGAGACCAGGGAGAAACCATCTGAAAAGACTATAGGAACCTGTGACTGGTGCTCACTCAATCCCAGGAATTCTATCTATTCTCATGACCCAGGCTGGAAAATTCCTAGGTACCAGCAGAATGAACAGGGTAGTCAGCAAGGTCTTGCCTCCAAGGCAGGAAATAATCAGCCCTAGCCCCAGAGCCCCCCTGGAAGCACCTAATGAATCATGAGAAGCAAGAGCACAGAAGGATCTCTGGAAAACTCTCAATATTTGGAAACTAAATCATATGGAAATAACCCTTGGATCAAAAAGGTAATGAAAAGAGAAAGTACAAAGTATTTTGAACTGAAGGAAAATGAAAAGGTTAAGACCAGCAGACATTTTAGGGAACTGACAAGCTGATTCTAGAATTCATGTAGAAAGAAGGGTGAAAACTAAAACCAGATGGAACCACACAATTGTGACCTTTAACCACATAGCAAAGAGAAGCAACAGTTGGGCTTGAAGCAAGAGGGTAGCATGATGAGACCTGAATGTTTAAAAATAGGCAATAATTACAGTTGCTGTGCAGACCGAGGTTCTGCCAGGTGGAGTGGCAGGGAAAGAAGTCCTGAGATTATTTCAGTTACTCTAGGAGGAAAATAATGCTGGCCTGACCATGGGTGAAGGCACAGGAAAGAAGAGTCAACAGAAGGTACAGTGAGTGAGAGTATCATAGGCCTGTGGCTCAGAGTATACTCTCACTTTCATGTCCTTTTAATGCAAAACAAACTTCTGAGATGCACAGCACTGTAGCATATCCCTGGCTCTAGAGCAGTACTGACAAGGTGTGCATATATCACTACTCTATACACAGACAGGCTTTCCATTAACATTTACACTGTGGTCCTACTTTTATACCCCATGTTGAGAGGTTCTACTTGGAACATGGAATTCATAGAGTAAAGCACGTCACCATCCTCAGAAATAGTCTCGGATGACTGAGTTAAGTCATCCAGTTTGTTCACGTAATTAATTTGTTATTTGACCTACACGTAAACAATACTGTTTCACAATGTGCTTAAAATATGTATAAATACACCAAGTGTACAGAGGTGATAAATCTCCGTATCAAAACAAAAACAGACATTTCTTAAAAGAAGAGATTTTTATCAAAAGGATAACTTTATCAACAGTGTTTCTAAATGATGTATTCAAAGTAAACTTCTCTACAACAAAGGAAGATTTTCTATTTTACCATTATTCCTTTGGCAAAGTATTTTCAACAAGGATAATATTTTTGACAGTTCATTTTTTTTTTTTTTTTTTTTTTTACTATACCTTCTTCTTTTCATATGGTGTTTACCTTGCAGGCCTTAAAGAACAAATGATTCTTTTCTGGCTAATATTAAATATTCAAAAATACAAACAATACCTAAACTTTACTTTTTTATATAAACTCTTTGCATTGGCAAGTAATTGTCTATAAAGGATGCAGAAATAAATAAGAGCAGCATTAAAGGACACAGAAAATATATCAGCAATTTGTGAAAGAATGCTAATAATGTTTTTCTATTGAATATAAATAAAATATTCCCCTTTTCCCTGGAATCTATATATAACTATGAAGTTAATATGATGTGATGTTTCAACTGCTGCTACTGCTAAGTCACTTCAGTCGTGTCCGACTCTGTGTGACCCCATAGACAGCAGCCCAGCAGGCTCCCCCGTCCCTGGGATTCTCCAGGCAAGAACACTGGAGTGGGTTGCCATTTCCTTCTCCAATGCATGAAAGTGAAGTCGCTCAGTCGTGTCCGACTTTTAGTGACCCCATGACAGCAGCCCACCGGGCTCCTCCATCCATGGGATTTTCCAGGCAAGAGTACTGGAGTGGGGTTCCATTGCCTTCTCTGATGTTTCAGAGCACCTTACAAAATCATAGCTACTCATCATGTTACTATCAATTAGAATCATCAAGGAATGACTATATCCTATTCAGTATAGCCTAAGTGTTTGTAAATTCACAATTATGTAATTTTTGAAAATCTATATATAATAGAATTAATTTAAGCAATCATCTGAATATTCCATTACATAGAAATATTACACTTCAGAACCAATGAACAAGCCCTTACCATAAAACTATACATGAATAGAAATAGTATGTACAATTAGTTCACTGTAATAGTTTAAAGATAATGTCATACAATCAATAAGCTTTCTAGTATTGGAAATGCAAACAAGACTAAACTAAATAAATATGCCATCTGCTGGCTCATTTCCAATAGCATGCTGCTGCTACTGCTAAGTCACTTCAGTCGTGTCCGACTCTGTGTTACTCCATAGACAGCAGCCCACCAGGTTCCGCTGTCCCTGGGATTCTCCAGGCAAGAACACTGGAGTGGGTTGCCATTTCATTCTCCAATGCATGAAAGTGAAAAGTGAAAGTGAAGTCGCTCAGTCGTGTCCGACTTTAAGGACCCCATGGACTGCAGCCCACCAGGCTCCTCCCTCCATGGGATTTTCCAGGCAAGAGTACTGGAGTGGGTTGCCATTGCCTTCTCCCTCCAATAGCATACATACTCTAAAAGCTCCCTTCTTAACATAAAACAAGTAACACCTGTGAACTCCACATTCCTCTTCAGTTACCATCCAGTTCTTCATTGCCTGTCCCAATAACATTCCCTACTGAATGTTTACATGTATTCATTACAGTCCAGCTTCCAAGGGGACTATTTACTGAAATGACTTCTGGCCAAAGGCACTGGTCCTCACCTTAACCTTTCAGCAGTGTTTGTTCACTAGAGTTGAGCAATCTCTTGTCTTGGCCTGAGCATTGTATAATGCTGCTCTATTTCCAGAAGAAGTATTCAGTGCTAATATATCTTCCCCTACAAGCAAGGAATCTGGAGAATGTACCTGTCATCACCCTGATCCACTTCCCTTAAAATGCCATCATCATTCACATGCAGCAGACAACTAGTCAGTGAATCGGTCTTTTCAAATATTGGTGCAATCACACGTTCTTCCAGTGTCCATTTGTCATCGTGCTTTTTCTTTACTTCCTTCCTATGCACACCAGGATCGCTACTTTAAAAAGTCCACAAAAAAGCCAGTGTTTTCCAATAATTCAAAGGATAAAGAATAAAAAACAACCAATTCTTATAAAATTCCAACTCTTACCCGTCTTAAGTCATTTATTAATTCACAAGACAGTTATAGAGTACCAATCATATGCAAGAAAACAAATTCTTCCTTCAAACGCAGATATGATTATGATACAATATGATATATAAAACTTGACATATGAAAGTGATAAGTGAAATAAGGAAGGATTTGCAGAAGAAGTGAAGAGAGGAGGTCATGAGAAACAGAAAAGGGAGAAAATCATTCTACTTGGAGATTCTAATGTGAGCACAACCATCAAGCACAGGGCATCTGGCTTGTTTCTGAGGAACCTGGAAGGAAGAGCACAAAATACATGGAAGACAGTAGAGAGATGCATCTGGAAAGACATTGAGAAAAACCTCAAGGGCCACACTGAAAACCTGGAGTCCACTGGCTAAGCACCTTGACTCTTAAACATGGAAGTCATAAGTAGATTTACACTATATTTTTTGTTTTGCTTCTAAATATAATAATGGTGAATTTAAGGACTTCCCTGGTGGTCCAGTGCTTAGGAGTTCACCTACCAATAAAGGAGGAAAATGTTCCATTCCTGGTCAGGGAAGATTCTGCATGCCATGGTGCAACTAAACCGTGCTCCACAGCTACTGAAACCAGCACTCTAGAGCCCACGCTCAGCATCCAGAGAAGCCACCACACTGAGAAGCCCAAGCACTGCTGTGGCAAAGATCCAGCACAGCCAAAAATAAATGAAAAAGAGAATTCACAGGAAAAAAAAGCCACTTTTAACTTAGGTAGTATTTTAAAAGACATGAGGCACATATACCACGAAAGAAGAAACCAAGGAAATATTTGGCCAGGGGAGGAAAGCTCACTTTTAAACCATCCATATGATGCGGCGACAGCAGCATCACAGCTGAAAGACTGATGCCTCATCGGTTCTCCTGCCACCATCAGCAATTTGGCCTCCCTCCATGGACATACTCAAAGTGCTAGGAGAGAAAAACCTGCCAGCCAAGAGTACTCTTTCCAGAAAAGTTGTCTTTCAGAAATGAAAGAGAAATAAAAACTGTCCCAAACAAAGCAAACCTGATGGAGTTCATCACCACTAGTCCCGCCTCATGAGAAATGCTGAAAGAAGTCTTCAAACTGAAACGAAAGGATGTTCATTAGTGATAAAACAAATTTAAATATACAACATGCTGATTAAGGCAAATATGCAGTCAAATCCAGAATACTCTAATATGTAACATGGCGGTATGTTAAAAAAGGAACTCTAGTAATAAGGCTAAAGGACAAGAGTATTAAAAATAACTATATCTCTAGTAAAATATAAAATGTGTACATCACAAACATTAGCTCAAGTTAGAAATTATTTTATAGGAACATAACAAGGGCTGTGCTGTTAAATATTGATATAGGGTTACCTATCAGAACCCTTATTCTGCATAGCAGGAAACTCCTGGTTGCTGTTTCCTCCACTCTTTCTCTGCTGAAACAATCCACTCTCATCAGCAGCATCACATATGTTCTCTGATACCTCCACTTCACTACTTTTGAGCTTCTTTTCTTCTTCAACCTTTAATGGAAGTTTGACACTAAGAATAACTGCTATGTATTGATTACAAATATCTTTGTTTTCAATTTTATTATTTGACTCAGTGCTCACCCTGAATTTAAGTGATAAAAATATTTTTGTGTTTATTTTAATTTTATCACTTACAAGTCACTGAAATTTTTGTAAAATCTGCTCCTTTCTGTTTGAAGAAAAGAAGCAAAATTCCCCAAAATTTCAAAAATGGCTTTCTTAATAACATGCGATTATTCATATTCAGTCTTCCCAGTCATCTGACTGGCAGAGACAGAGAGATAAAAAGACAAAGACACAAAATCTGTCCTCTTTGGTCTTTACTACCACTACCGGGATTTTCCATTAAACAGCCAGATTTAGAGGACATGACACCTTCGGACCTCAGAAAGGAAACATTCTTCTCTCTGCACTAAAGCTATTCTTTCCCCTCTGCCTTTCACAATTCTTTTTTCACTTGGATCCGGGAGGTAGCAAAAAAGTGACAGTGTTCACTAAATTAAATGAACCAGAGTTTACCAAAACACAAGGAGCAGAATGAAACTGAGGAGTTGTTAGTGTGGAATTCTGGAATATAAGTAATGCTTCCCAATTCCACATTCAATAACCATCAAACCTTACAGCTAGAGGGTATAGAAATAATTACCTAGTATTGCCCCACTATTTACCAAAAACAGCAATTAAAAAAAAAATGTTCACGGTTTTGTTTAAGGCCCCTAAACTGGCACTCCCTAGCATTTTATGGCATCAAAAGAGATGATACAATTCTGGAACGTTGAATGTTATATATTATCAAATGAATTCATCAGATTAATCAGATAAGTTAAAAGCGTGACTTTGGCACAGTAACTCAATGCCTTAGTTGGGGGTAGGGCTCATCTCCTTTTTTTTTTTTTTTAAAACAGGAGAATACATAAAGTTTTTTTGTTTCTTTTTTTTTTTTTTAATCTTTTTATCTGTTGTTCAAATTCAGTCAAAACACAAAACAGCAAACAAACAAGTTTACAAACCTATTACTGAAGAAAGAAAAATCTCACAGCATCTCAGAACTCAGTCTTCTCCTTTGTAGATAAACACTTAATTTTCTTTTTCTTTTTTGCTCAGGGTTTGTACTACCTATGGGCTTCCCTGGTGGCTCAAATATTAAAGAATCCACCCTCAATGGGGAGACCTGGGTTCGATCCCTGGGTTAGGAAGATCCTCTGGAGAAGGGAACAACTAGCCACTCTGGTATTCTTTCTGGCCTGGGGAATTCCATGGGCAGAGGAGCCTGGCAGGCTACAGTCCAAGGGTTCACAAAGAGTTGGACATGACTGAGCAACTTTCACACACACACACACACACACACACAATCTATGTAACAAAATCACACATGTCAAAACTTTCCACATTTTAGTAAACAACATAATGGAAAAGTCTGTCTCAAAAGAAACATCTGAGAGTGCTGATTAAAGCATATTGGGAGCACACATATTTGTTATTAAAAAGATCCTGAAGTGGCCATGCTGGAAATCTAAGTGCCCAGTGATTGCAGAAAGCAAAGAAGATCACACATATTCAGCCACAATGAAGAGATTAGAGGGAACACATGGGCATGTCCCATCTCTCAGTCAGTGCTTTATTCCCATCCTACAGAAATATAACATATTTAACCCAATAGAGTTAAAGGGGAAAAAAAGACACAAAACCCTAGCTGATTATTCTTCTTAAGCAATTTCCTTGGTGCTTATTCTGGCTCAGAAGACCACATGGTACATAGCTAAATGAGTTTCCCAGTCCATATAAAGATGGATGGAGAAGAACTAGATATGAGAATTTATTGAAGGACAAAAGCCATGAAAATAGTTTCCTGAATTCCTGTTATTGAAATAATAATCGATTTCTACACAATTACCTCTTTGGATGACCCTGCTTTATTCATAAATGGAAAATCAAAATGGACCACATCATCAAGAAAGAGACAAACCAAAGCAAGAGAAAATGAGAAACTCTTTGGAAATTAGATTTTCTTTTTTTCCAGAGCCAGCAGCTCTACTTGAAACATGTCTATTTCATTCTTAAACCTCTGCATATCTTCTCTAATTCTTCATTTACATACAGTTCAGATATGCTGTGACTATTAGGTGGAGAAGTATTCCCATTTTCTAATTTGGTTTCCATGCTTTTATTGCTACTAGCACTGCAATTATCTGCATGCAGTGGTTTCTGGAACCAGTCCTGTATTGCTTTATTTTTCAGAACAGTATTTTAACAACAGTAAGGGGAACATGAATTTTTATTTGAATTCTATGTTTCATCTTACCAGAGTAGACAAGCCACAGACTAGAATGACATGCCTGTCCCGTGTCAAATTTCCAATTAGTGGTATCTTGCCTCATATTTTGTGACATTTGCATATCAATCTCTTGGTCTTTTACTTCAAATATAAATACTGGCTCCCCTACTTTTTTATTTTCTGTATTATTATAAAAATTCTCCTCAATTTTCATAAACACATGTTCAATGTCTAGTTGACAATTTTCAAAGTCTATTTATTTTCAGGGAAATAAAGTTTTGAAGATGACAGACAAGTCTATCCAAGGGACCCAGAGTTTACAGACCACGGAAAAACATTTTTGAGACTAGGTTCTTTTTGTTCAGGAAATGTTTGGAATACTAGAGAGACAGATACTCCAAATTCATCTTTTTCCTCACAATCAAGTATATTATTTGTGAGATTAGGAGATATTTCCTTTTGGATTGCTCCTTCTTTAGGGCTATCACATAGTGGATCTTCCTGAGGAGAAATGGTAATTGGTATTCCTCACAAAATTTAACTGATCTTCCACTTTAACTCATTTGTGATGGGTGTTAACTTATCTTTCCATTCTAATTTGCCTTGTTTGATACACATTTTCTCATACAGTACTACACCAGATAATGAAATTTAAAGTTTTACATAACTGTGCATGGTTACTCTCATATTCATCAAATTTTTCTTGTTCTTTCTCTGTTATCATTTCAAAGTCTAGTTCTCTCGACAGATCTTCATGTTTAGTTAAAATTACTTAGAATGTTTAGATAAAAGACATAATCCTCATTTAAAACAGAGATCTAAAACATTGCATGAAATAACAGATTAAATCAATCTTAATCTTCAGCTGAATATTTACTTCTTTAAGAACTACTTCCAATGACCTGAAAACTTCAACAAACCATTTGGGAAATACCAGACGTCACCAGTTTCAGTTCAGTTCAGTTCAGTCGCTCAGTCGTGTCTGACTCTTTGTGACCCCATGAATCACAGCACGCCAGGCCTCCCTGTCCAACACCAACTCCAGGAGTTCACTCAGACTCATATCCATCGAGTCAGTGATGCCATCCAGCCATCTAATCCTCTGTTGTCCCCTTCTCCTTCTGCCCCCAATCCCTCCCCGCATCAGAGTCTTTTCCAATGAGCCAACTCTTCACATGAGGTGGCCAAAGTACTGGAGTTTCAGCTTTAGCATCATTCCTTCCAAAGAAATCCTAGGGCTGATCTCCTTCAGAAAGGACAGGTTGGATCTCCTTGAAGTTCAAGGGACTCTCAAGAGTCTTCTCCCACACCACAGTTCAAAAGCATCAATTCTTCAGCACTGAGATTTCTTCACAGTCCTACTCTCACATCCATACATGACCACTGGAAAAACCATAGCCTTGACTAGATGGACCTTTGTTGGCAAAGTAATGTCTCTTATTTTCTTACAAGCACACAAACAGCTCAAAGATTCAGTCACAGATTGATCAAACAGCAGTGAACAAAACAATCAGAAACCAAACAAAATACAAGACAGACATATAAAGTCATCATACATTCTCTTCTCTACTTCATAACAGGACATTTTTAACAACATGCCAAGCATCAGGGAGATGGCAATGGCAACCCACTCCAGTACTCTTGCCTGGAAAATCCCATGGGTGGAGGAGCCTGATAGGCTGCAGCCCATGGGGGTGCAAAGAGTTGGACACGACTGAGTGACTTCACTTTCACTTTTCACTTTCATGCATTGGAAAAGGAAATGGCAACCCACTCCAGTGTTTTTGCCTGGAGAATCCCAGGGACGGGGGAGCCTGGTGGGCTGTGATCTATGGGGTCACACAGAGTCAGACACGACTGAAGCAACTTAGCAGCAGCAGCCAAGCATCAACTGCAACATTATTCATGGTTTACAAAATTCCTCTTACTTTTTAGCTTTTGTCAGTTCCTTCATCTGAAATTCTTCCCTCTACTCTTCTGACAAATTACTTTTCATCTTTTAAAGCTCAACCTGCTTGTGAAGTTGTCTTTGATTACTGCCATCTTTCACCTGATAAAGAGGTAGCCTTTCCTTGTAGCTCCCTTAGTACTTTAAAGATTTTTCTGGTGTATCTTTCTAGATTTTCCTAGTGACAGATATAGATCTGAACTGTAAATCATTTCTTTACATGTCTATCCTCTTGGCTCCTAGACTGCAGAGGACATGCTCTTAAAAGTCACCTGTATATAGCTTTTTTTTTTTTTTTTTAATTGAAGGATAACTGCTTTACAGAATTTTGTTGTTTTCTGTCAAAACTCAACATGAATCAGCCATAGGTACACATATATAGCCCCTTTGAACCTCCGTCTCATCTCCTTCCCTCCCCTCATCCCATCCCACCCCTCCGTCTCATCCTATCCCACCTTCTCTAGGTTGATACAGAGCCCCCATGTCTCTTATTCAATAATTATTTATCGGGTTTCTGCTCAGTACTAGATACTGGAGTTTCATGAAAAATGTAGAAAAGTGTGTCAGGGATGGCTTTTCTAGAGAGAATGCCTGAGTGCAGACTTACACTGTTCAAGGGAACAGAGGGCAGGAGAGGGAGAGCATTTCAGGTTGTAGCAAGATGGGGAGAGAAGCACACACACCACAGGGTAGATATTTGTCCAAAGTGAAGGGATGGACTGATGAAGATCATGGCATCCAGTCCCATCACTTCGTGGCAAACAGATGGGGAAACAATGAGAACAGAAACAGACTTCATTTTCTTGGGCTCCAAAATCAATGCAGATGGTGACTGCAGTCATGAAATTAAAGGACATCTGCTCCTTGGAAGAAAAGATGTGACAAACAGCATATTAAAAAGCAGAGACATTACTTTGCTGACAAAGGTCCGTCTAGTCAAAGCAAAGGCTTTTCCAGTAGTCATGTATGGATATGCGAGTTGGACCAAAAAGAAGATTGAGCACTGAAGAACTGATGCTTTCAACTGTGGTGTTCGGAAAGACTCATGACAGTCCCTTGGACTGCAAGGAGATCCAACCAGTCAATCCTGAACAAAATCAGTTCTGAACATTCATTGGAAAGACTGACGCTGGTGCTGAAGCTCCAGTACTTTGGCCACCAGATTTGAACAGTTGACTCATTAGAAAAGACCCTGATCCTGGGAAAGGTTGAAGTCGGGAGTAAAAGGGAATGACCGAGGATGAGACGGTTGGATGGCATCACCGACTCCATGAACCTGAGTTGAGCAAGCACCAGGAGATGGTGAAGGACAGGGAAGACTGGTGTGCTGCGCTCCATGGGGCCATGTAGAATCAGACACGACTGAGCGACTGAACAACAACAGGGACAAGTGACGAGGGCACCAGCAGCAGTTCAGAATTCTAGAGCAAAGGACTGAAAGGGCTAGAGATAGAGAATCAGGCAGAAGTCAGATTATGAGAGCATCAATGGTGCTTTAAGAGGTCTAGACATTAATGTGACTCAGAGTGCCTCATGGTAACGTGTGCTTTTGAGATTGGTGACTCTAAACACCACGGGAGGGAGGAATCTGAAGGGCATATGAATAACTGGAGGAAGGCAAATCTGAGGGCACTAATACTGGGAATAACAAGGTGATGCAGGCCTGAACTGAGGGAGTGTTTACAGAAATATTTAGGATATAAAACTTTCAGGGTACAGTATAGAATAAATCTTTAAGAATCCAATGAATGTACAAATCCAGGGACCCTGAAGGATAAAATAACTGCTCATTATTTTATAAAGTGTATTGACTGAGAAGAAAATGATCAACATGAACTGACTGAAGTGGCTTCTATCTATTTTGTAGTTTTCCTATCTCACATCGTCCAGTGTTGAAGGGACTCATGTAGGCATTTCTTTGAACTTGTTTTTCCTGGACCTACCAAGCTCATGGAGAGACAAGAGCAAATGACTCAGTTGTATAGATTACAAGAAAAACAAAAAACAACAAAAAAAAGACAAACAGGTTGAGTTTAGGGCCTGTAGTCACTATACTAGGAGATAACTGATAATATTCTGTAAATGCAAGGAGAAGATAGAAAAGAAAAAAGTACAGGAGTGAAAAAAGAAAAAGTGGATGATTTCTTACCATAGTCCTGACCGTATGACTGATTAAGGGCACTAAATTTATTAGTATTTATGGACAACACATTCTTAGACGTGGTTACTCAATAGACTGGGCATCCTAGTAGAATCAGAATTGACTTTCTATATACTGCTTTTAAGTGATACACCACTCCTTTATACCAACTTCCCTTGTGAACTCTTAATTCATTACAAATACTAAAACAAGTTGATATACTATGTGGACACAGCTGAGAAGGAGGTACTATATAGCAAATTTCCCATGACTCCCATTCCCACTGGGAAAGCCAATTCTAAAAACATGAAGTCACAGAAAACACAAGAAGTATTTTAGTATTTGGTATCAGGGTTGCTTTTGCAGTTATAGTGAATATAATCATGATTAATACTTATGAATTGACAGCCATATAAAATCATTGCTACAAAGTCCCATTTTGAGAAGGCAGTCTCTAGATGGCTACCTAGTCTCCCAACTAGTCCCAGAGTTCTAAACATAATCCTGCTACCCACTCTTAGGTGTATGCTAAACACCAGCCTGAACGAATTACGTTTTCCCAACTCTCTTTGTTATTTATTGTATTACTATGGTCAGAGGGGCTTCCTTGGTGGCTCAGAGATTAAAGCGTCCGCCTACAATGCCGGAGACCTGGGTTTGATCCCTGGGTCGGGAAGATTCCCTGGAGAAGGAAATGGCAACCCACTCCAGTATTCTTGCCTGGAGAATCCCATGGATGGAGAAGCCTGATGGACTATAGTCCATGGGGTCGCAAAGAGTCAGACACGACTAAGAGATTTCACAACTTCACAAATGGTCAGAGGGAGAATGCAAACACCTTGCTAAGAGCTACTGAATGGCTGTAGGTTGTATAAAAGGAGTTAGCACAAGGTAGACTTTGCCACAGAATTTAATTTGGAACCATCAGAAGGATGGTAAGGCCATGCCCAGGTGGCCCACAGCTGAGTGCTCTGGGCTTCTGCATTACCTTCTTTCCTTCCTCTGTTTCCTGGCAGCTCCGATTTGCATAGAGGACGGAGCAAGTAATTCCCTACCAGGAACACCAATACAGTCTCTATCTTCATTTTATCTATTACAGTCTTCTGTCCAAATTCTGTGGATGCTGACTGATTTTTGTCATTGAATGGGCCACCAATGCACACTGACCATCAACTCTCAAATGCCTGGCTCGTTGACAAGTCTCATTACTGAGGGTCAAAGCAGCAGAAGCCCAATTTGAAAAATGTGAAAACAAGGTCTCCATTTATTAGAATGTGAGAATACAACTCTGACTAACTTGTACAAAGTCTTTCTTCAGAGAATCAGTTCCATACCCACCTGTCCCCTGAAACTCACTAGTCCTTCACAGCTTACAGTATCTCACACGTCACCATGATTCAAGAAGAGACGTAAACTAGTGTGTCTCATTTCTTCTACTTTTTAATTGCCTAGTAGTACTGATTTATTACCTTATTAAGAAATTCAGACTTAAATTGAAGAAAGTAGGGAAAACCACTAGACCATTCAGGTATGACATAAATCAAATCCCTTATGATTATACAGTGGAAGAGATAAATAGATTTAAGGGCCTAGATCTGATAGATAGAGTGCCTGATGAACTATGGAATGAGGTTCGTGACATTGTACAGGAGACAGGGATCAAGACCATACCCATGGAAAAGAAATGCAAAAAAGCAAAATAGCTGTCTGGGGAGGCCTTACCAATAGCTGTGAAAAGAAGAGAAGTTAAAAGCAAAGGAGAAAAGGAAAGATATAAACATCTGAATGCACAGTTTCAAAGAATAGCAAGAAGAGATAATAAAGTCTTCCTCAGTGATCAATGCAAAGAAATAGAGGAAAACAACAGAATAGGAAAGACTAGAGATCTCTTCAAGAAAATTAGAGATATCAAGGGAACATTTCATGCAAAGATGGGCTCGATAAAGGGCAGAAATGGCATGGACCTAAAACAAGCAGAAGAAATTAAGAAGAGGTGGCAAAAATACACAGAAGAACTGTACAAAAAAGATCTTCATGTCCCAGATAATCACCATGGTGTGATGACTGACCTAGAGCCAGACATCCTGGAATGTGAAGTCAAGTGGGCCTTAGAAAGGATCACTACGAACAAAGCTAGTGGAGGTGATGGAATTCCAGTTGAGCTATTTCAAATCCTGAAAGATAATGCTGTGAAACTGATGCACTCAATATGCCAGCAAATATGGAAAACTCAGCAGTGGCCACAGGACTGGAAAAGGGCAGTTTTCATTCTGATCCCAAAGAAAGGCAATGCCAAAGAATGCTCAAACTACCAAACAATTGCACTAATCTCACATGCTAGTGAAGTAATGCTCAAAATTCTCCAAGACAGGCTTCAGCAATATGTGAACCGTGAACTTCCTGATGTTCAAGCTGATTTTAGAAAAGGCAGAGGAACCAGAGATCAAATTTCCAACATCCACTGGATCATCAAAAGCAAGGGAGTTCCATAAAAACATCTATTTCTGCTTTATTGACCATGCCAAAACCTTTGACTGTGTGCATCACAATAAACTGAGGGAAATTCTGAAAGAGATGGGAATACCAGATCACCTGACCTACCTCTTGAGAAATATGTATGCAGGTTAGGAAGCAACAGTTAGAACTGGACATGGAACAACAGACTGGTTCCAAATAGGAAAAGGAGTATGTCAAGGCTGTATATTGTCACCCCGCTTATTTAACTTCTATGCAGGGTACATCATGAGAAATGCTGGACTGGATGAAACACAAGCTGGAATCAAGATTGCCGGGAGAAATATCAATAACCTCAGATACGCAGATGACACCACCCTTATGGCAAAAAGTGAAGAGGAGCTAAAAAGCCTCTTGATGAAAGTGAAAGTGGAGAGTGAAAAAGTTGGCTTAAAGCTCAACATTCAGAAAATGAAGATCATAGCATCCGGTCCCATCACTTCATGGGAAATAGATGGGGAATCAGTGGAAACAGTATCAGACCTTATTTTGGGGGGCTCGAAAATCACTGCAGATGGTGACTGCAGTCATGAAATTAAAAGATGCTTTCTCCTTGGAAGGAAAGTTATGTCCAACCTAGATAGCATATTCAAAAGCAGAGCCATTACTTTACCAACAAACGTCCGTCTAGTGAAGGCTATGGTTTTTCCAGTGGTCATGTATGGATGTGAGAGTTGGACTGTGAAGAAGGCTGAGCACCAAAGAATTGATGCTGTTAAACTGCGTTGTTGGAGAAGACTCTTGAAAGTCCCTTTGACTGCAAGGAGATCCAACCAGTCCATTCTGAAGGAGATCAGCCCTGGGATTTCTTTGGAAGAAATGATACTAAAGTTGAAACTCCAGTACTTTGGCCACCTCATGCGAAGAGTTGACTCATTGGGAAAGACTCTGATGCTGGGAGGGTTTGGGGTCAGGAGAAGGGGATGACAGAGGATGAGATGGTTGGATGGCATCACTGACTCGATGGACGTGAGTCTGATTGAACTCCGGGAGTTGGTGATGGACAGGGAGGCCTGGAATGCTGCGATTCATGGGATCACAAAGAGTCGGACACGACTGAGCGACTGAACTGACTGCCTGATTACTGATTTTGATTCACTTAACTTCTATTACATATTCTATATTCCATAAGAACTTTACCAATAATTATTTTTTCAACATCAGTTCAATTTAGTTACTCAGTCGTGTCTGACTCTTTGCGACCTCATGAACTGAAGCACACCAGGCTTCCCCATATATCACCAATTCCTGGAGTCTACGCAAACTCATATCCATTGTGTCAGTGATGCCATCCAACCATCTCATCCTCTGTTGTCCCCTTCTCCTCCTGCCCTCAATCTTTCCCAATATCAGGGTCTTTTCAAATGAGTCAGCTCTTCACATCAGGTGGCCAAACTATTGGAGTTTCAGCTTCAACATCAGTCCTTCCAATGAACACCCAGGACTGATTTCCCTTAGGATGGACTGGATGGATCTTGTTGCAGTCCAAGGGACTCTCAAGAGTCTTCTCCAACACTACAGTTCAAAAGCATCAATTTTTCTGCATTCAGCTTTCTTTATAGTCCACCTCTCTCATCCATACATGACTATTTTTCAACATACAAATATATTATTTAAAAAATGTGTATCTACCTTATTTTACACTTAATTATGCCTTGTAATACTGTGTGCTCTAGAGACCATGGTTTTAAAAACACTTTTAATGAATGCTACTACTTTAATTAATATTACAAACCTAGACAACATTAAAAAGCAAAGACATCACTTTGCTGACAAAGGTCCATACAGCAAAGCCATGGTTTCTTCAGCAGTCATGTACAGATGTGAGAGTTGGACTATACAGAAGGCTGAGTGCCAAAGAATTGATGCTTTCAAAGAGTGATGCTAGAGAAGACATCTGAGAGTCCCTTGGACAGTAAAGAGATCAAACCAGTCAATCATAAGAGAAATCAATGCTGAATATTCACTGGAAGGACTGATGCTGAAACTAAAGCTCCAATAATATGGGCACCTCATGTGAAGAGCTGAATCACTGGAAAAGACCCTGATGCTGGGAAAGATTGAGGGCAGGAGGAGAAGGAGACGTCAGAGGATGAGATGGTGGTATAGCATCACTGATGCAATGCATATAAACTTGGGCAAACTCTGGGAGATTGTGAGGCACAGGCAGGCCTAGCGTGCTGCAGCCCATTGGCTCACAAAGAGTTGGACCCGACTTAGCGACTGAACACCACCACCAATGACACCTTTAATTACAATGAGATGGTTTTTCCTCAGATTATCAATATCTTCAGAACTGATTTTTTTAAGCCCTGGATAGACATCATAAACTTATATGAGACATGATAGTCTTATGGGTGGCCAATTGTTTCTACATAAAAATAGGATAAGTCTAGGACCACACTGGATCCAAAGAGCACACAGAGCACCATGAGGGAAGAATGAACGCAACACAGAAATATTTGCTTTAAAAAAAAAAAAAAAAAAGGAACTCTCTGGTCTAAATTTCTTAAGAGAAATCAAAGAAACAAGCAAGAAATGTAAAAGTGAAACTTTAAACCCCGTGTCAACACAAGGGTCCCTTTATCATTTCACATCCAACCATGCCAATGATTTAAAACGGTGGTTCTGTAGTGTGCCCTGAGAATTCCTGAAGTCCAGAGACCCACTGGGCAAGGGGGTCCAAGAGACCAAAACTCTTTTCACAACAACTCTAAACATTACTTCCATGTTCAATTATGTTCTGAGTGCACACGGAAGTTCTCCAGAGACAGGATATGTGATATCAGAACTCTAATGACTAATGGAATTAGCCATTATGATTGTGTGTGCCTGTATTTTTACCTTTTTTAGTTTTATTTTCCAGGAGTCTCTGGCTGAGGCAAGGGTTGGAGGTGGCCTGCTGCACAGCCAGGGTCACTGAGTGCAGCAGTGCATGCATGGGACCTGTTGAAGGAGGTGCCATTATCTTCATTACCTACACCATAGTTTGGCCTCAGGTCAAAAAACAGGGAGGGAACACAGCCCCATCCATCAACAGAAAATTGGATTTAAGATTTACTGAGCACAGCCCCGCCCATCAGAGCAGGTTCTAGTTTCCCCCTGTCAGTCTTTCCCATCAGGGATTTTCCATAAGCCTCTTATCCTTAGCCATCAGAGAGCAAGCAGACTGAAAACTTCAATCACAGAAAACAAACCAAACTGATCACATGGACCACAGACTTATCTAACTCAATGAAATTATGAGCGAGCCATGCCATGAACTGCCATCCGAGACAGATGGGTTATGCTGTAATGTTCTGACAAAACATGGTTCACTGGAGAAGGGAATGGCAAACCACTTCAGTATTCTTGCCTTGAGAACCCCATGAACAGTATGAACAGGAAATAAGATAGGACACTGAAAGATGAACTCCCCATCAGCAGGTCTATAGGTGTCCAATATGCTACTAGAGATCAGTGGAGAAATAAACCCAGAAAGAGTGAAGAGATGATCCAAAGCAAAAGCAACACCTAGCTGTGGATGTGACTGGTGATGGGAGTCAAGTCCAAGGCTGTAAAGAGCAATACTGCATAGGAACCTGGAATGTTAGGTCCATGAATCAAGGCAAATTGGAAGCGGTCAAGCAGGAAATGGCAAGAGTGAACATCGACATTTTAGGAATCAGTGAACTAAAATGGACTGGTTTGTGGTTTAGGCCATAAGTCGGCTTAAACCACAAACCAGTCCATTTTAGTTCACTGATGCTTCTGACCCCATGGGCTATTTGTAGCTCGCCAGACTCCTCTGGTGATAGGATTTTCCAAGCAAGAATGCTGGGGTGGGTTGCCATTTCCTTCCTCAGGAGATCTTCCTGACCCAGGCATCAAACTTGGGTCTTATGCATGGCAGGTAGATTCTTTACCAACTGAGCTACCAGGGAAGCCCCCAAATGGACTGGTGCTGGGGTCCAGCCTCAGTTGGTTCCAGGGATTCCCTCAGGATGACGGCGTTGGCGATTAAGGGATAGCAAAGGCTGAGAGATTTATTAGACTCTCAATAATAACTGGTTTACATGGGAAATCAATAAAGTTCATGACACCAAACTTGCTCTGACCACGGAGGCCACAGGCGCCCTCTCGAACAGCAGAAGGTGCCCCACCTTAGGCACCTTCTCAAGTGGGTCTTAGAAGCCCAGGCAAATAAGTGGTCACAGAGGACCCCTGCGCTCCAAATTATTTTGGCATGAAGGAAGAACAGAAGAGAAAAGGAGGAAAAGGAAACAAGAAAACACGACACGGGGAGACCAAGTTCGGTGAGCAAGGCCCGTAGCTTTATTTTCAACAGGGGCTTTTATACCGTAAGTTGCACATAGAGGATAATAGGGGGTGTGAAATCATGAAAAGTCAGCAGTCTTTGATCCTTATCGAAACCAGGGTTTCTTTTCTGCAAACTTATCGTATACAAATGGTTTAGGTGATTTACATCATCTTCTGGCCAGAAGGCCTGTTAACATTTTATGACTCTGACAAAGGTTTGTCAACCATAAGACTTATTTTCTCTAAGAGTAATTATTTTAAAGTTTGGCGCCATCCTCCAAAGGTGTTAGATAAAGTTGCATTCCTATAGGGCAAAGGTGCAGTGGGTGTACAACAAAGGAAAGAATTTATTACTTTAAGGGTCTAAAGTTGTTAACACCAAGGCCACTACTTATTTTTCCTACATACCAACTATATTAATTAATACACTTCCAAGGATACAATAAAGGGGATGTGGAAACTTGGCAGCAAGCATTGGCTCAACAATGAAATCTTCTACTAGTTCTATCCTAACAATTTCTAACTCTCTGAGAGGCTCTATACTATTTGAATATCTTAAGCTTCCCATGCCTTTCGCAGCTAGGAGACTGTAAACAATCGTATACATAGCTGTAGGAGTCCGGGTAAACCTGTCAGGCAAGTTAGAGAGCCATCTGAGGGGTCTGTCAACCAAAACACTCCTGTCACACCCAGGAACTTTATTAACTGGAGCTGTAAGTTAACTCTTTTTCAGAGACAGAGACGGTGGTGGGGGACAGGCCCCCGTAAAGTCAGAGGTGTAGGTGAGAGCACAAAGCAGTAAAGTAAGCAGACTCTGGTTTTGGGGGTAGATGCTCGAGAATTTCTAGGAGGACTCCTGAGGCTTGATCCTGCCTTTGCGTATGTTGAGCCTCCTTCCTCATGCCCTTTGCCATGGGCAGAGTTCCTCACGCTGGCTCCTGGCATCTCCCCCTTTTTTATTTCTTAAAACAGTCAGATGCAGCTCAGTCGCGAGCCTCGGAATGTTCTGCTGAAGAATCCTGACAATACAAGGAAGAATGATTATAAGAAGCAGAATTAAAGCAGCCACAGCAGCATAGCTAAAAACAGTAGACAGAATATTCTTTCCTGAAGTCAAGTTAGAGAAAGTGTGGAAGAAGTCATTTCCTGTTCCAGTGGCAGTAAAATCTAATCGGGATTGTTCCATGGTTGCTGTTTGATTGTGAAGTTTCCCTAAATCTAATCCAATGTCAGAGCTGTTCCAGACACCTGAAATATGGTTTTAAATTTTTTCCCAGTCATAATCTGTCTCATTTACTTTCAAGGGTGTTACACATATCCACTGGTAGTTGGCATGACAGGACAATGCCATTTTCACTTTATTTTATTTTATTTTATTTTTAAACTTTACAATATTGTATTAGTTTTGCCAAATATCGAAATGAATCCACCACAGGTATACCCACGTTCCCCATCGTGAACCCTCCTCCCACCTCCCTCCCCTACCCTCCCTCTGGGTCGTCCCAGTGCACCAGCCCCAAGCATCCAGTATCCTGCATCGAACCTGGACTGGCAACTCGTTTCATACATGATATTATACATGTATGGCAATTCAGTTCCAATATGTATTATTGCTTCCTCTAGGGTGTCTACCCTCATTTCTAATTACCTATCTATAGCTTCCTGTGTTGCCACTGTTAAAGAAACATTTTGGACATAGTATCAACATATTGAGCAGTATGTACTTGTTGAGTCAATGATATTGCTGCCACAATAACAGAAGTAATTGCAATTATTAAAGATGCTATTCCCAAGATAGTAAACCCACAAATTGTCGTGTTCACATCAAATCCTGTAGTTGTTGTAATACAGCCAAACCGTAATTATCATACCAGTAATTAGGCACAGTTACAGGTATCATGAGATAGGGTGGGTGTTTTAACACCACAAGAGAACAAACATTATATTGGGGGGTCAAACAAGATGAAAGCATACATTGTTCACAAGTTACTATATTAAGTTCGCCTGAATAATTCTTGTATACATTTAGTCTCTTGGAGTCATTAGTAAAGAGAAAAAGCATAAAGTGAGGGTAGACAAGCTAAAACAGAATAAGTAGAATTGCTATCTGGATGGAATAAGGAAATGGGAGCAGTGACAGCAAGGGCCCTCCAAATTTCTGGCTGCCACAAGGTTCTGTTCTTAGTTGTGTAAGACAATGTAGGAGGAACAAATTGATTATTATGCCATCTAGTGATGTTTAATGGCCAAGGAACCAAGTCTTTCTTCCAATTATAATATCTATTGAGAAAGTCACCAAGGAACAATGGGCTTGTACCTGGGTCTGGGTTACTCCAGTCTTGAATCATGTAATTTCCTCCTCCTGGTATTCTATAATCAATTCTCGAATCATAAGTACAATATTTCCAAATCGGATACCCTGTACAATCATCTATGGTGTTCCATATGATATCTGAAGGCTCAGTATTATAACAACTTGGATATCCAGGAGGGGGTCTATGGAATACAGTTTTGTGGGGATCAAGGGCCCTGGGCATACAAGCCTGTAACATCCAAACCGCTAGACGCCCTCTAAGTTCAATACTTGAGGCTGGAGAATGGGTCAGAATGGCTTTTTTAGAGGCTCCAATACATCCTTCCTTAGAGGGAGTAATAAAGCTTTCTATATTGTTGGGGAAGTTGAAGCAAACAGGAGGATCGTCTGTTAATCACCTGAAGGTAAAATCAAAATTAATAGGATATTTATCTGTTATATGGGAAGTATATGACCCTTCTAGTAACTGAGGCCGGTTTGTGCGGACCCAAAAGGGGTCACTGTTCCAAGTAACTACTTGAAAGGTTGGAGGATCTGGGAAGTAAGCCCAATACTTTTCGGGAGTTGGGGAGGAGGTGCTTACCTGGCAAGATAATAAGGCAAACATAGCAATAAACACCTTCTCAGGGGAGGCAGGAGAGCCCTGCGGGGAAGCTATCCCTTGTGCCTGGTGACAGAGCATCTTAATCTGTCCCCAGGTAGGTATGGAAGCTTGTTGAGTTTCCCCTTGTAGGACATCCCGGTCATTTCCTGCGGGGTAAAGAATTAGGGGGAACAATATCTCTTATACGGAGTTGTGACGTCTGTCCGGTGGGTGGTTCCTCTTCCTGTTCATCCGGGATCTCTGGTGTCATTCGTCTGGACACCAACTGGGCTTCCTGTGTTGGCGGAGGGAGTGGAGGTAGAGGAGGTCCCTTCCTTTTTTGTGGTCATGGCAGCGGAGGGACCAGATGCCTGGGGAGCTGTGACATGACGAATCAGTCTGTCCGGTATCCAAATCGGAGAATCTGCGTCCTGTGGAAAAATACAAGCATATCCTCGACCGCTGGTTAACAATGGGTTGGAACCTTTCCATAGTCCGGAGAGGAGGTCCTTCCATTTAACTAATGGTTTTGCATTCAATTGCTCCCAGCACCAATGGCCAAGCATTGCTGTAGTTCCGGCTGAATCAGCATTTAAAATATTTATTATGAAAAGAGCATGTTGCAAGATTTGATGGGGAGAGCTGTACTTAAACTCCCCTTCTTTTACTTTTTGAATTTGGATTTTTAATATTTGATGTGCTCGTTCCACAATGGCTTGTCCCTGTGGATTATAAGGGATGCCTGTATTATGTTTAATTTGAAACTTTATACAAAATTCCTGAAAAGACTTAGAAGTGTAAGCAGGAGCATTGTCAGTTTTCAAAGTTTTTGGCAGGCCCAAATATGAAAAACAAGTAAAGAGATGTTGTATTACATCTTTAACTGCTTCCCCTGTACAAGCAGTTGCAATAATAACATGAGAAAAGGTATCCACAGTTACATGAACAAAAGCCAATTTTGCAAATGAAGAGATGTGAGTTACATCCATCTGCCAGAGTGCATTAGGTTTAAGACCGCGAGGGTTAACTCCCATAGGTAAACTATTCAAAGCAGTGGGACAATGAGAACAGGAACAAACAATCTCCCGAGCAGATTCTTGAGGAATCTGAAATTGATATCTTAGCACAGTAGCATTTTGATGGTGGAGTGAATGAGAAGCTCGGGCTTCTTCAAAAGCAGAAGCCACTGTGACTTTAGTTAGTGAATCTTCCAGATCATTTAAGGCATTTAAAGGTCCAGGCAATCCAGAATGAGCCTGAATATGGCCAATAATTCGTTTCCAAATTTGCTGCTGCAGTTTAGTTAACAAGTGAAATATTGCAGTTTTGTTCTTGGGCAGAACCGCAGTCTCAATGTGTGGAAACAGCCTGACCACATACTGAGAGTCAGTTCAGTTCAGTTCAGTCACTCAGTCGTGTCTGACTCTTTGTGACCCCATGAATCACAGCACGCCAGGCCTCCCTGTCCATCACCAACTTCCTCAGTTCACTCAAACTCACGTCCATCGAGTCAGTGATGCCATCCAGCCATCTCATCCTCTGTCTTCCCCTTCTCCTCCTGCCCCCAATCCCTCCCAGCATTAGAGTCTTTTACAATGAGTCAACTCTGCATGAGGTGGCCAAGGTACTGGTGTTTCAGCTTTAGCATCATTCCTTCCAAAGAAATCCCAGGGCTGATCTCCTTCAGAATGGACTGGTTGGATCTCCTTGCAGTCCAAGGGACTCTCAAGAGTCTTCTCCAACACCACAGTTCAAAAGCATCAATTCTTCGGTGCTCAGCCTTCTTCATAGTCCAACTCTCACATCCATACATGACCACAGGAAAAACCATAGCCTTGACTAGATGGACCTTTGTTGGCAAAGTAATGTCTCTGCTTTTGAATATGCTATCTAGGTTGGTTATAACTTTCCTTCCAAGGAGTAAGCGTCTTTTAATTTCATGGCTGCAGTCACCATCTGCAGTGATTTGGGGGCCCAGAAAAATAAAGTCTGACACTGTTTCCACTGTTTCCCCATCTATTTCCCATGATGTGATAGGGCCAGATGCCATGATCTTTGTTTTCTGAATGTTGAGCTTTAAGCCAACTTTTTCACTCTCCACTTTCATTTTCTTTAAATTCCTCCTCTGCAAATATAACAAAAGCCTCTATAACAGCTGTGAGTTCAGCTCTCTGGGCCGAAGTCTCCTGCATATGGAAAACTTTATGCTGATCTCTTGTAGCTATAGAAGCTCTGCCGTTAGCTGACCCGTCAATAAAATCCATTTGAGCGTCTGAGATGGGGGAGTATTTACATCTAACAGGGAAAATAACTGGATGTTCAGACATAAAATTTAGCAAAACATGTGAAGGTAAATGATGCAGAATTTGGCCAAAATAATTTCCTATAGCAATCTGCCAATTTACATCAAACATTAGAAGAACATCAAGCTGTTCTTTATTATATGGAATTACAATTTCTTCTAGCTCTTTACCAAATAATTCAATACTCTGCTTTCTCCCTTTAATATTAAAGTAGCCACTAAACCTGGATAAGAAGCCACTATCTTTTTAACTTGAGCAGGAAGATGGATCACTCTAGGGGGCCGTTTTGCCATAAAACTCCTGTAGGTGCTGTTGGAGTAGCCAGGCAAAGGAGTTGCCAGTTTGTTTGTAAATCAATTCTTTTTACATAGCTATCAGATAAAGCTGCTTCTACTTTGTCTAAGGCCTCCCGAGCCTCAGCAGTTAATTGTCTTTTAGAAGTTGGATCAGGATCCCCACGTAAAATGTTAAAAAGAGGCTTTAATTCAGCAGTGGTTAGTTTTAAATAGGGACTAATCCAATTAATATCACCTAAAAGTTTTTGATAATCATTGAAAGTAACAAGGTGATCTTTTCTTAATTGTAAAGGAGCATGAGTCACTGTTTCTGAGTTGATAAGTTATAGGCGGATTGACCTGAATTTTTCTGGGGCAATTTTTAAGCCTCTGGCTGTCAATGCCTGGGTCAAATCTTGGAGGACAGTTTGTAAATGAGCTCTATCAGGATGAGCTATTAAAATATCATCCATATAGTGAATCATATACAGTTGTTCATATTTAGCCCTAATATCTTCTATAGCTGCATTAACAAATTTTTGACACAAAGTTGGGCTATTTTTCATTCCCTGGGGCAACACTTTCCATTGAAACCTTAAATGAGGCTGTTTAAAAATTTTCTGCTGGTACACTAAAGGCAAATCGCTTTTTATCCTCAGCATTTAAGGGGATGGTGAAAAAACAGTCTTGCAAATCAATTACAATAATATTATATCCTTCTGGGATGGCTACTGGGGAAGGAAGCCCAGGTTGTAAGGCCCTGATATCTTCCATAGTGGCATTAATAGCTCTTAAATCTTGTAAAAGTCGCCACTTGCCAGATTTTTTCTTAATAACAAAAATAGGAGTGTTCCAGGGACTAGTGGAGGGCTCAATATGTCCCAGTTGCAGTTGTTCAGAAATTAACATTTTAGCTGTCAGTAATTTTTCCTGAGGCAGAGGCCATTGTTCTACCCACACTGGGTCTTGAGATTTCCATGTAATGGGATCAGCAGCAAAAACAATGGCCTCCATTATAAATTTGGATATCCCAATCCAGTATGTAGCTGTCGAGGGGTTGGGCAAATTGGCTCAATTATTCCTTCCTGTTGTTTACCTAATCCTTTGGATGGATCATAGCCCATATGGAGCATTTGAGAGGTCACTTTTTCATCGGGACTGAAAAGTAGCACTCCTATTTGAGATAACACATCCCTCCCCCATAGAGTAAAGGGGAGTGAAGGAACTACATAAGGCTGGAAAGTTCCACAGGTATTCTCAAACTGCCAATCTAATATTTTTGCACTTTTAGCTACCGCCTGGGCTCTCCCTATTCCCACCAAGTCATTTTCAGTTGTATGCATTGGCCAGGAACTAGGCTAGTCTTTCCCAGCAATGCAGGAAACATCTGCCCCTGTATCTAACAGCCCCACAACAGACTTGCCATAAACCAAGATAGTTTTCATAGGGCATTTCTGAGTAATCTCTGTTACCCAAAAGACCATATCACTAGACCCAAACCCTCTTTCTTGTCTCTCACTTTGAGTAGCAGCATGCCCTATGGCAGTGTGATAAGGTAAAAGTAAAAGCTGAGCTATTCTTTGTCCTTTATGAATTTGTATAGTTTTAGTTGGGGGTGAAATCATTATTTGAATTTCTCCTGTAGCTGCTACTGCTGCTAAGTCGCTTCAGTCGTGTCTGACTCTGTGCGACCCCATAGATGGCAGCCCACCAGGCTCCCCCGTCCCTGGGATTCTCCAGGTAAGAACACTGGAGTGGGTTGCCATTGCCTTCTCCAATGCATGAAAGTGAAAAGTAAAAATGAAGTCGCTCAGTCATGTCCGACTCTTTGCGACCCCATGGACTGCAGCCCACCAGGCTCCTCCATCCATGGGATTTTCCAGGCAAGAGTGCCAACGCCTTCTCCTCTCCTGTAGAGTCTGAATCAATTACTCCAGGGACAATTGTAAGTCCTTGCATGGCTAAAGAGCTTCTGCCTAATATGATTCCTACCAAGCCTGTCGGTAATGGGCCTCTAATCCCAGTAGGGATTTTTATAGTGAGACTATCTGGTGTCAATATTGTTGAGGTGGTGGAACTGAGGTCCAGTCCTCCGCTGCCTGGGGTTGCTCTGTTGAGCTCTGTGATGGGACGAAAGGTATGAATGGGTTCATTGTTGTTGCCATTGCCCCAGTCGTTATCAGGGCCTGAGGCTGGCCCCTCAACCCATTTCCCGACTGCTGGTCAGGAACTAGCGAGGTTCTGTTTTTATGGAATCTTGATCTACAGGCTTTAGCCCAATGATATCCCTTCTGGCAATGAGGACAAAGTGATTTAGGGAGATTAGGAGTCATAGCCATGGAGGCAGGGTGTGGCTGAGAAGAGTTAGCTGTTCTTTAGGGGCAGGCACGTGTAAAATGCCCCTCCTGACCACAAGAAAAGCAGGCTCTGGACGAGCCAGCATTCCAGCCTTGATTATTGGAATTCCTGCCTGTAAGAAAAGATTGAACTGCTTGCTGATAAGAATCTCCTTTTATGGCTGCTGCTATGGCAGCACCCTGCATCATTGCTGGCCCTACATCTGCACATTGCTTGATGAAATCTGACAGTGTTCCATATTTTTTATAGGACGTAGGATAGCCTGGCAAGTAGAGTTAGCACTTTCGAATGCTAATTGTTTTATCAGTATGTCAGCTGCCTCATTACTAGAAATTACTCTGTGAATTCCTTCCATAAGCCGTGCTACAAAGTCCTCATATGGCTCCTCTGGTTTTTGTTTGATGTTTGAAAAGGAAGATGTTGATTCCTTTCCTTGATACAGTGATCGCCAGGACTTAAGGGCACAGCCTGTCGCTTGATCTAGAATCCTTGTGTCTAGAGCCATTTGATCTCCCAGTGTTCCAAATGCATTAGTTCCTGCTATCATATCTTTGGTAATATGACTCAGGTCATGTCTGCAGTTGGCATCAGCCTGCTGTTGGGAAGCATCAGAATATTCAGCTTTCCAAAGCATAAATTGCCCTCCAGATAGGCAAGCCTTAGCAACTGATTTCCAATCATGAGGTGTCATCCATTTGGCCGCTAAGGCCTCTAACAGTGTTATAGTATAGGGGGCTGTAGGCCCATATGTAGCACAAGCTTGTTTAAGCTCTTTTATCATTTTCACTGGAATGTGTTCCCAGTAAGGGGATTTTCCCGTACCATGTGCATCATACACTATTGGAAAACAGGCTTCGATGTAGGGATTAATCTCCTCGTCAGGGCCCGAGAGGACCCTCCTCTGAGGAACTCCTGATAGGGGCCTTTTATTCCCATAAGGGTGGGGAGGAATGGGAGAGCAGGAGCGTCTCCTCTCCTGTTCTGGAGATCCCCTGACTGTCTGATACCCAGATCTTACAGATGGCCTAATTGGGAATGTTTTTCCAAAGTTCTCAGAAGCGGATGGCCTGACTGGGGATATTTCTCTTACTTCTTCAGGGATGTTTTCTGCTAGGAGAGGCTGATCCTCATCAAAATGATACTGAGCTGCTGCCTACTCTAAAGATGTTTCATCTTGAGGGGAAAGCTGATCTTTCTTTTCATCTTTATGACTGCTGGTTTTCATAGCAGCTAATACAGTCCTTAGTTCTTGATAGGTATGTCTGGACTCTTTATTTTCATTTTCTTTTTTATCAGGTACTGTTTCATTTTCATTGCCTTTTTCTACAGGTAACTTTTCAAGCCCACTTTCTTTTCTATCTGGTATTTTTTCATTTTTAGTTTCCTTTTTAGTGAGTCCCTTTCCAGATTCAAAAGCAGAATCTAAAGCATCTCTAATCATATTCCACAGAGAAAGGTGTTGTTGGAAATTTTCTCTGGGCCGTGCTAAGCACAAGAAGCTCTTAGCTGTGTACCTACTTTTCCCCAGATATCTAGGTTAACAGTGCCCTCTTGTGGAAACCAAGGGCATTGCTCTTGTACAAATGTAAAGAAGGATTGAGTATTAGTTTCCTTAACCTTAATTCCTCTTTTACTTAACAACTTCAAGATTACTCGTATAGAGTTGCCGTTCTTTAGTTTCAGTGTTACCCATGTCAGAAAGTGTGCCATCTTTTCTACTTTTCTCTTTGAAAAGATTTCACTACTTCCCACCCTTCTT